>NC_063163.1:36780880-38003380 GCF_023159225.1 Perognathus longimembris pacificus | reverse complement strand
AAGGTGAGGGACCTCGGTGTCTTAGTCTTCTTCTCTGATCTAGGCCCTGATCAACTCTTGACCCCGAACTCAAATGGCAGACCACATCCACCAGGACCATCTATGACCTCCACTCTGACCCCCATAGCAAACTCAAAATGTGACCCAAAATGATCTAGATGGCCACAGATATCTACAAAAGCTTAAAAAAATAAGACTCCTGATATCTAGTTACCATAGGGTGATGCTTGGCTTTTTCATTCATAGCGGGTACTCTATCACTTGATTCATATCTTACTTTCAGCTTTTTTTCCTCTGGTTAATTGGAGAGAAGAGTCTTATCGACTTTTCTTCCTGGCTGTCTTCGAACCTTGGTTCTCAGAGCTTAGACTCATGAGTAGTTAGGATTACAGGCATGAAGCACTAATATCTGGTAGAATATTGAATGGTTTGTTGGCTTAGAGTATAAAAAAAATTCTGATGTCTAGAGTTTAGTACTTTCAATATCAATAATTTCCCTCTATGTATAATAGTTTCATGGGACATCAAGTTCTAAAGAAAAAAATGTTCTTAAACTAAAAATAAAATCCAAAAGTACTACAAAATTCAATTTTTTTTCATAAAGACAAGTGGTAAAATCTAAGCACATTTTCAAGCAGATACTTGAAAAATAATTCAATATATAATTTCTGTCTATAAAAGAAAACAATCTATTTGACATCTTTCTAATATTATCCTGACTTTACGGGTATGTGTCAGAGTCATGCTTCTTCCCCATAGTTTCTGGATCACTAGACAGTCAAAAAATAGGAGAGAGTGAAACCATCAGGTAAAGGCAGTTCCTCTGCAGATAAGGCTCTCTTACCTGCCCTCCCTGGGAAAGGCATACCAAAGGTCAAAGATCTTGGTGAGTCTACCAAGAAGAGCTTTAAAATGTTACTCGCTGTGGAATAGCCATTTATCACACGTATAATTATAAGTCACTGTTTCTTTGAGTACAAATAAATTTTGAGTCAAAATCAGTATGAAAAGTCTCTATGGTTTATTCATGTTTAGTTACCACACGCTTACCACAACACCCAATGTACCCCCTTGGAATGGAGGAGGCTGGAAGTTTAAATTTAATCTGTCAGGAGAGATTGGTTCCCTCCAGTCTCTCTAGGAGAGACTCCCTTTCCTCACCTTCACCTTCCAGAGGCTTCCTTGTTTTCCTGGGCTTGCAACCCTTTCACTGCATCACTCCAACCTCTTGTTTCCACAGCTACATCTTCTCTGACTGACGCCTCCTGCCTCCCCCTTGTAAGGACCCCTTTGATGACATGGAGCCCACCTAGATGACTGCACAACAGTCTCACAATCTCATCTCAAGATCATACAATCCTAACTACAAAATGCCTTTTGCAAGGTAATATAGCATCCACAGGTTTTGGGGATTATTAGGATGTGAACATTTTGGGGGTTCCACTATTCAGTCTACCATACTGATAAAATAAATACAAGGCATAATTTTATGTTTTATTTATTTATTTATTTTTGCTAGTACTGAGCTTTGTAATCTGACCCACACAATGTAAGAGCAAGGGCAGGTAAGATTACAGGGTGGGGGGAAGCTAGAAAGTGGCGAAGGAGAAGGCATGGGCTTTGTGAACTAGGTAGTCACTCTACTCATGAGCCCACTGACATGGCAATCTAAGGGACATACAAATACACAGAAGAGAGATCAAGGCAGGAGCCGGGTATTGTGAAGAGTGTGGTGTGACAACCACAGGTTGGAAATGGGAAAATACAAGTGTGGAGAGAGGGGTGGAACTAGGGTAAAAAGCCTTCTCATGTGGCAAAAGCTATGACTGTGACATTAAAAGGCACCTAACTAGTACATAAGCAGGGAAGACACAAAGGCCAGGGATATGACCGGGTAACAGTGTAGACAGCCTGGTGGCCAGAAAATAGAGTGGAGGACTCGTATTAAATTACAGGCAAGGCACAGAAGAACACAGCGAGGCAGAGTAGAGAGAATGCTATGCACAGGGAGACAGACACACACTCCATGAAGGTCTGAGCAGATGGCAGACATAAAAAGGAGTTAATCACTTCTGAGGAGAATTAATGATGCTTATTGACTCACTTTGAGGAATTTAGATGACTCCATGTTCACTGTTGTAATCAAAACTATTTCACAAGTCCAAATACTATGAGTTTTCATCCATGGAGTAACTATAATGGGCCAGGTATGTAATCTCATTTCACCTGACAACTTAAAAAGTACCAATCTTTTTCTTTCCAGTGGAGACTCTCAGATTCAGAAAGGTTTGTAAGCTTTCCAGTGACAAGACACAAGGTAAGATGTGAAACACAATTCTTCCTGCCTTGCTAGCCAAATACTAGAGAATGAAGAATAGCATAGAATCTGCTTACATCCTTCGGAAGCACAGGTAACAAGGACTGCACAGTGCTACTTTTCCTTCCTTACAAATGATCATTGGAGCTGGGCACCAGTGGCTCATGCCCGTAATCCTAATTACTCAGGAAGCTGAGATCAGATGATCAAGGTTTGAAGCTAGCCTGTCAGGGAAACCCATGAGACCCTTATCTCCAATTAACCAGCAAAAAGCCAGAAGCAGATCTGTGGCTCAAGTGATGGAATGCCAGCCTTGAGTGAAAAAACTAAGGGACCTCACCCAGGCCCTGAGTTCAAGCCCCAGTACTGGCAAGAAGATGCAAAGCAGTCACCCTCAGAGAACAAAATACTTTTGAGACACATAATCAACATAATATTGTCCTGGAAGAATTACATAGTGCATGTAAGAGACAGGAATAATTGCAATAGCAACGATCACAAAGACTTCAGGAATTATTTTATATACACTGTAAATTAATGGTATTGGAAAATAGCATATTAAAATTTTTATTATTTATTTTTTTCAGGCTGTATCAGCAATTGGGACAATGCATTAGCTTTGCTTACTTGGCATAATGTCTTTTCTTTGTACCATAAATTGCTTTGTTCAGGACATGAATGCAATGGGAAATTTCAAAATGAAATAATTATCTTGTTTTATATTGGATACCCACAAAACTAAGCTATTTCTAAAACCTAAATTTTCCTTTACTCTATACTCAGACTTAAAGCATAGAGAGGATGATATCTGAATATGCTACAAACTTAATTTAAAAGAACTATGAGGGGCTGGGGATATGGCCTAGTGGCAAGAGTGCCTGCCTCGGATACATGAGGCCCTAGGTTCGATTCCCCAGCACCACATATACAGAAAAACGGCCAGAAGCGGCGCTGTGGCTCAAGTGGCAGAGTGCTAGCCTTGAGCGGGAAGAAGCCAGGGACAGTGCTCAGGCCCTGAGTCCAAGGCCCAGGACTGGCCAAAAAAAAGAACTATGAAAATATTACCAAAAGATACTCTTGTTTTCAATAAGTGTTGAAAGCACCTCTTGTCTGCTATACATTCTCAGGAGATATTGTTAATAACTCCTGATTCAGAGTACCTAGAACATTAGTCTCCTTTCATTCTACCCACCGCAGGCCTTTTATTCCCATTTCCTATGCTGGGTTAAATGCATCCTTTAGTACCCATCCTCTCCAAATTCAACAACTTGATGGCAGCTTTCTCCCTTCTCTATCCCCCACTTTGGCCACAGCTTCTCTCCTTCCCACTGCAGACAATCCTGATGTGACTCACATCCTTGTATCATGGTTTCCCTCAACACAACAATGTTGTTGACAGTGGTCTTCATGCCAAGTCCATCACGCTCCTCAAAACCATCTGATAGGAAGCTTCCAGAAAGGCTCCCATGAAGCGTGTTTTCCAAACTTCTGAATGGGCAATACACACTTGTGATACAAAATTCAAAATGCATTTAGAATGAGTCATGCATGCTTAATATAAGGACACATCTCACCCCTAAGCCGGACCTCAGCTATCAACTTTACTTCTAGAAGGCAAATATTTGTCAGTTTCTTGTGTACTCTCTCCAGAAACAGTTTAGCCACCCATGGCTTTGTGCTTTCTCGGGAGGTTTAAATGTACACAAGTTGGTGTACAGATGCACACAGAATAACATTGTGTAAATGGCCAACCTCTGTGCTGAAACCAGATCACAGAAGCCAAATGCTCACTCTGTTCTTCTTACACATGAGATCTATAAAACATGGAATACTAACTCCTCTACCCAGAAATGTGAATGGCAGGTGGATGGTGGCTTCTGACCATGCCCCGCTCCCACCATCAGCTGCCCACTATCTACTGTGCATACCACACAGGACTGTGCTACATTAACACAATGCATTTCCAGGACAAAAAGCCCAAAAAACCCATCACTACAGACCATGTCTCTGGGCAATTCTGGTGTCTGGACAGATGCAGAATACCAATGGTTCTCAAAGGACCTTAGCAAGTAATAATGTCAAGGACAGAGGCTAGTGCATATCCACAACTTCTCTCAGCTTGCTTTAATCTGCCAATCTGTTTTTCCCAAGATGTAAAAACGAGATTCTGTCTCAAGTTCCACATACCAATAGGTTCAGCCTACCAGAAGCTTCTCAGAGTATCTTAAGAGCTCTGGTTGATCTCTAACTAACTCTGATTAGTTAATACAACCCGAGTCTCAGGAATATCAAAAGCATTTAGATCTGCTACCAACATGTCTTAACCTATGAAAACAAGTTGGCTAAAACCACGTAGTCTAAAAACCAACCAACCAATACTCATCCATCTGTTGTCAATGGAAGGGTCCTCTTTATTTCACTTTTGTCTTACACAGTGGATTGTGATTTGTCTCCCAGAAGTACAAATCTACCTTTGCCTTTGTACACTCAGATTTGGGTCTTGGCCAAATAACAAAAGGCAAAAACTATTGAATGACAAGTCTCATTTTGCCAAAAACTAATTACTTTCTTATCAGGAAACTGAATTCTTATCTCAGATCACAATACTGAGAGTGACCCCAAATTTCTAGTTCTCTCTTGTCCACTCAAGACAATTAGCTTTGTGATCACAAGAATCACCACCATTCAATGTGCCAATCATCTAATCGTTGCTCACAAGTATACTATCCAATGTAATCTTTTTCTCACTTGCAAGTAATGAAGACTCACCAGGAACAGCCGGATTACCACAAATCCTATTCAATATGGTGGGCCTACCAAGTATCTGAGATATGACAATATGTGCCATGCTGGTATTACAAGGATGGGGTTGGTGTGCCCAGGCAAAACCATGGGTTAGACACAAGATTGGTAGTCCAAAAAGTATATGGAAGGTTTTGCTGTACATGTTTAGAAGTGCAGCGAATACTGCTGAAGTGAAAGATTATGATGTAGGTTCTCAGGTCAGTGAAGATACAGAGGCTATGGTCCCATTAACTTATACATGAGATCTGATTTCCTACCACACTGACAAGATGCTGAAAAGAACCAACTTGTTGCTAAATCAGAAGAGGAGGTTGCTGCAAAAGAAACTAAAGAAATGAAAACTTATGCCATAGGAATAAATTCAGTGTTTTCTAAATGGTGGGACTTTTTTTTTTTTTTGCTAGTTTTTTTTTTTTTTTTTGCTAGTCCTGGGGCTTGGATGCAGGGCCTAAGCACTCACAGTGCCACTTCTGGCTTTTTCTGTTTGTGTGGTGCTCAGGAATTGAACCCAGGGCTTTGTGCATGCTAGGCAAGCACTCCACTGCTAAGCCACATTCACAGCCTCATGTTTTTATACTCTTAATTACAGGGGCTTGAAAGTTCCAAGATACCATTTATTCTCATGGAAAGAACACAGTTGAAATATAGTTATAGTCCTTGATGACAAATGATTTTCTCTGAATCTTACCTCCATTATCCTGAATGGAAGAAAGGATACTTCATGAGCTGGTTGAAATAATCAAATGAGGTACAGAATGAATAATAGCTGTGTTCACTACTCCTTATCATTTGTTATAGGATACCCCATATTACAAACACCTTATGTTTTTTATTTTGCAGAATAATGGGCTTTCCTTCGTACTACTTGATAAATATTTTAGTAGCATTCAAGGCAAAGCTAACATTATTTTAATATCCTTTTAGAAAGTAAAAGGTTGATGCTTGTAATTGTCTAATGGAGCCAAAATCTGAATGTGTTATCATTTTTACAGCACATCATACGGGATGCAATGTCCATCCTTAAAGTCATCAGTAAGATTGGTATGAGGGACACAGAGGCCCTTTCTGTAACCATCAACTTAGGCATCATTGGGGTCAATCGAAGTTCTGCTAGATTTCGGCTGTGTTTGCTAGATTTGGACTGTTTCATAAGGCAAAGAACTGCCATGGATTTTCTGGAGTGTTTCAGCACCTTAGTCGTTTACCATTCCTAATTTCTTAATATAGCAAAGATTCTGGTTTCCTAGGAGATCTACAACCTCCAAATTCTTAGAAAACAGAACTCTACCATGCTAGGCAGATGCAGAATTTCCAAGATAATAAAACCATCCAGGATTCTGCTATTTCATTGATATAATAATTAGATTTTAAGCCTTCTTTGGCTAACATGTACGGTGTTATTTTTAATTTATGTTTTACTCTTGCCTATGGCTTATTTCCCATATTATGACTTTATTCCACGTATCCACAGGAGATAGGATACTATCTTTTGTAGCTTGACATCATAATGAGTATAGGAAGTCAGCTAATCTAAAAGAATGGAAGGAAAGAGCCTGCAACTAACTGCGGCGGCATAGAAAGACCACGATGGAGATCAAACACATTCTGAAGCTCTTCCTCAAGAACACGAGTAGACACAATGAATTTAGTCTGTATATATTCGAAGCCTCTGCATAGCAGGTGGTTGGTAAGACTAGGCTGCAGGTCCTAAAACTTGAGACAGGTAAAGTCTCTGAGGAGAGATGAACCCCAACATAGCTGTGTGACTGAAGTATAAGGGTAACAGTATCAATAGCAGCTCAGGACCAACCATTTGGAAATGCATATTTATAACAGTCCCAAGACCAGGAGGTTATGCAGATTGTGACTGCTCATTAGGAGCCTACATGGCAAAAACACTGGGAAGATCAGTCCTCCAACATACAATGTTTAAACTGGATACACTTTCCATCTGGACATCAGGTAATGCCAACTTCAAAAACACTGACAGGCAGGTCTAGGGAAAAAAATTCTACATGATTTGGGCATCAGAAATCCTGGCATGAGCACATGTTTTTAATGAAGAACAGACAAAGTAGTCCAGGAAATCTGTGTAAAGTCCTGTTTGGTCTGGGCCTTGAGCTCAATTAGGCTGTGTAGTCTTCTCTCTTTCCTATAACCCTAAGGCAAAGGTTCCCTGTCCAAAATGGGGGGTGATTCTTTTGTTCCAAGAATCCTAATGTCAAGGCTACATACGCTAAGGAGCATAAGGACTTATCCTTGAAGGCAGTCACTGTATCTTTCTAGTTTTTTATTAATTCAAGTTAAGTACTTTTAAAATCTGGTTTTCAGTAGCCAATTCTTTGTATTCATAGTCCATATATATCCAGAACATAGACAGTGTCTGATACATACAATAAGCTCCCAATAAATACAGCTGAATGAATAAATGAATTCAAAGGGCAATCTCAGCAGTAAAGGAAGATGAGGTGGGAAGTGGGCTGCTGTATATCAGCCCAGGATGATACAGAAGTGCTGGAGGCAGCAAGTCAAAGGCTGCTGATCAAAAGCAGCATGTTCTCTGAGTCCCAAGTGTTTCCACCCATTGATAGTCCCACCATGACAGGTCCTTTGATAAAAATTATCTGAGTTCTGGAATTTCCAAAATCTGATTTCTGCAAGCAAGCCTGAGGTTCCCAGGCTCCAGAGCTACCAGAATACTGAACGGATGCCCATCAGGCCATGCTGTATTTTAAAGAACTCAGATGAGAGAGTTAGGAAAAGGTGATAGCGCAACTCTGGCTTTCAGAAGTCTGTACAGAGCTCCATTGTGCCATTTCTAAATGCCCCTACTATCTAACATATAGAAAAAGGAATACGAATTTCAAATTTACAAATCACCAGCTTCCTGGCTATCTAAATTATATATAAATCATCCAGGTGCCAGTGATTCATGCCTGTAATCCTAGCAACTCAAGGGGCTGTGTTTCAGAAACTGAGGTTCAAAGCCAGTAAGAACAGAAAAGCTTGTAAGACTCCATCCTCGAAAATAACTAGCAAAAGGTCAGGCTTGGAGCATGATTCAAGTGCTACAATAACAGCAAAGCATGCAAGCAAGAAAGTAGGTATGAGGCCCTGAGTCCAAACCCCAGTATTAGCAATTTTTTAAATTTAACTATATATGTGTGTGTATTTTTTAAATGAAGCAGTAAATTTACCTTTAAATTTACATTTAAATTAAATTATTAATTTAAATTGTATTAAGATGGTATCATTATAATGATGAGTCCTATAAAATATTTTAACCAATACAGATGTGAAAATATGCAGCTTGCTACTACCAGGCTTCTAATATCACATAAACAAAGGTGAGACTACTGCAATTATTAATGAGAGGTAGAAATCATGACTTGGTGTATAAGCCAATATATAAAAGTTTCATGCAGATATAAATATTTATGGACATGTTATATAAAGCCAAACATGGGCAGAGGGGATTCAGAAATAGTATTTTTTTCCTATATTATAATGTGCAATGATTCTGAATGGCCAAAGATAAGCTAGATTATCAGTCATTCATTCAACAAGAACATTCCTTTCAATCATTCAATAAATATGTATTGGCTTGCCCCTTCTGTGCCAAGCACCCATGCTAGCCATGGGGAGCCAATGAAGACAATCGTCGTACCTACAAGGAAATTTCCATCTCCACTAGCTCCTCTCAGCACTCCTGCATTCACACAGCATGCAGAGCTCTCTCCAACAGCCTTCTTGAAGGAAGGTCATCGAGCGATTGCTCAGTGAACAGTGAGACAGCATGTGTAAAGGGTCTAGCCCACTGATCAGCAATCTCTAGATAGATTCATCCTTGTCTGCTCCAACAAACACCAAGAGTCCTACAACTGGCACCAGCTGTGCATAGCTCTTAGCCGTGTGACCTTGAGAGATTCATTTCAGCACTTTTGAACCTGAGCCTGCTCTGAGACCCTCCTTTCAGCTCCCAGGGAAGAAGATGACTGAAGATTTCTGATGACTGAAGATGACTGAAGAACGGGCAGGGTCATTACCTCACAAAGGGGCCTGTTCCATCAGATGACTGGAGTTACAAAATTCTTTTTCATGTTGAGCTGAAACTCTCCCTCTGTGAATTCAACAAGTCTCTGTCTTGCACGTTTCAGTAACACAAAATCATCATTGCCTCTCCTACATAATAATCCTTCAGGGCTGGGAATATGGCCTAGTGGTAAAGTGCTCATCTCGTATACATGATGCCCTGGGTTTGATTCCTCAGCACCATGTATATAGAAAAGGCTGGAAGTGGAGCTGTGGCTCAAGTGGCAGAGTGCTACTAGCCTTGAGCAAAAAGAAGCCAGGGACAGTGCTCAGGCCCTGAGTTCAAGCCCCAGGACTGGCAAAACAACAATAACAAAAACAAATAATAATCCTTCAAATAATTTCAAAAAACCCAAATTTCCCCCAAATATTAACAATAAAAATATGTCCTTAAATGATAACAATGCCCTAATTCTGAGAAAGTCTTATAATAGGGGTTACCTTCTTCTGTGAGTCCTTTCAGCCAACATTTACCTTTAAGATACAGTGCCCAAAATATAATGTGAGATACTATATTTGTATTTGACCAGCTCTCTATACACATACATAGTAATGTGGCCTAAGATTCTAAGCAGACTTTTGACTAAGTAGAGAAGACAACTGCACATGGAATAAGCAATTCATAGGATACTATCTGAATCATGTTGTTTACTTAAAAATTCGGTGAGGAAGTAGGATGGCAAAGTGGTCAAGGGACAACCAGGACCAGCTACTCTCAATGTCAGCTTCTACTTATTAGATGTTTGCTAGTTCTTAACTTTTAGGGTTGCCACAACGAATTAAATGAGTTATCAAGTATAAAGAAGGGACAAGGAAATTCAAAAAAATATTACCAAATAAGGTAAGCAACTATATTGTGGCAAGCGGGGGGTGGGGGGTGGGAGTGCGTGTGTTTGCTAGTTACTGGTGCAGGAACTATGGCTCAGTACGCTGTCCCTTGTTTTTTTCACTCAAGGCTGGTTGGTGCTCTGTCATTTGAGCCTCAGCTCCACTTCCAGCTCTTTGCTGGTTAAATGGAGATAAGACTCATAGATTTTTCTGCCCAGTCTGGGTTCCAACCATGATCCTCAGATCTCAGCCTCCTGAGTAGCTAATATTACAGGTGTAAGCCATTAACACCTAGCTTACTATTTATCTTTATTCCGGTGATTATCTAAATACCTTTCAAATCATGTTCTCACACATGATTTGAAAAGAAAATGTTTTTTGATAACTTTGCCCAGAAATAACTATTAGTAATGAATAAATTCAAAGTGGTACTTTCTAGGTTCAAAAGATGCGATATCCCTCTTCAGAGAGAGATAAGGAGAACTATGTCAACTGAGAGGAAGCTAAGAGAAAAACAGAACAAACAGAAAACAACCATTAAAATAACAAACTCTCAAGAGCATTCTTTCCTCTCTCTTTCTCTTTCTTTGTTTCTTTGGATGCATACTTTTTAAACCTTCTTAAGAAGAACCATAATCAGAGGCTAAATAAACTATGAGGATATATTTTTTCTTGTCAAGGTGACATACAGAGGGGTTAGAGTTACATAAATAAGGTAATGAGGACATTTCTTTTTGAACAGACTTACCCCTCCATCATTTTCTCCCACTTTCAACTTTGAGGATATTTGCTGGAGCAAATGACTCCTGAGCCAAAACTGCTCTTTGTCACCATGCAATTGATCTCTTGCATATATCATCCTTAGGAAGTTCAAGGAGCAGAAGAAGGCTGAAAGCAAGCATATCTGACCATTCTTGGATTCTCCAGCTCTGATATCATCATCACACTACCCAACCTCTGGCAGACACTAGCTACACCAGCAGCAGCAGTAGCAGTTACTATAATCTGAGGAAACATGGTAATTAAATAACTTAAGTGTAAGGAGCATTATCGGTTACTAGTAAAACTGTCTTTTGCTTTGTGTCTTAGAAAGTTATACCAAGTTCCTCTGCTGTAAAGCCCTTAACAACATACCTAACATTTTAATCCCTTCATTTCGAATCCAACAAGCCTCAGAAACAACATCAAGGCAAATGAAGCCAGGTATGGTGGCTCCTGCCTATAACTCCAACTTCTTGGAAGATTTGAGATTAGGATGATGGCGGTTTGCGGCCAGCCTAGGTAAAAGTTAATGAGATCTCATCTCAACAACATGCCTTATGTGACAACACACACCTCTGGTCCCAGCTACAGGGGAGACAGAAAGGTGATGGACCAGGCCATCTCAGGAAAAACCTTAAGTAAATAGAGCTGGGAGTGTACCCCAAGTTGTAGAACACCTACCTAGTAAGCCCAAGGCCCTGAGCTCAAGCTCCGAGTACCTCCACACAAAAAAAAGAAAAGCTCTTGAAAGTATTCAACAAAGTATCTTTCATCTTATTAATTAGATATCAACAAATACTTACAAATAAGGTAAAAAGAGAGGCTACACTTCCTGTCCTCCAGGAGGTTATAGATGATAAAAAGAAATACATACCTAACTAAGAAAAAAATAGAGTACATTCTATAAGAATGATACAACAGGGAAGCAAGGCACAAGTGGCTCATGCCTGTATTCCTACCAACCCAGGAGGCTGAGTCCTACAGGACTGAAGTTTAAAGCCAACCCAGATAGAAAAGGTCTACAAGATTCTATCTCCAATTAACCAGCAAAAAGCCAGGCTAGAGGTGTGGCTTAAGTGAGCAAGCTGAGCAAGCAAGAGGTCCTGAGTCTATACCCTTCCCTTTTCTTTTTTGTCTGTCAGTACTAAGGCTTAAACTCCTTGGGGGACGGCAAATAGCTACCCCAATTGGTAAAATGGGTAAGGTTCTTCCTGTCTCTACTTGGGAGAAATGATAAATAAGCATCCAACGATTTATTAGAGGGCCTGTGTCCAGTCGCTACTGGATACTGTTTACCATGAACAAAACTGTTTCTTATTCTTTGTGTCTCTAACTCTTTTTGTTTTGTTCTAAAACTGACAGCTCAGAGGTGAAGGAGGAATGAATTACTGATATCTTCAAGCATCCAGCAACTCTGGATTAATTACTTTGTCCTCTATACCCACTTAAAGAAAATTTCTACAAATACAAGAATTGAAGACATTATTAAAGATGCTCTCCAGTCTTTGGTAGACACTATTTCTGATGTAGTATTTTCTGACAATACCTCCTTTCAATGCTGTGTTCCTATACAAACTATCCTACACCCCCCCCAAACTCTCACTCTTAGTAGACAATCCAATCTTCATTCACTGACAAAATGGTGATAACTGAGTTCGAGGCACATGAGCTTCCTGCCCATAGCTCTCCATCTCCTGCTCAGTGCTCTACCTACTCAGCAATCTTGCTTCAGTAATTCTTCACTCTCTCTCTCCTGAGTCTTCAACTCTTGTTTTTCTTTTCTTTCTCTTTTTTTCTTCATGTAAACATACTAAAAAAAAAACAATTTTAAAGCAAAAGAGCAATAGCAACAAAACCACAAGTCTCTTCTAAGGCTAAACATTCTTATAGCCCGATCTCCACTAACAACCAAGCTTTAGGAAAACAACAACAACAACAAAACAAACCCTCAGAAATTATCTTTAGTTTTGCATTGGCAGTGCAGCCTAACGCATGCCACCCGCCTCTGGACCCACTCACATCAACAGGACCAAATGAGCTCCAAGTTCACAAGTTCAACAATCGCTTGCCAGCTCTTCTTTCACATCCCCACAGCACTTGAGCCTGCCGCTAAACATTTCCATTCTTAAAACTCTCTCCAACTGGGCTTTCATGACATCACTGCTTTAAGATTCTCCTTCTTTACTTAGGAATGCCCTTGACTCAGTCTTTACTGGTCAAACCTTACATTTTAGCATTTTCCCATGATTCTATTCTGGGCTTTCCTCTTCTCAAACTGAAGTCTCCCTGGGGATGAGGGAGAAGGAGAGGAATATTTACACTGTGAATTATCCCACGTGCCCATAAATCAATGACTACATCCGAGTTCACTGGCTTCCTCTCCCTGTTCTCCCTCCACCTCTGTCACGGTATTCTCTAGTTGCACTATGTAGCTTTCTCCCCTGACCTGGCATGCCGAGGGTGTGGGCACTACTACCACTCAGTAGTGGTGGCTTCCTGGAGTGGGGACTGGGCACATCAATGATCATGACAACAAAGCAAAAGCCACACATCTTAGAGAAGTGAAGGAAGATTCGGTTACAGGAAGTATTCCACTTGGGCTTCACTTGTGAAGAGCTGGAAGGGAAATTCATGTACCTACACTTATATCTACACCTATATTCACGTCTGACTTTCCTTGCTTAGCACAAGGGCCTGGTGAGTGGTGGGTAACTTAGGAATGAAAGCAGCAAAGGAGGAATGGGAGGGTGGGTGGGATTCCAATAGCTACAAGTTGGTGAAGAATCACTGAAGTCGAGGGAACAGGAGAGCTCAGGCAGACACGAGGGCATGTCAGAACAAGTCATCGGCAATGGCACTGGAATAGAGGGGCCTGGTCTTCCAAGACTTCCTAACTGAGCTGGAGATGCAATTTGCTAGCGATGAGGAACAATATAAGTCTATTCACCACTGCATGTCGTGACTGGAAAGGAGGAAACTGGAACAGAGGACATCTCCTAAATAGTTCCCCAATGAATTACCACAGTGAGGGTAAGTGGAGACCTAAGCTATAACAACTGCCTGCTCAACAGCAACCACAGCAAAAATAGGACAGAAACAGAAAATATTACCTTAAGATTGTATGTATCCAATGCCTAACGTATGAAACTGTAACCTCACTGTACATCAGTTTGATTGTAAAAATTTGAAGAAAAAAAAAAGATTGTAGTTAAACAGAAAAGAAAGTTTTCAAATATTTAAAAATAGTTGAATGAATGGATGATTCAAAAGTCTAAAGCAAAGAAATCACATATTACCAAAAAAAAAACTACCCTTAGATTTAAGTTTATTATGTCACTCCATCATGAACAGGAGTGCATGTCAGACATCCCATGTACTCAACATACCTTCTGGGATCAGTAAGAACCTAACATGTGTAAGTAGACTTGCAGCTGGTGCCTGAATGAGGCATCTGTACATGTTTGGGAAAGAACATTCTACAACTTTGGATAGGGGGACAGGAGGAGAGAGAATAAACCATACCGTGAAGCTGTTGTTGGCATTTTTTGTGCTTGCTTCAGCGACACTGGCATCTGAGAGATCAACTTCATCAAATATCAGGGACTGTTGATGAAAAGAAAACAAACAGGTTATGTTGAAACCTAGCTCCATACTCCATGCTCTTTGATGTATTTTACTATCAGGTCACGACAATGATTGATTTGTCAAGAATAAGAAATAGAAAATAAAAGTTAAGTTAGTGATACTGTGCAATTTCTTCTTAGGAGGGGTAAGTGAAATCATAAAGTACAAATCCATAAATCCAAAACTGAAAAAGATTTTAAAGAATCCAGTAGTTGGATGTCGGGGGCTCAGGCCTATAATCCTAGCCATTTGGGAGGTTGAACAGAAAGGATCAAAGTTTGAGGTCATCCCAGACAGAAAAGTTCATGAGACTCCTCCTTTTCAGCCAAAAACTGAAGTGTGGTGTTTTGCACCTGTTATCCTAGCTATGTGAAAGGCTGAAATTTAGGAGTATCACAGTTCTAGGCCAGCTCAGGTAGAAAAATCAGCAAGACTCCATCTGAACAGAAGAAGTTGAGCATGGTGGCACCCATCGTCCCACATCCCACCGCAGAAAGCTTAAAATAGGTGGACAGAGTTGGGAGCTGGTGGCTCATGCCTGTAATCCTAGCTACTCAGAAGGCTGAGATCTGAGGATCAAAGTTCAAAGCCTGCTCAGGCAGGAAAGTCTTTGAGCCTCTTATCACCAATAAACTACTCAGAAAAAGCCAGAAGTATTGTTGGGGCTCAAGTAGAAGAGCGCTAGCCTTGAGCACAAAGAGACTCAGGGACAGCATCCTGGCACTGACTTTAAGCCCCAGGATCAGCAAAAAAAAAAAAAAAAAAAAAAAAAAAAAAAGGTGGACTGAGACATAAATACATGCCTATGTAGGGAGCATAACCCTATCTCCAAATAACAAGTGCAATAAAGAGCTAGAGGTGTTATACTGTGGTAGAATGCCTGCATAGTAAGCTTAAGACCCTGAATTGAAACTCTAGTACCACCAAAACAAACAAAAAAGACCCTCAGCACAGTTTTAATCTAGATGTTCGGTGCTCTCTAGAAGCACAACCAGTATCATTTATGGGAATCCACTGCATGTGTTTCACACACACTTACACCCCTCCATCATGGATATAAAGGTCACCTTACTGCTCCCAGGTCAGGTCATGATGAATCACTAACAGTTTGGATGCTTTTTCCTCCTCTAGATGTTTCTTTTGTACTCTTTTTTTTTAATTTCTCTTTTGTGCACTTCAACACTGTCTTCTTCCAAAAGTGTCAGTAGAAAGAGTTCCATGAAAACAAATTTTTTTTAAGAAATAATGAACCAATTATCAATTAGAAAGTCTGGGTAAAAGAAAAAAATATTTCCTTCCCACTTTTGAATCAGTCATTGTTCACCTTCATCCTGCATTCCTCTAGCAAGGGGTAACAACACACCTCTACAACAGCAGGAGAAACGACTTCTCTACCGCTTCCCAGATCTTAAAAAGAGTTGTGACAACCTACCTCGATTCAACCATTCTGAAAACAGGCCTGTTCCTGACTAAAAGGGGTAGGCAACCTAACACAGGACATTAAAAGAGACAAAGAATGCTGGGTGCCAGTGGCTCACACCTGTAAACCTAGCTACTCAGAAGGCTGATATTTGAGGGTTGTGGTTCAAAGCCAGCCAATTAAGCACCAAAAAAGCCAAAAGTACAGCTGTGGCTCAAGTGGTAGAGTGCTAGGCTTGAGCAAAAGAAGCTCAGGGATAGTGCCCAGGCTCCGAGTTCAAGCCCCAGAATGGACGGACACACACACACACACACACACACACACACACACACACACACAACTACAAGACTGTTAAAACTGGAAGAGAAGAAGTGCTTAAGGAAGATCATCACTGGCTGCTCCAGTATAAAATGATGCCATTCTTTCTCTTACAGTGATGGAAATAAAGACTCAAAGGAATTGAAAGGAAACAGGGCATTTCACCAACTGGAGACAGAGGGAAGGGTCCCCCTGAAGATAGGACATGAGCCACAGTGAAAGACTGCCACCCAGTCAAAGCTTCCGGAGATGAACATCCAAAGCCAGAACAGAGCCAGAGCAGGACCACAGTGACCTTCATGACTTTTAACATAACATTATTCTTGTCATATATCAAGAAAACTAACAATAACAACTGCTGGAGGGGATGTGGCCAAAAGGGAACCCTACTTCATTGTTGGTGGGAATGTAAACTGGTTCAACCACTCTGGCAAGCAGTATGGAGATTCCTCAGAAGGCTAAATATAGAGCTCCCCTATGACCCAGCAGCCCCACTTTTGAGTATCTACCCAAAAGAACACAAACAAAAATCACAGTAAAGCCACTAGAACAACTATGTTCATCGCAGCGCAATTTGTCATAGCTAGAATCTGGAGCCAACCCAGATGCCCCTCAGTAGAAGAATGGATCAGGAAAATGTGGTACATATACACAATGGAATTTTATGCCTCTATCAGAAAGAATGGCATTGCCCCATTTGTAAGGAAATGGAAGGACATGGAAAAACTTATACTAAGTGAAGTGAGCCAGACCCAAAGAAACATGGACTCTATGGTCTCCCTTATTGGGTATAATTAGTACAGATATAGGCAAGTCACAGCAGAGGATCACAAGAGCCCAATATACCCTTATGATCACATAAGATGATGCTAAGTGAAATGAACTCCATGTTATGGAAACGACTGTTATATCACAGTTGTAACTACTTTCAACGTCCCATGTGTATCTGTAGCTACTATTATTGACGATGTTCTTGTATCACCTTCCCGTGGTTGTACCTACACTATCTCTGTAATCTTATCTGAGTGTATTGGAAACCATGTATACTGGTATTAGAACTAGGAAATTGAAAGGAATACCAAAATTGAGAGACCCGGGGTAAAAAAAGAACAACAACTACAAAAGCAATACTTGCAAAACTGTTTGGTGTAAGTGAACTGAACACCTCATGGGGGGAAAGGGAAAGGGGGAGAAGGGAGAGGGGTATGAGGGACGAGGTAACAAACAGTACAAGTAATGTATCCAATGCCTAACATATGAAACTGTAACCTCTCTGTACATCAGTTTGATAGTAAAAATTTGAAAAAAAAAACCATAAAATTATTCTATTTTGTTCCAACTTAGACATAAGAATTTGGTTATTCTATTATAGTTACACAGACTAAGAATTAGGTTGGTTTGTTTTTTACCTCCTACTATATAACTGTACTATAATGGTATCAGGAACATAATATTTTTAAAAACAGAAATGATTAATTATTCCACTGGGACAGCAGCAAGAAGTCTGAAAGTTTATTTCTCAAGTAATATTGAAACATCAGTTTTAATGGGGCTTATCATTACAAATTTTTCATCCAAACCACATTATTATTTTATTTTACTGTTACATAAAAGTTATTTTGTCTTGATTTTATTTCAACATCATTTTTGTTCTTAATTGCTAGAATTATGGGAGTGACTGTACCAGGTTTTATGAAAGTACTTGACATACATTGTTACTTTAGGTCTCCTCTCTACCACACATATGTGTCACAAACCCACCATGAGATATATTGAATTGGAAGATGAACCTGTATATGAACCCAGAGCCTGAATTCATGTGTGTGTGTGTGTGTGTGTGTGTGTGTGTGTGTGTGTGTGTGTGTGTGTGTTGCAGCTTGAACTTGGGGCTTTTTGCTCTTGAGTGACTTTTTCCCTGTGCTCTACCATTTGAGCACAGCACTGCCTCAAGCTTTTTAAAAATTGCTTAAGATTTGTAAATAAGTAGTTTATCTTTGTTGTTATTTCCAGCGTACCCTATGAAATTATGCCTTTTCCTTTTGTCTTTCTTCCCCATGGTTTTACCCCTGATGTCACTGTAACTGACTTTGGCACACTGGGTATTGTATGTACATTTATCAGAACTAGGGAAGGGGAACATCAAAATCGAGAGACAAAGGGTAAAGGGAGATCCAATGCAACAGCAATACTTACAAGACAATGTGCTGTAAACCAACTGTACAACTCAGGGGAGGGTGGGAAGGGCATCAGAGAGGGGGGAAGATGGGAGAAAAACAAAGGAGGTAAAAAGTTTGATAAGAAATGTACTCACGGGCTGGGGATATAGCCTAGTGGCAAGAGTGCCTGCCTCGGATACACGAGGCCCTAGGTTCGATTCCCCAGCACCACATATACAGAAAACGGCCAGAAGCGGTGCTGTGGCTCAAGTGGCAGAGTGCTAGCCTTGAGCGGGAAGAAGCCAGGGACAGTGCTCAGGCCCTGAGTCCAAGGCCCAGGACTGGCCAAAAAAAAAAAAAAAAAAAAGAAATGTACTCACTGCCTTACATATGTAATTGTAACCCCTCTGTACATTACTTTGGCAATTAAAAAATGCTGAAAGTGGAAAAAATTTTATTGTTATTTTAAAAGTGATATACAGAGGAACTACAGTTATATGTCAGGAAAAGAGGACATTTCTTTTTGCACAATGTCACCCCTTCCCTCATTCTCTCCCAGTTTTCTCTTCCAATCCCCACCCACAAGTTGTATAGTTCATTTTCAGTAGAGTATCTAGTGAATACCATTGCTGCATTTGTTCACCCTTTGTCTTTCCATTTCTGTGCCTTACCTTGGCCCTCCCAAAGACAGACAAGGGAACAAACAAGACAAAAAGAAAAGCAAAGAAAACTGCCCAGGTTGGCTTTAAACCTCAATGCTTAGATCTCAGAATCCTGAGTAGTGAGGATTATAGGTGGGAGCCATCAGTGCCCAGCTTCAGAGCATTCATTCTTAACCACTATATTAACTCTCTCTCTCTCTCATAGTCAGAAACAAATAAAATGTAAAAAAAAAAAAGCAGAAAGTGAGTGAACTCAAAATTACAAGTTATACATAATAAGATTATGTTTAATGATTTATTTAAGGTAGGAAGAAAGAATAGCAGGAGTAAGAGAGAAAAGCAAACTACTTGTGTCTTCCTGTAGGATTATTCTTAAGGACATGTTATGAAAATGACTCAAATGACACTTGTGGATGGGGCCCAAGGTGGATCATGCTTCTATTGAGTCCATATTATGGTGAGGCTACAAGCCAAAGCTTTCATTTCATTCACAACCTCCCATGCTCGGAAATTACCTTTGAGTCCTTTGCATAATAAAGTGTGCGGCCCCGAAGCTTGAAGTATCGCTTTTTCCATCTTTGGAAAGAACTGGTTTGCTTCAACAGTTGTCCCTCTTTAATACTGGTCTGAGGAGAAACAGAAGCATAATGATATAGTTACAATGAAATCCAACACCAAATACAATTCAGAAACAATAACACAGGACCAGTAACAATTTGAATATTTCCCACACCCTACAAATTACAGGAGAGAGTATTTCATTCTCATCAACCCTTGAATCAAGAAGGTATATGCACCAAGTCCCAAAGAGCAAAAGTAAATTTGGTATGGTTTCTGCCCTCAGAAATGTGTAAGTATGGGCATGAATGTTCTTGACCTTAGATTGAGCACTGGTCACACTCTCCCCTGCTCTGCTCATTCTCAGACTTGCTCCTGCACCTTTGACTGTCTTCAAGTGTCCTATCCAATGAGACTCCACTCCCTCACCACCTTTCTGTTACTGCAACTTGATCTTGCTTTTCTCCAACTCTCCTCACACTCACCTTATTACCCAACTCCATAAAGCACTTCCCATCTGCTAACATCAAATGTAATTTACTTATGCCCCTATTGTAATAGAAAGCCCCCCAAACTTATTACATCTCATGATGTCAAAGTTAGTGGTGCATTTTTTTATTGGAAGGAAAATAGAAAGCAACACTCCTTCCTATAAGATTATCCTCAGGGAACATGCCATGAGACTCTTGCAAAAGGGAGTCTCTGGGATGAGATCCAAGACAGCTTTGTTTGTTCTAAATTCAACAAAAGTGTAATCACACTATAGTAACCCTCCAGGGCAAAAACAGTTGATGGAACCAAAGTTTGAAATCATCCAACTGAAAGGTGCACTGATGTGTCTCAGGTATCAAGAACAATATTTAGCACACATGATTGATGAGGTCGGAAGGAAGAGAGGGAAGGAGGGAGGGAGGAAGGGAGGGAGGGAGGGAGGGAGGCAGGGAGGGAGGGAGGGAGGGAGGGAGGGAGGGAGGGAGGGAGGGAGGGAGGGAGGGAGGGAGGGAGGGAGGGAGGTGTTGAGATTAAACCTCTTTGTGCTCTATTTCAGAGTTTATTTGCAGCCTTCACCCCATACTCATCCTCTCTCATACTGTCATCCACAAGACAGAAAAGTTTGTTGTCTTAGTAGGGTAATTAAATTACATAATGTTTACTTTCAATTTCCATAAGAGGCCTGCTTGCTCTAAGACTGTACTCCAGGAATTTTGAGATCATTGCATTTTAATGCTAACAAAATACTTCGGAAATGTTAGTACCAAAGAGTAGACCTAGGAGCCAGCCAGACTCACAGCCAAACTCCACAGCGAGCTAATGTATGAAGTGAGGCAGTCATTCCACCTTCTGTGCCCCACTTTTCTCTCTAAAAGATTGGAATAATACCAACTTTATAAGCTTGTTGAATATAATTTCATGATAAGATAATGTCTGGAAAACACTTAGCACACTGTCTGGGGTGACAGAACACATTAGGGGCAGAAAGTGTTATTATTATTATTATATCATTATGCTATTAAATCCAAGGAGTATTTTTCCAGGCATCAAATTATAAGAGCTTCTTGGAAGAAGTAAATAAACGTTTGCAGGCCACTGACAGGGCCAATAACAGCTGAAGTGGACGGGGAGTACCAGGATATGAGCTTATAGGAAAAAAAGAGCCAGGATTCACTGGCCACCATGGGGAATTTGCTTTTTATCGTAAGTGCAAAAAGCTCATGAAATGTTTGAGGCAGGAAGAGTGAGTGTGAAAGTAAGTGGAGAAACAATTAGGAGGCTCCTGAAGGACAGCTAGGAGGGAGGACAGACAGAGCTTGGGGCTGTAGCATTGTCAGGTAGAGAAAGGGGAGCATTTGAGATTGCTATTGAAGGCAGCTTGCCCTGGAAATGCGACCAGAAATGGAGAGCAAAGGAGGGTAAAAAACAAAGGGAAAATGTACATGTATATTTGGCATGGGGAAGGAGGGCTAGATGTGAAGAGTTGGAAACGGTGAGGGTGAAAGAGAGGTAGGACTGCTTGAAGAAATCAACTCTATGGCTCAAAAATTTCACTCCTCTTAAATTCATATTGGGAGTGCAATGGGGAAGAAGCTTAAAATATACTACAGCCAGCCAGTGAAAACTCTAAGTCTATTTGAAGCCAAGACCTGCAAAGGAACGGGCCTGACCCACTCACAGAACACAGATATGAGGGGCTAGCACAAGGGTTATTGGACTAATAGATCCTACTAGCTCACAAGTCTGTGCCTTCCTTTTGCTATAGCACGGAAGAACGGCTGGAAGTCTCAACCTCCTGGGCTAAACCTGTAGAAATCCAAGCCTCTGAGACAAACACCCAAGTGCTACTAAAATTTTTTTTAATTCCATAGTAACATCTGAGGTTGCTGCTCTATCTGAAATATTTATAACTCAAATGCTATAAGCTCGCCTTATTCATGATTTATTATACATGGTTCTGGCTTAATCCAGTCAAAAAATAATAAAAGACCCCCAAAAGAGTCAAAAACAAAAGAAATGTCAAACCAAACACTTAATTTTCGGCACATGCATTACTTAGCTCAGTGAATGCAGAGAGGCTCTTATCAGCCCCATGTTATTGTCAATTATATGTAAATTGTGGTGTACCTACTCGGTTTTTCCCTGATTAACTTTGTGAAAATCTGCCTCCCCGCTCCCACCCCACAACCAAATAGTGCTCAAAAGACAAAGTAAAAGTTAATGTATTTCATCTGATAAAGTAAACTTTGAGATATGTTCAAAGATGGCATGTCATTAATGGTGATTGGGCTGTGTTATGGGAAAAAATGAATCAAGCCTCCTCAGTATCCATGGTTATCAAGAGGATACCAAAAGTCTCTGGAGTACGAAGGGTGTGAAAAGAATCAACAAATCAAGAGCTTCCAATGGAGCAGTTTCCTCCTTTCAGTTCTAAGAAAGATTCTGAATTAAAGGATCTTCCTTAAAGATGGTGGGGCACTTTTGGTGACCTGGAGATGCTTAGATCCCAGAGGAGTTTTTAAAAAGACCACGGGACCTAATTCCATTGTTTAGAAATCTGGTCAAGGATCTTCAAAGTGTGTAAGTTTAAAGGCTACGGTAAAAATAGATGAAAACACAGGGAACACTTTACAGAACTTGGGAAAGATCAAGAGTGCATAGGGAAAATATTGGATGCACTACAGTGAGAATACACAGGGCTAAGGGAAACTAGAAGCCAGATGAACAAGTTAGAAAGTAACAAGGCATCAAGGAAAGGAATTCCAAGCAGAAAACAACGTGGGACAAAGCAAAGCATGCCTGTGAAGAACGTAGCTACCCAAGTAAGGAAAAGCTAATGAGCCATCTAACTCAGTATAAGACTTGTAGGGGGTCAGAAGGTTAGGGAAATTGTATGACTTCATAGGCACTTGAGAAAAGAACCACACATCTGAGATCTCTACCAGGTTTAATTCCTTAAGACCAAGCATGTAATTTACCTAAGAGAATATTCGTTACATTCTCAAATTCTTAAAGTAGCTTTCATTCTGGAATGTACATTCAAATTACCAAATGTTGTAAAAGTACTGATTCCTAGGTATCACTCCCATGCTGACAGGATATGCTGAGAGTATAATCTCAAAATCTCTCCCAGGACCTAGGTAATATATTAAGAATTATGAAGACATGTCTTTTGAATGGCATAATGAAATGCTAAGTCCTCACAGAAGCCACAGATGAAACTTCAAGGACTGCTGGTCTGTGTTCCAGGGACCTACCTGGGTACCAGGCTACAAGTAGGAGCATATCTTGCCATAGAAGCCACATCCCATGTTTGCCTTTGTGGTTAAGGCTTGGCCTCAGGCTATTCTACCTTGTGTCTAAATTCCAAAGATACTGGTTATCAATCTCTCACATCAGGTATCCTGGGCACTCCTTCTTGCTAACAGAAGATAGACTACATCCTCCTTTTTTTTTTTTTTAATTAAATCCCTGACAGCAAAGGGTTCTCCTCTTTCCTGCTTTTGAACAGAAGATATAGATGTGAGATTCCTGATCTGGAGTCTCAACTTTTCACCCAGAATTACAAACCACTTGGAGTTTGGTGCTTATCACATTTGTATTTCCGTTGTAAATGTTTTTACAGTATTTATAGGAGTATGTGCACACACATGTGTAAATGGTACATCTAATTTTCTACGTAGCTGTCATGGAAATGGAAATGTGAAATATGTGATGGTCTATGTTTCAAATAACCAGTTCATAAACAAACGACTTCTGGAACAAAATCTACTTGTGAAGCTGAAGTCTATAGAATGTAAACAGGAAAAAAGACAAAATAACTTCTGGGACAGTGGTTCATAATTTTGGGATCAAGAAGCCTTTCTGAATCTGAAGAAAAATATATCTCAAAAAGTCTGTCTCCAGAAAGACACACACATGAGCACACTTATACACTAAACTTCATTTGATTTTAGGGAGTTCATGAACTTTCGGAATCTACCATAACTGAAAATAATGACCTCCATGTAATAAAATCATATTGGATGAACTTGGGGTTGTTTTTAAAAACATAAATAAATTAGGTCTTAAATATGATGATGAGTAGCAAATACTAATTTCTTTAACTTTCTCTTCTATTAGTTTAATAGTTCCTAACAGCATTTGGAATGGCATGCTTTAATATTACTTAGGATAGGGAGCAACAACGAAAACATTTTGGATTCCAATTTTCTGCTGTGATTTCAACATTAGTTAATAATTACAGCCCTCATACAAGCATATATAGATATTGCCTAATTTGAATTTTTTTAATTTTATAATTTGTTCAATTTGAAAAAAATTGTATTTGGATACATAGTACTAGTTGTACATAACTTGTTTTCTTCCCATTATCAATAAAGAAAATTTTTTCCTTATGAAAATGGACTGCCCACCAAAGGAAGAATGAATGTAAATTACAATATTCATCCCCTCAATACATACAAATGTCACATTTTCACTCTTGGTTTTCTCTTTGCCCTGGTTTACTTATTTTTTTTGCCCTGGTTTATTATCAAGCCATAATTAGAGATGTTTCAGGGAAGATGTTATTTTCACTTTGAGACTAAGGAAGCTCTGGCTTCTGATGCCTTAATTACCTCCAATAGTTACCTCCAATAGTTAAACACAAGTTCAGAGTCTTGGTGTTCTTCTATCCAGTTCCATAGTTTATTCCTTCATGAGGTGTCCACTTGTGACACACAAAAGCAGTACAAAGCTTTACTGGGGGCTCACGCCTATAATCCTAGCTACTCAGGAGGCTGAGATCTGAGGATCACGGTTCAAAGCCAGCCCAAGCAGGAAAGTCTGTACGACTCCTATCTCCAACCAACTACTCAGAAAAAGCTGGAAGTGGAGCTGTGGCACAAGTGGCAAAGTGCTAGCCTTGAGCTAAGAAGCTCAGGGGCAATGCCCAAACCCTAAGTTCAAGCCTCAGAACTCACATGTGTATGCACATGCGTGCACACACAAACACACACGCAGTACAAACAACATGGGAGGAAGTATATTAGAAGCCAAGCCAAGCAAGAAGGAAGTAAAGATTGTGTTAGCGAATGCTTTTAGACATTGAGTTGTTCTTTTAAAAAAAAATCTTGATTTAGCATTTATGATTTTAAAAAATCATAAATGTTACCTAGCAAGAGCATAAAACCCTGAGTTCAAGCCTCAGTACCAGCAAAACAAAAATAACAAAAACAACATTCATTTTGATGAGCACTTCCTGAGCAAATACCTTTTCTCTACATAACTACTCCATTTTTCTTGGATGCAAGATCCATAACATACATTCATTGCCTGCAACAGCCCTTATCCTCATGCATTTACAAACTTCCTATGTTTTTATGTACAGTTAAATTGTGGAAGTAACAGGAAAATAATTTTAAACATTCTTGCTTTCCTCTGAGGCACATATTGTAAATGATTTTCCTGGGTCAGTATTCACATGAAAGTTCATCCTCAAAATAAGCCTTTTGTTTATACATGAATAAACAAATATTTCTTATAAAAGGAGGACTATAATTTAAAAAATGATCAATTTCTCACAGCCCCAGTAAATACAATCATATAACCCAAGTGTGGTAAAGCTTAAAATATGTAGGAGGTGGGGGGAACTACATGGCTCACAAAAATCTCAAAATAATGAGCACACCAAGTAGGAAAGAAAGGAATCATTTAAAAAATTCAGACCATTATATTCAATAATAATGTTCAACTACAACAAATAAAAGTCATCGACAAAAAAAGTCATTGACCTCCCACTCCCTTCTTTAACAGCTTCATCTTCAGTAGTCCCCCTAATGTCACCTAGCAGTAAAAGAGAAGTAATGTTGGTCCCCAGCAAGCCCCATGTCCCAGTGTTCTTCCTTCTACTCCGTGGTGCCTTTTGTTTTCTTCTAATCCTCCCTCTCCCCCATTCCATCACCCCTAGGCTCGGGCCACCCTCACCTCCTTGGTATCCATAGCACTAAATAGGAGTTTTTTAAGAGTTTCTACCTCTTACAAGACTGTGAGTGTGTCAAGACAGGAACTATAGCTTATTTCTTTTTCAATGTCACAAATAGCCAAGTACTTTGAATACTTACCAAAAAAAATTATTATATGCAAACTGATTCATTCAGCAATAAGGAAAAAAATTAATGAAAGATATTTTTCCTTTGGATTGATAGGTATTTGAGAAATTCAATGAAGGAAGATATTTCAACCTGTCTTTCTATCAAGTCAACAGAAGCATAGTTAGTAGAATTAATCCTGACTTCTGAAAAGAGTCCTCAGTTGGATCCTAAGTTTCCCCAACTATAAAACGAAGATAACCATCGTTTGCCCTGTAGTCCTGCAAATGTTAGAAGGGAACAAAGAAGTCACAACCTCTCATGAAAGTTTCTAATGCTACCAGAAATACAAAGTATAGAAAGTTATGTACTCTTTCTGCAGTCAGACTTTAGCAAATATAAGTGTTCGAAACAAAGAGATTAACAACCCAGTATAAAGGTCTATTTAGAGAAAGCATCGCATACAGCCCATTTTTCATCACATAAAGGATACAGTTTCCTAATGTACAAAGGCTTCTAAACTATAATGACTATAATTGCTGCTAGAAAGCTCCATTTGAATGCCACTGACCTTTCAAAATTCAAGCATCCCCAAAGTGACACACCTGTCTCTTCTACCCAGCTTGCAAGTGCAGCCAGAAGAGGCCACTGATCCTAAGACACCAGTAGGGTCAATATTAGGTTCAGTAAGAACAGTGATTAAAGTTAGTAGCAAGTACAAGAAACACCACGGCTCCTAGTTCTAGTAATAGCTCTCTTTAAAACAACAAACAAAAACAACAACAAAAACTCCTGGAGTTTTTAAAGTGTCATGGACTTTTCTGCCCTGCTGGGCGTTGAATATGAGCCACCAATGATCCCGTAATAGCTTTTAATTAACTATTTTGTAAACAAATGCATGCATGAAGACTTACATTCAGATAAAGCCATTGAAGTGGCTCATAGAGAAACCCAATTTTTCTTTTTCTTTCTTTTTTTTAAACAAAAATTTAAGGGAGAGTCCAGTCAGGACACCCTGCAGCATTCTGAGGATTGATTTAAGTGAGCCCACATCTTGGTCACTTGCAAATGTCTATTCTAGTAAATAGAAACTTCTGGTTGCTAACTATCTGAGGATCCCTACCCAAAACATGAGTAAGGTGGATAACAGACATTTTGCCTTTATCTACAGCTATCTCCTCATGACAGCTCATCAAGGAGAAAGCCACCTTTCCTGGCCGCACTAACCTTGTCCTCCAGTGTATGCAGAAGCGATGTGTTTGTAAAACATGTGCTTCAACTATGACTAAATGGTGAAATTAAAAAGAAAGTGGACTGTCTATACTTTTGCATTTTATCCAACAGTTAAACATACCATTTCACTTCGTAGGTAATCAAACTTAAGCCACAGAGACCAGCACTTCACCCACATTTCTAAAACTAGAAAGGTTATCTCATTGTAAGTTTGTACCATATGATATCTCCATTATAATATGGCCTTTTGTTTTCCTTAGCCTTTCTAGGCATTTTTGGTGTGGTTATGAAATTTTTCTCCACCAACATGCTGCCGCCTATATGAGAATGATTACAACGGCTCATCCTGTGACTCTGGGAAAGAAACCATCTGATGTCATTCTGATTCTGCCTGTCATCAGCCACCTGTGAAATTGCTTCAAGCCTGGCTTTGGTCTCTGCCTCTGAAACTCCCATACCCATTGAGCTTTATGCCTTTCATCTTTCTTCTGCTGCTGAATTTTATCCGCCATCAATTTCCTGCTTCTTTTCTTCAAAAGAAATCCAAGGCTCTTGATTGAAATAGGCATTACATACATAACACTGAGCTCTGTTAAATATAGGAACTTCTCTCTCGGTGACTAGGATTATCAGCCAGACTCAGGAGACATTCACATACACAATTTGTTTTTCACAAGATCTCACACTGCATGCAGCCCAGACTGGTTTTAAAATCTAGGTAATCGTGCTTCTGCCTCCTGAGCATTAGATTACAGGCATGAATCTAAACACCCAGCATCACAATATTTTTAAGTGTCATGACCTGCCTAAATCCTTTAAAAAGATACAGTTTAGTACTTTTGAAACTGTACTTGTAGGCCCCCGGACCCAAACTTCTAGGGCTTCATATGTCAGATCTAGCCATTCACCCCTATATGCCAACTAAAGAGGTTGGTAATGGAGGAGAGCAGAGAAAAGCTGCTGCAGGAGAAGGTGAAGTGAGTGCTTCAGCCCATCTTCTACCATCCACGGGCTACGAGACAGGAGCTCTGGGTTTCAACAAAGAATTAGGTACAGGGGAGAGAGATAGGTACCAAGAGATACACAATCCCAGCCACAAGTGTGCCCTGGTTGACTATGGGCTCAACCTTTCCTTGGGGAAGGATACTAGAGACCATGTCAGGATAATGGTTACTGTTGCCCAACAGGTGGTCTTGAGAAGGAAAATTCTGTTGTTCTCTTTCTTAGGACCGGTTTCATCATCCTTCCTGGTAAACACGTTATTCCTGGCTTTCTTGGAGTCCAAGGTGATTGCCAGTATCTGAAGAGTAAGCAGCCCAAATGACACAGATGCAAGATGGGGGCAGGGAGGCCATGCTACTTTCTACTTTTGGTTAATTTTTGGGCCCAAGTACAGACTGTGCTGGTCAGCAAATGCTGCTGGTGCCTCTTATACTTCTGGCCCTTTTTTCATTAGCCTTTAATTTATATCATTCAGTATAACAATGCACACTTACCTAGCTCCTTGCATCTTTTAAATTGATGTCAGAATCTTCCTAAAATCCAGTTATAGGAAAGCACTGAATCTCTCCACTCACGGTGTGTCTTTGTCAGTGTGTGGAGCCCTGACCATAGTTCTAATCCTTATTTTCCTACCATGGAACTTTATTCAATCATGATAAACAATGAAACATGAAATATCATCTTAACCATGATTAGTTTCCCTTCCCTGAGTCATATAGGTTTTTGTTTTCTTTTGCCAGTCCTGGGGCTTGAACTTAGGGCCTGGGCACTGCCCCTGGCTTCTTTTTGCTCAATGCTAGCACTCTACCACTTGAGCCACAGCACTACTTCTGGCTTTTTCTATATATGTAATGCTGAAAAATCAAACCCCGGGCTTCATGTATGTTAGGCAAGCACTCTACCACTAGGCCATATTCCTAGCTCCCCTGGATGATTCTTTTAAAACATTTTTATGAACATCAATTAATTGTACATCCACAAGGAACCAAGCTATACTCAACTACAACTCAGATTAGATCCAGACTTTATAATGAAGGAAGACTAGGTCAGAACCCATGAAGGAAGAGTAAGAAGATCTGCCACAGGCATGTGTATTAGGAGGGATTGACAGTGAACTGATATTTACAATGTTACCAACATTTACCTCTTTGTAGATTGCCACATGTAGCAAGGTCCTCAAGCAGTTTTCTGTATCAGATATCATATTCTGAGACCTTTTCCCCAAACCTATAGACATTCGGGATATATTTACCAAAGCCTGACCGGTTTTGGTATCCCCACTTTTCTATCCTCCTGAGGAACTCTACAGCTCTGTGAGAGTCCATGAGGCCAGATGATGCAGAGTTAACTTAATGGTCAAACAAAATCTTACAGATAGACTTCATCTAGAAGTCAGTAATGTGTGTGTGTGTATGTGTGTGTGCGCGCGCGCATACAGAGATTCAGGGTCTCACTATGTAGCCATGCTGGCCTCCTGCCTGGGGCTTCCAAGTGCTGGGACTATAGTCATGCACAATATAATGGCTCACTCTTACAGGTAAAGCACATAGGCATGCACACTTTCTGACATGGTCTGTCTGTATGACATGAAGCTGCTGTGTGGCTGCCCACTGTGGTCTGCCAAAATGATGCATGCCAGAGAAAGCAGAGTGTACCAGTGGCTAGGCAGATGTCCTCTATGTTCAACCCTGGGGCAGGACAGGCTTGTCACCACAATTCCTATCACCGCTTCCCTAGATAATGAGAAACTTCAATCTGTCACATAAAAGCTAGTGATGCCACAAGATGCAGACACATGAGAGAGGGGGAGGTCTGCCCCTCCAAAACTGAAGGAAGTCCATGCACAAAAACACAACGAAGAAGGAAGTTTCCCAGTGGGCAGCAGTAATCTATACGTCTTAGAAGCCATTCAAAATGTCCTCATTATTATGTGTGAAATACTGTCAATTCTTTAACATTTAGGACATCTCTGTCTACATACAAGTTACATTTGCATTCTGTAGCAAAATAATGGTAGATAATTTTGGTTTGTGGTTGTAATACTAGCTACTCGGGAGACTGAAATCCAAAGATTGCAGCCCAGGCAATCTTTGAAACTGTGAGACTCTTATCTACAATTAACCACCAAAAATCCAGAAGTGGAGCTATGGCTCAAGTGGTAGAACACTAGCCTTAAGAGAAAAAATAACTAAATAAATAAGTAAATAAAGCAAAAACATCCCAGGCCTTGAGTTCCAGCCTCAAATAAGGACCGGCACAAAAATTAAAAATTAAAAAGAGATTAACCTTTAGATCAATAAACTTTCCAGAAACTGCAACAATTCTTTGTCTTTGTAATTTTCTTGAGAAAAGCTACAAAGACATAATTATCTTTTGAGAGTATTTTGTGAATATATATTAATAAAATTAAGCACTTTCCATTCTCAATATGTACCTTCATTAGAGAAGTTCCAAAATATCATTTTTCTAATTAGTATTAGAGGAAAAAAACTATATGGTTTTATAAATTGCTACTGTACTGAGATGGTGAGAAATACCAACTCGTTATACATTATCAGGGTGAAAAAAGATCTAACCACAAGGTGGCAGTGGTGCTATGCTAATGCTCAAAATTCCCTTCCAGAGATAGGAACATAGCTTGGCCTTTTTCTCCATTACATAAATCCTTGCCAATAATTCATGAGTGGCAGCTCAGTGACTCTTGTAAAGGATTAAAAAAAAAAAACTCTTCTACCAGTTCTCAATTAACTTCTTCCTTTATCAAACACCCCTACTCACTTCTAAGAATAATCCCTTTGCCCACACACGACATTTTGATGGAACTACTTTCCCACATGGCCACAATAATACAACTGTTTTGATGTCAGGGCACTTTGATGAGGCCCAAAATACACTAAACATTACATTGATTATTTTTTTAACTAGTAGTTAATATATCAAACAGACAGCCACTCCTGGGTCTTGCAGTGCGGCTGTGTCCCTAATGTTCCCAATTCCAGGATACAGTTCTGTTTTCTAGTTCTTCCCTCAGAGATTATTTAAGCCTCGAATGGCAAAGGCAAACTCTCAGACTTCTGCCAGTTCTTTGAATTCAGAGACAGAGGGCAGACTTACACAGAGTTTTTAATATCTTAAACTCCATTCCAATGATCATTCTGATGGGTAGTAAGTATACCCCTAAAAGGATAATGCAGTTTCAGGGTTTTTTTCTTTAAATATTTTCACTGTTCACAAAAATGCATAGAAATACATATGACAGTCCTCTGGGATAACAAATGGCCTGAGGAAGGGTCAGAAGTGAAACCTGTACAAATGATTAGCTAAGACAGAAACAGAGCCCCTCCCTTACAAACATAAGCACCAATCCCACCTGCACTACAGATTCTAGCCCCTGGTTATGACAGTGTTCCATTACCTAGATCCATCCATCTTTTCTTTGTTCTTCCTCTGAGATCTTCCCTAGACTACTCCACCTTAGGCAGAAAAACTTAACTTTCCCTCCTTTAGACTCCTTCTGCCCATTATCCTTACTTATGTCTTGGCATCATTCGGCAAATTATTATCTGTAATATGGTGGGAGCACATAAGGCACCCTGAATCATTAAGCTCCTCTGAGACAGGCTGTCCATGGCCCACCTGTCTGACTGTCCTGAGAATGCTGATATAAACAGCCAAATGGTCCTTTGCAGAACAAAGATCCAGAGCTTCAGTGTGGATGCTAATCTCTGGCCCCACCCCTGGCTAGGTGTGAAAGCCTATGAGCAAATCACAGATCCTTAGTGTGCCTGAGTTTCTTCTTCTTTATGGATGATGACAACACCTAGTATGTTCTGAGTTCTCTGCAGCAGTTTCAGAACACAGTGCTCAATAATTATTTGTTGTTCCTCTGCTGGACAAGAAATTTCCCCAAGGCACACTCAGTTTTCCTTCATGTTTGCATACTTAGTACCCAGTACTACGCCTAACACCTCAGTAGTACTTAGGATGTGTTGGCTATATCGAGATTTTCCTTCTGTCTTCCTTTTCTAATTGTTCTTGCTGCCCATTCTCCCCCTTAACATGTTTCATCATAACATGTAAAATTCTGTTCATTTCTTCAGGGCATACCACGTCACAAGCTACTAAACCTTCTCTCCGTCATGGCAAATTCTTTTTTTATAAGTAGGATGATGCTCTTGCGGGCTTCCTTCCGTCCCTTCAGCCTCACTGCACAATGGCATGATAGCTTTCCTTCCTTCCCTTTCAAGAGGCCTGCCCCTCAGCTATTTCCAATTATAGCCTGTGCACAAGGCTCTGACTGAACTCCTTTCCATAGCTCCAATTATCTCCTCTATTTAAATATTTAAATATATATCCACACATATAACTCTTAAAATAAATTTCTATATTTATTTTCAGTTTTTTGCTCTAGCTTCATTTACAACTGCCCACTCGACACTACCACCTGGAAACGGCATCACCACCTCACACTCTGCCAGTGCATCCACTTCGTGCGAGGTCTACTCGGAGCAGTAGAAAAGAAAAGAAAACAGAAAAAAGAAAAAAATACAACCCATTGGCCTGGCTTCAGGAAACTGAAGCTCTAATTCCCAACTTCCTGGAACAAACTATGGGACACCAGGGACAAGTCATCTACCCTCAACACACTCTCAAACTCAGTCCTCATCCACCATCTGCCAGGCTACCATTCAGCTTCCCTTGCCTCAATGATTTGGTCTGCTGGTTCTACTGCAGGACCCCAATCCCTGTAGCTGTGTCATCTTTCACTAGATCATAGCCATGACCTACTGGGGAAGCAATGCTTCCAGGACCCCGGGCCCCAGGAAGAATTTCCTAGTAGAGGGTAGAGCAGGACAATGACCTGCACCCCCTCCTCCCATCTTCAGAGAGGAGTCACTGCATCCCCTACAAGTTTGAAAACAAGTGTGGATAACAAGTCTACTGATTTTTCACTCTATGTGTGTGTGTGCGCACATGAGCATGCGTGCGCACATAGGGTAGAAGTGTGTGGATGTGGGTGTCAATACTGGGGCTTAAACTCAGCGCTCCACACTCTCACTTAGTTTTTTGCTCAAGGCTGGTGCTCTACCAACTTGAGCACTACTTAAATTTCTTGTTTTCATAGATTGTATGCATTTATGGGATACCATAGGCTATTATAACACATGTATACTGTAATGTTTAAATCAAGTTAAATACATGTATCTCCCTCTAGCTTTCTGAAATATAGTGCATTATCATTATTAAAGTCACTCTACCATGCACACCAGGATCTTTTTACTCAGATCTACCTTCAACTTAGTATCTACTGACAAGCTTGCCCATGCTCCTTTCCCCCTACACTTCCCAGCCCCAGCTCAGTGACCACCACGCTGCCCTCCACTTCAAGAAAATCAACCTCTTCAGGTTCCAGGTCTGAGTGAAATCATAGGGCATTTGTGTTCCTGTGCCTGGCTTATTTCACTTCATGCAATGACCATTGGCTCCACTCATGGACAGAACTTCATTCTCTTCAGGTGTTGAATCTTATGCTGTGTGTCCAAGTAGCAATGCACTGTTACCAGTACAATCCATAAGAAAGCACGCAACTAGACAAGAGCATTCAAGTAAGGCTCTATGAAAGACTGGCAGAACAAAAGGGGGGTCAACAGAGAGTACCATTTTAGACAATAGAACAAGATGTCCTGGTCCCCCAGGCCTGTGAGCTCACAGTGGGGGCCCTCCAGACCCTTTTTGTCTCTACCAGGGACAAACCACACAGCTCCTAAGCCAGGGAACACAGCTCTTAAAACATCCAAGGCCTCCAGAGCAAATCTAAGATGCTGGCCCCCCTGACTGGCTTACTCCTGGGTCCCTATGGCTATGAAATGTGAAAAGTAACAGGCGCCTCATTGACTTCAGATTTGTTCATGGGCCTCACAATCCCAACTCCTCTTTCTCTGCGTTCTAGTGGGAACCTGAACATGGTGGCACAGCTTGAACCATATAAGGAGGATGGATCATCCCTCTGGACACTAGTGGCTCACACCTACAATCCTAGCTACTCAGGAGGTCAAGATCTGAGGATCATAGTTTGACAACCAGCTCAGGAAGACCAATCTGTGAGATTTACTTCCAAATAACCAGCAAAATGTCAGAAGGGAAAGTGTGGTTCAAGTGGTAAAAGTACCAGCCTTGAGACAAAAAAGGGGGCGGGGGGGGAGGAAGGAGAATCAAGAACATGAAGCCCTGAGTTCAAGCCCCAGTATGGGCACCAATAAAAATAAAAATCATCAGAAGGGCAACTGATCCCTTGGAGAGAGCATGCAAGAACCTGGATCCTTGAATGGTTTCATCTAAGAAAAATCGCTACTCACCTCACATGCTTCTCTAGGACTGTGATATGGAAGAAAAACTTTCTCATTTTCTACATCTCTAGATTTTGGAGTTTCTTTGTTGTTACAACCTAGCAAACTCATATTCGTGCTATGGTTGATTCTACCTCTCTAACTCTAAATTCCTCTGAATTGTCAATGGTGACTCAGAAAGAAACTTTGATATTATTTAGGCCACTCGATTTTGAAGTTTTGCCACAGGCAGTTAGTCTACACATACTAAGTTCTTGCCATATAATCTGCAATTAGTCATTTTTAATTAACTACAGTAGCCATTATATATAGTTGTAGGACTAGGTGCAGGACAACTAAATGGATAACGTCCACATCCCCTTCTCTCTCTTCCTAGCAGAACCCAAATATGGTTTAGGTATCTACTCTTCGTATTCCACAAGTCAAGTGCTTAAGAGAATGTGGACTCTTATTCCAACTTCTCATGAGTAGACAGTAATTAGTTTAATAAATTGCTTAGGAGGCTTCTTTTCCTCTTGTCATCAGTCATTAGTTCAGAGGTGAGATGTAGCACATTCCAGCCAATGAGCTGTTTAGGGAGGTCTCCAGGGTGCTGCTTTGGGCACACCAACAGAAAAGGCCCATTTTCTGTCCTCTGTTTGGATGTGACACTTGGAATGGATCCAGGCACTTGTCTGAGGATACAATCCAGACAGTGAGATGGGCAAAGCCTTGATAATCACAGAGAGATGTGTGCCAGATGTGTGCCCCAGCACCAGGTACTTAAAGCAACATTGTTTTAGGGTTGTGTTAGCTACAGCTGATACCATCCTAACTGCAGGAGTATGGCAAGGACCCTCACCAATGTACTTAATAAACAAGCCAGTCCTAAGAATAGAAATCACATAATGTTCTACCCCATCTCAATCACAATAAGCTACCTCCATCTCCATTGTTAAAGAAATGGAAGATTCTTGTCAAAGCAGCACAGAGAAAACCCAGCTGTGCAAAAGCTACATTCTGTATGCACTTTACTCCTACTTCAAAGTGACAACCCACACGATGATGGAGCTTCAAACAATCAAAACTATGAACTACAGGCAATCTCACCACAGGCCAGAAAATAGCTTACTCCTGAGAAGGAGGACAAAAATCCCAGCAGACCTAGTCACCTTAATTTTCTGTAGCTCCGCTGCTAACAGGCCTATTGCAGGTTAGCGTACTTTAACTTCTTATTACTGCCCAACACTTCTAGAAGGCTTTTCTATACATTCTGCATGTTCATGAAACTCCAAAGCCATACTGCTGCCACTCCAAATAAATAGGGCTCCATAAAGACAGGCAGGCAGCAAAATCCTGCAGAAGCTTGCTTGTATCTTTATGCTGGAGAAAAATCTGATCCAAAGCTTTTCATCACTCATTAAAAAACAGAAGTCCTCCAAGGTTTATTCCTCCCCTGCCCCACACACTTTAAGCACAGAAGGTGTCTCCTCTTGACTCTGTCAATTCCTTCTTTCATTAGTCACAGGTCTGGCTCCTCTTACTGGCATCCTTTTTGTTTCTGCAAAGATTTTCTTGCTGGTCTCAGCCTTTTGCAGATGCTAGTGCCTCAGCAATCTTGATCACTTACAGTGTTGAGTGCCGTGCGCCCCCTCAGCTGCTGCTGAGCACTTCAACCAACGGTGAAACCTTGATGCCCCTGACAGGAAAGGCTCTTTAGATGGGGCCGATTTTTAGAAGACTACCAGAGCCCCTCCTGCCTAACCCATGGAAATCAGATCCAGTTGCACTGTCATTAGCCAAAGCACAGTGAGCTCCTTGTGTGGCTGCCTCCCTCTTCTACAGCCAGCCAAGCATGGGTTGCCACAAGGAATATTTGGCTTTCAAGCATGTCCACTCCAGCCAAGTGCTGGTGGCTCACCTCTATAATCCTAGCTAATTAGGAAGCTCAGATCTGAGGATCCCAGTTCCAAGCCAGCCCACACAATAAAGTCCATGAAACTCTTCTCTCCAAATAAACAGCAAAAAGCCAGACGTGGTACTGTGGCCCAAGTGGTAGCACACTAGCTTTGAGCATAAAAGCTCAGGGACAGCACTCTCTCCCTGGTTCAAGCCCTAGGACTGGCACAAAAAAAAAAAAAAAAAAGAATGTCCAATCCATGTTTAGCATCACCAAAAGCATCCAAAGAACACAGACTAAGTCAAGAGAGCCAGGAGCTGACCCCTTCACTCAGCTTGAGGTGATACATAATCATCTTTTTCCTCCCTGCCCTCAGGCTCCCTTGTGGCCTCTTCAACCAGGATGTAGGAAGTGGCTTGCAAACCCTCACAAAGGTTTTACAATAGGTCAGTGCTATACACTGTTTTGCTGGCAACATTTTGGGACCTCAGTCCAACCTGAGACAGAATGAAACCTATTTCAACATCCTGTTTCACTTGTTTTCCCAACATCCACTCTGTCTACCTCCTCCCACATACTCCACCTCCAACGTCAAGAACAGATTCGGTCTTTCCATTGCCACAGCTTTTTGTCTTTAACTGTGTTCTTTTTCCATTCTGTCTCTTCCCCCACCTCCCCTACACACATACTGCTCTTTTTCTGAAATACTGCATTTTCTTCTATGTCTCTTCTTGCCCCTGGAATTAACTATCTATACACATTACCTCTGTCTCTTGATCAAACATCTGCTTATGTACAATGTACAAATACATTTCTTCTCCAGAAGGCCCTGAGACAGGCTCTCAAGCCACCTATGACAAGCCCTTTCCAACAAAGTGATGGAAATGTTCTATGTCTACACAGATCATCTGATGGAATACCACGAGACATATGTGAATTCTAAGACTGCGAATTGGCATGGTTCATTGTATGTCATTTAATGGAATTTCATTTAAACAGCCACCTAGGCCAGTAGCTATTCTTCGGAGCACAAAGCTTACAGATCAAATGGCTTGTTCATTAAGGTCTTCCTACCACCTTAATTCTGCATCATTAGGTACTGCTATTATTCTTCCAAGACATTTTCTTTAACCATAATGAATAAAGACTATTTTTAAAGAATGTGGAGAATATAAATCAATGAGCTGAAGAGGCCACTCTGGCCTGGGAAAACAGCATGAATATATGCTGAGAATAATTAATCAACAAATGCTGTGTGCTTGGGGGAAGGGAAGAGACAGGAATGAAGAACATGGCTAGACTGGAGCAGGGAGGGGGCAAGGTCAGGAAGTAGTGGGGGAGGGAAAGACTGGGTGAACAAGCCAGAAATATCATAAAGAGAAGAGGAAACGTTGTAATGTTGTATTGGTCAAAATTTACAACAAACAAGATATTTACCGACAAAAAAAAAGACAACACCCAAGACATTCTTAAGATTACAGGGTGTTTAGTGCCACAGTGCCACTTGATATTTAGATTTGCTTTCTTCTACAGTAGGGTTAGAGATCTAAGCATTTAATTAGAAGTTTCAGCATCCAAAAAAAGTCACTCTGGTGATGCTGTGCTAGAGAATTTTGAAAGAGAAAATTCACAGGTGAAAAGCAACTACTATACTGTACTCCAAGAATCTGGGTGGGTTGAATTCCTAGAAAGTGACTTTCAAGTAAGGTTAGCAGTAGAGTCTCTGTGTGTAAAATATGCAAGATGTACTATCAGAATATATGCACCTTTAGGTTTGAGCGTGTAAAAAATAACACAAGAAAGTGAATAAATATAAAGAGAACTTTGACAGCCTTTTCTCAAAGGTAAGCAGCAACCATGGTACTCATGCATTGTTCGAGTGGTATCCAGTGTGAGGGAACGTCTGTACATAGTATAAATTTGCCCATACTCCATTTCATTACTGTCTCTGAAACGGTAAAAAGAGTGATAAAAAAAATAAAATTCATATGTCTCTAGATGCCATTAAATAACCTCTGTGGCCCCCAGGGATCTGTAGAATACTGTGAAAAAAAATCAGTCAGCTCCTTATTAGGATCCAAGATAGCCAATCCCACCAACTGCTTTCTCATCTTCTTGGGCACTTCTCATCTCTGATCACATTACACAAGCCACTCATGAGCACAGGGTTTTCATATGCCTTTCAAATTAGTGGCCCGGCACATATATGGCTGGCACTCAGTAACTATTGGCTGAATCTTCAACTTTTCAAGTCTTCACCCCTGTGAGACAGTATAAATGGCCTCCACTTTGCTACTTAATCCTCAGCAGCACTAACCTCTACTCAACAGCTCTCAGCGCTCTGGTCTTCTTTCCAACTAGCTTTGGCATTAGTCTTTCAGGCTGTCACCAGAATCTGTGCAAACACTTTCCCAGACACATCCCACCTCTACCTTGTAATTAGCAATGGCCATGTCTACTTGCAACCATAAAAGACATCCACAGCCCTAATACTCTGCACCATGAACTAGCACACGGAGAAAGGTACTTCACTGAAAATATTGAGATACTAGGAAGTGATTACAGAGGAAGAATCAACAAGATTTGATTACATGGAATAAAGAAACAGAGGCAGGACAAGATGGAATCAGCCAGGAAAAAGCCAGTGAAATAAATGCCTTTGAAGTTGCTCGCAAACCTGTGACTCCAGTCAGCAAGGATGAGGAGATGAGAAACTCCATTTGAAGCATACATGTGTGACAAAAGGCTACAGAGGTACAGATGGAGCTGTTCTGGCCCCACGTGACAGATTTCTCTCTACTGTTACTGCCTACAACATGTAAGCCTAACATAAAATTTGGCATTTAGTCAAGTTTCCTGTGACTTTATAATTTTTCCAAGAAAATGCTTGGCAGAGCTTGGGTAATTCCTTCTGCGTTTCAGCATGCTTCTGGAATGTGTCCTTTTACCTTAAGATCTATTTTTTTTTCAATGAACAGTAGCACTGCAGCGCTGATTTTCTCTGAAGAGTACAATGACCGCACCTCCCACAGAACCAGCACATATGTGCATGCAGGTATTTGTTAAATGAATGTGTATTTACTGTGACTCATTTCGCAAATACATACTACAAAGAACTAAGAGTGAATTATTTACACTGATCAAGTCTTGACTGCATCACATAGATCACACATACACACACACACACACACACACACACACACACACACAAAAGCAGCACCCCACTAAAACTGTAAAGGAAACAATAGAAAAAACATAATTTAGAATCAGGATTTTGGGATTTCATCAAAAAGACTGGCTCTTAAAAGTGGTGCAAGTGCCCCAGCAAGAATGTCATATATCAAGAAAACTAATAATAACAATTGTTGGAGGGGATGTGGCCAAAAGGGAACCCTACTTCATTGTTGGTGGGAATGTAAACTGGTTCAGCCACTCTGGCAAGCAGTATGGAGATTCCTCAGAAGGCTCAATATAGAACTCCCCTATGACCCAGCAGCCCCACTGTTGGGTATCTATCCAAAAGAACACAAACAAAATCACAGTAAGGCCACCAGCACAACAATGTTCATCGCAGCACAATTTGTCATAGCGAGAATCTGGAACCAACCCAGATGCCCCTCCATAGATGAATGGATCAGGAAAATGTGGTACATATACACAATGGAATTTTATGCCTCTATCAGAAAGAATGACATTGTTCCATTTGTAAGGAAATGGAAGGACTTGGAAAAAGTTATCTTAAGTGAAGTGAGCCAGACCCAAAGAAACATGGACTCTATGGCCTCCCTTATTGGGAATAATTAGTACAGGCTTAGGCAAGCCATAGCAGAGCATCACAAGGCCCAATAGCTATACCCTTAGGAACACATAAGATGATGCTAAGTGAAATGAACTCCATGTTATGGAAACAAGTGATATATCACAGTTGTAACTACTTTCAACGTCCTATGTGTATGTGTAGTTTCTATTATTGATGATGTTCTTGTATCACCTTCCTATGGTTGTACCTACACTATCTCTGTAATCTTATCTGAGTATATTGGAAACCGTGTTTACAGGTATTGGAAGTAGGAAATTCAAAGGGAATACCAAATTTGAGAGACACAGGATAAAAAAAGAGAAATAACTACAAAAGCAATACTTGCAAAACTGTTTGGTGTAAGTGAACTGAACACCTGGGGGGGGAGGGAAAGGGGGGGAGGGAGGAGGGCATGAGGGACAAGGCAACAAACAGTACAAGAAATGTATCCAATGCCCAACGTATGATACTGTAACCTCTCTGTACATCAGTTTGATAATAAAAATTTGAGAAAAAAAAAAGTGGTGCAAGTGCCTCTACATGTAAACAAGCTTTTAACTATTATATATTATATTATTTTATTACCTGTGTTTTAATTTCCCAGATTCCTACTCATGCTTCTTAGCTCCACTCACTTTCCATGACTTCAAAATTACAGCGATGAAAGTTTGTAAAAGACATGAAACTACAAGGATTAACAAAATGGAAAGAAGACAGGAGCTGCAAGTTTTTGCAAGCTGTAAAGCAGATGGATGGATGAGGGCTGACTTAACACAGCCATAAGGCAACAGTGGGGAAGAGTTGAAAATCAACCCACTTGAACAAACAATCCTCAAATGGCTCGAGAACTGGCAGCACCAGGCACCTCTGGGTACCAGGATAAAGATGAAGCTCAAAAGAACTGAGAGATAATCTGTGTTACAATCACTAAGTGTCCCCTTCCTCCCCCACGGGTTCCTACCATCCCCTGCCCTGGAGTAAAACTGGAGGTCTACTCTGGAAGGGGACAAACAGACAATGTCTGGAATAAAAAACTCAGATGTGGATGCACATTCCTGAAGACACAGCATTACACAAAATTTTATAAGTTGAACGCTGACCGCCCTCTAGACCTCCTGCCAAAAGGTTTTCCCAGTTTCTGATGGCCAGGATCACAACTTTCCATCAGAAAGGTTTCCTCTGGGAATTTATGAAGTCAAATGTCTTAAAGATATGGATACCAGGGATTAAGGACAAAAAGATTAGACAGTGAAACACTAGGTGACAAAGCCCAAATGTACAGATGCAGACATATTAGGCTGCGTATATATGTGCATTGCATGTCTGTGGATTCAACTAAACACAGACCGAAAATATGTCAGAAATGTTGTACTTGCCCTGAAAATGGACACTCTAAAATTGTTCTTGTAATTATCTCCTAAGTAATACAGTATAACTACAATTTGCATAGCATTTACATTACACTAAGCATTACAAGTAATATAGGAAGATGGATGCACAGTGCATGCAAATGCATAGAATATAAAATGGATGGGAGATGCTACAGATTTTGGTAGCCCCAGGGAGTCTTAGAGCCAACCCTTTGTGGATACTGCATGAAAACACACACACACACAACACACACACCGACTGTACGTATATTTATTAATCTATAAAGAAATGAAAGATACAATCAAAGAGAAGGAAAATAAAGTCAAGAAATCTCTTCAAAAGAAAAATGGAAAAAAAAAATATGGAAAATGGAACATTTGAGGAAAACCTGACAATGAATACAGGAGATACGACACTCAAATAAGAATGGCCAAAAAGCAAGAACAGAAAAAAACAGAAGGAAGAGATAACTCAAAGCCATTTCCCAGAACTGTAGACTGAATGGGGAAAAAAACCCACACAGTGGATGAAAATAAACCCACACTGTGAATTTTACTGCAAAGTTACAGATCCCTGAGGGAAAGAGAAGAGCTTGAAAGCTTCCAGAGAGAAGGGGGTGGAGACTGGATTCTGAAAAGGCTCAAAGTTCCAGATTGTAAAGAAATTTTTCAGTTCTGGGAGCTAGAAAGCAGTGGGAAGATGGAGTCCCACTTAGAGCCTGAAATACCAATGCAGTGTGAGAGACAAGTCGAACCATCTGCAGCCATGGAGGCGCTCCTGTGTATGATTTCCTCTCCCCTGTAACCTGCCCATCTACCTCCCTCTCTTATGGATCCTTCAACTCCATTTTAAGTGAATCTCCACATTAGGATGATCCTTAGGTCACAAGAATATAATCTCCCAGGAGAGCAGCAAGTCCACCCATCTGTGCAAATACACGAGGTCTTGCACAATATATACTGTACATTACTGAGTACGAATTGCAGAAATTCACTGGAGGGAGGGAATAGGCAGTTGTGGAGTGATTGGAGGAAGTCCACTACATAAACAGATCGGCGCTAAATGTAAAGCCTCTCCAAAATCACTTGTGACCTTAAACTGCAGAGTTTCCACAAATCAAAACCTAAATACTCACATATGCAATGATTCTATTAGAAAGCAAGCAACAAGAAAAACAATAGAAACTGAAAATAAAGACATTTACAAGTATGTGTCTATTGCACAAAGGCAGAAAGAGATTTAGTTCCTGTCAAACAACATTTTAAAACCAGAATGCCAACAAATACAGAAATGTAATTCAGATTATAACTTAAATTAAACTGAGTTAATTATAGCAGTATTAGGTTAATGGTTACCATAAATATCAAATGACACACTGTTCTATGGATGCAAAATGTGTGAATATCAATATATACAAATCCCCATAGATATATAGAGATGGTAACATTTAATTTTTTAAAACAAGAATAGGCTTCTTCTCTGGCTTTTTTATGAAGAAGAGAAATATGAAAGAAAACTGATCAGAACAAAAAATACTAAATATGTGACCAACTCAAGCTAAAAGCTGATGGACACTGTGAAGAACACAATTCCAAACTTCATTTAATTTCTTCTCCCAAAAGGTATGAAATACTCTAATTAAAAGTTAATGGGCCAAGCACATGTGGCTCACACCTGTAAGCCTAGTTACTGAGGAGGCTGAAATCCGAGGATTATAGTTCAAAACCAGTCCAGACAGGAAAGTCCATGAAACTCTTATCTCCAATTAACCAACAAAAAGCTGGAAATGGATCTGTGGTATCAAGAGCTGGGATAGCACCCAGACCTGGAATGCAAGCCCCAAAACTGGTGCATGTGTGTGCATGAGTGAAATAGAGCTTGAAATTTCAATGTATCAAAAATACATATAACACACATATACACAACTCACTAGAAAGTAGTTTCCAGGGACTTGGGGGGGAGGGAGGTAGCAGGTGTTGTTCATGGATATTGAGTTTCAGTTGTGCACAACGAAGAATTATGGGATTAGTTCCCAACAATGTGAATGTACTTAACAATACCAAACTATATGCCTAACGTCACTTAAGATGGTAAATTTAGCATGCAACACAAAAATCATATTAAAACAGTTTTTGGCAGCCACTGATCAGACTTTTTTATACGAGTAGATTTTTGTTAAAGAAGTACACTTTGACTTAATTGTTCAGCAATTTTCTTCATTACACATTTTTGAATCCGTTAGGTTTGGGGGAATATCCTGAAATTGAGGGTAGGTATGTAAAAAGCATCAGGAAGTTCAGAGACTGGACTTGAGCTCTCCATAGCACAGTCATGCTTTGAGTTTCATGTGTCTCAGAGGTTTTACATTTTTTTCCCTTCCTATTTCTCCCAGACAAGAGATATGCATAATGAACTGAGCATTATCAGTTGGCTAGAGTTAAGAGCCAAATTTACAACACTTGTACCATTTACAAATCTTATTTGAAAAGGAGATTTAAATTTTTATACAAAGTTCTGCCAAGAGAGAAATACAGAGATAGTTTTTGTTTATGCAAAGCCCATATGTTGTGGAGTTTTTTTTTTATGCAGTCTCAGAAAGACAGGCAAATGGGCCGATTCCTACGTCTGTATCTCGCAGGGTATGTACGAATCATAAGTACCATGGGATTTATTTCCGGTTTCCTCTTCAAAGACAACTATTTAATTGCTCTGAAGCAAAAACCCATGGCAAAGTACCACAAAACCAATGGGCCCTGTGATGTCAGGTGACTGGCTGACTAGAGAAACTCTTAATTAGGAAGAAATCTTGTTGAAGAGAGGAAGGGTAGGAAGGCCTGAGAAGCAATATGAAGAGGGTCTGTAAGGGGAAGTGTGGGCTCCCACACGACACTGTTACCTGGATCACAGTATTGTCCTGTGCACAGTATTTTCTTAGATAGAGAAGCAATTCAATGAATGTTGGCCATTGTTTTTTGTTTGATTGATTTCTAATTATCTTTAAGTAGGCATACAAAGGAACTATTTTGTTTTTAAGACCCTATCTCACTATATTGCCCTGGTCTTTCCAAGTGCTGAGATTACAGGCATATGCCACCATCACCAGTTAACGTTGACCAAACACTGTTTTGGAAAGTTTATGTACTTTGTGGTGAGAATGACCTGAAATTCACACGTGTGTGGGTTGGTGGTGTGAGCACACACCAGTCCTGGGGCTTGAATTCAGGGCCTGGGCACTGTCCCTGAGCTTTTATGTTCAAGGCTAGTGCTCTACCCGTTGAGCCACAGCTCCATTCTGCTTGTTGATAGGAGATAAGAGGCTCACAGATTTTTCTTGCCTGGGCTGGCTTCGAACCACAATCCTCAGATCTCTCAATCCTAAGTAGACAGAATTACAGGTGTGAGCCATCAGCTCCTGACCCATTCTACTTTTGATCATCAATCTTTCTAAGTACCTCATGTAAGTAGAATCAAACACTACTTATCCTTTTGTGACTGGCTTGTTTTTGTGTAACATAATGTCCACAAGGTTCAGCCAGATGGTGGCCCAAGTCAGAATTTCCCTCCTACTTATGGTTAAATAATATTCTATTATATTAAGGCAGTCCCTTCTATCGCTTCATTCATTCACTAACATTTGGGTTGTTTCCACATTTTGACTATTATAAATAATAATGCTATGACACCGGTGTACAAATACCAATTCGAGAGCCTGAATTCAATTCTTTTGAATATATCATATGTCCATTCTCTTCTTTTCTTCTTCATTTTGGGGAAAACCACCATACTATTTTCCACAGTGGCTGAAACTATTTTGTATTCCTGTCATCAGTGCACCAAGATTTCGTTTCCTCCCTTAACAACACTGCCATTTTCCTTGCCTTTTCTTTTTTAATGTAGTGCATCCTAGTGAGCATGAGGTGTTACTCCATTGTGGTTTGGGTTTGCATTTCCCTAATGATTAATGATGTTCAGTATCTTTGTCTTTTCATATGCTTGCTGATAATTTGATTTGCCTGTTTCCTTTAGAGAAATGTCTACTCAGTAAGTCATTCTATCCATTTGTAATTGGACTATTTACAATGGTTCCTGGATATGGGAGGTACTAGCATATAAGAATATTTGTCAGTAACATGTAAGATTATATTTGACTTTTGTATGTTGACATTAGATTCCATGCCCACCCACTTACTACTTGTAGTAACAATTTTATAAGTTTTGTTCATATTTTCTGCATAGCTAATTACATGTTCTTTGGATAAAAGCAGTTCTGGTTTTGTTTTCTTTTCTTTTCCAAATATTATGCCTCTTTTTCTTTTTCACTGCACAGGCTAGGACTTCTAGCATGATTTTGATCTTAATTCCGTCATACAGATGGGATTTAGGCCCTCACCAATAAGCTACCTTGTTACCTGTTTCATGGTTGTTGGCAGAAGACACAAGACTCCTAGGTCAGAAAAACAGAACATCATTATGTTTGACATAGCAAGAAACACGAGCATGTTGGCTACAGTTTCTCTCAACCTCAACTCTCATGAGTGACATAGATAGACCCATATAGAAACATGTATTACAGGAGAACAACACACTTTGGGAGTCTCCTGCTTTACAGTAGGTAGTAAGCAGGCTTCCTCTATCCTACAGGAAGAAAGACATTATCTATTTTATCCCTCACATTTGCCCCCTGCAAAAACATTAACCAGTTGCTCAGGTAAAAAGTGTTCAAGGAATCTGGGCACTGGTGGCTCACACCTGTAATCCTAGTTACTCAGCAAGTTGAGATCTGAGGAAAGTGGTTTGAGGCCAGCCAGAAAAGTTCCCCCATGAGACTCCTATCTCCAATTAAACACTCAAAACTGGAAGTGGAGCTGTGGATCCAAATAGAAGAGTGCTAGCCTTGAGTGAAAAAGCTCAAGGATAGTGCCTAGGCCCTGAGTTCAAGCCCCATAGCCAACAAAAAAGAAAAAAAAAAAAGGGTTCAGGGGACAACATTTCTGAAACACCAAGTTTAAAAGCAGAAGAGACACATGGATTGTCCTTCTCAAAGAATCCTCTCTTTTAGCTATCCTCATTTCTTTTTTTAAAAAAAAATTTTTATTATCAAACTGAATTACAGAGAGGTTACAGTTTCATACATTAGGCATTGGATACATTTCTTTTTTATTTTATATATATATTTTATTATCAAACTGAATTACAAAGATGTTACAGTTTCATACATTAGGCATTGGACACATTTCTTGTACTGTTTGTTACCTCGTCCCTCATTCCTCCCTCCCGCCTCTCCCTTCCCCCCCCCCATAAGTTGTTCAGTTGTTCAGTTCATTTCAGACAGTTTTGCAAGTATTGCTTTTGTAGTTGTTTGTCTTTTTTTACCCTGTGTCTCTCAATTTTGGTATTCCCTTCCAATTTCCTAGTTCTAATACCAGTATACCCAGTTTCCAATATACTCAGATAAGATACAGAGATAGTGTAGGTACAACCACAGGAAGGTGATACAGGAAGATCATCAATAATAGAGGCTACAGTTACATATGGCACGTTGAAAGTAGTTACAACTGTGATGTAACAATCATTTCCATAACATGGAGTTCATTTCACATAGCATTATCTTATGTGTTCATAAGGGTATAGCTATTGGGCTCCTGTGATCCTCTCCTGTGACTTGCCTAAACCTGTGCTAATTATTCCCTATAAGGGAGACCATAGAGTCCATGTTTCTTTGGGTCTGGCTCACTTCACTTAGGATAACTTTTTCCAAGTCCTTCCATTTCCTTACAAATGGGGCAATGTCATTCTTTCTGATAGAGGCATAAAATTCCATTGTGTATATGTACCACATTTTCCTGATCCATTCTTCTACTGAGGGGCATCTGGGTTGGTTCCAGATTCTAGCTATGACAAATTGTGCTGCGATGAACATTGTTGTGCTGGTGACTTTAGTGTGATTATGTTTGTGGTGTTTTGGACAGATACCCAAAAGTGGGGCTGCTGGGTCATAGGGAAGTTCTATATTTAGCCTTCTGAGGAATCTCCATGCCAATTGCCAGAGTGGCTGAACCAGTTTACATTCCCAACAATGAAGTAAGGTTCCCTTTTGGCCACATCCCCTCCAACAATTGTTAGTGTTAGTTTTCTTGATATAGGACATTCTTACTGGGGTGAGATGGAATCTCAATGTTGTTTTGATTTGCATTTCTTTTATGGCCAGTGATGTAGAGCACTTTTTCATATGTCTCTTGGCCATTCTCATTTCCTCATCAGAGAAGTCTCTTTTCAAGTCTCTAGCCCACTTGATGAGGGGGCTAGTGCTTCTTTGCGGTTTTGTTTTGGAGGAAGGTAATTTTTTTAGTTCTGCATATATTTTAGATATGAGGCCTTTGTCTGTTAAATGGCCAGTAAAGATCTTCTCCCAATCTGTGGGCTTTCTTTTTATCTTGTGAGCTATGTCCTTTGCCCTGCAGAAGCTCTGCAGTTTGATGTAGTCCCATTTGTCCAACCTTTCTTTGATTTGTAGCCTTTCTGGGTCTTTGTTAAGGAAGTTCCGTCCTGTGCCAAGGAGCCCAAGTGTTTCTCCTACTCCTTCCTTTAGTGTTTTCAGGGTGTCTGTTTTGATTTCAAGGTCTTTGTCCATTTGGAATTGATTTTGGTGAAGGGTGATACATAAGGACCTAGTTTTAGTTTGTTGCATGTGTTGAACCAGCACCATTTGTTAAAGAAGCTATCTTTCTTCCAGACTATTGTTTTTAGCTATCCTCATTTCTGAAAATCATGTGAATGTGCTGCTAAATTGGCCATTCTAATTAATCTGACTGACAGAGACTGGAACAAATCTGTTTAATTGGTCTCATACAGAATTTAATGAAAGCTACTGTCAAGAGGGCTCTAATTAGTGGGATGAAGGCAACTGTAGTACTGGCCACAACTATACCTTCTAGTTCCAGGCCTCCCCAGTGAAGAAGGCCTGGGGGAAGGGATCACCAGCAGGCATTATTTTAGACAGCCAGGATGTAGAGCAAGGGCAAAGGAATATGTTATCCACCAGAGTCAGAACAAGGGAGTTCAAAATGCTCTGTTGGTGTCTGTGATGTCAACTATGAGGGCAGAAGAACAATAGGTAAGTGAGAAAGCAACTTAACAATAAAAAAAAAAAACACCACAACATGGTGGACTATCCCCTACATATGAACGAAGACCATGAGAGACAGCAAGTCCTCCAGTTCCAGATTCATCATTGAACTTGATTTGTATCACAGTGAGGCTGATTTATTTAAGCCACATGGGCAACAGCCAATTCTTGGGGCCACCTGGAAAGCAAATGTTGTATTAGTCTAATTAAGGCAAAGTTATGCCAAATCATGCACTTGTGAATGCATGTGGGGTCCAAAGTCCAGAGCTCCTAGAGGCACAACAGTTGTAGATTCCACATGTCTGCCTTAGTGTTTCTGATCAAGAAAGGTAAAGATCAGCCCAGTAACAGGTCAGCTGCTGCTTGATGGGAAGATCATAGGATTATTTTTTTCCAGTTTGTGAAGGAGAAAGACAACTAATTGCCCTTAAGCCTTGACTTCTTGGAGTCTAGAGCTTTCCAAGACTGTTGCGCCACAAAAGCAATGTGTGCCATTTCAGTAGCTACAGTTTCACACCATATTCCATCATCTCTCTTAAGATTTTATGTGACTGTCCCAAAGATCTTGAAATCTGAACTATGATTTTTGCCTTTGACAGCTCCTTTTCCAGCTTTTTGGTGGTTAACTGGAGAAAGGAGTTGTATTGACTTTCCTGTCCAAGTTAGCTTTGAACCACAATCCTCAGATCTCAACTTCCTGACTAGCTAGGATTGGAAACTGTTATTAGCCAAATATACATTCAGAATTGTGGGGTCTTCTTGTTGAATGGGCTCCTTGATCATATAATACCCTGACAGTAATCTTTGTTCAGAAGTTTACTTTGTTTGATATTAATACAACCACCGGAGCTTTTTAAAATTAATATTTACATGGTATTATATCTTTCTGTTATTTTACATTTAATACTTCTGTATCTTTGTATTTGAAATGGGTTTCTCATAGACAGTAAATAATTGGTTTCTACTTATTTACCCAGTCTAACAACTCATTCAAAAGGGAGTGTTTTGACAGCTCATAATCAATGTGACTGTCAATATAATTACATTTAAATCTACCATTTTGCTATTTGTTTCGTATTCATCTCATCTGCTCTTTGCTCTTTTTTTCTTGCTTTTTAATTATATTCTAGCTTTTTCAAATTCAGTTTTAACTCCATTACTGACTTTATTGGTTATGACTCTGGTTTATTTTTAGTGGTTTCTTCTTTTTCTTTTCTTCTTCTCCTCCTCCCCTTGGCCCCTTCCCCATCCTGTGCTAGTCTAGTGACTTGAACTCAGTGCCTGAGCACTGACCCTGACTTATTTGCTCAAGTCTAGCACTCTACTGCTTAAGCCACAGCTCTACCCACAACATCTGGTGATTAATTTGATTTAAGTGTCTCACAGACTTTCCTGCCTGGGCTGGCTTTGACCTCTTACGCCTTACTTATCTCCAACAGTTAAACACAAGTTCAGAGTCTTGGTGTTCTAATCTGTTCCATATGCCTTCATAAGGTGTCCACTTGTGACATATAAAAGCAGTACCAAGCTGGGTGCTGGTGGCTCACACCTATAATCCCAGCTACTCAGGAAGCTGAGATCTGAGGATTATGATTCAAAGCCAGATCTCAGCCTCCTAAATAATTAGCTAGGATTATAGGCATGAGCCACCCACACCAGGCTAGTGGTTTCTATTTTTCAAATGAGTTCTCTAAGGCTTACTATACCTATCTTTAATTTACTACCATTTACAAATAATACATTTTCTTCATGGGTACTATAAACATCCACAATGGTAAACATCCGTTTTCATCAAATCTACCCTCCACCTTTTGTTCTATTACCTCAGATTTTATTTCCACTGTCTTTTAAGTCCCATAACACACAGTTACTATAGCTTTACAAAGTTAATTATCATTTAATTTTTAGAAGAATCAGATTGTATCTACTGACATTCTGACCCTCTGGTGTCCCGTGTTCCTCTCTGTGCTTCCATATTTTTACCTAGGACTACAATTTTTCTTTGCCTGGAGAACTTCCCTTCATATTCCTTTCAGGTAAGGTCTAATGGTGATAAATTCTCCCAGGTTTTGTTTGTCTTGAGAATCCATTTCACGTTTGTTTGATGGAATTCTTTGAGCAATTTTAATTGCCCCCATAATTTTCTGTCTGGCACACTTCCTGTTCAAGTCTACTGTCATTCTTACTGGATTTTTGTCTTTACTTATTGGTTTTCAGCAACTTGACATATTCTTTTTATCTTCAATTAACCACTAAAAAGCTAAAAGTAGAGCTGTAGCTCAAGTGGTAGAGCTCCAGCTTTGAGGGAAAAGTGCCCAGGGAGGGGGAAAAGAGAGAGAGGAAAAGAGAATATTTAGGTCATGTTAATACACTGGTATGAAAAATATGTCCCTATGTTATTTTCTTTACAATTTCTTCTGCTTGTAACTGATTGAGCTGTTTACATCTATGCATTTACAGTTTTCATCAAATTTTGGAAAGTACTTTTTTAGCCTCTCTCTCTTCTTCCTCTTTTCCTACTGGGACTCCAATTATACACCTATAAGAAACTTTGTAGGGATATAGAGGGACCTTGAACAAATCATGTTAAGTAAGGTAAGCCAAGCTCAGTGACAAATGGCCTATATTTTCTCTCATATGCAGAAGCTAGATCTAAAATATACTGGGGCCTAATTAAATTACACAGGTCTCTAGACATTCACACACAGTGAGACCAAAGGAGGATACTCTTAGGAGAGGAATAGAAAAGCACAATGCCTGTGTGTATCTGGTCATACAAAATAATGAACTCGGGCTGGGGATATGGCCTAATGGCAAGAGTGCTTGCCTCATATACATGAAGCCCTGGGTTCTATTCCCCAGCACCACGTACACAGAACATGGCCACAGGTGGCACTGTGGGTCAAGTAGCAGAGTGCTAGCCTTGACCAAAAGAGAAGCCAAGGACAGTGCTCAGGCTCTGAGTCCAAGACCCAGGACTGGCAAAAATTAATTAATTAATTAATTAATTTTAAAAAATTAATGAACTCCAGGAAATGGAAATGAGAGGTTTGTTTCTTTTTACTATTTTTATTTTGGACAATATGATGAAAATAAACTACAGAACTTGTGGGTAGGGACAGGAGGAAAAAACTGGGAGCAAGAGAAAGGTGAAACTGTCCAAGAAGAAATGTCTTTACCTGACTTATGTAATTGTAATCCCTCTATAATAATAAAACCATTATAATAATAAAATTATTATATAATTTTAACCATTATAATAATAAAAACTTTAGAAAAAGAACTCTGATATTGTTTCACAGTCCTTTGGGAAAAAAAGTAGGAAAGTATCCATTGTTTTACTGTTTTATGCTGGCTATTTTTGAAGTGTATGCCATAAAATCCTTTACTGTTTTCTTCTTCCGTGTCTAAGTGACAATCAGTCACATCTGAGCTTCTTTCACATGCTGTTCTTTCCATCATCAGACCCTGACTTGTCATCCTTTTTTTTGTCTTTTCACACTCTCGTTTTATACTTCCTATCTTTCACCTTGTATCGTGTTCACAAACATGAAATGTGCTGTAAATTATGATTTACATATAGCTGTCACACTCTCAAAAGTTCCACATGTTCTGTAAAAATTATGCTGATTCAACAGAACTCAGCTATTATCCAGTTGAAGATTGAGAATGTCTCACTAAATGTTTTCATACCAGTGCATTAACATGACCTAAATATTCTCTCTTCCTCTCTCTGTTTTCCCCCTCCCTGGCACTTTTCCCTCAAAGCTGGAGCTCTACCACTTGAGCTACAGCTCTACTTTTAGCTTTTTAGTGGTTAATTGAAGATTTAAAAAAAAAAAAACTCACATACTTTCCTGCCTGGGCTGGCTTCAAACTGCAATCCTCAGTCACCAGTCCCTGGCTTCATTTTTTTCTTATGCTATATCATATCCTCAACTCATAAAATAGAACACTATATTGAATCAGAAAACTCCTTTGTTTGTAAAAGTGGGTATAGCTGGGCATGGTGGCACATCCCTGTAACCCCAGAACTTAAGAAAGGCTGAGGGCTGGGGATATGGCCTAGTGGCAAGAGTGCCTGCCTCGGATACACGAGGCCCTGGGTTCGATTCCCCAGCACCACATATACAGAAAATGGCCAGAAGTGGCGCTGTGGCTCAAGTGGCAGAGTGCTAGCCTTGAGCGGGAAGAAGCCAGGGACAGTGCTCAGGCCCTGAGTCCAAGGCCCAGGACTGGCCAAAGAAAAAAAATAATAAAAGAAAGGCTGAGGCAGAAGGACTGAGAGTTCAAGTCCAGTTTGAGCTATCTAGAAACGAGCCAAAACAACAACAAACAGGAGGATAGAAAAGGAATGTAAGTTGCTTTAAGCACAAATAGTAAATAGAATTCAAATGTGTAACTAGACACTTGTAGGTGACTGCATACTACATTTATATAAAGTTAACCTTTATGTCAGTTTTTAATTGTAAAAGCTTTTAAGATGAATGAGGCTATTGTGAATCGTTTCCTGGGGAAAAAAATCTGGTAGTTACAAATATTTATACCTCAACTAAAAACATACAAGCACTCTTATACACAACACTGAATAGCAGATGGGATCATTTCCTATGATGCAGTATCAAAGAAAGAGAGAACAGATTGTACTATTTCTGCTTGGACAGCAACGAGATGAACACTGAGGCACTTCCGAGGGATACCTGTGCAGGCACAGGGCAAACCTCCTTCCTCAAGCACTTTACTGTACAAGCCTCTGAACAGAGATGAAGCTCACATATGTAGAAACAGCTTTTTGCCCCAGGTTTCATATTGTTCGCATGAACATGGGTGACCAGGAAGAGTCCTTTCAATTACATCTAAATTGCAATTAATGTTTACTCACCAGTTTCTATTCATGGTTCATTTGTCCTCAGGTTTGGTGACTCTTACCTGCCACACCCAAGCCCCCCACCCCCCCACCCCCATTCTCCTTCAATCTTCTTAAGGCTGACTTTACCACCAATTTCACTTGTACTTCTTACTCTGTATAATTATCAGTTTCTAGATATGATCTCCTCCTCTTCTTCCTCCACCTCCTTTTCCTCCAGCCCACCTTCACAAGGGGACTATTTTAGTTGTATATCTTTGAAACTCTTTTTATTTTTGAGTTAAAAATACATTTGTAATATAAGAGGAGTTCATTGTGATGTTTCCATACATGTACACAGTGTACTTGGAACAAATTCACCTCCTCCATCACTATATTCCCATTCCTCCCTGCCTCCTCCTTTTTTCAATAGCATTCATTGGGTTTCACTATGCTGCATGTGTGTATGTGCATGGAATGTCCATTAATCCTCTTCACCTTCAGTATCATTTCTTCTCCTCTCTCCTATCGCACTGATCCCCTCCTCAACAGTCCCCATTGTACACTCATGTCCCATTACAACTACTATGCTTATCGCTGTCATTTTAGATCTATACTCCACAAATGAGTAAGAGGAATATACTATTTGGTTTTTTAAATTTGGTTTATATTAGTCAACATGATGATCTATAGATCTAGCCATCTTCCAGCAAATGATATGACTTCATTTCTCTTTATGGATGAGTAATATTCCATTGTGTGTGTACATATACATATATATAGTACATATATATACATACACACATAGTACATATATAGTACATAGTGTATAGTACATATAGTATAGTATATATAGTACATATATATGTATATGTACACACATCATGGGGTTTTTTTATCCATTCAGTCTGGTGTAAATAGTGCTGCAATGAACACTGTTATGCAAGTATCTTTCTTGTACACTGATTTCTTTTCCTTTGGATAAATGCCCAAGAGTAGAATAGTGGGGTCATACAGTGGGTTTTTCAAGCTTTTAGAGACAGAGAAAGCTATCTGCTCCAGTAGCCCAGACACCCTTGAGAACTGTGTCCCAGGAGTGGAGGAAAGGATTGAGTGAGGAAAGGAAATGGGCTGGACAAATACAAGGTTGATGAGTGGCCCGACACAGGTTTTCAAGAAGCAATAGTTGCTGATGGTAACAGAAACCTTATTTCAGCAACAAGGAAGGGGGCTGGGGTCTCTCCTAGTACCTAACATGCCACCTGCTGGGGAGGCGGCCTGTCTTAAAGCTATGTTGGCATGTGGGGCATCTTCTGCCAGCAAGCTATGTGAACCCAGACTCCACCTGAACACCCTTCATTATGACCATTGAAATAACCCAACCTTTCATTCCGCATAGCCATTTACGGTTTCTCCATTTCAGTATCACGGCTAAACCAAACAGAAAGACGGGTGGCATTTTGGTAGTTTACTGAAGGAAAACTGTGTCCATGATGATCTCTCTGGGTCACACCATTACCGGCCAGCTGCCACCACCCACGTCTTTACCACCCCACCAGATCTCTCTCCAAGTACACTGAAAGTCCTCTGGTGCAACAGGAAAACCTTCCTCGCTCTTTGACCTTTTTCTAACTTGTTTTGCTGTTTGGTGTTTTTATTTGCCAACAACTGACAGTACACTGTTTACTGAGTGCTATCATGAAAATTAACATCATTATTTATATTCATTAATTGTGTCTGTGTGTGTGTGCGCGCTAGTTCCAGGACTTAAACTCAGGGCATGCTTGCTGTCCCTGAGTTTTTTGCTCAAGGCTAGAACTCTACCACTTGAGTCACAGCTCCACTTCTATTTGTTTTTTGGTTTGTTTATTTGTTTTTGCTGGTTAATTGGAGGTAAGAGTTTCACAGACTTTTCTGCCCAGGCTGGTTTGAAATTGTGATCCTTAGATCTCAGCCTTCTAAATAACTAAGATTACAGACATGAACCACCCAATGCCCAGCAAATGTTTCTTTTTATTTTTCTTATCCTTAAGTAGTGTATCAAGAGGTTTCAACTCAACATGTCAGTTTATGAGTACTATGCACCTTGATCAATGTTACTCCCTCCATCATTCTCTCCATCTTTCCCAACCCCTACCATCCCCTCAAATTACCTGGTTCCATTATCACACACATACACTGAACATTATGACTCTATTATCCTACTCTTCCTGGTATTTGTCTGCCCTCCAAAAATTTAGAATGTTTTGCAAATAAATAAGTGTTTCCTTTTTAAGGAAATAAGATCACTTCATATGTAGAGAGGACAGAAGGGAACCAAGGCTAGGCAGGAAAGCCATTTAGAACACTATCCTAACAAGTACAGATGGGTATTTATCCTACTTTTTGTGGCTGCAATGGAAGCAAACAACATTTAAATCTAAATGGTCAGCAGACCCTTCTTCTTTTAGACAGGAGAGAAGGCTAGAGCAACCTAGTCTAAGATGTCTCTAAATAGGCTGAACTTAATCACCCTAACATTGCTATTTAACAGATGGAGGTAGGGGAGAAAATCAGGAGTCAGAGACAAGGACAGTAGAAGCTCCTTTTTTATTCCTTGGGTAAATGACTTGATTCTTTCTGGTTTGCAGTTATGCCAAGTGCTACCAGTAAGAATCAATACCTAAGCTTCTGCAAGTTTCCAAAGGCTCTTACAATAGACTTTTTAAATGACAGGCTCCTGTTCTGAAGTGTGCAACACCGTCTTTTTAAGTATTAATGAAATGGAGATCTAAACCACATCGGAAAAACATACTGTTATTTTTAGAAATGTTAATACAGGAAAACATAATAGTGCATCTTATAGTCTTTCTACATTCTACCCAGTCTCAATAGGGCTAAGTTGAAGAATTTATTGAATGATTTAGTGACAGGACTATTATCCAGTATGGTTGATTTAAAATCACCAAGAAGAATGCCTAAATGAAATGTCGCAAGGAGACAAATAAACATGAAAAAAACGTGTGTGATGTGTAATTTTACAGTCTATAAAAGTTGATGGGGAAAAGCAGTGAAGAAGTTAATGGGATAAAAGTCTCAATTATAAGGTACAAAAAGGAAACATACAAACTTCAGAGAAGGCATACTTAAAGCCCAGAAATATTCTAACAACTTGTAACTTCTTTCTGAATGCTATACAAATTGGAGGAACAGCAAATTACTAAAGTAACTTCTCTGGGATGAACTATGCTGTCAAATGTAGATGGCAGGGATGGTCTGAACAGCAGTATTTTTAAACAATCAATATTCCATTGCTGACATATTTTGAGAAAACCACAAACTACCAGGCGCCAGTGGCTCATGTCTGCAATCCTAACTACTTAGGAGACTATGACCCAGATTGAGGTTCAAAGGCAGCCCAGGCAGAAATGTAGGACTGGAGATGTGACTCAACCGTTGAAGTGCCACCTGTGAACAAGCAAGCTGAGGAAGAGTTTGAGGCTGTGAGTTGAAGCCCTAGTATTGATACAAAAAAAATTTTTTAAAGAAAGAAAAGAAATGAAAGGACAATTGTACTGAAGATTTATTTTCTTTAAAACAAACAAACAAAAAACAGCCAGGCACTCCTGGCTCACCCCTGTAATCCTAGCTACTTAGAAGGCTGAGATATGAGGATCTCGATTCAAAGCCAGCCTGGGCAGGAAAGTCCAGCAGACACTAATCTCTGATTAGTTACAGAAAAAAGGTGGACTGTGGCACAGTAACTCAAGTGGTAAAGTGCTAGCCCAGGGACAGAACCCAGGCTCTGACTTCAAGCCCTAGAGCCGGCAATCAATCAATCAATAAGGAAGTTTCCACAATGAAATTTCCAATTACAAGGCAAATCAAGGATGGAACTAGGGAACATGGGTAGCATGGAGGCGATGAGTCTGCAAGATGGAGTTGGCAGTCTCAAAATAGGACAGAGTAGGAGGAAGCTGCTAGAACAGGTAGCAAGCAGCCAGTGCATGCCACAGTAACCATGGCAACCAGGTGCACAGTTTGCCAGGGGCTTAAGAGAATCCCCACCTACCCCTTCTTTAAATGTGTTTCCAGCATCCTGTAGACATTAGTAAACAATATTTAAGTAGACTAAACAAGGAGGCAGCAACGGCAGACACCAGTGAACAAATCTGTAAGGGCTAAATTTCAAAGGGACTTTGGGAAGATTTTCAAACTGGAAGAAGGGAAAATTATAGCATCCTTTCTCCAGGTTTAACAACAGTACAAAAGCAATAATAGGGGAAGTTGGAACCAAAGATTTATTACATTTTTACACTTAGATCTCACAGTCATTGATGTCCTTGGACCCGAGACACACTTTGATGATTATGTAAATATTTTAGTTATAAAGTTCTTTCACTTTCCATCAGAAAGAAGGTGCAAGCAGCCTAACTGCCATAAATCTGCCAGCCCCAAAATTAATATTCTAAACGTCCTGCCAAGTCAGAGGGATTAGAACACCATCAAACACCACTCACCAATTTATATGAGAACTTAACAAATTGTAAAGCAGGAAAAAGTACAAGAAGGGACAGGAAGATTAAAGCTCCCTAGTATTTACCTCCTGCCTAACAACCCAACAACATGAATCTAATTATCTCAGCTTTAAAATTAGAAAAATGGGACTTCTATATCTGTGCAAAGGCTCTAGGTTCAATCTTCAGCACGCAACCCCCACCAAAAACAAGTTGAATAGGAGCATGAAGGGTCAATTGACCTAAAACAACTCAAGTAAAAATAATACCCCTTACCATGCACTACTACACTCCTGCTCAGTGACAAACCCCCAGTTAAAACTCATTTCAAATGTGGCTTACACATTCAAATTTTCCATTCCTTTTTCACCAAAAATTGTCTGGTTAAATTAAATACTATGCATCTATCAGCAGCATGTCTCCTGTTTTTACAACCACACTGGACAGTGAGTACCTAAAATGCAGATTGCTTTATTAATCATTTTACTGAAACATTTTTCTAGTGTCATTCAGCAGATTTATATTTCTTTCCAAGATAACCTTTCATTTTCTTCTTGAGAGTCACAATTAGAGGAAAGTTTGTTTTAGGTGCTGACTTGATGTTAAACAGTTAACTGGATATATAGTACATCCTTTATGTTCTTTGGATATCAACATACCATCAGACCAGCTTTAAGTACCAAGTATTTTCCAGACACCATTTTAAATAGTCATATTATCTCAATTAAATCCTTAAGTGCAGTTCTTACTCCAATTTCAAAGGAAAATCTGGTTTAGAGAGATTAAATAACTTTCTCAGAGTCACTTAGATGGGACAACTGGGATTTCATCAGGCCTATTGTCTTACCATAGTTCTTTACTGCCTCTTTGGCAAGAGCTGTTATATTAAACCTACCTGTTATCTGTTCTAATGTGAACCTAACATAGAAGGAAAATTCCTAAGTTATTCTTGTAACAAAGTTTAAGCAATATGAACTCACAGAAGCAAAATGCAGCCTCTCCTTAAAAAACAAAAAACAAAAAAGCATCTTTAGAATCTACTATGTAAATACAGCAAGTAGAAATGCCACAGGTCTTTTTGGTGAAGAAAAGAAAATGAAATATACTGATAGTTGGCTCACACCTGTAATCCTAGTTACTCAGGAATCTGAGATCTAAGGATCTCGATTCAAAGCCAGCTCTGGCAGGAAAGGCTGTAAGATTTTTTTTTTTAGTTTTAATTATTTTATTTTTATTGTTATTGTAGAGGTGATATTCCCCGAGGGGTTACATGAATCAGGTAATGAGTACAATTCTTTTTTTTTTTTTTTGGGGGGGGGGGCCAGTCCTGGGCCTTGGACTCAGGGCCTGAGCACTGTCCCTGGCTTCTTTTTGCTCAAGGCTAGCACTCTGCCACTTGAGCCACAGCGCCCCTTCTGGCCGTTTTCTATATATGTGGTGCTGGGGAATTGAACCCAGGGCCTCATGTATACGAGGCAAGCACTCTTGCCACTAGGCCATATCCCCAGCCCCTACAATTCTTTTTGAATCATGTCTCCCTTTCCCTCAGTCTCTCCAAGACTGTGAGATTCATATCTCCAATTAACCACCTGTGAAGTAGAGCTATGGCTCAAAGTGGTAGAGTGCTAGCCTTGAGCACAAAAGCTCAGGGACAGTGCTCAGCCCTGAGTTCAAGATGGGTGGCTGACAGAAGAGAAAAAAAAATCCATCTGTCTCTAAAAATATCTCCAGTTTCAAAGTTGTTCCATTTAAAACAACACAGAAGTAAAATATATATTATTGACTGCTAGGTCAGTCAAGGCACTACTTAATAATTAAGGCCAATGATTGGAAACTAATGGAAACCGTAAGTGTTCACCAACACTGAGAGGTACTTGTTATCCCAAGCCTTCATGCTCTTTCTGGGATAATATAATTTTCTATGACATGCACAGATTACCTCAAAGCCAAATGTGTGTTTAATGTTAAGAAAAACTAGTTGCTTTAGTAAGATAGAGCAATTCTGTGTTTCATCATCAGAATTCTCTTTGAAGTTTTGAAAATGAGGATTTAAGGTAGTTTATATAGTGACTGGAAGATTTTTGATATACTATTCTGATTACTTAGGCTCGGAACCGATGGATTTCAACTGAAATATTGACTTTAATGGCATTACTAATAACTTCCTTGGAAGTTGCTTTACAGACATTGGAGTCTCATTATGTCCACGCTGCAGTCCATCAAGTGGCTATATCACTGAGTCAGGAGACGTTGAGTGCCAGGCAGGCATACCCTCATTGGAAATACAGGATTCAGGTCCTCCACATCCCTCCCATGTTTCACTGTCAATCAATACACAATCTTGTTGTACATACATTCCTGCTTACAGACACTTCTCTGGGAAAAGAAGTATATGTTCGATTTATTAGCACTGAACTGAGTACCAAAAGAACTACAGCTCATGCCTGAACAACACTTATAATACACATCAGATGTGCTTCAACACTAAACTGGGGACGCTCACCATCAAAAAGCACACAATTAGAGAAAATGCAAGCTCATGTAAATGAGGACATATGTGTGAGGACATATACATGAGGACATGCTATCATGCATGTGATGTCATGTGAGGTTGTGCATGAGGTCATATGTGCAGTCATGCACGAGGTAATACACGTAGAGAGTTATATGTGAGGTCATCTGGGACCTGTCATGTGTGAGGTCACCTGTGTAGTGTCGTAAGGCTGGTGCTGTGTGTGCTGTCATGTTTGTGAGGTCATATGTATAGTGGTGTGTGTGTAGTCGTGTGTGGCACCATGCCTGTTGTGCATGTACATGCTGATGTGTGTGGTCATGTGTATAAGGACATGTATTAGCCTGCATGTGAGGTCATGTGTGGTTATGCAAAGATGAGCATGTGAGGTTGGGTGAATGTGAGGTTGCATGTATTATGTCATATGTGGTATCATGGATGCTGTCATACACGAGCTCAGTATGTGGGATCATGTTGTACATGTGCATGCTGTCATGGGTGTGATCATAAGTCTGTGGTCATGTGTGGCATCACACAAATAATGTCATGTGCACGTGTCCATGTGTGTGAGGTCATACATATATGAAGGCCATGTTTACAATGATTGCTGAGCCATAGGCAAAGGGTTATCTGGTTCATCGTCAGTGGAAAACCCACCCTTTTCACTATTTTATCCATGTTCATGGATGTCTGGAAACACTATATTAATTCATGAATGAATTTTATTGGGGAGAATTAGCAAATAAGAAAGGCATTGCTCTGAAGGGTTAACTATGTAACATGCCAAGCTCATGTATGTAGAACTTTCATTGCATGAGAAATTATACTAAAGGTATTGAACTTGCCCACATCAGCAGTTACACTAAAGCCTGCCCAAACTCTGAGCCTGATTCTGACCCAGTGTGGAGTGTGGACACAGTTTCACTAGGACTTGTCACATGACACATGCCATTGGCAATTGGGGTCATGCACTTTGTCTTTGAAGACAAAATAAATTTCAATGGTTTTGTATGTGAAGCATTTCTAGTAAACCCATTTATATAAGTACATTTAGTCAATGAGTTTTTAGTAATAGTCTGTTTAGACATTATCATTTGCTAAGTATTTTTTTTTCAAATAAAATAAAATGTTTTGTTTGCTTGCTTGTTGTATTAGCCCTGGGGCTTGAACTCAGGGCCTGGGAGCTGTCTCTAGGATTTTTTTTTCAAAGGCTAGCTCTCTACTACTTGAGCCACAACTCTACTTGTGGCTTTTTTGGTGGTTAATTGGAGATCAGAGTCTCACAAACTTTCCTGCCTGGGCCTTAAGCTGCATTCCTCAGATCTCAGTCTCCTGAGCTGCTAGGATTACAGGCTCGAGCCACCAGTGTCCAGCTTCAGATAGGTTTTCTAGAAGTCAAGGACCTCGTTCAATCCATTTTTCTTTTCTTTTCTTCCTCCCATCCTTTTCCTTTCTGAAACTGGAATTTAAATGCAGAGCCTTGTACTTCTATGCTGGTGGTTTCCTGAGTCACACCTCCAGCTCTTTTTGCCCCAGTTATTTTTGAATTAGGCTCACCTGGACCATTATTCTCTTATTTACACTTTCCACATTAACTGGCATGATAGGTGTGTATGCCACCTGAGCCCAGCTATTAATCTTTTCTTAAGGATTAATATTAAATTTGCTAAAGACACATCTTAAAAACAGACTGAAGGTAACTCATTTGGTTTACGAGTCAGAGTATTACTTGTGAGGGGGGAGGGTCCCATTGAGAATTTGTTTTTTTTTAATAATTAAATAAAAAGTAAACAAACTGCCAGTTCCTAAAACAGGGACAAGGAACTAATGATCAACGACCCCATGACAAGGGCTAGCCAGGGTGGGGAAAGTCTTCTGGATGCTGAATGTGTGAGGGAACTATACGCATGGCCTGCAAGTAGCCTGTGTGCAGACAGGTTTAGAGAAACAGTTCTGCAAAAATCAGCTGGAAACCATCTGAACAGCTGGCCACTTGGCATTTAACCGAATTTAGCTTTTTGTTCCATGCATTTTTCAATGTGAATAGGTCCCTTTGCTTTTAATTAAGGTTTATTTTCTCAAGTCCACTTCAAACGCTTAGTGTGGCTGTGTCTCCATCCTACCCAAACTAACAGATGCTAAGTGCCCTGGTAGCACTGTTTAGACCTTATCCCGTGAAAGTTGGATTACTTTACCTATAAATACCAAGCCATCTTTAACCCCTTTTATAGATAACTGAGTTTATTATAAATATTCAAACATTATTACTCAGAAGAAAAATTAATTTATGCAGACTTTCATCTTTAGTATTTCAACAATAGTCTAACAAAAATCATCTTTACAACTATGGATCACAACTGTGAATTTCTTATTCTTACTTTTAGAAAGACTATAAGGTGTTGGATTGTGGTTACTTTTATAGAAACACCAAAAATAATACATGGTGCTATGCTATCTACAGAATATCACTTACCTTTGATGATTTCAACAAAAAACTATAACTACCCCAGAGATATGAAGTGTTATGCAATCTATTTACTGAATGCACCTTATGAATCCAAACTGAATGGTGTCTGAATTCTTGAATGGATTATTACATTTGAAATTGCATTTTTATGTTAAAATTGCATTGTATTAAAATTAATATATAGTACACTCAAATTTAAAACCTGAAGTTTTATCTGGTAGCGTGGTGGTGCATACCTGTAGCGCCAGACACTTGGGCAACAGAGATTGGGAGGACTGTGGTTCAAGGCCAGTGTGGGCAAAAAAAGCCATGAGACTCCCTGCCATGTCAACAAACAATTTGGGCATGGGGATATTCTTATAACTCCAACTATTCAGGAGGCATAGGTAGGAAGATTGAAGTCTGAGGCTGGTTTCAGGCAAAACCCACAAAATCCTATCTGAAGAATAACGAAAAGCAAAAAAGCACTTGGGAAATGGCTCAACTGATAAGAGTGCCTGCCCAACAAGCAGTAGGCCCTCAGTTCAAGCCCTAGTACCACTAAAACAAAACAAAACAAAAAAGGGTGTTTTTTTAGGGGGAAAAAATGTTACCTGCTAAAAATTTTAAGGCAGAAATGAGCCAAAAGGAATAAAAAATTAACACACAATTCTGTAATACAGTGAGAAATCTCTTCCCCATCCCCCATAGCACACCTTTTTAGATTTGTGAGGGCAAACGCATATAACAGACAGGCAGTCTGAGTCTGCACACGGCAATGTAACCTCCCTACTGCAAGAAATTTTCCACACCAACAGATGATTCATTTTCTCATTTCTCCACTCAACAGCTACTGACCTATCATATACACTTGGCTAAGAAGTGATTTTATGTGGGTGGATACAGCAAAATTTCTTTAATATAAAGTTGACCTTTAACGCAGCTAGAAATTACGTAGTAAATAGTGTGAGGTAGGGGTTGGGCTTCGCTTTTCTTTTTCTTTTTGGCAGTAGTGGAGTTTAACCCAGGGCTCAGCACTTAGGTAGGTGTTCTATTGCTGCTGACACGACGTGAGTCCTTATTTTGTACTACCTCTTTAAGATAGGTTCTCATGTCCTGCCTTGTTTATATCTGAACCTCAATCTATTTTAGACTTCCTGATGTAGCTGGGATGACAGGCATGTGTCACCATGCCCAGCTTCTTCCATTGAGATGGAGTCGCATAGATTTAACTTCCCAAAAAGGGTCTTGTGTGCATGCCTAGGCTGGGCTCAAATCATGATCCTTTCTATCTCAGCTTCCCAAGTATGTGTAGAAAGATGGATAGACAGACAGGCACATATGTATATGAATTGACATATGTCATGTCGTTTCTATGATGTGTACCTTTATTACAACATCTTTATTACAACTCTCTGTTAGAATGTAGCTAAACGAATTTTAGGTTACTTAAATAAATTAGCTAAAATTCCAACAGTAGAATTAGTTTTATAAAATCTTCTGATTAACTTGGCAACATATACAGCATTCATTGAGTCTTTCTATCTCTCAGTAAAATTTCACAGTTTGCTTATTAATTAGTATTTTGCATATTTCCTTTCTTTTTTATGTCAGTAACTGGGCTTGAAATCGGGGCCTGGGTTCTGTTCCTTAGCTTTTTGGCTCAAAGCTAGTACTCTACCATTTAAGCCACATTTCCACTTCCAGCTTGTTAATGGTTAACTGAAGAGGAGAATGTCATAAACACTCTAGCCCAGAATGGCTGCAAACCATGATCCTCAGATTTCAGCCTCCTGAGTAGCTAGGATTACAGGCATGAGTCACCAGCACCCAGGTTATTTGATATATTTCTTAATTTAGTTTTTGTTTTTAAGTCAGCAAAACAATTCTAGTTAAGTATAAAGGAGTCTATTCCTATAATAATCCTGCTTTGTAATTACTTTTAATTGTGGTCAAATATACCTAACCTAAACCATCTTGATCATTTTTAAATAAACATTTCAGTGACATGAAATTCATTTCTACCGCTGTGCTGTCATCACAGCCAGAATTCTTAGAACTCTTTAATCTTGCAAAGCTAAAACTCAGTCCCCATCACCAATAAGCTCAACCCTGCTTCCCCAGCCCCGGCCCCCAGCATTCTCCCTGCCTCTATGACCAGAAGTACTCTAAAGTTCCTTGCAGGAGCTGAATCACAGAGTCACAGAGTCAGTGTCCTTTTATGACTGGATTCTTTCACTTAGCATAAGTCTTCAAAGTTTATCCACACTGTACCATGTGCCAGAATTTCCTCTCTATGCACTACATTTTGTTTATTCAATATTGGTGAACATTTAAGTTATTTCTGCTTTTCAGCTCTTGTAAATAAAACTGCTATAAACAAAGTGTTCTACTGCCACATCATTTTAACGTCCTATAGATGACATACTCCGTGTTGTACTACATAAGTGGTTAATCAAAGAAAACACTGGCTTAGCACCACTGGCTCACACCTATAATCCTAACTACTCAGGAAGCTGAGATCTGAAGATTGCAGTTTGAAGTCAGCACAAACAGGAAAGTCCATGAGACTCTTATCTCTAATGAACCATCACACACACACACAAACACACACACACACACACACACACACACACGCTGAGGAAGTAGAACTGTGGCTCTAGCTTTGAGTTAAAAAGAAAAAAATCTCAGGGACAGTGCCCAGACCCCGAGTTCAAGTCCTTAGATAGGTGCGCGTGCACGTGGACACACGCACACACATGCACACACACACATACACACATCTGACTATAAGTAAACATTATCAGCCCATAGGTAAATGTGAGGAGCACAAGGATGACTTTAATCCACAGTTTACTGCTGATTTCTCTAATTCACTCCCATGCATCCAGTCTTCCTCCCTCCCTAGGATATTCCCTAGGGGATGTCTCACATAAGCTTACTTCAGCCCCTCCTCTCTTCTCCCAGCCCCCCACCCTCCCCTGGTACAAGGAAGTCAGGCCCCTGTGCTGCATATGTATCACAGCCCCTCACTCCACACAATGACTCTTCCATGTCCCACCATTATGTCCTCTCTCTTAGAGGACTGAGAAAGGAGTTGCTCCAAGGAATGAAGTGGCTTCTTCTTTAAGAGGCAGAGGTAGTAACTTAGAACTATTGTGACATAAATGGATGATGATAAGGGAGAAGTGTTTATTTCCAGGGAAAGGTTGGAGCTCCTTCAACATTCCTCCCTTCCTACTGTGGAATCCTAACAAGATCTATGATAAAAAGGTCTGTCTACTTTTCAGATGAGTCCCAACCTACAAAAAGGTTTACAAAAAAAAAAAAAGGTCTGGGTTTTTGGCTGGCCGAAAACAGAACAAGCAAGAAAATTCTTTCCCTGTGACTGAAAGGCTCATGAGTGTTCACTGGCATCCAGTAGCCCAGAGGTGCCCCATTGGGAAAGTGCTGTTGCCCTCCAATTCCTCAGTCTACAGCTAATGCCAGCCTTGCTGTGCACTAGCAAGGAGCTGGGGACTTCAGCTACAAACTTCACAACACCCAGGCCCACAGAGATACTGTAATTTGCCCAGTAAGAACTGGAACCAGGACTGACATTATTTACTTAGCGCATTTTAGCTGATATGCAGATATTTGTTTTTTAAATTCCAAATTCAATTGGTTTACTTTGTTGAGGAAAGTTTCTTTTTATTCTAAGTAAAATATTCTTTGTCTTTTACTAAAGCCTCCCCCCCCAGTCCCCTCAGCTGTATATACATGACTCTCAGATTTTTCCCAGCAAAATCCATTATTAATGTGTCTCTAAACCATATTTTAAAATAATTAAAACTATTGTAGAATTTATTAGTGTTTCCTTTCTTTCTTGTTTTGTTAAATTTGAATGATTAAGGTTTTGTTCTTGGGCTTAATCTTTGTCAACATCCATCTCTTCCATTTTTTGGAAGTGTTTTGGAAGAAATTATGGCTTGGCCTCTGAAACCACAATCCAGACCTGCATGGAGCCCAGAGCTCCAGTAGGCCTCCTGCCCCCTTCTGTCTGGCCAGACTCACTTGGACAACTGGCCACCATGACAGGCCCAGATCTCCCCTTTGCCCATGCATCTGAGCAAGGTCCCACCAGGTGGACAGGTACCCTAAATGCAGCATGGTGTGTAGCCTGCATTTTTTTAGCCCATTCGCTTTTCCCCTACCCCTGTTCAAGTACTTGCTACCCTTCTCCTCCACTTCATTTGCCCCACTGATGACCGCGCTTCCTATTTCAATGGGAGTCAAAACTATCCGAAAAGACATGCAGAAGCATACAGACTAGAACTCAGGGCCTGGGCCCTGTCCCTGAGCCTCTTTGTGCTCAAGGTGAGTGCTCTACCACTTGAGCCACAGTGCTGGTTTTTGAGTGGTTAATTAGAGATAAGTCTCACAGAAACTGTTCTGCCCAGGCTGACTTTGAACCACAGTCCTCAGATCTCAGCCTCCTGAGTAGCTAGGCTTACATGTATGAGCTACTGGGGCCTGGTTTCTATTCTTAATGAATCATTTGATCCCCCCAGATCCCTACTCCAGCTATGGTTAAACTTCTCTTTTTTATGCTTTTTGTAGATGCTAGCTTTAAAAAAATTGCACAGCAATTTTATTCCTTTAATATGAAGATGAAAACTAGCACCCAGGGGTGAATAATGTGCTCACCACTGAACTAAATCATCAAGAAAAATTTCACAGCAACCTGTCTGTTCCACCTCACCCAATGACCCTTTTCCTGCTACTCAATTCCTCTTCATTAACCTTACTACAGCATCCCTAGGTTCCCCATGCTGTGGGAGAGTGTCAGATGTGTCTGCCTCAGGGCCTTTGCAATTGCTGTTATTTCTGTTTGCTCTGTTCTTCCTCCAGATAACTTCATGGTGCTTTCTTCACAAAACGAAGTCCAGATGTACTGACTCACACAGTGGTTTTCCAATTGCCCCAGGAATCCATCAGGGGCCCATGATGTCAATACACTTCACAATAATACTAAAGTATGCACACCATTTAATAGTCTAGGGTAGACTCATGAAGCTCTACAAATCTTTTTTTTTTTTTTTGTCAGTTGTGGGGCTTGAACTCAGGGCCTGGGTGCCATCCCTAAGCCTCTGTGTGCTCAAGGCTAGTTTTCTACCACTTGAGTCACAGCACCACTTCTAGTTGAGTGAGTAATTGGAGATAACAGCCTCTCTGGGATATTACTGCCCAAGCTGGCTTCGGACAACAATCTTCAGATCTCAGCTTCATTAGTAGCTAGGATCATAGACATGAGCCTGGCTTCTACAACTTAATTTTTAAGAACCTGATTATAGCCAAGTATGGTGGTGCACACCTGTGATCCTAGTACTTAGGAGGCTGAGGCAAGAGGATCACAAAATCAAGGACAGGCTGAGAATATGGCCTCGTGGTAAAGTGCTTGCATCGCATACATGAAACCCTGGATTCGATTCCTCAGTACCACATATATAGAAAAAGCCAGAAGTAGTGCTGTGGCTCAAGTGGTAGAGTGCTAGCCTTGAGCAAAAGGAAGCCAGGGACAGTGCTCAGGCCCTGAGTCCAAGCCCAGGACTGGCAAAACTGGACTACATTGTTGGATCCCAGGTCAGCCTGGGCTACCCTGTCTCCAAAGCAAAACAGAATATATCTGACTACAGGATGGCTTTGTCACATTTTTTTTTTGGTCGGTCATGGGGCTTAAACTCAGGGCCTGGGCACTGTTCCTGAGCTCTTCAGCTGAAGGCTAACACTCTACCACTTGAGCTACAGCATCACTTCTGGTTTTCTGGTGGTTAATTGGAGATAAGAGTCTCATGGACTTTCCTGCCTGGGCTGGCTTCGAACTGTGATCCTCAGATCTCAGCCTCCTGAGTAGCTAGGATTATAGGTGTGAGGCACCAGTCAGTACCCAGCCACATTTTCTTATAACAGTCACCAAGAAGCATCAGCTTTCTTTTTCCTCCCATGATAGCTAGGGATATTCCACTCAATACTATCTTTTCAACTGCACCTGCCTAAGTGAAGAAAGATGAACTGAGATTCTACATTTTGAAAGTATTCCAGTAGGCACTGCTTCTTGGAAGAATTGTGTGCTAATGTGTATCATCTATCCAATCTTCACAAATAATTCAGATTTTATGCCTGAAATCCATCAAAACTACAGTACCTTTCTTTCTTTTTTTTTTTTTTTTTTTTTTGGCCAGTCCTGGGCCTTGAACTCAGGGCCTGAGCACTGTCCCTGGCTTCTTCCCGCTCAAGGCTAGCACTCTGCCACTTGAGCCACAGCGCCGCTTCTGGCCGTTTTCTGTATATGTGGTGCTGGGGAATCAAACCTAGGGCCTCGTGTATCCGAGGCAGGCACTCTTGCCACTAGGCTATATCCCCAGCCCTACAGTACCTTTCTTGAATCCGCCACAAATTATCCAACATGACCTTAAAGTTTGTATTCTATCTGGACTTTAAGAAGAGAGGATACTATTAAAGGAGCTTGTCCAGTGACACAGATGTTGGGAAGAAAAACTTCACCTCTCACCCGTCCTATGTAAAAAGCCTATCAGAACACACTTGTCCCTCCAAGAAAAGCTGAAGTACTTTTTCCTAGTAAAATCCAATGGATGCTTTTGGACAAAATGATTCTGTAACGGTTCTCACTGCTGTGACTGCCAGCAAGGTTGAGATCAAATTTATAACTCATCTTTAACTGAACAAGATACCCCGTTGTAGACATTAATAACCCACCAACCTTCTCCTGGTCTCATTCTCCTCTTCTACCCATACCTCACCTAGGCTGGACACGGAGTATGGAACGTGAAAAAGTAAAACTGTAGGAGTAATTCAGACAGAGAAAAAGGACATTTCAGGTGAACAGAACATATTGTACAAACATGTAGTGGGCATAAATACATCTGCTTTACTTAGGACCAGAGATGAACTTGGGCATGACTGGCCAGCGGGTGTCAAGTGACAGAAAACCCATAGCACTGTCTCTGCCTGCAATACCTTATGCTCACATACCTGCACAGCTCAAGTCGTTTCACTAAGGTTTCTGATGAGAAAGTCTGTCCTAGATCAACTCCACAAAACACTTTACACACACACACACACACACGCACACACACGCACACACACCATTCCATCACACTCTTCCTTAACATTGCTCTATTTCCCTTCATTGTGTTTAGGAATGTATACATATGTTTCTCAGCTCAGCTTCCCTTTCAATAGCTCTACAACAATAGGACTTTCATGTTGTTTTACCAGTCCTGCTCTAGAACAGTTCTAACTAGATTGACTAAATAGAGAAGTAGTTTAACATCAAATAAAAAAAGACCCATCATTCCATGCTAAAAAATTTTAATTTTATTTCACTAGACCTAAGATATCTAAGAGCTTACTGGAAATTTAATATATCACATTTTATAAAAAATAACTCTGGAGCCAAATATCAATAGCTCATGTCTATAATTCTACCTACACAGGAGGCTGAGAACTGGAAGATCATAGATCAAAGTCAATTCAGGAAGAAAAGTCTATGATGCTCTGGCAAAACACAGGTCTGGAGACATGGTTTGAGGGGTAGAACATCAGCAGTGAGCAAGCAAGCTGAGTCAGTGCAAACTGTGGTAACAGAAATAAATATATACATATAAACATACATACATAGATAAATATTAAATCAGACCTCAAGCAGTTTACTTGATAGTTATGTTCCTAGAACAATTACTGTGTAAGCCCTAGTTTCCCCATATTTAAAGTATGGAAAAGAACTCTCTTAGTTTAATGATGAGGATTAAGCAAGCTAACACATAAAAATACACACCTGATTAAATTCAGTGACTGCTGACATGAGTGAACTCCATGAGAATAGCAATTGTGTCTTGTACACTGCCGCTTTTCCCAGTACCTCTGTCCAGCCACAATAGGCACTGAGCAATTATTTGTTGAAAGCAAATGCACTAGTGAAGATGATCAGCCAGATGGAGAGTCAAGGTCAACTAAAACGACACTGGTGGGGAGTGTTCAATTCACAGGTCATGTGCATGACATTCGTGTCAGCTGCCTGGAGACTGTATACCTGTATTGATAGTTTTATATGACTCATAAAAATATTACACATATCTAAATGGCTCTTGGCAGAAAACAAGTTTTCCACCCCTATAAAATAAAGGAGACTTGTAATACAGCTTGTAGTTTGGTATTGAAATTCCTCCAGCACTGTTCTTTCTGCTTATGATTGTTTTTGTAATTTGGGGTCTTCTATTGTCCCATGTGAATTTCTGGATTGCTTCCTCTATTTCATTAAAGAATGGTGTTAGGATATTAATGGGTATTGCACTGAATCTGTAGATAGCCTTTGGCAATATTGCCATTTTCACAATGTTAATCCTCCTAATCCAGGAGCATGGGGGGTTTTTCCATTTCCTTAGATCTGCTTTAATTTCCCTTTTCAGGTTTTTAAAGTTCTCGTCATAAAGGTATTTCACTTCTTTGGTTACGGTTATTCCTAAGTATTTTATGTTTTTTGAGGCTATTGCAAAAGAGGTTGCTTTCCTGATTTCAGCCTCACTCTTCTTGTTGTTAGCATAAAGAAAAGCCATTGATTTTTGAGGATTTATTTTACATCCTGATACTTTGCCAGAGCTTTGGATCAGCTCGAGTAACTTGGGAGTAGAGTTTATGGGGTTCCATTCGTAAGGAAATGGAAGAACTTGGAAAAAATCATACTAAGTGAAGTGAGCCAGACCCAAAGAAACATAGACTCTTTGGTTTCCCCCACTGGGAACAATTAATATATGTCTAGGATAGTCCTAGCAGAAGACTACAGTAACTCAATAGCTATGTCCAGATGAACACATAAGATAATGTTAATTGAAATGAGCTCCAAGTTATGGAAACAAGTGGTTTATCGTTGTTGTTGTTATTTTCAACATATCATGTGAAATTATGCCCTTTTTCTTTTGTCTTTCTTTCCCATGGTTTTACCCCTTATATCACTGCAACTGATTTTAGTACCCTGGATATTGAATATACGTTTATTGGAACTACGGAAGGGAAAGGGAATATCAAAATCAAGAGACAAAGTATAAAAAGACAAACCAATACAACAGCAATACTTACAAAACTATATAGTGTAAACCAACTGTACAACTCACGGGGGGTGGGGGGAAAATGAGGGATGAGGTAACAAATTGGATAAGAAATGTACTCACTGCCTTACATATTAAACTGTAACCCCTCTGTACATCACTTTGACAATAAAAAAGTGAAAAAATAAAGGAGAGAAATGCAGCCAGTGGTGGAAAGAGTCCACAAGTCTGTTCAGTTTGACAGCCCCGAGGCTGAGATGTCCCATTGCAGTTGCCTAGAGATAAAAGAAATGTAGCCCCACCTTGGAAAGTAAGTAGAGTACAGGCTAACAAAGAGTCAGTAGTTGAACCTAACTGATGAGGTCAACTAAGGAAGAGGCAATCAGCACTCCCAGTAGTTCCTAGGAATGGCTTTTGTTCAATCCACCACTCCATGCAGCATCTTTTGTAAGGTCCCTTATCAAAAGAATTGCTAAAATTACCAATGATTCCTCCTTAGTTTTCACTCAACTGTATTTCTTACCAAATTTGGATGCAGTCAACCCTTTTTCTCTCACATCTTCCTCTGCTTTAAAATTTTAAAGAAATTTAAACTTACCATTCTTTTTTTTTTTTTTTTTTGCCAGTCCTGGGCCTTGAACTCAGGGCCTGAGCACTGTCTCTGGCTTCTTTTTGCTGAAGGCTAGCATTCTGCCACTTGAGCCACAGCGCCACTTCTGGCCATTTTCTATATAAGGGCTTCATGTATACAAGGCAAGCAATCTTGCCACTAGGCCATATTCCCAGCCCATTAAACTTACCATTCTTATAGCCTGTGTGTGTGTGTGTGTGTGTGTGTGTGTGTGTGTGTGTGTGTGTGTGTTTCTCTACTGCCAAGAGAGCTTTAAAAAGAAGCTGCATCAAGTAGTGAGTAGACCAAAACCAGAAGGCAGTGGACTGAAGGGTACATAGGAGTTGAAGCAAGGGAGATGCAAGATCTAGGGGAGATTCACACAAAATACAGTGGCTTTGGCCATGAAAGTTCCCCAAAAATCTAACCCAGCCACTTACATCCACTACTACCTCCTGGAGATCACTTGCTTCTATAAAAGTACTTTCTTTTTTTAATTGTTATTATAAAGGTGATATACAGAGATGTTAGAGTTGCAGACCTCAGGTAAACAGTATATTTCCTTTTGAACAATGTCACCCCTTCCGTCACTCTCTCCCAGTTTTTCCCCACATCCCCACCTACAAGTAGTATAGTTCATTTTATGAACTATAAATCTTGTACTAAAATCTTGTAAAACACTGTGAGATACATTATTCTAGAAATAGGGTTGGCCCTATAATATCAAGTACAGTGGACCCATCTTTACCACCTCCTGTCATATGGGTTTCTGAAGAGTATCAGTTTCACAAATGGCAAGGGTGTTTTTAATTATAAAAATAATGCCCAATTAAAGCATGCTTATGAAGACTTTTAAAAAGTCAACAAAGGATAGTGTTCTCTATGGCCAACTAATTAAATTAAGACCTGTTTATTGTTACTGAGTTATTTTTTAACTATCTTTAAAGTAACTGTGAGAACACAAAAGCATAATGTGAATTTCTTTAATCATCATCACTACCATACCTTGAAAAATAAGAAATCCACAGTTCAGAAAGATGAAGCACATTGTTGAAGTATGTGAACTGCTTCAAAATCTCAGAGGCTAACACAAGAAAGGTCTCTTTCCCTTTCTTGTCATAATCCACTGTAGATCATGCAGGGGATGGGGGAGGGGGGAGGGGACACATCCCTCTGGGATCCAAGATCCTCCCACTGGATAGCCTACATCTAGCTAGCAAGTAAGGGAAGGGACAAGCATAGAGAACGCCCCCAAACAGCTTTAGAGGCCAAGGGATAGACATTACTCTGATCTGTATTATACAGGTGACACCAACTTCAAAAGGCAAATGAAGTCTAGTGGTAGGCCAGAACACATAGAAGAAACACATATATAGGTAAGCAGAGCATTCTCTCTAAGCAGAGCATTCTCTGTCACATAAAGCAATGTATTTGGCATCATCTAACAGAACTTGACAGAGCTGAGAATGAAAGCCATCACTAGCCCAACCAAGCAAGATCTAGGGATACACGAAACCAGGCTTTAGAACTCTTCTGTTTAGTGTCTTATCTCCACTCAGTTAACTCACATCCAACTTTCTCTCTGCTTTCCCTGTTCTCCTTTCAGCCCCAATGGACCTCTGCAGATGCTGTTCCTTCTACTTGGACTGCTCTTTCCCCTGGACCACTGCCTTAAGAACACTCTCTCCCCTTCTAGGGCAAACTTCCTTTGCAATACTGACTCACCCATCCCACAAGCCCCATGCTTTCTTTTCTCCAATTGTCTTCCCACCCTCTTATAGGCCATACATTTCACAGGCTTATGATTCAAAAATTCTCCTTGCTTTAAGATGGTAGCTCCTTGAGAGCAGAAGTTCTTGTCTGTTTTGCTTGCTGTTCTATCCCTGGCACCTACAGCAGAGTTTAAAATAGAGTAGTTTTTTAGATGCTTGCACTGAGGGGTCACAACTAAAGATAAAGGGAAAAACACACAGAAAGATGCATGGGATGGAAAAATGCTCAGGTTATGAAGCTGCACTTTACAAACTGTGCTTTACAAACTACAGCTCTATTCTTACATACTTACAAACTACCATAATATTACCAAATTTTCAAGAACCGCACAGGTTTACTAGCTCAAGCAGTGCCTGCTCAGGTATTCCACTTTCATGATTTCTTCTCTAAATAACAGATAGTGAAAAGTAGGCCAACGAAAACTGTTGCTTTCATGCCTTAGCTAGTTAAAAATAAATTTTACTCGCATTTTTCCCTCAAATATGTTTTAATAGGTCAAACGGAAAATTACTTCACATAATTCTTTTTAAAGTTATATCATGACCTTTAAAAAATACCACCTTACCTTACAGAAGTGAAACTAACAGTTTTCTTTAAAAACCTGTTCAAAGGGTTTTTTTTTTTTTTTTTTTTTTTTTTTTTTGGCCAGTCCTGGGGCTTGGACTCAGGGCCTGAGCACTGTCCCTGGCTTCTTTTTGCTCAAGGCTAGCACTCTGCCACTTGAGCCACAGCGCCACTTCTGGCCATTTTCTGTATATGTGGTGCTGGGGAATTGAACCCAGGGCCTCACGTATACGAGGCAAGCACTCTTGCCACTAGGCCATATCCCCAGCTCCCTGTTCAAAGGGTTTTGTACCTAGAAGCATTCCTTTCTAAATTAGCCTTTCTGAAGATTTTTTTTAATGAGTCTATGATTTTTATTCATTTTAATTAAAACTCATACACGCTTCAGCCAAAATTCTGAATCCAGACTTCAAATGTCTATTCTTACACTTGTTGCTTAAAATCTAGGTTTCAAATGTAAAAAAGGCATTATGAAATCTAAAGCAGGGATGGCAGACATGCTCACAGGTTTAGTAAATTAGTAAAGGCAGGGACAGGAAGGAGGAGGAAAGATAAGGGAGAGGCAAAGGGGAATTTCAGAAAGGTGGGGGTAGAGGGAGGAGGAGAAGGAAAGAGAGACTACAAGGATACTATAGCCTGAAGTTATGCTTGTATCCTGCAGATTCAAGCAGCCCTGCCCAAGGAGCACTGGTGCTATGAATAAGGAAAGGTATAGGGAGCCCACTGACTGTATCCTCTGAGGCCAAGTAAGAAGGATAAAAGACCTGCTTTTGAAGTCTAGCTCCGCCATTTATTCAACAGAAAAAACTCAATCTCAGACTTAGTTTCATCATTTGAAAATTTCAAATAATTTTTCCTAAGACTTTAAATACAACCATCTGCTTTATAAACAATAAAATCTAACTAGGAAGGTACTTTTACATTTCTGAAATAAGCTGGACTCAGTAGGGCACAGGGAATCCTAGATACTCAGGAAACAGAAACAGGAGGACAGTTTGATATCAGGACTTCGGGGCCAGTATAACAGCACAGAGACACTCCAATTCTTTAAAAGAAAAACATCATAAAAGACTGCATTAAGATTATACTTAAATGGCCATCATCAAGAATATTAACAGCAACAAATGCTGAGTAGGATGCTAGAAAAAAAAGGCACTATAATACACTGTTGGTGGAAATGTAAACTAGTGCAACCACTATGGAAAGCAGTATGGAAATTCCTCAAAAAACTAAAAATGGAGTTACCCTATAATCCAGTGTTACCAGTCCTGGGCACTACACATCTGGATAGAACAAAGGCAACTGCATACCCAGGTTCACTTCAGCACAGTTCACAACAGCGAAGTTACAAAACAGCACAGATAACCCACAATGGATGAATTCATGAAAACAAGTACAGGAGATATACACACACACACACACACACACACACACAAACACACACACACAAACACACACATATATTATATATATTTACACATGTTATATATATGCATGTACATATATACAATGGGACTTCATGCAGCCATAAGGAAGAAAGAAATTATGTCATTTGCAAGAAAATGGTTGGATCTAGAAAATATACTGAGAGAAGCCAGGCCCAGAAATACAAAGGAGGCATGTTTTCTCTCATATGTGTATGTAAGACCCAAACCACAACTTCCCATATAGTCACACATAGAGGCATATGCTTTTATACACAGTCTAGTAGTATAAAGTATAGTATATGCAGGAATGTATCTCCATGTAGTAAACCTTTCAAAAAGTTGGTAGCTTAACAAAATAAGTACTAGAAGCTGAAACAGGATTGTAAAGGGGAAGCTAGAGGACAAGAGTGGATGAATGAAAATGGGAACAGGGTAAAAACAGCAAGACTACTCAGTGCACATATTTGATAACGGAAGTAAGGAATTGTGAGATAAGTCTGGAGGAAGGGAACAGATGGAATGGGGTAGAATGATGGAAGGAGTGACTCTGTAAAGGAAGCACAAGCCACTGAAATGAATATGTTAAACTGTAAGCCCCTTGTACAACCTTTTGTAGTTCAGAAAAAAATAAATTAAATTAAGTTATATAAAAAATTACGCTTAAGGAATTTATTAAACTAAATTACATTCTGGTGTTTTAAAGAAGTCTTGGCACTCCAAAGGGTCTGTGAAAAGTTAAAGATGCCAGCTCCACACATAATAAAGTTAACATTTCCTCAGTATAAAGCAAGAGCCTTACAGTTCTATAAACATCCTCATAACTAAAAGCATGAGGGGACTTTATTACCACCTATGCTCCTGCTTAAAAAAAAAAAGGAAGAAAATAAATATTATGTAAGATGGAAGCAAAGTATATGAATTCTAAATTAAAACTGTTAACAATAGCTGTTGGCCGTTTTAAGCCACTTAACCCAATCAAAAATACAAATGTATTACAAGTGGCTCAACAGAGTAAAAGACTCAATACCCAACCAAACTAAACAAATTTGCCAAGGGAGACCGTAATGGACCCACATGTTATGGTCTTTTTCAAAGATCTATTCTTAGATGTAAAACAAACTCTCTTTAATTAAAACCTTTGCTTATAAACACTCTTCCTGAGTAAGTAAAGCCCAACAAATGTGATATAAGTCCACAGAGCACCCTGGAAACAGAAAGGACTCTGAGTGGTTTACAACAGTGTTCCACATAACCTTTTACCCCTCCCCTAGGACAGCAAACATGCAACCTTAAACTGAGAAAAGCCTTCTAAATTTAGATACTTTGAAATAATGCATCTTAAGCTATCTGTAAAGGTTTAGTCAATTATTTATGACGTCTCTTATCTTTAATAATGGGTTATCATGTTTAGCTTGTAATCAACATGGAAAGAAAGCTGTTATACCATATATTACTGTACCGAGAGTCAGAGTTTCCAGTCTATATTTAGTTCACATTAAAATGGAAGCAAAGACGCAAACTAAGCTAAAAATAAAATGTTCTACAAAGATGAGATTTTTTTAATGGATTGAAATTTAGCTTTATTTGGTCCCTTAAATGCTGATTATATTTAACAGTGCCTTAACTTCGAAGTGCTGCAGACACCTGATTGTCCATCTGCAAGAATGGAGATCAGTACTCATCAAGTGCAGCCCACAGGCCATAGTCATTGTGAGACTCACCAAGTTAATAAGGCTCTTGGGGCTTACCCCTATAATCTTAGCTCCTCAACAGGCTGAGATATGAGGATCACGATTTGAAGCTAGCTTGGGCAGGAAAGTCCATGAGACTTTTATTTCCAATTAACCAACAAAACTGGAAGTAGATCCGTTGCTTAAGTGGTGGAACACCAGCCTTGGGGGAAAAAGCTAAGGCATGGCCCTCAGGTCCCAAGTTCAAGCCTCAGTATCAACATACACACATAAAAAAGTTTTTATCTGTTGAAACAAATTAATTTTTAAAGAATAATTTTTAAAGCTTGAAAAATACATCAAATTCAAACCTTCGTTTTTTAAAATAAAGTTTAATTAGAACAGAGCCACACTGAACATATGTATCCATTACCTTAAAATCTTTGTGGTAAGTACATTTAAGATCTATTCTCTTGGGGCTGGGGATATGGCCTAGTGGCAAGAGTGCTTGCCTCGTATACATGAGGCCCTAGGTTTGATTCCCCAGCACCACATATACAGAAAATGGCCAGAAGTGGCGCTGTGGCTCAAGTGGCAGAGTGCCAGCCTTGAGCAAGAAGAAGCCAGCGACAGTGCTCAGGCCCTGAGCCCAAGCCCCAGGACTGGCAAAAAAAAAAAATCTATTCTCTTAGCAATTTATAGAATACATTATTACCCACCATAATCATCATGATATAGTTATACTAGAACTTATCTATTATCGAGGACAAAGTCATCCTGTCTAACTGAAACTGTAGACCATGTGACTCATGTCACCCAACTCTTCCTTCAGCTTCCATCATGATTCTCAGAATTGAGTAATTTTGACACAGACCTTACAGTCACTTAAAATATTTACTACCTAACCCCTTATAGAAAAGCTAGCCAACCACTGCCCTAGACAAGTGTCAATTCCTGCTCTTTGAATATTCTCAACACTCCATGTTAGGTTTCTGAACATTAACCCTTATTTCTTAACTCACTTTTGGCCATATTGCTATTTTCTTATCCTACTTGGATCATTACTCAGTTCCAACATTCTAATTTTTAATAATATTTTTAGATTTATTCTGTTTCAGTTAAAAATGCTGGAAATGTACCAACATGCCCTATTAATGTGCTGCCACCAACAATTTGAAAAATGATGAGCAAGTCTTTCCTGGTCTACTCTACCTAGAGGTGATGGTAAAATGGCAAGATGATGATGATGATGATGATGATGATGATGATGATGATGATGATATTTTCATTGCATAAACTGTATCCCACAAAGCAGAGGAAAAACAAAAATCTTTATTTTCATACACTGCCCTACCACTGAAGTACAGAGGTTTGCACATCCTCCATGTTAAATTAAAACCAATATACTAATTAGCAAATCATTATTCCCTTCCCACTGAACTAGAAGAGATGCCTTAATCCAGATGTAATGTTGTTACAACGTTCTGAATACCTTTCCAGTGTTGTACATTTTCCCAAGTTTAGAGACTCACTTATGGAGTTCAAAATTAACTATAAGAATACGTTCAATTAATCAGTAGTTATTAAATCAGCAGTTAATAAACCAGCAGGTATTTTGACACACAAAACTTCATGACCTTAGCCAAGATGACTCGAGATGAAAAAGTCAATGAAATGGATAGTTTACTCTACTTGGTTTATGACAGTGCAACAACTCTATCCTAAAACTGACCCTGAGACTGCGGGCCATTCAGCAATAAAATAAAAAAAAATGGCAGCAGTTATGGTAAGAGACATACAGATAAAGTACATGGCATATATCAAAGTCTGGATTGTGAGGGGCATCCCAGTAGCTCACATCTGTAATTCTAACCACTCAAGAGGAACTAGAGGATCAAAGTTAGAAGCCAGCTGGGGCAGAAAAGTCTATTAGACTCTATTTCCAATTAACTAGCCAAAAGCCTACTTGTAGGCATGACTTCAGTGGTAAGAGCACCAACAATGAGCTATCAAGTTGATTGCAAGGTGAGACACACTGTGATCAAGCCTCTGAACTGACAAAAATATTAATGATAATTAAAAAATAAATAAAAGTCTGTATTGTGGGGGTGTGGAGTATGAAGTTGAGGTTGAAGTTCACTGATTTCAACAAGTTGAGACCCTGGTCACAAGTGTTAATATTTTAAATTTTTGATAAGCTTTTATAAGATGCAGAATTTTTGATATTCAATACATCTTTTGAAATCCAAACATTTCATTCTATAATCAATAACTATAATCGTGACAAAATATCTCAATGCATTCATCAGAAAGTCAAACAAAACAAAAATTAAGTTTTACACTTACTTTTAGTAATGTAAAACTTCACTAATACGCTTTACCAGAAACCACAGGTAACACCTAAGAGTATAATCTTAGCTAGTTAACATTGTTCCTAAAACAAAGTTCAGTGGTACTCTCAATAAATCTGCTACTTGACTTCATTTACTCGATTTGACTTACAATCATTTCTAAATTTTACATCCAACAGTATAAGTTCTACTAGCTAATCTTGATACAAGTATGCACAGAATTTTGCCCATTTCCTATAAATATATGAAAGTACTTTATTTGTTAGTACTGGGATTTGCACTCAGGATCTCATGCTTACCACTTGAGCAATGTCACCAATGTTTTTTGCTTTAGTTTGCATTTTCAGATAGGGTCTGCACAGGTTTTCCCTGCAAGAGAGCCTCCTATGCCTATCCCACAATGCCTTAGCTAGCAATTTGGGGGGGGGGGGGTGGGGAGTAACCTGCCTTTTGGGTCAGTGTCACTATTAACATTTCATGATTTTTTAAATTAATATTTCAAGTGTTAAAAGCACTACTGGGAAAGTTGTAATCTTGTTTAGCCTTCATCCCCTACAAACACACTACATTCCAAATTCTCAATTTATTATAAATGCTACAACTCAAAAACAGGGTCTTTATGTTTAAAGTGGTAGTAATTAAAAAGTAGTAGCTGAGCAGCTAAGAGCACTGAAGCAATACTCGACTCTTTAGTACGTAAATCTTGAGGCCATTCCTCCAGCTGCTTCCGTATATTGAATTTAGGAAACAAAGACAAATTAATCTACAGATGTATCTCTATCTACACATCGATACAGAATCTCTATCTATAGATACCGATATCGTACCTTCACGGAGTCAACTGACTTTAAGAAACCAGTTCTCACGAAAATATCTGTAGAATCAACTTTCACACATTGATTTTTAAAAGAAAGCATCCAAAGCCAATGAATTCACTGGGTCCCTTTCCAAATTCCTCATCAAAGGCCCCCACTGACAACAGATTCTCCCCTCCAAGACTTTTACACCAATATGAACTTTAAAATAAACAACCCTTGGTATCCACAGCATTGTTTTGCGCGTGTTCGTGATTAAATGAAGACTCAACCTGGATACCTCACCGGTGGCCAGCTCAAGCCCCAAACCCAGGGGTAACACGTCATCATCTGGATCTCCATAGTACATAGATGGGTAACCTTTATCCTACTGAAAACAACCCGGTACTGCGGCCTCAACTCTGCAGCACAGGGAGCACCAGGCACCACCCAAGCAGCCCAGGATTCGGGACTGGGCGCCCCGCAGCCGCTCAGGTTGGACCCCGAGACAGACAGAAGGGCATGCTCCCTGCGGAGATGATGAGCAGGCCTGCACACGCCACTGAACACGTGCTACTGAACCCGGGCACCGAGGCAGAGAGGCAAGAAACAAAATATTTCTTTCCAGTTCCTTAAGTGGAAACTCGTCATGGCACCTCGGCTTTTTCCCACGCTCCAGACCAGCGGTGGGCTGGCTCCCTGCACCCGGACACCGCCAGCGAGCGCCCCACAACCCACCCACCGCCTTCCAGCCAGAAGTAACCCTTCCCACCTCCAGGCCTGGGTCTTGGGGCTCTGGCCCCGCCCCCGGTGGTCGGCCACGCCCCTGGAAGGACACGCCCCCTGGTGGGACACGCCCCACGACAGACCACGCTCTGGCCCGGGCCCCGCCCCCGGCTCTTGGCGACCTCTCCTCCTCCCTCGGAACCTCAACGTGCTACGAGCGCCCCTGGCCGCCCGCCTGGTCCTTCCCTCCTCCCTCCCGCCTTACCTTGGTCCGTATCTGCCCGGAGGTAGACACCTTACGGATCAGTTTCTGAGGCCCCTCTTGCTCTGCTTCGCTGTCGGACGAATCCTCTCCCGGTCCCGCGGAGGCCGCGGCGGGGTTGCCCACGGCACCCGGGGTCCCGGTGGCGGCGGCGGTGGTGGCGGTTCCTCCGGCAGCGCCCGGAGGGTGGTGCTGGCTACCAGCCCCGGCCATCCTGTCGGACTCCGACACCTGCGGGGATACAGCACCGCCCGGAGGGGGGCGGCCGCGGAGGTCAGCGGGCGGGTTCAGCAGCGATGGGTCCCTGAACCCCCGCACCCGGCCGCAGCCGCCATCTTCCGGTCCTCCGGCCCTCCCCACTCTGCTGGAGCGGGGGTCACTCCGGAGAGGGATCCCAGAGGAAGGGGGGGGCCGCAAATCTTTGTCCAAGTTGGGCCCATGCTCATTCGGCCTTGGAGGACCTTCTAGGGTAACTGACCAGAAAACCAACCACCAGGGGAGGCGAGAGAGGGTGGAGGTGACAAGAAGATGGGGACATCCTCCCCACTACTCCTCCTTCGGAAGCTGGGGTGGGGGAGGGGGTGGCGAGGCAGGGGACAGTCTCTGCAGCCAACCCTTCTTAGGGTCAGGTCATGGTTATACTCCCTCCCTTGGTTCCGGACAGCAGGAGCACCAAAGGCCCACGGAGAAGAGAGGGGAACCTGGAGCTTCCTCCGGACCCGGTCACCTCCAGGAACTCAGATCACTCCACAGGCTCGTGGGCCTTGTTGCAGGGTTCCAGAGGAATAAAAGTCCCCTCGCCCAAGAGACTGCTGACCCCTGTGGTTTGTTTTAGGAACACACACACACACACACACACACACACACACACACACACACTCACTGTGAGAACCATCTCTCCCTCCCTTGCCTGGGAGTTCGGGGGCCTTTTCAGCAATCCCCTGGGTGTTTAGTTCCTGGCTCACACCCACCCTCATGGAGCGCACGCGGAAGAGAGGAGCATTTTCCGGGAGGTTCAGCTGGGCTCTGTGAACTTTTCGTTTAGAAAGAGCGATCCCCTTTGGCTAACAGGAAACCGGGAAGGGCGTGGAGAGCGCGCAGAAACAAGAGAGGACACGCAGCCCAAGACGACAAAATGCTAAATAAATGCCTAAGCTCAAGCACTAGCCGAGCCTGCCTGGAAGAAAACAATGCACTCAGCTATGTGAACGCCAGTCCCCAAGCACAGAAAAACACTGAAGTCCTCAGAGGACCACTCCCTAGCCCAGACCACAGCAGGAGGAAATGGGATCAACAGAGTGTGGCCACCCATCTGCACAACCCGTCACTGCTAGTTATTCAGGCCCTGGGGAACTGCAGCCGCCAGGAGGGTAGGGCCCCCAAGCAGTGCCAAAGCCCGGCAGGTGTGGAGGGGCTGGAGGGAGAAGGTATTAAACTGAGATTCCTCTCCTCATCCAAAGAGAACTCCAAACTGATGTGAGCTATATATACATATTTTTTAAGAAGACGTCTCTGCCAAACAGTAGGGTCTCCACCTGGATAAAGCATTCAAATCTCTTTTGCCTGTCCCTGCCCTCAAGTCCTCATTCCTTTCCTATTTTGTCAGTTGACTTGACCTTTAAAGTTCCTCCAAACTAAGATTCTCCGTGTGTGTCTGTTCCTTCCTAGTTGCAATCTTCGTCTCCAAAATAATTTGATTTCTTTGTTAGAGCTGCCAGTTCTAAAAGATTTTAAGAAACTATGCGATCCCAATACTGCACATCACATTCTAGATTAAATTTATTAAAATGTAAGTCATGTTTAGTTTAATTCCTCCGAGCTAGATTGCTGCCTTCTTTGACTAACACAGAGGCAACCTCTCCAGCTTCACTTGTATATTCTTTACAAAAGGAGGGAGTAGGCAGAAGTGAACTTAAAGAGTTCTGATAGCCCTATAAATACATAATTTCTACATCTACAAAAACATTGGTGGGAATTCTTCAACTAGTATGAATAACTGCTGATGATTTTCAGTGTAGACAAAGGGTGAAAGAATAAACTTAGCTCAGTTTTGTTGTTTGGTTGAGTGGTTGTTTTATGCCGGTATTAAGGATGTGAACTTAGGGCTTTGGCGCTGTCCCTTAGCTTTTCTACTAAAAATGGCACACTATCACTTGAGCCACAACTCTACTTTCAGTTTTTTTGGTGGTTAACTGGAGATAAGAGTCCACAGACTTTCTTGTCTAGGGTAGCTTCCAACTGCAATTCTCACATCTCAGCCTTCTGAGTAGCTAGGATTACTAAACTGAGGCACTAGCACCTTTTCTTAAAAAGAAAGTGGGCCACAAAAGCACAAACTAGGGCCAGAGTAAAAAGCACGTATTCACCATTCAATCGTTCTCACTTTACAACACTATAAAATAAAGGTCAGTTTTTCAGTTATCATGCATTTTTATCCATATAATTATCCACAATATAATAACATTTTACATAATCCAGGCAGGGTATAATTAAACTGAGAGACACTGTCTAATGCCCATGCCTATTTGCAATCCTAAAACGAGTAAGGACTGACTGCATTTCCCACTCTTTCATTCCAACATTGACTGCTTACAGATACTTTAGAACAGCTTTAAAATTAGGTGCTGGGCAAGTAATATCACAAAGTAAAAGTACTTTTTATTTGTAAGGATTTAACCTTTATGTAAATGTAACCCCTCTGTACATTATCTTTACAATAAAGATTAATTTTGTAAAAAGGTTAACCTTACATCCAGCTCTCTAGTCTCCAAAGACTCCTATAGCAAGTTCTATAGGAACCTGGTTGTGAATTTGAAAGCAAAGCCAGTCATCTGTTCAATCTAAATAAATCTCTAGCATGTAGAAGATGTAAGATGAAAATGCTGGGTAGGCAAATGATGGAATGGCACCACTCCGCACAAAATCAGCTCATGAAAAACCCTCTCCCCTCAACCACCTCTTCTGGGAGACTGTTTCAAGGAGTCCCTCATCTGAACTACCCATCCTCTCCTTGAAGGACTTGCCTCTCCCCTCTTGGCCCATTCTTTCTATGTATCCAAAGATGGAATAGGAAGAATTGACCCCCCCACCCCCCCACACACACACCCTGTTTTCCCAGGTGCATACAGTTATCAGGCAAGGCACCAAAGATATGAGAAGAGAGCTTGACGCAGGCAGGGCAATCTACCTAAGCCTGGCTGTAAACATTCCATTGTGGGCCCAAAAGAAAAGCTCCTAACCCCCCTAGACCTAATGGCTTTTTCATAAAATCCCATTCTTGAGCCCATCACTTTGCACAGTCTCCAAGCTCAGCTTCTATTTAATAAAATTTTCTTCCTATTTGAAAACAAATTATACTGAACATGCATAAGGCCAAATATGCTGTTCCCAACATTATAAATATTAGGATATTACTACCTACAGAAGTATTCTGAGTTATTTTCTGTGTACACACACACAGACACACACACACGCTATACGAGGGTTTGAACCCAAAGCTCAAGGCTGGTGCTCTACCATTTAAGCCACAGCTCCACTTCTGACTTTCTACAGATTAACTTAAACCTCAAATCTGTGCCTCCTTAGTAGCTAGGACTATAGGCATAAGCCACAGGTGCCCAACTTGAATTGTATTCATATTGATCACTGTTAATAAAAAATGATTAACATACCCTTGCAAAGTTTAAGTCCTCTCCATAATAGAGCATAAACCTTCAGAAAGTTATGCTTCTATCTTGAAGCACACAAGGAGGCACTTTAAAAATGGTCACAATCTAGCTTGGCACTGGTGGCTCACACCTATAATTCTAGCTACTCAGAAGGCTAAGATCTGAGGATTATAGTTCAAAGCCAGTCCAGGTAGGAAACTCCAAGAGACTCTTTATCTCCAATAAACTACTCAAAAAAGCCGGAAATGGGACTGTGGTAGAGTACTCATCTTGAGTAAAAGCAGCTCAGGAATGGCACTGAAACCCAGAGTTCAAGCCCTAGGACCAGGGGGGGAAAAGGTCACATTCTAAGACTCGCTTTGTTAATCAGTATGCCTACACAGCATTTGCATCAAAGAACATAGTAGTAGAGAGACATAGGAGAGGACATTGCTTCAATAAACTGTTAGAATCATTTGCATAATACACCATTTGTTACAGGTTCAGAAACTAACATTCAAAATTTCACCCTATTGAAGTTTCCTTGGTTGTTATCTGAACTAAAAAAAAAAAAAAAGGTTTTGAGATCCATCATGATATCAACTATCTACACTCAACATCCTTTTACCTAAGGGGGGTGGGGGGAGAGGGGATCTCTCAATAGCTAAGCATAATGCATAACTATTGACCCCTTTTCCTTTGAAACTCTTCCTTTACTAAACTTCCATGAATTCTGGATAGTTTTACCAAAGAAAATTGGTATAAAATTCCTTGTAAGTAAAAGCAAAAACAACTTCAGTAAATTAAATGTATTTGTTTCCTTCCACTAAAAACTCCTTCATAAATATTCTGGTTTTTATGTTTGTGCTATATTTTGCTCCCTAGTCCCTTCTGCTCAAAATATTGCTATGAGTAAGGATTGCTTACTAAGTATCTTCTTACCTACCCATACTGCCAACCAACTATATATATTTGCAATGCTAGAGTTCAAACCTAGGATGTCACATCTGCTATGTATGAGATCTATCAGTGAGCTATGTTTCCAGTCACAAAATACTTTTTAAATGGTTAGAAAATTATATTGTTACATTGTTAATGAACATTTGATCTGTGTACTGAATACCTATAAGGCACTTCACCTCTCAAAAATACCAAAGCAAAGTCAAGATCTCATGGTAATACTTCTGTTTCCACTGACACTTGATGACCATCTAAAACTACCCTGAAGAAAATACATAGAAACTTAAATGCTAATTTTATCTTCCTGGTGCCCAATGCCATTGCCAGAGCAACAACAGGGCTATTAAAAAGCTCCAATTTAAGTAACTTCATTTCCCTGGCCAATACAAAAAAAGGGGAAAAAAAAAGTCATTCAATCCCAAGGCTGCTTCTTGGCCCCAGAAATAGGTGCATTTTAGACAAGACGTTGCCCTTTTCACAAGTAGCCAGCATTAATTCATACAAAATCACTCACTCTTACCCTAATAATAATTCCTACCATCATGTTTCAGATGCCTTTGAGAAAGAACAAAGAAGAGCCAGGTGTGACGGTGGATGTCTGTAATCCTAATTCTCAGGAGGCTAAGACAAGAAGATCTATACTGTATAGCAAGACTAAGTAGATAATTAAGTAAATAATGAATAAATGTAAATTGAGAAGCATAATCTTTATATGTTGTCATAAAAGATAATACAGCAGAATCTAGGTAATGTTAATGTCATGTATTTAAAATTGAATATTTTTACAAATGTAATTGAGCATACTTTTATAATAAAGAATTCAACTGTCGATTTGAATTTTAAAAAGATTTTAAAGAACTTATAAGTCCAAGTGAAAGCAGGTATTTTTAACCTGAGGTCTTTAAACGTCCACAGATTTGTCTTCAGAAAATCTGTGATTCCTTTGAAATTAAAGATTATACATCAGCCATATCAGAGCCATCATAGTTTGTAAGTACACGCTGTGATGTTCATAGTGATAAAATCATCAACAAACACACCTCAGAACATGTACTATCACTTAAGGCAGATAAAACTACTTATCATGTAAGTGCATTTTTGAAGCAGAGTTTACAACTTCAATCATTCCTTTTTTTTTTTTTTTTTACCACTGAGGACTGAACTCAAGACCATGAGCTTCCTTGGCAGGTACTCTATTATTCAGTCATATTCACAGTCCCTTCTTGCTTTCCTTATTTTTCAAATAGAGTCTTACTTTTGCCCTGACTAGCCCAAACTGAAATCCTACTTGCATGTACCGCCATGCCATTTTTTGGAGATGAATGTATCCAAAACTTTTTTTGTGTGTATGCTGGTACTGGGGCTTGAATTCAAGGTCTTGAATTCCTTCTCAGCTTCTTTACTCAAGGCTGGAGCTCTACCACTTGAGCCACATCTCTAGCCTTTTGTTGGCTTACTTGAAGATAAGTCTCTACAGACTTTTCTGCCCAGGTTGGCTATGAACCAAAATCCTCAAATGAGGGAAACTATGCAACCTACTTTTCTTTGGACCTGGCTTACTTCATCTAATATAATTTTTTCCAGGTCTTTCCATACCTTTTGAATAAGGCAATGTCATTCTTTCTGATGGAAGCACAGAACTCCATTGGGTATATATATACCACATCTTCTTGATCCATTCATCTACTGAGGGGCATCTGGGTTGGTTCCATATCTTAGCTAGCGTAAATAATGCTGCTGTGAACATGGTTGTGCTGGTAGCATTAAAAAAAAAAAAAAATTCTCAGGTCTCAGCCTCCTGAGAAGCTAGGATTCCAAGCATGAGCCAACAGTGCCCAGCTGAATGCATATTCTTACAGGGACCACTGACCCAAACAAAGGACAAGAACTGATTTTGATGGATTTGTGTCATTCAAAAGAGTTGCTTAGGACTAGGAATGTGGTTTAGTAGTAGAGTGCTTGCCTACCTTGCATGAAGCCCTGGGTTCAAATCCTCAGTACCACATAAACAGAAAAAGCCAGAAGTGATGCTGTGGCTCAAGTGGTAGAGTGCTAGCTTTGAGCAAAAGAAGCTCAGGGCCAGTGCCCAGGCCCTGAGTTCAAGCCCCAGGACTAGCAAAAAAAAAAAAAAAAAAAAAGTTGCTTATCCCTTTGCTCCATATGCCTAAAGTAGTTAGCATTTAAATATGCCTTTTGCCCCTAACATTCCTCCTTTTTCTTCTATACACCATCTTTTAGTAATTTGGATAACTAGCCTTTCTGAACAACTTAGATAAGAATTCCCTTCCTGAGTTCTTAAGTGGATTTTATAGTCTTTACATATACGAATATGGTTGTCGAATACAATCACTTGTTAGAAGTATCACTTTGCCAGATATGAAGCTCAGCAGCAGAGCACTTATTAGCAGAGAGGGGAGGGATATTTTATACCACATACCTGAATTCTCTGAATGTGTCTCCTGAACTATCCAAATGTAAGTCAGTGAGGTATACGAAATAAAACAACCTCTTAAGTTAAGAATGGAAGGATAACAATTGGTGTCTGATGTTATGTGCTGCCCAACCATCCAGAAGAATACATGATGGATAAAAATATCTGCTGAGCCAATACAAGTAAATACATGTAATTTTTAAGAATTCTCCAGTCTGACATTGACCAAGATGCACTATATTCAGAAACTTTTAATTGTAATTCCTTTGTACAACTATTTAAAGATTTTTTTTAAAGAATTCTCCAGTCTGGTTAGTGTTGCAGTTCATTTGCACATTTCTGCCTGTTTCTAGTTTTAAATGCTCCAGTGGTGAGACTCAATTTATTTTTGTGGCAAATAAATAAATTTGTTCTTGTTACTTTTAAGAAGTGGGGGTGGGGGGTAGGGGACCTCTAATGTTTTAGGAACAAAGTGGTTCTGGCACTGGCACCCTAAAGGAAAACGCTGAACATAAAACCAGGAGCTTCCCATTGCAACTGGTGCTGGCTTAAAGTGTCTAGCATTTCATAGAGAAAAAGGTTAAAGCAGGTCACTGGTTACCATTTTCATACTCTGACTTAAACGTCAAAACTGAATCATATTTTCAACTTCTATACCCACTTATTCCCAGGTAAAAACCACAGTAGAAGAAACATGAGCAGATGGGCACGACCACCTAACAATGTGCTCAAATTCAAAAGCAAAGACCGCTTCAGAAGATACAGACAGATCAGAGTTGAAGGACACTTTTAAAAGGTCAGGAAACAAGAGGCTGAGAAATGGACCTGGACAAAAAGAACCAAGAATGTATGTGCTAGGAAAGTAAAGAACAACCAACCCTAGCACCTCACCTAGAGCCCTCAACAGGCAGAAAGCCGCCCAAACCGAGTCCAGAGAAACAACATCCGAATTCCCGGACCTGTGCACGGAGAGAGCCAGAAAGACCGGACAGAGGTTTTCAGATCAGTTCAGAACGTCGACCAAGGCGAAGCAGTAAATATCCGGGACGGTGAGTGGAGAGCCAAAATCCGATGGCAAGGGATAAAAGCAGCTCACACCGGACTTTGGGGGTCGGATTGGAACAGGGTTCCTGCGTCCAATCACTGTAGGGATGCGAGGTGGTTTTGACGCATTGAGTTGGAACTAAGTTGTGGGAGTTTGGACCAACAAATCCCCAAGACCTCCGTCTCTTCTGCATCATTTCTCATCCACGCACATACAGAGCACGCGCGCACACACGCACACGGCTCCTAAAATTACTCAACCTCCGCGCTGCGGGTGCAGCGAAATCCCGGGCGAAAGCGAAGTTCACCCCCTCGCTCCACCGCTAGCAAAACCTCGATTCCCCGGGAAGCGCCCAGGGCCGCGGAGGCTGCCCGGAGTCGAAGGCGTGGCTCCGGGCGTCACGAAGCCGTCGCCTCCCCAGGCGGCGGTCCGCGCGAAGCCGCGCGCCCAGGTGAGTGCCCAGCCCGGGCGCGGTCTCCAAAGGTAATACCGGCGACCTCCCCACCCCACGCGCGGACCGCCCGTCCAGGGTTTCTCCTCTTCCCCCTGCCTACTCTTCACGCTCGGAAATCCAGTAGAAAGTTGCAAAGTGGCGGAAGCACGAACCGAGTCTTCTAAGGATCGTGGCCCCGCGGCCCCTCCGGGAGAGCGTCTGCCGGCCGGACAAAGGCGCACACCGGACGGCGCGCGAGGAGGAGCCCGGGAGGCGGAGGAAGCGCTGGTCCCGGCTGGGAAGCAGCTGGGGACCTCATCCCGGACCATTTCCTGAGCGGAACCCGAGCCGGGCTTGGGGGGGGGGGGGGGGCAAGGGGGAAAGAGGCCGAGGGACAAGCGGGGGAGGAGTGGGCGCGGGCACAGTACCCACCGGTTCCTCCCAGGCCGGGCTGCGGGCGCCGGGCGCGGGGCGCACGTGCTGCGGTTCCATCGCGCCGGCCCGCGCCCGCTGAACGCCCGGGCGCACGGACCCGAGCTCCCGTCGCCGCCGCTGGGGCCGCTGGATGCGTATCCCTCGTCTCCCTCGTCGCGGTCCCTCCAGGCGCCGCCGCCGCCCCGGCTTTCTCCCGGGACCGACCACTCTCCCTCCCCGCGGTCTCAAGGCTTCCGCCACGCTGTGCTCTCCCGCCCTCGCGCCGGTCCCTTCCTCCTCCGCTGCCGCCGCCTCCGGCTTCTCGGTCCCACTGATTTGCGCGGCTCCCAGCGGTCCGCGGTCCGCTCGCCGCCGCCGCCACCGCCGCCTCCCACGGCCGTAGAATCCGCCCCTCGCCACTGCCTCCGCCCTCCCCGGCTCCCTCCCTTTTTCCTCCCCGCTTCCCGCCCCTCCCCTCCGCCGCCCCCTTCTCCCGGCGGGCGGCCCGGGACGCACGTGACCCCCCTGGCAGGCCTTATAAGGCGCGGAAGCGAAAGCGGCCGCCGGGTGGACGCGGGCTGCGGGCGGCGGTGTCCGGCGGAGCGGCCTTTCCCTCCCCGGGGCTGAGCGTGGAATCGCCGCCGCCGGGCGCACTTGGAGCCGTCCCGGAAAGCCTGGGCTGGACGGCCACGGCGCTGGCCACTCGAGACGGGGTGGCCGAGTGACCCGGGATGGGAGTAGGGAGATACCTCCCAGCGCCCCTGTCCCTCACCGACTCAGGGTCCACCCGCCTCCGGGTCCTGAGGCTTGAAATCGTCCTGGACAGGGACCCGCTTCCACGGGGGCCCGGGAGAGCTTCGCGCCCCAGAAACAGCCCCGCGGGGCTGGTTTGTTCTGTGTTGCCAAGAAGCTGCAGCAGAGGTTGAGCTTCTGTGCGTGCTGCTTTTATTGGTGTGTGCTTCCCCCCGCCCCCCCCCCCCATCGCTAACGGTTTCGTGGAAATGGAAACAAAACAGCCCTGTTTTTTTTTTTTAAGCACTGCACTCCGGAGCAGGGGCCGTGAACTCTTAGGTGTGGCCGGTCACCACCCGGCCCTCCCAGGAAAGTCACGTTGAGACTCATCGTGAATGCATCGGATCGCCGCAATGGCACTGGTGATGGTTTCATCCAGTTCCAGTCCGACTGTGACTGCCTCTGCGCCGGTCTTTTCCTCTCCTGGACTTTCAGGCTCCTCCCGTCTGCACCCTCTCACAGTCCCTAATCCTGTCAAACGCATTGGTCACTTTTGAAGATGGAAAATTAAAAAAAAAAAGCACACAGTCTGTCCCCAGCAAATGCATTCACCCGTTTTGGAAATCCAAAATACATACTGGACCTAGTCTGTCCCCACGTCCCTCTTCAGTCACTAAGGCCTGATTTCCCGGATTCCAGCTCACTGACACTACACTGACATAGGTCGCCTAATGTTTCTCTATCCTTGGCTTTGTTGACCAGTGTTCAACTTTTGTCATTGTGGTCTCGGTTTTTACTGAATCTGTGCTTTACTTTGGCTCCTGGGATGTCCAGGTCGTCTGATTCTTCTTGTTCAGCAACATCTTTCCGGCTGTGGGACCTGGGCAGTCTTCCCATCTGTCTCTAATTTGGATAAGAAAAGGCTGATTAGTCTATCAGACCCTCTCCCTTCCTCGATTTCAACTGCCAGCCCTGTGCTAATAACTCATAAATTCCCATCCCTGCCTCAAATCTCCAGCAATCTCTACATGCATGCCCCCACACTTCCCGAAAGGCCTCAAACTCAACCTGACTGAAACCAAAGTGCCTTCTAGACCACTGGTTCTTTTCTCTACTCTCATTCTAAGTAAATGTCACCACAATTAGTCATGCAAAAGAGAAACCTGAAAATTATTCTGGGCTCCTCTTTCTTTCTCCCATTGTACCTTCCTCTCCATCGTTCTGATTGTCACCTTCGAAGTAGTTTGCTACTCTAGCCTAGTGTCAGGTCCCCTGTTCCAAGCTCCTGGAACTTTATATTGCTTTCCTCACCAGTATTGTTTCCTCTGTGTTGGCTGCTCTTTGACCTTTCACACTGGCTGCTCTTTGATCTCTCACACTGACCAAGGTAACCCTGCTAAAGAACAAAATTGTACGAAGGAATCATTCTCTGGTAAGCCCTGCCAATGGCTCTCCATGGCATGCAGGGTAAATCCTTATTGTATCTTAGTCAATGCCTGTTCTCCAGTCCCATCAAACACTGAGTTCCTTGCATGCATTTCCTATTCCGCTACTTGTTTTTATGGTGTGCCCTTTCACAGAATGTCTTTCCCTTACTCAGCCTGTCTAAACACCTGCTCGTCTTTCATAATTCACCCTAAGAGTCACCTTGCTTATGAAATCACAGGCTGACCCTGTTGTAGGTTAAAACTGGCCATTCTTTCTACACTAAATGATGAAATACCATCTCTCACCCACACCCCATCATAATACTTTAGAATAGAAGACTTGATTCAACTCACTTTGGATGTGCTATCATCTCCTTGATGATGATCTCACTTTTCTGAGTATGAGCCACCAGCACCTGGCCCAATTTTTATGGCTCCAGAAAATCCTTTTGTCCATGCATTGTTTCAGGTTACATATACACATACCTTCCAGTTCCATTCTTTTTCTTTTCTTTGTCATAGGGCTTGAACTTGGGCTCTGGACCCTGCCTCTGAGCTTTTCTGCTCAATGCTAGTGCTCTACCACTTTGAACCACAGCTCTATTTCCAGCTTTTTGGTGGTTAATTAGAGATAAGAGGCTCACAGACTTTCCTGCCTGGGCTGGCTTTGAACCACAATCCTCAGATCTCAGCCTCCTGAGTAGCTAGGATTATAGGCATGAGCTACCAGTGCCCAACCCAGTTCAATTCTGAGTGGTTACCCTTAAAATCTACACAGGGAGTTGAAGCAGGCAGCTCAGCATTGAACCCAGTCCCCATGCGCAAGGCAGGGGTCATATGGGCCTTCAAGCCCAGGGGTTTGGCTGAGGACCTGAGAAAAACCACCCCAGGTCAAATATCTATCCCTGGTAAAAGTGATTTTTCTCTGGGAGAATTTGAGTAATTTTTCTTTCAGAAAGCCATATCAAGAAGAAACAAAGGCAAAATGTGTGAGATTTGGTGCTTTGTCATTTGAGATACACTAAAGTTTATCAAAAAGTGTGCAGTATTGGCTGTTAAAGAGAACTGTGTCCAAATTCTTGCTCCTTCTCAACCTTGAGATCTTGGGCAAGTTACTTCCTCCATTTACAAATACACATAACAAAACCAATTTCTCAACAAACTTCTGCTAGTGGGCAAGATGAAATGGGCTGGTACAATACAGGTGCTCTTTTCAAACCTTAAAGCTCCAGCTAGGGGAGAAAAAGAAATAAGAGGCCTGTTATTAATGGTTTGTCACATAAATCCAGTAAGGACATTGCCCTACTTATTAATGCAGGAATTCATATAACTTGTGAAATGAGTGGCTATCAGACTTAGAAAGCGGATTTGACAAAGTTCACACATACAGGTTTTTAAACTGCACATTGAGTTTTCTCAGTTCAAGTTTTTTGCTTGTTTGTTTGTGGTATATGAGATCTATCCCAAGGCCGCAGACATGTGAGGCATAAGAACAGGTTTTTAAAGCTCCCTTTTAAATGAGTGACACTTTACTCATCAGACTAACCATATGACATAATTATTCCCATTTCATAAATGAGGAGACTGGCTTTAAAGGACTAAGAGGTAAGAAGTAAGTAATCACGTAAGAAGTAGCTCATGGAAAAGTCCTATTAGAGGAAAAAAGATCAGGAGACACTGCACATGAGAGTGGAGAAGAAACAACACTCAAGAACTGAGGGGAGGGGGACACGCAGTCCATGTCTCCATGTGTATAATCCTAAATACTTAGGAGGCTAAGATCTCAGAATCTGGTTTCAAAGCCAACCTGGGCAGACAAATCTATAAGACTAAAATCTCCAGTGAACCAATAAAAAGCCAGAAGCAGAGATATGTATGGCTCAAGTGGTAGAATACCAGCCTTGAGCAAAAAAAAAAAAAAAAAAAAAATCCAGGCCCCGAGTTAAGCCCCAGTAGCAACACACAAAAAACAACCAATTAATTTTTAAAAAGCATTAGATTATAATTTGCCATGCAGAGAAAAGCCTGTTTAGGCAACTAAGAAGGAAACGTAACTATAAGACTGGGAAAAGGCTTGTTGCACGGGTTGAGAAAGAAAGCATAAAGAGCTCTGTATCTTCAGAGCCAAGAATAGAAAAGCAAGAAAGAGAGCACACCATAAATGTCATCTGTTGTTATGACCTGGACTGGAATCCAGGTCTATGGTGCGTATGCTCTCCCGTTGCCCCAGGATACAGCAACTGCCTTCAGTACAAAGGTCTTAAACAGGCCGGGTCCAGCCTGTCTCTCTCTTTACCTGGCCTCCTGCACAGACACTCTCTTTCCAAGACTCTCCTTCCTGACTGACTTTTCACTCTGCTTCCTGCATCCCAGTTCCCACCCACAAAGGCCTGGTCAATCTCCCTTGAGCAACCTTTCCTCCCCTCTACCTCTCTGCATTTTTTTCACTCCAATGGGAAACTTGAGGTCACCAGCAGATGATGGGGCAGGACTTCCAGAGCTTGACCTACCCCAACAGGTAATACCTATCTCTGCATGTGGGCTCCAGCTGTGTGGTAGCCCAGAACCCCTACATTCTACTCTAGAGTCTACATAGCTCTGCCTCTCTCCCCTATGCAGCCTCCACCAGAAGACATTCAAAGGACCAGTTTAGGGCTGGGGATTTGGCCTAGTGGCAAGAGTGCTTGCCTCCTATACATGAAGCCCTGGGTTCAATTCCCCAGCACCACATATACAGAAAATGGCCAGAAGTGGCGCTGTGGCCCTAGTGGCAGAGTGCTAGCCTTGAACAAAAAGAAGCCAGGGACAGTGCTCAGGTCCTGAGTCCAACCCTGGCCAAAAAAATAAATAAATAAATAAAAACAAGCCACAGTAATCATATAAAAACAAAACTAAACAATCAAAGGACCAGTTTACCTGGTGGCAGACTGGGGACCCCCAAGGGCCATGGCTAAAGCCATGAGCAGGGGAGGCAGATAAGGGGGGCTGTTGAGTTCCATCTTCAGCATGCCAAGTCACAGACAACAATGGTAGCCTTGCTGACTTGGACATCAGAATCATGTCTTTAAACCCATGCCCTTGAAGCTTAGTGGCAGGGCAATGTTTACAGCAGCTAGCTAAACTTTTACATTAAATTCAGCAATGCAGTGGGTACCAGAAAAGATGACTAACCCAAACCAGAAGGCTAAGGAGAGTGTCCTAGAGGAATCAACATCCATAGATTAGCTACGACCCGAAGGATGGGGAGAGAAGAATAGACAAGTACTGCTATGGAAAATAACTTTATAAAAGCCAAGGAGGAAGAACTTTTTTGGTTCTTTCAGTTGTGAAAAGACTGGAGATGTGTTTATTAACATCAATATAAGATGGTGAATAAGAGAGGACAGCAAGAAAACAAACGGTGAGTAGACTGTGAAGGGCTTCATAGACAGCAAGGACTTTCAGTGTTTATGTCTGTGTGTGTATGAGAGAGAGAGAGAACCAATACTAGGAATTGAATTCAGAGCCTGGGAACTGTCCTTTAGCTTTTTCACTCAAGGTTGGTCTACCACTTGAGCCACAGCTCTGTTCTGCTTTTTGCTAGTAAATTGGAGATAAAAGTCTCACCAACTTTCCTGGCTGGGCTGACTTGGAACCACAATCCCCAGATCTCAGCCTCCTAAGTAGCTAAAATAACAGGCTTGAGCTCTGGCACCTGGCTCAGTACTCACATCTTGAACACAATAATAATTATAAAAAATAATAATTATAGGCATTGAACTAATCACTTGATTAGCTAATTGATCTTTATAAGTCCCAGGAGGTAAGAAAATTTTGAGAAGAACAACTTAGTATTTTCCATCCTTAACACCTTGGCATTATGTCTTCAAAACCAAGGAGCATATATACAATTTTAGAAGATTCATTTTATCTTTTTTAAACTCTTCCTTGGTGCCTCCCTCTCTCTCTCTCTTCCTCTCTTCTTTCCTCTCTCCATCTCTCCCTTTCTTGTGTGCAAGGGGAGAAGCATAGGAGTAATGATGGAAAAGGGAAGGTATTCTGAAAAGGGTTTAAAACCCTGTGACTAACCAGTTTGGCATCTTAGAAAGATCTAGAAATGAACGGTTTCCTCTAGGGTGGAGTGCAGAATACAAGCTGAAACAGGCTTTACACTTTGGGGATAGGATCGGGAATGAGGCTGGCAATCAAATTCATACACAAAGCTCCTTACAATTTAGTGTATTACACACTGCAGTGCTTAAGGAAATCTAAAAGAATAAATAAGTGCAGGTTCAAATGGTCTGTTATTAAAATATACTATTCTTCCTCCACCATCTGAAAAAAACACCTTATCTATGACTAGACATGAGATGAATGTACTTACCCAGTGAATTCTCCTAAAGAGAAAATTCTTCTTGGAAGCAGTAACTAGACCACAGATTAAGTCATGTGGTATAATTTGTTTAAGCATATCATTAGCAAGATGAAAACCTTTCTAAAAGCTGTGATTGAAACTGACCCTTTCCAAAAGGGTCATTAACATTAAATACTCATTATATATACATATAGTATGAGTAATTTATGTAATTAATATTGGTTGTTTCTTGTGTTAAAAACAATAGCTGATGGGGTTTCTCAGTGATAAATTACGATAGACATGCTGGATCTTGCCCCACTCTCCTCAAGGCTCTTTAGAAATAAATGGAGGAGGTGTAAAAAGCAGTAGGGGGCCTCTGGATGACCAGATGACTCTGTCCTAAACTTCATACCTCTCCTCTCTGAGGTGAAGGAGCAGAGTGGGGCTAGGCTGAGTTTGACCACCCTCTCTTGCTCTTTCTGCCTTAAAAAGCAGATTGGCCATTCCTTGGCACTCCCTATACTGTTTCAGTGTTGAGAACAATCCAGTGAGCACAAGACTTGTTATACCTCTCCTCTGTCTTCACCTTTGGACAAGAGTAGACTTCTCAACAGCTGGCCACTCCCCACTTTAGGAATTACATTTTTCTCTTGGCTTCTGTGTTTATGAAAAACAATGCTATTATAACCCATTTGATTTTCTGCTCACCTCAGTAGCCACTCTTTCTCACACCCTCTGTTGGTTCTTTACTCAACCTTTGAATGCCAGTGTGATCCAGGGCCCAAGTTCAGGGTCCTCTCTCTTCTCTATCTATACTTCTTTCCACCTTAGTCTCATTCTAGCCTATGGTTTCACTATGTACGAATGACACCTGTAATCTGTATTTCTAACCCCGACCTCTCCTCACTCAAATCTCATATTCACCTGCATAGTTGACATTTCAATTATGACAATTAATACAAATAAAAAATTTAATGTGGTTTCTTCCCCACAGCATAGTTTTCAGTTTCTCAATACCACTAACAATATTGATAACCAATATCAAACAGTATTGGAGCTGAGCATGGTAGTGCATATTTGTAATCCCAGCACTTGAGGGATGGATGGTAGAGGATAACGAGTTCAAAGCCAGCTGGACAGGAGAGCAAATTCAAAGCCAGCCTGAACTATACAGGGAGAATGTGTCTTCAAAAAAAGTATCAATATTATTTACATAATTGCTCAAATCCAAGAGCTAAAATGAGTCCTCTTTCACAGTCAACCACGTTACTAATCTATCAGCAAGTCCTGTCAACTTTACTTCCAAAATTCCACCTTAGTGTAAGTCACCACGATCTCTTCCTTGGGCTTCTGTGCCTGTTTCTGAGCTGGGCTTCCTGGTTCTACCACTGTCCCACCTGTACAAACCATGTTCAACATGGCAGACAGAATGATCTGTGTGCATGGTGTATCACTGTCAGGGCTTGAAATCAGAACCTCACACTCTTGTTCAGCTTTCTTTGTCATGGCTGGCACTCTACCTCTTGAGCCATGATACCACTCTCACATTTTGGTGGCTAATATGAGATGGTGTCTTGCAGAATCTTCTGCCTGGGCTAGCTTCGAACCATGGTCCTCCAGTTTTCAGCCTTCCGAGTAGCTAAGATTATAGGCATGACCTCAGAATGGTTTGTTGTTGTTGTTGTTGTTATTGTGTTTTATTTTGTTGGGTTTTTTTTGTGCTAGAATGGGGCCTTGAACTCAAGGCCTTGTACTCTAGACTGGCTTTTTCACTAATAGCTGGTGTGCTACCATTTTAGCCACACCCTCACTCCAAGCTTTTTGCTAGTTAATTAAAGATAAGATTCTATCTGATTTGTATGCCCAGGTTGAGTTGGAACCTTGATTCTCCATCTCAGCCTCCTGAGTAGCTGCTATTATAACATCAGCACAAGATAAGAACAAAAACCAGATAGTGTCAATTTATCTTCTCAGCATGTACTACTGGCTTCACATCAGTAAAGGTATTTCTAAAGTTATTGACAATTCTTGCAGATGTTCTAGAATTCTCAAGAGCCATTATGATCTATCTCTTCCCTTTGATCACACCATAGACACTCTATACTCCAGCCGTGATGTTCTTTGTGTTCTTCACACATGTCAAACCTCTTCCTGCCTTGGAGACTGAATAGCTGCTCCCTTTGCCTGGAATTCAACTTTCTTCATCTTCATATGGCTGTCTCCCTCTCACCTTCATCACCCTAAATGGCTTGGTCCTACTGTCCCAAACTAAAGTGGTCACATTCAAACACTCCACCCCATTGTACATTATTCCCATTATTCCCAGTGTTAGTCACTACACAATGTCACCTTGTCTTTTTAACTTGTTCATTGATTTACTAATAGCCTCCATTCTAGAACACAAGCAGAGGCCTGGTCTTGTTTGCTGATTTATTCCCCGTACTTAAAGTGCCTGACAGGGAGTAGATGTTCATTAAATTACTGTTGAGTAAATATTTTGTCCCATTGTCCCAAAGCTCATACTTATGGAACATCTGCTGTGAGCTAAAGACTGACACAAAAGCTTTATACATACTCCTTCCATTAAAGCCCAGAGCAACTTTGGAACTAGGTGTGATTATTTCTGTATTTCAGAGATGAGGAAAAGGTAGCACTGAGAGGTCACAGCCCAGTAAATAGCAGAGCTGGGATTTCCTCCCAAGCAGCCTAGCTTGTGGCATTACACTGTTTGGGTTCCTCTGCCTCTGGGTTCCTCCAGCCTTCTCTATTTGGAAAAGGATTCTCAAGCCTGTCAGCCTCGCACCCAGAAGGGAGAGAATTCCAGGAGGTGGGGGTGCAGAAAGAGCATAAGACCATGTTAAAGGAAAGGCAAGCCTTCCTGAGTTTACAACTATGGCTTTTGCTTGTTTTTGTGGAATGCTCCAACCACTCTAATAGCTTAAATAAAAAAAACTCCTGAGTGTATAGTTGTATGTTCATCCTCCTCACACCAGCCTTGTGAGGAGGGAAGACAGAAGAGCAAGAGCCTACACTGACTTGAATTTTTTTGTCAGTCATAATAATATTCAATCAGAGGGGAAAAGGTCAGAACAACACTGGGAAAGCCCTGTCTTACTCTTTGAGAGGTCACTGGACACTTGAAACCTTAACCCAAGAATATCTCCCAGGACTCCTGAGCTGTGGGCTTAGTGAGTCCCCTAAAGCTACTATAACAAAATATCATAGCCTCCATAAAAAATACTTTGCTGTAACAAAATAGCATAGCTGTCAACAACCAAAATACTCCTCACCCTTCAGCAGGCTGTGAAGTCCAAGCTGACAACAGGAACAGGCTTGTGGTCTAGTGAGGGCCTGCGCCCTCCTGGACAGGGGCTCCATGCACAGAAGAGGCGGGGCATCAGAACTCCCTGGGTTAATCTCCTCCCAATGGCCCACCTCTGATATCACCACACTGGAGACTAGTGTCACCATATGGAAGGGACATTAATGTTCATGTCATGGCTGGAGGAACTCAGCTCCTTTATGTTTTCACGTGACCTTGTTTTGTTCTTCTGGCCATGCTTCATCTTTCCTAGGATATAGGACTCCTGTCACCAAGAATTACAATTTATTATCTGAGCCTTTCTGTCTGCTCTACAAAACACATGGACTCCAGTCACCAGCCCTGAACTCTAAACACTAAATGCCCCTGCTTTTCTAGTCCCACAGTGAAAAGCAGTGAGATTTGGAGCAGCATTTTCTTCTCCAGGGTCCTATCCTGACATCCAAAGCCTCCAGGCATCACCTCTCTGAATCCTTTTCTCCTTTAGCTTCTGCTGTCGTGTCTAACTCTAAGGCTGTTTCCTGGGCAACAGATCTCTGTGCTCTGTGCATTTGTAACACCCTGTGTTGTTCTGCTGGTAAGCCTGAGATCCCCTTGTTGCTAGATGGACCTAACAAGCCAAATCCATTCAGGTACAGGTGTGTGTGGGGGAGGGTAATATGTATATGTATGTGTATATAATGTTGTTGAGTCTGAATTTTGGACATTTTGCTATGTGGCAGGTCTGTTTGCTCCTTAGTATTTGTCCACTGGTGGATTCCTCCACTATGGAAACTTGCAACTCACAGCCAAAATCAAGGCTGATCTAACATCCCTGGGGATCTCCGTGAGTCCTGACATCAAACCACACTAACCACTAGGTCTGGTCTTTCTGCTTACCTCTCTGATTACTTTACCACAAAATTATAGAGAGCAAAGAGCAGCAACTGCAATCAACCTGGCTCTCACAGTACAAAATCTAGAGAGACTGCAGATAGACCACACTCATTCCCACGGTGGAATACCACCCTGTTCCTGTCTGGGTCCAGCTTAGGTCAGATCTAAGATGTTGGCAAAGATAGGAGGTGAACAAGTGCAGCATTGGTACGCACTAGACCTTATATTGAAAACGAACTATAAACTTGTGGGTGGGGACTGGAAGGAAAAACTGGGAGGGAGCAAGGGATGGGGTGATGTTCAAAAAGAGATGTATACTTTATCTGAATTATGTAACTATAACCCCACTGTATATCACTTTTATAATAACAATAAAAGTGCATGAAAAATATATTATTAAGAAAGGTTAAAAGCAAAAAAAGTATTTATAAAAAGAAGCATGGCCTAGGACTGCCAACCCAGAAGTAACAATTAAAAATCCACACTTTTCACACACACAGCAACTATCTGAGAGCAGCAGTGTTACTGCAACAACTACCTGAAATAACTTATAAAGTGTAAAGGTTTACTTGACCTATAGGTCTGGAGTTTTTAGAGCACAGCTGAATGGTTCTAGACTTTGGGCTTGTGGTAGCACATCTTGGCAGAAACATGTGGCTTAGTTATACTGCTTCCCTCATGACTAGGATGCAAAAGGGAATGAGGAAAAGACTGTGGTCCTGTAAACTCCCCAGGCCTCCATGGACCTGAAACCTTCCACTAGGCCCCACAACCGCAAGACTACTGTTCTGAAAATAAGCCTTGGACATGTGAGCTTTGGGAGTACACTACAGTGACCATATTGAATTTACCACTACTTTGGTGTGGTTATTGTTTTTTTCTTCTTTACTCACAAGGTAATTTTTATTCACAGGATGTTTGTTTTTCTGGCATGATCTTCACTATTTCAGGGGTGACCAAAAGAAAAGTAAAGTGCAAGCAAGACAGATTAGGAGAAAATGAAACCAAACAACAAAAAAGTCGAAGACAGAGTTCCAGTTTTGTCTGTGGAAACAGATAGCACTATTTCTCATCTCTTCTTCACAGGGACAGGGTTCTTGGCATAAATACATGCCCATTGACACTCCCCATGGATGCACGAAGTACCTATAGAATTAAGTTCAAGATTATTCCTGTGGTATCCAAGACACGCAACAATTGAACTTCATGTTCCTTTTTAAGATTCAGTAATCCATCTCAGAGGGGTGCTGTGGGCAGAAAACCCCAGATGGAACTCTGTGGGCAGATAGATGGGGATCACCTTGTTTAATCCTCCTATTTTCTACACAAACTACAGATTTTTCCCCTACCCCTGTGATATTTTTCCATTTGTTTTCACAGGATGCTTGCTTTAGTGACATTATTTGTAACATGAAGAACCAACTCTAGGACATATGGCTTACTTTTTTTCCAGGACCAATCTTTTTAGTGCATCTTTTATGGATATTTTCCTTAATATGTAATTCTTTTATTTTAGACAGGCACAATAATTTTATGGGATTATGAGGTGTGATGTGATTCAATTCATGTATACATTGAGTTATGATCATATCAAGAAAATTTGTGGATTCATCACCTGAAACATTTAACATTTCTTTGTGGTCTATTCTTCCTTCTGTTTCATACTTCCTGAATGCTAGTAGGAGGTAGAACTTTATTCATATCTTTTTCAAAAGTGTTTAACCACGCTTAAGGACTTTTCATCTTTGTCAATCATAGCACATAAATTATGATATTTTTCAATATAATCTCAAAGCTTAATTGAGGTATTTATAATTTACTTGGCAGATGCTCTGTAGAGATTATAAGGCTGTTCTTAATTTGTACATGAATTTATAAGTAGCTTTGCCATTTGTTGGAAGAAACATAGAAACAATCTGTTTTAGCTCCATTTTGCAATTTTTGTTCTCTAAGACTCAATTTTTTGTACATTAATTCAATAGAATTAACTCAAATGAAATGAATGGCTCACCAATGGGTCATTAATAGATAACTAGCTCTCATTTTAATATTTCTCAAAATCATTTTAAAGGTCTTCTTCAGCAAATACAATAATCTTCTATAAATGTAATATAATAAATATAATAATAATGTAATAACAAAATAAATGAAATAAAAATTTCAAATTCAGTTGAATGTGGTGTTAGATTTTTCACACTCCAATTGATTGAAAAATATATCCCAAAGACCATGTCAATAAAAACTCACAGAAAATATTTAATGAAATTCAACATTTATTCTCAATAAAAATTTCACATAAGCTGGAAAAAAAGAAGCTCCCCAGAATAAAAATAATATCAGCTATAAGCTGAGCATGAGGATACACACCTGAATTCCCAGCTATACTGGAGGCATAGATAAATGATCATAAAAAGCACAACACCTTATTCAAAAAAACTAAAGCCAAAAAGAAAAGCTAGAAATATGACTCAAGTAGGGCAATTGTCTAGCAAACAGAAGGCCCTGAATTTAAACCCCAATACCACCAAAAAGAAGGAAGAAAGGAAAGGAAGAAGGAAGGATCAAATATCAATCAAACTTATCACTTAAAGCTGAGATTCAAGGAAAATGCCCTTCCCCACCCCCCCATTACTGTTACAGATGGGTTTTGTAAAACAAGAATAACAGCAACAATAGTTGTACTTTTTAAAATGCTATTCATTATAGTAACAAAAATATAAAATATCTAAATTAAATAGAAATGTGTAAGACCAATATGAAGAAAACTATAAAATGTATCTAGGGGACACTCAGTAAGTTAAAAATATATCTTGCCAGGCACCTATGGCCCATGCTTGTAATTCTAGCTTAATCAGCAGGCTGAAATCTGAGGATCATGGTTTGAAACCAGCCTGGGCAGACAAATCCATAAGATGCTTATCTGCAGTTTACTACCCAAAAGCCAGAAGTGGAAGTAAGGTTCAAAAAGTAGTGTTCTCGGGGCTGGGAGTGTGGCTTAGCGGTAGAGTGCTTGCCTAGCATGCACGAAGCCCTGGGTTCCATTCCTCAGCACCACATACACGGAAAAAGCTAGAAGTGGTGCTGTGGCTTGAAAGGTAAAGTGCTAGCTATCCTTGAGCAAAAAGAAGCCAGGGACAGTGCTCAGGCCCTGAGTTCAAGCTCCACGACTGGCAAAAATTAAAACACAAAAATAAAAAACAAGTGGTGCTCTCAGGCCCTGAGTTCAAGTTCCAGTACCAGCATGCACATGTACAAAAAAAAAAAGATAGATCTAGGCAGAATGATTTACTGTTAAACATATACTTATTTTCCAAGTTGATGGGTAAGATAATGGCAATTCCTAGAACCACACAACTATATCACTCATATATTTACAAGCAAGTTTTAGCACACTATGTACAGTACACAATATGTACAGTAGGATATGATTTTGTCTTAAAAGTTCTAAGACTCTATATTGATATAATCCATCAATATATCGGTTTATTTATATATGATATTATATGTGGTTATAAACATAACTATTCATTTATCTTAAATGTTATGTACCAAAAATTAACATTTATACAATACTCATAATATATGGAAAAGTTGTAACTTTTTTAAAAGTTGTTATTAGAAAGCTAAGGTACAGAGGGGTTACAGTTACAAAAGTCAGGTAAAGAATACATTTCTTTGTTTTGTTTGTTTGTTTGTTTTTCCAGACCTAGGGCTTGAACTCAGGGCTTGAGCACTGTCCCTGGCTTCTTTTTGCTCAAGGCTAGCAACTCTACCACTTGAGCCACAGGGCCACTTCCAGCTTTTTCCTTTTTTTTTTGGCCAGTCCTGGGCCTTGAACTCAGAGTCAGAGCACTCTTCCTGGCTTCTTTTTGCTCAAGGCTAGCACTCTGCTAACTTGAGCCACAGCGCCACTTCTGGCCTTTTCTATATATGTGATGCTGAGGAATCAAACTTAGGGCTTCATGTATATGAGGCAAGTACTCTACCACTAGGCCGTATTCCCAGCGCCCCCCCCCCCCGGGCTTTTTCTATACATGTAGTGCTGAGGAATCGAACCCAGGACTTCGTGTACACAAGGCGAGCACTTTACCACTAGGCCATATTCCCAGCCCCAAGAGTACATTTCTTAATGGACAATCTCACCCCTTTCCTCATTCTCTCCCAGTTTTCCCCTCCCATCCCCAGTCACAAGCTGTATAGTTCATTTTCAACAGGGTTTAGTGAGCACCATTGGTGCATTTCTTTATCCTTTGTCCCTCCATTTCTAAGAGTGATACTTATGAGCATTTTAAGGATTATTCAGCTAATTTGTTTAATATATTTTAGGCAAATAAGTTTTATTCTATTCATTTCAAAAAGATAAATACATACTACAATATATCCCATAACCACACACTTGATAATAAAAACAATCAGGGCATTTCACAGCTGTTATTTCATTTGTTGTTCTTTTTGTTTTGTTTGACTTGATAACAAGGAATAAATGAGATTGAGTCTATGTAAGGTCATTTTTATCTGGTAAAGCATGAAGTCAATATTTTTAAAAAATGTTTCCAGCTGTATTGAGATTTAGCTTACAAACAATTGGGTATGTTCAAGATGTTCAACATCTTGATAGGATTTGTATATCAACATTTTGATAAGATTGCCAAAATCAAATAACACATTCATCACAGCAGTTGCTACTTTGTGTGTGCAGATACTGGGGACACTTAAGATCTTCTTCCCTAGCAAATTTCAAATAAGCACTACACAGTCACAATGCTGCACAGTAGGTCCTCAGAACTTACTCATGTTAAGACTTAGTTTGTTCTTCTGACTGCCTGGAATTCCCTACTGAAATTCTCTACTCTGCTTCTATGAGTTTGGCATTTTTAGGTTTCAATTTTATGTGAAATCATACAGTACAAATCTATGTCTGAGTTTTTTCACTCATAATATCCTCTAGGCTCACCAATACTGTTGTGAGTATCAATAATTTCTCTTTTGAGCCAGATACCAGCATCTCATGCCTACTAATATCTGAGGCTTATCCCAAGCAAGAAGTTTGTGAAATTCTTATTTCTAATAAACCACACAAAAGCTTAAAGTAGCGGTGTGAATCAAGTGATAGAGTACAGCTTTGAGTAAATAAGCTAAGGGAACCACCCAGACCCTGAGTTCAAGCCCCAGTACCAACACAAGGGGGAAAAAAAGAATTACTCTTTCCATGGCTGAATAAAATTTTATTCTATAGCATATCATTTTCTAACCCATTTATCTGTGGACGGACACAGACTTTTCCCGTAACTCGGTTACTATGAGTAGCCAACATGTGGATGCCAGTTCCTCTCTATATAGGCCTCACAGTCATCTAGAGCTCATGAGATAGCTCTATTTTTAATTTTTTTGAGGAACTTCACATTGGTTTCCATAATGACGATAACAATTTACATATCCACCCACAGTACCCAAGATTTCCCTGCCTGTACATTTTTACCAACACTGATTCGAATGTCTTTGGGTGGGTAGCCTGGCTGACAAGGATGAAGTCATGCACCTCTTTGTGGTGTGTTTGCCTTTCTTTGATGTCAAACACCTTTTTGTGTGAGTGAACATTAGAGTTATATACGTTGAATAAAAATAATATATAGGGCAATTTCTCCTGGCCAACAAACTAATTTTACAGTGAAAGGAATGGAGCAATGTGCTCTTGCCCATGAAACTTACTAACTTACTGAACTTCCCATGTTCCAATCATTGGGACATCCCATGGTGAGTGAAAGCTGACATGGTCTGAGGTCACAGTGCTTAGCCAATAGAATGAAGTACATCCTCATCAAAGTGACCATTATCTAGTGGTAGTTCTTCCACAGCTAGAATGCCAGGACTGGAAACTAGATGTGGATGTCAAAGTCACTCCTCTGACTATTACATGTTATTAGACCTTATGACAAATAAGAACAGATCTGTTAGAAGCAATGCTCATTGTCAAACAGAAGCGAGAGTTGGCTGTTGTACCATTAGCAATAAGTGAGCTGAGAGAGAGAGAGAGAGAGAATCCAACTTCAAAATCTAAAATAAGAGCTGTAATGACTAATATGAAAACATGATTATAGACTGTCATATGTAACTTATATACTAATTTTTAAACCAAAATGAAAATTCCAAGTACAAAACTAACATAAAATAGTAAACAAAATCTGCAAATTTTTCTATTTCAAATCTCAGAAAAATTTTCCCTCCCTGGTGATTTGAGCCAGAAAATCATTTTCTCTTTATGATCTTAATTATGTTGAAGCCTCCACCCAATGGGTCAGAATCTTTGGCCTCTTAGAAAGTACTTCTTGGTTTTCCCAAAGTTTTTGGGGCCCCTGGAAGGTACTTCATGAGCTCACTACCAATCCAGTGTGTGTGTTGTCTTCGTGGCTGTGCTGCATCTACAGAATGGTTGCACATTGCTAGACTGAAGGTATGCTATGACCATGTTCTTTTTTTCCCAGGGTACAGATCTTCTTGATGCTCATAAAAGTATGACAAACTACTATATTGAGTAAATGGTGTTCCTTCACCTGGGAGAACTAGGGTCCTGTTAGAGGAACAGCACAACAAGGTTATCAAGTCTTTTGGTTCACACACAGCTTTTTTTTTTTTTTTTTTAACTGAGCCTTGAATGCAAAGCCTGGGCACTGTCCCTTATCTTTTTCGCTCAAGGCTAGTACTCTACCACTTGAGTCATACTTCCACTTCTGCCTTTTTGTTGGTTCATTGGAGATAAGAGTGTCACAAACCTTTCTGCTCTGGCTAGCTTCCAAATGCAATCCTCAGATCTCAGCCTCCTCAAAACCTAGGATTACAGTGTGAGCCATTGGTGCCCAGCAAAACACACAGCTTTTTGTCTCTCAGGGTGCACACCATCTGACTTCGGGGGGGGGGGGGTGGAACATAGTTATATAGCAAATCTACTTCTAACACATTATATTATGAATATTGCACATTAATAAGCAAGTAAGTTAGGTTAGGAAGGATGCTCACTGTTGTGGCTTTGGGCCAAAGCAGAACCTAAATGCCCAAACAAAAGTGCATGAAAAAATGGGCAATTGTGCAGTCATGGAAAGAGATGAAGAGACAAAGATATGGATTTGAAAGATACCCATAATATTTTTACTGAATTAAGAAAGAAAACTATAGAATGGTGGGCATGGGGGTAGGGGAACTGGTTTCATGTGAAGGAAAAAGGAAAAGATGATCACTGTGGTATGAAAATCCTTTGAAGCATTCACCATTGCCAAAGCCATTGCTTTACCATCCTTTCCCACCCACTGGGATCGCAGGCCTCAAGGGAACAGGGCCAGGACAGAGAACAAAAGAATTAATTCTCAGTCTTTTAGTTTCAAAATAGACTTCTGAAACTCTTGTCAGAGACAATAGGTTAAACAATAGCTTTGAAAAGAATGAGTTTTGACCTAAGAGCCAGTTTTTCTGCTTCAGGCAAGATTATAAACATTTTACTCCAGGCAAGAATATAAGCATTATACATATATATATAATGTTTATAATATATATATATATAATGTTTATATATAATGCTTGTATATAATGTTTATAATCTTGCCTTATACACATATAAAATGTTTATAATAGATATGTTTATATATAATGCTTATATATAATGTTTATATAATGCTTATATATAATGTTTATAATCTTGCCTTGCATATATATATATACATATATACATATATATATGAAGAGAGAGGACAAAAGGGAGAGGAGAGTTGGTGGAAGCAAGCAACATGGTGCTGGATTCTGCCTGTCTTTGGGTGAGGGTCCAAGGGAATGAGGAACTATGTCCAATTTCCTCACCAGTACACAGAGACATGAGTACAGTTGAATCAGGGGCAGCTTTAGTGACTGGAGCCCATGGAGCAAGCAGCTTCAATTTTATGTAAAACATCAGCACCTAGCTGGGCAGTGGTGGCTCATGCCGGTAATCCTAGCTACCTAGGAGGCGGAGTCTGGAACACAAAATGAAAAGTCTTTGAGTCTTTGATCTTCAATGAATCACCAAAAAAGCCATAAATGAAGGTATAGTTCAAGTGGTGGAGTATCAGACTTAAAAAAAAAAAAAAAGCAAACTAATAGCACAAGGCCCTGAGTTCAAGTTCCAGTACCAGCACACACACACACACACACACACACACACGCGCACACATGCACACACACACACACACAAATCAGCATCTGGTTGGGACTTCTGGGTGAGCATGAGGCAACCCTATGGACCAATCTGCTTCATCTGGCTGGTCTGTATGAGATTCCAATATGGAGGGCAGTGCAGCTCAGAACCAGAGGAGGCAGTACACATTCCAGTAGGTGCCAGCTTCTTGAGATCTTACCTAGAAGTGGCCACCTCCTCTACCACGCCTCTGTGCCAACCTCGCTGAATCTAGGATAATAGCAACAACAACTGTAATCCAGATCAAAGCTACATGGAGGAAGCAATTTATTCACCAAGAGCTGAAATGGCTGTTTCCCTTGCATTGACAAACACTCCTTTTTTTTTTTTTTTTTTTTGCCTCTTGACAGAACTGATGCTCAAAATAGTGATTAAGATGTTATTTTTAAGGAGCTATATTTTTGCGCTCCTGAATGCTGCATCCTGACAAATCACCATGCCTGTTATGTGTAGATATGTCCTTGTTTATAAATAGAGACATGCGGGAAAGCATTGCAGAAATTTCACAGGGGACACCCTTGTGGGCAGAAGTGAAAAAACAAGAGCCCAAGGCCCTTCTTACTTGGGCACTGTTTGAATTGTTCCAGCATGATTAATTTTAAAATAATTATTTTTTTAAAAGACCTTGTTCTTAAGGAATTCAGAGGATATGAAGTAAAGCAGAGCAATAAGAAATATTTGCAATGAAATCTGGTCATGTGTTTCAATTAAGTGTCTAAGAAAGCACAATTGAAATAGGACCAATGTTCCCTCAGAGGTGCCTATGTGATGATTCAGGTGAGCCTTCAAGGCCCCAAGACAGTTAGCACATGTTGTGTCCTCTGGGAACACATTCCTTCAAGACTATTTCAAACATTCCCTGAGGACTTGGTCTGTGACGAAAAGGCCAGTCTGGAATACAAATGCCCTTTTTTTTTTTTTTTTTTTTAGGAAAGAGGCTGACCAGTGAAAATTAAGTTTTTGACATAGACCCAGGCAAAAAAAGAAATATGCATTGAGCAATTCCATGGTTCAATTCACGTAGTCCTTTATGTCAATCCATGAGAAAGCCTTCAATGGGGACTTTCAAAAATATGTATGATTGAAGATTGAAACTGACTTTAAAAATGAGCTTGGTGGGGGAGGTCTTGAAGTACTTTTCAGCATGCATTTTCCAAGGTGGTACAAAGGAGATGGTAAAAGGCATCTCTGGCCTCCCAGTTTAAATTGTATTCCCTTGCCAGGCCCTGGAGGCTGAAGCTGTAATCCTAGCTACTTAGAAAGCTGAGATCTTGGAATCGCAGTTCAAAACCAGCCCAAGCAGGAAAGTTCAGGAGACTCTTATCTCCAACTGACCAGCAAAATGCTTGAAATGGAGGTATGGGTTACAGGGGCACTGGCTTTGAATGGAAAAAGCCGGAGGACAGCACTTTGGCCCTGAGTTCAAGCCCTAATACCAGCACTGAATGAATGAATGAATGAATAATTGAATGATAAGTTATACATCCTCTCAGAGAGCTGAAGGGACCTTTGTTAAACAAGGGCAGGAAGGACTACCTTCTTATTCCTATTTCCTATTTACCAATATTCTTAGGGTTGGTAAGACTGGGTAAAGTTGAATAAAGGAAAATTGTCAGTTGAGCAAGGACAGCTAGCTTGGGAAATGAATTGTAAGCAGAGGGCATAACAAAAGCAGAAGTTGGCAAACTGACAGGCCTGGAGGATTTGAGGGAGCAGATGTCAGAGAGCTCACAAGAGCCCAGGCATGAAATCCTTCCAGGCCATTATGAGAACTCAGGTTTTTTCCCCCTGAGTCAGAAGGAAAGCCAAGGGTGGGGCAGAGACCATGCAAATAAGATTTAGATGTAAATCCTCATAGGGCTGTTATTTCTGTGGGGAGTGGAGTTAGGTAAAGGCAGACACATGGAACCTTGTTATGAAGCCAATGCTACACACACTAGACACAAGGAAAAAGCATGGTTTTTTTTGTGAGGCTCCTAAACCGTCCCTTTTATAAAGCAAGCTTTATTGTTTAGAATAATTTAATCTCTCCAAATAAAAAATAGGTAGGTGATTAACCTACAGTGTATTTTCTCCCTTTGGTGTTCATAAAATTACCTCTTTCTGGAAGTAATTATTCAAAGTATAGACAGGAAAACCAGCAAGATGACAATTCAGGCCACTTAGATTAAGAAAACGAGGAAAGGAGTAGCCACTTGAATGATGAGGTGGAGGCAGAGAGTCTAGGATGAGCACCTACGGGCATGTGCATGCTCAAATAGAGTTTAGAGGTGCTGCCTGGACACCTAACCATTAAAGCCATTTTAAATCACCTTACTGTAATTTTATTCTGAAAGCACTGGGCTTCTGTAAAGATGACAAGCAAGTTCTGTGTGTATCATGAGGCAGTGTCAGACAGTAGAACCACTGCAGGAGACCCTAAAACTGAAGCAAACATTAGCAAAGGACTGCTGAATGAAATATGGAATATGGAATGGGAAGTAGCATGCTTTCTGACGTTAAGGGAGCTTCAGGCCAAAGGCTAGAAGGAAGATTTGGAAAGGAAAGAGCAGAAATAATTTGTATTTGTCTGCTCAGGGTACTCTAGTGGTATAACATACACTGGGTATCTTAACAATAGAAATGTGTTTTCTCATAGTTCTGGAAATTAAAGTACACTTGAGTTTGGATTCTTCTAGGTCTATTTCCTTGTTTTAAGAGCCAAGATGGTGGCCTTGTCATTGAATTTTCACATGGGCCTCTAGTCCTCTTTTCATGAGGCTGCTAATCATATTGAATTTGACTCACCCTAACAGCCTCATTTTAATTATAATCACCTATTTTGAAGTCCTTGTATCCAAATACAGTCACATTCCAAGATATTGGGTGTTATAGCTTTAATATATGATTTAGGGGGCACATAATCACACAATACAGCCAATAACATAATAATTCCTTATGTTTAAAAAATTATTTCTTTATTGTCAATGTGATGTACAGAGGGGTTACAGTTTGATAGATAAGGCAGTGATTATATTTCTTATCAAACTTGTTACCTCCTCCCTCATTTTTCTCCCACCTCACCCCTCCCCATCTCCCTTTCTCCCCAGTTGTATAGTTGGTTTACAGCATATTATCTTCTAAGTATTGCTGTTGCACCGGTTTACCCTTTACCCTTTGTTTTCCCATTTTTTATGTTCCCCTTCCCTTCTCTAGTTCCGATCAATGTATATACAACACCCATGGTACCAAAATCAGTTACAGTGACATCAGGGGTAAAACCCTGGGGAAGAAAGACAAAAGAAAAAGTCAGAATTTCACATGGTGCATTGAAAATAAGAACAACAATGATAAACCACTTATTTCCATAACTTGGAGTTCATTTCTCTTAGGATCATCTTAGGTGTTTATATGGACACAGCTATTGAGCTATTGTGATCTTCTGCTAGGACTATCCTATCAATGTTACTTATGTTTTTAAGACCCACTATGACAAGGACCAAAAATGCAGTTGTGTCTTATAGGATAAGCAGAGAGAAAAAAGATAAAGATGAAATTCTAAAACATCAAAATACATTGAAAAGAGGGGTGGGGAAAGAAAACTACTTAGTAGTAAGTTAAATAAAAGCTTTTCCCAAAAGAGTTAAATGACTGTCAAATCATTTCAAGCCAGTGGTAAGCTGGGTTAATTGTCAAATATTTCAGCAAGACTAGTGGGGGAGTGAGCAGCAGTTATTATCTTACAAAGAGCACAATTCTTTGAAATGCTATTATGTTTTAGAAGTGCATAAAAAGGTTTCCAAGGAGAGTCCCTTTTGTGTAACAAGGCAGATTGAACTGAGTGCTATACATCATTGCTAGCAGTGACATGTGTGGGTAAAAGTCAGAAAAATCCGAAGGCTTTCACTACGTGAAAGGTAAATTTTCTAGAGAAACTGAAATGGCTTCTGAAGCTAAATTGCACAAAGATTTGGGAAAATGGAGATAATAAGAGGGGAAATAGCAGGTTTTCGAATCTTGCAGGTTACCTGCTGTTTATAGCTCACAGATCCAAATATAGCAGTGTTTTAGGTGTTTAAAATCATTCAATTTATGTGAAAATCCTTTCTCTAGATAGTCTATGGCTTAGCGAAGCAGACTAGGAAAGGATTATCAGTAAGCACTCAGATTTCTTTAAAAGGAAATTATTTGCACCAAATCCTTCTTAGCTCTTTGGACTTTTCTGAATGTAAACAAAAAAACTTTTGGATAAAGAATGCAGAATTTAAAAAATTAAAGTAGAAGAAAAAGGGAAATGAAAGAAATAAATCAGAGCCTATTATGACTGATTTTTACTTCTCTTAAATTACTGGTTTTTTTGCCCAGCACTAATCCCCTTTTGGAGATCAAGAACTTGTAACTCATTTATTTATGCTGTATCACAGTATTTCTCCTGAGGCTGATATTTGGGTAGAATGAAACAATTGAACATATGCAAATGCCTTAGCAGTGGATTGGGGTTTTTTTTTTTTTTCCTTTTCTGTGAATCCATTAGACATCTGCCTTTATTACATCTACAAATACACTCTGGGATCACTAGTTTTACCCAGGCCATGGCCTCAATGTTCTCTGAAATATTTAGTGATGAAAACTTCATAAACTAGGTGTTAGGGCATCATATTATTTACTAGTGAAATATAGTCTTGTTTGAAGTTATTTTGAAGTCGTCATTTATGAAATTTGAGTTAGAAGTTCATCAAGGTTTGTTTTTTTGTACATGTTTTTAGTATCTCTTGGCTACCAGACTGTGTTGTCTCTCACCTCGGATATTCCCTCTCACTCATGAACTTCCTCAGGAAGCAGAAAGTGCAGTGTCAGTGCCTCTACTGACTTCATCTTTACATTACCTCCAGGTATTTTGTTCTAATGGCATTCACCAAAAACCATTGCTCTGTTGACTTGTCAGTGATTGGTTCCTATGGAATCTAATATTGTATATCCTAGTTACAGTGTGATGCAACGTCCACTGTGAAGTAACAATGTGATGTAGCTTATTCTCATAACTACTTGATAATGAATGAACAAACAAAAAGCCCATACTATGTCTTACTTTGCAGATAATTTTCCAGTAATGTTGTCTATTTGTGTAGCATTGTGCAACTGTTACTGAAAATGGAGTTTTAGGCTCTGGGCCCAAATTCCTAGAATTCTACATCTCAGGTCTGGCCACTTGTGCCTGTAAGCCAAATAAAAAGATGATAATGGTGAAGGAAAGAGAAAGAAGATTTATTATGTAGCACTGGCAGGCCAAAGAGAGACAGAACTTCAGGCCATATTCAGCCATGTTTGGAAGGTAGACATGAGCTTTAGGTTTACAAAGACATAAACTTGGGGCTGGAAGAGAGGTAGGAATAATCATTCAACAGACCAGTTCACAAGGTAATCTGATAGATCATTATCTCAGCCCTTGTTCTTACAGGCTTTCCAGAGTCTTGGGAGGAGTCCTAAGGAGGCTCTGATAATACCTTCCTGTGAGTTAGTTTCCTGTCATTCCTAAATTCCATGGTAAATGCAAAGTGAACAGATTAGAACCAAGACAAACACAAAATATAGGCAGTGATGCCTAGCTTTTCTCCTGCTTTTAGCTAATTCATGGGTCCAAGTAATGAGTCAATGCTTTTCAGCAAAATCAGTTTAAGAACCTGTTATATGATACCTTCATGATTTGAAATGCATGACAGTACGAATAACAGGCACCAAGCAAAAGTGATGCTAGTCAAAGACTTATCTCCTTTTCTTTCCCCTGGATCATCGCTTGTTTTCTACCTGCTTCAGTGTGTGTGTGTGTGTGTGTGTGTGTGTGTGTGTGTGTTTGTGTGTGTGTGTGTGAGAGAGAGAGAGAGAGAGAGAGAGAGAGAGAGAGAGAGAGAGGCCCTTACAGCACCGGGTATTAAAGATACAATAATAAATACAGTAAGACAGTGATGACAATTCACTGTAAAATCAAGGCTGTGACAGTGGTGTGGACCAGAGAACATCTGTGCACAGCCTTGGTTTAGGCATCCCACCCATGTGCATTGGAGCCTAAGGAAAAAAAAATTTAGATACAAGGAGTTCATTTGGGTGTCCATCCTATGAAGCAGAGATGAGTAAGTATGGAGAGTGACTGAAGGAAAGAGGAAAGCTATCTAGGACACACATGAACAACTGTGGGTGTGGCTGGAATCACCCCCTGGAAGGCCCTCTGCAGAGCAGGTGAGCCTTAGAAACATCCCACTGAAGCATCTACACACTCTTCTCCCCTAGTAACTGGAAATTGCCTCAGCATCACCCATAGTTTCATATACTCTCTGAAACTGAGCAAAGCAGCTTTCCATAGATTCAGGGACAACAATAAGACAGGGAAGTACCAGGGACACTTGAGAGAGGATGTGAAATGGGGGAACATGTAAAGTTCAAGGGACTCTTTCCAGGAGGGATCAGGAAGCTGTGACATAAGCCTTTGTTACAGAAAGTTTCAGTGGGCTCCTTCTTTGATCTTGGGGGGAAGGGAGAGGAGATTTCCTAGAGAAAGCAAGCCCTCAGCTAAAGCTCAAAGAGGAATCAGAGGCAGAGGAAGAAGGCTTCCTAATGCATAAGAGAGACCAGTATTACATTTGGAAAGGTGCAGGTGTCTATGTTGGGAGAATGTGAGAGAAAAGAGGTGAATCCAAGAGGGGCTTGGAAGTAAACTGACAGGACTTATTAATAACCAACAGTGTTTAAATGGGAATAATGGGACAAAAGAAGTTTTGATTTACAATTATAGTATTGATAGATCCAGTAGAAAAGACAGATAATTCATTTAGGGGGGAAGGATACAAAATGTCCAAGGTGCCTATAGAAAGCCCAGGGAGACAAATTCTATATAGATAATTGGCTCTCTAAAATGTGAACCATTAGATATGTGCCTGCATTCCAATTATAAAAGCATGCTGCACCACCTATTTTAAGAGCAGAGTGGCTGGATGCTGGTGGCTCACACCTGTGATGCTAGATACTCAGGAAGCTGAGACCTAAAGAACCCAGTTTGAAGCCAGCCCAGGCAGAAATGTCTGCCAAGACTCTTATTTCCAGTTACCAAACAAAATGCCAGAAGTGGAGGTGTGGCTTAAGTGGTAAGAGCACCAGCTCTGAATGAAAAAAAAAAAAAAAAAATCAAGAGTTCAGGGCCCTGAGTTCAACTACTGCATTCAAGTACTGGTCCTGAAAATGAAAGCACTGAGTGCATCATCTGTCCAGTCCATGCATTAAATACCTCAGGACTCAGAGTAGAGGTGAGAACTAGACATGTGAAAGCGAGATCATATACGAGGAGTATGTAGCCTGAGGAGGGAAGAAAGTAGATCTTCCCAGTCTCAATGGAAAATATAAAAGGACCTAGTGTAACGAACATATTGTCTCCCCACCCTAGGTGGTCTATGCACCTCCATACATAGTCCTTGGTACACAGTCCTGCTCAGAATCTTGATGACCTCAGTCAGCTTGATGACCTTCAAGCAGTAGACATGCCATGTTACAAATTGACTTAGTGTGTGTGTGTGTGTGTGTGTGTGTGTGTGTGTGTGTGTGTGTGTGTGTTGGTACTGGGGCTTGAACTCAGGGGTTGGACATTTTCCCTGAGCTTCTTTTCCTCAAGGCTGGCGCTCTACCACTTGAGCCACAATGCTACTTCTGGCCTTTTCTGAGTCACTTAGTGGAGATAAGAGTCTCATGGACTTTCCTGACAAGACTGGCTTCAAACAACTATCCTCCTGAGTAGCTAGGATTACAAACCACCAGCTCTGGGCCTGAACTTTTGAAAAAGAATTCTTAACTCCATCATATAGAAACAGCTGCATAAGTGCTAGCTCTCTCAATAGGAGTTCAGCTGTTTGAATTTATTGCCTGGAAGAATGGAAAATCTGTTTTCTGCAGGCAGAATCCCAAAGAGAGAAGAGAAAGAGTATTGCCAAGCTATCTATTTTTCAGTCTTTCGAAGACTCATGAATTATGCCACTCCTTAAGGCAGAGAACTTGGGGAGAAGGGCTGGAGATCAGAAAGTAGGGAGTGCTCCTTCATAGAAGGGCCTCCACCTGGAAGCCTGAGAAAAGCAGGTGAGACACGCACATGCTCCCCACAGCACTTCATTTCCCTGTGAATTAGAAAAGCAGTGACAAAAGAGGAACAGAAAAACAAGGCAGGGGAGACATAGAAAGTCCAGGAAACATTTGAGTCTTGCTTCTAGTTGTTTATCCTACCTTCAGGATTTTTCCATTTGGCTCTATTTTGTGGCGACAATTATAAAAAAAAATAACCCTAGTTCTGGACTTGGCCTTGTGTTGTTTGATAATGTTTTCAATGCATTTCTCTTAGACTTGGACCTTCATCAGAATGCCACTATATATTGGAGACTTAAACTGGCTTCTCCCTAAAGCAGTGCCTGAATCAAACTCTAAGGTTGGTGTTCTCTACTAACAAGTGTGGTTTAAGAAGATGTGAGCCACACAGTAAAGGAGAGAAGGGGGAGAGCAAATGCAAAGAAACACTCCTGGTTGCTGAAGCATAGGCTGCCCAATGAACATAAGAGGAGAAAGCATTCATTCATAAGCTCCAACCCACACAGGGTTTGGCCCAGCCCTAAGAATGGTTGCGTGCCAGTGGGTTTCCACTACATCCTGCCTCAGTGTCAACAGAGAAGCTGGAAGGCCCCAGACTGCTTTGTGCAAAGGCCAGATGCTATCTGATTATGTGTGCAGGAAACTGGAGTCTGCACAGACTGGTTGCCATGGCAGGCAATGGAATAAGAGACAGGTGAGGTCCAAAGAATCCTGGTGGTGCCCAAGTGTCAGTTCCAGAGATCTTATGCTTCAGGATGAAGCTGACTCCACTGCCTCAAAAGGAAGTGAGATGCTTGTCTCTTTTAGCATATACTACGTAGTTCCATGTAGAAAGTTAATCGACAAAAGCCAACACCTTTTTCATTTGGTTTTAAGTAGATTCCTCTTTGCAGATAGGTTAAAAGAAAACCATTTATTGCTGTGAATACAATGCTTTTAATTGTCTTTGGTAATAGATCAGGCTGTCCGCCCCTCCCCCCCCCATTGTCCTGAATAGTACGCAAAGCTAGAAATCAGCTGCACAAGTGCTAGCTGTCCCAGTAGGAGCTCAGCAGTGGAAAGACAGAAGGAAGATATCTAAAAAGAAAAATCCCAAAAGGTTTGACCTAATATTCCTCTCCTGGAAACAATTTATTAATACTATAATATGTTTAATAATATAACCACAAACTGTTATTAGGACCATTCCTAAGTGAAATGGGCACCAAAAGAAACACACGAAAGGGATAGCCTGGATAGAATTGAGTAGGTAGGATTTATCCTAGATGGTTCCTCCAGTAGTAGCATCAGGACAGCAATTGTGGTCTCTTGGTTAGTTTTTCCTTTTGCTTCATTAGGTGTTACTTGTTTCTTAAAGTTGCTTCTCTTTTTGGATCTGCAACAATTTTCAACCAACTCCTTTATTAAAGCTTCTCCATTGAAATACTTAAAATGGTGTTTTTTTTTTGTTTCCCTGAAAGGATATTGCCTAATATACATGTGAATGTATGCATGCTAAATAAATGAATCTGTGTTAACCACATATCTTTCCTTCCTTCCTTCCTTCCTTCCTTCCTTCCTTCCTTCCTTCCTTCCTTCCTTCCTTCCTTCCTTTCTCTCTCTCTCTTTCTTTCTCTTTCTCTCTCTCTCTTTCTTTCTTTCTCTCTCTTTCTCTCTTTCCTTCCTTCTTTCCTCCCTCCCTCCCTCTCTCCTTCCCTCCTTCCTTCTTTACTTCTTTTTTGCACTGATGATATAAAATGTGTCACATTTTCTGTATCTCAACTTTCTTCAATGAATAGTACATTTTGAAAGTCTTGCCACCTTATACAAGCTAGCTTTCTCATTTATGTACTCAGAACCCAATGTGATAGAAGGTCAATAAATCTACACAGCAGGAAGAATGAAAAGTTGTGGTGTTGTTTTTTTTTTAAACAATCTTAAAGCTGATTATTGAATAGTCTCCTGCCAGGGGCATTTTTCAGTGTTTTGTCTAATTTCTGCAATCAGAAAGAATTAATTTGTAGAAAGTCTGCCTGGGGAAGGCAGTGGCATTTTCTGATGGCAGTAATGTCTGGCAGGAATTGAAAATGAAGAATGGAGTTTGTCCCTCTGACCAGATAAAAGGAAGCACTCCAGGCAAGGAAATATTCTGAACAATAATACACAGACTAAGAGTGTAAAAGATGTCCCAGAACATAAAATAGGAGGGACAATGTATTCATTATCTATTGTTGTGCAATAACTTTGAACACATTTAGTGGTTTAGAACCCGCTGCCATTAATTAGCTCATTGTTTCTGTGATTCTGTAGTCTTATGATGTACCTGGATCCCTTATTAGAGGATCTCATGGGGATTAAAAAAAAATCACAATGTCAGCTGTCTGTTCAATGAAGGAGAGATCTACTTGCAATCTCCCTGAAGTTGTTGAGGGTTGTAGGACTGAAGTCCCTATTTTCTTGCTGTGGACCATATTCACCTTCTACAGGCCAACTTTAGGACGTGGCCATATATTGCCCTACATGTAACCAAATGAGAAACTCCTTATTGCAAATCCCTCTTTTTATTGGAAATTCTCTGACTTCTCTTTCTGTGGCCAGGAGGAGAAAACTGCTTTTCAAAAGGTTCATGTGGTTAATTTCAGGTAATCTTGTCAATCATCTTTTCTTACTGCCAACAGATGAGCAACTGGCTTTCCATCCATTCTAAACAAAATCTGCCTACCACAGGCAACTCACAAAACATGACAATGAGCAGAAGCCATCAAGAATGGACATCTCCAGGAAAGCAAATGGACATTGAAGGATTAGAAGTCACATAAAATATGATTCATTGTATATGCAAAATGGAGGCATTTGACCTCAAGAACAGGAAGTAAGTTCAAAATTTGAAATTCTGTATAACTCTGGTTTTGCCTAGTCTATGCAGCAACTGGCAGTGGGTGAGAGTCACAGGTTCTGACCAGTGCAACACAATACAATAAAGTATTTGTATTCCCTGAATTTGTTGATTTTTTTCCCCAAGAAGCTTTTTATAAAATATTCCCAAACTTTACCCAGATCTATGGATTCACAATCTCTGTGAGCAGAAGATGCTTAACCCCAAGTAAAATAATGCCTGTTCTTTGCATACTTCCTTCTATTTATTATATGCTAACTGACTACCTCCACTCTACTACCACCCCCTCCACTAGAGCTTTACTTTTACAAGAAGAAACAGTTTTAGAGGTGGGTGAGTGGGTGGTGGTAGTTGCACCACAACATGCGTATATTTAATGCTGTGTTGGCACACTACTCTCAGACAAGGGTCAGATTGGAAGTTTTATGTTGAGTATATTACACCACAATTATAAAAAGCTTTTTTTTTTATGGGGAGAATACATTCATAGAAAGGCAGGAAAGTTCTCTAGCAAGGCCCCACTTACTGGAAGGATTCCTAATGTACCCTAATGAAACTAAAGCACTTGGTTAAATAAAAAGTTTCCCAAATTGACATAATGATTGTAAGAGCTTGGAGTTTTGTCGACAGGCCTCAGTTCTAGAAATGAGCATTTCTTTTAGAGTAGAATATGTTTTCATAAATTTGTTCATCCTATACAGATTACTAAATTGTCCCTTTACTAGACAGTGATACAGAAAGAAAATACTGTCTCCAGGGCTTGTGTCCCCCAGGCAAGTCTTCAAGTGGTCACAGGTTATCTATTCCAGGACGTGAGTAAATAAATAGGATTCTAAATTCCACCTACCTCCATTTCCATGTGTAAATGCTGAATTTGCTTGTTGATGGAGACCTGTCTACAAACAAATGCTCTTGAGATGACAGGCTCACACTTCCATTTTTAGTGTTCCTTCTTGTTTCACTGTCTGATCACTGTAGATTAATCTCTTATTTTAAGCTTTCATTCTTGCAGAAGTCATGGAAATACACAGCGCTGCCCTTTACCACTCATCCAACAAACACTCATCTTGGTAACAGCCAGAAAGGGTTCTCAGTATATAATCTCATTTCATTGGATTACATGTTTTCTGACAAGATGTTTCTTTTTCTTTTTTTTTTTTTTTTGTGGGTCATGGGGCTTGACCTCAGGGCCTGGGTACTGTCCCTGAGCTCCTTTTGCTCAAGGCTAGTGCTATACCACTTTGAGCTACATTTCCACTTCTGGTTTTTGAATGGTTAATTGGAATTAATTCTCATGGAGATTTTTCTGCCTGGGCTGGCTTTGAACCATGATCCTCACAGTAGCCTCCTGAGTAGCTAGGATTATGGGAATGAGCCATCAGCACCCAGAAAGATATTTCTTTTCCAACAATAGTAAAATAGCACTAATATTTGGTTGCAATTTATGAGTAGATCTGGTGATCACCATAAGTCAAATTTTATTCTCTTTCATGGGTAATCCACATATAGAAGAGGTACCAAAACTCATACAAATTTATTTATAATTGCCTATAATTGTAGCAACTCAAGAAGCTGAGATCTGGAGGATTGAGATTCAGAGTCATCATGAGCACTAATGTCTAAGAAACCAGCAAAAAGTTGGACAGGAGGCATGGCTCAAGAGGTAGAGCACAAGCTGTGAGCAAACAAGCCAAGCCAGAGTGAGAAACCTGAATGCAATATTAGCACAAAACAGATGATAGATATATAGATACATACATACATTATTATAAAAGGTGACATTCATTTCTGAGGTAGGGGTTTGCCATATATTTTCTGATTTAGTCTTTGCTTATTTGGACTAGACTCTGATCCAGTTGTAGAAACTAGTGAATTTTGCTCACCCTTATGTCATAGCGATAACCTTGTAGGAGTTAATATAAAAGTGTGGTTAATGGCAAAACGCTAACCTCATGATCAGAGATAACTTCCTTGTATGCCTGGTTTGTCACCACCCACAAATGTGACCTGTGGGTTTCTAAGGCTGGTGTACCTCTCCGACGTCATCATGAGGCCTTCTACACGTGGCTGTTGTCTCCACTGGACCATTCATGACTCTGCATGTGTATGTGTGGACAAAAAAGAAAATGTATGCAGGCTTGAGGCACGTGAGAATGCTCTGCTCACTGACCACAAATTTTAATGAAGCATGTAATCTGAACTCAGGTTCTGTTTAATTACTTCTTCACCATGGTTTACCGTTGTAGAAACTTGTCAGCAGTTATACCCCAGTAGTTTCCCCCCCCACCCCCAACTGTGGCTATACAGCTACATTACTGATTTCTTTTCAGCGCTTATTAGTTTTTATAGTCTAGTTATTGCCTGGCATGCTTTTAAAAAGAAAACTTCTTATCTTTGATATCTCCGACATGTTGCTAACTTTAACTCTTTTCCAAGACACTTTTTTTTCCTTGAAAAGGTGCAAAGTGATCTCTTTTTCAAGACCTAAATTTTGATCCTAATTTTAAAACCTCATCCATATGTTAAAAATAAAACATTTTGTCCTTAAGTCTGCAGAATAAGAGATTATTTTGTCTACTTCTTGTTGAAGGGAAATAATTCCAATTAATAAATTTCAAAAGGAAAAGAAACCACTTGAACACACCTTAAACTGCTAACATAGTAGTGTTGTATCATTGACATTTCATGCTTGACAGCTCAAACTTATGAACTTGGTGGGAGAGCAGATAGTTGACATAAGAAATAGAGTAGGTCATTTCCCAAAGTGTATTCATAGAACCTCCGTGCCATAAGATGTCCATAGTCATTAGGTTTCAAAGAGTTCCTTTCTTACAAAATTGAGAAGGTTCCTTAAATGAAGTGTGACTCTTAAGAATCTTCAGTGGCTTACATCTATAATGTCAGCTACTCAGGAGGCTAATATCTAAAGATCTCCATGTAATGCCTTCCCAGGTAGGAAAGTCCATAAGACTATCTCCAACTAACCACCCCAAAACAAAAACAAAAACAAAACTTCTGGAAGTAGAGGTGTATCTCAAGTGGTAGAGTGCCTGCCTTGGGTAGAAAAAGCTAGGGGACAGTGTCCAGGCAGTGAGTTCAAGCCCTAGTACCAGCACACACAATAAGTAAATAAATAGCAATTTTAAAAAAATCTTTAAAATACCAATATATATCAAGTCACTACAAGAATCAAATGTAGTATACATAATTTCCTCTGTGTATATGTGTGTGTGTGTTTGTGCTACACACATATGTGATTTAAAGCATCACATAGCACTAATGTTATATAAAACATATTTTGGAGAAATAATTGAATGCTCTTGACTTAGAGAATAACCTACTTCAGGATAAAGTTAGATGAAGCAATGTCTAAATTATTTTGATGGCTTTCAAGAGATCACATTGAGGGTCTGGGAATATGGCCTAGTGGTAGAGTGCTTGCCTCCCATACATGAAACCCTGGGTTGGCTTCCTCAGCACCACATATATAGAATAAAACAGAAGTGGCACTGTGGCTCAAGTGGTAGAGTGCTAGCCTTGAGCAAAAAGAAGACAGGAAAAGTGTTTCAGCCCTGAGTTCAAGCTCCAGGGCAAGCAAAAAAAAATCACATTGAAAATTTCCATTAAAAAAGCTTGATGTCTAGCCAGTATTGGTGGCCCATGCCTGTAATCGTAGCTACTCTGGAGGCTGAGATTTGGAGATTGCAATTTTGAATCAGCCTGGGCAGGAAAAATGAATATTTATTACCTTATTAATATTTACCTCCAATTAATCACCCAAAAAGCCAGAAATAGAAGTCTGGCTTAAGTGGTAGAACCCTAGCCTTGAACATAAGAGTTCAAGGACAGCACCTAGGCCCTGAATTCAAGCCCCAGGATTCACACACACACACACACACACACACACACACACACACACACACACACATCTTGAGGTCTTAAACTGTCAGCTGATTTTTTTTTCTTGCCAGTCCTGGGATTTTTTTTTTGTATAACTATACCACATCAATTGTATACATTCATGTGACTTAACTGGTTTCTGTTTATGCATACATCATACACTGATCATGTCTATCTGCCCACTACTCTTTTCTACTCTTTCCTCCTTCCTCTCCCATTCCCAGCACTCTTCTTGGTCCCTAGAAGTAGCTGTGAATTTCTTCCTGTCCCCTTCCCCCTCTCCTTATCCGTCATCAGTGACCACTCTTTCATTTTATACTTCTACAGGGCTGATTTAGTGGTTTCCATAAATGAGTGAGAACATATAGGTACATTTTTTTGGGGGGGTGTTCTGATTTGTTTAACACAGTATGAGGATTTTCCTTTCCATCATGTTGCTGTAAATGAGAGAATGTCAGTCTTGGCTAGCAGAGTAGTATTCCATTTTGTAGATATGCCATGTTTTCCTTTTGTACTGATGGACATCTAGATTGATCCCATATGTTGGATTTTATGAATAGTGCTTCAATAAACATGGAAGTTCAAATGTCTTCTTGGTGTGAAGATCTCATCTTTTGGTGCATATCCAGTGAAATAGTTCTGTTTCCACGAAACAGTCCATTTAACTAGTGAGTATTGTATGTGCGTGCTCAGGTGTGTGTGTGTGTGTGTGTGTGTGTGTGTGTGTGTGTGTGCCAGTACTGGGGGTTGAATAAAAGACCTTGGCACTGTCACTTAGCTTTTGTGTTCAAGGCTGGCACTTTACACTTCCAGTATATCTGATTGTACTTGTCGAAACAATGGGGTGGGCCTTCTACAAGTACAGATTCCTGTGTCCTGAGATGCCCCTTTGGTAGGCATCATCCTGTTCAGAGCCAATATGGGCACTTTAAGAACTGCAACTCATCAGGAAAGCCTTGGTGGTTTGGGAGGAGGAGGGAGTATGACTTTTTTGAAAAGCTTTTAAGTGTTATCTAAATACCAATCCAAAATATCAAACTCTGATATTCAATTTTCTTCTTTAACCAAAAACACATTGGATTTATGTTGTGTAAACCTGAAGAGGTATATAAAGAAAAAAAATTAAAGGAGATACTTAATGTTGTATAACCTCACTGGAAAAGCTTAGCTTTCTTCCCCTTTGAGAGTGTGTCCTCCACTTTGCAGCACAACAGGGCAACACTTTGGCATCTCAAGAGCTCTGTGCATCAGCTGCTTTGGAGGTGCTGATACTCCAGGCAGCTGGTGGATGCCAGGTGTGAAAAGGTGGTATCCAGTAGAGAGAGGAAATTTGCTTGTTAGAGGATTTACAGAAGTATTTGGAGAAATCTGTATGGGAGGACTCACAGGAAACCTGGATGGGACAAAGAGTCATGTACTCAAAGGAATTTGGGTAAATGCTGTGATCAGAACTACATCTCTACCTAAGGGCCTCAGGTCATTTGTATTATAGATTGTACAAAAATGTTTGCCACACATTTCACTTTTGCCTCTTCATTTCTGCTTCCTCAGTGAAAGGCTCTGAAGATCTGAGGGTTTAACTAGTGACAGGCTGAACGAGTGACAAAATTATAAAAGTCACCTTCCATTCCCTTGTGCTTTCACTCTTGCAGAAAAAGGCATGGCTGTATGTGCCATCTTAGGTAACATCTTTGATTCAAGACTTTTAAGAGAAAATAGGGTGAGGCCAAAGGGAGTGGAACTAAGTTAACTACTGAGAGCCAGCCACAGGCTTAGGAAGAGCCTCCATGAACTATTTTAAGGTTCTCTGATATATGACAACAGGATGGGCAAGCAAGTAGAGATGCAGGGAAGGAACTCCAGCTGGGTGCTGGTGGCTCATTCCTGCAATCCTAGATACTCAAAAAACTAAAATCTGAGTTCACCATTTGAAGTCAACCCAGGCAGACACATTTGTGAGACTCTTCAATTAACCACCAAAAAAATCTGAAGTAGAGCTGTGGCTGGCTCAAGAGGTAGAGTGATAGTGCCCAGGCCCTGAGTTCAAGCCCTAGTACCAGCAAAAAGAGAGAGGCAGAGGAGAGAGAAGAAAAGAAACTCTAGAAAACTATGTGTTTGGCTGGAAGAATTCTCCATCTTTTTTTGGGGGGGGGGCAATTCTGTGGCTTGACTCAGAGCCTGGGCACTCACTGTCCCTGAGCTTCTTTTTGCTCAAGGCTAGCACTCTAACACTTGAGCTACTGCTCCACTATCTAGGATTAAAGGTGTGAGCCACAGATACCTGGCTATAATTGCCTATATCTTATTTACTATAATGGATAGCACAGCGACTAGAAATAGGATTCAAATTTGGTGAAACTGAATTATTAGAAATATAAAAATACAAACTCAGAGCCTAAATAGGAACAAAATTGAGCTTGTTTCATTTCTTTTTTTTTTCTTCTCAACTCCTTCTTCAAACAAACAAACAGAGAGAGAGAGAGAGAGAGAGAGAGAGAGAGAGAGAGAGAGAGAATCACTTAGCACTCATCTGCTCTACCCAATGGTTAAACCTCTTTAAAAGAAAAAAAAAGTGGGGCTGGGGATATGGCCTAGTGGCAAGAGTTCCTGCTTCATATACATGAAGCCCTGGGTTCGATTCCCCAGCACTACATATAAGAAGCCAGGGACAGTGCTCAGGCCCTGAGTCCAAGCCCCAGGACTGGCCAAAAAAAAAAAAAGTAAAGAGACAGATTTGGGGTTGAGGGACAAAGAACCAGGGACTCAATACTCAATCTTCCATTTGTAGTCCACTTGAATATGGATAAGTCATCATTTCTTCAACACTTAGTTCCCTTGTGAAACACTGTACAATCTATGTCATCAAGACATTGTGAAGAAGAAACAAGATCTATGCATCATAAAGCACTCTGTGACAGTCATTGCTTGTATGTGTTGTGCATACAAGCACAGAGCATGGTGGCATCACAATAGTGTGTACAGAGGCAGGTCTTGGGGCACTGCTAGGTAATTCGATTGTAAATCTCTTAAGAAAACTGGACACGTTCATTATTTTATTCAGCACAAATGTCTTAGTGCAGCAAAAGGACAAATATAGTGATTCCATATATGTGATTTCCTAGATGATAGAAAATTTTAGACAGAAAATAGAATGGGGGGGGGGTTGTCACCAGGGGCTGGGAATCAGGCAGTGGGAAGTTGTTTTTTAATGGATTCAGATTTCCTGTTTGGGCTGTTGAAAATATTCTGCAAATGGATAGTGGAGATGGTTGTTGTACAACATTACAAATGTACTTAAAGTTGCTGAATTATTTACTTAATGATTTAAAATGGTAAATTTAATGTCATGCATATTTTAGTCCTCCTACAAAACATAGTCATCTAAAACCCAAGGTTTCAACAAGTTCCAATAAGGAAAAGAAATAAGAGCATAAGAACAAGGAATCAAAGCTGGGTAAAAATATGGACTTGAGTTGAAAATCAGCCTTTTCACATACTAGCTATATCAAGGCCCTTATCAAAACTAAACATGAATATCTGCAAATTGGATGTAACAACAGAGCCTACCACACAAAGTTGAGGGGTAATTGACTTAATATAAAGAATTACTTAGCAGAGTACCTAAAACATTGAACTCTTAGGCCCTGAGTTCAAGCCTCAGTACTGGCACAAAAACAAAACCAACCAAGCAAAACAGTATTCTCATGAAACAAATGACCGGGCTTCCTAGAAACAGTAAATAATCTCCTGATGAAATGGCACTATGGCACCGCTCTTTGGAAGATTGACTCTCAAACCTGAAGCATCTACTTATTTCAAGCTGCTAAGGTACCACATGATATTAGACTTAGTTATTGAACAGGAAACAGTGGTCAAACAAGCACATGGTTAAAAGGTTGGAGGGCAAAGGTGATAATGGAATAGTGGAGGTAAAAAACAATCTTCTAAAACAATACCTCAGTTTTACCATCTGTAAAGTGGGATAACAAACTGTGCACATTTTGGGTTCTCAAGGTAGAAATCCAGTAAACTGCAACCTAGTATCAAATAGGCTTAGCCATCTCTAAGCTTATTATGGGAATAAGTATCTGAAAGAAGTTCCAGCTCTTCAAGTCTGAGCGTGCGTGGGATCTGGTCCTTCTAGTCTTCCATTCCAACCTCCTATTACCCTGTGTTGCTGCAGGAGCCAGGGTTCTCTCTCTGCTCATCCAGGTGACAGACAGCCCCCCCTTAACCTCTCCATTATGCATTGGGCACTGACACAAGGCATTGATTGAAATTTCTGGCATTTAAGTGATGCCACAAAGAAGGATTTGTAACTCTTGTGCAGATTCAGACATACCAAAGGGCCTCTTTGAGTGATCATTCCCAGCCTCTTTCCTAGCCTGCTTCATGACAGTGTGGGTCCTGTTGGTCCTCTGGGAAGCAGATGAAAGCATGGAACTAGGAGTGGAAAAGGCTCAGTGGGGAATTAAAACATGGAGATATAGGGGAGCTGAAAGGTATGAGGGAACCGAGACTGGGTGAGAGCCATCAGACAGGGCTGCAGCCCTGATGAAGTCTCTCCTGTCCAGTAGAAGCTCCAGAGCAAAATTGTCTGAAGGGGATCCCATCTCTGGGCTGAAGGACTGGGCTCCTATACATGATCTTGCTAAGTAAGACATGGGCTGGATAATAGCTTCCTGGAGAATAGCAAGAAGAGCATGATAAATAGCAAGAGGAGTCTGAAGGACTTCACAGCTAGGAGCTGTCATCCAAGCACATCTCTTGCATCTGGGCAGGCTCCTCTGAAGATTGTTGAGAAGGGTGCACATTCACAGGTCTGCCCAACAGCTCCCTAGTCCTAGGCACCCATTCCAAACCATGAGATGTGCCTATTTTTCTCTCCTTCTAGCCAAACTGAGCTCCCGATGTCAGAGAGGGGAAAGTCTGAGGTTGATTCCTATGTCCTCATGTCTTCCCAACTGACTGACAGTGAGAATGTCAGAGTATTCAAAGTAAACTCTACTGCTGCCCACAAGAGTGTGGCCTGCTCTGTGACCCTATAAACACAAATCACACAAAAATCTAATAGCAATTGATTTCCTTACTATGGGTTAGTCTGCAAAGTACCACCTGTGACATATCATCAACTAATCCAAAGGGAACTTTGCCAAGAATCAGTGAAGATTTTTTTTTCAAATTTTTATTATCAAACTGATGTACAGAGAGGTTACAGTTTCATACGTTAGGCATTGGATACATTTCTTGTAGTGTTTGTTACCTTGTCCCTCATACCCCTCTCCCTCCTCCCCCTTTCCCTTCCCCCCCCCCCCAGGTATTCAGTTCACTTACACCAAACAGTTTTGCAAGTATTGCTTTTGTAGTTGTTTGTCTTTTTTTTACCCTGTGTCTCTCAATTTTGGTATTCCCTTTCAATTTCCTAGTTCTAATACCAGTATACATGGTTTCCAATATACTCAGATAAGGTTACAGAGATAGTGTAGGTACAACCACAAGAAGGTGATACAAGAACATCATCAATAATAGAAGCTACAGATACAGATGGGACATTGAAAGTAGTTACAACTGTGGTATAACAATCGTTTCCATAACATGGAGTTCATTTCACTTAGCATCATCTTATGTGTTCATAAGGGTATAGCTATTGGGTTCTTGTGATGCTCTGCTATGACTTGCCTAAACCTGTACTAATTATTCCCAATAAGGGAGACCATAGAGTCCATGTTTCTTTGGGTCTGGCTCACTTTTCAGTGAAGATTTTTTAACCAGTCTTCCTCCTCCTGCTCTTGCCCCAAGAGGTGTCATAATCTGAGAATTTAGTTGCATTCATCTTATTAAAAGAACAATGTAGGTGAAAGAGATTTGAGACTCACTTTCTATGCAAATGCAAGAAATGATCTGGATGATGCCAAATATTTATGGATGTATGAAAACATTCTTGACTGAAATTCTCACTTTCCTTCTAATTATAACTATTATGGAATTTCAAATAGTGAGTAATCAGCAGGAACAAGCCAAAGTTTAAAAGAATACTTGACGTAATTTTCTGGTCTCCTTCATTTTGTTTGGTTTGGTTTGGTTTGATTTCAAGACAGGATCTCTCTCTCTCTCTCTCTCTCTCTCTCTCTCTCTCTCTCTCTCTCTCTCTGAACTCCAAGCTAGTCTTGAACGTGTGCTTCAGCCTTCGAGCACTGGGAGTACAGTTGTTCACCACCACAGCCCCATCTGACCTTCCTCGTCATATGCTTACTATGGTTAGTGCTATACTCAAATATAGGTGCTTTTTTTTTAAAAACCAAATGTTAATTATATGACATTTGTTTGGAAACTCAAAAGTCACTCCCACTGGAAGAGTGGCTATTTTCCTGGGTGAACTCACAAAAGGTAAAATATCCCATGGTGAGGAAAATGTTTTTTCTTTTTATTTCTGCATAACATCTTCCATAATGATAGAAATCCCAGCAATTGCTCTGTGCCCTAGGAGACGGATCTGAGCTGTGACACTGACACCCACCCCCTGCAAAATTTCACAGGCTCTCCCGTGGACTGCTCCAAGCATGTCGAGGCTCTCCTGTGGGATGGCACACACATGTTGGGTATTTCCAGTGGGCTGGCCCACATGTGTCGAGGTCACACATGGGTTGGTCCACAGGAGACCTGTGACACGTGTGGACTGACCCAAGCATGACCTTCGCCTTGACTGACCCACGAGAGACCTGTGACACATGTGGGCTGACCCACTGGAGACCTCTGACATGCGTGGGCCCACCCACGGGAGACTTCTGACATGCATGGGCCTGCCCACAGAACAGCCTGTGAAATTTTGCGGGGGGGAGGGGGGGTGGTGGGTCAGTGTCACAGCTCAGCTCCATCTCCTGAGTACCTAGAATTGTAAGTTATTTTCTCGTCTACTATAAAATACATTTACAGAAACTGGATGTGGTAGTGCATACCTGTAATCCCAGGATACTGGAGACTAAGGCAAGAGAATCACAATTTTGGACCCACCCTGGAATACCTAGTAAAATTCTCTGTCTGTCTCTGTCTCTGTCTCTATCTCTCTCTATGTGTATATATATATATATATATATATATATATATATATATATATCTCACAAAAATCTAACATATATGTGTAATTACATCTCTTTATGATATAATGCAATTGTGGCTCCTCGACATAAAAACATACCTCAAAAATGAGAACAGAACTAGGTACCAATGGCTTACAAGTATAATCCTAGCTACTCAGAAGGCCAAGATCTGAAAATTATGATAGGAAACTCAGTGAAACTCTTATCTCCAATTAACTAGCACAAAAAAAAAAAAGTCAGAAATGGACCTGTGGCTCAAGTGGTAGAATGCGGGCCTTGAGCACAAAAGCTAGGCCTTGGGTTCAAGCCCCAATACTGACACACACACACACACACACACACACACACACACACACACACACACACACACCCCGGATTAAAAATGGTCAGAAGGAAGAAGGAAGAGAGACGTGGAGGGTAGATAGACCAGAAAGGCTAGAGGAAATTCCTAGTCTTAATTTTCCACTTTCCTGTCAATTACTCAGAAAACAACTTCTCAGGCAGGAGGGCATGGTGAGAAGAGAAGCCATGGAACTCTTCCTCTTTTCATCCCTTCCCTCAGTTTTCTTAACTTTATTGTTTTAGCTACAATTCCCTCTGTCCTCTTTCTTCGTATTTTAAATATCTTCTCTGTCCTTCTTCCTGGAGCTGTACTTCTTACCATTTTTTGTTGTTGTTGTTTTGTTTGGCTTGATTCGGTTTTGGTGCCTGTCCTGGAGCTTGAACTCAGGGCCTAAGCATTGTTCTTGAGTGTCTTTCCTCAAAGTTAGCACTCTACTACTTGAGCCACAGCTCCACTTATGGTTTTTTGGGTGGTTAATTGGAGATAGCTATCTAATAGGCTTTCTTTCCTACGCTGGTTTTGAAACAGGATTCTCAGATCCCAGCCTCTTGAGTAGCTGGGATTATTGACATGAGCCAGCAGTGTTGGGGCCATCATTTCTTGTGTGTGATCACTTGTACCTTGAATTTTCTTTCAAATGTATCTCTGTTTCTACCCATGGCTATTGCCTGGGTTTGGGAACTCACCATCTATCACCTGCAACCAACCAAATAATTTTCATGTCTCGCTCTTCACTCTGCAAGACAATTTTTATTTCTTGTTCCTGCCTACTGCATGAACCTCAGCTCTTGAAAGGGATACATCCATTTCATCTGATCAACTTCTCCTAGGACCCTGATTCTGGCTAGGACAGGCTTCCCTCTCTACCTCTTATAGTAACTTCCTTCCATTTTTCCTACTAGACTATGATCATTTTGAAGGTAATCCCTAATCTTTTAACCTGTAACAGAGTGTGATGGGATTAAATCCAGTCCATAACCAGTTTTGAGGCCAGTGGCAAGTAGAGGCAGGCCCTGGTGGAGCAAGGAGTGGCCATTGGGAAAGGGGTGAGGAAGAGAAACACATGTGAGGCACCAGAGCTGCTCTGGGAGCCAGGGCCTACAAAGGGACTCTGGGAAAGGAGAGAAATCCTCCCTAGCTGACTCAGAAGAGGATGCTTCATAGGGCAGCCCCACCAAAATCCTAGCAAGGAACTGGGGCTAAATTAGGTACAAACAAGCCAAGAACTTCCTGTGCTCTTGTTTTAATAGATCACAACATAAACAAGAGCAAACACTAAAACCAGAGCCACAGCTTTAATGTTTCAGTCTTACAAGCCCCATTGAAAGAGAGTGCTAAATACACAATTTGGTGTTGTTTTTCTTGTTTAAGTTTTGAAATTCAATTTTGGTGAAAGATGGTCACATTAAATGCATATGTGTATTTATTTATTTATGTATGTATTTACCAGAGACTATATGTAAAATTCATATCGATATCAAACATATTCTGAGAACAAGCTTACTGCAAGGGATTACCAAAGAGAATAAATTAAGATTGCCTTTTGTATTAAGGAGACTTCCTTCAATCTAAAAACTCCTTTCTTCCAACCAAGTGTTATCCTTAAAAATAACACTTTTTGATACCAGCAATAAAATTTTTGGTAACAAAAATGCTTGCTTAAGGGCTGGGGATATGGCCTAGTGGCAAGAGTGCCTGCCTCGGATACACGAGGCTCTAGGTTCGATTCCCCAGCACCACATATACAGAAAACGGCCAGAAGCGGCGCTGTGGCTCAAGTGGCAGAGTGCTAGCCTTGAGCGGGAAGAAGCCAGGGACAGTGCTCAGGCCCTGAGTCCAAGGCCCAGGACTGGCAAAAAAAAAAAAAAAAGCTTGCTTAAGAGTTGGAGTTGGCTACATACTATGATAGGTCACAAGGAAACATAAATTTACTAATTTTAGTCTAGCTGCCTTTGTTTTTCCTTCCCAAACCTGCTGACACACAGTAACAATAAAATTATCAATGTCTGCATACAGATTTAATACAGATTTTAAAAACAGAAATAGAGAGTGTTCCATTTTGTGCTTTTATACAATAAATATCAAGTAGCAGCAAAAAACCTCAAACTTTTGTTCTTTCTTCTGATTAATTATGAAGAAAAAATAAAGATGAATAATGAATGGGATAGCATTAAAAATAAAATGAGAGAAAGAGGTAGAGATGGTAGCTATAGACAACTGATGCCATAAAAGGAAAGACAAAGCCAGAGTCCAGAAAGATAGAAAGGGTTGTGATGGAAGGAAAAATGTCCAGAAGAAAATCGAGCAAATGGGGCCATCAACCCAGAAGAGAAACAACCAGAGAAGATGGGAAGGTAAGAAGAGGAGAGAGCCAGCACTGTTTTGAACAAACTGTATTTGAAGGATCAGTAGAACGAGCTAGAGTTGAAACCATGTTCAGGAATAGGAAATGCAAGTTTCCAGGCCCTTAGATATGGTAACCAAAGCTGTGAGAATGATTGGGAGTGAAGTGATCATAGAATGAATGTCAAAGAACGACTTCGTTGAAATACTTCAAGGACATTTATTATTTGTTTATTTAGTAAAAGTAATGAGGTGCTACATTATTTTTGCAGTAATTTGACTTGACATTTTGTGATTCATTAATCTACCTGCCTATTATTTTCTTATTTGACCTCTTTCGTTTCCCTTCTTTCATTTTTCCCTCCTTCCTACCTTCCCACCTTCCTTCCTACCTTCCCACCTTCCTTCCATCCATCCTTCCTTTCGTTCTCTCTCCCTATTTCTTTCTTTCTTTCTTTCTTTCTTTCTTTCTTTCTTTCTTTCTTTCTTTCTTCTTTCTTTCTTTCTTTCTTTCTTTCTTTCTTTCTTTCTTTCTTTCTTTCTTTCTCTCTCTCTCTCTTTCTTTCTTTCTTTCTTTCCTTCTTTCTTTCTTTCTTTCTTTCTTTCTTGTCAGTCATGGGGCTTGAACTCAGGGCCTGGGCACTGTCCCTGAGCTCTTTTGCTCAAAGCCAGTGCTCTACCACTTTGAGCCACAGCTCCACTTCCTCTGTTTCTTTCTCATTTTCTCTCACTTTCTCTTCTTTCTTCTCTTCTCTTCTCTCCTCTCCTCTCCTCTCCTCTCCTCTCCTCTCTTCTCCTCTCCTCTCCTCCCCCCTTCTTTCTCTTTCCGTGCCAGTGGGGCTTCAACTAAGAGCCACTCAAGGCTGGAGCTCTATCACTTGAGCCATAGCTCCACTTCTAACTTTTTCATGATTAATTGGAAATAAAAGTCTCCAATAATTTTTTTTTGCAGGCTGCCTTTGAGCCTCAATCCTCAAATCTCAGCCTCCTGAATAGCTAAGACTACAGGCATGCACCATTGGCACCTAGCCAAATGCCTATTTCTAAGTTGATTTCTACCTACAGTTTGTTTTAGTGGAAAGTACCTCTCAAAGATACAAAAAATACCCTAAATCATGTTTGTATCCTTTATATTAACTATGAAAAGATTTTGGTTGAAACTTTACATGGTCAGTTCCTGTCTTCTTTGATGTAAAAAAAACTGGTTGTTTTGTAAATTGATTGGGAGATATTGTATTTTAAAATCTTTAACAAATGGACCCCAAGTGCATTACAACTCTTTCATCTGGAAGATTTTTTAATGTTTTTTTCACTAAGACTTTTAGGCATGTAGATATGAAAGTTTTAGTAGGTGTCATATTTGTATTGATTAGACAACAAAATCACTTAAGGATGGGAATGTCTCCAAGCTTCTCTTTTCCAAATGTTCTCTCTATAACACAAATTTTTTTTGAAAACTAATTTGTCAGTGTCTTGCTCTTTGGTTGACTTGTTCAGATCTAATTGGACCAGTGTTGTATGGCACCTGGTTGCTTGTAAGATGTGAGAAGAATCAGATTATAAAGAATGAAGATGTTTCTTCTTACTGTGACCAAAGGTAAGACTTTCTAGAATGTCAGTTCTCTGGTTTCATAATGGTCATTTGGCTGGAATGATTAGTATTATCTTCAATCAGTAGCTTATTTGTATAGAAAAACTATTTGGCCATTTGTGTGTGTATGTGTGTATGCATGTGTATGTATGTATGTATGTGTGTGTGTGTGTGTGCGTGTGTGTGTGCTGGTCCTCAGGCTTGAACTCAGGGCCTAGAAACTATCTGCGAAATTTTTTCTCAACACTAGCACTGTACCTCTTGAGCCATATATCTCCATTTCCAGCTTCTTGGTGGTTAATTGGAGATAAGAGTCTTATGGATTATCCTGCCCAGGCTTCCTTCAAATCAAGATATTCAGATCTCAGCTTCCTGAGTAACTATTTTAGGCAGGACCCACTGGTACCTGGCCCATCTAGCCACTTTTAAGGATTAATGTACTTATAACTAGATACTATAATCTACAAATTTATGGAAATAGCAATATGTAGTAATGTTCTGAAAGCAAGTGAATGAGTGAGATCATGCAGGTCAATCACAAAGGCCATTATGCAATTCATTCTCTTCCCCAGGAGACATCTTGTGTGGCTGGTGTGACACTGATAGAGAGGGAGTAATGATGTCATTCTATGGATAAGCATTAGTAAAATGCCTCAAAAAGATTCTCAAAAGTTATATAAAAAATATAAATAGCAGATCCCATCTCACCCCAGTTAGAATGGCCATTATCAAGAAAACTAACAATAACAGATGCTGGTGGGGTTGTGGACAAAAGGGAACACTACCACACTGTTGGTGGGAATATAAAGTTGTTCAGTAACTCTGGGAAGCATATGGAGGTTCTTCAAAAGACTAAACATAGAGCTTCCCTAAGATTCAGCAATTCCACACCTGGGTAGTTGATCGCAAACCAAAGCTACCAGCACAACCATGCTGATTACAGTATTGATTATCATAGCTAAGATATGGAATCAACCCCGATGCCCCTCAGTGAACAAAAAAAATGTGGTGTATGTACACAATGGAATTCTACACTTCCATCAGAAAGAATGATATTAAGGAAATGGAAATATTTGAAATGAAGTAAACCAGACCCAAAGAAACATAGAGTGAATGTTTTCCCTCATTTGTGGTAACTAAGATGGGCCTATAAATCTACAAGTAAACACACTGGATAGTAAAAGATAAAAAATTACACTCTGACATGATAAATTATACAGGACTGTAAACATTCACTCAGTGAGACCAAAGGTGGATATTCTTAGGAGAAGATCACAAGGGCTCAATAGCTAGTACATATGATCATACAAAATGATGTTTATCAAAATGAACTCCAAGACATAGAAACAAGAGTTAGTTTTGCCTTTGTTGCTATTTTTGTTTTCTTTTCTTTTTGTCTTGTTTGTAAGTTTATCTGTCTTTGGGAAGGTAAGGGGGGGATATAGAATGGTGGGACAAAGGGTGAACAAATGCAACAAGAATACTCATGAGACACTGTTAAAATGAACTATACAACTTGTGGGGGAGGAGGGTTGGGAGGTAAAAACTAGGAGAACAGGAGTGAATAGGTGACACTGTTCATAAAGAAATGTATTCATTACCTCACTTACATAGCTGTAACCCCTCTGTACATCACCTTTACAATAAAAATTAAAAATAGGAAGTGGTTCTGTGGTTCAAGTGGTAGAGCGCTAGCCTTGAGCATATATAGGCCTAGGGACAGCACCCAGGCCCTGAGTTCAAGCCCCAGCACTGGCAAAATAAATAAATATAAAAATACATAAATAGCATTTCTATAACTTTCCTCTTATACATATTCCAGTGGTTTGTCTTCCAAGACTCTAAGGACATCTATGCCCAGTTTAGAAATTGGTAATTCAGAACAGTACTTCTCAAATTTTACATTGAAGTTATATATGTATGAAGTATCTAGCCAGGTTTGCTTGGGACTAAGTTACATAAGTTAACATTTTCCTATTTAAGTATCTAGTCCCATGAGTCACAGCAATGGTGTGTAACCACCAACACAATCAACATATGCAACATGTCCACTGTCTTTCCAAATTACAGCATAACCCTTTGTAGCCTAGCCCCACCCACTGGCAGTCCCTAGCAACCAATAGTGTCATTTCTAAATTAAGATAAAATTCACACAACAGAAGTATATGGCTTAGTAGATTTTAGTATATTGACATATTATGTAATCATCACCACTGCTTAATTCCCACAGGTGTTTTTTCAAAAGAAAAGCTAGACACATCAGTCAAAATCTATTTATTTTACAAATATGTTGAACATGTAGATTGTCGAGTCCCCGAAAATGTTGTAGGATGGGATGCAAAGTCCTGCATCTTTAACAAGACCTCACAGGTGTGACACAGTTTGTCTCTAAATGATGTTTTGAGAAATTCTCTTTGAAAGACAAAGCTATTTCAATATAGCAGAATGCAGTCTGATTTTAGAAGACCACTGCACGTGGCAATTGGTCTGTTTCCTTAGAACTATAAAGAAAATAAAAAGATGTATCTCCCTTAGACCTCATTATCTTCTTCCAACAAACAGGATTTACTAACATTGACAACTTGTACCTTCCTTTGCTTAACCCTGCTGTCCAGTTGGGACTCCATTTCCTTGGAAAGACCTTGCATAGTTTTCTATGCACCTACAAGGGATGCACAACACCTCTTGGCCCCTGTCATATAATAACAGTCTCTTGAAGACTCTTGCTGGGGTAGGAGTCTACCACATACTCAGAATGGATGGCTAGAATACGAAGGTCCAAGCAATGATGTTGTCTTATAAGTACTCTCAGATTAGAATCCTGGAGATAGACTCTGAGGTTGAGAAATACATGTAAAAGATTCTTGGAGAAATATTTGCAGGAAGTACACCTGTAAGGAAGCAGATTGAACAGAGAGATCTGATGAGCTCACTTAATCTTAGAGTCAAGCCTGGAGGGGAGGACCTTTTAATATTGCCTCATGTTAAACTAGACTGTCAGGGACTTTTTTTTTTTTTGATGGTTGAATGAGTCTCAAAGGCTTTAATTTGGGAGGGGGGCTTATATAGCGGCAATGGTGGGAAAGGAAAGGACTTGGGCCATTGGTCTGTCGAGCTGCCCATCAGGTGATGTCATGAAACTTCCTTTGTGGGCTGGACACCTTATCATGGTGGCACTCACGTGTTCGCCCCCCAGGGGCGGGGGGCTTCTTTTCCGGTTGAGGGCAGAAGGTGGGAGGGGCTCCCTCCCACACTTCCCCCAGGACTGGGGGAAGGGCAGTGTCTCGCTCTCGGTGCCCTTCCCCCACCAAGGCCAAAACTGAGTCCCCAACATCTCCCCCTTTTTAGTTTTTTAAATGAGCAGGGGATGCTGTAAATACATGTCAGGGACTTTTTAATCTAGTGGTCTCTAGTCATTGGCTCTAAGATGCTCTTCAGTTAGTTTCCTGTAGTGACTGGCATGGCCCTATAAAGAACCTCACTGTGAGCCATTCCTGGCCAACATTTCTACCACCTCAGGTGGTGGGAGAAACTGAGCCCTGAAGAGGGTACCTGAGCACAATGCTGCGCTAGTATAGGTTGCACCACACAAAGGATTCCAGAAGAATGGTGTCTTTAAAGAGTTGAAAAAAAATCAAATTAGAATTCTATATTCACTGGAAATGTCTTTCAGAAAGGAAAGAAGATATTACAATTATTTCATATATTCCCAATTGAGGGGTTCTACTACAAGAGATGCTAAGTGCAGCTCTTCATGCTGGAGGGAAATACAGACAGATGGAAACCCAGTTCTGGAAGATGAGATGTAACATACTGAAAGGCAAACATATGAGGAAATATCAATGAATATTTTAGTTTTTCTTTTTTATTAATTTATTTATTGTCAAAGTGATGTACAGAGGCATTAGGTTTTCATACAAAAGGCAGTGAGTATATTTCTTGCCAACATGTTACTTCCTCCCTCATTTTTCTCCCTTCTCCTTCCCCCCCATGAGTTGTACAGTTGGATTACAGCGTATAGTTTTTTAAGTATTGCTGTTGCATTGATTCACCTTTTACCCTTTGTCTCTCCATTTTGGTGTTCTCCTTCTCTTCCCTAGTTCCAATAAACATATATACAATACCCAGAGTGCCGAAACCAGTAACAGTGACATCAGGGGTAAAATCCTGAGGAAGCAAGACAAAGGAAAGTGGCATAATGTTAGATGGTACATTGAAGATAACAATGACAATGGTAAACCACCACTTATTATCACAACTTGGAGTTCATTTCACTTAGCATCATCTTATGTGTTCATATGTACATAGCTATTGAGCTATCATGGTCTTCTGCTAGGACTATCCTAGACATGTACTATTACCAATGAGGGAAACCATAGAGTCTATGTTTCTTTGGGTCTGGATCACTTTACTTGGTATAATTATTTTTCCAAGTCCTTCCATTTCCTTATGAATGGGGTAGTGTCATTCTTTCTCATAGAGGGCATAGAATTCCAGTGTGTATATGTACCACATTTTCATGATCCATTCATTCAGCTACAGAGGGGCATCTAGGTTGGTTCCATATTTTAGTGATGGCAAATTGTGCTTTTATTTTTTCTAAATTTCTCCTTCCTTCCCTCCCTTCTTTCCTTCCCTCTCTCCCTCCCTTCCTCTCTCCCTCCCTCCTTCCCCTCACCTTCTCTTCCCTCCCTCCCTCTTTCCTTCCCTCCACTCCTCACTCCTCCCTTCCTTTCTTTTTCTCTCTCTCTTTCTTTCCTTCTTTCCCTCTCTCTCTCCCTTCCTTCCTTCCTCCCTCCCTCCCTTCCTCCCTCCCTCCCTCCCTTCCTTTCTGTGCCGGTTCTAGACCTTGAACTCACATCCTGGGAACTGTTTCTGAGCTTTTTTGCTCATGGCTAGCACTCATCCACTCAACACAGATCCACTTCTAGATTGTTTGCTGGAGATAAGAATCTCATGGCCTGGCCTGTCCCAGCTGGCTTTGAATTTCCATCCTCCAGATCTCAGCCTCCTGAGAGGAGCTTTAATTTTTGTTGAAACAGGGTTTCACTATGTAGCATAAGGTGCCCTTGCACTCAGTCTTCCTACCTCAGTCTCCTGAGTGCTGGGATTGCCAGTATGTGCCATACCCAGCTACTTTCTTCAACTCTTTAAGCAGAGGTTGTATACTGGATTGTCTGTAGCTTTCTTTCTTTCTTTCCACAATTCCCCTTTGAGGCTATATTTCTTGCCCTCTTTTTTTTTTTACTGTGTGGTTCTCAGGTTAGGGTTGGCTGGAAGTTGAAACTTGCATGGCAGAAATAAAACAGTGAGGTGCCAGACTTTGAAGTCAGGCCCCACCACGTGAACCCCATTTTAGAATCGAACCCTGAGCCAATCAGATCTGTACCTGTGTTCTAATCTTGCTTGCACAGCTGATTGTTGTAACCTTGTTTTTTGCCTTTATAAGCCCTGTGTAATCACAGCTCGGGGCTTCCTCCTAACCTCCGCTGTGTCGGTGGGTAGGACGAGGCCCGAGTTGGCAGCTCGTTAAATAAAGCCTTGCCTTGCTTTTGCATTTCGGAGTGTCTGAATCTCGGTGGTCTTCTTGGGGGTGGTCTTGCAACTTGGCACAACACAGAAACTTTTTTTTTTTTTTTTGCTGGTCCTGGGGCTTGAACTCTGGGCCTGGACTCTGTCTATGAACTTCTTTTTGCTCAAGACTAGCACTCTACCACTTGAGCCACAATGCTACTTCTGGCTTTTCCAGTGATTAAAGAGTCTCGTGGGCTTTTCTGCCTGCGTTGTCTTTGAACCATGATCCTCAGATCTCAGCCTCCTGAATAGCTAGTATTACAGGTATGAGCCACTAGTGCCCTGCTCAGAAACCATTCCTATCAAAAGGCTATGGACAGACAAGCTGGAGAAGGAAGGAGGAGGCTTCACATTGTCCTCATCATCCTGCTCCATGCCCAGCTTACCTTCTCAACTGCTGGTCTTCCTGAACAACAGTGATTTTGAACCCAGCACCTAAGTACTTGACCATGGCCCAAAGAACATTAAAATGACTCTGGAAAAGGTTACAAACAACTGCCATGTCTTCTGATATGATGTACTATTTTTAGTTTTCATCTTAACTCATTTCTCCTTTTGGCATTTGATGACCTCGTTTTCCTTCAAATGGTCTATTCTATTCTTGGTTTTGTTGACTCTAGGATGTCCTGGTTCTGTATCTTTTGCTGCTTTCCAGCCTTTTGATTTCACTGCCTGACCTGATAGCATGTGTTCTTGATTCTGTCCTAGGTTCTCTGATCCCGCCAGCTGCCCACACTCAGTGGTCTCCTCTATGAAGTCACCAAGCAGAAATTGGGGTCATATAAGCCAGAGTACTAGAAATTCAAGACACTGACCCTGTCACCCTTATGTTGTTCAAAGTCTATCAGGGGAGACAAAATAGATTATAGAATAAGGGATGGAAAAGTTTGGATCATCATGGGGCTTTGTTCATTGATAAGGAATTTCAACTGATCTTGAGGATTGAGGAAAATCAAAGATTTATAAAATAAGTTGTGATCAAATTTGCATTTCAGAAAGATCGTACTGGGAGGCTGGGTATGTGGCTTAGCAGTAGAGTGCTTGCATAACATGCATGAAGCCTTGGGTTCAATTCCTCACCACCACATACACAGAAAAAGCCAGAATTGGTGCTGTGTCTCACATGGTAGAGTTCCAGCCTCAAGTAAAAGGAAGCCAGGGACAATGCTTTGTCCCTGAGTTCAAGCCCCATGACTGGCCAAAAAAAAAGTCATACTAGAAATGATGTGGAGAAGAGACTAGAGGTAATAAGCTTGGAGAAAGGATATCATTAGATAGTTCCTGCAGTAAACCAAGTGTTTATGACTAAAGTCTTCACAGACCCATAAGAGAGAGATTGAGAAGATGAAAGGATAGAGTGGTTTTGAAAGAAGTATCTTTGATGGCATTTGTCTACTTGGTTGTAAGAAATAGGAAAAAGCCAGTGCTGATGGCTCAATGTCTGTAATCCTAGCTACTCAGGAGTCTGAGATTTGAGGATTGCAGTTTGAAGCCAGACCAGGCAACAAAGTCCATGGGACTCTTGTCTCCAATAAACTGCTCTGGAAAAGCCAGAAGTGGTACTGAGGCTCAAGTGGTAGAGTGCTAGCCTTGAGCACAGAGAGGCTGAGGGGCAGCACCCAGGCCCTGAGTTCAAGCCCCAAGACAGTCAAAGAAAAGAAAAAGTTGAAGGGGTGTGCAAGGTTTCTAATTGGCTGAATGGATTAAAATGGGTTACTACTGACAGGGATGGGGATAAAGGAGAAAAAACAGGTTTTGAAGGAGGAAGGATGAGTTCAGTTTGCAGTTTAAGTTACATTTAAGTTTAGGATTATTTCATTTAGGCACTATTTTCAGTGAGATTAATTCTTTCTTTGTTGTCATGGGGCTTGATCGCAGGATCTGAGCACTGTCCCTGAGCTCTTTTTTCTCAAGGCTAGCACTCTACCACTTTGAGCCAGGAATCCACTTCCAGTTTTCTGGTGGTTGGTTGGCAATCAGAGTCTCACAGACTTTCCTGCCCAGGTTGGCTTTGAACTGTGATCCTCAGATCTCAGCCTCCTGAGTAGCTAGGATTGTAGGCCTAAGCTACCAGCACATGGCTAGATTAATTCTTTGCTGTGTGGGGTTGTTCTGTTCATTGCTGGGTGTTCAGCAGCAAACGACTAACTACCAGAAGCAATATACTCTCAGTAATGAATATAAAAAATGGTTCCAGACCTTGCCAGATGCCCCCTGTGTGACAAAGCTTCTCTCTGTGGAGAATCAATGAAGAAGAGAGATTGCTCCACATTCAACTGTTATGCATATGAAAATGATAGGAATATTTGCATCTCAGCCCACAACTTCTCCCAAGCTCTAGACTCAGGGAATAAATAGCCCAATAGGCTGGGCAGGATGATGACCAATTCAGTCAGGGAGGGTATTTCCATTCCATCTGTACACATTCTTTTCAGAATTTCCTACAAGTTACCAGGGCTTTAAAGGCATAAGGGGAGCAAACTTGTGGAATTTTTTTCTATATAAAGAAGACAATGCAACACAGAGAAAAATGAGGAAGAAATTAAATATGATTTTGCTTTTACTTGGGAACTTTCTTTTTACTCTGGAGGATGATTCCTCAGGAGCTAAACAGGTAAGTTTTTTAGAACTTAGGGAAATGTATGGCTTCAGAAACGGATTGTCTAATTTTCAGAAATGTGTAAGATAACAGGTTGCCCTAAGTCAATGGATTTAAGTGTTCTGGAAAATTCACTACCTTTGTGTAGAAAGAGGGCTAACAAAAAATAATTACTATTGTCAAAGTGATGTAAGGAGGGATTACAGTTTCATACGTAAGGCCATGGGTACATTTCTTGTACTATTCGTTACCTCCTCCCTCATTCCCCCCTCCCTCCTCCTCCTTTCCCTCTCCCCACATGAGTTGTTCAGTTGGTTTACACCAAATGGTTATGCAAGTATTGATTTTGGAGTCATTTGTCTTTTTATCCTTTGTCTCTCGATTTTGATATTCCCTTTCACTTCCCTAGTTCTAATACCAGTATATATAGTATCCAGGGTACTCAGAGGAGATACAGTGATAGCGTGGGGACAGTCACAGAAAGGGGATACAAGAGGATCATCAAGAATAGAAGCTATGGTTTCACATGGAACGTTGAAAGTAATTACAACAGTGACATATCACTCGTTTCCATAACATGGAGTTCATTTTACTTAGCGTCATCTTATGCATTCATAAGGGCATCGCTATTGGGCTCTTGTGATCCTCTGCTGTGACTAGCCTAAACCTGGGCTAATTATTCCCTATGAGGGAAACCACAGAGTCCTTGTTTCTTTGGGTCTGGCTCACTTCACTTAGTATAATTTTTTTTCAAATTCTTCCATTTCCTTATGAATGGGGCAATGTCATTCTTTCTGATAGAGGCATAAATTCCATCGTGTATATGTACCACATTTTCCTGATCCATTCATCTACTGATGGGCATCTGGGTTGGTCCCATATTTTAACTATGAGAAATTGTGATGCGATGAACATTGTTGTGCTGGTGACTTTAGTGTGTTCTTGCTTGTAATCTTTTGGGTAGATGCCCAAAAGTGGGGCTGCTGGGTCATAGGGGAGCTCTATGTTTAGCCTTCTGATGAATCTCCATACTGCTTTTCAGAGTGGCTGAACCAGTTTACATTCCCACCAACAATGAAGTAAGGTTCCCTTTTGGCCATATCCCCTCCAGCATTTATTATTGTTAGTTTTCCTGATAATGGACATTCTTACTGGGGTGAGATGGAATCTCAATGTTGTTTTGATTTGCATTTCTTTTATGGCCAGTGATGTAGAGCACTTTTTCATATGTCTCTTGGCTATTCTCATTTTTCTTCAGAGAAGTTAGAGCTAACTTTTTCTGCCTTTATTTTATTTTCCCCATTGTGATAATTATGATGGTCTACCATTTGAAACCACAGCTCCATTTCTGGTTCTCTGGTGGTTAATTGGAGATTCAGACACCGTGGAGTTTCCTGCCAGGGAAAACCAAATCAAGATCCTCAGATTTCAGCCTCTAGAGTAGTTAGGATTACAGGCACGAGCCACTGGCATCCAGTTTATTTGTGTTTTTAATGGGAAGTAAGTCCTGGAACTAAGTACAAAAAGCTACAAGCACTCCACATTCTGGAGAGTTCCACTGACACCCCGGTGGTGGGACTGAATACCTCACCAGGTACAGCATCTCACTTCTATATAAGGAAGAGGGCTAGGGAAGTGAGGTAAGAAAGGAAACCAGAATACCATGGTTACTGTGTACCTAGAGGGGAGAGAAGAGATGATTCTTTCCTGTATTCTCAAAGGCTGGGGAAAGGCTCCTGGTTTACTGGCAGTGTGACCAGACAGAAGCTAAGCAACCTTGATCCTAGTGACCCTCATGAAAAGAATTCCAGCAAGACAGGCACATAGTGAAAATGATAGGGATGTTTATTAGGAAAGAAATATCTTTCAATAGACTGAAAATGGGTCTTCTTTATATAGTGAGAATGACAGTAATTTTTACCCCAGGCAAAAGCACAAGACCCTGTCTGAAAAACAAACTGAAGGCAAACAGACCTGGAATGTGGTTCAAGTAGTAGAGCACTTGAGAGTACTCCCAGTACCATAAAAAATAGTATCAATTTCAAACCAGAATAGAGATATGGATACAGTTGAGCTTCTATTTTGGATTTTGTTGTTGTTGTTGTTAGCCATAATGAGTTGTGAACTCAGAGGCTTATCCTTGCTAGGCAGTTCCCTACTGTTAGGTTTTTAAAGTAGGTAGCCGGTAAAGGAGAACACCACGCAGTATTCAGGCAGGAGAGAACGTTTATTACTGAACTGCTGGCCTGTGGCCAAGATGATCCATGGCCGGAGAGAAGGGAGAGAGAGAGAGACCTCCACCCAGCCCTGCTTTATTTAGGGCAGGGGCAAGGGGTGTGGCCAGGTGGATTAGGATGTGACCTCGGGGCAAGGGGAGATAACTGCCTCCAGGTCTGCAGGTTACCCAGGTAACTGGGTGGAGACTTAATGAGGTGGGGGCATCTGCATGGAGCCCTCAGGGAGAGGACCTAACACCTACCACTTGAGCCATGTGCTTTTTGTTTTAGTAAATTTTTTTTCAGATAGGGTTTAGAGCTTTTGTCCTCAGTATTTAGAACACTTTGCTGAATTTCCTTAGATCGTATTTCCCTTCTTGCCAGTGTGTACTGAGTTCTGATGAAATTAAATGAAGATGCATTTATTGATTAAGGTGTTTGGCCCTTCTGGCCTCAGTTTTTTCTTTTCTTTTTCTTTTTTTTTTTTTTTGCCAGTCCTGGGGCTTGGACTCAGGGCCTGAGCACTGTCCCTGGCTTCTTTTTGCTCAAGGCTAGCACTCTGCCACTTGAGCCACAGCGCCACTTCTGGCCATTTTCTGTATATGTGGTGCTGTGGAATCGAACCCAGGGCCTCATGTATATGAGGCAGGCACTCTTGCCACTAGGCCATATCCCCAGCCCCTGGCCTCAGTTTTTATCATCTGTAAAAATAAAAGAGTATTTTAAGCTGTCCTCAGAACCAGGATCCATTTGAATTCAAGGAGGTTGCCAGAGGGTATAACTGCAACTTGAAGAACTGAACTTGTAGCTAGGGGTGCTGTGTTTATGACACCAGTGATGATTGCATTTGTGTCATTGCCACAGAAAAGTTTGAGGATGAATCTGGTAAAGTAATAAGTGTAGAGAAGATTTTTTTTTTTTAGCAAGGAAGAAAAGCAGGAAACAACAAAGGAAACACAAAAGCAGGAGGCTGGAAATGAGGGTATATGAGAAATGGGCCAAGTCCTTGGTATGAGGCATATTTTATAAGGCTAGAGTCAGCGTGGGAGTCTACAGGTCCCCATCTCTGTGGGTCTTTGCTTCTTCCACTTGGCATGCTTCTAATTTTCTGTGATAATCCTCCCGTAATAGAAACTTCTGTTCTTGACAAGTTTGGGATTCCTAGAGGCCAAGTCTCCTATGAACACAGATGATAGGTGTTTGAGAATCTGCAGTCTTTCAGGAGATACTTATTTAGGTCAGAAAAGTCAGTTCTTTTTAGGATATGCTTGTGTAGGGCATTTTCTTTTCCATTAACAAGGTCTCCTTGTAGTCCAAGGATGAGTTTTACCAGATGTTTTCCTTAAGGTATTTACCCAGAATGGGCTTATCCAGTCAAGTTACTAGTGCATGGTTATTAGCTAGTGCCTAATGCAGAGTGAGGATTTCAAGTTGCCTACTATTACAGTGTTTATTCTTAGCTCCTAGCTCTTGTTTCCCATGCTTTAAGGTCCCTAATGTAGCCTGCCTCAAATCAAAGCATCATTGTGTGAAATAAGACTATTCATTAAAGTGCTTAGCACAATCCCTGGCACAGAATATGTGTTTGAAATGGGAAAAGCATTTTAGAAACATACACCCTACATTTATATCATTTCCCCTAGCAATGAGATACACAGGAACATGTTATAGATCACATAAATGTTTGTTACGTTTCATTTTCATTTTTCCCAAGTAGATCAGAAGTATGATTTACCCTTTACTTGATTTCTCAAATCCAGATCTGTTACCAACATACACAAAGGCTTCCTTTCTGGCCCAGTTCTCACAGGCTGGGCACTGGGAAGGCAGGCGTTCAACACCTATTGGAAGATAGTGATGACACTATTAAGACCTTTAGCTGAAAATGAGGCCTGCATAGTTTTTATTTGATCTTTATTTAGAACTTCATTGAAATATTTTGCCTTGGCCAATTCACTCTCAGAGGGAGGCAGTATAATTAAATTAGGCTTAGTTGGGCTCTTGTGGGAGGGCGGCTTTTGGAACTGGTGACAAAGAGGGGGCCTCAGCAGCGTCCTACTTTTCTCTACTAACAGAAAGACACAAAATTATGTTTATATAACTCTTGTATTGCAGCATGGCTGAAAAAAGCTCGATTGGGATCCGTTCTGACATTATAGAATTGAAAAAACAAAACAGCATTCACACAGTAATTTTTATTTTATTTTTTCTGTTTAGAATCTAGCAAATGATACTAACACCTGAGAAACGAAGGGAAAGGGGAAAGCTTCCCCAGGGCAAGGCTGGTCCGCAGCCCAGTCCCGCCCCGCTGAGTGCCACGCCCCGTTGCACACCACGCCCCTCTCGGGCCACGCCCCCAGCCCTGCGGGATGCCACGCCCCCCCGGAGCCGGACCGGGCTGGGGCCCGACCGGACCGAGTAAGCCGAGCCCGCAGCGCCAGGGGGGAAGGAATTTCCGGCGGACTCGCTGAAGTGCAAGCCGCTTCCGCTCCCTTACTCGGCACGCTGCTGTCCTGGGACGCTACCCTGACCCGGAGGTTCCCCCGCCCCCCTACCCCGTGCCCACCAGTCGCCACCTCCGGCAGCGGCCCCGACCCCATGCAGTCCCGTCTCCTGCTCCTCGGGGCGCCGGGCGGCCACGGCGGCGCGGCCTCGAGGCGCGTGCGGCTACTCCTGAGGCAGGTGTTGCGGAGTCGGCCGGGCGGCGATGGGCAGCGGCTGGAGGTCAGACTGCGGCACGCCGGGGCGGGGGCCGACTCAGGTAAAGCGGGTGTCCCGCCGCGCTCCCTACGGGGCTCCCCGCCCCTCCTCCCCCGGGCCCTCGCCGCTGCCCCACTTCGCTGTGCTGAGCCCCGGGAGTCCCGGAGGTCGCAATTCCCTGCTCGCTGCTGCTGAGTGCTGGGTCCTGTGGGCAAAGCGCTTGCCCTCTCTGGAACTCATTCCTGTAACCCGAGGGGTCCGGATTAAAGTTTTTGATGAGCTGCAGTTGTGCTTCCCGCTTCTCCCACTGGTGCTTTTTGCCCCCCTCCACTGCCCCCCCCTCCCCCCAGGATTCTGACTGCATGACTGCAGCACCTGCAGAGGTCAAGGTAGCAAGCAGCGGTGGTGGTGGTGGTGGTGGTAGTTCTGGAACGCCGAACTTTACTATGAACTCTGCAGTCTCAAAGGCCTGGAAGCTGGTCTGCTGTCAAATTCTAGCCAGGACTTGTGAAAGCACAGAAATGTATGCAGTCTCACACAAGAACTCTTCTGTGTGCTAAATGTATTCACAAATCTTTCCAAGTTTAACAGGAGTCTCTGGAAGTTGAAACATTCTCAGTGCTGGAAGTCATAGGTTAATTTAGTTAAAACCTTTTACTGTCCAATTGAGGTGACGGAGCCTCAGAAAGGAAAAACAGTGGTTTAATGGAGGTCATACTAGTGACTGTATTAGCTTCACACAGTCGGGTGTCTAAACTTGCTCAGTTTCCTTTTCGTCTCTACCTGAGCTGGCCTTAGGCTGTGTGTTGTGGTTTGCGTGTTTGTGATGGTTAAGGGGAGGGATGTTATTGCTGTTTGGAAAGTCAGCGATTCCAGGCAACCTTTGGTCAATATCCTTGTTGCTTTACCTTGGAAATTGCTTCATTGTACCAATTACTCTTTCATCTCCCCAATCAATAGTTTTTCTTCCCAAGAAATGAGTTGGTTTATCTCTCATTCATCCATCCATCCATTGAACAACTTCTCCACACACAGAATTTCAAATTTTGCTCTTCCTCCATTGTGCCCCCTAGATTATTTATTGCCTGTCCTGTGATAAGGGAGAACATCCTGGTGGCAGGAACAAGGCTGCTCACCTCATGATAGTTGGGAAGCAGAGACAGGAAGGAGCCAGAAGAGATGTATGAACTGTTCAAAGAAACATCCCAGTGATCTACTTTATCCAACTAGGCCTCACCTGGTCTGTACCATCTTCCGGTAATATTGCCATCAAGTTTTGATTCCATGAATGGATTTGTCCATTAATTAAATCCTCATGATCCATCCACTTGGTAGATGATTGGATCCACAAGCTGTGAACCAATCCATCAACACAGATGGCTTTTAAAGGGCAAAAATGTTCAAACCATACATTTTCTCCCCTCCCTTGCATGTTCATGGTTTTGTTGTTCTTTGCTTATTTACTGGTAGCTGACGCTTGGCTACCAATCTGTATTATTAAAGCATAAAGAATTTTTTAGTTTTAAAAACATTCTTGTTGGCTGGGTGCCACACCTGTAATACTACGCAAGAGGCTGAGATGTGAGGATTCCCGTTCACAAACCAGCCTGGGAAGGAAAGTCTATGAGACTTTTATCTCAAATTTACCACCGAAAAGTCAGAAGTAGAGCTGAAGCTGAAGTGGTAGAGTGCTAGCCTTGAGCAACAAAGCTTAGGGACAGCACCTGGCCCTTAAGTTTAAGCCTTAGGACTAGCAAGGGTGCACATGCATGCGCACACACAACTATAAATTGGTTATAAAAGCATTGTAAACACATGTAGTATGAATTTCAAAAGTCTATTGTATAGGCAATGACATATAGTTGTAAATGTCCTCAAACCTTGTAATGTTTAACAAAAGAAAGCACAAACTTTGTTCTTAATATGAGTCAGGGCCATCTTATGGTCAGTGTAATGTACTTCAGAACTCTAAAGTACATTATGTTAACCACACTTGTCTTGCTACTGCAAAGACTTATAATGTTGAAGATTTGCAGCTGATTGGCCACAGTAAGGGCAGTTCTGAACCAAGTAAATGAAAGGTGAGCTATTAGCTACGTTAACACTTGCGTAAAATTTCAAGATGGGAGTGGCCCATTTGGAACCAGAGATCATAAATAGACAAATGTAAAATCATAGAAAGGAGTAGACTGGCTGCTACCACAATTTTTATTAAATAGATTCAACTGCTTTGTCTTCATGACTTCCACATATGGAGATTATACTGGAATGCTTTCTCTGCATGGTGTGACCACATGACTGTCTCCTCCACTTGCAACTGACATTGCTTCCTAGAAGTTTGAAAAAAAAGCAACAAACTACATAAATATCAGATTTAAGTTGCTTTTCTTATTTCTCCTTGATGGTATATATCTAATTTATCTGTATGTTTCTTTGGTGCCAGTCAACACTTTGTATCTAATAAACATCCAGTGGCTTTCTAGGTGAAAGTTCATGGCAAGGAATGCAAGAGGCTGCAACTGCTCTGTTAGTGCTCAGAATAGGACTTTATTGAGCATGAGTAAAAAAACAAACAAACAAGAGAGGTCATTTAGGTTAAAAGGAAAAAAAAAGAACCCAAACCATGACATTAAGTTTTTTTCCCTTACCATTATTATTATTAAATGGGTTCACTAGTTTTTCTTTATCATTAGGAAGAGATATCAGAAGCACATAGTACATAAACTAAGGTGGAGTTAGTGATACATTGGGGTTTTTTCCTTCTGAAGTAAAAACAAAATACCACTAAACTGTTCTTAATTCAAGGTGATTCCATTCCCCTCCCAGGGGACATTTGGCACTATGTGGGGAAAAACTAGGGAGGAAGGGTGCTAGCTAGCATCTGGTCGGTGGGCACCTGTTAAACTCTAAATGCACAAGAAAGAATTACTAAGTAAGAAAACTACCCAAGAAAGAATTACCTAGCCCAGAGTATCAGTAGTGCCACTGATTAGAGCCCTGACCTAAATCAATTTCTTTGTCAAAGCTACTGTTAAAATAAAAATGTGAGACAAATTCACTCGAAGAGTTTCATTGAACAAAGAATGATTGGCAGGCTGTACAGCTCTGAACAAGAAGAGGCTGCAAGAAATTCAATCAGCAATACAAGAAAGCAGCAGTTACCTCATGGGCAGGAAACAGAAGTGGGATACAGGAACAGCTTGATTGTTCATAGGCCAATGTTCATTTGTACTGTGTTCATTTGAACATGTTCTGATCAGTTGGCAGCCTGCTCCCTAACTGAAGTTGGGCTTCTGTGACTGGCTAGGACTCACTGGTTACAAAAGTCTACTGCTAGTCAGTTCATTATGTTAGGACTCAAAAGTACAGCTGTATCTTCAGGCCATGTTTACTTTATTCAACTGCAAATCATTACATAATAAAGTATATGTCACAGAGCTGAATGTCTTCAGAGTACATTCATGACTGGATGTATATGCATACATTAACAATTCATTAACAGAATCCAGTCTCCAATCTGGAAGAGATTAAAAATACTAAAAGCACATTTTAGAAGAAGAGTTTCAACAGAAGTACTTGAAATATATAATGGAATATATAATCTATACATTTTTGAGATTGGTGAAAACCTGGAAATACCTGGAGAAAAGTATTTTCTTTTCCCATGAGAAATTTCTCATGGGATGGCAAACATTAAATATCAGTTATATCATTTTATTTATTTATTTATTTATTTATTTATTTATTTATTTATTTATTTATGTGTGTCTAGAGTTGGAACCAAGTCTTCCACTTATTAGGCAGGGTTGTTTAAGTTATTTTTGGATAGAGGCTCACATTTATGCCTGGCCTGGACTGCAGTCTTTTTAGTTACTCTTTGCTTAGCTGGGGTGACAGACATTGACAGACACACATCATCACAACACCCAACTTTTTATTGGTGGAGGTAGGGATCTTAATGTTTTTTTGGCCCAGGCAGCCCTTGAACCAGTATTCTCCTGATCTCCACCTCCTAAGTTGCTCAAGAAGAGGCTAGGATAACCTAAGTGAGCCACTGTGCGGATCCTTCTCTTGGTTCAACACTGTTTGGACAAAACAGACCTGTGGATTCCCTCTTCAACACCAACTGCCTTCCAGACTTTTCTCAGATGACAGCCTATAAGTCGGTCTTCTCATCTATCCCCTGCTTCCAGGACCAGCCAACACATTTTATTGTGTGGTTAGTTCTATATGGAAGATATCTCAGATTTGTCAGAATTAAGCTGTCAACTTCCTGGTCAATTTTCATCTGCAGGCCTTTTATACCTCCCCCTCTCTGGGCTACTATGTTATAACAATGATTTGGCGCTGGAGATCCTGGGCCACTTCTTCATTGTCACTCTATTTCACAGGGAAGTAAGGAAAGAAGGAAGGGAGGAAGGAAGGAAAGGAGAGAAAAAACAGGAAAAAAAGGAAGGAAGGAAGAAGTCTTATTTTGCCATCATTGACAAAAATCCTGGAGAGAATATATGTTACTCAAACTTCAGCCACTTGACCATCTTGAAAGTAATGGCTTGAAAATGGGGTGTTTTGGTTGTTTGTGCAGGGCTCGGACAGATGGGGATTTTAGTGCTCAACCACTTGTGCCACATCTCTACTTGTGGCTTTTTGGTGGTTTACTGGAGATTAGAGTCTAAGGAATTTTTCTGCCCAAGCTGGTGCCAACTCAGTCCTCAGATCTCAGCTTTCTGAGTAGCTAGGATTACAGGTGTGAGCCACCAGTGCCTGGCTAAGGAGTTTCGATATATCAGTGCCAACCAAGTCTTTCCAGACTTTTAAGTTATATGCCCAAATAATATGTTGATTTACTATAAAACTGATATTTTAAATGATCTGTTAACTGACAACTTGATTGGGGCATTATTCAATTTTGTTAATAATAGTGACTGAACAACTACCTAACTTACAGACAAATGGTATACTTGCTTATGTATCATGCCTCGTGTTTTGGAGAGGTATTTAAAGAGGCTTTACCAAGATGTATCAAATGGCTCTATTTTACTTTCTTACTAGCACCTTTTTACTGTGCTGAGAACAAGTTGGCAAAATAAAACTATTATTTTCTACATCCTTTTGCTGATACAGTATAGTATGAAAATACATTTTGTCAAACTTTTAAAGTTTTCACAGGTTTTGCGCTATGGCTCAAAGGGTTGAGTGCCAGTTGAGCAAGCAAGCTGATCAAAAGCATGAGGTCCTGGGGCTGGGGATATAGCCTAGTGGCAAGAGTGCCTGCCTCGGATACACGAGGCCCTAGGTTCGATTCCCCAGCACCACATATACAGAAAACGGCCAGAAGCGGCGCTGTGGCTCAATTGGCAGAGTGCTAGCCTTGAGCGGGAAGAAGCCAGGGACAGTGCTCAGGCCCTGAGTTCAAGGCCCAGGACTGGCCAAAAAAAAAAAAAAAAAAAAGCATGAGGTCCTGAGTTCAAGCCTCAGTATCAGCAAAAAAACAGACTATTCCTCCTAAATGAATCAAATCACTAAAGCATACTAACAAAAAAAGCATTTTTACTTTTTAATTAAAGTAAATAAAAATATATATTTAAGGAATATTGTTAAAAAAACTATTGAAAAATAAATTGTAGGATACATTTGGTAAACTAAATTACTAAAACCAGTAAAGAGTAAATGAATCTTATATTCTTAGGCATTTTTTCTTTGTATTATCACTGACATTCATTGTATTTATATATGTCTCATAATATGATTTTGTAATTCTGTTTATATACTTTATAAAAAGAATACAGTGTTAAACCTTTTTATTTAATGAGTACTATGTGCAAAGGCATATGGTAGTTTATAAAGTATGCAATAAACTTCTTTACTGAACATTAGAGGGTAATCAAAGAAAAATCATTTAATAAGAATCAGAAATAAATTTGTTAATTTCTTTAGACCTCATGATCAAGTATTTTTTGACATTACATTTAATGAAGCAAAACCTGGTCTAGAAGCTAATATGTGCTATTTTATTAATAAAAGCTTGAAAATAGTATTTTCTAAGATGAGGAATTATTGTAATGTGTTAAGTATTTCATGATTTGTTTTAAAGTAAGTTTGCAACTTGGCCTAAAAGAAGCACTTAAAAATCGTCTCTGATATTTAGTCAGTGTACTGTGAAAAATTTGTTAGTACTGTACTAAAAATGATTTCAGTTACTTTAAAATGGACCAGCATCAATGATAGGAATTGCTTTAATGTTCTGAAGTGCCTTTTCTTTTTAAAGCAATAGCATGTCCTCCAGATAAGCATTGAGACAGCTTATCTTTGAGTGTGTGAAAAGCTAGTGTTTGAAGTTTCCTATTCTGTGCTCCCTGACCTTTCCCATCCTGGCTGACTTGACAATACTTACTTTTACTTCCTCAGTCTGTGGAACACTATGTAAAACAGCTAGCATAGACCATAGTAGCTAGTGCTAAAGCAACTCTGCACTTTTAGTAGGAATATTAAAAGATTTTAATAATTGGTTTTCATTTTTGATTAACTTTAATTGTAAAAGGAGTTTCACTTCAACATATCAGTTTATATGTACAACACATTTTGGTCAGTGTACCCCTTCCATCATTCTCTCCCATCTCTTCCAACCCCACCCATTCCCTCAAGTTTCCTTGTTCTGTTTTCACACATGTACATTGAATATTAGGCTGTATTTGCCCACTATCTTTTTTCCATTTGGCCACTGCCCCCCAAGACAAGACATGGTTCAGCTTCCTGTGTGATTTGAATAATTTTAGAAAGGAGCTTTGCCCTTATATTTGTAATCTTCTTTGTCCTTTGATTTGAGTGCCCTGGAGCAAGAGTGCCCTGTAACCAAAGGAAAAAGACTGTTCCAAAAATGCTTGTGGGAATAGAGAAACTGAAGACCCTGCCCTTAGGAGCTCCTGGAGGAGAAGATGGGAAAACTAGTTTTGGAACCTTGGAAAGTGTTCATATATCCTCACTAAAAGATCACTGTTAATAGAGGAAATACAATTTGATGAAATGCTGTGAAAGAAAGCATTGATATATTTTTAGAAGTATAAATACATTATAAAACTATAAACCTAGCTAGCAAAAAGACAGGAATGAGTGGAGGGGTGGCTCAAGTGGCCTTGAATGGAAAAGCTGGGAGACAGAGACCAGGTCCTGAGTTCAAGCCCCAGAAATGGAATGATCAGTTTTTGAGGGGGGTGATAGAGGTTGTGCTAAAGGAAAACTTAGGCAGGGTTCACTGGGAGAGATGAAGATATTTGAGTTGTGTACAGAGATAATGGTGTGGAAAAGATAATCATGGTGGAAGAGACGTGTAGAAAGCCATTTAGGCTGAAGATGTAGACTTTCTGTTTACTGAAGAAGGAATACAAGATCTGGAGATGTTTGGGCACACAGAACACACTGAGTTCCATTCTTGTTGGAGTTGAGATGCCTACAGGTAAAGTCTCGGTAGGCTACTGGCAAGAATGCAACTCAGGGAGAGAGGTGATCCTAAGTAGGTATTTAGGAATTGGGTGAAGGTCAGAGTTGTGCCATTGGTGTGGACTAAATGACTCAGAAGACTAGCACCACAAGGACAGTGGCCAGGATGTGAATTGTTAAGACAGGAATGGTAAATACCTAGTCCGTGTGGTTGCTTTGACTCTTCCTCTCTGTCTGTAGCAGATGTGGCTAAGTGATTACTACCTTATTTCTCTGTGACAGCATTTTCTATTGTGCTTTCTTTTCATTTTGGCCACACTGGAGTTTGAACTCAGTGCTATGCCACTGAGAGCACTTAGGTTCTGTCACTTGAATCTTTGGCTCTGTTTCTCAGATAGGGTTTCCTGTTTTTGCCAGGGCTGGTCTGGACCATCATCCTTCTACTTGTTTTCCTCATAGCTGGAATGATAAGTGTGCACCACTATTCCCTGCTTATTGATTAAGATGGGGTCCTCACTCTCTTTTTCTGTTAGGCCTAGCCTTGAACTGTAATGCTCCTGACCTCAGCCTCCTGATTAGCTGGAATTACAGGCATGAGCAACTGAGCCCAGCCATTTTAATGTATTTTAAAATTAATTTATTGTTACTGTAAAGGTGATGTACAGGGGTCACAGATGCCTCTTGTACGATGTTCAAATGTTTAAAGATCTTTCAGTTACCTTTTCATTGGTAATACCTGATTTAACTCAGATGTAGTCAGAGAGCATAATGTATGATCTCAGTCCTGTGAAATTTATCAAGACTTGATATGGTCTAGCCTGTCATATATTTTGGTGAGTGTTCCATATAAATTAAAAAAAATGTATTACGCTGTTATTGGCATATTGTTTCATAAACATCATTTAAATCAGATGGGAATGAGTGAGTTCAGATCTCTCTGGCCTTATCTCTACTCTCAGCCAAAAGTGATTTCCTCAGCTTTTGAACCCTTCCACCCTCTGCTTCTTCCAGCAGTTACTTAGAGAAGCATATTAAGTTATCTATATATGATTGTAGGTTTGTCTTTTTCTGCTTTTTGTTTTACCAATTTTTCTTTTCTTTATTTATTCTCTAGCTCTCTCTTGCCTAGGTCACCACAAAGTCTCTTTCTTCTTCCACAAAGAGTCATGGCTCCTATTAGATTGCTTCTTCCTCTGGCCCCTCAGGCATAGGTATGGTTCTAGATGAACTACGAGGGTACTGTATTGGCCTTGTTGTTTCCCAAATTGCCCTAATCTTCATAGTTACCTGGTGATGTAATCAAATGCAACAGGTTCTCATCTGGAGGAGTAAAAGGAAAACAAAAAAAAATTATGTTGAGACAAGGATTTATTGCCTATGGCAGGAGTACCCTCCTTGAGCAAAGGAGTGTGAGGGTTTTTATTGGGAAGTTTGTACATAACCATATAGGAAAGCACTTTACAGTGGGCACATTGTGAGTATGTTCAGTTCAAGGTCATATTTCAAAAAGGAAAGCGGGCCAATACATTTATGTTTCTTTGTTTTCTTTTTAGGTGATACAGTTAATATTGGAGATGTATCCTACACATTGAAAACTCCTAAGAACCCAGAACTTGTGCCATGGAACTACAGTAAGAAATATTTGTTCATGAATGAATATTAACTTTTTATTATAAAAATCTTCAAACATACACAAAACTGGGGATACTACAAACCTAATGAACATTCAGCTTCAACATTCATGTGTATCATGCCAGTCTTCTACTCGATCCTCTGTTTTTGTCAGGAGAACCTATTTTAAAGATCCTTTCACTTTACTCAGGCGGATTCATGTTTATCACATGCTACCATTTCTTTTTTACTTCAGATGAGGTTTAGCTATAATGCAGAGATTTTAGTTTTGATAGTTTTATAAACCCATATGGCCACTCGGATTACTTATATTGCCTCAAATGTTCACATGTGCCTCTTCTCATTTTCCTTGGTCTGGAAACAAACTAACGTTCTCTTCTGCCATGTAGATTCTTTAGCTTCACATAAAACTAAGAATTGTATGATGTGCTTGTGTATGAATGCATGTATATATACATGCATCTTTGTGTTTATGTCCAGCTTTCTTCCGCCAGGAGAATGCATTTGAAGTTTACCCATGTTACAGTACCTATCCATTGTTTTGATTCTTGAGCAGTATTCCATCGTAGAAATATTCTATAGTTTGTGTACTTATTCTCCTTTCGATGGATACTGGGATTGCTTCCAGTTTTGGAGTGTCATAACAAGTTATTATGAAATTTATGTACAAGTATTATAGTCATAGGTTTTTACTTCTTTTGAGTAAAAAAATAAAAAGGAATTGAGGTGATACATCCTTGAGAGAATGCCTGGCTAACATTGTCTAAAACAGTTGTGCCAAACTTGTCAATATTGGTATTTTAGTGTTTGTGGTTTTACTCATTCCTATAGGTATGAAATAACACATCATGGCTTTTGTTTTATTAAGGTATAATTCATATCCCATAAAATTCACTATTTTGGGGTGGGGGGAGGTCCTGGGGCTGGCTTACAGGTCCTGGGAGATGTCCCTGATAAGCTTCTTTTGTTCAAGGCTAACGCTCTACCACTTGAGTCACAGCTCCACTTCTGGCTGTTCCTGACTAGTTTATTGGAGATAATAGCTTCTCAGACTTTCCTGCCCTGGCTGACTTTGAACCATCATCCTCAGCTCTCAGCTTCCTGAGTAGCTAGGATTATAGTCATGAATCCCTAGCACCTGGATAAAATTCACATTTTTAAAATGTGCAATTCAGTGGTTATTAGTATATTTACAACAACACCAGTGTCTAACATTACAACATTTTTATCATCCCTACAATCCCCTTATACTCATTAATAGTCACTATCTATTTTCTCCTATTTCTTACCCTCAGCCTATGGTAGTCACTATTATACCTTATGTTTTATGCACTTGTCTATTTTGGGCATGTCATACGAATAGTACCATATAATAAATACGCAGTCTGTGTCTGGCTGGTTTCACTTAAGAATTAAGTTTTTTTTAGAGGTTTTCTGATGTTGTAGCATTGCTTTTAGTAGCTGAATTATTGTTTACAAACTCATCATTTGATGGACATTAGGTTCAAAGGTATGATATTGAAAGCAAGAGCAGAGAGCTGGTAGAGATAGAAACTAGGGTCATCCTGCAGGTGGTCAAATAAGATACTAACTTAATGAACTCAGTCCTGGGCTCTTCTGGCTCAAGGCTGCTTCCAGATGCTGTAGAATTGGTTCAAGGTGCAGAGTAGATTCCAGGCTTACTGGGACTGAGTCTGGACTAATGGCAGGCAGTTGAAGTGGGCAGCATCAAGCCGTGAGTCCCAACTGAGTTTATGGGAAGACAGTTAGCATTTCATCACCTGTCAGTCCTCTGGAACATGCCCTGGATGATTTGATGATAGATGTTAGACACTCCTCCTTTCATATGATCCAGGTGAGTTGGTTGCATCACTTGTTGGCATGATATGTTAAATAAGTTCATGCTCATGTTTTTCTGATATGGTTTTGATGCACCTATATGTCCATATGTCCTTGATTTAGTTTGATAAGTGGTAATATTTTATTTGTATGAATTTACAGAAGTGTGTTCCAGACAGATGATGATTGTTACTTGCACAAATATTACAAAAAGTTTTCTGCATCAACATTTATACTCAAAATGGAGCAAACTGCTGTTTATAAAATGAAGTCACTTAGTGGAAGGCACAGTATGAGAACTGCTGTTCTGTAGAATATGGAGTAACTTCAGTGTAGAGCACCTGATCTGATCTCCACTTTTTTTCATTCTATTAATCATTTTTGCATTGTAACCTTTGTTAGCAGAAGTTTTGATTACTGTGGATTTATTGATTTTCTTTCTTTAATTGTTAGTGCTCATTATGTTTTAGAAGGGAATTCTCATTATTTTTCTAAGAAGTTTATAGTCTTATTTTATTTTAAAAGATAGGTCCACTTCATCTGAGTCTGTAAATTTATTGTCATAGTTTTTTTTTGTTCTTTATTTGTTTTGGGAGACTAGGGTCCTGCTGTGTTCCCCAAGGCTGATCTTGAACTCTCAGGTTCAAGGGATCCTTCTACTTCATCTTCCCACCTCATTCTACTGAACAACTGGGATTATAAGCATTTACCACTGTTCCTAGCTGGTCCATTTTTTTTCATGGTATATTCTTCATTAATCTTTAAATATATGTGAAACCTATAATGATATTTTACTTTTTTATTAGTTATACTAGATGTTTATCATTTATATTAACTTTTCAAATAGCTTTTGACTGTTGACTTTCTCTATTGGTTGTCATTTGTTATTTTGTTATTTTATTGATTTCCATGCCTGCCTGACTGCTTGCCTGCCTGCTGCCCTCCCTTTTTCTCCTTTCTCCCTTCCTTACTTCCTCCCACCTCCCTTCTTTCCTTCTTTCCCCGTCCCCCTCCCCTCCCCTTTCCTTCTCTTCCCCTCCCCTCCCCTCTTCTCCCTTCCCCTCCCTTCTCCACTCCTTCTTTCCCCCCCCCCCGCCCTTTCTTCTTGTTCTTGCACCAGTTCCTTTTATAATATCAGTTAATGGACCAAATCAAGTTACAGACAGTTTTGCTGCATTCTTATCAAATTTTTGCATCACTGGGAATCTGTCTTTACCCTTCAGCCCTGCATGGTGAAACTCTTCTCTTTACTTAATCCAGTTGTTCTGTCTCTAGGGTTCACTTCAGTGAGGACAAGAGTCTCACAGGGATCCATACATAGTATTTTCTTTCTTTATATGTGAATAAATCTGTTAAGCTTTTCATTTAGATTTGATTTTGAATTTGTCCTCAGGTTGTTTGCAGCATTACAAGTGGGTATAGGCCATTCAAATAACATTTTGTTTCCTTTCATAGAACAGTAGGTTTAAGGAATTGCTACTTTGTAGTGAATAAAAATCTGAGTGCCCAACATTTCTGTTTTCTGTCCCAACCATAGCCTTAGTGGGCTGCTGTCTTACACTAGGAGAAAGTCTTAGCTCTTGCTCAGTTTCTGGTTTTTAGTGTGTAGATTTGTTTTTGGTGGTGATGGTCCTGGGGCTTGAACTCAGGGCCTGGACACTGTTCCTGAGATTTTGAGCTGAAGGCCAGTGCTCTACCACATTGAGCTACAGCTCTTCTGGTTTTCTGGTTGTTAATTAGGCATAAGGGTCTCATTGACTTTCCTTTCCCGGCTGGCCTCAAACCGCAATCCTCAGTTCTCAGCCTCCTGAATAGCTAGGATTACAAGTGTGAGCCACCAGTGTCTACCTAGTGTGTAGTTTTTAATGAACTGGTGGGAAAGAGAGGGGTGTGGGTCTGTTTAGGATTTCTGTGTGGCTGAACTCTGTAGTGTGTATTAATTCATTCTAGCCTATGGTTGGTTATCTATCCATTTCTAAGTTTGTTGAGAGTTCAATTTGTTTTCCTCAGGGGGTGACAATTAGCTATGGATCTTTGCTTTCTTAAGAAGGGCTCATTACTTTCTAGAATTCAGTTCATTTAGGTTTTTTAGTATTCTTAGGTCTGTGATTTTTTAAAATAGATTAAGTGATTTGTTCTGGTTGATAGGTGAAATTTGCGTGCAGTGCTCTTCATTCTAACTAGAAGTGGGAGTCAGGAACATTTATTTTTAATGTTCATTGTTTAATGGTTATGTCTAAGCATATTATTATAATAGGCAGGTTTTCTTTTCTGAGGGCAAGACTAGTGACATAAATTCTTCACAAGTTGTTACACTTGTCTGGAGAAAAATTGAGAAAATAGTTTATAATACCTTACATGCCATGGGTACATAATAATTGGAAAAAAAAAGAACATTTTTCCTGATTTTGGGGTCTTTCCTTATTGTGAATGGAGCTCTTTTTTTTTTTTACAATAAACTTCAGAGATGAATAATATTGCTGCTTAATACACAGAAGTAAAACTTACTTATTTTGAGTTCTGTAGGAAAATGATGGCTGGAGGTGGAGATCATGCTTTAACTTTTGGCTGTTCTACTCTCTGGTTGTGTGAATTTCTCTGGGTAACATCTGCGACAGTCTTCTTGACTCCATGGGGACTGTGGTTTCAACCTCATGGATATAGAATAAGAATAAGGATTAAATAGCATAAGTGAAATGTGTGGGACAGTGCTTTGTACTTAGTGTTCAATAAATATGAATCCTCACATAAACATTTCTCTAGACTCCCCAGTCTGGTTCCTTTTTGTTCTCCATTATTTCACATGTATGAGTGATAGATACTCTTGCATATGACAAGTAGTAAATGTTATTTTAGTTCTGTTTAAGAACTAAGCAAAAACATTTAGTTTTCATTCCATCTTTCCTTTATTTTTTTTTGGTCTGGTGTGGTGCCTCACACCTGTAATCCTAGGACTTGGGAGGCAGAAGACGATTCCAAATGGGTGGTTAGGCTGGACTCAAAAGTTCTAGAGTAATCAATTTAACCCTGTCTCAAAAAAAAAGTCACTTAATCTGCTGTGCATTTCATATAGATTTGATTTTTACTTCCCTCAGGTTGTTCGCAGCCTTACAAATAGCTATTCATGCAAGCTTCAATTTCCTTCAAAGATCTTTTTCTTTAAAAATGTTCATGTCTTTTGTGTTTAGTTGTTAGTAGCTTAGCGTTTGAAATTTTCAGAAGAATTTATGCTGAAAGAAGCTGGTTAGTCTATAGCTCCAATTTGCATGAAACATTTGTTATCTATTCTTCATTTTTCCTTCCATGTACACAATATCCTGGTCTCTATTAAGTTTTGTATACTAAAATGAAAGCATATGTTTCATCTAGTGGTAAAATTGTTACAAAGTTTCTGCTACTGTGTTTTTATGAGCAACTAGGTCTATTTGTAAGAAAAAGAGTGTTAAAAATTTAGAAGAGGAGACTTGGCAAACAAAATCTTTAGTTGCTTAGGCATTATGTGGTTGGATAGATAAAATACATTTCATTATACAACATATTTTTATGTATCTGTTCATTGTATTATGTTCAAATGTTGAGTGTATTTAACTTTCTTTCTCAGGCAATATTTGCAAAATGGGAAAATTACAGTTCTTTGTTTTTACTGTTGTATTATTACATGATTGATTAAAGATTTTTGGTTTGGGTTATGAAGAACTTTTGATGGCTATTTTTTCTTTTGGAGCTTAAAGAATATATTCTGAAATACTTTGGAAGTTGTGTTTCCTCTATTCTTTAGTTGAGCTTTATAAAAATGTTTCTTGCTTTTGGATGTTTATGATTTTCAAATGAAACATAAAATGACAGACTTTTGTTGAAGAAAGGAACATTGGCAATTATCATGCTCTCCAAAACTCTGTTTTATATCCAGAAAAGTAGGACCACAAGAATTCTTGCAGGACACCAATTAACGAGAAGAAAGCCTACATTTCCTAACTTCAGTTTGGTTTTCCTTTCATAGTCTGCCATGAACATTAATCCTGGAATGGAAAGAATGGCATGTTAGAAAATTATCTTGGAATTTGAAAGTATGAAAGATGGTTTTGAAAAAAAAAATACTGAATTAGTTAGGCATGGTAATGATATTTTATTTATACTTTTATTCAAATTATGAAATCACTGAAAGTCAATTATAGTAATGAAGAAATACAAATCACACTGCTGAACTATGAACCCTGCTATTCATGTTTAACATCTGCTTAATATATGTTTGCTGGCAGGTGCAATAGACAAGAAGTATTCTGAAAGGGAAGTCTTAAGTTTATTGACAAACTCCATGAAAGCAGTTTTGTCTCATCAAATAAAATTGCTCATTTCATTGACCACTTGAGGTAACTAATGCTTACAATCTATTGTTAGTTGTCAGCTTTTCATTAGAATTGGTTTCTCTTGTCACAGGGTGGGGCACCATAGAAATTTATTCTTGCTCTAGCATCTATTTAGGTGCCTAGCATATTCTACACTCAGGAGCTGGATTGCTCTTTTGTGTTTCATTATCTAGGTCTTGTCAGCTCCTGCCTTGACCATTAAAACTTCCATTCATCATGTTAGTCCCAAGTCTCTCATATACAAGTGTTGAAGTGGGTAACTGAAACCTTTTTTTTTTTTTTTTGCCTTTTTATGTGAAAATTATTATCTCAGAGTTTAGATGATATTGGAAATTTAAAAAAAAGATTTTTTTCATGTTTCTTTGCTTAAAGTTAAATGGTATTGTATCAAAGAGGTGTTTCCTTCAGGATTTGCCTTATGAGATCCAGGGTAACAGATTTCCACAGATAACTTTCAATCTGACCTCAGAGTTTCATTCTGCTTTATTACATAATCTTGCTGCAGTCAGTGGACCAGTTATGAATAAGGTCATTTAAGGTTTACTGGACGCATTGAACTTTCATCCAAGCAATTAAGGCCCACAAAGATTTTCTGCAAGAATTACAACATTCTGCTTGTATAATGCATCACAGGATGAGAATTTTTTCCTTTAGTTTATAAATAATTTTGAGGTTTGAGAAATTCACCCACGTCATAAAGGACTGAATAGCGTGAAACATCTGATCTCTCTGTAAATATAAATGATTTAGAACAATCATTGCAGATATTTGTCAATTTTAATTAATTAATGACAGAGGGTATGCAGAAGGTAGGTTTCTGGGGGAAATACTAAGATTCTTTCACTTAATAAAGCCAGGGCTTGAAAAAAACCTGAGAGAAGCAAGGCCTCCAATACTTAGGATCTGCTTTATTTTTAAAATTGCGCTTTGTCTCTCATTAGGTAAGGCTTTACTTTTGAGGATTAGCTTTGAGATTTCTTTAGATGTAGTTTTTAAGGACAGAGCCCTCCAAAGAAAGACTCCTATTAAGTTTTAAAGCCCTTAAATGTGTTTTGATGCTTAAATGCTACAGTCTGTGTAGCAATCTTTAGCCAGTGCCTAATTGTTGTTAGTTTCTTTATCTTAGATGCCATGTGCTAGGTGTATTGAACAAATTAATGCATTTTATTACTCTTTATTTTCTACTTGATTGTGTTGTTGTGTAGTGTAATTTTCATCACAGATATACAACATAAAGTTAACTATTTTTAAGTTGTAGAAAAATATACAGAATAACACACATATGTATGTATACATAAACATACAGACTTTTTACCTGGGCTGGCTTTGAACTTCCATCCTCCAGATTTCAGACTGTTGAGTAAGCAGAATTACAGGTGCGGGCCAACAACACCTGATTTCCTTTCATACTTATTAAACTCAATTTGCAGAAATTTTGTTTGAAATTGGGTATCTATATTTCTGAGGAATATTGGACTCTGCAATATTCTTTTCTTGGAGCATATTTGTTATATTTTGATATCAGGTTAGTGTATCTTCATGGAGAAATGTAAAGTATTTACTCTTCTTCAGTTTTCTGAATGGGTCTGTGTACAATTTATAATTTTCCCCGGTAGTGTTTGGTGTAATTCACCAGTAAATCATCTTGGCCTGCATTTTTCTTTGTGAGAAGATTTTTAACTGAAAAATTATATTTCTTTCCTAGATGTAGTTGTTTAAAACTATTTCTTCTAATGTTATCTAAAGATGAGTTGGCTCTTTAAGGAGTATGTCTTTTTAGAAATTTGTTAATGTCATCTAAGTTGTATATATTGGCATAATAAATTTCACACTGTGGCCTCATCCATTTACTCTCTAAAGTATTTGTATTTCATGTATGTCTCATTTCTGATGTTGGTAATTTGTGTGTTCTTTCTTAATCAGTTTTTCTAGTAGTTTCTCAATATTATTGTTGGTCTCAGCGATCAAGTTTCTGGTTTCATTGAATTTTCTTTATTTTCCTGTTTTCTACATTTATCCTAAAGGGAAATGATACTATCAATTTCTTTCTTTGGATTTCATTTGCTCTTCATTTTCTAGTCTCTAAAGGGAGAGACTGAGGCCATTAATTTGAACATTTCCTTTTTCTCAATCACTTAATGTTATATAATTTCCCTTAAGAACTGCTTTAGTGGCATGCCAGAACTTTTAATATATTATATGTTAGTTTCCATTCACTTCAGAAAATGTTGTAACCCATTTGTAATTTATAAACATGTTATTATTGAAAAGTTGGACTTTACAGTAATCTTGGCTCTGTGCAATTGCAGCAAGGACCCAGGGGTAAGTAGCAAAATATGGCTGTGGCTTGGGTCTTGATGAGTGAAGAGCGGTACAATGGTGACTTTCTTTCTTTGAGAACTTGCTTAGAGATTCTAGTAGAGAAGTACAGCTACTCATAAATGCTTAACTGAAGAACAGCAAAGCCTACAGTGTTGAGGGAAGCAATGTGGACTTTTGGGAGCTTCCTCAGTTACTTTCCTTTAGTTGTTCTGGCCAAAATGTAGTTGTTTATTTTCTTGGAAGAATATTACCCATCTTACTCATGTCACTTGTCAATGATCCTATGTCTTATTTAGAAGTATTTTATTTGGTTTCTAAATGTTTGCAAAATTTCCAAAGATTTATCTGTAATTAATATCGTATTTAATTTTATGACTTGAATTCAGGCAAATGTATCATATATATGAATATATATATTTAAATGTCTATATGTGCTGGACACTGCTAGCTCACCTATAATCCTAGCTACTCAGGAGAGATTAGGAGTTTGTGGGATATCATCTCAACAGAAACAGCTGAGTATGTTGGTATGTTCCTGTCAACCCAACTCTGGTGGGAAGCTTAAATAAGTTAGTGGCCTAGGTGGGACTGGGGAAAAAAGTGAGACCTTATCTCAGAAGTATCCACAAAAGAGCTAGAAGCATGGCTGTAAATGTAGAGCACTTTCCCAACAAAGGCATGGTCCTGAGTACTCCACATACCAAAACCAAAAACCCAGAGAACTTATGGAAATAGAATCATGCAGCCTGTTTCATTATTTAAAACTAATAAAATATTTTTAAAGGGAAGAAAAGGAGATTAAGAAAAAGTAATGGGATGAATTAGATCAAAGTACATCATATACAAGTATGGAAAAATAGTAAAACCTCTTCTTAAAACTAATATATGCTAATTAAAATGTAAGAAAGAAAATATCCTATTATTATTTTGAACTAGGCTGGTGGTGTCAGGCTCATTGTGTAGCCCAAGCTGGCCTTGAAAACAAAATCCTTCTTCACACTCCCTAGTTCTGGGATTATAGAGTTGCAGTCTCATTCCTGGCTTCGGTGTCTATTACTAACATTTCTGCTGAGTGATATATTGTGCAATTCTTTGTTTTTTTTTCTCTCTCTTACTCCCCCCACCCCCTCTTTTGTCAGGCATGAGGCTTGGACTCAAGGCCTGGGCACAGTCCCTGACCTCTTTTGCTTAAGGCTAGGGCTTTACCACTTTGAGCCACAGATCCACTTCCAATTTTTGAGTAGTTAATTGGAGATAAGAGATTCACAGGGACTTCTTTTCTGCCTGGGCTGGCTTTGAACCATGATCTTCAGATCCTAGCCTCCTGAGTTGGATTACAGGATTACTAGGATTACAGGTGTGAGCCACCAGTTCCTGGTACTCTCATTTTATTAGCTTACATTAGAGAGGATTTTATTGGTACATTCCCTATATGTTTACAATATATTCTTTTCCCAAACAATTTTAGCAAGTTTTATTATTCTATTCTCATAGCTGCAGGCAATCTATTCTGAAAATACTTATTCTCTTTCATTCTCCTGGTTAGCCTGTCCCCTTCTCTGGATATCAAATAATTTTAAAATCTATATTGATGAATGTTTCCAATTTTAAGAAAGATGAAATCCCTTCTCAATGGTATGTATTGTGCTAGCCAGTGTTAGTTTTGGTAGCAGCTATATTGTGTGAAGACCATCAGCCCACTTCATAAATGAGTAAGTGGCTTTATATAAACTGACATTGTGTACTGTATAGATTTCCTTGGAAATCTTCCAAGGTCTTACTGAACTGATTTAGCCTTTTAGTTCATTTAGCCCCTGATGTCAATAATGAGGACTCTGGTCCTGAATACAGTGTCCCCTGTCCTCTGCCACCATGTCTTCCTCCATAATGTCCACTGATCCACCTACAGAATCGTACAGTAGTTAGGTGACGGTCTAGTAGACAACCTGTATCTGCAATGAGGAGATTATTGTGCATCTTTGGAGATCTCAGTGTGGTGGAAAGGTCAAATTTAGGGGAGAGTGATAATTACCTGTTGAAATCTCTTTGAGTGATTCTGTGGGGGTGATGGTGGTGATTAAAATGAAACATCATGGGAAAACAGCTGACACAAGCCCTATAGATTGGGATGAGGTAAGTACTGTATTTATCCATTACTTCTTCAGGGGGTGTCCTAGGCTGAGTAGATGATTTGAGTGTCAACTCAGGAGCCCATTCATATCCACCCATTCTACATTGTGCATCCTGCTGTCCAGAGCATAAAGCAGAGAGATGACTTGGCAGGTGAGGGTGGATTCTTTCATACCTAGAAAAGAAAATCAGAGAATATAGGATCAGGCTCTCTGCTGTGGTTTTAACATCAATTTATTGCTAGTGGGTTCCTGGAGGGTGGCATCTTGTGCATGAAGAAAGGTGGGGATTTCTCTCCTGCAGTGGGCAGTGTTCATGTTGGGTTATGTCTGGCAGCTTGGCAGTTTGCTTTGCAGATGTTGGTAATATACAGTCTTAAATCTTGCTTCTATTTCTGGCATGCATTTAAGCATGAGTCATGTTTTCCGAGGCCATCCTAAAAATACAGCTAGTTTCAAGCATTAGTGTAAAATGCACCACAGGCATCATGTAACTTGACATAATGCTTTCTTTCAGTAGCGTAATGCAATTTCCTGACAAATACTGAGGTACTTTCTTTATGAGAACATACCCTGAAACATGAATAAGGAAAGTAGGATTTTTGTGGAGGAGTTCTCTACAACTTAATGCATGTAACCAATTATTTTCACATTTTGGCAGGAAGAACAAAACTTATTATTGCCACTAAGTATAGAAAAATAGAATTAATGGCTAGAACACCAGTCTGCTAAATTTGCTGCAGTCCCATATAGCTTGCACTTGTAGGAAAGGTGTTGAATGCGAAGGTAGATGCTGTCAAAGGCCTTACAAAAGGAGGGAGTGGGATTTAGTGACTGGTATACACTATGGACTCAAAAGACTTTAAATCTAATAAGGACTCATGGACTTACTGGAAAACGATACCACTTTTCAGGCTTTGATTTTTCTATTGTAATATAGGAACACTCACACAGCATATACCACTACTGGACTTTCTTTGGTATGCTTACAACAGATCTGTAAGGGCAGTTCATTATAAAGGTGGGGGGATGAGCACAGTTGGCTTTAGTAACCTGATTAACTTTATACAGCTCAGTAAATAGTGGATTTGGAGTTTGAACACAGACAGTTTGGTTCAATATTGTATTCTTATGTATTATCATCTGTTGCCTTCTTGTGAGAACTAAAATGAGATATAGTGTAAAGAAATTCATGTTTTTACCTGGCACATGACAGAAATTCAGCAAATCATGTCCATTATTAGCCTATTATTGGAGGAAGATAAAAGTAGAAAACAGATATGGTCTTTGCAAAGGTGTACCATAGACTGCAAGGTCAGCCACAAGATTCAGAAGCTTCCTAGAACTGAATTGTGGTGGGGAAAAAAGCCTGAGCTATAGCAGCAGGTCCTTTAGGCTCAGTATTAAGGTGTCCCTAACAGTTTGATCATGCAGAAGGTAAGGGTGCCTGAAAGGAAGTCTTCCTCTAGGCTTAATTGCAGCTAGTTAGAAGTAACTCCTCAGTAGTGGGCAAGCAACAGAGGGTGCCATTATTGCATTGGGCAGGTTGGGACTGCCTTGGACATTGCATCTAATGTCACTGTTAATAATGTACCAAATCATCTCTCCTCTAAGCTGTATGACAAAGTAGAGGATCACAGTTGGTGTGGAATGCCTTCTGACAGGACAGAGGTGGCAGTACTGTCACTGGCTGAGAACCACCATGGAGTGATAAGAATAAAATAAGGCATGACTGAGATCGCTAGATGCTCTTTTGGGCAGTTCTTAACACACATGAGCATCATGCTGAAGTGGAAGACACAGTTACCACAGCTCAACCTTAAATACCACATTCTCGTTTCCCTCACTCAAGAAAGGACATTGGTGGTTACTCTGTGTAGATGCACCTTTGATTCTGCTCCAATCTTCTTTGTAGTTTGTTTTTATTAATGTTATTAAGTAGTTGTACAACGGGTTGCAACTCCCTAAGACAGGTTATGAGTACAATGCTTCTTGATCAGTTTCACACCTTCCTTCATTCTCCCCCATTTTCTCTCTCCTGTCCCACCTCAAGTTTCATACTTCATTTTTTTAGCATAATGTACATTGAATGTAATGACTACATTGCTTACTCTCCACCCACTCCTGTGTGATCTACTCTTTAAAAAAGATAAACTATAGGCTTGGTAGCTCACACGTGTAATGTTAGTACTCAAGAGACTGAGATCTGGTTTGAAGATAGCCCAGGCATCAAAGTTTTCTAGACTGTCTTCTAAATAACCAGAAGAAAAGTAGGGTTAGAGGGATAATTCATGTGGTAGAGTACTAGTGTAGCAGGCGTTGACGCCCTTAGTTCAAACCCTGTTACTGAAGGAAAACAAAGGTGGATGTTATCTCCAAGCATGAGCATTTTGTTAATAACTGCTGCCTTTGAGTTCCAGAAATCTTGAAAATGAATATAGTTATCAGGCCAACACAATTAAAATGGACTGGAACTACCAAAACTAAATAGATACCCTGTAATTATTATTAGCTTACAATTGTTACAAAAAAGGTGATTAGAAAGCCAAGAGGCCAACTTGGTTTTACCTCCAAGAACTTTGCAAATTTTAGGCTTTAAATAGTCCAGGTAATGGAATGTTAGGCACATTGCCAAAGTTGAATATAAAGGAGTAGCACAAAACTCAAGAGAGGTTTAAGGAAGGCCTGAGGTCAGATTAAGCTAAGATTTATGAAAATGTAAAAGAAAAGAAAACAAGATGCTTAGATTTTTAAGTATATATTTCTTATCTAAATAAGAGGAGATGGTAGATCTGTAACACAAGAGAACATTGTATTGTTTTACTGATCAAGAAGGTAGAGTTTCTTAATTCTTATATGTTTAATCTTTAAGCAGCAGGGAAACAGGCTTGTCTCTCAGACCTAGTCACAGAGATGGGTTTAAGCTAAGTAAGACAGAAAAAAGTTACAAGGGTCTTTTTGTGAGTTCTCTAAGCTCAGGTGAATTTTATCCTAATACCGCAGAATTACTTGACAGTCTTCAAAATGGTGGACCCAAAAGCAGTGTTTTTCACTCAATTTTTCATTATTGCTCTTCTTAGGACATTCTTCCTTGGCTGCATGGATCGTTCCTCTTCAACCTTAAAAAAATAACAGATACATTAATGCATTGTAAATCTATGTATTCACTGTGTCCATTTATAATACCTAGAAAATTTTCTCAAGCCTTCCAAGAACCAGTTTTGCCCCTCTGGGGATGATACATTTCTGTGCATGATAGAGAGGATTCAAGAGAACACAAGAGAAGCCAAGCACTTCCAGTTGAGTAAGGAATCTCTTGGGTTTCAGACATAGAGACATTTGCTTTGGGGAAGTTGGTAGATACTTTAGTGTGATTCCATGAAGTGGTAAACCATCCAGATTGCCCAAAACTTTTGCCTTGATCTTCCTACCAAGATAAAGACCATCAGAAAGTTAACTTTTTGCAAGGATTAGATGTTCTTTGGGAGTGAGGGGCTCCAAGCATACTTACGGTTTAGCCAGGCTTCTTATTTGGGTCTTTGAATTCCTTAATGAAAGTGTGGGATATTCAATACGTGTGAATGGCTTTATGATATGTGTGTGTAAGTGTAAAAGTGCAACATAATGAAATAAACATTGTAACCCACATCCAATTTAAGAACTAGAGTATTACCAGTATTGCTGATAATATTTATGACAATCTGATTCCATGCCTACCTCTCACCCCCTAATAAGTTTCTGGTAGTTTTATCATTTCATTTCTTTTGTGACTACTGTCACAAAATTACACACACAATCACATAATTACATATGTGTATATTTCTGAGGAATTTGTCAGTATCTTAATATCTATCTGTATAAAGGGTTCACTTTAGTAATTCTGTACATGTACATTGTACCAAATTCTTGTGTCTATTACTTTCTTATCCTATGACCTTTCCTCATTGTTCACAGGTTTTAGTGGCTTTTGAAATTGTCTTATATTAGTTATAGAGGAGGAGACTTCACCTTTGCATTTCCACACAATTACATTGTGTCTCTTTCACCCTCCCCATCCCTCACCCCAACAGACTTTCCTTGTTTTCTTTTTATAGCTGCACATAATTTATTTCAACAGTATTCAACCTTCTTTATCCTCCCTGCCAACCCAACCATTTCTAGTAGGTTTCTTTGATCTGTTTTTGTACTTAGATATAATATACTTTGATCATATTCATCCCTCTTTTCTTTCTCTCTCACTTTTCTTTCTTTCTCCCCCCTTCTTTTCTCTCCCTCTTCCACTAATTCTTGCCCCAAATAGTCTTGAGTATGTGTGGGAAGATGGGGAAATTATCCCTGTTTAGAGATGACAAGTATAGTCTCCTCTTTTTTCTTCTGGACTTTTATCATAAAGTGATGTTGCATTGTCAAAGGCCTTTTCTTTGTCTATTGAGGAGGTCTTGTGGCTTGTTTGCTTTTTGTTTTTTGTTTTTTTTGCCAGTCCTGGGGCTTGAACTCAGGGCACTGTCCCTGGCTAGCAATCTACCACTTGAGCCACAGCGCCACTTCTGGCCTATTTCTATATATGTGCTACTGAGGAATCGAACCCAGGGCTTCATGTATGGGAGGCAAGCACTCTACCACTAGGCCATATTCATAGCCCCGTCTTGTGATTTTTGTCCTTAGTTCTATTGATATAATATTTGATGCAAAGCATTTGATTTATTTATTGATATTATTTTCATTCAATATTATATATTTAAGCAGTCAGCATATTATCCCTTCTGAAATGGTGGGAATTATATGTTTTTTATTTCATATTTTTAACTTTTGGGATATTTGCATATAGATGAAATACTTTGGGGATGGGACCCAAATCTAAACACAATTTTTTTTAGCTAGATATATAATTTTATATATATATATTTTTTCTATTTATTGTCAAAGTGATGTACAAAGAGGTTACAGTTTCAAAAGTTAGGCCTTGGGTACCTTTCTTGTACTGTTTGTTACCTCCTCCCTCATTAAACACAAAAATTTATTGATTTTTTTATATACACTTCACATGCATTGGCTAAAGATAATTTTAGATGGCATTTTGGTATCTCTGCATTTTGACAATTACCTGTTACATTAGGTCAAGTGTGGACTTTTTCACTTACCATGTTATTTAAATACTCAAAATGTTTCAAATTCCGGAGCTTTTTAAATTCCAGATTTTCAAAGTAGGGATGGCTAACCAGTAGTTATAATATTTTAAATTATTTTTGCTATATAATTTTTCATCACATATATTTTATCCATTCTCCGGTTGATGATTTTTATTTTGAACATTGCTATTCAAAGTATTCTACATGCCTTTTGATGTGCAAGGGCAAGAAATTTTCTTGTGTACCTAGGGATGGACCTGGTGGGCCACTGGCTAGTTTACATTTGAACAAACACAAATGAACTACACTAATTTAAGCATCAAAAAAACATGCTGTGTAGGAAATAAACATTGGCAATGTATTTAGTAATAGAGAACTTGGAAGGCTTTGTATGGCATAGTCTTCAGAAAGACTTGGTATAGAATAGTTCTAAATTATAAATCCCATTGAAAAGGTTTTAAATCTATGTCAGAAATCTAGGTGTGAAGCTTGGGAGATTTTATAGCCACTCCACCTTTAATTATAATATACTTACCTCTATTTTCTAACTCTGTGATAAGCATTGATTTTCTGGTATTGTTTAGATACATCTTCATTCTAGATAAAAGGATTAAGCTTTGATTTTGTAATAACTACCCAGTTCCATTTTCAATTCATCCTTGAAAAACATTTCCTTAGGAATATATAGATGATTATTCTCATGTTCTTATAAGTTTTTAAATGTAAAATGACTTCTGATATAAAAAATTTACTCTGTTTTAGCCTTGATAGCAATTGTTTTATTTGAAACAGAAAACATTCTCCAAGTATTTATAGATTCTGAGTATACACACACACACACACACACACACACACACACACACAAACATGTATTTTAAAATACATAGTCTGTGTTTCTGCCAAATTTGTGTTATAAGAAATAGTATGTCATTTTCTCTTTTTGCCTCTATCAGTTTCAGATTCTCTGGCTCAGTCAGTAGTTCAACATTTAAGATGGATAATGCAAAAGGATCTTCTGGGGCAAGATGTCTTTCTAATAGGACCTCCTGGGCCTCTTCGACGCTCTATTGCTATGCAGTACTTGGTAAGCAATCAATTTTTCTTCATTTCTAGTGATCTTCATAACCTATGTTATAAAATACATGATGGCTAAGAATGTATAATGACATTAGAATTAGCTACTATGAAATAGTAATATAAAAAAGCTGGCATCTGGGCTGGGAATATGGCCTAGTGGTAGAGTGCTTGCCTGTGTACATGAAACCCTGGGTTTGATTCTTCAGCACCACATATATATATAAAAAAAAACTACAAGTAGGGCTGTGGCTCAAGTGAAAGAGTACTAGCCTTGAGCAAAAAGAAGCCAGGAATAGTGCTCAGGCTCTGAGTTCAAGCCCCAGGACTGGCAGAAAACAAAACAAGCAAAAAAAAAAAATTAAAAAGCTGGCATCTAACTACTATCCTGTTTCTATCTCCTCCCTTAGTAGTTGGAATAATAGATATGTACTACCATCTCTGCAAATGGTGATTTTAACTTAATTTTTTTTGTTGTTGTTATGTCAGAGTTTAAACTCAGGGCCTCATGCTTTCTATGCATGACATCTATTATGTAAGGCATGTCCTGAGCTGAGTTTTGCTTTTAGGTATTTTACAGATTGGGAGTCTTGTGTGTTTTGCCCAGGGCCAGCTTCAGGTTACAATCCACCAATTTATTTCGTCCATATGTAGCTGTGATTCTATAGTACTATATTTAGGTTGCCTTGAACCTTGTGTCTACTGCCCAAGTAGCTGGGATTACAGATAAGAGCCACTGCACCCAGCCCTATGAGTATTTTTTTTTAAATATAGAGTTTGACAAAAGTTATTATTATTATTTTTTTTTTGTCAGTTGTAGTGCTTGAACTTAAGGCCTGGGTGCTGTCCCTGAGCTTTTTTGGTCAAGGCTAGTGCTCTACCACTTTGAGCCACAGTGTGACTTCAGTTTTTCTGGTGGCTAATTGGAGATCAGAGTGTAACAGACTTTCCTGCCTAGGCTGGCTTTGAACCATGATTCTTAGACCTCAGCCTCCTGAGTAGCTAGGATTACTGACATGAGCCACCAGCACCTTGCTGACAAAAGTTATTTAGGAAGAAAATGTACATTTTCCTTTCATAGTTTTAGCAGGGATATTTTTCCTTGCAAGTAAAAACCCTCACTCTTAGTAGAAAAGAAAAATATTCAGGCAGTGAGTAGTAGAATCAGCAACTCTGGAGTTACAAAACAAAACCTAGTTTTGGGCCAGGTGCTGGTAGTTCTTGCCTGTTATCCTAGCTACTCAGACTGAGATTTGGAGATCATGGGTCAAAGCCAGCCTGGGTAGGAAAGTCTATGAGACTCTTATCTCCAATTAACTACCAGAAACTTAGAAATGTGGCTCAAGTGGTAGAGGTCCAGCTTGAATGAAAATGCTAAGGGACAGTGCCTCTCAAACCCTTAGTTCAACCTCCAGTCCCAGCAAAAACAAAACAAAACAAAAACAAAAACAATTTTATTAATACTCAGTTCACATTTTAAGAATCCAGGCAACCCCACAACATTTACAGTAACTACAATAAAGTTTTCCCACAATGTAGATTAAAAAAAAAAAAAAGAAGAATCCAAGCAATTCGTTTGAGATTCTGAATTTACATGGTCCTTATAGAGCAGAAAGTTTGTTGAAGAACATTTCATATGTATTAAATTGCTTTCCTTTTTAAAAAATAGATAAGGAACTAAGTTCATAGACATTAAGTAACTCCATCTTTAGCTAGATTTCAAATGCTGTATGTTTCCTCTTTCTGGCATGTTATTCTGTTAATGCCAGCAGTTTTTGGTAAATGAATTGGAATGTTCAAATCTTAATCCAAAGAAGAGCATTGACAAAACCTTTCTACCCCTTGATCAGCATTAGTAAGCATTGCTCTACCGTCTCAAGGAAGAGTACTATCAGTTGAAGTTGTACTTGATGAAGAATAAACCTTGTTTAAAGCTACTTGTGTGATTTGGTTTTAAATTGTTAAATTTCTCTACTATTGAAATATGTTTCTTATATTTTTATTTTAGTGATGAATTTAATTTGAAACTTCCAAAGACATTTGAGGCAGGAATGATAAAAATTTGAAGGATAAATCAGTACAGCTTGTACTCTGTGTGCGTGTTAGTATGAGTGTAAGTGTGTGTGTGAGCCTGGGTGCTATCTGAGATTTTGTGCTTAGGCTAGCACTCTCCCACTTGTGCTTCACTTCCAGCTTCTTGGTGGTTTTTATTGGAGATTAGAAGACTTTCCTGTCCCATCTAACTTTGAACTTTAATCTTCAGGTCTCAACCTCCTTAGTATCTAGGATTACAGGTGTGAGCCACCAGAACCTGATAGGCTATTTGTGGTCCAGAGTCCGACTGAGATGTGGAATGTCACTGCAGATTTATACTTACTTGGTTAATACACAAGGAAAAAGTTTTTCTAAATCTGAGTGTCAGCTGCTGGGAGCCTCAGGTCTACAATCTCTTTGGTTTTCAAATGTGTGCTTTCTGCTTTGCTCATTTTTAAGACCACAATCCCAAACTGAGTTTTTGTTTTTGGCAAGGCTTTGAAGTTGGTTGAAATTGTATAGAGAGCAGATAGGAGATTATAGGAAGCTTGTTGGTTCAAAATGCAATATAAGTCTTTAAGTGTCAAGCCTGTAGTTTTAAAAACAATGACTACAGCAAAAGTTTACATGTGAAATTGGGCTGAAACAGTGATGGGCTGTGGAAATCACACAGTGAAACTCAACAGTGGCCCAAGCCACTTCGAAGATTCTCAATGAGCACTCTTGCCATTCAGTAAAAGCCTTTACTTAATAATACCAAGGGCAGATAATACCATTGAAGGTAGAAATTGGTTGGAGGTAGTGCTGTACACCTGTAATCTTAGCACTTAGGATGGTGAGGCAGGAGGATTGTGAGTTTTCTGGTCTAGATTGGGTGGCACAGCAAGACCAGGTCTCAAGACCCCAAAAGAGGGGGAAGATTAGAAATTTGGGAATAAGACTGATGGACCAAATAAAAATTAATGAAAGTAATTTGATAGTTGTCTTTATTTGGTATTTAACTCACAGAAGAGAGGTTTATAGATTGTTCTAACCAACTCAGCCCACCACTGCCACAGACTCCTGATGTGTATCTGGTAGTTGAGCTTGTTTTTCCTTTCATGAAGCTAGACTGAGGAGACTTTGGTGTGTGTGGTGGCAGATAAGGAGTCTAAGGAGCCTGTCTATACTGAGTAAAATTACATCCATGCCTTCACTGTTCAGGGCTTAACTGTAGCTTAGTTTGACAAGAACAGACATACATTGTTTTGTTGGCCATTGTGAATGGCAGGGCTTCAGGGATAGATGTCACATTCAGCCAATCATGAAGCTGACATGAAAGTACTAGTGAGTTCTAGAGGCAGTAAGGAGGATATGCTAAGAAGAGAAACTGCCATTTTACGCCAGAATTGGCTCTCACAGTCTGATATTTATTTGATATTGCCACTATTATTACTATTATACTGTGTATATTCTCTATAAAAATTATTTTTCTCGTTCATACATATGCTCTTGAAGTTATAACAGCACTAGAAAGGCACATTAAAAGATGAATGAAGTTTTAAGATCAGTATACTATATAGAGTGGAGAAAAGAAAATACCATGTGGAAACATCTCTTTTTGCTATTACTGGCATGCTGTCATAACTTTTCCCTATACATCCAATAAATAGACTTACTTTCCTTATGTAATAAACTTATAGGCCCTATTTGATTGCAGAATGTCACTGTTCTCAATTCAACATTGGAAAGTGAAGGGTGATTTTTAAGAAAACTTTAAGTAGAAAGCCTAGATATAGGGCAGTATGACTTTAAGAATGGATAACATGTTTGCTGGTGCTAGTGGCTCATGCTTGTATTCCTAGCTACTCAGGAGACTGAGATCTGAGAAGCTGGGTTTGAAGCCAGCCCAGACAGAAAAGTCCCCAAGAGACTTATCTCCAAATTAACCACTCAAATACTGGAAATGGTACTATGGCTCAAAATGGTACAGCACTAGCCTTGAGCAAAAAGAGCTCAGAGACAGCACCCAGGCCCTGAGTTCAAGCCTCACCACCGACTTAAAAAAAAACAAAAGAATAAAGTATTTGAAAGAAATAGATCTGGATGGCTTTTCCTTCAAATCACTTGATATTTGTGTGAAATAAATTTTTATTCCTCTCCCTCCTCATTCTCCTTCACCTTCTCTACTATATTTTTTTTCTCCTGCTTGTCCTTCTCTTTATATCTTCTTCTGCTATGTATACATATCTCTCTTCTGCTAACTTGACTATTGACATTTGCCTGTTTTTCACCTGGTAAAATACTTATCGGAGTGTATACATTTGTTAAACATTTGTCAATGGATAAATTAGTTTAAACTCCCTTGAAAAAAAGACTACTTACAGAAATTGCCAAGGCTTGTAGAAAACCAAGTAGGGGTACTATCCAATTATTATTCATAATATTGAAAAATAATTGTGTAGGGGAAATCAAGATTTGCAAGGTCTCATTTTGGATAGTTGCTTAAATAGTAGGACTGAGTGCAGTAGAAACAGTTCTACCAATGTAGATTTATATGTAAATTGATCTGTCTATCCATCTCTATTATAGATAGTATCTATGTGTATTTTGGTTACAGTTTATTGGACATTAATTCAATCCTGAGACTCAAAAAGATTTTAGTGCTCGCTTCGGCAGCACATATACTAAAATTGGAACGATACAGAGAAGATTAGCATGGCCCCTGCGCAAGGATGACACGCAAATTTGTGAAACGTTTCATATTAAAAAAAAAAAAGATTTTAATCCAGAATTTGATTTAGACTTCTCAAAGCAGTGGCATTTTCAATTAACATGAAGGTAGGTTTGATTTTAGATATGGAATATCTTCATTCTGTGCTCAACAGGAATTGACCAAGCGAGAAGTTGAGTACATCTCTTTGTCAAGGGACACCACTGAAACTGATCTCAAACAGCGACGAGAGATCCGTGCAGGCACAGCATTCTACATTGACCAGGTAAGTTCTTACTCCACGCCAGCCTGTTGCTCTACTCCAGGGCTATATGGAATTTACTTTTAAAGTAGGCAGAAAATAGGTCATATGTCAGTGATAGATAGATATACTGTGCTTTTCACATAATTTTTGCTGGTGTATATTAATTGTACAAAACCATGAGTTTCATTATGACATTGTCACATTTGTATATAATGTCCTCCGATTATATTCACCTCCTAACATTATCCATTAGTGCTACTCTCCCTCTTCTTGCTGGTTTGGCCGCTGCCACTGCCTCCTCCTCCTGTTCCTCCTCTTCTTACTCTTCTCTCCTGCCCCCCCTTTTCTACTTTTATATTATACAATATTTGAGTTTCTGTGTGTAGATTATTTGATAACATGATGATCTCCAATTTTATTATTTCTCTGCATATGACATGTAATTCTTTTTAATGGTTGAATGACATTCCTTTTGTATATATATGCCATATTATATATACACACAAACATAGTATAAAGGAGAAAGTTTCATAGGCTGCTAAGAATGTGTATTCCACAGGTATTGGGTGAATAGTTTTAGAAATCTGTTAAGCCCATTTGATCTATGGTAAGGTTTTAATCATGATTTTTCTTTGTTGATTTGTTGTCATTATTGTTGTCTAGATGACTTTTTTCTGTTGAGTTGAGTGAATTATTGAGGTTATACACTTTTATTGTTTCTGTGCCTGTTTGTCACTTTATGTCCAATAGTGCTTGTTTTGTTCAATTAAATATAATAATGTTTGCTACATATATATCACAATTACTATATCTTTACAAAATTATTTGCTGGTATTAGTGTTTGAACTCAGGGCCTCTTGCTCACATTTGGCTTTTTTTGTCAGGGCCCTGTTTTGTGCTTAATACTTAGTATTTTTGGTTTAATTTTCAAAACATGCTTAGGAGTGAGAAGACATCCCCATCTTACTCATGAAGTAACTGAAACTTCTTAATACCGTACTATGTTACTTCCTTAAAATAGGAATGATGGTCATTATGTCAGGATGATTAATGATGACTCTATTCATAATAGCAGCTATTTTTTTAAAGTAAGTTAATCTTTTATTTTCATATAAATGGCAGCTCTGCCTGAATGTCAGTATCATGTTATTATGTATTCATAGTTTGTTGAATCATAGTTTATGGGTCATATTATAATCCAGACAACTGAAATGTGCTTTATAGTTGCAAAAATAGGCCAATTAGCTTTGCTTGATTGGGTCATACTATTAATGAGGCCAAAGTCATAATTTTCAAGCATGTGCAGATCCCTAGAGGCCATTCTCCTCAATCTTTCCCTAATGATATTTGTTGTTCTCTTGTAAAAGTAGGAGAACTTTTTTCAGTAAACCAATATTAATAGCAAACCAATATTAACAGCTACTATGTACACAGTCCTAGAAGCAGGGCTTTCTTGCCTTATTAGCCTATGGCAGAAAAGTAGAAGAGAAAAGCATTTGGGGGCAGAAGAAAAAGGAGGAGGGAAGAAGAGGGAGGATGAAGAAGGGGGAAAGGGCAGAGAGAGGAGAGGAGACAGACTAAACCTATCCTTTTATCTGGAACCCACCCACATTGGTTAACACTCAAAGGTAATGACATTAATCCACTCATGAGACAGAGCCTTTATGACCTAATTACCTTCAAAAGATCCCACCTTTTAACATTGTTGCATTGGGAATTAAGTTTCCAACACATGAAACTTGGGGAACATATTCAGACTGGAGCAGAAACCAAAAACCAATCTGATTCTATTTTGATGTTTTAAAATAAAGATCTTAAAATGTATGTGTGTTTTGAGCTTTTCTTTGGATGTTTCAGTTTGTTTACATTATGGCCCTTTTGAGTAAATTTGAAATGATTTTAATCTATTTTTATGAGTTATGTCTATCTTAATAATGATTTTTTTAAGCCAGCACTGGGGCTTGAACTCAGGACCTGGGTGCTGTCCCTGAGCTTTTTTTGCTCAAGACTAGTGCTCTACTACTTGAGACAGCTACACTCTGGCTCTTTGGTAGTTAATTAGAGATAAGAGACTTATGGACTTTTCTGCCAATACTGGCTTTGAACGTGATTTTCAGATCTCAACTTTCTGAAAAATTAGTATTACAGACATGAGCCACCAGTGCCCAGTTAATAATACATTTTAATAGGTTTGTTTTTTATAATACCACTTTAATTTTAAATTGTTATATTTTATATTGTACAGTACCCCTCGAGGGTATTCTCATTTAGTAAATGAGGGCAGTGACATCTAGATTAATTGTTTGCCTCAGGTCTGATATCAAATCAGAAGCAAATCTAGAACAAGAGCTTAGATACTTTTGATTTTAGGTCATGCTCCTACTTTTATCTTGAAATCCTGTATGTGCACCTGCTGGGTTGTTAAAGCTCTGATAGGAGATGTTTGGGTCAGAAGGATCTTTTGTGTTTTATTTCTGATTTTTATTTGGAAAAAATTAGATCTCTGGAAGTTTTGTAGTGCAAAGGACAGGAATAAATCCTCCCAAACTGGTATAATTTCTACTTTGACAACTATCACAATTGGTCATTTCACATAACAATGTATGTAGACTTCTTATTTATTTTTTAAAGATTTTGAGAGAAAAGTTATACTATGCTGTAATTCTTTATCAACCTATACACAAAATTAAAAAAAATCTAGGCTAATTCTCTCCTTTTGTTCCCTTCTGTTCTTGTAACAAGTGTAGGCTTAGATGCCTATCATCTTTCATATAATTTTTTTTTCTAAACTTACATAAGAGCATCTTTTAATGGAGCAACTACATTTTTGTTCCATAAATGCTAGTAGCCTGCTGTGAGCCACTTTTATACCAGCATGCCATAAAAGGTAATGTTCTCATCCTTTGACGATTCCAACATTTAGTGTTGTGATTCTGAACTTAAGTACTGAGCAAACAAGGCAATGAATGGTAGCATCAAGGCAGGGAGCAGAGATGCTTGAGTATAATACATGGAACATTTTTTCCTCCAATTAAGCTAGGATTTATGAATGGAACAAAATATTAGGATTCTTAATGGACTTTTTTGCTCTATTTGATTGCCACCAAGACTTTTTTTTTTTTAAATTGGAGCTGGCTTTATACCTCAGTCCTCAAATCTCAGCATCCTGAGTAGCTAGAATTGCAGGCCTGAGCCACCAACATCCTAGACTGTTAATAAATTAGATGTCTGTCATATGTACTCTTGAATCCCATTCCAGACTTTACATATATTCTGATCCAACATCACAAGCATCCTCCCCAGTTTTATTTCAGTAATTATCCATTCTCTTTCCTGTACTCCTCAGCTACATCTTCCTCCTCATTATTTAAACATAGCCAAGTCCTTGAAATATTTTTTTTAAATGACCATTACCTCATATACCATCTACAACCATGTCCCTTTTCTTCATGGCTAGTAATTTTATAGAATGCTGCTCAGTTTGGGTTTTCTCATTTTCCTCATGATGAGAAATTATGAATTTTTAGCAAGAATACTATAGAAGTATATTGTGCTCATCTTGGGCATTATATTAGAAGTGTAGTATGTGACATTAATAAATCTCATTCCCTGTGATATTTTTATTTGGCAATTCCTCTGGTATTACATTATTTGTCATTTTGTCATTTTGAATACCTTGTGGGAAGATATTTTGTGTCTACATAGATAACCAATTTCTCATTTGACCATTACCCACTATTTTTACTATCCATTGATAATTCTGGTATGTCACAGTTATTGTTGTGGTGCTTTAGATAGTATTATGGGTGAATTTTTCTATTATTATTTAATAATAAATGTTCTTAACTTGTTGGCTCTATTATGTACGTATACTTGTGTATATTTTGCTCTGGAAAAGAACATGCAGCACTAGGCAGATTTTCAAGAGATGATTAGATAATATTATCTTTTCCCATCTATCACTGGTTTCTCAACTTTCCCATCACAAACAACCCTTCCATTAGTGTATATGAAAGAGATCCTTTGTATAGTTCACATCTGTTTATGATCTTTCTATATGGCCTATTTTGAATTCATCTGAAAAAAATTCAATGTAGACTAGATCATAGTATACCTGAAGTGAAAAACAGCAAAGCTATGGTGTTCTGTCTTTCTTTTTTTCCCTTTTCTGTTGTCAAGGTTTTATTTCCCTGCCCATAATTGGTGAACCACAAGATTTTGATCTTTGTACCTCTAATTTTTATCTCAGAGAACATGTTTTTATCCCTGTGAAGTTCTTAAGTCAGTCACAATATTTAGACTTGTCGTATAAAAACTTTTGATAAAAATTTGGCTTAAAAAATAGCATTGAGAGCAGGGAATATGGCGTAGTGGAAGAATGCTTGCCTTGTATGCATGAAGCCCTGGGTTTGATTTCTCAGCACCACATGTATAGAAAAAGCCAGAAGTGGCACTGTGGCTCAAGTGGTAGATTTCTAGCCTTGAGCAAAAGGAAACGAGGGACAGTGCTCAGGTCCTGAATTCAAACCCCAGGACTAGCAAAAAACAAACAAAAACAAAAAACACACACACACACAAAAAACACAAAAAACCCAACAACCCCCAAAATGATAATATTTGTACAGGTGATAATAATTTCATTTTTATGAGCTTTGCTTTCTTGGAGCAAATAGACACATATAAAGAAACCTTAACTGACTCTTACCTAAAAAGTTTTTTATTAAGAAAGAAAGTTTGTTTTGAGATTTAATTTCCCAGAAAACATTTCTATGGCTTTGCCCTTTTACAAAACTAGCAAAAACAAGGTTTCTTTCTCTTTTTTATTCCTTAGGAGCTACTATAAGTCACTTCTATCTATTCATCATTCAAAAATACATAAATATGTATAAGAGGAAGAAATAAGTTACTTTATAGAAGAGAATAACAATATTTGCAACAATGATAGTTGATGAGTTATCTATTAGTTGATCTTGTACTTAAAATGGATGATTATCTTTTGCCTAATATGAGTTAATAAAATCTTATTTTTTTCATTGTTAATTGGCATAAAAGAAGCTCTGTTGTACCATGTAGAATTCATCCGTTTATTGCAAGGAAACAAGCAAGATTGATTTTAAACAATGAGTATCCTTTTTTTTGCCAGTCCTGGGGCTTGGACTCAGGGCCTGAACACTGTCCCTGGCTTCTTTTTGCTCAAGGCTAGCACTCTGCCACTTGAGCCACAGCGCCACTTCTGGCCATTTTCTGTATATGTGGTGCTGGGGAATCGAACCCAGGGCCTCATGTATATGAGGCAGGCACTCTTGCCACTAGGCCATATCCCCAGCCCATGAGTATCCTTTTTAATATTTGGAAAATCAATGCTACTTCAGGAATTTCCTTGGCTGTTAAAAAATTAGAGATAAATTCTTCATTCTTCAAATGTTTGACTTTTTTTGAAGCAGTACTAAATGGAAAATTAAATTTAAAGACATCACTGTAAGTAAACATTGAGATTCTCTGATAAAACAGCATCATTTATTCAAGTGATGGATATTACTACCAAATCCCTGTCACACTAGGACTACATGTAAGACAGCTTAATGTCAGGAAATGATCTTGCAGATGTATATTGTGATAGGCTTATATGCCAAATTAACCAGCTTAGACTACTAGGGAGAAGACTGGAAGTGTGAAGGGCTTGAGCTAAGGAAGGAGTGCAAAAGAATGAATTCAAGAAGTTATTGAGGATGTTAAATAATCAGAATGTAGAGACTAACTGAAGGTAGGAAATGAGATGGGAATCAAGGGACCTGTCGTGGGTGAATGGTTAGCTCACCTTAGTAGAAGAAGTGTAGGAAGTTTTCAGGAAAATACGTTTTATCTGTGTGATGGAACTCTGTGACTCTGTGCTCTGGGAAATATGAGCCTGCTGAGTCAATAGCACAAAAGTGTTGTCTTCCCTGTGGTTAAGATTACTCACCAGCAAGGGGCCAATTGGCTCATTTCTGTATTCCTAGCTACTCAAGAGGCCAAGAATTGAGGATTGAGGTTCCAAAGCCAGCATCATCACAAAAGGCCACAAAACTCTTATCTGCAATTAGTTACCAAAAAAATGGAAGTGGAAGTGTGGCTCAAGTGGCTACCCTTAAGTGAAAAAGCTAAAGGACAGTGTTCAGACCCTGAGATCAAGCCTCACTACTTGTACCAAAGAAGAAAAAAAAAAAAGATTGCTCATGAAGGACCTCATAGAGGAAGATGTTGCTAAGGATCTAATTCTGAACTGTTTATATTTAATGGGCACACAGAAAAAGAGAAACTCTTTTTCTAGGAAATGAAGTGTAATATGACCCCAAAAGGAGGGATGGTAACATAAATTTAGCACCTTAATCATGTCTGTAGTATGTGCAAGAAAGAGAAATATGCCTGAGGTTTTCTTTTCTTAATATGATTCTTAAGATCTTAAAGAAAAATATTGTTTTTTTCTATGTTGTTTAGAGCCTGTCAGTTAAAAAAGACTAGTTTTCTTGTTTTGTTTGTTACATGTCTAGTAATTTTTTTGGTGTTAAAATTTTTTGGTCTAATATCATTTTTGGATGGGGTTTTACCTTATTTTTCATTTTTCTCCATTATTAATTTACTTAAGGTTATTGAAAGACTTCTAATACTGGTGAAGTTAGTCTGTTTGTAGGCCCCTGTAAAACCTGACTCTTATTCTGTCTTTGTCAAGCGTGTAATGTTATCAGCCCTGAGGATAGACTAAACCCGGAATTCATTTCCATAATGACTCATTCACAAACATTATGGTCTTCAAGCCTTTTTGCCTACTTTATTTGATCTTCATGTTTGTGGAATAGATGGACTAAATGGTTAGCTTCATTTCCCTTTTCTAATTAAGGAATGTGTCCCCTTATTTGTGTTACCTGTTTATAGGTAGCTTACTTTTCTATTTCATTGGGTATCTAAAATGTTAATGCTAAAAGAACCTTAGAGAGTTTCTCTTTCAGCCTCTTCATTTTACAAATGAATAAACAGGTCTGAAGAGGTAAAAATCACTTGACTAAGATCATGTAGATGGAGGAAACAAGCACAAAATTATCTTGAATGCAACGTTCTGCATTCACAGTGCCTATAACAAGAAATGTAGGTTTAGTTTTCAGTGCAAGTGAAATCAGGCCAGGTCTTGCTACCTTAAGTATTCTCGTTTTGCTTTTGTGTTTCTTGGATATAGTGTGCAGTTCGTGCTGCCACAGAAGGCAGAATTCTTGTTTTGGAAGGCTTGGAAAAGGCGGAAAGGAACGTTCTTCCTGTGTTGAACAACTTGCTGGAAAACAGAGAGATGCAGCTAGAAGATGGACGTTTTCTGATGTCTGCTGAGCGCTATGACAAACTTCTTCAAGTAAGAGAAGGAAAATGGATTGCTTTGCCTTTGCTGTCAAGTCATGGTATCTTGTGATATGAAGCATGGTTCTATGGAATTAGGACAAATGTTCAAATGCCCCCCCCCTTTTTATAGCAAATTGATGGGGTAATTAAATAATGAGTTTGTGGTTTTGCAAGGCTGTTTGCAGACCATGTCAGAAGACTTCCCAGATTTCTATTCCTTTTCTTTTTGTCAGCTTAATAATTATCCTTTCCTACTAATTTTTTCTCTACTTCCTCACTTTCTTCCTTCTCTCAACACCAACTTATTAAAAGTGTAGACAGTGCTGGGTTCATGGATACCCATATACATACATATATATATAATGTATGTATATATATAAATACATCTTTCTTCCTATAATGGCTTTCTTTCAGGTATTTGCATGCCCTCTTTTCTATATATGTGGTGCTGAGGAATTGAACCCAGGGCTTCATGTGTATGAGGCGAGCACTTTGCCACTAGGCCATATTCCCAGCCACTGCATGCCCTTTTATCTCCTTTAAGATTTTACTCAAATGTTAAATTTTCAATGAAACCCATCCTGACCCTCCTATGTTGTCTTCTAATGTCCCATGTTGTCTTTTTACTTCTGTTTTTAGTTCATTGTCCACCTCCCTCTACTAGAAAACATTTTGCAGGGGCAGGGATTGTTTTTGCTGGTATTATCTCAAACTCCCTGAATAATGCTTGGCACATGATGGCTATTCAATAACTACTCATTGAATGAGAAAAAAAATACAATAAAAATGCTGCGCATGTAAAGAGAGCAAAACTTTTGAGTAAAGGACTCTTTTTTTTCTTTTTTGCCAGTCCTGGGGCTTGAATTCAGGGCCTGAGCACTGTCCCTGGTCACTTCTGGCCTTTTTCTATATATATGTGCTGAGGAATTGAACCCAGAGTTTCATGTATACGAGGTAAGCACTGTTGCTACTAGGCCATATTCCCAGCCCAAGTAAAGACTCTTAAGGAGCTGTGGGAAGTGGCACTGTGGTGCAAATGGTAGAGCACTAGCTTGAGCTGAAGAGCTCCGGGACAACACCCAGGTAGGCCCAGAGTTCAAGCCCCACAACTGACAAAAAAAAAAAAAAAAAAAAAAAAAAAAAGAAAGGAAGGAAGGAAGGAAGAAAAAAATGAGACAAAGGAGCTGTGGGAGTGTTTAGCCCTTGTTCATTTGTCTCCAGCTGCCACACACCACACACTGGAACCTTTGTAGTCTCTGAGACTGATGGCTCTTTTGCATTCTAGGATTTGGTACTTCTCTTATACCTGCTCTGTATAGATACATAGGTGGCTCATCTTACTACCCAGGTGTTGCAGATTGTTCAAGAACAAGATATGTTTCTTACACCTTTTTGATCTTGTGCCTAGAATGCTAATACGATCTCCGAACAGATCAGGCACTGAATAATAGATGTGGATGCCAGAAAGTCTGTTTGAATAGAAGCTTTATGGCTGGGCTAGTAGCATCCTATTGTGATTCTTGCCATATGATTCTATTTCTCTGCAGTCTGTCTTGCAACCCTTTTAGCAGTCTGTTTATTTGCTGTTTTTGGAGTTTCTAGATGGTGTTTTCCTTGTGCAATAGAGTAATTTTCTTCTAGGTCTATCTAAATATTCTTTCACTCTAATACAATTAGAAGGAGATAGTGAATAAATAAAAAAAGTTAGGTTCATTCCTTTACATTATTATAGTTCATTTGCTAAAATAAAAACAATTTTTATTATTGTCTTTAAGAGTAGGTAGACATTATACAGAACACTCTTTATATACTTCCTCATTATATGACCTTCCTACTAGAGGTTATATTATTTACCAGTTATTTAGCAATTTACAGAAAAATGTTACTAAGAACATGAAGTCTTTTTTAAAGACATTGGCATTACTTTATGACAAAAAGTTTTATGTTTTTTTTATTTTTATAGTGGAATTCCACACAAAGTTATTGAACATATTTGGATGGGGAAATAGACCATATGTTTATTATTATCAGATGAGAAGAGTTTGCTACATTATTTTTCTCAAACTAAATACCAGTATAAATACATACTTTTTGCTGACAAGTTCTATTTCTGTATTCATAAGGCTATCTCATGAGAACCTTGAGAATATGGATAAAATCCCTTACCAGACACTTTCATTTTAGGACAGTTTTGATTATGAACAGATTCCGGTACTATAACTTAAGTTCCACTTATATCTAGCTAGATTCAACATAATAACTTTAGTATTTTAAAAATGTGTTTTATAGTGTGATTCTATTTATGACCTTAGTTATAATTTAAAATGTTTATTTTAAAAATTAATTTATGTAATTAGTCAATAGAGTTTTCCAATTATATGCAAGAGGCAATAAGTTCTCTTGAGCTTAGATTTAGCATGAGGCAGTTGTTTAATAATAGAAATTTGCAAAAGATATAATAAAGTGGTATAAAGGTGCTTCTAAGGGGCGGGGAGAAGAACATTTTTTAATGAGGATGTTAGTAGCTGAGCTACTGCTATGTAAAATAGCAGTGTTGGTGAAGCATGATGTGTTTGGAGAGTTGCAGTTGTGAGGTGGCTAGGAGTACAGGGTCATAGGAGGTGGGGTTGCTGAGACTAGGAGCCAGAAACAAATTGTCCCAGGAAAGGCATTGAGTCATATTCAAAATTTCTACACTGATGTGTATGCTATGACCTCGTAAGACCTAAAGAATGCTTCCTCTGAAACTGTATGCACGTTCATGGAAACTGCAAGGAGCAAAATGTCCTTACCTTAAATAGAGAGGGAAGAAACTGACACTCAGGACCAGTTGCTTTTCCATACATTATTACATTGAGTTTTCACAGCAGTCATAATAAGTAGCCAGTTTGTTTCCAGTTTATAGATAGGAAGGCTGTGGCTCCTAGGATAAAATAACATTTCATTGGTCATTTAGCTGGAGTGTGCAACCAAGGGGTTGAGCTGGGAATTGTGACCAAAACCTATACTGTTTCATTCTGTCAGCTCTGCCATATACAGAAGCATGGTAAGTTACATAATGCCTTTAACTTCAGTTTGATCATTTATATAAAGAGATTGTCTGCTTGGATTGTAGTTTATTAAATGAGAAATTCTGAGGAATGAAATGAGAACTTCTGGAAAATTAAATGAGAAAAATTCATGGAATGTACTTAGCATATAGTAAGCTTTCAAAACATGTTAGTTATTACTAATAATGGCTTGGTAGAAATATACCCACAAATAAAATGATCTTTGTGAGATCTCTAGCCATTCTTCATTATGCAAGTAGTCTGCTCTTTTAGTGCTACCTTTTTTTTCTATTTTTTTTCTTATTTATTGTCAAAGTGATGTACAGAGAGGTTACAGTTTCATACATTAGGCCTTGGGTACATTTTTTTGCACTATTTGTTACCTCCTCCCTCATTTCCCCCTTTCTCCTCCCCCTTTCTCTCTCTACCCATGAGTTGTTCAGTTGGTTTACACCAAATGGTTTTGCAAGTATTGCTTTTGGAGTCGTTTGTCTTTTTATCCTTTGTCTTGTGATTTTTTTTTTTTTTTTTTTTTTTTTTTGGCCAGTCCTGGGCCTTGGACTCAGGGCCTGAGCACTGTCCCTGGCTTCTTCCCGCTCAAGGCTAGCACTCTGCCACTTGAGCCACAGCGCCGCTTCTGGCCGTTTTCTGCATATGTGGTGCTGGGGAATCGAACCTAGGGCCTCGTGTATCCGAGGCAGGCACTCTTGCCACTAGGCTATATCCCCAGCCCTGTCTTGTGATTTTGATATTCCCTTTTACTTCCCTAGTAGTACTACCTTTTGTGCCTCTGATCATTTATTTCCTTTACCTTCCTGACTTGGTTCCTCATGGTACTAAGGCCTGGTGATCTGACCCAAAACCCTTTGTTCCTTGGTGTGTGAACTGCCTTTTCCCCCTTGCTGGTCTCAATGCTTGAACTCAGGGCTTCATGTTCTTACGTGTCTTGTTTGCTTACTGCTGTGCTCTGTCACTTTAACCACATCTCTAATTAGCTTTTTTGATAGTTAACTGGACACAGAATCTCCTAGACCTTTCTTTCCTGGCTGGCTTTGACCCTCCAACCTTCAGGTCTCAACTTGTGAGTAGCAAGAATTACAGATATGAGCCATCAGCACTAGGCTGTGTGTTAACTTTCTAACACCCGTCTTCAAGTTGAGCCTTCCCTGGCGTACTGATTCTCATTCACTTTGCTCTCATCCTTGACACCTTGATATTGAGAGTATTCTCAAAGACAGTCCTTTCAACATTTGGGCTTATTTCTTAGGCCTGTCACCTCCTATAGTTGCAACATATATCGCTTATGCTGTTATTCTGATCTCTGGCTTTCTTAGGATCACACTAAAGCAGAGTTGGATGCCTGGAAGATTGTCCGAGTTAGTGAAAATTTCCGAGTGATTGCCCTGGGTTTGCCAGTCCCCAGGTACTCTGGGAATCCATTAGACCCCCCTCTCCGTTCTCGATTTCAAGCCAGAGATATTTATTTTTTACCCTTCAAGGTAAGTGTGACCAAGGATAGTTAATTTTTTAAAACAACTTGTTTATAACAGGAAATTCAATTCTATAAAATGTTGCTGTGTTTTAAAATGTCTCTCTTAGCAGTTATAGGAAAAAAGGATATTGTGATATTATTTGTTTGAAAGAGGTTTTGTTTTTCTTTGCTTTGCCTTTGAGGTTAGCCTCAAACTTGTAATCCTTCCACCTGAGCTTCCTTAGTGCTGGGATTATAGGCATGAACCACCATGCCCAGACTCAAAGATTTTTTTTTTTTTTTTGCTAGTCCTGGAGCTTGGAACTCAGGGCCTGAGCACTGTCCCTGGCTTCTTTTTACTCAAGGATAGCACTCTACCACTTGAGCCACAGAATCACTTCTGGCCTTTTCTATGTGGTGCTGAGGAATTGAACCTAGGGCTTCTTTATACGAGGTAAGCACTCTTGCCACTAGGCCATATCCCCAGCCCTCAAAGATTTTTTTTTAAAGACTGACTTTTTGTTTAAAACCATATAGGATGTATCCAGAATGATTTTCTTGGGGCTGGAAATATGGCCTAGTGACAAGAGTGCTTGCCTCGTATACATGAAGCCCTAGGTTCGGTTCCTCAGCACCACATATATAGAAAAGGCCAGAAGTGGTGCTGTGGCTCAAGTGGTAGAGTGCTAGCCTTGAGCAAAAAGAAGCCAGGGACAGTGCTCAGGCTCTGAGTTTAGCCCCAGGACTGGCCAAAAAAAAAAAAATAATAATTTTCTTAATGGATTATGCAATGTCTGCTTAATTAAAAGTTTGTATTATGTCTATAAAACACTAACACTTAATCTGTTGTATCCCTTATTAATTTGATATGTTTCTATGTTATTTTAGGACCAACTTAAACTACTATATTCAGTTGGATCTAATGTTCCTGCTGAAAGGTAAGTGTGCTTTTATAAGTATGGGACACTTAATATTGAATTTATTTTCTGTTTACTGATTGATGGATTTATTTGCACAAGAATTATTCTTTGAAGGAATTTTTAATGTTATGAGGTTTGAAAAGTGTGGTGATAAAATTCATGAAAGAATCATCTTTAATGGCAAAAGTTCCATTTCTAGTAGAGTTGAATAATAATTTAGTTTGACATAGTGTAGTTAAGTACCATCATTTCAAATTGTTGGAGCTATTTGTGCTTGAGAATAAATGCTTCACAGATTCACCAGCATTTGAAATGAGTTCTATAGAATGAGTTAGATTTTTCTAGATACAGAGTGTAACCAAGAAATTTGAACTGATTTTTCTTAAAAACACACAAGATAAGAGTTGTGCTTTGCTCTTATCATTTAAAATGTTTTTAGTGGCTACAACTTAGCTTTGGGATTGAACAGTGTAGCCAATGAGGCTGGTTGAAAAAGGTCACATACTGTGATGGATTTAGGAAACATATCAGTGTAACTAACCAGCCTCTTGAGTTTCAAATAGAATATTATGGTGTGGAGCCATTGTTCATTAAGAAGTAATCGTGAGGACCATCTTTTAAGATTGAATTCTCATAGCTGTTTTATGTTAAATGTATTTGTGCATTTTATGTTTTAAAATGATTCAAGAAAAATTGTGTGTCTTCTTTTCTCTCTTAGACTTTCTCAGCTCTTGTCCTTTGCCACAACTCTCTGTTCCCAAGAATCTTCGACTCTTGGACTTCCAGATTTTCCTCTAGATAGTTTGCCAGCTGCAGTTCAAATCTTGGTATGTATAAATTGATGAGTGCTATGCCCAAATATAGCAAAAGAAATTTGAAAGTTAATCATTGGAGGTAAATCACTCATATTGTTCTATAAACAATGGTTCTTGGGATTGATTTGTTGTGCTGTGTAGTAAACTGCACAGACAGCTGAATTTCTAAAGAGCTTGTAGCTTTGGAGAACAGAAGGTAGACATGCAAACTCAGTGCCTGATTGAGTGAAAAGTATGCCACTGAGGCAGATAGCACCAATCAGTCATTTGTTAATGTTTGTCCCAAAGGACACAGTTTCCCAGTTCTCCAAGCTTGTGAGGAAAGTTGACTGCAGGTATCCAAGGATGGTCTTCCTAGAAAGACCTGTGGCAGCTTTGTGGGGTGGGAAACCTGGCGGCCCACACAGATGACATGAGCAGACCTGAGGGGGATTTGGTGCAGCACTGACATAGTCCTCTACACTTACACAAAAGGTATGGTTCGAATGATGGAGAGACCTAGGCAGAGGGCGCAAGCAAAGGTTATCAGTCACAGAAGGGCCTGGTACTTTTAGAGAATTCGAACAAGCTGTGTTATCCTAGAGAAGGCATTGCATGATAAAAAGAGATTAGAATAGTATTGTGATGTATTTTGTATGGCTAGTGGAGTTGCCTGGATTTTATGATAAGGAAGAAGTGGCTAATAAGTAAGCATTATGAAGTAGGCAAGGTATGAAATGATCAGAATTAAGTTAGAGGAAGACACCTCTGTTGGAGCAAGGATGACTAGGGAGAGCTTTGGTACATAAGGATAAATGGAAGACTCTTAGGAAAAGTTGATGAGACCCTCCTGAAGAGACCATCATCTAAATGGTGGGAGATACTGCTTTAGGGTATTATTGTTAATAAGGTCCGTGTGTGTGTGTGTGTGTGTGTGTGTGTGTGTGTGTGTGTGTGTGTGTGTGACTAGAATTTAGACTCAGGTATTTGTGTTTGCTAAGCCAATACTGTACCATTTGAGCCATACCTACAGCCATTTTTTGTCTTAATTACATTTCAGATAGTCTTGTGCTTTTTGTCCAAACTTTTTTTTCAGACTGCAATCCTCTTACCTCTGCCTTCCACACAGCACAAGCATATATCACTGTGCCTAGCTTATTGGCTGAGATGGGAGTCCCCCTAACTTTTGGCCAGAATGGCTTCAAGCTGTGATCTTCCAGATATCTCTGCTTCCCAAGTTGCTGGAGTTATAGGTGTGAGCTGCTAGGGCCAGCCTAACTTTCTTGCTTTCAATTTTTTTCCCCTAATGTTTACAGCGAGGCAGGCAATTATTCTTAGGCATTGTTTACACTGTCATGTACATCAAGTAACATTTCCCTTCCTTTTTATCTTATACTTTTCATTCCTTCTGGTTTTGCTTACATAGTTTTTTTTACTTTAAAAATCCTAAGTCAAAAAAAGAAAGACAGTAAAACAAACACTTATAATTCCTTTACATAGAAGCACCAGTTGTTAATATATTGTTCCATCAGCTTGCATAAATTCTTTTCCCCAGTTGTTTTTCCTTAATCATTGAAATTAAATTGCACTATTCTCTTAAACCTTAAGCACATGTCTTTGAAAAATTAGAAGGTATTTTATCTAATCAAATGTTGCCTGTTAGGTGTAATATGATAGTAACTTGATAGAATCATTTAGCAGAAAATTTATATTGACTTTTTTTTTTGTATTCACCCATCAATAACTCTTTAAAGTGGAGTGAATAAATCTGGAAGTGCAATTTGATTTCAGGGGGATAAGTAAAGTACACTCCCTAACTTTATAGTTAATAATTGCAAAGTCAGGTGGATGTAAGTGAGCTGAATCCAAATTAGGATTAGGTTCCTTAGGATGTGTATGTGTGGTTTTAGATGTGTCCAATCCATATATTGTAGGCTCATGTTATGGATAATTGGTTATCTAGGTCTAAAGCTTAAGCAGAGTTAGGAGTAGGCATAGATGAATGGGAGCCATCAGAGATGGCTTCATGAATAAAAGGAGTGAGTGATGTTACCTGGAGAAAGAAAAAGAAATACTTGCTTGTCTACACATGTGGAATACTAAGGAAATTTCAATGGTTATATACATTTCAGATCATTTTTCTGTGATTATTCCTATGTATGTCTGCTTGCAAATAGGATTCCTTTCCTATGATGTCAATCAAACAAGCAATTCAGTGGCTGTATCCATACACTATTTTACTAGGACATGAAGGGAAAATGGCTGTGGAAGGTGTTTTAAAAGTAAGTATCCCCTTTCCCTTCTTTTCTTGCCTTTCATTTCCGTTTTTTCCCTTTTTTCTTTTTTCCAAATGTCTCCTATTCCCCCCCCCCCTTTGTTTAGCCTTTCCTTCTCTTCTTTCCCAGACTTGGAGGCACTAGTTGCTAGTAACAAGAAAACAGTGACAGGGAAGCAGGCACTGTGGGTTAACATGGCTAGATTTCGTACAGTGAGAAATAAGAAAATCATTGCAGCAAATAAGAATTCATTAAGGATAATGAGAGCTGTGTTTGACACTATTTGAGAAGGGGTTTATAAACATGGAGAGGGGAAATGCATGAATGAATCCTGAGGTGTTAGATTGGAATTGAAAATGTGATCATGAATCATGGGCTTCTTCAACATACATGAACAAGTAGGTATAATAATAGAGTGTGTGTAGTGTGAGAGTAGAGAGTGTGTAGAGTTTGTGTACATATATTGCTTTGTTCTATCATTTGAGAAAGCTTAAAACCTATGATCTTACCCAGTGCTTAGACATTGATTTCTAAATACCACAGTGCCCTAAAAAGAATCAAAACTCCTTAGACAAAGGGCTAAGACAAGTAACAAGCTTGATAAGAAATGTACTCACTGCCTTACCTATGAAACTGTAACCCCTCTGTACATCACTTTGACAATAAATTAATTAATTTTTTAAAAAAAGAAATAGATAAGATGAGCCTGGAATATCTGTTGTTCCAGAGAGTAAAGACATTTTCAACAAATGATGTTGATACATTTAAAATGACAGAGGAGCTGGGGATATGGCCTAGTGGCAAGAGTGCTTGCCTCGTATACATGAGGCCCTGGGTTCAATTCGCCAGCACCACATATACAGAAAATGGCCAGAAGTGGTGCTGTGACTCAAGTGGCAGAGTGCTAGCCTTGAGCAAAAAGAAGCCAGGGACAGTGCTCAGGCCCTGAGTCCACGCCCCAGGACTGGCCAAAAATAAATAAATAAATAAATAAAATAAAATGACAGAGGAACTAGCTTGCATCAAACAGGAATCAAAATGTCCTTATTGAAAAACAAGTTTTAGAAATATGAAAGAGAAGCAAAAATCTATTTAATATGGAATGTTTAGTGGTAATTATAGAAGGAATTACAGAAATATTAAAATTACCATCAGAATAGTGGTTGATTTAAGTTGTCACCAAAAGATGTTAGAGCTGGTGGATAGACTTCTATGAAGAACTGGATATTGATAGAATCTCTGAACATTTTATAAAATGGTCAGTTGATTAAAAAGTTGATTACAAAATACTCAGCTGATTACAAAAAGGCAAGTGATATTTTTCCAGTAAAATCAACCTTACCACATGGGACAAACTGGGATTGTGTGTCTTCCAAATGTGGTTCTAAGAAGAGCATTGTTCTGGCTATGAATAGATACTGTATTCCTCCTAGGTGAAAGATCTGCATTCTTTACTATTTAGGCCATGATTGCCAGGGAAAGGCTGAAGAAATACCCCAGGTTGAAGGAGATTAATATTACATTTATTTTAGGATCTGGAAAAAGGAAAACGGGAGCTTATCTTTGAATCAACATCTGAGCAAAATTGGCACTTGTCAGTGAAGCAGAGCATCTGGTGTGCAAGATCAAAGGCTCCTTAGTTCCAGAGAAGTTTTTCAATGCCCTCCACACCATGGCCCTACCCTGCCCCTGCCCTTGCTCTGGGAACCAGAGAGCATGTGCAAGGAGGATATGCTGATGAAACAAAGCGATGTCCAGTTTTCTGTAGAACAACTGAGGAAAGATAAATCTAGATAAGTCAGTATGATCAAAGGACCCAAATAGGGAAACGGATGTGTTTCTACTCCCTAATTTCAAAACTCTTCTATATGTATAGAATGCTTTCAGTGTGGTACATTTTCTGAAAATAACTAATACTGCTTCATTTTGTTTGATTTTTTTTTTGCTTGTTTGTTTGATTTTTTCTTTTTTTTTGAGGCAGAGTCTTATCCTGTGGCCCTACTAATTCCAAATATGGAATCCACTAGCCTCTGCCTCCCAAGTGCTGGGATTAGAGGTATATACCACCACTCCTAGCTGTTTCTTCTTTATTTTGGCCTTTATAGTGAGAAAAAAAAAACAGGAAAAATTACTAAAGCTGTATATTACAAGCAGGAGTGATTTTAATTTTGGTTGTAGATATTTTTTAAAAAGGAAAAATGGATTGACATTACTAAGATAAGAGAACAAAAATGCAATTATCTTCTCCCATCTTTTTTTGTCAGTTGTGGGGCTTGAACTCTGGGCCTAGGTATTGTCCCTGAGCTCTTCAGCTCAAGGCTAGTGCTTTCTACCTGTTGAGCCACTTCTCTTCTCTCATCTTACTTAACAGTCTACTCATTGGTAGAATACTTTGGGACTCTGTTCTAGGGTATTCTCCTTGATCTATTCATCCAAATTTCTGTATGTTTTCAAATCATTAGCATAACCTAATGGCCTTTAAATAATTTTGATAAGAGAGGAACTTCATTAAATTTAGAAAAATGTTTCTAATTGAAAAGTGGAAATATCTATTATAGAGCAAGTGAAGAGGCAGTGTATTTATTCTGAACCAAAGGTTGTCATGGAAATTAGTGAATGATGTTATATAAAGGATGTATCCCTTTGAACTTTTATGTAATCACTTAATTAAATTGTATTTTAAGGAAAAATTATTACACACTAAAATTGTATTCAGCCAAAAATGGGATTTTTTTTTTCTGAAGTAGCTATAAAAATGGCTCCAATGACTTTTTCTTTTGCCAGTCCTGGGGCTTGAACTCAGGGCCTGAGCACTGTCCCTGGCTATGTTTTGCTCAAGGCTAGCACTCTGCCACTTGAGCCACAGTGCCACTTCTGGCCTTTTCTGTATATGTGGTGCTGAGGAATTGAACCCAGGGCTTCATGTATATGAAGCAAGTACTCTTGCCACTAGGCCATATTTCTAGCCACCCCAATGACTTCCATGACACTTATTATGTTCCATTCATGTGCCGTGGTTATAAAATTGCTTCTAGCTTCTTAAAATCCATCCTGCTTCGTTATGTGTTTGCCTTTCCATGGTCGTAACAGATGCATCCAGGCTTCTCATTCCAAACCTTGCCTCTCAGTTCCACCTAAGTAGAACCCCTCATAACCATGGTTGAGTCGATACATTCCCTTGGCGACTTAGAAACGAGGTGCTGCAGCTTAACTGATAATATAATCCACATCATCAAATCCACACCATCATTTTTTTTTTTTGCTGAGAAACCCAGAAAGAACTTGCCCTGAGTGTTTTCATCCAGTTTAGTGAACAGTAACTGAACATCCCATATTTGGCAATGATTATGTTGTAACATGTACAGAAATATAAGACACAGAAGCAGATATTGTGTGGTCTGCCCAGGCGAGACTCACAGCCTGCTTAGAGCATCAAACATGTCAACAAATGACTATTTTAACATAACACTCCATACCACATGAGTAACTGCTCTGGTGAAAGCAGTGACAGTGTGAAGTAGGCCAATGGAAACAAATTGAATAGACAGGATGATGATAGACATTTCTCACTGATAAAAATAGGGTGGGTTGGGAACTTTAGTAAAATCAATGTTAACAATTGGTTTAAGTAGAAAGTTATTAATGGAAAATAGAAAACTTCTCATTAATATTGTTAGCTCTCCTTTCTACTATAGAATGAATTTCAGTTATAATTGAAGTCCTCAAAATATGTAACATTAATTCTAAAAGGAAAGGCAAGTGACAGACTTTTTGCAATTTTACAGCGCTTTGAGCTCCAAGATTCAGAAAGTTCTCTGCTTCCTAAAGAGATTGTAAGAGTGGAGAGGGTGAGTGAAAACCATGTCTCCCAAGCCTGTGTGACTCTTCGAGTTGGAGGAAAAGAGGTAGTCATTAAGGTAATTGCAGGTATTATTCTAAAGTTTGCCTTGTTCTGCGTGTGTGTGTGTGTTTATGTGTGTGTGTGTATGTGTATGTGTGCTTGTGCTTACATGCATGTGTGTATACATGTTCATGTGTGTGAGTTCTGGGGCTTGATGCCTCATGCTCTCACTTGGCTTTTTTGCTCAAGGCTGTTCCTCTACCACTTGAGCCACACCTTCACTTCTGGCCTTTTGCTCATTAATTGGAGATAAGAAAATCACAGACTTTTCTGTCTGGGCTGGCTTTAAATCACAATCTTTAGATCTCAGCCACTAGCAACCAGCTCTGTTCTGATCATTTTAATAAGCTAAATTAGGTATAGAATTCCCTTATAAATTTCTGGCTTTATAGCACCCCAACCATATATCTCTATGTGTCCAGAGTCATGTATGTTTGTAAGTGGGAAAGTTCAAGAGAAGCAGGATCACCTTTCTTCAAAAATCCAAAGTTAACCTCTGGTAAAAATCTGTAGTCCTTCATAAGAAACATGTTTTCAAATAAGTCTTCCTCAGCTTTAGGAAACACTTAAAAGAGGAGCTGTTCTGGTTGAACAGCTTTTAGTAGAAGAGAATTATATTTGGTTATGAGCTCCATCTGCCTGCCTGCTTCCCTTTCTTCGAACCCTAGCTTTTAGGGTCCTCTGTGCCCCAAGATGGTGTAGGAAACTAGAAAGCATAATTCCAAATGCTGACAATATGACTACAGAATACAGGAAAGCATAAATGCCTACTTTCTCCTATGTTGTGATAGAGTAAACTTTCATGATAAAATGAAAAAATAAAAGGTGGTTTATAATCTCACTCATACTTGGAATCTAAAACTGTTGACCTCATAGATATTCAGAGTAAATTAGTGGCTATCAGATAAAGTTAGTAAGTGGATACTAAGTTTTGCAAATATAGAAGCAAAAGTTCTGCTGGTATATTATTGAATAGCATGGTGACTATAGATAATAGTAAAGTACTGTATGTTTCAGAAAGCTAAGAGAAAGGAATTTCAAAGTTTTCTTCATATAGGAGATATGTACATTAAAAACATTACATGATGTATACATGTATCAAAACATCACATAATAATCCAGTGGTCTAAATAATTTTTTAATGTATCAGCTAAAAAGTAAATATAATTTTCATAAAGGCCTAAGAGAAGAAAAGACCAACTGAGGACTAAAACCCATGTATCTGGGCAGAAGAATAAAAAAAGAAAGCACAATTAAAAACAATAAAATAGCCAGGCACCTGTGGTTCATGCCTGTGTCCCAGCTACTCAGGAGGCTGAGATCTGAGGATCATGGTTTGAAGCCAGCGAGGACAGGAAAGTACCCATGAGACTCTTATCTCCATTTTAGCACTCAAAATCCAGAAGTGGAGCTGTGGCTCAAAGTGGTAGAGCACTAGCTTTGAATAAAAGAGCTCAGGGACAGTGCCAAGGCCCCAAGTTGAAGCTTCACAGCTGAAAAAAAAGAAAAGGAAAGAAAGAAAGAGAAAAACAATAAAAATGAAACAGTAGGTATGAAGAATGAGAACAGAAGATTTTATAATTGTTTCTGCAAGACGAACTTAGGTAATAATGAAAAGACTTTGTGGACATAGCATTAGAAGTCAGGAACTTGTCAGTGACTTGCAGATCAAAGTATAGGCTAATTTAGAATTCTGTACTTACCATGGAATTTGAGAAAAAAATCTAGGTTCTCTACTAGTGATTTTTTAAAAGTATAAGTTATAAAATATGTGAGAGTGACATGGTTTTATGAAAATATTTGACAGCATGAAACTTTGAGTTTAGAAGGATAATTAATTTGGAGGGGTGATGATAAGGAAATGTTAATAATGGAATGAAAAAATAGTTGTTGCTCTGCTGAAATGTCAAAAACCAGTACAGAGTTGAATTGACCAAGGAATTGAAAGGGGACTTTAAGTGGCACAAATGTGCTTTAAGTTTCTAATTATTTTGTCAAAATTATATATGTATATGTACGTATATAGTTATATATACGTACATATATAGGTGTATGTATGTGTGTGTATATATATATGTATAATTTACCTCTCTTTATGATAGGTTCCAGCGGGAACCAGGCCATTACATCAACCTTGCACATCAGATACTTTCATACAGACACTAAGTCACAAGCAACTTCTGGCTGAAATGATTCAGTCTCACATGGTTAGGGACATATGTATTGTTGGAGGAAAGGTAAGAATGACAGCTTCCATGTAAGCTTCAGTTTCCTTGCTTCTGATTGGGTTTGACTCATCAGTTGATTATGTTTGTATTTGCATTTGTAGGGTTGTGGAAAAACAGTGATTGCTAAGAACTTTGCTGATGCCTTAGGATACAACATAGAACCTATTATGCTCTATCAGGTATGTTTGTTTTCAACTCTTGGACTATAGATATATAGTTTGACCAGCAACAGTTAAGACTTGTTGAGTTTTTGATGTAGGTAACTAAAACTACAAAGCAATTAGGGTATAATTGTACTTATTTGGGTGGGGCTTTTTTTTTTTTTTTAAAACTAATGGTCTTTTGCTTGCTAGTAAGTGTTCTACCACTTAAGACAGTACCTCCAATCTCTTTTCCATTGGTTATTTTCAAGGTAGTATCTTTATGCCTGTGCCAGTCTGCAGTGCTGCAGTCTTCTTGTACTTCCCATCTGTGGAATGACAGGCATGCAGTACTGCACCCTTGTGCTTCCCTTGTAGATGGGTTATCAGGCATAGGTCATCATGACAAGCTATTGGTTCTAATGAAGGTTTGCAAACTTTCTTTTGCCTAGTTGGTCTTGAATCAAAATTCTCTGATCCTTTTTTGTGTGGGAATTGAGGTTCCTTGACTTGCTATTTTTCTTGTGTTTCTATGGTTCTGCCCATTTGGAATCCCTTGTGGCTTTTTTTGGGGGAGGGAGGAGGGCTATGGTCTTTCTAATAGGTTTTTCTCTGTGTTCTTGGTTGATTAGCCAGTCGATGGCAAGATATTCTGTTGGGATTTGTTTATCTGGGGGTCATATTTTTTTTTGAGAGAGAGTTAGGTGTAAGATTAGAGTTTATTCGTAGTGCAGTGCTGTGATGTTAATGCTTGTCTATCAGTTGAAACAAGAAATTGAGGTTAGGCAGGGAGATTTGGAGAGAAGTAATTGTTCAGAGAGAACTATGGGTGAGAGAGAATTAAAGAATAGGTGATAGATGTAGCTGAAGAAGGATGAACAAGAGGGTAGGTAATGGCGGCAAAGGAGGGAAAAGATGAGGTAGAGAGACATTGTAGTGTACACCACTGAAGAAAATCAAATTGAGAGTCTATGCATCTGACTCCCTAAACACTAATATTGGCTACCTTAAAAAAGTCTATCAGTTGTAGGTATTCCCCTACCCAAATACACCTTTATTTTTTGGTGTTGAAGGGAATTGTAATAAAGGAAAGGAGATTGGGCAACAAACAACAGGACACAATATAAAGTCAAAAGCAAACACAGAACTCAACAATTGCATATATTTGGGGCTGGGAATATGGCATAGTGGTAAAGTGCTTGCCTCGTATACATGAAGCCTTAGGTTTGATTCCTCAGCACCACATACATAGAAGAAAGCCGGAAGTGGCTCAAGAGATAGGGTGCTAGCCTTGAGCAAAAAGAAGCCAGGGACAGTGCTCAGGCCCTGACCACGCCCTAGGACTGGCAACAAAAACAAAACAAATAAACAATTGTATATACTTTAAATCAGAGGTTTTTAAATCATGGATAAGTATTCCCCTATCAAAATATGCCTTCACCTTTGTTTGAGGAAGGGTATTGTGGTACAGAAAAGGAGATTATATATATTTGTAGCCAGTGAGCAAATCTTGTATAAGGGTCAGGATAATCAAACCAAAAAGATAAGAGCGTGAACCAAAATGGAAAAAAAGACATGCATACAAACAGACAAAAAGGGAACAAAAGAATAAAGAAAATTAAGAGAAAGACCAGAAAAAAGCAGAAAATAAAATTAAAATACATAAAAATAAAAAGAGAGAAATGAAAGGAAAAAAGTAAAAAATTTCAAAAGGAAAGGATCAAAGATTTTTAAAAAAATTGAACAATCAAAAATATTGTCCTGGGGCTGGGGATATAGCCTAGTGGCAAGAGTGCCTGCCTCGGATACACGAGGCCCTAGGTTCGATTCCCCAGCACCACATATGCAGAAAACGGCCAGAAGCGGCGCTGTGGCTCAAGTGGCAGAGTGCTAGCCTTGAGCGGGAAGAAGCCAGGGACGGTGCTCAGGCCCTGAGTCCAAGGCCCAGGACTGGCCAAAAAAAAAAAAAAAAAAAAAAAATATTGTCCTAATCATGCACACAACTAAAAAAATGCTTAGCAATCTCCATAGCCCATATATCTAAGACAAAACAAAAAAATGAGTTCTCCAAATTGTTTCTCCCAATGTCCTGTATGTGGTATCTTAGTGGAGACGCTGCTTTAGTTGCTGAGATCTACAGCTGTCCTTCTAGCCAAGATCTGGGCAGGACTAGGGGTTGGAGTTTCGTAGTTCACAGGTAGGAGGTATATCTGATGTTTTCAGGTTGGGATCTACACTGCCTATTGCAGAGGCCTGGGTGGTGATTGAATTCTGAAGCCTTCCTGATATAGGAGTGTGGCTGTTACCTAGAGTACCACTCTCACTACAACTGGGAAATAGCCAAGTTTTTTAAGGCCTGTATGTAGCTTATAAGTCAAAGAGAGAAGATGAATTCTCTTATCAGTTTAAGCAGCCAGAAAAACACTTTGCCTTACAAAATTGGATTCTTTGCAGCTCTCCTCCCAGACTAGATTAGACAGCACTAGAGGGGTGTGGCTCCATAATTCACAGATAGGAGGTGCCTTTTATTTGCAGCCTCTGATTCTGCAGCTCTTTGGGTGTGAGTGGGGCCGTAGCATTCCTCGGTATGAAGGGGTGGCTAGCACCTGGGTTCCCACTCTCACTACAGCCTGGAAACACACTGAGATTTTAATACCTGTCTTTTTTTCTTTCTTTTTTTTTTTTTTAAGTGAGATTTAGAGAATTTCGGTTTTGTAATTCCAAGGTGCTTTGCCCTCTCTGAACCATGCTAGAATTTGGCTAGAATGCCAAGCTTGTCTTTGCTAACTGCTGAGTGGAAGGGCTGCCTCCCACTGGGTAGGTTTTTGATGCCAGAGAGGGGTTTTGCAAGGGTATCAGATTTCTTTCCCCTTTTCAAAAATGGCATGGCGCTCTTCTGGGGTGGTGGGAGAGGTTTCCATGCAGATGCTGCTGTTCTCTGGGAGAGGGGTGGGGGGATGTCTTTGGTGGGGTACTCACGATTCTGAGTGTTGCTTTAGATAAGGCAAATTGTCTCTGCATCTGACTGTGACTGTGCATTGTCATTCCTGCTTTTTCCCACTTAGTCTCTTTAAATTCCATGCTGAACATCCATGCATAGCTGGGTTGGCTGCACATGCCACCTCACTGGGTGTTTCTTCACTGGTTTCTGTCTTCCTATGCAAGCAGTTTATAATTTTTTTAGTGCATTTATCTGTATAATTGTAGTTTGGTGTGTCTCTCTAGACGTGCACTGCCTGATGAGACCCTAAAACTCTGCTTTGTCAAAGGGAGTTTAGGTTGTTCTCTTCCTCCTATCTCTTATTTTTATTTATTCTGTTGGTTGTAGGGTTTGAACTCAGGGCCTGGGCACTGTCCCTGAGCCTCTTTGTGCTCAAGGCTAGCACTCTATCACTTGAACCACAGGGCCACTACTGGACTGGTCTTTGAATTGTTAATTGGATATAAGAGTCTCATAGGGACTTTTCTGCCTGGGCTGGCTTCAAACCAGGATCCTCAGGTCTTAGTCTCCTGAAATTATAGCTAGGATTATTGGTGTGAGCAGCTGGTGCTTGGCGTCTTAAATTCTTTACACATTTTTTTTTTTTGCCAGCCCTGGGGCTTGAACTCAGGGCCTGAGCACTGTACCTGGCTTCTTTTTGCTCATGGATAGTACTCTACCACTTGAACCACAGTGCCATTTCCAGCTTTTTCTATATATGTGGTCATGAGAAATTGAACCCAGGGCTTCATATATACGAGGCAAGCATTTTAACCACTAGGCCATATTCCCAGCCCTTTACATCATGTTTTAATTGGGCTTTCTGTTGTGGAACTGTACTTATTTCGATATAAAAACCTAGTCACATTTGGGTGGATTGAATTTCTACCCTCTTGATAGTGTCCTTTCATATGCAAAAGTTTTAAATTTTATTACAGTCCCGTTTATCATTTTTTTGTTGCCTCTGTTTTTTATGTTACTCAATAAATTACTGCCAGATGCATTGGCATGAGTTTTCTCATGTTTTTCCTAAGAATTTTGCCACTTTAATTTTACATCTTACATTTAGGTCTCCAATCCATTTTCAGTGTTGATTATTGATCACTGCAAAAAAAATTGATTAATGGTACACTTTGCTATTCTGCCTAGATAGCTAAAGAGGAATGTGTAAAGAAGTGTAGATTTTGGAAACGAATAGAGAAATATAACAGCTGGGATTTTCTTTATCTCTATGGCTTCTTTGCATGTATTCAACATATGTGGTTGGTACTGTTGACATTTATAGATTTTGTTAATAGTTAATCAACTGATTTTTATGGTAGAAGTTATGCTCCTGAGATCAAATAGAAGACTTTTTTAGTTTGTACCTCTATTTTTTTTTTAGCTCATTGATCTTTCAGAGAAAGTTGAATTACCCTAATATAGTTAAAAATGAATTTTCTTTTTGTAATATTAAAGTCTAATGTTAATGAAAATGTTCCACAAGTTTGATCTAATGTAGTGAATTTTGTGGGAACAAGTGATCTACCATCTGTTTTCCTAGAAGATTTGGAGACTTCTCTCTTATTTGTACAGGCATAAAGCTACACTTAATCTGTGGGTTTTGCTTTATTTTTAGACCTCATTATTTTTAGAACTAGATTTCATATGAAGTAAAAGGAAAATAGGGCTTTAATCCAAGTTTGTGGCAACATGTAAAATAAGGTTTATAATAGGCTGTAACATTTTTAAATCATTTGACTCAAGTGTTATTAGGTTATAATCTTTTAGCTGTGTGTGTGTGTGTGTGTGTGTGTGTGTGTGTTGAAGCCAGTGATTTCAGAATTTTGAAGAAATACAAGTTACTAATGTTTTCTCACTACCAGATAAAAGCATATTTCCAGAGCTCTGTCGACACAACCATAAATACACTAGATTTAAGATCTCTTTCTAAGTACTAGTTGCTTTACAAGCCAAGCCAGCCCCAATCAAAATTTTAAGAGCCAAAAACAAATTTTTTTAAGAGCAAATATGTTTGTGGAACTTTCAGTGAAAATAACCAATATCTAATACTTGTTGTAGTCTTGGGATCATCTTTTTTTCCTATGGCTAAATTAAAACAACATTGTATTTTCATTCTTTCTAATCTACGTTCTGTACATCTTCTTTTGGTCTAATCATAGTAGTTTGCTGCTTTGAGCCTCTTAGGACATTTCTATGTGTGTTTATGTCACTATTTCTCTTTCTTCGGCAGTAGCTTTACTTCTGAGGATCAGTCCTTCTCACTTAGCATCTTTAGCCTCCACACTTTTCAGCTTCATTTCTGCCCACTTTATCTTTCCAGTACTTTTTTTTTCACAATAGTTCTGTTATACACATTTTAATAACTACTTATAGTTTGCAAGATTATATTAAAATCATAAGTTGTTTCTATTATGTTTTTCAAAAATGGCTTTGTGCCAAGTTAGCCATCTTTTTTTTTTGCAGTTGCTTTGAAGTGATCAAAGTTATTTACCAGAAGTTAACCTACTAATTACTCCAAAGTAGGCCAGTAAAGTGGAATTTCCTGACTTCCAAAATTAATAAGAAAGATTAAACTCCAGATTAACCTCATGTTTGTACCAACAGTCATGGCTTATTAATTTTCAGACCATTTTTTGGCTGCTAGATTGCACATCTTTAAAAAACAATAAGCAGCAGACAAGCATGCTATGAGATATTAGGTAAGTGGGTAAAACCCCACCACCAGTGCCATCTGTTTAATTTGGAATGTTTTATTTCATATTAGCTTGATTTGCTTCAGAAGACTAGCATTATTGTTGCACCACAAATAGTTTTTCAGGTTCGTTTAGATTTGTACTAGCTAGCTTTTAAAAAACAAAACAATAGAATAAGGGAACACAGGAGTTCTCATAAAGTAATTATTTTATTCAAATTATCGAATGCCATCTTGAGTGATTTATTTTTCTTGAAAAGACATCTTGGGCATTTGTCTTGACAAAGATAATCTCAAAAATTGAGTATAATGACATATTCTTTTTTAAAATTTTTATTGTCAAACTGATGTTATAATGACATATTCTTATGTTCTCCAGTCAAGCTGTTTGGGCTCTCTCTATGACAGGACATAGTTATATCTTTATTTATTTTTTGTCAGTTATGGGGCTTGAACTCAGGGCCTGGGCCTGCTTCTCAGTTTTATTACCTAGTTACTTTATATGATTTCTAAATGCTTTGTTTGTGCTTATCTTATTATAAAAATTTGAATTCTGTACCACTTTCTAGATAAAGCATTGTTTGTGATTTTCAGATCAATCATGGTAAAGACGGGTTTCTGAGCTGCTTGCCGTGATAGAGCCAGAAATGTCACAGATGAATGTTTAGTAGAATTCAGCTTGTGTCTCCAGGTGCTTTGAGTTAAAGTATCTTGGAATTCTAGGTGAGAGAAGCTGCTCAGATGGTTTTATACTCTGTTAACTGCTATTAAAAGATAACCTTAAGAAGACCTTTAGCCCAGTACCTGTGATGCTGCTTGCATATTTTCCATGCTTTGGTTTTGAGCTCTTTTAGACTTATGTAGCTGTAGGCAGGCAACCTCCTAGCAAGGGCGGTTTGGTCCCCATTATGACATCACATGTTGCCTTTCCAGCTCAACTAATTGGTTTATTAAGTCTTATCAAGCCATTGTCTGTGCTGCTTCACACAGGGGACTACTTTTTCTGTAAGGCTTCCTCTGAACGCATCTGTGCCTTCTGCGTTTCCACCTAGTAAACAGTGTTTAGCTTCCTGCTACAGCATTTCCATGGAGGAGTAATTCAGGGAAAATGACTATATTTTTGTGAGGAAGGTGACACAAGGGAGACATTAGGTCAGTCAATAGGACTGTCAAGTATTGAACCATGACACACCTCTTAGCTTCTTCTCATTCCCTTGTAGTATGTCCCTCATTCTCTGCTCTTCCGTTCTTTGCTTTTTGCAGAATCCACTGTAGTCATGGCACATCTATCTCATGGCACCCAAATCTCTGGACCCGTTATTGAAATGTTGGTACAAAATGCTTTGGGCATATGGAATTGTACTTAATAACAAGGAAAATACATCATTTGTGTTACTTGAACATTTATGGACATCCAACAAGAATATATTGCATTCCATCATCCATTTACGAAGAAATAGTAACCTTTCAAGAATATCAATAAAATCATCATTTTCTTGCTTAGGGCCTATCATTGGCTTTCTGTTGTGCTTAGGACAAAAGGAGAACTCTGACGTATGAGTCTCCCATTAATAAGCTTACCTTTTAGAAATTTGACTGTTCAGGATATCATGAGTTATCTTCCTTTATTCTAGATGTGAAGACACTTAGTAGAATCAGACATTAATAAATGGTACTCCCAGTTTTCCAGTCAGTATAGCATAGAAAGAGTAGGAAGGAATTTTATTATCTTTGCTTAGTATATATTATATTATTTGCACCTATCCTAACCTAGACTTTCTGTTATATTTTAAGGTTTTACTAAGATATCATTCAGTTAAATCAGCCCTTAGCGTCAACCAGACAATTTTGTTCTGTGTTCATGAAATAAATCTTTAACTAGAACAGATTATCTCACTCTACACCCTCATGGCTGCAATGAATCAAACTTCATTAACTTCCCACCCATTGCAGAGTAACTTGAAGCAGTCATGCTGTGGCTGTAATGTCCACATCCCATATGTAAAAAGGAACTATTATTTTTTATGTGATAGGTTAAAAATCATTCTTTTAAAGAATAACTTGAGTGAGAGGCATGGGAGAGTTTACTAATAATTTTTCAATATAAGTAAAGCAAGAGGGCTTTTGAGATCAAACACAAATGACAGTGAGGAATGTTGGCAGCTTGCCCTGTGTTCTGAAATTCACTGACCATGCTTAGCCTCTGTAAATAATGACCATGTTTCTATTCTAAGTTCTAAAAATTATTAACATTATTTCTTTACACCATATTTAAGCAGTATTCTGCCACTAATGGATATAGACATAATTAAGCCCTTATTGTAAAGTAGGTGATTACTTTATAGCTGGTTTTTCATCTACTGGATTTCCTTTTCTTTTTTTTTTTTCCTTTTGGTTTTTTTTTTTTTTTTTTTTTTTTTGCCAGTCCTGGGGCTTGAACTCTGGGCCTGAGTGCTGTCCCCAGCTCTTTTTCTTTGCTCAAGGCTAGTACTCTACAAGTTGAGCCACAGCACCACTCCAGCTTTTTCTGTGATTAGTTGTTGATAAGCATCTCAAAGACTTTCCTTCCTGGGCTAGCTTGGAACCAAAGTCCTCAGATCTCAGCCTCCTGAGTAGCTAGAATTATCAGTGTGAGCCATCTGGCTCTTGGCTAGATTTTCTTAATGTTTCTCTGCTAATACAGTTTTTCTTTGTTTTTGTTGTTATAGTTGCTAAGCTTACATAATTCCAACTAGTTTGTTTTAGAAAACAAAATCATTATTAATACTTATTTACCCTATTCAAAGAGACAATCCATATATATACACACACATATACAATAAATGGATTGTGTATGTATATATGTGTGTATATAACACATATATCTATGTGTGTGTGTGTATGTATGTATGTATGTATGTATGTATATATGTATATGTATGTATATATAGTGTGGGTTCCAGGACTTGAACTCATGATCCTGAGTTGAGCTTTCTTACTCAAGGCTAGCGCTCTGGCACTTGAGCCACATCTTTACTTTTGGCTTTTTTTTTTTGCTAGTTAATTGGAGGTCAGAGTTTCATGGACTTTCCTGCCCAGGCTGAGTTTGAATTATGATCATCAGATCCTAGCCTCCTGGGTAGCTAGGATTATAGGTGTTTATATATTTAATTTAGAAAAAAATAATGGAGAAGTATATTCATCTAGACATTTTCTTAGTGTTCACTAGTTGACTTAGTGACTATTTTTATTTTTAAGTATTTTATATCTGCACTTAAAGATATTTGTAACAATGGTGGTGATAAAAGTTACTTATAGAGCAGTTAACGTTATACTCACTGCTCTTCAACTCTTGTCAACAAATTGAGACAATAAGAAATTGATTTCTGAAGATAGTCTGATACGTGTGTTCTTGACTCACTCTTGTACTTATGCTAATATATGTCCATGATGGCACAATCCAGATCACTTCTTTTTCCTTTGTAATTTCTGTTACTGAAGCTTGTTGCTTGGTTTTAACAGTCTTTTTATTTATTTACTTATTTTTGAGACAGGATCTCGCAGCAACTTTGAATATAGGTGTGTGTTCCACCATGCTTAGATTTTCTTTTGCTCTTTTATTTTTTCTTTTGCGGGGGGGGGGGGAGCAATTCCTGGGCTTCCATGTATGCTAAGAAAATAATTTATTATATGTGCATGAAATGTAAAATTTTATATCCATATCAGTATTCATAATTAAAGAGATAGTTAAAATATACTGTATCAGTTTATAATTTGAAATTAAATCTTAGCTAATTTTAACCATTCTAACACACAACCATTTTCTGGAGTTACAAATTTAAATAACTATTGCTGGATTTCTCTAGAGTCTCAGAAAAATTACCTTAGACTACTCAAAAGTTCTAAAAATATTTAAGGCATATAATTGCTTTAAGGTTTAAATCTGTATTTTCTGACACATTTCATGTAATTATGCTTCTCATTTTATTAGGTCATTTTTGCTTTTAGTTGGGTTCCTCTGTTGCAAAAGAAGAGAATGTAATTCTTGATGACAGAATCTTAAGCAATAGAAGAGTGTTTTCTAGGGATCTGAATGAATGTGAGGTGCTGAAGTTAAAGAATTGTAGCTCTAAAGGACCTCAATTCTGTGTCCTGTTGTTCTGAAGTTCTTTAAGGAAATGCAGAAAGAGGAAATGGCTTGGGTGGTATGATATAATTAGTGCTATTTTTATCCTCTTAAGTTCAGAGGTTTCAGGGACAAGGAAAATATATGCAAAATGGGACCATTTGTCTTTCTTGATTTTTATTACTGTACATTCAAAATGTCCATAAAATGTGTATTTTAAAACCATGTTTTCCTTTCATCTTCTAATAGAAATGTGCATATAGGCAGGAAGAATAAGGAAATTGTGTGTGTGATGTAGCATAAATATGTGTATACATTATAATACAGTATATGTTAATATAACAGTAGTAACTAATAATAATTTAGTAATATTAAACAATAACTTTAGGGAACTAAAAATTGTATCTAAGTAGAAAAATTTGAAAATGTTAACGGTTTTATTTTTTATTTTAATTTTATTGTCAAGATGATGTACAGAGGGGTTACAGTTATACATGCATAAGGTAGTGAGTACAATTCTTGTCAAGTTTATTACCCCCGTCCTTATTTTCTCCCACTTTCCCTTCCCTCTTCCCCCCAAGTTGTACAGTTAATTTCCAACATATTGTCTTGTGTAACTTTTTTTTTTTTTTTTTGGCCAGTCCTGGGCAGTGAACTCAGGGCCTGAGCACTGTCCTCAGGGCCTGAGCACTGTCCCTGGCTTCTTTTTGCTCAAGGCTAGCGCACTGCCACTTGAGCCACAGCGCCACTTCTGGCCATTTTCTGTATATGTGGTGCTGAGGAATCGAACCCAGGGCCTCGTGTATCCGAGGCAAGCACTCTTGCCACTAGGCCATATTCCCAGCCCCTTGTGTAACTTTTAAAGATGAGCGTATGACTTAAAATTAATTCATATCACTAGTCTATTCAGACTATGTGAAAATTGTTCTGTTAGGTTTTATGTTCCAATTGTTCCTTGATCTTATACAATTGAAATAACTTCACCAATTAAAAAAAAACTTCTGAAATTTAACTAATATTTGGGAAAATAAGACCAATTTCTTTATGAAAAATTGTAGTGTTTACCCTTGGAGGTAAGCTCTTATGAAAACAAAGAGATTATATTAAACAGCATTTTTTTCCTCAGAAAAATTTTTATTTTAATTCAGAGTTATATTAGAAACAAAGAATGACTCTTAAATTGAGATTATACACAGTTTAGGTGAGAGAACTAAGCTATTTTCCTTATCACTCAGAAGATGGAAGAAAAGAAAGCTATTTCTGTTCTGTAGTTGTGGTTGGCATTAGTAGCACTGAGCTATATTGATCTGTTACAGCTTGTGGTATAACAACAAATAATTATTTCACTTTACCTCAGTAAATACAAGGGAGTCTCCAACTGCTAGATTGGAAAAGAAGAACTCAGTGTACTATGTGTCTTTCTCATCATCTGTTTTAGTAAATATTTACTCACTTGAATGAAGCAAGTAATGTAAACACTTTATAAATTAATAAGATAATAAAATACTTTTTCATAGTGAGCACAAACATGTGAATCTGGGTGTGTTGGTATAAACTGAAATCTTCTCTTTATTGAAATAAATTCTGAATACAAAATTTTGATTTTTAAATATACACTGTAGTCCTTAGGCACTACACATAATGGCCCTTTATCTCTTAAAATTTTAAAAGATTAAAAAAAATATTTACCGGGCTGGGGATATAGCCTAGTGGCAAGAGTGCCTGCCTCAGATAACAAGGCCCTAGGTTCGATTCCCCAGCACCACATATACAGAAAACGGCCAGAAGCGGCTCTGTGGCTCAAGTGGCAGAGTGCTAGCCTTGAGCGGGAAGAAGCCAGGGACAGTGCTCAGGCCCTGAGTCCAAGGCTCAGGACTGGCCAAAAAAAAAAAAAAAAAAAAAAAAAAAATTTACCAGTTGCTACCCTCAATTCCTGAGGACTCTGAACCTTTTTGGCCAGAGTCATGGCATGCGTTATCTCCTTCCGCAGCCCAACCAACTAAAAGACTGAAACTTGCCCTTTTTTTGTTGTTACTGGGCTTGCTTGAACTCTGGGCCTGGGTGTTGTCCCTGAGCTCTTCAGCTCAAGGATGGTGCTCTACCACTTGAGGCACAGCGTCACTTCCTAAAACTTGGTTGAACAAGGATATCATCTGTTTTCAGTCTGGAGGGAGGATTTTCAAAGTTCACATCTGTCCATTTCTTTGCACAGACCTGCCACCATCTCTGAATTACATAAGGAGTTTTTAAAAGGAACAAGGCCTATTCTTCCCTTAATGTTTCATTTTACTTTTGGTTTTCGGTGGTTTTGTTGAGTAGCCTATGTATCTTTGTGCAACTTGTAGATCCTATTAGAATGTAAGTATAAAGAATGAGACTAAGATTTACACCAACCTAATGTCTTACAAAGCAGTGTCCTGCCTAGGAAACATATCAGAGTCACTCAAGTGATGTTAATAGACAAATGGGATTATCATGTAATTGTAACCCCTCCGTATATCACCTCTATAATAACAATAAAGTAAATTAATAAAAAAGTGGGTTTACCTACTCCATCATAATCTTCAGGACAGTGAGACTTAGGCTTATATATATATTTAAAAGTTCCACAGATGTTTTGTTCTGTATCTCTGATTTCAAACCAACCTTATACCATGTTATGGGTTTATTTTCTAAGACATGTTGTGACCTAATTGTATAATAAATGCTTTTCTAGAATTATTAGTATTGAGATCTTTAGCTATGCTTGTTTTAGTGTTCAATTCATAAAGATTTAAAACATCTTCATATTTCTTTTTTCTACTTGTTTATTCTTGTTTAATTATCTTTAAATGTTTGTCCAAAAGGGTTTCAATTTAACATGTAAATTTATGAGTACCATATATCTTGATCAATGTTACTTTATTCATCTTTCAGTGTTTATGTTTTCATGCAAGCCCATTCATATTTTGAAGTCAGTATCATTGTATAGTAAGAGCATTGAAAAAATAAGACATTTTGATGTGGCTTGAATACAGATTTATTGCCATTGCTAAAATAAGCAAATTTATGAAGTTATTCATCTGCTTAAAACTTGGAGTGGTTATCACTGACTTTATAAAATATTTTATTTTTTTTTAAAAACATGAAAATTTAGCTTTTATTTGATGTAAGTTGAACAAAATATATCTGAAGTCAATTACAGAAATATAAGTTACTGCATCCAACATTAAGAACATGTAAGAAAAAAAATGTTCAGATTATGTGGTGTTCAGATTATATTATAGCGGATAGCTTTTATATACCACAACTATTAATAGTTTGCTTAAACCTGTTACACTATTTTAGGGCTAGTACATTGTGTTTGTGCTTTCAAAAATTGCTTCTAAGTGCCATGCTATTGTTTCCCAATTCCTGTACCTCATCTGGTGCCTGTCCTCCTCCATTTCCTCCATCATTAAACTGCTTTCACAAGTCCCTGGATAGACTCTTGCATGGCTTTTCAGGAGAACCCATCAACTGGAAGAAATTGCACATTTTTGTTAAGTGCCTCTGAGTGTTTAGTTTGCATAGCATCTCATTTGAAAATGGAATTCATACATTGTTCCTTTCAAGTAATAGAGCTGATTGAGTTAAATTCCATTAGAGTCAAGTAGAAATTATTGTCATTATCTTAATGGACATCTTAAAAGAAGAGGGTGTGGGATCTCTCATCCTTACATAGTATGTGAAATGTAATAGGAAAAAAGGCCCTAAGGCTTTCTGAAGATCTTTCTTTTTGGTGGATTTGAGAGAATGACTTTCTAGTTATTACAGGAAATAGTATGCAGGGAGAGAGGTGACTATCAAGTTAAACAAGCTCCCATCCCTGTCTTAAAGGCTAATTGTGTGTTTTCTTTGCTGGGCGGGGGGGATTGGATTTAGGATATGACAGCACGGGATCTGCTACAGCAGAGATACACTCTTCCCAATGGAGACACTGCCTGGCGGTCCTCACCCCTTGTGAATGCTGCCCTGGAAGGCAAGCTGGTCCTCTTGGATGGCATTCACCGAGTCAATGCTGGCACGCTTGCTGTGTTGCAGAGGTTTGTGATGAATCACATGTGTACCCACAGACCTTAGTGTGTATACACACACACACACACACACACACACATGAGCAACTGATATGGAACTCTATTTCAAAATAGAGTTATATAGAAACTAAAACTTCTATATCCAAGTATAATGACAGATTATTTTTTGTTACAAACACATTTCAGCAAATCTTTGCATGACAGTTTAGGAAATACTACTGCCATAGCAGAGCTCTATGTATAAAAGCTGAGAAAAAGAAAACTATTTATTAGTAATTTTGAGAGATATTTTATAGGTAGATTTACATATGCCACAAATGTCACAGCTGAAGTTTCTACATTTTGTCAGTCATAGCTTCACTGATTACAAATTCCTTACAGGTCTGTGTTATTGGTTGATCTTAGAGTCTTCATTTGGAGAGTGAAAAATACATAGTTTTAATTTAAAATGTGGTTTGTTTTTTATTTGTTTTGTTTTGTTTTTGCCAGTCCTGTGGCTTGGACTCTGGGCCTGAGCACTGTCCCTGGCTTCTTTTTTGCTCAAGGCTAGCACTCTACCACTTGAGCCACAGCGCAACTTCTGGCTTTTTCAATATATGTGGTTCTGGGGAATCAAATCCAGGGCTTCATGTATGGAAGGCAAGCACTCTACCACTAGGCCATGTTCCCAGCCCTTGTGGTTTGTTTTTTGATTGGCGTGTGTGTGTGTGTGTGTGTGTGTGTGTGTGTGTGTGTGTGTGTGTATGCATGCATATGCATGCATGCCTGTCCTGGGCTTAACCTCAGGGCCTGGGTGCTGTCCCTGAGCTTAAAAAAATTCTTTTTTCATCAAGGCTAGCACTCTACCACTTGAGCCTCCAGCACTACCACCAGGTTTGGGTGACTAATTGGAGATAAGAGTCTCCTGAATTTTCCTGCCAAAGGTGATTTCAAATCTCAATCATCATCAGATCTCAGCCTCTTGAGTAACTAGGATTACAGGAGTGAGCACCCAGCTAAAATAAGCACTCTTTATTTGGTTATATGATAAATGAATAGCAAAGCTTACTTGGTATGTACAGACGAACATTTTTGTGACCATTTGTTTTTTTAGTGTAGGTGAAGATAAAGCATCCACACAAACTTTTTTTTTTTTTTTTTTTTTGCCAGTCCTGGGCCTTGGACTCAGGGGCTGAGCACTGTCCCTGGCTTCCTTTTTTGCTCAAGGCTAGCACTCTGCCACTTGAGCCACAGCGCCACTTCTGGCCATTTTCTGTATATGTGGTGCTGGGGAATCGAACCCAGGGCTTCTTGTATACAAGGCGAGCACTCTTGCCACTAGGCCATATCCCCAGCCCCTGAAACTTTTGTTCAATAAAATATTTAGATAATATGTTCCATGTAGAACTTTTGAGGGACATTTCCTACCTTGTTATTTTAGGGCATTCATTACTAATTTTTTGTTTTATTTTGTTGCTCTACATTGTAGACCTTTGACTTATAACTTTGACTTATTGGAAGGGATCAAATAAATAGAATAAGTCGTTTTCTCAACTATCTGGTTTTCATCTTTAAAAAAATTGCTATGAAGCTATTTTTCATTGTAATTTCTTATTAACATTTAAATATGAATATATCCATACATTAATATTTTTCTTTGACAAGATGCAGTTACTAAGTATAATTCAAGATGCCAAACAAGGGGCCAAAGGTATGGCTCACATTCCTACCTTGTAGGTTGGACACTTACAAATACTGATACCACCTTCACTTCACAAATGCTGATGTAATTGGTCCATGCTAAGGTGAGCATTGGCATTTTTAAACACTTCCCAGAAGATTTTGATGTGCATTCAATTGAGAACAACCATTATTATATATCCATGTGTCATTGACTATTTAAATTTCACAGCAATTCCAATGAGGTTGTTCTTATTAACTTAATTTTATAAGTGATAAAAGTTCTGAGAGATGGAGTGGCTTTCCCCTGCCTAATCATTCAGTAAATAAGATGCAGAGCTGGGTTGAACCCAGACCTGACTGACTTCACTATCCACATCCTTAACCTCCACATTGTAGTCTGTCTCCTTCCAGCAGGAGAAGGCTTATGAGGCACTTCTAACATGGGCATTGGCCTACTTAGTCGTTGATATGCGTCAGACATCACAGTACCTGAGAGACATTTTATATTGTGCAAAGCTGGAACCATGAAATAGCAGAATATACACTTCATTATCTAGACTTTTTTCGTATCTTAAATCATGTATTTCCAAAGGTAGAAATAATTTTGATAATGTTTTCCCCTTAGAAGTTACATTAAACTCAGGAATGTATGCCTCACTTGATCATTAATACCTCATGGTTATCACTCAGCTATTTCTTTTTTTGTCCTCTACCTTCTTTTCTTCCTCTTCCTTCTCTCTCCTAATCTCAACTTGTATTCATGACTGCTGCTCTCCATACAAAAAAACAGCACCTCTACCAAGGATAATTTCAAGTAGTAGCCGTCTTAAAAATTTGAAAAGTCCAGGCTGGGGATATGGCCTAGTGGCAAGAGAGCTTGCCTCGTATACATGAGGCCCTGGGTTCAATTCCCCAGCACCACATATACAGAAAACGGCCAGAAGTGGCGCTATGGCTTAAGTGGCAGAGTGCTAGCCTTGAACAAAAGGAAGCCAGGGACAGTGCTCAGGCCCTGAGTTCAAGGCCAAGGACTGGCCAAAAAAAAAAAAAATTGAAAAGTCCGTCTAACAAAATTGTTAGATGCCACTACTGTTAACACAATAAAATGTTGACTGAGTGACTCTGCCTTTATAATATCAGTGTTTGGAATTGGTTAATAGCTTGTTTCCTGACATTCTCTTGTCCCATTAGGCTAATCCATGACCGGGAGCTCAGCCTCTATGATGGCTCAAGACTCCTGAGAGAAGACCGCTACATGCGTTTAAAAGAGGAGCTGCAAATGTCTGATGAGCAGCTACAGAAGAGGTAATTTTGATTTCACTTACTGTTCAATTATTGTTAACTTGCAAACAGTATTGCTCATTATGTTGCTCAACCTAAGGTCAAGCCAGAATTAATTTGGTGGACATAGTGATGGCCTAGAACGCTCTAGAACTTGAGGTCACTGCCTACTTTTCACTGTATTCTCAGCCTTGCTTTTGAACATGTGTGTAAACTGTGGGTTAAAGAAAGTAATCCTTCCTGTGGGCCCTACCAGTTCAGCTTTGACCTCATGCCAATTATCTTCTCCGCAAAACAAAAGCTGCTCTTACAATTAACTGGGGCAAGTCTCCTCAATATCATCAGTATGAAACTGGATGCTCTGTTTTCCAGTGGGGCCTATTCAGGTCTCCTTCCAGAGATGAAAACACTGTGCAACAGCTGAGATTTCAAGGAGCGAGAAACAAAATGAAAATGGATATAAAAGAATTATAAAAGGTTACAAATATCATAATGTCATTGCAGTTAGAAAGGAGAATATTCCCATTCTTAAGAAAACCTACTGAGCTAGTATAGAATCAAATTAAGAAAAAAGTTTGCAATTTCCAAATATTTAAGAGAAAAAGAAAAGGAAGAAAGACATGAACATGTGTCAATACAAATGCATAAACCAGAGATCAAGTGAGAATGACAACACAAGTGTGTTAAAAAAAAAACAAAACCTCTCAAAACTGGAAAAATCTAGGTGAAAGAAATAAAAGTGTTTGCATTTTTCCCTTCAAATTCTCTATAATAGGTTTGAAAATTTTAGGATAAAACCTATTAATGAAAATATTTTTTTCAGCTGCATGTACTTTCTCTTAGAGGAAGTTTGGCAAATATCAGCTATTTTCATGCATATTGCATTTCTATGGAGTGTGTATATGTGTATGCATGCACGCTTGTCTCTCGTGTGTGTGTGTATGTGTGTGTGTGTGTGTGTGTAAGTAATATTGAAGTTTCATCTCAGAGCCTTTCACCTGGTAGGCAGGCACTCCACTGCTGAACCGTGCTTCTAGCCCCTTTTTCACACTGGTTATTTTTGACATGGGGTCTCACATATGGACTTTAATCCAACTATTGGTATAGGAGGTGCTTACCACCATGCCTAGCCACTTCCGTTGAGATCAAGAATCACAGGCTTTTCTGCCCTGGAACTTCAGTCTTTTCTATCTCTGCCTCCTTCATTTCAAGAATGACAGGCATATCTTATCACACCCACTTATTGGTTTAGAGGAGGGTCTTTTGAATGTTTTGCCTAGGCTAGTCTTGAATCAAGATCTCTGCAATCTCAGCATACTACAGGGCTAGAATTACAGACATCATCCGTCAGCATCTGAAATCTATGAATGTTTTAACAAGATTAGAAATTGGCATATTGGAGAACCAGTAACTTAATGTGACTTTATTTAATTGAAGCTGCTCTCCCCAAAGGGCTTGCTGCCATATTGACAAGCTCTGTCTTAGGGAGGGGGGTAAGTGCCAGCAGTAGGGGTGGATGAGCAGAGAGTTTACGTGAGGATGAATATGATCCAACTACTTTGTTTGCATATATGAAAATGAAACAAAGAAGCCTGTTGAAATTATTTTGGAAGGGAAATGTTAAATTTCTTTCCTGTATGTTATTAAGAAGTTCACTTGATTACACAGTTGCTTCTTATTCTAAAGAGGATATTATCAAATTCTTCTATCTCTCAAAAATAGTTTGAATGTTTAGGTAGGCAAGCTGTAGGCATTTCATACCTTCAGTACAGAACACTCATCTTTTGTACATTATTTACATGTGACTCACTGCTCGGGAAAGTTTGTATTTTTCAAACAGATGAATCAAAGCAATTGGGCAATAGCTCACAGCAAGCTTGCCTGCAAGTTTTCCTTAGGACACCAGGAGCATTGTACTCATGCCAAATGTCCCAGACATGGCAACTCTTTTTGTGTGAAAAGGACCCAAGTTTTTCCTAATGGTCACAAATGATTTCGCAAATGAAAACACTTTTAGGAACAGAGTGATCTTGAAAGTCATGCTCATGTTCATATACTGTCTCTTCTGTACTTGTAAACTTACCTGATGACTCTGTGTCCCTATACATACACAGTTTGCCTCCACCTCTAGAGGTCACTCTGATAAAATAGAGAAATGAAGACTTGATTCAAATGACTTTTTTTTTTTTTTTTGCCAGTCCTGGGGCTTGAACTCAGGGCCTGAGCACTGTCCCTGGCTTCTTTTTGCTCAAAGCTAGCACTCTGCCAACTTGAGCCACAGCGCCATTTCTGGCCTTTTCTATATATGGTGGTGCTGAGGAATCAAACCTAGGGCTTCATGTATACGAAGCAAGCACTCTTGCCACTAGGCCATATTCCCAGCCCCCCAAATGACTTTTTCAAACCATTTATGAAAAGAAAATCAAGCCCTTTTCATCAGTTGACTATAACCATCTATATATAACCATTTCCTAGTCTCCAGAAACGTTCTTGACTTTTAGCTAATTCTTTGTGAGTTACCTCTTTATCACTAAACAATATGTTTTCATTGATATTTCTTTTTTTTTGGCCAGTCCTGGGCCTTGAACTCAGGGCCTGAGCACTGTCCCTGGCTTCCTTTTGCTCAAGGTTAGCACTCTGCCACTTGAGCCACAGCGCCACTTCTGGCCATTTTCTGTATATGTGGTGCTGGGGAATTGAACCCAGGGCCTCATGTATACGAGGCAAGCTCTCTTGCCACTAGGCCATATCCCCAGCCTCATTGATATTTCTTTAGTGATAGAAATTGTAGTTATCCACCAGTGGAGTCATGCCTGTAATCCTAGCTATTCAGGAGGCTGAGATTTGAAAAGCTCAGTTTGGAGGCAGCTGAAGCAAACATACCTGAGAGTTGTACCTCCAGTTAACCAGAAGAGAGCCAGTACTAGAGGCTTGACACAAGTGGTAGAGCATCAGCTGTGAGCAAATAAGCTGATCAATAGCCTCAAGCCTTGAGTTCAAACTCCACGTACTGGCACAGGGGTAAAAATTATATATAGATTTTCTACATAGAGAATTAAGGATCAGGCCTTATACCTCCTTTCTTTTCACTACACATGCATGCTTTTCTCCATTCTTCCTGAAGAGTTACTTTATTTTGTTTAGCTCAGTTTTTATTGAGCAAAAGCATAATGCATTTTATTATGCCATCATAAAGGCTATATCCTGCTGAGCCACTTAGTATATTATAATCATTTTCCCTTTAGTCATGCATCCTGTTTTATTTTAGTTAGTAATTAACTACATATGAAAGGCATAAATAACTAAATAATTACAATACAGATGTGAATGTTAGAATAAAGTCTGCAACACAGAAGAGGACCTGACTTTTCTTTGTATCACTTTTTCACCCCAAATGCTTCCTCTTGTGGAACTCTCCTCTCAGCATATTCAAACATGTTTCATGTTTATCAATCACATGTTTTATTAATTTCATCATTTTCCTCTGGTGTATTCTTGTATGGTCTGACCTAATCTGAACTTGTTCTTTTTACTTGTATGAACCTATGTCATATCATCTTAGACTTTTCTCTGTTTCAGTGTCCCTGGTTTCCTGTGTTTTTTCTTTATAAATCTTAAATTATTTAGATGTGTTGTACTTGCTGGGCTAAATTTCTAATTTTCATTCCTTCTCTTTGCATAAACTTAGGGTCTCACGTTCTTGCACTCTACCACTGGAGTCACACTTCCACTTCCAGTATTTTGCTGGTTAATTGAAGATAAGAGCCTCAAAAACTTTTCTGCCCAAACTGGCATAGAACCATAATCCTCAGATCTCAGCCTCCTAAGTAGCTAAGATTATAGGCATGCGCCACCAGCATCCAACTAATTTTCATTTCTTAACCTCTCTCTCTGTCTCTGTCCCTCCTTCCCTCCCTCCCATTCCCTCCCTGTCTTCTAAACATTCACTCTTATGGTGTTAAGAATCTAACTGAGGTCCTCATACAAGCCAGGCTCTTATATTCTTATATTCTTCTCTTATATTCTGTCATTTTGTTGGGCCTTTATTAACTTTTCTGAGACAAGCTGTTCTAACAATTATTCTGCTATCTTGTCTAAAGTGTTTCTACTACTTGAAAACCTGATTCTGTTCCTTCTAAGCTCGTCATTTGTAACCAAGAAGCAAAGTTTTCATGTGATTGTAAACATTTTAATCTGCTATTAGGTATAGGTTACTTGTAAGTTTCTTTAGCTCTTCTTGGTTAACTTTGGTTTACTTTAGAAACCCATTTTTGTCTTTCTGAGAATGAATATGGTTTCTTTTATGATCATAATGAACTAGATACTTCTAAGGCAGTTGACATTATTTCTTTCAAGGTTGTTTATTGGGTAACATCTTGTTATTGCATTTATTGCTTAACAGCTTGACAAAAGGAACATAAAACACTATAAAAAGCAGAAATTTGTACTGAGCAAGAAAATTAATTTGTTTCACACGTTGTTCTTGTGAATATGACCTACTATCTGGCTTGAATTGATTCTATATTCTATCCATATCTAATTTCATTCTTGTCATTAGCATTATGAGCTACTACTAGAAACTCATGACCCAAAGTGCCTCTTCATTTCTGTACTTAATCACAAAACTGAAGTTCAGCAGAGACTTATTTTATAGTATTAAAAAAAACTTGGCTTTCATTTTAATTTTATTAATGGTTTCTTTATAGTTGATTTTAAGATAGAAAAAAAGTTCAGAGGTAGGATGACAAAGAAAATTTTGCTTTGTTTTTTAAGAGGAAGGATTTTAGAGGAATGAAGATGGTGTCAGGGCTGTTGTGTCAGGTGAAGCTGCCATAAATTGCTTCCATAGTCTTGCACAAATAAATTTAACTCCGAGAGACCAGAATTTAAGAAATGTACTCACTGCCTTATGTATGAAACTGTAACCTCTCTGTACATCAGTTTGACAATAAAGAAATGGGAAAAAAAAACAACAGACTTATACTGATTTGTGGAGTAATGTCTCTTGAGAGTTGACTTTACAGCAATTGGATGATTTTTGTCAAATCTAAATACTGTGATGGTAATGCAGATTTAATAATGTCTTTGCTTCTAGACCAAATTTTGTAAATTTAAATGCCTGCCTCTGCTTCCACATCAGAACAGCTTCATAAGTGTGTCTGGTAGGATTTCTTTTGTTATAAGTAGCAAAAAATTTCAAGGTAGTTCAAAAGGAAATTTATTGGTACCTCACATGGTAAAATGAATGGCAAGGATAAAATTAGATCTGAGGAAAACTAGAACCTGGGACTTGGATGCCATCAGTACTCTGACTTGCTTCTGTGCTTCATCTCTTTGTTTCTAAGGTCATAGTATGTAGCGCATAGGAGATAATATAATAAATGTTTTTGAATGAGTGAATCTTAATCTGGGGATAAAGTTTAGAGAATTCAGGTAAATAGAATTCTATTGGTAGAGGTTCAGAGAAGGCGTAAGTCTCGCGCCTGGAAGTTTTATTCTTTTAACGTCAGGCATCTGCTGCAAACATGCTCCATCAGATCATCAACCAGGCCAAGAAACATCCAAGCTTGATCCCCCTCTTTGTGTTTATTGGAGCGGGAGGTACTGGAGCAGCACTGTATGTGACTCGCCTGGCCCTGTTCAATCCAGATGTAAGTTGGGACAGGAAGAATAACCCAGAACCCTGGAACAAACTGGGTCCCAATGATCAGTACAAGTTCTACTCTGTGAATGTGGACTACAGCAAACCGAAGAAGGCCCAGACTTCTAAATGAAAAAAAACCCTCACAATAAAGCTGCTTAAAATGAAGGTCTTTCAGAAGCCATGCGTACAATTTTCCACTTCACCAGGAAATAGCTCCTGTAAATGCATGACATAATTATGTTTGTTTGTTGGATTTATTACACTGATTAATAAATCGCTGACACTTGAAAAAAAAAGAATTCTATTGATGCAGTTGTAGGTAGAATTCTGGGCTAGCAATATTGCCTTGTATAAGCCTATTAATTAGGGATAGTTCAGTGTCTTTTAAAGGCAAGTCTGATGGCATAGGATCTCATCATTAACTTCTGCTGGCTGTGTGCTATCAATTTTTTAACTTCAGCAGGTGAAACCCACTTTCTAAGCAATTGACCCTTGCCCACCTCCATTGTTAAATAATTCTTCTTTAATACTGTGCAGGTGGGCAAATGCGTAGGACACATTTATAAATGTTAGAAATTTATATTGTTGTGAAATACCAAGAATGAATTAATGTGGAGATTTGTGTGATGGCCACACATACTTACAATGCCTGAATTTCTCACAGGAAATAAGGATCAAAATAGAACTGCTTCCTTTAATAAGAAACTTATTTGGGAGAAAATGATGGCCTATAATTGCACATAGGAAAACAGTTCTTAATAGACTAGATTCCACAGAACCTTTTGCTTTTGCGGTTATCCATGTTTGAAGACAGTATGTAAGCATTCTTTCATACTTCTGCAGAAACCTCAGCATCTCTTTTCTTAACAAATTAGACCATATAAATTTTTAACAGATCCTTGAGTTCATACTCAAATCTTTGTGTTTGATTTTTGGAACAAAAAGCCTTAAGGAAATTCTGATTTTTGAAAATAATTCTGAATATATTTTTTCCACTTTCAGGTTTTATTTTTTTGGCAGTTCTGGTGCTTGAACTTAGGGCTTGGGCACTGTCTTTGAGCTTCTCTTTTTGCTCAAGGGTAGCACTCTACCACTTGAGCCACAGAGCCACTTCTAGCTTTTTCTGTTTATGTGGTATTGAGGAATCAATCCCAGGGTTTCATGCATTTTAGGCAAGCACTCTACCACTAAGCCACATTCCCAGCCCCTGAATATTTGTTATCCTTAAGAAACAGTCCTTAAGCCCTGTGCCCATGCAGAGTATAATTACTATTTTATTGTATGGTCTGAATTTGTCTTTTTGATATAGGGAATGTACTTCCTCACACAAATTCAGGCAAAACCAGGTTTAGACTAGCTTTGGGATAAGAGACTAACATTTTCAGTTTTTATCAATTTTTTTCATTTGTTCTTGTTTCAAAAGGTGTTCAAAAAAGGCTCTTACTATATTTACTAGAAGTAGCAATACACATTTATTTACTTAGCATCTGCTTTATTCCAAATATTATATGGCATAAAGATTTTACATGGCATAGAGATATATTAAGGAAGATATCCATTCAGTTTTCTTTATTGCATAGAAGAAAAAAGCCTGTGGCCTGTGTTCAGAATTTGTGATGTCAAGGTTTTGAAATAGAACATTAGTAGAATAGCATAGAAGACCAATCTCAAAGTCCTGATATTCTTCAAAATTGTGATAATTATACTTCATTCTTTCAAGTTTCTTAGTGTATATTCAACAGAAATATGCCATATAATTCTTCAAAGGGCTGGGGTCTATTAAAGTCTTTTAAAAAAAATTAAAAGTTCTATTGAGGTATAATTGGTACGTTGTTAACATATTTAAAGTGTACAGTTTCACAACTCTTGGCATTTCTATATGCCACGAAACCATCACCACAACCAATGAATATAACTATAATCGCTAAGAATCAGATTCCCATAGGATCAGAGAGATCCCTCTCTTCTGCCCCTTCTCATTTTCTTCTATCCCTAGAGATCTTTTGGTCTCTTTGTCTCTCTGTGTGTCTGTCTGTCTCTGTATATGTATGTGTGTGTGTATGTGTATGTGTATATATGTGTATGTATATATATGTGTGTATAAATATGCACTTATGTTTTCTAGTTTTATATAAATGGAATAGGCTCATGCTGAGATGTGAGGATTGTAGTTCAAAGCCAGCCCAGGATGGAAAGTACATGAGACTTTGATTTCCAGTTAACCACCAAAAAGTTTGAAGTGGAGCAATGGCTTAAGTGGTAGAGTGCTAGCCTTGAGTACAAAAGCCCTGACTTTGAGTTCAAGCCCCAGCACAGGCAAAACACAAACAAGACAAAAACCAAAAACCTTATACTTACATCCATAAACATATCCAGTATTTTTATTTTTTTAGTATACTACTTGTTTTCTTTTGGCAGTACTGAACACAAGGCCTCATGCCTGTTACCTATATATACTAGTGCTTGATTCATACTTTTAGCCCTTTTGCTTTTGGTTCTTCAAATAGGGTCTCACTAGTTGCCCCTGTAGCTTATACTATGATCCTCATATTTATGCTTCTGTATAACTGACATGACACATGACAGGAGTTAAGATAGGAACGCAGAACTTTTTTTGAATGGGGTGGCCTTAAAGTGTCCTCTTCCTAAAGAGCTAGGACACAGGCATAAGCAATGTATTGATTTCTATTTAAAAAATCAGTTTAAACTACTTTTTAAAAAAATAATCACTTATTTATTGTCAAAGTGATGTGCAGAGGGATTACAGTTTCATAGGTTAGGCCATGGGTACATTTCTTATACTGTTTGTTACCTCCTCCCTCATTCCCCCCCGCCCCATTGGTTTATACCAAATGGTTTTGCAAGTATTGCTTTTGGAGTCGTTTGTCTTTTTATCCTTTGTCTCCCAATTTTGATATTCCCTTTCACTTCCGTAGTTTTAATGCCAGTATATACAGTATCCAGGGTACTCAGAGGAGATACAGTGATAACGTGGGGACAGTCACAGGAAGGGGCTACAGAGGATCATCAAGAAAAAAAGCTATGGTTTCACACAGCACGTTGAAAGTAATTACAACAGTGACATATCACTCGTTTCCGTAACATGGAGTTCATTTCACTTAGCATCATCTTATGCATTCATAAGGACATTGCTATTGGGCTCTTGTGATCCTCTGCTGTGACTAGCCTAAACCTGTGCAAACTATTCCCTATGAGGGAAACCATAGAGTCCATCTTTCTTTGGGTCTGGCTCACTTCACTTAGTATAATTTTTTTTCAAATTCTTCCATTTCCTTATGAATGGGGCAATGTCATTCTTTCTGATAGAGACATAAAATTCCATCGTGTATATGTACCACATTTTCCTGATCCATTTGTCTACTGATGGGCATCTGGGTTGGTCCCATATTTTAACTATGAGAAATTGTGCTGCGATGAACATTGTTGTGCTGGTGACTTTAGTGTGTTCTTGCTTGTAATCTTTTGGGTAGATGCCCAAAAGTGGGGCTGTTGGGTCATAGGGGAGCTCTATGTTTAGCCTTCTGAGGAATCTTCATACTGCTTTGCAGAGTGGCTGAACCAGTTTACATTCCCACCAACAATGAAGTAGGGTTCCCTTTTGGCCACATCCCCTCCAACAATTGTTATTGTTAGTTTTCTTGATATAGGACATTCTTACTGGGGTGAGATGGAATCTCAATGTTGTTTTGATTTGCATTTCTTTTATGGCCAGTGATACTGAGCACTTTTTCATGTGTCTCTTGGCCATTCTCATTTCCTTATCAGAGAAGGCTCTTTTTAAGTCTTTAGCCTACTTGTTGAGGGGGCTCTTGGTTCTTTGATGTTTTGTGTTGGAGGAATTTAATTTTAAAATACTTTTTCTTCTTTTGAAATAATGCCAATTTATTTGGAGATAAGACATATCTTTTATTTCATTGATTGTTTTGTTGCCATTGTTACATTGCAACGAAATTAAATGTTCATTTAAACTTATCAGCGTTTCTTTGTTTTGTTTCATATTGAAGACAGGATCTTTCTGTGTAGCTCAGTCTAGTCTAAAATTCATGATCCTCCTTGTCTCAGCCTCTTGGGTGCTGGGATTACAGGCATGAGCCACCATACTATTCTTTGTTTCCCATTTTTTAGGCATTACTTCTCTAGCCTTTGAATTATCTACCACTTTGTCAAATCATCCTAAAGTACAGGGTCCATCCTTCCGTCCTCTGCTCTCTTTCAGACCTAGAGAACTTAGCACCAGTAAATGACTTGCATTATAACGTATTTGTTTGTAACAAAACTTTCAGGGACGGGGAACCTGGGGATACAGAGAGGTTCAGGAAAGTCCTTCTCCTCCTGTTATTCAGTGGTTTGATGGCTGTTTTTATTGTCAGCCTACACTTTTCTCTATCCACCAAATCAAATGTCTCAGAAACTTCTACCTTCAGATTTGTGAGAGCCCTTGCTAAAAAGCCTTTGACAATGTATGTCCCAGGCAATGACCTTTACTTTAAATTCAGACCACCTAACTAGCTCCTATTTTAGTTATTCTTCTGGTTCTCCCTTTGTAACACAGCTTTAGCACGTTCTTCCTTCTTTCTTGGTTTAACCATGTAAATTGGACTCCCATGTCTAGCCTATTTGATTTTGACTTTGTTTATTCTCTGATTTTCTCATCAAACCATCTTAAATGAAAAGCTAAACTGCAGCTTTAATTTCATGCAGCCAAACCAGACTTTTGTGCCTCCCACCTTGTTTTTTCCCAACTAGGTGTCAGAAGGATCAAAGATGAACATTTGTGGGTAGGCTGGTGGCAGAGGTAGAGTCATCTGTATATAGCAAACCACTTAGCTGAAGTGGAAAATAATCTGACTCTTAATGCTCCGATTTTACAATTTCCAATGCCCAGTTTCTAGTCTATAACTAGTCAACCACTAGCAGTCCAAGGGACCATGTTATCCTGGATTTTTAGGAACTATCCAAGGTTTTATCCTTCCCTGTTTTTCTAGAACATCTTTTTGGGACAAGTCATTCCCCAGGCCCTATTGGAATATAAACATATCTTTTTATTAACTTTTTTTTTGTGCTAATCCTAGAGCTTGAACTCAGGGCCTTTTGTCCTCAGGGCTAGCGCTCTACCACTTAAGTCCAGCTGCTCTTTGAGCTTTTTGGTGGTTAACTGGAGATAAGAGTCTTGTGGAGTTTCCTTCCCAGGCTGTCATTGAATCATCATCCTAAGATCTCAGACACCTAGTAGCTAGGATTACAGGCATGGGTCACCAGCACCTGGCTATATTTTCTTTTTAAACCTAGAGAAATGAAAGGATCTGGTAGTCCTTGCAAATTCATTGAGATCCTGCAGATGGTGATTTCTAAAATTGCTCTCCCTGGCTTACAAATTAAAATGTGGCCTTTGAAATTACAGATTGTAAAGCCAGGAATTTAGTGGCTCTGCCATTTTTTAAAAATCTGAACTCCTCCATCTGATTCTTTCCACAAATATTCTACCTCCTGGTATTATAGCTACATAATCTCCCTTTTTTTTTCTTTTTTTTTTTGCCAGTCCTGGGACATGTATTAAGGGCCTGAACACTATCCCTGGCTTCTTTTTGCCCAAGGCTAGCACTTTACCACTTGAGCCACAGTGCCAATACAGGCTTTTTCCATTTATGTGGTACTGAGGAATTGTATATGAGGCAAATACTCTACCACTAGGCCATATTCACAGCCCCAGCTACATAATCTCTTAACTGAAGGAAGTTATAGTGTAATATTTAATGATGAGATGCTAATTACATAGCTGTATTTTTGTTTTCTGAAAAATCTAGGCAAGTGTTTAAGTTTTGTCTCTTATTTCCTCTCAGCAAGAGCTGAATTACCATGCAAAAACATATTTCTGCTGGGTTTTCTTTAATAAAATTGATAAAAAAAAAAAAACTGGCAACATCAATCCTATGATTAGATCACAACAAGGAATTTTTAGTCTTTCATCCAAAAACAACTCAAGTTACTTCACTAACCGTGGGAAGTCATCTTTTTCTCTTGTGTGTCCTAGAGTAGCTACATGCTTCCTTAGATTTCCTAGCAGAGATTTTTAAATAGATCATTTTAAAAGTCATAAACTTTCAGCTGGGTGTGGTGACTCATACCTGTAATTCCAGCTACTTATGAGATCTTTCTGTGGTTGATATAGACTTAGCTCCTTGAAAGACAGGGGATTTAAAATAAATAAGTAGAAAGGATCTATGTAACAAATATGAACTAGATGGAATTTCATCCAATTTAAGGAACTCTGGAGAGAATTTATAGCAGACAGAGCAACACATCAAAAGCAGTGATTTAGATAAGAGCTGGAGTTTCATAAGTAGATGATATACAATAATTTTTAGTAGCCAGTAATTACTTCATTTCTCTTAATCTTAGGATCTTAGGATGTTTGACTTTTTCTTGAAACCCCATTGATTGGATAATCATTTTTGCATTATTAATAGAATGATAAGTTCATCATTGCTTAAACTTCTAATGTGAAAAGTTTGTGTTTCCTTTTTTTCTCCTTTTAGATCCATTTTTCCTATCCACCCTTCCTTCAGAATCATCGCTTTGGCAGAACCCCCTATTATTGGAAGCACAACACAGCAGTGGCTGGGACCAGAATTCTTAACCATGTTCTTTTTCCATTATATGAAGCCACTTGTCAGAAGTGAAGAAATCCAAGTGATTAAGGAGATGGTAAGAATTAGGCCAACTCTAGTCTAATATCTATAGCTGTTCTTTTTACCAAGCACCCTACTGCATGCTAGGGTAGGGCTAAACATTTTTGGTATTTTCTTCATATGAGCTATAGATCAGTAGTTTTAAAACTTTAATATTTTTCAAAGTCAGAGATTGGTAAAACGGATCTCATGTCCATAGATGTTGAGTCAGTAGATGGTATATGGCTGTTTGCATTTGGATTAGTTTCTGGGTGATGTATGTTATGCTGGTCTTCAAGGGAGACTTTGAATACCACAGATCTAGGTCACCTCTCCTCTACCTTTTTGTGGGTGTAGTCTTACAATTTCCTTTATACTCAGCCAGAGCTGACTGTTTTTACGTGTGGCCAAATGTATTTTAGTTCCTTAGATTTTGTAGAAAATAGCAAATTGTCACAATCCTGACTCAAGGCTGTAATAAATCTTACAATCACCTGACCAGTCATCTGGTAGCCTCTAGGGTTTCTGGAGAGTAAGTGAGTGTGTGTGTGTGTGTGTGTGTGTGTGTGTGTGTGTGTGTATTCTATTAATTTCAGTGTTTGTAACCAAACATGTTTAGCACTTTAGAAATTCTACAACTGCAATATTTGTTGTAATAGTACTAATCACATTTAAATTAATAAAGAAAGAACAACTGGTTCTCAGTCACATTTCAGTAGCCATCCCTATATAGCTACCTTGTTAGACAACACAAATTAAGAACATTTCCGTTATCATAGAGAGTTCTATTGGATAATGCTGTTCTAGATCACTAGTAATTAATTTTTAATGTAAATACATTCATTCTCTTTGAAATAGCAGACATAGTCTCCCTACATCTTAGCTTTTAGGTCTAGGGTAAATAAATACCATAGTTGTGGTTTCTTCATCTGAAAATGAGGATAATTTGACAACTATTTAAATGAACAAATAAATCCTGAGCAGTAAGTAGTCTTTTGAAATGGTTATGTTTTGCCAGCCCTTATTTAAGCATTTCTCTCTGGTGTTTTTAATTAAAATTGGAAGTATTTGTCACTTGAAAAAAGTTTTATTGAATATTTAATCACATTAAACTTTGTCCGAGTTAAAATCAATGTTCATTATTTGGACAGATCTTTTCAGAGTTCATTGATAGGTTGATCATGGCTCTCAAGTACATATTTTGAAAGTCTTTGAGAAAAATAGGCACCTTGAACATCCATTCTTTACACTAGCATAGCATATGTCATTTAGTAGACATATTTAAATTTTGTACTAAATAAAGGAATTTTATTTCAGTAAGGAAATGCCTAAATAAGAGCTTAAAGAAATACTATGAAGCTAATAAAACAGGAAATTATAACTTTTCCACACTATATGCCATTTTAAAAATTCAGAGTTTCCTTTGTTTTCTATGGGTGAAAAAGTGTCATGGGTTTATTTGCCTGATTTTAAACTTTTATTTATTTTTGTATTTGTGCACTGGTCCTGGTGCATGAACTCAGGGCCTGGGCATTGTCCTTGAGCTTTTGTGGTAAAGGCTAGTGCTTTACTACTTGAGCCACAGCTCTATTTGTTTGTCCGGGTTTTTAATGGAAAGCTGAGGCTTAAGTGTTTACTGATAAATTGGCTTAGCAACTTTATTCATAAGTTAAGTGCGTAATCATTAATCAGAGTCTTTGCAAAAATTTAATTCTGGTATCATTTGCTATGTAGTCTTCATTTCTGGTTGACTGATCAGGTTTCCCAATTTATTATTCCTGTTTTTCCTCAATTCTCTCATAAACTAGGTCCCAAATATACCTCAGGAAGCACTGAATAAATTGTTATCTTTTACACACAAACTCAGAGAGACCCAGGATCCAACGGTAAGTCTGGATTTTCCCACAGTATTTTCTATTGTTGACATGCAGCAGGTTTAAATGCTATTATTTAATTGGTATCTTTATCCTTAATGCTATGCTTTATCCTATGCATATGCTTAACTCTGATTTCATTGATATGAACTTTTCTTCTAGCTCCTTCTGGTTCATGTCATAGAGAAGAACACTTTTAGCTCCAGAGGAATACTTTGGGCACCTGGAGGTTCTGTTCTATTCCCTCTGTCTCATTCACTAAGAAGAGTTATCTATTCCTACTGCTTTAAGTCTCATCTCTAAGTTAATATCTGTGCCTTATCTTCAGCTTCTGACCTCTAACTGCTCTTTTCTGTTTATTCTTTGTGTTTCCTTCCAAAGATGGCAGAGTAGAAATAGCAAGGGCTGTTTTTAACTATGAGTCTCTGTTTTCACTTATAAAATAGGAACATGATTGACCTCAGTCAGAAGCTTGCAGTGATCAAATATGAAGATGTATGTAAAGAATCCCTTTCTCAGTTGTAGCTGCCTAATAAATGTCAGCTTCACTTTCCAACTGGGTGATTTGAAATCACTATAAATTCTGCATGTACAACTAATGTAGCCTTTCCATTTAAATCCATTCAGTTTTCTTATTTAATTTCCTGACATTGTTAGTAACCTATCTACCAAACTACCTAACTTAAAAAGCTTGACATTTTTTTTTGATTCTTTATTTTCCTGATGTTTTCACTTACTCAGAAGGCAAATTTCTCCCATATAGCATCTTGTGGTCATATTTATTCTCTTATCTACTGTCAATACTTGTCCTGGGAACAGACTGCATAATCTTTCTCCGGGGATGATGGTATTTCCTCTTCACTGCCCTCTTTATCACATAGCCTTCACTTAGTTTCTTGGGGCTGTCCTAATGTTGCCATAAATTGGTAGCTAAAAAGGACAGAAATTTCCCTGTTTGAACAATGAAGTTTAGTCATTATCACTGAGCCAAAACCAGAGTATCATCCAACCTGAACTCCCTGGAAAGCTGCAGAGGAGGCTCCTGATGTCTTCAGTGTCATTTTCCAGCATGCCTGGACTTGTGGCCTCTTCATGTCAAAATTGCCTCCAGTTTCCATCACCACCTTCTCTGAGATTGGTTTCAACTCTCCCCCTGCCTTCCTCTTACAGTCACATATAGGACTGCATTTAGTGCTCACCCAGATAATCCAGGATGCTTCCATTATTTCAAAACCTATATCTTAATTTTATCTGCAGAGACAACTTTATGATGTGGCTGTGTGTTTGGGGCGGGGGTAACTTTAAATCTCTCACAGATCTCCTTTTAAGAACTCCCGGGACCTCATCTCACCTTTCCCTCTTGCTTGTTCTGTGTTCTTTGCTTGTGTGTTCCTTGAACACACCAGTGCCTGCTTCACAGCCTTTGCCAACTGGGATTTCCTCTGTCTAGATGCTCTGAGATAGCAGCAGGTTCCTTTTCCCCCCTCTCGAATTTGCTAAGATGGTACCTTTGCAGTAAGGTTTTACTGAAGCATTCTTAATTTTAGTGTGGAATTACCTCCCCACTTCATCCCCATCCCTGGTTTCACATGGCCATTTTTGCACAATAAACTCATTTGTGTGTGTGTGTGTGCGTGTGCGCACACACTAATTGCATAACCATAGTAACCAAGAAAATGTGCTTTACATTCTCAGCCTCTTTTCTGCAACATAAAATTTCAGTTAGAAATTTGATAATATAGTTAAATATGATAGCACATGCCTCTAGTTCTAGCAGAGATGCCCATCTTGGGGGAAAAAAGTTAGAGAAACCCTATTTCAAAAAGCAAGTTGGCAGGGCTGGGAATATGGCGTAGTGGCAAGAGTGCTTGCCTTGTGTACATGAAGCCCTCGGTTCGATTCCTCATTACCACATACATAGAAAAGGCCAGAAGTGGCGCTGTGGCTCAAATGGCAGAGTGCCAGCCTTGAGCAAAAAGAAGCCAGGGATAGTGCCCAGGCCCTGGGTTCAAGCTCCAGGACTGGCAAAAAAAGAAAAAAAAAAAAAAAGCAAGTTGGTTGTGCTTCCCCATTCCTCTAATTCCAGCTACTGGGAAGGTGGAGGGAGGAAGATTATGGTATGTGGCTGGCCACAGGCAAAATTGAAATCTTACTTGAAAATAAATTAAAGCAGAAAGGGCTAAGGGTATGCCCAAGTGACAGAGCACCTGCCTAGCAATTATTATAAATGGTAAGTACATTGGGAACTTTTTAATTAAGCTATACTGGATTTTTAATTGATAATATAAAAGCAGAGATAGCCGAATCCTTAATTTAATGTTTAAATGGGTCAACTTTAGGTCTGATTTTTTTTTTAATGCTGGATACTACTGAAGATCATTTTGGTGCCATCAACTTAAAGAACCTCTGTTCTTCAAATTCGTAAGAAATACTCTCACTGATCACTAGGATAAAATGTAAAGCTTGAATTCAGGGTTATGCTTACAGTGTTGCATTCTAGAAGGTTACCTTAGGGTTTATCAGGATTCTTGTTATGAGGACTCTGCAATTTGGAGTCACTCATCAAACATTTTTCATGAGTAAAATGAAAATTTCTTATCATCCTAGCTATTAAATATGGGAAATTCAGAGTTATCCCTAATCTCGGGTGTTTTGGATCACCCATCTGGATCTTACCCTCAATTCCTCCTTTGTTCTCACCTAGTCCATCATCAAGTTCTGTAAGACATTTTCTGTCTCTTTTCTCTCCATTCTTGTGGCCATACTCTTATTTTTTCTTTTTCTAGGCAGATGAATTAAGTAGCCTTTTGTTTTATGTCTTAGTTTGCTATGCTTCACCTAATTTACATACATCTACTGATTTAAGTTAGAAATGAGGCTCAAATCTGATTTGAAAACTGTACTAACTGCTTTGCACACAGCAATGCATTGTTGCCTTTAGGAAGATGCCAAATGCCTCACCTCAAACTGTCATTCTCAGGTCTTGCTTGGTTGAGAGCAAACCTTCCAGCAGTGCCACGTACTGGAAGTGGGCTCGTGCCCCTACATTCTCTTTGAACTCTGTTCCTTTGCTTTCATGCCTTGGTTCATAGTGTTTTCTTCTGCCCACTTGAACATTTTAAGCCACTGTAGCAAATGTTAACTGTTCCAGTTATTTTAGCATTAAATTATATGCTACTTTGAAAGATAATTTATGGTTTCCTGTATTTAAATATTGTCTCTATGTCGAGAATGCAAATTTATTACAAACAAGAATGGACCAACTGTTTGCATGAATTCTTTGAAACTTTAAATTGTGTTTTTTAAAACAACAACAACAAAAACCCAAAAAGCATAGATGAGAGTCATGTGCCTAATCCAGCACCCAGGGAATTGTTTAAGTCATGTTGTAGCTAAAATATCCTATGAACCAGTAGTCTATGAAATTGTGAGATTTGTGAGGAAGGAAAAATCCATTGTTGTTGTTTTTTTTTTTCCTTTAGAACATACAGAGAGGACCTGAAGCAAAACTTTGAGATAAACAAATATGTGAGGTATCTTTGGCATTTTCTCCTCATCCATTTTCTTAATTTTATAATCTCCAGTTCCAAAAGTGCTCAGGGCCACTTTACTGCCTTTGTCACCCACCCTCTATGACATTTCAACTTGGTCTGCTGCATTCTCTCTCCGCCCCCCCCCCCCCCCCCATTCCCTTCCAGTAGCTTCAAAAGTACTTCTCTCCTTTGTTGTTTTCAGTTGGGGATTAGGCCAGTAACTCATCTGATTCATTCAAGTTGTGTTAGTGTGTCATCCCTTTCCTCTGCTTGATTTTAAAGTGGCTGAATGTTTTAATAATCTGCCCACTTGTTGAGTGCTATATCTTTTTGACCTGTGCTAAGTGCTATAGAATTAGAATAACTTTTTAATTCTCAGAACAACTTCAAAGATCAGGTCATTGTTATAGCCATTTCGAAGATAAGAAAATAGAGGAGGAAACTGAGGCTTGGAAAGGTTAAGTAAACTTTCAAGGTTACATAGCTAACAAATAACCCAGCTTGAATAACTTTAAAGCCTATAAATACAATGGCTGTTAGAACCACTAGATAATGTTATTCCCTGGGAGAATTTAGAGCTGCAGTCAGCACATATTTGCTGAGCACTCCCCATGTCCTGGACTCTTATGTTAGCAACTCTGAATTTGAGGAAGTGCCAAGAAAACAAGATGAAATTATTCTATAAGTATAGGGAGGGATTCCAAATAGAAAATTATAGACTCAAATGACAAACTTCTTGAGACCCAGTTAGCACCTAAATTGCCCATAACTCCTCTTCTGTATTTCAGAAACCACTGGTTTGCATAAAGCTTGAAGCATTTCCAAAATGTGTTAAAAAGCCAGCTATCTGTAAGCAGAAACTACACAGAATAGTCATTTGTACATAAGGATTATTCAAAGGATAGGTATTAACCTGTATCATAGAACACCCTTCCCCTATCCAACCTCCCCACCCCAATATGCACTTAATAGAATTTAAATGCTTTAATTGACTTTAGTTGATAATTTAATTGATAAATAATCTATAATTATTTTATAAACTGTCTTCAGGGATATCTTAAGTGTAAATTGATTTCTATTTCTTTTTATTTGTGATTTCATTAACAACAGGTATTTAAATTTGGCTTTGTCTCTCAGGAGTAATGAATTTTGCCATGGTACCCATCTAAAGGGAGTTTTAACAAGTTGAAGCAAGTCTCTTAACAGGCTGTCTTTGCCTTTTGATAGGCACAATCTTTAGCAGCATCTCTTTCTACCCGGCAACTGTTGCGGATTGCTCGCAGGCTGTCACAGTATCCTAATGAAAACCTTCACAGTGCGGTTACGAAAGCCTGTCTTTCCAGGTAACCCTGTTCTCCTTTCCCAATGAGCTCAAGTCTCTGGTCTTTGCCCAAATGGTTTATAAGTTTCATTCATAGTCTATGTTCACCAGTCTGCAAAAAGTACTGGCCTGAACATAAAGCTACTTCAGCCTGGCCCTCAGTTATCAGGATTTAACTACAGGTAATACATTATCTTATTTAGGCATAAAGACTTTTCTTCTTTTTTTTTTTAATTTTTTTATTTTTTGGCCCGTCCTGGGCCTTGAACTCAGGGCCTGAGCACTGTCCCTGGCTTCTTTTTGCTCAAGGCTAGCACTCTGTCACGTGAGCCACAGCGCCACTTCTGGCCGTTTTCTGTATATGTGGTGCTGGGGAATTGAACCCAGGGCCTCATGTATACAAGGCAAGCACTCTTGCCACTAGGCCATATCCCCAGCCCCAGGCATAAAGACTTTTAAGGCTAGAGGTATAGCAGGCAATTTTTCTTGTAGTTAAATTTAATTCCTTGTGCTACTTGTTTTCCTCCACAAATAGAGCAAATTATGTTTATAAATAGCATAGACCATAAGTTATATTAAATATCCCAATACTGTTTATAAATTTAAAAATTAAAACCAGTGTAAATTAGGTAATACATTACACAATTTAAATAACACTACCTGAGATGCACAGTGCCAGTCTTTCATTTTCTCTGTCATACTTTTGTATAGTTTCATCTTGAAACAGGGTCTTGATTTGTACCCCAAGTTGGCTCAAACTCAAAATCCTCCTACCTCAGATTTTGGCATCAGAGGAGTAAGCCACCATACTTAGCCTTCTCAGTCTTACTATTAATACCCCTCCTCCCATGTTTGCTAGTTTTAGAGGGCAATGAAGGAGGAATTGAATATAGGTCAGTGTGAAGATACATGAATAGGCAGTATAGATTTCAAGGACATGTGGCAAGATCCACCAATTCTAAGCCAGTCCAGGTGCTTTGACAGGAAGTGGAGATGCAGCTACAGGACCTGTGGGAGAGTACTGAGAGCAGGTTAAGCTTAGCATCAGGAAAAGGGTTCAAGAACCAGGACAAAAGCCCAGTGACTGCATCTGCTAGATAAGTGAGGACATGTTTTTGAATAAGTCGATGAGATAAGCATTGTGTGTGGTGGTATTTGCCTATAAGACAGCACTCAAGAAGATGAGGCAGATTTGTGAGTTCAAGGCCAGCCTGGGCTACATAGTACACTCTGCCTCAGAAAATGAAAAATAAGACAAAAGAACTGTGAAGAAAAGTAACTGTGAGCAACAGATTAAGTGTGACTCCATACAGAGAAGATAAGCTACAGACCTAGAATTATAGGACCAGATGAGGCATTAAATAAGAGATGCTGCCAGATATATATTGCTTTGAATATTACAGGAACAGGAAATATTACCCCACAGTTCTTTACACTGTCAACTATTTGCCTTCTGGCTCACATCAGCCTCTCCACTATTAGAGTTTATATTCAAGCCTCTTAGAATCATCACAGAACATTTATAGCTGTGTAAATTGAACTTAAAAGTGAGATGTTCTTAGTATATTTATTTGGAATGCTAGTACATAATTGTGGTTAGTTTATAGTAGTGTAGTACAGGTAATCATGGATTAACGATGATTAGTGTGCACTCACTAAGAAAGAATAGTAAATAGTAGATGTAACTTTCTTGTGGGGGTGGAAAAACATTTCCTATTCCAAACTCATGATGCTTGCAGTCTGTTTGCAGTTTCATCTTCCTTCTGCCACTCCCAAAATTGTCCTTTTGACAACATATGCATAGAATAGATATGGAGATTTTTTTAATGGAAGGAAGAACCCAAGTTGTATAATCTTTCATTAATTTTTATTAAAAGAAAAGTAAATTTGTGATTAAATTTGTGATTGCCAATTTAGATAAGATTTGAATATTGCTGTTTTATCTACTTAAAAATTTTAACAAACCAGTTATACAATAAAAAAGATTTATCAGGGGGCTGGGGATATGGCCTAGTGGCAAGAGTGCTTGTCTCGTATACATGAGGCCCTGGGTTCGATTCCCCAGCACCACATATACAGAAAACGGCCAGAAGTGGCGCTGTGGCTCAAGTGGCAGAGTCCTAGCCTTGAGCAAAAAGAAGCCAGGGACAGTGCTCAGGCCCTGAGTCCAAGGCCCAGGACTGGCCAAAAAAAAAAAAGAAAAAAAAAGATTTATCAGCTATATTAAATTTACTATAAAGGAAATTGTTTTTCGTCTTATTCTGTTTTACATAATTGTTTTTTGTCTTACTCTGTTTTACATAAACTAATATTGCTAATTACAGATGAGCTTTTATTATTTATTAAAGAGATTCCACAAATATAATTCACTCATTCTGTAAGTTTATATTTATTCTAAAATTTCATATGCTTTGGATTTCACAGACCTAAGCTGATTTTATTAACCAATTGTAGTAAAGTTCTGTGTGTATATTAAAAGACATTCTGTGTATATATAAAATATATTCTGTACATGTAAAAACCACAGAAAAATTAAGCTTTATCATCTTCCTTTTTTTCCTCCCTTTACTAGGTTCTTACCCAGCCTTGCTAGGTCAGCATTGGAGAAAAGTCTGGCAGATGCTGCAATAGAAATAAATACTGATGATAATCTGGAGCCAGAACCCACAGATTACAAATGTAAGTATTTGCTTTCATTCTTTCTTAAGTAAAATAACAATTATCAAAACATTTGATGGTATTTTTCATTTTAATTCCAATAGAAATGTTTTTGTTTTCTATTTTGTTTTATGTGTTGAGTTGAAGAAATGTGTGTTTTTAAGTAGTTACTTTATTTCTGTAAATTCTAGAACAGTTCTGCTCAATCACAAGAGTCACAAATGATAGTGATATAGTAACAGCTTTAAAAATTCCTCCTGTAGATCAAATTGTCAAAATATTTTTTCCAAATTTATTTTACTGTAGAATATGGAGTCTAGGATCTAGTTCATTTGCTGTTCATACAGCATCTCTATCTTGAGGGCCACAGTGTCCTATAGACGTCTTTGAAACCTTTTTTTAAGTTTGACACTGACTAAAATCATAATCAGATATGGCATGCCTTCTTATTCCATTTCTACCTGTAGTTTCCTTCGGGCCACCTTTCTTCTAGAAAGTGATAAGTATAAATTTGAATTGAGGGGATATTTAGCTCTTGCTCTAAAACTTACCTATTCTTTATAGCACAATGACAGCTTTTTCATTTTTAATAATGATTACCTGTTTTATCAAAACACTGGATGCGTGACCAACTTTCTAAAAGGAATATTGTAGCTGCAAAATACAGTAGGTGTTTTTAGTAATTGGTGCTACAATAAAACAATGTGATATTAAGGAAACTGCATGACTTTTTATGCTAAAATTACAAATTTAATACACAGATGGATCTGAATACACATTCAGGAACAACTGAAAGAGACAGAATAACTCTGGGACTTGTAACTTCACAGTGCTAGTTGATTGAACCTATTAATATCCTAAGAAAGATTGTCACTTAGATTGCACTTCCTTTCCCTGTGACAGGTCACAGTCTACAATATTCATCTAAGGTCTGATGTAGGGGTAAGGGACCTAAGTTTGAAGTTTTTCACTTGACTTTCCCCTTGACCTTTGAAACTGTCTGGTAGAGAATTCATTTAATTCATTCTTGTTAAAAGGCCTACCCACCCAACAACCTTCTCATTAGGACTTGACTTTCCATTCTGATCCCCCTCCAAATAATACAGTGATTATGGCATTAGTGGATTGTAACATGAAAGTCATGGTTTCTATTGTGATGTCATATTTTGCAACTCTGGGTTTTTCTCAAAATATATCTTTAAAAGCTAGACTTCCCTGCAAACAAGATGACAAAAATCAGGTTTTGAGCCTACACAGCTGAAGACCTTGAGAAATTTACCCAAATAATGTCATCCCATTAGATTTCTTACAAGACCCTTGTTACTTTCTCTTAGAAAAGTATTAGCATAAACATTTATTAATGTATCTCTGTCTCTGTCTGTCTCTGTCTCTGTCTCTCTCTCTGTCTCTCTCTCTCTCTCTGTATGTGAGAGTGTGAGTGTGTATATGTGTGAGTGTGTGGTCCTGGGGCATGGACTCAGGGCCTGCAATACTGTCCCTGAGATTTTTTTGCTCAAGGCTCATGCTCTACCATTTGAGCCATAGCTCTACTTTTAGCTTTTTGGTAGTTTGTTGAAGGTCAGTTTCTCACAGTCTTCCAGCTCAGGCTATTCTCTGATCTCAACCTCTTGAGTAGCTGAGATTACAGGTATATGCCATCGATACCTGCCTTGTTTTTCCCTTTATCAATAAACCTTGGTTGAGTGACCTAAATTGTCCTAAAGACTTATAAATCTACCGAATGTATGTCTTTCATAAACTTTAAGTAGTATTTGGATCTGAAATTATATGTATTCTGGACATACAGGTAGTTTAGTTGATTTACTGCCACAGTCCTTTCTTCTCCTATAATGAATTGAGATTGGGTTTCCTTTGGAGGCTTAATGGTAGTAAATAAATAGTAAATTCTCAGCTTGACAACACATGGCTTATCAAACTTGTGAATAACATGGACATGGGAGGGATCTATTGAGAGGAGGAACTATTATTGAGATTTGCTGTGCCTTGTAGCAGGCAGTAGTGATTAAACAAGGAGACAGTATAATTATTTTTAGTTCAAAATTTTAGTTCATGATACTCCATAGAAGCAAACACTGCTCTCTCTTCTTGTCTTTCCAAATGGCTTAGCACAAAAATAGCTCCTAGAGAAGAAACAAATTGAATTTCTTATTTGAAATAGGAAAAAAAAAAGCAAGATGGGTAAATTGTTGAAGGGATTGTAATTGTGTATCTGCTTGTTAGGGTATTTCCACAGAGTGGAATTTTATTTGGAGTCAGAGAACTGAACACACTGTACTTAATAGAATGTCCAGTACACTAAATTCTATTTTAAGCTCTACTCATACTAGTTGGGTGATTTTTAAGAAAACTGCTTAATTTATGTTTTCAGTTTCTTCATAATTTTTTCTCATTGTTGAGTTACTGGAAATTATAAGAGAATAAAGAGTATAAATCTCATACTTTGGGTTCTTGTGCATTAAAATCCTCTGTAAATGATAGTTCTTACTTTTTGGTTACTAATATAATACTTCTACTGTTTATCTCATATTATTTTTGGAAAATGTCAGTCAACATGGGTATCTTGTTACTATAGGAATATACATGAAGCGTATTCTGACCGCTTAAAATTTGTTAATAATTTTGTGCTCCAATGAGCTTAAAAGATATTCTAGTCCAGCTTCTAAAACAAATAAGGAGCAACACAATAACATATTACTTCAGAATAATTTTGTAATTGTTTAGCAGAAGTTCCCAATGTAACCGGGTGTCAAAGTAACCTAGATGTTTATTTGAAAATAGAGAACTTCTGAACCACTGCTAAAAGTTATAGTTCAAGTGAGAGGTTGGCTCACCTGTACTTTTTTGCGGGTGGGGAGGCAGTCATGGGATTTGAACTCAGGGCCTGGGCTCAACGCTAGCATTCTATCACTTTGGCTAGAGTACTACTTCCTGTTTTCTTATGGTGAATTGGAGATAAAGTACTTTCCTGCCCAGGATGACTTTGAACCACAATCCTCAGATCTCAGCCTCCTGAGTACCTAGGATTACAGACATGAGCCACTAGTCCCCCACTCACCTGCACTTTTTACTAGAAAATTCTCTTGTGGAGGTTTTCAATGGGTATGACCTAAAAGATGATATTCAGGGCTTTTGAGCGAATTTGAATAATTATTTGGCTTATATATGTATTATAACCTCTGAAGAAGCTTATGCATGAGATGTGACTAAATTCTAGGTTTAAAAAATTATCAGTTCTCCCTATATGCTATGTGCCAGATACATTGTTTTAAATGAAGTTTATTACATTTTAGGACATTTTAAAGCTGTGTGTATGGCATTTTATTACCCTCTCCAAGCTTATTTTTTTGAAATGTTAAGTTAAAATCCCTAGAGATCACACATGTTATAGAAGCTATTTTGCATTCTGTGTTGGCTATGTTGGCTTCTCTGGATATTATTTGTAGGACTTACCATTACTAATTCCTTGTTCTTATGGAATGTTCAGGTGAGATAGAATCTGGATCTCTGCGGATTGGCACTGTTAGTGCACCGATATACAATGCCCATGAAAAAATGAAAGTGCCCGATGTTCTCTTCTATGACAATGTTCAGGTAAAGGTGTTGTTCTGTGTTCCTGGAGAAACCACAGCATTCATTATGGTACTTCACTTTGATCCCAGTGATACTGATGCTTTTTGTTGTTGTTGTTGTTTGTTTTGTTTTGTTTTTTGATACTGATGCTTAATTATATTTATCATACCCTAAATTCAGACCCGGTGATTAAAAATAAAATGTCAAAATATCTTCCATTAAAGCATTATAAAACTTAAAATTCTTCCCAGAATTACTTAAAAATTGATAGTTTCTACTATGATTAGGCTTGTAGATTTTATTAACATACATATACAAACAGTATATGAATAGACCACTTCAGATTAATAAAATGAATACATTAGTAAATTAAAAATATAATTATTTGCTATCATTTTGCCTTGCTCTTTAGTTAAGTCACTTGGATGTTCAAGAAGAATTCATTTTGTAACCCCTTTTCCACTACCTCTTTGCTTTTCCTGAAAATTACTACAATTTTTTCATTTCCTTATCTGCTATTTCAAGGGACTATGGTAGAGAAATTTTTTTTCAAATTTTTATTATCAAACTGATGTACAGAGAGGTTACAGTTTCATACGTTAGGCATTGGATACATTTCTTTTACTGTTTGTTACCTTGTCCTTCATACCCCCCTTCCTCCTCCCCCTTTCCCTTTCCCCCCCTCAGGTGTTCAGCTGAGAATTTCTTATTTATAAACTAATAGTTATTGGCCTTTCCACCAACACACAGAAGTAAGTTAGCACCTAGAAAGCTTGTTATAGGTATTCATTTTAACAAGATACGTTTTGATGAAGATTATGCATACTGTTTTTTTTCCAGATTTTCTGTTGATTATGTATTTCTTTTATAATTAAAAATACTTTTCTGTAATACTCATTCATTAATCTATATGTAAACAATCACATTTCCTTTACAAATTGTGCTTGTAACTATTTTTTAGTTTCAGTATATTAAAAAGTTAGTAAAAATAAAGTAGAATTTCTTTTGATATATGACCACCTCCATTTGTTATTTGAAGAATATTCTAATTTTTATGCTTAATGATATTAAATGTACTGTAAGGAAGGTTTATGTCATCGCAAAAGGCATAGCCCTAACCTTGTTTTTATTCCTTTCATAGCTAGTTAATATGAGTTTTATTTTTTTAGGAATATGCTTACTTTTGCATAATCTGTACAAAATGAACAGAAAGTAAAGTTATATATAAATCATGGGACGAAAGTGCTGTCAAAAAAAGAAAAGTCATGACTAGAAGGAAAATATACCATTTCCAAGTATTGAAGAAATTATACTATGTCCACATAGTTGAAAAGGACAAAGGAAAAAAAGAATGGGAAAATTATTACTGGTGACAGTGGGCAAACCCACAGTTAATGAAGGTCGAAAAGACTTCACAGCATATCGATATGTAGGAAATTCAGTAAGAAGGACTGTTATGCCTCTGAACACAAAGTCTGTTGCCATGGTGTTTGTGACATAGACAAGGAGGACTCTGAACTTTACCCAGAGAGCCTAAGGGACTTTGTGTAACCTACTCCTCTTAAAGCATTATGACTTAGCCACTAATGAAACAAATTCCAGCTATACCAATTTATGTGACAGTAGCTGGATTAAATGTCCATTTGTGGCATGTTACTGTTTTCTTACACCACACTTTATCTCTGGAGCAATAATCTTCAGTGCCTTTTACAGATTTGGTGCATCTATCTCATCTTGTTCTGTGTGCTGTTGCCCCTGTATTTCATACACATCACATTGAAACTAATTTTCAAAATGTCTTTGTTCTTATCACTAGGGAAAGCTCTGTTTTCTGTATTTTGAATGTCCAGAAAATAGCCTGGCACTGATGAATAAATGCTGAAGAGATTAATAAAAAGAAAAGAATAAGATTTTGAATGTTCTTGCTGAGGAGTATTATTTCATTAAATCTTTTATTAAGGGACATTGCACTTGGAGCAATGAGTAGGAGAAATGTGAGCAAAAGGGATCAATAGGTGATGAGGTGTAGGCCACATCATAGGGTTATTTAGGAGGTAGAGTGTATGAAACTCTGTGGTAGATGACAGGACAGTCTGATGGGAAAGTAAAGAAAAGAGAAGTGGAAATTATTCTAAGCTGTGCCCTTGACTAGAATATAGTGTAGGAGAAAAGTAGTAGGAGAGGAAGCTGATGAATATAGGTCAGGAATGTAAGGAGTAACCTTTTTTCCTGAAGTATTATGAGCTATTTTGGGAGTTTTGAAAAATGAAGTGACAAAATTTTGAACAAAGTACATGGGTCAATATTGAGAACTCATTGGCTAAGACAGAGACGGAATTTACAGCCACTAAATTATCTCATAAAAATATAGGTCACAGATGATAAAATTTGGAATCCAGGCTGTGATAAGAGAAGAGAAAGAATAGATATAGTTAATTTTTTGGTGGGTGGGAAAGTGGCTTAATAGTAAAGACTTGGTGTTTTTGTGTGTGTGTGTGTGTGTGTGTGTGTGTGTGTGTGTATTTTGTTGGTATTGGGGCTTGAACTCTGGTCCTGGGCACTGTCCCTGAGCTCTTCCACTCAAGGCTAGTGCTCTATCACTTGAGCCACAGTGCTACTTCTGGTTTTCTGGTGGGTAATTGGAGATACGAGTCTCATGGACTGGCTTTGAATTGCGATCATCAGCTCTCAGCCTCCTGAGTAGCTAGGATTACAGGTTTGCGCCACCGGTTCCTGGCAAAGATTTCGTGTTTAATTGAATCTTGGTACAAGCGGAACAAAGTGGACAGAGTGCTGATGTTAAGGGCTTGGTGTGGTGGCAGAAAATGATTCTATTAATTTTGAGAAAAGATACAGAATGATGAAGAAAGGTAAAGAGAACCTAATGAGCCAAGTTTGGATGTTGTGAACTTAGGAGACTGGAGAGGACTAAGCACTTCATTGGTCTCTGAGAAATCTTGTTTGATGATCAGTTTAATTAGTAGCTGAGACCATGAGCTAGATGAGAGGATTTGGGGAGCACAGGCAGTTTTTTGTGCGCAGATGTGCTAGTATCCAGCTTCACACATAGCTCTCACCCCATTCCCAGGTGTGTGCACCTGTATGCTGGGAGGTAAAACCTGCCTTGTCTTATCCTGTGACATTAAAGTAGGTAAAAAGGTAATGCAATAGAACAAATAAAAATCAACACCAGAAGAGGTTGCTACACCAAGATGATCAATCCGGAGATCAATTGTGAGAAAAATTGTGGAGAAAAATTGTTAGAGATAGGAAGGAATCAGGAAAGACAGGCAGTGCAGAGAATAGGTAAAAACTTTGTAAGATATGGTGGCTTAATGCCTATAAACACAGGACTTGGAAGGCTGAGGCAAGAGGATTGAGAGCTCAAGACTAGCCTGGGCTATATAATTATTTCCACACCAGTCTGGGCTATATAATGAGACCCTGTCTCAAAACCAAAGTGAAGCAAAACCAAAAGGAAGAGAAGAAAAGAGGAAAGGAGGAGAGAGAAAAAAGAGGGAAGCAAAGAAGAAAGGAAAGGAAGGGTTAAGGCAAGAATTGTATTGGCAGTGACTTTAGCCCTAGATAATGTTTATTGATTTGATTTATGTAACTGAAGGTTTAAAGTAGGAAGATAATAGAATAGTAAAGAAGAAAAGAATAGAAATGCCTATACAAGTGTTTACTCCAACTTTTTAAGCATATCTTATGCAGATTGGCGCCTTTGTTTTAGAAGAATTAGCATTATGTTGAAATTCACTTTTTAATTTACTTAAAAGGAAGAGATCTCCACAAGAACCCAGTTTTAGAGGATTTTCTAGGACTCCCTTTTAGAGAGCAACCCCACATCTCAGTTTGCTTTTAAGGTAGTTCCTTTTTACACTTGTTGACTCAGAATAATTATTAGTACTGTCTTTTTATTTTTAAGTATGTTCCAGAATGACAATAAGTGGATATGCTCTATTTATTTATTTATTTATTTATTTATTTATTTATTTATGTTTTAATTTATTTATTTCTAAATTTTTATTGTCAAACTGATGTACAGAGAGGTTATAGTTTCATTAGGCATTGGATACATTTCTTGTACTGTTTGTCACCTCCTCCCTTACTCCCCCCTCCCCACTCCCCCCTCCTCCTTTCCCTTCCCCCCCATGAGTTGTTCAGTTGATTCACACCAAACAGTTTTGCAAGTATTGCTTTTGTAGTCGTTTGTCTTTTTTACCCTGTGTCTCTCAATTTCTATGGTCTCACTTCACTTTAAGCCTTGTTAAAACTCTAATTTTAAAAAGCAAACAACTACCAAGATAAACAGAATACTCATCTATTCTTAAAGGAGAGAGACAAATCTTGTTTTTCTTTTAAGAAAGAAAATATTGCTAAATTTTGACAAGTAGAAGGGAAAATTTCTGCTGTCAAAAGCCAGGTTGAAAAAGAATAGTTAATGGCATGCTAGAAAAATCTCTATATCATGTAGGAAATACAGAAAGTTATTTTGCCTTTCTTAGATATAGAAACTTCAATAACTTGAATTCTTAGGAGATGGTTATTGCTTTGGTACAGAAAACCAAGAGAAAGTAAGTAGGGATATTAGTTGTGCTGGAAGGTAGTTCTTTCCCTGGCCTCCAATGAGCCCTTGTAACCTACTTATGGGTGTCCTATTTTTCAAAACAGGAAAGAATAATGTAGTTAGCCTCTGTAGCTATTGTGAACAAATTTAATCTTGTTCTTTTAATCTATCTTGTCATAATTTAAATAACAAGCTATGAAAGGTAAAGAATATATTCTAAAGTTTCACGTAGCTTTGAAAACAAGTTAGTCTAGAATAGAAATCAGTTTTGAAAGCCTTTGCATAGTTAACTGAGGAAGTATCAATTTAAATATGTTAAATTAAGAGCCAGTGCAACAAAATTTTAACAAAATAGTTGAATTAGACAAAACTCTGAAATATTGGTCTGTGGTTTTGTCTTGCTCAAATGGATTTAGATTTTTCATTATCAGTAACCAAACTGTCATGTAACTAACTGATTATATATAACTTATTTACACCAATAACATTAACTCTGTATTATAGAAACTAAAATCACTTCGATCTTTTATCATAATGTTTTGCATTCTAAGAAGACACCTATATAGTTATTCTGATACTCACTGTGATTGTTCACAGCATAATTGACCTCTGGTCTTCTTTTTGTCTAGCACGTGTTAGTGATGGAAGATATGCTCAAAGACTTTCTCCTTGGAGAGCACCTGCTACTAGTTGGAAACCAGGTGAGTTTTGGCTGGAACCTAATCATGAATGAATAGGTGGTGGTTAATGGCCTAGAAATACTAGGTTTCTTATATTAGAATACGTTTTTGAAAATGATCCCCCCCCCACAATACAATAAAAGAATGGATTTAGATAAGAATGAGAGTCTGCTACCTTCTAAATCATATAATTACCTCAAGGCTTAAGTCAACTCCCCACGTGACCTCCCATCATTTCGTCCACTTCCTTTATGGGTGCTTATAGTTCTTGCCCACATCTGAGATTTATTCACCATCATCTATCACTTGAGTTAAACCGTAGGCTTGCACCCCACCTCCCCATGCCCATTGTAAACTGCTTTCCACCAGCGGTCAGATGGATATTAACAACAAAAATGTGATTCTCTTTTTTTTTTACTTAAAGGAGCTCCCCATTACTCTTAAATATGATTTAAGTCTTCAGGGTGCTATACAGTACTGCAAGATTGGGTCTCTGCCCACCTCTCCATCCCCGGCATGGGCCCCTTCTTTATCTCACTCTTTTAACTCTGATCTTCCTACAGTTTCTTACTTCTTCTCTGGTCCTCAGTCATGTTTTTCCTTCTACATGAAATGTTCCCTGTGCTCTCCTCCTATACCCTACCCTGACTCCTAGGAGAAAGTTCTTCCTTCCATTGTTCCTAGCTGAGTTAAGTTTTGCTTCTCTTCCCTTCTAACCCTTCTATCATACTGGTCTTATGGTAATGTATACCTGAAGAGTGGCTGTCTTCCCAGCTTCTCTTTGTGTTCCTCTAGGAAGGGGACATGGTTCTCTGTTCATCTCTGTTGTGAATGTCTAGACGTGTATTGAGGACTGTTGACTGTCATCTCTTATGGATGTTGTCATTGGTGTTGTCACTAAGATGCATAATAGCCATCTTGGGAAAATGCTTGCTTTCAATCACATGATTTGTTTTCTAGCAATTTGCTACAGTTTGTAGCAATTGTTCAATTTTGCTAGCAGTTTGTAGCAATTGATCAATTTCCTTCCTTTCTTTTGCTAAAATATTAAGTGGTGATTACTCAGGAAAAAAAGTCAATTTGAAGTGAATCTTCAAGGATTACGTATTGACAAAGAAGTCAACAGTGAATTGGCATAATTGCATGATAGAATGTAATGGATGCTTTTAATAAAACTGCTTGATGTCATCTATATAGCCTTCAGTTTGCAAACTAGAAACTGGATGAAGTCCATGAAAGAAACTTTTTAACAGTTGGATTTTTAACTAGAGATGTTCCAGAAAATTGCTGTTACCCAGCGGCAAGGTTTAGAAGTAGAAAAAAAGGAAATGGGTGTCAATTTGAGCAAAGTTTATCGCATTTATTGAGTTTAAACCTGCTTTTTCCTTGTAGGTAAAGGAAATCCCATAAGCAATAATTGTCATAGCGGGATAAAGTAGCTTGCCTCTTACTTTGATGAAATAAATACGATAGATTATTTTAGTTCTTTATTTTTTGTGTGGGATTTGGGGGCATATAGTCTTTCCAGAAAGTGAATCAGAATTGCTGCCTTTCAACCAAATGGGATAGGGTGTCCTGAAATTATATATTAGATGGCCACTTAAGACAGAATGCTGCTATCGTAGAGCCACTGTAGTATGCTGTCACACACATTATTTTCTACTCACTGTAATTAAAGCATTACATTCTTTTTCATACAGTTAGGAGTTTCACTTATTATTAGTAGTAGTACTATTAGTATTAGTGTCATAACATGACTTTAATAAAAAGAGAGCTATTTATTTTCTAACCAATGAGCTTTTATTGTTCCCAGCCCTAGCTTGAGAATAGTTTCCTGCTTTCTTCATCTTTCTATACATGCTTTTATTTGGATTTGTAGAGCTATGTTCCATTTGATACACAAAATTTTTATGGTGAAAATTTGGAGTTAATAAAATCAGCTACATCATTTTTTTGCTTAAAAACTCCCAAGAATAAACTTCAGTGTGAGGATAAGAATGCTTGAGTTTTGAGAATGAATTGAATTCTATTAAATATTAGAGGAAAAAATATTTGCAATATGATGTTTTAAAATGCTCAAGTGCCCTTACATAAGACCTACCATAAAAATATTCTGTGTTTTGTTTTTAGAAATGAAAATTTAATCAGCACCATACAATTCCACTTAATTTCTAGTATTAGAAATAATTTCAAAGCAAGTCATCAAAATTTAATTTATATTTAATGAGGCACAATTAGTTATTCACAACCACTTCTATATGAATACTGTCCAGTAAAATATCTTTCTAGAGTTTGCCAACATTATCTTTCATTTTAAGACAGACTTTTAAAATCATTTTACTAAATAATGGCTGACTGATATTTTTATTTTAGTTGTTATTTTTATTATAAGATGATATACAAAGGGGTTACAGTTGTGTAAGTCAGGTAATGAGTACATTTCTTTTTGAACAATGTCACATCTCCCTCATTTTCTCCCAGGTTTTTCCTTCTCTCCTCCTTCCCCCAAAATTGTATAGTTCATTTCCAACATAATGTCTAGTATCACTGCTGAATTAGTTCACCCTTTGTCACACCATTTTCGTGTTTCCTCTTCCCTTCTCCAAATCATCTAAACTTACATATGAGACAAAAGATAAAGGTATAAAAAAACAGTGACAAAGGGAAGAAAACAAACGAACAAAAAGAACTGCAAAAAGTAAAATGAAAAACTTCTTGATTCCACTTCTTGGAGTTCATTTTGATAAGCATCATTCTGTATGATCATAGGTGCACAGCTATTGAGCCCCAGTGAACTCCTAAGAATATTCTCCTTTGGTTTCACTGTGTGAATGTTTAGAATCCTATTTATCATATGCAAGTGTGATTTTTTTTGTCCTTTACTATCCATTTGGTTTAGATTTATAGGCATATTCTAATTATTACAAAGAAGGGAAACCATGCAACCTATGTTACTTTGGGTCTGGCTTACTTCACTTAATACAATTTTTTTCCAAGTTTTTCTATTTACGTATGAATGGGGAAATGTCATTCTTTCTGATGGAAGCATAGAATCCCATTGTGTATATGTACCACATTTTCTTGATCCATTTATTCTCTGCGGGGCTTAAGTTGACCTTGTATTCTCAATTATTTACTGTTGGCCCATGCCACAATTATAACATATTGTATCTTCCTTGTCATACAAAAAGGCAGTCCTGACTGACTTCCATTTAAAATGCCTTCTCCATCCCTGACTCTCATGTGTTTGTGTGACTGATTCTTTATGAACTCACTTTCCTAACTGACCTGTCAGCAATGAGACAAAGCTTAGAAAATATCTGTTTTATTTTCCTACTAAAAGCTTAAAATGGGCCCACTTTGACTTACCAGATAAAATCTCCTTCCTAAGGACACCCAAAACCACTGAGTTTGGCTCTGTCTCCAGACTCTGTCTATAATTCCAGTTCTTCCAAAGTAACCATCCTCCTTACCCTGATGTTTTTTTAATGTATATACTTCATGGCTTTGCCATTACAAGAGCTTCAATGTTTTGTATTCTGTTAAATTCCCTGTTTGTTGTGTCTATTAGGAGTAAAATCCTGTTCAAAATCCTCTGAACTGTCATATTATTTTCTCACTATCTTGATTTAGGTTTTTTATGTAGTTGTGATATGTATTTGATTTTGACTGTAATTGAATTGTAAGTTTCTTAATGAGCAAGGTTGGATTAATACTTATATGTTTAACAATTTTCAATATACTTTTATGGGCTAGGGATGTGGTTTAGCAGTAGAGTGCTTGCCTAGCATGCATGAAGTCCTGTATTCCATTCCTTAGCACCCCATAAACAGAAAAATCCATAAGTGGCTCTGTGGCTCAAGTTGTAGGGTGCTAATCTTGAGCAAAAAGAAGCTGGGGACAGTGCTTAGACCCTGAGTTCAAGCCCCAGGACTGGCAAAATTTTTTACTTTCCATATTTTAACAACAAAAAAGCACCCAATTCACTTAAGTTAAATGTATTTGCTGGGTATCTGTGGTTTACATCTGTGATTCTAGCTATGAGGAGCCTGAAATCTGAGGATCACAGTTCAAAGCCATCCCATGTAGAATTCTATAAGAAGATCATCTCCAATTAAACACTCAAAAGACAAAAGTGAAGATGTGGCACAAGTGGTGGAGGACCAGCCTTGAGTAAATGTAGCTAAGGGACCTGTGCCCAAGTCCTAGGTTTCAAGACACAGTGCAGGCACAGAATACATATAAAGAGAGATTTGCCCAAGATCACATACCTAATACTGCAGTTAGATCTTCAGGATTCATATTTTTCTCACTGTACCACACTAAAATACACACACACAAAAAACGAGAAGAATGTAATAGCTAACTTTTTATATATAATTGTGTCTTTAAACACTACTAGGATTTGAAATCAGGCCCTCTTAATTGTTAGGCAGACACTTCACTACTGACCAAGCCTTTCATCCTGTTTTTTGCTAATTATTTTTGAGATAGGGGTTTACTTCTTGCCCAGGTACGTGCCTGAACCTTGATCTGCCTATTATAGCCTTCTCATCATTCTAGAGGAATGGCAAGCACATGCTGATACATCTAGCTTCTCTCCATTGAGACAGAGCCTCACAGACATTTTTGCCTGCATTGGTCTCCAAACACAATCCTCCCAACCAAAGGCTCTCACATAGCTTTCCTGCCTGAGCTGGCCTCAAACCAGAGTTCTGTATGTTGTCTTTTTATACATTTTGCTTTTTGAACATAGCTTGAAATTTGTCTATAAAATAGTTTTATTAGTATATCTAATAAATTAACAATTCTTTGTTATAAAACATTGTTTTCAGTTTTCTTCAATTATCAGATTTTACAATTGGTTTGTTCCAGTGTCAATCAAAGCCAGATCATTACATTTAGTTGGTGTGCCTCCCAAGTCTCCTTGAGATTATATTAGTCATTTCTTGGTCACTGTGAAAATACCTGAAACAACTTAAAAGCAGGAAGATTTATTTTTGTCTCCCAGTTTCATGTAATAGCAGTTTTCATTGCATTGAGCCTGGAGCAAAAATATCATAGGAGAAAGTACAAGTAGAACAAGTCGGATCACCTCATAGTAGTAGGGAAGCAGAGAGAGAGAAGAAAAGTCCAGGGACAAGATAAACCTTCAGAAATACACCTCCCAGTGACCTTCTTCTAACTATACCCAACCTCTTAATTGTTCAACTATGAATTCATCAGATGACTCCATTGATGAAATTCACTCTCCCAGGATTCACCCTCTCTGTAGCTCCACAAACTGGGAACCAACCTTTCAACACTCAGGCCTGGAAGGGATAATTCACATCCAAATGATAACAGAGAGAAAGGATATTCTTCCCTGTTCTCCTGAAAAGTATTGTCTCACTCTACAAATGTATAAACATTTTACTTAGCATTTACCAATATTAACATCTTCATTGAGGAAATATTCTTTTAGAGTAAAGCTATATAAACCAACTTAATTTATTGATTGATTTACACAATAAAATTAAACTGTACTCTTGTTTTTCAAGGCTAGAAGTATCATTTCTTAATTTCCATAGCTATTGATTTTTATATCAAATCATTTGTACATTGTCAAAATCAAATAATTTACTTAGTGTCAGCCTAAAGGAGTTCTATAAACATTGTATCTTCTCCTTTCTCTTAATTACAATCTTATTATGAGAGAGACAGTTTTTTCAATGTTTGTTGAATTATTTAATATTGAGATACAATACATATTTTATTGCCAAAATTAAAATGTGTGAATTTTGCTAATTAATTTGAATTGAGTCCTAGCAGGTTGCCGCAGTGTGCCATCGGAAACAAGCCATGTTGCTATGCCAGCATGAGCATGATTGTCTAATGTTTGTAAGGGGACTGAACTATTTGTCCAGAAATTCTCTTGCCTGTGTTCCCAGCTGATAATGGCAGCAGAAAAATAAATAGCTTAGGGTGCTGTGCTGTTAATGGCTCTATGGCCTAATAGTCTTGAGCCTATGAAATACTTTACTTCTCAAACAGTGATATTCATCTTTATATCATCATTGTTCTTTTCCAAATATCTTGGTTAGTAAGGATGCCTGAATTATAGTCTGTAAGTTGCTTTTATGTTGTCTGCCACTTTAGTTTGTTTAGCTGGTGTTTTCTTAGTGCCTTTTTTGTTTCCCCAACATTTATATCGAATTTGTATTTTGTTCTCACAGTCACACTAATTTACACTTTCATGCACTATTTGTAATGGCTGCTTTGGTGGTAGCTAGTGGCTGACCACACTGCCCAAAAGTATATCTTTGCCATTTATAGCAGCACAGTAATTCAAAATGTTATTTTTAGAGATATAGATTTTATTATTCTTGTGTGAAAAAGAGGTTATTATTTTGATGGGAAGCTTTATATGTAAGTTGTTTTGGAGGCATGCATTTAAACCATCTTTTGGGTGCTATTTGTTGGTAGGACCCATTTTTGCAAAAATTAAAGCTTATTTGCTATTCAGTTTTATTTTTTTCTGCTTATGTAGACAATATATATTCATTGACAGAACATAAAAGAAATTGCCAGTGATCATAGAGAAGAAAACACTTATTTGATTATAAGATTACAGAATATTGCTGCAAGATAGTTTTAGAGATCAATAGAACTTTCATATTCAAGTGAGCAAACATAGGATCAGGTGGTCCTTGAAACTTTCATATCAAAGAGATGAAGCAAAGATTAGTCCAGGTCCCCTAACTCCTACTATAATGTACTTCCAAACATTTTAACCAGAAATTCGAAGGGTCAGCATTGGATGGGATTATTAAAGTCCAAAAGGTAGCTAGAATTTATTGTTTTCTGTTTTATTGCCATTAGTTTATTTTGCTATTGTTTTTAGAACTTGTAATGATATTTACACAAGTAACGTTTCTAAAAAGGAACTTAGATCACGATCACTATGTAAAGAACATCTCTAAATATTACACAACTTCATGAAACTTATTTAAGAAGTAGGATTAGAAGGAAGGCCCAAAATAACAGAGGGCATGAGAGAAAGCTCAGCATTGATCGTATTTTAGAAAACTACTGTAGAGGAAAAAAATTGGAATGAACCCCATTACTGTTCACCTTTCTGAACCTTAGATTCCATTTAAGACACTCCCAGACACTTGATTTAGTTCTTTTATAACCTTGGACTGTTTTATAATCGAGGATATGAAGATATAAACTCTTGCACAAATCAGCTTCTGACTTCAATTTTCTGTAATAAAATATAAAGTACAACCCTAGCTGTTAGTCAGGGCAAATGTGTGTCCAAGATTTCTTATGTGCAGGATTCTTGATTTCTTAGAACTTAAATTGGCTTCTCTCCAATACAAGCATATTCTTCCCTCTCGGTCACACTGATGTGAGGGTTCATTTTGCACTGAAGAGACACTTGTGTTGCAGCAAATGCTGCACAAATGGTAATGCCTCCTCTTTCTTGCACAAAGGGAACAGAAATTTTCTGGAAGAAGTTTCTACCTTTAGCAAGAGCAAGGCTCACAATTTCCTTTTCTTGTTTTTTAACCTATTTCCCTCATATTTTAATAGTTAATATCTGCAGATTGTGAGTAATGGAAGCCAAGCAAGGGGAGTGGTCCTGTTTTCAAAAGTCTGTTTACTTGCCAGAGCACCTGATTAATAGAGTAAACTAATAGATTAATAGAGTACACTGTGGAGAGAGGCAGTGGTCTATAGGAATTCAAAGGAGGGCAGAATGACAGAAAACAACTGGACAATCAGGCAATGCTGTCGACAAGTGAAAACATCCCATCAAAAAGGTATGGGGTGGATAAAGATGATAGACTAGCAGTTACCATCAGAAAAAAAATGACGTGAGCAAAGACAGAAATGTTCAGACAATTGCTCTTGAGACAGTTGGCTGCAGAAACACATGAGTGAAACTTGGAGAAAGTTTATTTTTCAATTACTGTTTAAAACTTGAAGCTTCAGGCCTGTCACTTGCCCTTCCACATTCAAGTCCCAGGTTGACTGTTCTCATAGCCCAAATCTTATTTCTAAACTGTTCCCTTTCCCTGCTTCCATATTCTTTACCCGTGTCTCCTCATCTTTTCCTTTTCTCTTGCTCCCTCTTGATAGAATTCAGATAGTTTCCTAAGTTGTATATTTCTTACTTGTCTAAGAAGACAGGCCCAGAGTCCTTTTTCTTATGTGTGTGTGTGTGTGTGTGTGTGTGTGTGTGTTTTTTTTTTTTTGGCTAGTCCTGGGGCTTGGACTCAGGGCCAGAGCACTGTCCCTGGCTTCTTTTTGCTCAAGGCTAGCACTCTGCCACTTGAGCCACAGCGCCACTTCTGGCCATTTTCTGTATATGTGGTGCTGGGGAATTGAACCCAGGGCCTCCTGTATATGAGGCAAGCACTCTTGCCACTAGGCCATATCCCTAGCCCCCAGAGGCCTTTTTCTGTGAAGGATTTTACTAAGGAAACGGGATAACTAAAATAGCAAACCTGAGAATTCTTAAAGCTGTATTCTTTGAACTTTTCTCTCATAGAAACCGGAAGCATGTTTATTTCCTGCCCTCAGTTTCATTCTGTCTGTGGAACTTCACAGATTCTCTAATTCTCTCAAGCCTGTAGTTAAAGGGCCTTTTGCCTCATGGCTCTGTGGTGGTCCCTCTTCCCAATACCTTGTGCTGCAGAATTCAGTAAAACAGTATAATGGAGATAGAACTGGTATTTTTTAGGCTCTCTCCATCTACAGATTGAAAAAATTTACTAAATGTTATCCTCAATAAGATTTATCATGATGTAACAATTGTGATATCAGTTTTCTTATAAAGGCTACAAATTGTATATACAGACTAATGACTAGTAAGAAAAGATAAATATGAATAAGATGAAAATAGTAGAAGATTTTTTTTTTAGCACTTTCATATTGAGTGATGTTTTTGTTGCCAAATTTCCTAGTGAGGAAAAAATGAGGATGTATAATTATTATAATGGAAAGTAAGACATGATTTATGTGTGTATTTATGCAATTAAAGTAATCCTAAGGATTTTCTGTTCTAGGCAGAAATTATGAGTGAAAGGAAAAAATTGCTATAACCATTTTGTTTTGGTCAGGATATTTCCTATTCTTTCAACATTTCCTCGAAGGAACCATCAGGTCTTCATAAAATGAAGTAGGAAATGGCCTGATAAGATCTGATTTAGAAAACAAACTAAACAAGTTGTGGGCTGGCCTGTGGGCAGTTAGAGGTGGGCTTGACTCTTCCCAGGAGCCAAGAGGATGCACTCCTCTTGGGCTGAGACAGTGAGTTGGAGAGGAAAGACCAGATGTGAGAAGCAGACACTTCAAAGTAAACATGTCCCAAATTAAACTCAGCTGTCATCTCCCACCCAGCCAGTCCACTTCTCTCTTCCCCCATTTCTTTCTTAGGAAATAGTATAACCTACCAGTCTGTTGTCCAAAACAGAATTTTTGATTTCTTCTTCTCATCCTCTATCCAGGCTATCACAGAGTCCTGTTAGTTTGGTTTCTTAGGAATCTTTGAATCCATCTGCTTCTTCTTTCTACCCCTTGGTTACCCCTTGGTTTAGGCCACCATCATTTTTTATTGAACTTTTAAAGAATATGTCCAAACTGCTTCCATTTTCTGGCACTTTGTTTTTTCTCTCTGTCAGACCATTCCATCAGCCTGAGCTTCCAAAACAGGAAATTTGATCCAATTATGTGCAAGGGAAACATTATAAACTCTTCCAAGGTTTTGCCCATTTAGCTTTCCAGTCTTGTTCCTTACAACTCTTTTTATCACTTACCCAGTCAGTTATCCACAAGCCTTCCCACATATTGTTCATGATACCTGGGACTCTCCATCTCTTCTTCCCCAGAGCTCCTACTGTATCCTTGGTACCTCAGGTTAAACTTCACTCTTGCAGTGGGCCTTTCTGAGTCTTAGGTTAAATCTTCAAGCATCTTGGATGACACTCACCTTGGATATTGGTAAGATTTGCATAATTGTCTGTTATGGCACCATATAGCACAATAGCACCATAGTTATTGTATTTATTATTATATATGAAAAAACTCACCTAGAATAGTGCTGAGCTTATTTATGCTGGTACTCAAAATAGTTAATGAATTAGACAAGAAGAAAGGCAAGAAGAGGAGAGGGTGAGTGGGAAGAAAAGGAAGAAAATTTATGGACAGTGATCACAAAGATCTTAGTGACAGTTTGAATGAGGTTAGGAGGCAGGGGGGAAAGGAAATTATCAAAAATAGTAAGAGTTTCACTAGCACTAGCAAGCCCAAGGACTTGAAATTCATCCCCATTATTGCAATCAAAGATATGTACATTGAGCAGTAAGATTTATAGCCATGTTAAATTGGAGTTAAAAAGAAAGACAAATGGGTTTGGTAGGGGTAATGAGTTCATTATGAACCTTTGATACAGAAGATCTGTTGACTAGAATAGGCACTCTCTAATGGAGCTTAGGAAAGAGATGTGAGCCACATGTGATTACTGAGGTTGGGAGAGTAGGTGAGAGTTCATAGAGCAAGAAGACAGCTGAGACTGAGGTTCTGGACCCCCTAACATTTAAAGACACCACCAATGCTTCTTTTTGGCAGCTGGTGATTTCATTCTACATCTATGAAAAGTGTAAGCTCCTAAATGGTACATTGCTCAAGAAGAATTTGAAAAAGCATGGCCGATTCAGCATTTCTCCTGGTGGGAAAGGAGGAACTCCCTGGTAGTAGCTTATCATGACTCACTGGTTTCAGAAAATCCTTCTGCTTCTGATATGATAATGCATTTGTGATGTTTGCTTTTCTCTAAAATTACCACATTGAAAACAGCTTTAACCACAGGCATTTTAATCGCTGATTTTATCTATTTAAATTTTTATGTTCATTGCAGAATGCCATTTTAAGCTTACATAGCTGCTGAAGCTGACATGCAAATGTGAAAATACAATTTTTCTTCTTTGTGCTGCTATGCTAGGCTTGAAATTATTTTTGGCAAAATCCAGTTAGATGTCGAAAGAATTCCTAGAAGATGAAATGACCCTTTATTCTCACTTTAGTGCTTTTTATTAGTTTGACATTCAGCTCTGATAACCTTGAATCGTTAGTAGGTGAAATAAAGTAATTCACAAAATGTCTCCTAATTTTCCTAAGTTTATAACACACTGCAGTTCTATGAAACAATTGCTTTTCTTTTCTTTTCTTTCTTTCTTTCTTTTTTATTTTTTTTGCCAGTCCTGGGCCTTGAATTCAGGGCCTGAGCACGGCTAGCACTCTGCCACTTGTGCCACAGCACCACTTCTGGCCATTTTCTATATATGTGGTGCTGAGGAACCTAACCTAGGGATTCATGTATACGAGGTGAGCACTCTTGCCACTAGGCCATATTCCCAGCCACACTGCAGTTCTATTACTCAGTATTCTGACTACCCTGCTCATCATTTGTATTTTAGGAAGATTTGCCCTTTCTTTCTGTATTCATTTATTTGCTAAATATTTATTGAATACATTATTTGTGATGGGTGCTATACTGGGCTCAGATAGAATGATAAGCAAAACGGGATGACCTGGTCTCCCCTAACCCTCAATACACTACTTGTGTATGTAGTAAAAATACCAGCAGTAGTGCTTATGTCTCTACTGGGCTTCCGCTATTTCTACAGAGCATCACACATTGCTATGACCCATTTAATTATTTGGGGGAAAATCCAGAGTGCCTAAATTAATTTCAAACTGAAAGAAACATAATCTATAATGTAGGGACTAGAAGAATGAACATCTGAGCTATAAACACCTGAATTTAAGTCCTGGCTCCACTATGATTAGCAGTATGATTGTGAACATATTGCTTTCCTTCTCTGAGCCTTGGATTCTTGATTTATGAGATTGAAACAATCCTTTCTTTCTTCATTTTTTTTTTTTTTTGTCAGTCCTGGGGCTTGAAGTCAGGGCCTGGGCGCTGTCCCTTGAGCTCTTTCGCTACCACTTTGAGCCACAGTGCTACTTCAGTTTTTTGGGGGTGGAGGGGTATTAACTGGAGATAAGAGTCTCATGGACTTTTCCTGTCCAGGCTACCTTCAAACTATAGTACTCAGATCTAAGCTTACAGGTGTGAACCACCGGTGCCTGGTCTATCTCAATGAAATGATTAAATGAAATAATACATGGCAATGTGTAATACAGAACCTAGCAGATATTGATGTTACTATTGCCACTGCCTGTGACAGAGCTTGGCCTTTTAACCATTTCTACTCTTTTTACAAAAACTAATTTGTAGAAGATTTACCTCCATCAATTCTATTCTACCTGTAAGTGAAAACTTTGAAACAGGGAAATAGGTTTGATAGTCAGTCTTCAGTATGTGGTAAGGAAAGACGGTACTTCTAAAACCACATATATTTGATTTTTATTACTATATCTGGATTCTAGTTTTAGGGTCCCAGAATTTTATTTTTTTATTAATTTTCTTAATTGTTTTATAGAGGGATTACAATTACACAAGCAAGGTAATGAGTACATTTCCTTTCATACAGTGTCTTCTGTTTCCTCATTCTCTCCCAGGCCCTCTCTCCTGTCTAAACCCATGAGTTGTATAGTCCACTTTCATTGGTGTCCAGTGAGCTCCACTGCTTTCACCCTTTTTCCCTTTAGTTCTGTATCCTTCCTCCAACCCTTTCAAAGATGTACTCTAAATTACATTGTACATAAAGTAAAGAAGACAGAATCATCAAAAGCTAAAAAAGAAGAAAAGGGGAAAAGAAGTCTCTGATTTCCATATCTTGGGCTTTGTTTGAGTATGTACATTATTTTATGTAAATATGAGGAGGCACTTAGGCTTTGTGCAAAAGAGTATCCTCTTTTGGTTTCACTGTATATATCTAAAATCCTGTATATTTTATCATATTCCAGTGTATTTTAGATTTAATTTCAGCATATTAGAGAGAACATGTGCTATTTGCCTCTCTGAGCTTGGCTTACTTCACTTAACATGATTTGTTTTAGTTCCACCCATTTCCTTGCAGATGACAATATTTTATTCTTTCTAATGGCTGTATAAAATTCCATCGTATATAGGCACCACTTTTTTTTTGATCCACTCATCTATTTGGGGGTATCTGGGCTGCTGGACTGTTTCCATATCTTGGCTGTTGTGAATAGTGTAGCAACAAACATGGATGGACAGGTTTCCTTATCTTATCCTGGCTTCTGACATTCAGGGTAGACCTCCAGGAGTGGTATGGCTGTGTCATAGAGGAGGTCTATGTTTATTTTTTTGAGGAACCTCCAGACTGCTGTCCAGAGTGGTTGTACTAGTTTACATTCCTGCCTACAATGTAGTAGGATTCCTTTTTCACCATATCCCCTCCAACATTTGTTGTTCAAATGCACAATATTGGCCAGTCTTTCTGGGGTGAGATGGGATCTCAGAGTTGCTTTGATTCTCATTTCTTTTATGGCCAGGGATGATGAGCATTTCTTCATGTTAGCCATTCTTTTTTTTTTTTTTTATTTTTTTTTTCCAGGCAGGAGAGAAAGTTTATTACTGAACTGCTGGCCTGTGGCTGAGGTGATCCATGGCCAGAGAGAAGGGAGAGAGAGAGAGAGAGAGAGAGAGACAGAGAGACAGAGAGAGAGAGACAGAGAGAGAGAGACAGAGAGAGAGAGAGAGAGAGAGAGAGAGATACCCCCACCCAGCCCTGCTTTATTTGGGGCAGGGGCAAGGGGTGTGGCCAGGTGGATTAGGATGTGACCTCAGGGAAAGGGAAGGTAATTGCCTCCAGGTCTGCTGGTTACCCAGGTAACTGGGTGGAGACTTAATGAGGTGGGGGCATCTACATGGAGCCTTCCAGGGATGGACCTTACATTCCAGCCTTTTAATAGTTATGAAAAAGGGTGAAGACTCTCTCTGGCTGCTTCCTGCTGGCAAGGGGCATCGGCATTAGGGGTAAAAGGCAGAAATGTGACCCCTCCTGGAGAAGGCCAGCAGCAGGGTCCCTTGGTGGTACATGCCAGTCCTTGAATGAAGCCTGGAAGAAGTCTCATGAGGCAAGGGCTGGACAAAAAAAATATTAAGGCAAATGGAAGGGTTTGGGGCACAAAATTAAAAATCGGATGACTTGGCTAGTTCTTATATTCAGGTATGGACATTAGATGGACAAACTACTATCTCTTGATCCCCGGCTCTGATTAATTTTGAAAGGGCGAGACAAAGTGACACCATTTAGGATGTAATCGTTTTCCTCTTACTCCACTCCATGATCCTTGTTCCCAGAACTGGCTGAGTCCCAGGGTCTAGGTGCTTGTTGCTGGGATGGCTTGCCCCCATTGGCATTCACAGGATTTGAACTCAGGGCCTGGGTACTGTCCCTGAGCACTTCTGCTCGAGGCTAGGACTCTACCACTTGAGCCACAGCTCCACTTCCAGCATTTGGCTTGTTAGAGATAAGTCTCTTTAGCCATGCTTCCAGCCTGGCTCTTTGCTGGTTAGCTGGGAGATGGAGTTTGAGAGATATTTTCTGCCTGGGCTGGCTTCGAACTGCAATCCAAGGAGTCTTTGCCACAAAAGCCCTTTTTTATTTCCAATTAAAACAACAAGGAGACCAAGGAGACTAGAGCTTACCTGTACCTTGTCAAGAACTGACCAAATACTTGCCAGAATTCTGCAATGACAAAACTCAGTAGATGTGATGAGTTTTAGCACAGATATATAGCTAGATGGACATACTAACAAATGGCGTTTACACATACATACACAAATGGAATACAAATACATACTGTGCACATAGGTTTTACAGCATGCAAAAATGAATTTCAGCAGTAGACTCTTTCGGAATTCCAATAGTAAATGACTTTTTTTTTTGCCCAATATTTTAGAACCATGTGGTCGGTTAGAAAAACAATTTTGCTAGCAAACGATTTTCAGATTATAAAATGGAGAAACCATATTTTGATGAACTCCAGTGGGATGCCATGTTGAGGAGGGTGGCAGGAGGACACAAACACACTAATAGAGAAAACGTGGCATGGCATAATGGCGCCTGAGCTGGTGCCTGTTAAACCCAATATCCACCACGTGGTCAATGCTAGAGAAAAGAACTTTTAGATATCTTTGCTGACAAAGCACATTGGTGGTCAAGCCTCAGTTTCGGAGGTCTGTGAAAAGAGGCAGCTTTGTGAGCAAGGCACACACGATGGTACGACTTGAGAATTTTATAAAGTAAGCAAGTAAGCAGGAAGATGAGAGAGGGAGAAAAAGAGAAAGAGAGAGAGCCTGAATATAAGTGACTTCTAACCATTTACCATTGCAGTGGCAAAAACTGTATCTGTGCGAGTATTTCGAGCAGGCCTCATTGCACTGTCAAGAGGCATGCTAGCAGTTTCCTGGCTTGGGTGTGACTGTGATGCAAAACCCAAAAAGCACGGGAGGGAGGTGCCTGGTGAGTGGATGAGCTTACGGGGCAGAAGTGGCAGAAGCGGCGGACGTAGCGGCAGAGAACCGGAGCAGCAGCAGTTTCACTCACCAGGGTAGACAAGTGCTGTGGATGTAGAGGTGAATGTGGAGGCCAGCAATGGTATTAGTGAAAAGTGCTGCGTGGTGACTCGCAGCAGTTCGGTTCGCGGAAAAAGGGCGTCAGGACTGGGGATACTCCCAGAAAAAGAAGAAAAATAGATGGGAATTCCGCCTGTCCTGACTCTTAAGCCCTATTCGAGTCACGGCACCATATATGTTAGGTTTTTTAAAGTAGGTAGCCGGTAAAGGAGAATGCCACGCGGTATTCAGGCAGGAGAGAAAGTTTATTACCGACTGCTGGCCTGTGGCCGAGGTGATCCATGGCCGGAGAGAAGGGAGAGAGAGAGAGAGCCATGTTAGCCATTCTTACCTATTCTTCTGAGAAGTTTCTCCTAAGCTCCTTTGCCCATTTAATGATTGGTTTATTAGGTTTGGAAAGCGTTAGTTTGTTGAGTTCCTTGTATATATTGGATATTGGGGTCCCAGGATTTTAGAGGATTGGAAAGAGGGAATAAAAAGATAAGTGCTTTGTTAAAGCAGGAAATTATGTTTCTATTTTTATATTATCTTCCTGTAACTGAAAACCATGCTTCTGAAGTATGAGAAAAATCACTGAAGAGAAAAATTACTTTTTTTCTACATATTTGATCACCTTTTGGTGCCATTCTTAGAACTGAAATAGTTGATATCTTGCTGTAATGCCCAGGCTTCAGTGTAAAGTTATTTTAGTTTTGTGATTTTTTTTTTTTCCGGAACCGGGGACCAAACCCGGGGCCTCGCGCTCGCCAGGCGGGTGCTCTTCTGCTGAGCCAGATCCCCAGCCCCTGTAAAGTTATTTTAAAAAGAAGTGAAGGTATAAATAAGATGATAAGTTAGGCATTTCCTTTTAAATAAGAATAGCTTGGAGCCAGTATGTTTAGAAGTTTTTCTTGGGAACATTTATGCCCTAGAAAATGGGTTGTGTAAAATTCTTGTTTGATGTTCATTAACAACAAACTAAAACACTATACTCTTGATAAAGTAGGTTTTCGTAAAATATTTTTCTGGTTTGGTAGAAATATAACCTGCAAACTAAAGTATCTTTCTATTTAAAGCAAACTTTGTAATTGCAGGGAGTTGGCAAAAACAAGATTGTTGACCGGTTTCTTCACCTGCTCAACAGACCCCGGGAATATATCCAGTTGCATAGGTAAGAGCATTTGAGCCACCAGCTCTTAAAATCTGATTAAATAGTCCATCTCTCTCCTAGTACAAATTAAAGACACTTTTTGAAAGGCTCATTTTGTAAACCAGTTTCATTCATACTCCTCCTACTCTTATTTCTCTTTTCCTTAAAAGCTAATAATACCATGCAACTATTTATTTTTTTAGGTAGTATGTATCTATCTGGCATATTTCTTTAAAATTCTTTATAGTTATTGTAAAGGCTATATACAGAGGGGTTACAGTTACATAAGTGAGGTAAAGAGTACATTTCTGGACAATGTCACCCCTTCCCTCACCAACCATTTATTTTTAAAGTGATTAATGCTTTGTAAACATGAATTAATAGATTGTTTCATGGACAGAGAGTAAGGAACATTACATTCTAGGAATAGATCTCATCAGCCCTGAGGCCCTTAATTTAGAAGAAAAACACATTGAGCCTAAGCACTTTCTTCCACAAGATGCTCAAGTAGCTCAGAGAGAAACAACAGCCATGTGTGTCTCAGGTGGGAGGTAAAGAGGACTGAAAGGTAGATGAAGAATGTTTGTTTCTTTTCTTCCTTAAAGCAGTTGTGCATGGTCAGAGTACTGGCTCAAGAATAGTTTTGAAAAAAATAAACTTTCTCAACATGGATAATTTTAGCTTCATCAGTGAACCTATTCTGACTGTTAAAAAATAATATGTAAGCAGCAGAACTGTCATAATCTAAAAAGGAGAGGTAGGAACTTCAGTAAATATACTAAGTATCAAACAACCTAGTCATGATAGATAAAATGTACTTTGTAACTGAAAGAAAGTTGGATTGAGTTACAGGAATGACCCTCCTATTTGTTTTTGTTTTTTGTTTTTGTCAATAAGTACTGGTTTCTGAGAGAGAATTGTGGAGGATAGAAGGAGGGTAGTCAAAGGACAAAGAGAAAAGAACCATGGAAAGATCAAATATAGCCATAAGCTTCCTCTTGGATTTTATACCCGTGGCTTTGACAATAATGGTACCTGATTAACCCTAGTACAGTATAGAACTACAATCACGTGCACTTGGGAAAGAACACTGAGCAGCAGTAGTACAGCTCCAACATGATCAAGAGCCTTCATTAAGTATTCCTAATACTCAGAGGACATCTTAGAAAGCTTATGCTTTAGATATAGGATTGGCCTTTCCATATAATAAAAGCAACTCTAATCTGCCCTAAGAAAGTTTATCAATAAACTTCCATTATTTTGGAAGTTCTTTCTCATACAGAATGGTTTGAAAAAGAAAAAGAATGGGACTGAGCTTAGCGGATCATACTTATTATCCCAGCTACTTAGGAAACAGAGATCAGGAGGTCAAGGTTTGAGGACAGGGAGAACTCATCTCAACTGCTAAGATGGGCATGGTGGTTAGCATACATAATATAACCCCAGCTATACCAGAGATATGTATAGGATGGTATTCCAACTGGCAGAGTAGAAACTCGAACCCTATCCAGAAATAAACTAAAGCAAAAGGGGTAGAAGCATGACTCAAGGGGAACAGCATCTTTCTACCAAAAGGAACCTTTATAAGAGAGTGAGTGGAAGGAAGAAAGAAGAAGGAGATAGGGAGAGAAGAGAAAGGAAAAAGAAAAAAATGAATGGATATTTGAGAAAACACGGAGGAATGCCTTGGAAAATCTAGAAGATTGAAATATAAATTTTAGCTTATGTTTACTAGGTCTGAAAACTCCCAACACTTAGCATCATGACATTTCTAATGTCAAGCCTTTAAGACAAAATTGTTAGAAGCACAAAAGCAGGAAAACTGATCAACAGATGCAAAAATGTAAAACCATGGAATTAGCAGGCAAGGACTTAGAAAACAGTTGCCTTAAATGTAGTTGAGCACTTAAAGGGGGGAAATAAACAAATGAGAGATGATTAGAAATTCTCAGCAGAGTTTACCACCTTAAATAGACCAGTTTCACATACACCAACTGAGGTCTTGAAAGGAGGAGACAAAATGGGATGGAACTATATCTAAAGAGAGGTAGTGAGAACTCCTCCAATTGATGTAAAACATAAAGCCATGGATGTAAGGAAGATCAGTGGATCTCAAGCAGAATCAATAGAAAGATTCTCAGTCTTTAAATTATCCTGTGTGTTTAAGGCTGTTTCTGAGCCTCTCTTTGGATCTCAAGTTTATCATCTCTAATTAGTCAAGAACATGGATATTCATCACACATTTAGAAGTTTAGAGGATTGGATACAGCATTTATTACTTCCTGTCTCAAATGCCTTTAATATCACCACTTCATCATGAAGTAACAAAGGTCCATAAAAGAATGCAGTTATAAGCTGCTGATTTATATTCTGGAGTAATTCCAATATTAGCTAAATAAATGTAAAATCTATTCGCTTCAAGATTTTTGAAATTCAAATGTAATAAAAATTTCAAAGTTAAATGCTTTTATTTTATAGCATCTATTGGTTCATTATTTATTGGTAATATTATTAGAAATGCAATTCATCTAACAGTCCTATGTATCTATCTAACAACATTAGATATGTAATTTATTTTGTAAAATTGGAAATAAAAAGGCTTAATTTAAAATATATACTATATTTTCACCAATGAGACTGACATTCCCACTAATTTCAATGTGGGGAATTTTTTTTTGTTACATAGTGTTCGGGCTACATGTGCCATGAAACTTAAGCTCCTAAAATTGCTTTAAGGGAAACATCTGTTTAAAAGGCCTAAAAATAGCAGTCTAAAAAAAAAATGTTTCGGACTTTTCTGATCTGTAGATGATCTACTTATGGTCTTTACTTTGTTTATTTTAGAATCCTTCTAATGGATTTGTGGTGTTTCCATCTATAATCAGTCACTCTCAATTTATTTTATGGATGTCATGTGAACAAGATTAGTTATAAGAGCCATTCCAAACATCATCTGACAATTAAACTGTCACCAAACATAGACTTGCAGTCTTTTAAGTATAGTCATCTTATGTCTTGATGATCATATTTATAAAATGAATAAGCTGGACAATTTGTGTATTTAGTTAAAATCAAGATCTGGTCTTAAGAGGATGATTTAAGTAATTTAAAAGATTAATGGATGTAATTACTTTTGATGGTCTATGTTCCAAGTAGAAAAGGCAATGTGGCTCACATTTGTGAAATGCATTTAATTTTCTGTGATGTCCATTTGATATGTCAGATGATAGTTGAATATTTTAACTTCTGTGTTTACATTTTTTTTTCTTTGGATAAAAGTACATATCTGTATTAAGATCAGATCTTTGAAATAATGGATTTTTTCTCCATTTTCTATCCTCACAGCTATGAGGATGACAGCACAGGTATTAGCATCAGCTATTTATTGTCTTGACTGTTTTTCTACTAGTAAACCCCACTGGAAATACAGATTTTCCAGTTCTCCCAGTATAGCCTTGACTTTCTCTTGTAATACACTTTTCCTCACATATGCTCACATTATTGTGGACCTGGTGATTCTGGATGCTATTCACAAGTACTGAACTTGAACCCATGTCTATCTTTATCCCTTTACCTAAAATTACCCAATTTCTCCCCAGCCCTTCCAAGTTTTCTGTAGTGATTTTACTTGGAACCTTTCTTATTATTTCATACAGAGTTCTTACTCCCAATCTCTATAGAAAGAATGTGAATTTTGGAGATCAAATCTTGTCTGAACTAACTTTTGTGTGACCTTGAACTCCTTGAGTCCTAGTTTCTTTACCTTTCAGACTGAAGTAATTTTTGCAGGTAGCTCTGAAGACTAAATGATGGAATGTATGCAGTGAACTAAACACAAAGTCACGCACTTTTAGGCAGCTAAACATTTGGGAATACTTGTATATCTAACTTTCTTATCTAATTTTGACTTACATTATATATGTGGAACATCCCTAACTCAAAAAAAAAATGTTCCAGCTTTTAAAAAATTGACATGATAGCTATACAGATTTTGTGTACCTAGGATTTGTGGGTATTTTTTGGACTGTTCAATTGATAAAGTCTATGCCAATATTCCAAAATCAAACTCTGCAATACTGAAACACTTCATGTTCCAAGAATTTCATTTCACATAAGAGATACACAGCCTATGGTAACTTTTAATATCTGCTGTCCACTCCTTACTTTTCCCAATCATGCTTCATCCGCTAAACAGGGAGCTTTTTGAAGGCAAGAGTCTGGTTTGTTCATATGTAAACTTATCCATTAAATTTGTCTTTATCAAGTTCCTTCTATTTGTCTGAGTATGGGTGGCTTGTGCCTGTAATGCTAGCTACGTGGGAGGCAGAGTTTGGCAGGGTCATATTTCAAGACCAACTTTGGCAAAACATAAGACTTTATTTCAACAGAAAAAAAATCTAGGAGTGGTTGTACATGTATGTTATAATAGCTGTGTCAGAAAGCACAAATAGGAGGATCACAGCCCAGGCAAAAAGCAAAAAGTACCTTATCTCAAAATTAACCAGAGCCAAAAAGAAATCAAGATATGACACTTATTCATATACTAGAATGCCACCCTAGCCAAATGGTGAGGCCCTAAATTCAGTTTCAGACAAAACAACACAGTCCTTCTACTTGCTAGAAACTGGCTTAGGCACTGATATACAGATATACTGATATACAGATGAGGATACTGTTGTTGACCTGGAGGTGCTCTGTGGTGAGCATTTATACTGCCATGTGAAAGAGGCATATGAAGGGCCTATGGCAGCCTGCAGAAGCATTCAGCCCTCTGACAAAGCAAGATACCTGGAGAGGGTGGCTCTCAAACTATGTCTTTATGAATAAGTAAATTTTTCTAAGTAGAGAACAGAAAGGGGGTATTATTATTAAAGTAATCTTCTTTAGCAACACTCAGACAATATTTTAAATCATTTCCGCTTTTGATACTCCGGAGGTTTTTCTACCTCAGGGTCAATACAGCAGTTTTTAAATTTTAATATATGTTATTACGACTGATTTTAGCCATAACATCTGCATACATCCCCTCAGAAGGAAGGAGAGGGAGACAAGGTTATGCCTCCTTCCCCTGACATTTATAAAAAATGTTTCCTGGAATTTGAGTAATCTATATCTGCTCATAAGCTATTAGCTACCTATTAGCTGGATAGACCTTCATCAAATGGTGAGTATGCAAGACTGATTAGAAAATAAAGTCTTTATTCTGAAGTCGTTAGGGGCTCAGCCAAAAATTAGTGGGCTGGGTGAAGGGTTGACTAAAGAAGAAAAGGAATGTTGGGAAACAATAATTGGTTTTCCACAGTTTGCCAACAGCTGACATTATCAAAACTTTTTTTTTTTAAAGTTTATGCCCATGTTACCAGTGTCATGGGCAAAAACTGGTATCTCATTGTGATTTTAATTTATACTTCTCTGACTACTAGAGAGTTTGAGGATATTTTTAAGTTTAAAAGCCATTTCAACTCCTAAGACTGTATCATGTAAGTGCTGTAACCAGAGTAGGGGTTAAATTATTACATTACAGTTGATTATTTATAAACCATCTAGCTTTGCATGATATGTTTATTTTTTTCCTTGTGAAACTGAACAGATTAGTAAAAGACATGGAAAATTAAGTGTAAAACTCTACTATTAGCCCTCTTAAAATCAAACATCCCAGGGTCACTGATGGCATTACTCTATGAAGCACAGCATACTCATGCTCAGGCTTTCCTCCAACTGAGTAAAACTGAATGTGACAGAATAAATTTTGAAACTCACAAAGTCCCAGAGGGCAGAGTGAAGTTTTGGTAGAAAAATAGGAAAAGTCAGGGCTGTCTCATGGACAAAATGTGATGGAGCCCTCACAGCAGTCTCAGTGTTGTTAAGAGCTATCAGAGCAGAGACATGCAAGACAGCAGCAGCTACAGAAAAACTTCTGTCTCATCTTTCCAGGGATGAATCTGAATAAACCTTTAGAGAATTTGGAGCAGCAGTGGGACAGTGGTTCTCCCATGAAGAATGCCTTCTACTTCCTCCTTTTAACCAAACGAATTACACATATACCTCAAATTGTTCTGTGTACATTTTAGGTTTATGATAATCTTTGATTTTTCTCTACTTGATATTTAAGTCCATTTGAATCCCTGTCTTCTTTTTGTTTCTTTATTTAACCATCACTTACATAGAGTTTACCACGTGCCTCACTGTTGTAAGCTGTTCTCAACTTGTAACTTGTTACTGCTCAATACAAGTCTATGAGTTCCAGACCATTACTATGTGAATTTGGCAAATTAGTCATTAGATAATCTAGGGTTGGATTCTCTTGGATCAGAGAAGGCATTCTTCATGAAGATGTTCATGTAAATGATTTCATAAGGTGAAGCTTGTAGAGAATAGATGTCAGGTAGATTGGGCAGAGGAGGTTGTAGGTGAAGTATGGCCTCAGCCTGTTCATGAGGAGCTTCAGTGTGAAGGATGCTACTTGATTATCCCACCTGAAAGTAAGAGAGCAGAGCAACGTGTTTCCCTTAATGAAGATGGGATGGAAGATTTGGGAACTCCCAGGCATTGCTGGAAGGAGAATTCTCTGAAGAAAGGTTTAGCTGTCATCATTAAGAGGTCAATGCTGTTGAGATAAAAGATCTGAGCTCTTGTTATTTCCCCAATATTCTAGGCCTAGCGAACAGAGCAAATAATCAGGATAGACAAGTCATGTTGACATGAGGCATTCTTTCTAGTGGTGAAATATATAATAAATAAATGGCTTAGTATACAGGGAAATATGAATGCTAAAATGAAAATGATGTACAAAAATTTAAAGGATTATGGAATTGGAAGAAAATAGGAGACTAAGGAATGGAACTCACTACGTTTTACACTGGTGACTATTTTCAGAAAGATGCTGGAATTTGCTGCAAGATGCGAATTTTAGCAACTTTGTCTCTTCTAGAGGTTCAGGAGGTACATTGACCGAACATGTGTTGGATCTTGAAGAGAAGAGCCAGTCCTTTTCAGATTAGTGAGTAGAGAGTGGTTTAGTGACCATTCGAGCTCTAGCCAATAGCAAACGTGTGAGGACTAGGTATGGGGACTAGCAGCAATCTAAGCCTTGGGAAATAACAGTGATTGGCGTCAGCATGCTGTGCTCCATTCCTTGTCACTTGCCTGGTCTATTGATGTAGCTTCTTTGTTAAAAATCCCTTGTATCTCCTTTTCATCTCCCTATTTTTCCAACCACTAAACTTGCTGTTCTCCACTAAAGGTAGGATCCTTTCAATGACTCCTACTCCCAGCAGCATTAAGTCTATTGTCGAAGCTTTTCCTGTTAAGAAAATGTCTTCAGGGCTGGGGATATAGCCTAGTGGCAAGAGTGCCTGCCTCGGATACACGAGGCCCTAGGTTCGATTCCCCAGCACCACATATACAGAAAACGGCCAGAAGCGGCGCTGTGGCTCAAGTGGCAGAGTGCTAGCCTTGAGCGGGAAGAAGCCAGGGACAGTGCTCAGGCCCTGAGTCCAAGGCCCAGGACTGGCCAAAAAAAAAAAAAAAAAAAAAATTCAAGAGTATGTTTAAGGTAATTTTAGCTCATAGTTTTTTGTTTGTATTATTTTTTACATGTTTCAGAGTGTGTGTTTTGCAAAACAACTTTTATTGTTGATAAATTTAAGGCCACTGACCTAGAACAGGCTCTGCTAGTGTGTCTGTCATTCTGTATCACAATTACATGTCATTGCCCCTGTCTTCAGGCTGGCCAGTGAGCTCTCCTTAAAGGGAAGGATAGGTGTTTGACAGCCTTCTTCCAGCATGAGGTCTAAGAATAGCCAGTGTTACATAAGCATCTAGTAAACAAATGAGGACATGCAATGTCTTTATTCCTATTCATCACTGAGACATCCATAAAGAGTTCTGCCTCTGAAATGGATAGATGACTACCCTCTGATGGATTCACGTTTCCCATGAAATGAAAGTCTGACTCTAGTATATTTAAGACTGAAAACTCTAGATTTGTCCTAACTGTCCAGTCTCTTCCCTCCCCACAACTATGTTCTAGATATGGTGTATCATTTTGTGTTTCCGGAAACTTCTCTTGCGTCTCCCAAGTTTGACATTAAACTCTTGCTCTGCCTGAACACACCTTCCACCCATCCCTGCCCATTGATAGAACAAATCTGATTCTATCTCCAGAAGCTTGTCTTCCTCTGACAGATTGAATTTCCTTTTCCTCTGGGTCCCCATTAAACTTTGTTTTGACTTCTGTGATAGCCTTTATCACCTCTGATGTGAATTGTATTTCATCGTCCTATAGCTTTCTCCTTATCTGCCATGTGCACTTCCAGAGAGCAAGATCTCTGAATTTCTCATGCCTAACACTTCATGCCTAATAATTTGCTTTGTTGAATGAAAGACTGAAATGTCATGATATGAAAAAGTGATTTACTAATTTTTAATCTTTATAACATTTTATGTAGTTAATTGGTAAATCTGTTAAAAACATAAATTGCTATGTACTCTATTTTCTGATAAGGATTTATTCTGTGGAGAAAATCATTAGCCTTTTCCCCTGGCTACCTCTGTGTATACCACCATATTTTTGTCTTCAATCCATTCTTCTCCTTAAAAAAAAAAAACTGATTCAAAAATATATTTTCTATTCAAGTAAAAAGCTGTGCACTGTTTTATTTTTGTCAAAAAAATTTTTTTAAAGGAGGAAATGAAGTTCCTGCAAAGAAACTAGGTCATTGTGAGTCCCTAAAATTTCTCAAGCTGAAGATCTTGGTTTAGAGTACAGATCAAGGGGCTGGGAATATGGCCTATTGGTAAAGTGCTCGCCTTGTATACATGAAGCCCTGGGTTCGATTCCTCAGCACCACATATATAGAAAAAGCCAGAAGTGGCACTGTGGCTCAAGTGGTAGAGTGCTAGCCTTGAGCAAAAAGAAGCCAGGGACAGTGCTCAGGTCCTGAGTTCAAGCCCCAGGACTGGCAAAAAACAAAACAAAATAGAGTACAGATCAAAGAAAAAAAGAAAGTGAAAAAGAGACATAGTTATCTGTATGTCATTAGAGATTTGTTTTTATTTATTTCTAAAGACAACTTAGAAAACTCCATAGGTTTGGGGAAGACTTTGTAGTTATGGCTTTGACTACTGGAAGATTTTCTTTTTAAACACTGCATCACTAACAGCAGAAGACATGGTATGGGTAAGCTGCCACCAAGTGACTTTTGCCTGTGTCGATTTTCTGCCTGTGGTTCCCAGCAAGAACCCACTTCTGAACAACTGCAACACATTGCACCCTAGCAGATTTTCTTGCATAAATATTATCCCCAAGGTCTTCCTTCCCTTTATAGTCTGTTAGGAGTTTTTGTATCTGGATGTATTAGCAAAGAATGATTGACCATTAAGTAAGCTGTGTGTCCTCCAAAACAACTATTTTAAGAGTTGGAGACTTTTCAGTCACTTTGGCAGAAATAATATTTTGCTTTTTTTTCTTTCTAAAATGACTTTTCCCTCAAAGTATTCAGAGCACTGGGTAATAAGACTCATTCTCCCTCTGCTTCTCGCTTTCCTTGCAGGTTCCTTACTTTTACTCAGTGTATTTGCTCCTATGTTCTATGAATTCTCAGTGTAGAGATGAGTGATCTTAGGTTTTTAGGGGGTTAACAAATTGACCAAGCTAGAGGTACTCAGATATAGTCCCATGCTCGTTTTTAAGTGGACCTTCCAATAGTCATAGGCTTATTTTTATTTTATGTCTTTTTAAAAGATTGGATGGCAACATGACTTGTTAGAGAATTAGAGGAAATTTCTTTCCCAATATAACAAAATAAATTTATCTTCGCAGGCAGAGGTAGGAGAGTCATGTGTTGCTATTCAGAAGAAAGTCTAGAATTTTTGCAAAAGACTTAATTTGTAAACTAATTTGTACATAGTACTGTTTTGTTATTAATGCTTTTTACTTTTATTCTATTATTTATTTTAGAATGAACATTACACACACACACACACACACACACACACACACACACACACACACACACACACACACACACACACACACACACACACCCCTGGGGATTGAACTTGGGACAAAGTACTCTACCACTTGAGCTACAAGCCAGTCTTCTTGCTTTGGGTTTGTTTCTGGGTAGAGTCCCCTGCATACTTTTCTTGGACTAACTTCCAGTTAGGATCTTTTTTTCTCTACTTATTGGGTAAATGAAATTACAGACTTGTGCTAGCACACCTGGCCTGTAGAGACTGTATTTTGGGCTACTGGGAATGTGGTTTGGCACTAGAGTGCTTGCCTAGCATGCATGAAGCCCTGTGTTCCATTCCTCAGCACCACATAAACAGAAAAAGCCAGAAGTGGCGCTGTAGCTCAAAAAGTAGAATGCTAGCTTTGAGCAAAAAGAAGCCAGGGTTGTGCTCAGGCCCTGAGTCCAAGCCACAGGACTGGCAAAAAAAAAAAAAAGAAAAAAAATTGTATTTTTGATAATGATGTAAATTCTTCTTCACTTGAAAGGTAGCTTTCAACAGGATTTCACTTCTCTTATTGGTAAAAAGATTAGCATTTACTTCTATTTTCAAAATCACTTTATTTCTTTGTGTGTGTGTTTTTGTCTATTGTGTGTGTGTATGCGTATGTGTGGGGGTGGGGTGCATGCATGCGTGCATGTTGTGCCTAGGACTTGAACTCAGGACCTGTACATTGTCCTTGAGATTTCTTTTTTCCCCTCAAGGCTAGCACTCTACTACTTGGGCCACAGTTCCACTTCTGGCTTTTTGTTTGTTAGTGGGTCACATAGACTTTCCTACCCAAGAAAGCTTTGAACTGTAGATTTCAGCCTCCTGAGTAGCTAGAGTTACAGGGAAAAGCGACAGGCACCCAATTCATTTCTCTGTGTTTTATTGAACAAATATGTTTGTTCTTTTGAGCTATCATCTGTCTTTCCTTTCTTATATTTGGCCTATATTGTTGAAGAAATTGCAGATATCCTGCAGCTATTTTTATTTCAATGAAATATAAAGTGTTAAAGGAGACTTTTGTCTGCTGTGGGAAGCTCTTATGTCTTTTTTCCTTCATTGCTGTTTCTATTATTTTTTCTTAAAGAAAACTAACCCAAATCTATTAAAATGTCACTCATTAATATGTCATCCTCAAACTAAACACCACTATTCTGAGATACATTTTTGCTGCTCAGTAAATGAGAAGGTATTAGCTTATTGAATCTTCACAGACAGCATTGGAGAACACATGTGCTTGCTATGTAGAAGCAAGTTTTTTTTCTTGATTTTAACAAAAACCTGTTCTTCACACAATTTAATTACTATTGCATCTGGAATCATGTGAAGTTACTACTGAAGCATTAATAACTCCAGTTTCAAAAAAAGTAAAGCCACAGTGTTAAAAGAAGAATAGAGTTTAACACAGTATCTTAGTTCACTTACTGATGCAAGTTTAATTAATAATAGACAGCTGGTACGAGGTGTGAACAATTAATTGGTGATAACATAAATGTCAACAATTAGCTGAATACTCTAATTAATTTACCAACCATTACTGGAGACTAGAAAACCACCTCTTTATTAAACTAAAAAAAAATATGACTTACACATGTTTTAACTATCTTGTCTTCCCAGTATTGTTGAAATTGTTGATTCTGTGCTTTTATTAGCTCATAGTTCAAAAATACAAGCCAGCCAGTATCATTTTCCATGTTTTACTGGCTTCTGCTTTTCCTTTAATGTAGATAAAAGTATCAGTGATAGGAACAGAACCAAGCCCTCTGTTATCCTGTAAATTCTTCTTTCTTATAGACTACTCCACTCAAGGTCATATTTTCCATTTATGTTTATCCTCATTTTAGTCTCTTTTGAAAATTGTGTGTGAATTGTGGTTGTTCCACAAGAAATAGGTTTTATTTCTAGCACAAAAGTGTTTTAAGAAATCTAATTTGACAGGTGTGTACTACCAGAATTCAAATGTTAGGGAGTAACTTCTTTGCCCTTTTAAAAATTAGAATTCAGTTTGAATTTACAATTCTTAATCTGCTCTGAATCTGCTCTGAAACATTATAATTGTTAAGGTAACAACTGAATTTTTGTGCTACTGACAGTGAGGCAGGAGTTTTTTTCCCCATTTTCAGTGCTGGAAGATGTCATGTTGTTGCCCATTAGATATGTGAGAGCTGAGGTGAGAAATTCATTACGTTACTATAAAAGTCTGTGTGAACACATCTTTTTTCTCTTCCTCACCAACCCCCTTCTCTATTGTTAGAATATTAACAGTGAATTTAAGTGAGTTAATTAATTTGTCACAAGCTAAAAGCTAATTTGTAAGCAAAAAGCAGTATGAAGTATATCTGACATTCAATTTATAACACAAGTGGATATAGAAAATAGATATCATAATGTTGTGCAACAAACATTTTCTTCATACCAAAAGTTGAAAAGCACTGTTAAATTATCGCAATACATCTTTTCTTTCCTTTGTGCTTCCCACTACTTTATTTTCAGTCATATTTATTTTGATTTGACTTTTTTGATGAAGATAAAATAATTCTTTGGAATCTGTTCTTTGTAAATTGTGGAAGCTGTTGATTGTGGGGTGGGTGGTAAGCCCCCAGAGGGCCAGGATCAGGGTTGGAAGCTTAGAAGAGAGTGGGGAATGGCAGTGGGCCAGACACAGCAATTAACTAAGAAACCCCATCACATTTCTGCCTTTATAGGGAGAATCTTTGTAAGCTGGGTATAAGATAGGAATTTCAAAATTGTAAGCATCACCAATTATTTTGCTCACATACTTTCTCTGGCTGTGAGAAATGAGAATTCTAATGTAGATGTTAACCACTACAATAGTTAAGTCAAATTTAACTCCACTGGAGTAGATGCCGGACCTAAACCATCAATTCTTGTTTTATAATTATATTTTTATTGTCTGTATTTAGTTGTTCAAAGGAATTAGATTTAACACATCAGGAAACCATCTGTTCTTATTCCCTGGACTAGCCTATCCCTTCTAAACATAAGTATATCTAACTCAGACTTACTGATGTTATAGGATCACTTATTAATTCAAAGATAGTCAGCTTTCATCTAACACAATTTTTTTTCCAAATTTTTATTATCAAACTGATGTACAGAGAGGTTACAGTTTCATACGTTAGGCAGTGGATACATTTCTTGTACTGTTTGTTACCTTGTCCCTCATACCCCCCTCCCGCCTCCCCCTTTCCCTTCCCCCTGCCCCCCCACGGAGGTGTTCAGTTCACTTACACCAAACAGTTTTGCAAGTATTGCTTTTGTAGTTGTTTGTCTTTTTTTACCCTGTGTCTCTCAATTTTGGTATTCCCTTTCAATTTCCTAGTTCCAATACCAGTATACATGGTTTCCAATATACTCAGATAAGATTACAGAGATAGTGTAGGTACAACCACAGGAAGGTGATAGAAGAACATCATCAATAATAGAAGCTACAGATACACATGGGACATTGAAAGTAGTTACAACTGTGATATAACAATTGTTTCCATAACATGGAGTTCATTTCACTTAGCATCATCTTATGTGTTCATAAGGGTATAGCTATTGGGCCTTGTGATGCTCTGCTATGACTTGCCTAAACCTGTACTAATTATTCCCAATAAGGGAGACCATAGAGTCCATGTTTCTTTGGGTCTTGCTCACTTCACTTAGGATAATTTTTTCCAAATCCTTCCATTTCCTTACAAATGGGACAATGTCATTCTTTCTGATAGAGGCATAAAATTCCATTGCTAACACAATTTTTACATGTATGTGTATGTTTGTGTGTGCATGTCACAGGGAGGGAGGGAGAGAGAGAGGGAGAGAGAGGAAGAGAGAGAGAGAGAGAGAGAGAGAGAGATTGATTGTCCCCAATTCTAGCAGAAATGTTAAAAACTCATGAAATAATTCTTCTGTGTCTTTGGAGTGAGTGGTGTGACGTACCTATCTCTCACCCTAGTCATGTTAGTTTGGATCTGATTGTGTGATTCAAACACTTGCCTTATTTAATTGGCCAAGTCAGCACTGTAGTTATTGCCAAACTTGCCATCAAAATTATTTTTAAAATAATTATTACATATCGTAGGAATATACTTAAAAATGTCTCCTCTTACTCAAGAGATGATTTTGAGGCATGAAATGATCACAAAAGTGATTACCAGAAAGAAAACAAGAGTAATCAGGTAAACCTGTATTAATTCCCAAATGTGGTAATTTATATTAAATCAACAAAATACTGTTGCCAGGTGGAATTGCATTTGCTCCTTTTTTCCCTTGGGGGAAGTAGGATGATGAACAAAAAATTAAAAATAAATACTCATATTGTATTTTATTCATGACTACACATCAGTTTATTTCCTTTCTAACTGAAATATTTTGGTTTAACTTTAGGGACACCACAGTACAAAGTCTTACTCTTCAGCCTTCAGTTAAAGATGGACTAATTGTGTATGAAGACTCACCTTTGGTTGGTAATCCAATTATATGAGTATTTTAAAGTATTTTTTGAGTGATATCTCTATTCCAGCCTTTGAGTATATAGGAATCTCCTATAGATTTGAAAATATTTCCCTCTAACTAGAATGCATTCATGTGCCATTTTAGGAATAGATATTTAAATACAAATTATTGAATATAACCTGTTTTCTTATTCTGTTCTGTGTTAGTGAGTAACACAATTCTCTATTGATTTCTAGAAAATATTTTTTAAAGTATTGTCTTTAAATGTCTAGCTTGAAATTAGTAAATATAGAAAAATTAAACGGTTTTAACTATTAACATAGTAGCTAAGTTTTGGGGTTGCTGGGAAGATCCACTCCTCAACTTCCCACTTGAGACCCAAAGAAATCAAGACTACCAGGAATGTCCCTGGGCGCAGAGAACTTCTTTGCACAAATGAAACATCATGGATCCCTTTAGTAGTTATCTTTCCTTAAAATTACAAGTCAATACTATATAGTCCTCCTTTATACCTTCTAAAAAATATTGAGTTTTCATTCTTTTCCATAACATCCATATTCACAAGACACTGAAGACCGAGGTCTCTTTCTTACCCTTTTCCTATCCAAGTAGTTGCAAGATTCTACCTTTGCAGAGCTTGTCAGATTGGTCTAATACATTTTATCTCTATTTTTCCATGCCTACCCCAACCTGCTCCTCAAATCTTTTTTTAACCAAGTTCTTATAATGATCTTTTAGTCTATTTTGCATACTGCTACTAGAACTCCTAAGTAGAGGTTATACACTGTTAAGTAGTCTGGCAACCAAGTCCTTTGTGGTATAAACTCAATCTATGTTTCCAGAGCCTTTTCTCTCTTTTCTTACATTTAACTTCTATTTTAGCCAACATAGATTATTCATATTTATTCTTCAGTAAATATGCCCAAGAATTTTATTCTCTTTGTGCTGAATACTCACTTCTTCATCATTAACCCTGTTGATATGTTAAATTATAGCACTAATTCAAGAGCCGTAACAAGTATGTTCTAATATCCACAATTGATTGTAGTATCTTATTCCTCTTAACTTCCATGACACTTGGCTTCCTCTATTTCTTTTCTTTCCTCCCTCCCTCCCTTCCTCCCTTCCTCCCTCCCTCCTTCCCTTCCTCCCTTTCTCCCTCCCTCCCCTTCCCTCCCCTCTCCTCCCTTCTCTTCCCCTCTCCTCTCCTCCCCTCCCTTCCCCTCCCCTCCCCTCCCTTCCCCTTCTCTCCCCTCCTCTCCCCTTCCCTCTCCTCCTCTCCCCTCCCCTCTCCTCCTCTCCCCTCCCCTCCTCTCCTCTCCCTTCCCTCCCTCCCTCCCTTCCTCCCTTCCTTCCTTCCTTCCTTCCTTCCTTCCTTCCTTCCTTCCTTCCTTCTTTCCGTCCTTCCTTCCTTCCTTCCGTTGTTGTTGGTTGTGGGGCTTGAACTCTGGGCTTACTGCTCTACCAGTTGAGACACAAGACCACTTCTGGTTTTCTGGTGGTTAATTGGAGATTAGAGTCTTAGGACTTTCTGGTCTGTCCCAGGGGCTGGCTTTGAATTATCCTCAAGTCTCAGCCTCCTGGGTAGCTAGGATTACAAATGTGAGACATGGCACCCAGCTGCTTCCTCTATTTCTTATGCTTTTCCCTTTCCTAGAGTGTGAAATATTGTTGGGAATAACTCTAATGCTGAAGGGAAATGAAGTGACTACTGTGAAGTTGGCAGTTTAGAACTATGTGAAAGAGAACTACATGAAACAAAACATGAGTTTTGCTCAAGACTGTGATAGACTTTGTGGGGAGAGTAGTGTAGATAACTAGCTATTATACACCCAAAGCAATAAGTGATGAAGTTTCAGTAATGATTACTTTCAGTTTCTTTAACTTTTCTGTCTTCTAAGGTTAAAGCAGTAAAATTGGGTCATGTTCTAGTAGTGGATGAGGCAGACAAAGCCCCAACAAATGTCACCTGTATTTTGAAAACTCTAGTAGAAAATGGAGAAATGATTCTAGCTGATGGAAGACGAATTGTTGCCAGTAAGTATTAAAAAGCAATATCCATGTATAACTAATTGATGCTTAAAAAAAGAAAGAAAAGCAACAGTGATTTTTATGTTCTTGATATCAAGGCACAAACTTAGGTGGCTGCTTATTTACAAACAGTAAACTTAAGTTCATTTAAATTAAACTGTGTATATTAGCAATTAATTCCAAAAATTGATATGTAAATGCTGGTAAACATGGCTCAAGTGTTATAGTGCTTGAGGTTCTGAGGACTGTCAAGTGAAAAAAAATTAACTAATTAATTAGTGTCAACATCTTGCTTCACTGGTTTTAGTTTTGCTATTGTTGGTTAAACCCAGAGCCTCATGTGTAGTTGTCCTTACTTTACCACTGAGCTCCATCCACAGCCCCTAGTTTTTCTTTGTATGAACAGAGGGTGTCTTTGAAATGTTCACTAGTGGCATTAAGACCAATCAACTTTATATTTTTCTATTCTGAAAATACCTATTTAAAGTCTTTTGTTTCTCAGTTACTTATATATTACTTCTTTTATTTAATTGCAGTTTGGAATTTTTAAATTCTGGCTCATAATAGCAAGATTTATTTCATCATTAGCTCAGTGTAATTAGAAAAATATTGAACATTTTGTTTCATAGGTATACAGTAAGATATTTGTGTGTATATACACATACACACACATATTCCTGTGTCTGGGAGAAGTTATTATCTGTTCTGCTTTATCTTTTTTGCCCTCCTCACTTATATACCTTTTTGTTACTATTGTTCTGTTGTGTTATAAAACTATATTCCCAGTTCTGTAGACTACACTTTTTTGTTTTTAGGGCTTTTAAAAACATTATTATTAGCTATAAGTAATTTAACATGTCAGCTTGTGAATAGTGTACTGTGATCAATGTTATTTTAAACCTGTAATATATAGTCTTAATTCTTAAATATCAGTATGACATAATGAGACATTTTGTTTTTCAGATGCTGCTAATGTGAATGGAAGAGAAAATGTAATAGTGATCCATCCTGACTTTAGGATGATTGTTCTGGCCAACAGACCTGGATTTCCTTTCTTAGGCAATGATTTCTTCGGCACCTTAGGTAAGAACAGTGGTAATGATAATACCAGCAGCAGAGTTCACTGTACTAATACTGATAGCAACATGTTATGGCCATCTCTGTGTAGCGTGTAGCGTGTGCTGTGTCACCATCAGAACCACTTATGTGAGTAAAAGGAGAATCTGATATTCAGGGAGATAAATTTTTTCTACGGTTATCTAACTAATAACTGGTACAGCTATATTTCATATCCAAGTTTGATTCCAGGGCCTTTATTCTTTTTTTTTTGTTTTTTTTGTTTGCCAGTCCTGGGCCTTGGACTCAGGGCCTGAGCACTGTCCCTGGCTTCTTTTTGCTCAAGGCTAGCACTCTGCCACTTGAGTCACAGCGCCACTTCTGGCCATTTTCTGTATATGTGGTGCTGGGGAATCGAACCCAGGGCTTCATGTATAAGAGGCAAGCGCTCTTGCCACTAGGCTACATCCCCAGCCATGGGGCCTTTATTCTTAAACAGTTATACTATGCTTGTTCTTCAAAGCTTCTTGGAATAAAATGATAGGTAGCTTTTAGTATCTTTTTTTGTAAAGCTAGCTCCAAGGAAACTATTTCAGTGATGCCCTGGATAAACATAATCATCAGAAGGCTTGAAGGACCTTCTTAGTGGCAAATGTATAGTTCTGGACTCCCATATTCATTAAAAAGCAGGCCAAGTCTCCTATTAGGTCCTTGATTTATCAATTGTGTGTAAAGGGATTTACCCAAAGGATTTAACTGTGAGTTGATTTATGTACATGAGTAGGAAACACACCATTGTTTGTAACACCAAGAATGGAAAAACCCAAATGTCCATCCAAATGGGATTTTAAAAAATTCTGTCATATCCATACAATAGAATACAATGCGGCTATAAAAAAAGAATAAGATCGGGGCTGGGAATATGGCCTAGTGGCAAGAGTGCTGGCCTCATATACATGAAGCCCTGGGTTCGATTCCTCAGCACCACATATATAGAAAAAGGCCAGAAGTGGCGCTGTGGCTCAAGTGGCAGAGTGCTAGCCTTGAGCAAAAAGAAGCCAGGGGCAGTGGTCAAGCCCTGAGTCCAAGCCCCAGGACTGGCAAAAAAAAAAAAAAAAAGAATAACATCTGTGATATCTCATGCAGGAATAAAAAATCAAAGGCAAAAAATATATACTCATATTCATGTATATACCTAAATCCACACAGAAAATATAATGTGTTCAGTCAAACTGCTTTTGTAATTTTTACCATATACAGATACTACTCTTAAAAGTCACTGAGAACTCATGTTACAAATATAGGGATGTAAACACAGAAAAATAAATCTGTAGTTGTTTCTAGTATGAAAAGGTTTGAGTTCTTACATTTCATAGGTGATTCTTACTCCTAGGTTATCCCTCATAACATTTATTTTTAATGCCTATAAGAGCACACATTCTCTAATGTGTCTCCCTCTTGCATCCACTCCCATATACTATAAGCTTCTTTGCTTGTTCAGATGAAATTCTGATCGTCACCTGATGACCTTCCTCCCAGTGGAGATCTTTCAAACAGTGCTGCTTTTTCCCCTGACACTGGGCCCAATGATTTCTGTTACTCCCGCGAGCCCTACTCTTCTTGGGATAGAGACTATATACACAAATGTCGCCCTTCCTACCTCTTTAGTTTCTTGGTTCCTTGGAAGTTTTTATTCCAGTAATATTATCCTGTCTCATACTTTAAAAGCCACTTGTTCCTGTGAACATACTCTCGTTCATTATTCTTTTCTTTGGGATTCTCATTTCATCCTACCATCTATATTCTTTCCATCTATTAATTCTTCTTTTCAAATTCAACAGCCCTAATGGAAACTCTAACCCAAGGGTCCTACCACTGTTTCACTACCCTCCTTGGTGTGTGTGTGTGTGTGTGTGTGTGTGTGTGTGTGTGTGTGTGTGTGTTTAATTGGAAATAACAGTCTCAAGTTCTTTCCTGCCCAGGCTGGCTCCTGATCTCAACCTCCTGAGTACCTGGGATTACAGATGTGACTGGATTTCCCCTTTGTTATTATTTTGTTCCCCTTAGCAGGCCATTTTTTTCCCCTTACCCCACTTGATTCCATGATCATTCACATCTCTTATTCATTTGCATATGTCTTCTGCTTCCTAGTGCTTCTCTCAGATTATCCTATGCACTTGGAACCCCTCAGGCCTGGTTACTGCCAGCTCACTGACTACATTCAGCCTATACTTGTGCAGCTGAATGTGGTTAGAAAAAGCATGAAACCACTCTGACCAATCTCTCTTTAAACTCTTGACTGTGAACCTAAAGTGTCCCTTCAGGCAGTCACACTCCGTTTTCCTGCTACTTTCCCTTTCCTGTTCTCCTGGGTCAGTAATTCAGATCTTCTCTCTCCTCAGAGTTCTAACACTGCTGCATGAATTTGTTTGTTTTAAAATTACACAGTACTTCAGCACTCACTGTGAGAAACTGGAGTGGAGTGTTCATGAAGGAAGAAGTCCTTCATGTTCCCACCAGTTCTCTTTCTTTCCTGTAGCTGATCAGGATTCAGCTTACTGATTGTCCTTCCTGGTTCCTGTTGCTTTTTTCTGGCATCCTACTATACCTGAGAAAGACAGAAGCAATTAAGAACTAGTGTCCCCAAACTCTGACTCTTCCGTCTACAGTGCTGTTCTTTTCCCCGTTTTATTCCATACACTCCCACCTGTGCCAGTCCTCCAAAGGAGCACTGGATCCCACTGCCTCCTCTCCTTCTCCAGAAAGCCCTTCTGTGTTAGATTTTTTTTTATTCCCAGCAGCAAATTATCAAGCTGCTTTTTACTCATTCTTTTAAAAAAAAACCCAAAAACCTAAACAAAGACTTTCTCATTACTGCTTTTGCCTGCCACTAGACTCGTCTGCTCTTCTTTGCAGCAAAACTCACAGTTATTAGGTGCTCAGCAGAGATGTTCATATTGCTATCACTGTTTCTTAACATTCTCTCTTCTGTCTGTTCTAATCAGATTTTTGCATATATTGGGCTGCTGAAAACAACATCTGCCTGCCTTAATAAAAGGGACTTTCTATTGGCAAATTCAGTAGTCACTTTGCAATCCTAATTTTTTGTAACTATCAGAAGCATTTAGTATAGTTGATAGAGCTCTTCACTCTCTTCTCCTTCATATCTTGTCTTGCACTTGACTTTCAGTACTCCTGAGCTTCTTTCTGTATTCATGACCATTCCTTCTCAGCCTCCTTGTTGAAATGCTCTGGTTCTCTTTTACTCATCTGTACTCATTTTTAATACCTGTTATTGATGAAATGTTATCTCTAGGCCCAGCTTCTCTCTCAGACCCCATATTCATATATGCAACTGCCTGTGTAGTAGTTCCTGTATCTTGGATATAATATGCCTTCAACTAATTTGTTTCCTCATAAACCTGATTTTTATTCTTCCTTGATAACTCCATCCTTCATGTGTCAAATGGTTCTTGACTTTTCTCTTTTTCATTTCTTACCATCTACCAGCAGATCTTACTGACTCTCCCTTTGACATAAATAAGAAGTAGGTTACTTCCCTTTGCTTCCATTGGTCCCATTCTCATCTTAATGCCATCATCTCTCAAACATACTACTTAAAATGGTCTACTTGTAGGTTTCCCTACTTCCACTCTTACCTTTTGTCATGATCTATGAAGGATATAAGATTTTGCCCTGCCTTTAACCTAATGGTTTAGAGTGCCACAATTTCTTGGCAGAAGACACTAGACTTCTGGCTCAGGGACAAAGGAAGGGTTTGAGGTTCATAGTGAAAACAGTAAAGAATCAGTATTTGTGCTGGTTTGTAAGCCCCAGTTCAGTTCACATAGGGAAACACAGAAATAGGGAATAAAGAGGTTTACTTTTTTCAGAGATAGAAAAAGACAGACAAACATGATACTTCCTTGGGAACACAGTCAATGTGGTCAGAGCCTTTGCTAACAAGATGTGCAGCCCATGAGTTCAAGACCTGAGCAACAAAGCAAGACTGTGTCTGAACTGGAGGCATGGCTCAGGTGGTAAAGTGCCAGCCGTGAGGTGGGGGGATGGGGAAAGCTCTCCTAGCTTCCTTACTCTTTAAAATATTTTACACAGCCCTGTGAGATATGTATCCCACACCTTATCTGTCTGATCTTCTATCCTGTTCTGATCTGGACTGCTCTCCCCATCTGTATCTCTGTTCCAGATACTCTTCTCTCCTGCCTCTCCCCTCCACATAGTAGGTATACTTGCCTTGGGTATTGACATTAGCTCTACCTACCATTTGGCATGTCCTTCCCTGGTATGTACATTTTCTTCAATGAGGTCAACCTCCTGTCTACTTCTGCTTTAGTCATTTACTTATTTCTCTGTGCCACCCTATTGTTGGATAGGCTTTCTGTACTTTAATGAGCAATCAGTGACTCTTTAAACAACTATATTTTTCCTTACAGTTTCTGATGGATTCACTGCATGCTGAATGTGACACTTCTCTTTTCCTTAGGTGACATTTTTAGCTGCCACGCAGTTGACAACCCCAAACCCCACTCAGAGCTCGAGATGCTCAAACAGTATGGACCAAACGTGCCAGAACCAATCCTTCAGAAGCTCGTTGCTGCCTTTGGAGAGCTGAGGAGTTTAGCTGACCAGGGCATTATTAACTATCCATATTCCACAAGGGAAGTTGTCAACATTGTCAAACACTTACAGGTATGGTGTATATTTGCGCTATCAACTCTTCATACCAGGCCTTTTAATTTCTGCAAATAATCCATAATGTCACTTGAATAATCTAGAAGACCAATGAACATTATTTAGTCTTATATGATTGGCTTTGGCGAGGTTCTATGCCATGGTCATTATGAAGAAGCTGTGAAAAGAACAAGGTTAAAATGATAGACAATGGAGAGTCAGCAGAAAAGAGTGAAGGTGTTAGTCATAGGAAAGTAGTTTTAAAGAAAGAGAATGTCAATAGAGAAACAAAGAAAAAATACTGGAAAACAAACACACAAAACACACAAAAAACCCCAGAAAAACAAAAAAACAAACAAATAAAAATGGAAAACAAAAAACAAACGACATCTCAAAAACGAAAAATAGAAAATAAAAAAGGTTAAGAAATGTTAAAAAAAAAAAAAAATGGAGTCTTCCTTATTTGGGTGGGCTCTCTCCAGTCTCTGGTTTCCTTGCGATGGTCTGCAGTCTATTTTCCTGCTGCTTGGCTGGTTTGACTTGCTTTTAGTTTGCAGGGGGTGGATCTGCTTTGACCCTCCTCCCCTGTTAGTTGAATCCTGGGGCTCTGTGGTTTGCACAGCTTGCAGGTAGGACTTGGGTGTCCTCTGTAGATGGGGACGCTGAACAGTCACGGGAACTGTGGCTCTTCCTGTCTGCTTTGGGGCCGCTGCCTTTAATGCCTGGCTCTGAATAGGCTGGGGACTCAGCAGGGAAGTATTATATACTCACCTGAGCAGCCATTGTAAGAGAAAAAACTTAGGTATTTCTACTGTCTATCAGGTTTTCAAACAGGGCCAGTAAATGTCTTATTGTTCTATAATGTCTTTATAATGATGCATACTTTATCACATATAATAAGAATTTTTTTGTTCTTCATACAGAGATTTCCCACTGAAGGCCTCTCTAATGTGGTGCAGAATGTGTTTGACTTTGATTCTTACAACAATGACATGAGGGAGATTTTGATTAACATTTTGCACAAATATGGGATACCAATTGGAGCAAAACCTACCAATGTACAACTGGCAAAGGAGTAAGGCAAACTCACTTGATAAAATAACCTTTGAGCCTTGTTCTTATGATTCTGAAATACTGATAATTCCTAACCTACTATTAGACTCTACTAAACTGAATGAATGTGGAAACCACTATGAGCAAGTTTTTTTTTAATGTATGCTGCTATTTACTGGCTGGTTTTCAGCTAAGTAGCATTATTTATAGGACTTTAGGCTGGAACTTTTATTTATCATGAATTTCCCATGAATAGATGTAAAACAATCAAATAAAGGGAAATATTTGTTTCTATAACAGTCTCTGTCCTTTTGTTGAGTTATGATGGGTCTCGTTTCATAATACAGTGCAAATCAATGAATAAACATGAAGACTACATAAAGGGATAACATACCTAAGATATTCTTATTTATCTTGTTATGATAGTTTTCTAAATGTATAATTACATTAATGTAGGCTTTTGTTTATTTGTTTAGTAGTAAGAACAAGTGGGCTAGTTTCAAGTAAGCCAGTTGCCTACCTTTCATTTTAAAATCACAAGCCACTGACTTAACCTTAGCTAAGACCTTTGTAAATATCTTGTTGACCAGAAAGGAAGTTGACTGAGTATATAAGGAGTAATTAAATCAGTGCAAGTTCACTGGACAATAATGTTAACTTTGCATAATTTATTGATAATGTATCCAATGACATATTTTCCTGAAAAATATAATCCATTATTATTAAATCACAATTAATAATCATTCCTAAAATAAATTAGTATTTAACTTTACGAGCATGTACGAAGCACTGTGTAGAAAAGGTTATAAGTACCAATCAGTGTTCAGTCTAGCAATATTTATCTTCTCTAAACAATCATTATAAATTATTTATTCTTTGATGTCACAACAAAAACTTCCCATTATATATATACATATATATATATGAATAAAAATAAATTATTAAAGTATTGGGGATTTCTTAGAGAAACAAATATTTCCCTTTTTGTGGTAAAAGCACAAGTTGGAGTTACGTTAGAAATTATCAGTACACTAGTTTGTATTATTAATGAGCAAATTTTTTTCCAGAAGAGTGAATGTTTCAGTTGCTAATTTGTACATTTTTCTATATATTATTTTAGTGATTGATTAGCATTGTTTATGGGCAACTTGACATTAAGTCATTAATTCATTGAGTATGACATATTTCGTATATTAGAGAAAAATTGTCTTTAATATGAAAACCTCCGTTACGACTCATGATTTTTATTTCCTTTTTCTAAACTTTATTTTTCAGTTTGAAACAAGATGGTTTTATTACTGTGCACAAATTTATACAATGGCTATTCTAGCTTCATAGAAAGTTGGCTTATAATTTAAAAATAACTATGCAGTACTTTTGCTAAAAATCAACTCACATATTTATTTAGGAAGATCAGTCATAGGAAAAATAGTGGCAAGATCAGTTTCTAAAAGAGATATTTATATCGTTCTCAGTTGTAAACTGAAAATTTCTTACATGCAATATTGGTATTTGCCATGTCAATTCCAACTTTAGTGTTTAGGTGTGAGTAGAAGCAAAGTACATTGAATGTGGGAACAAGATGAAGCAATCGCGCTGAAGGAGTTGAAGACAACCAGTTGTCACTCACTATATACAGCTAAAAATAAAGTTGTAGAGATATAGAAGGTGAGTGAATTTCTCTTAGGGTAGAGTCAGTAGCAGACTGTAATTTGTGTACTCACTCAAAGGACTTTTATCTTCATAGGACAATTATAATGCTTTATTGCCCTTTAGTGTGCCATACCACTGTTTCTATCCAATCATACAAAGATGGCATGTTTAAGTAAACAAGACAATAGCCTGGAAATGAAGCAGTTAGTCATGTATTCAAACTATACCTGTGCCATACCTAGAGAAACATGAACACACAGAATCAAACCCTTAGAGAGCTCACAGTTCCATACTGGTCATTTGAATTTAGAGAATTACTTAACTAAATTGATTTCCCTCTTGGTAAAATGTGAGTGTTTTATTATAGATAGCATATTCACATAAGCTGATATCTAAGTCAGGACATTTTGAGAATGGAAGGGAAGAGGAAACTATTGATAATAACTTTGTGAAGATACGTGAAATAAGACTGTAGTGGTCCAGGCCAGAAATGTGTTTATCTTCCCTATAGGTCCTCTGTCCTTCCCAATGTAGTATCCTTTGCACTTATCATCTTAGTGTTTCAGCTGAAAAAAAAAAATTAAAGAAACAATAAAAGTTGAGCATCCTTAATCTGAAAATTTCAAAATATAAGTCAATATATATTTGGAATTGAGTCTCATTCTAAAGATATCTCATTATAAATTTGGTATTATAAACTAAAAATGTTTAATAATTCTAAAATCAAGAACACTTCTGGTCCCACAATTCATATGAAGAGTATTCAACCTTTACCAGTGCATTCTTTCTCCTGCAAGAGTACCACATTGGTGATAGTAATCACATAGACTTCTGAAGATTTGAACCTGTACGGTCTAAGATTTGGGTTCTCTAATCCTTTTGCTAGATAGTTAACTCTACTAGACTTTTGGTTAAACCAGTTCTTGGCTGCTTTACAAGTTGTGTTATTGGAGAACATCCACATTGGATTTCTGTTCCTAAGGAAAAAGGATAAATTCGTTCTATAGTGATTAATTTGCCCTAAATGAAAAATTCTTATTACAACTTATTAATTTTCTTGTTCTAGTTTTTATTGGATTGGAGCAAAATTGTATTGATTCTGGGACAGAATAGGCGCACTATACTCACATTCAAGATGGGAATGTAAAGATAATTTGGCCACGCACTGCATATAGCTAAAAAAGATGTTAAGCAGATATTGAAGCAGAGAGAAATTTCTACACAGGAAAGAGAAGATCTAAGGCACTATTTGTATAGTCATCTATAGCTCCTCCCTCCTCAACTGCAATCAGAATATACTCTGGCTGTTCAGAGGTAGTCATGTTATTTTAGTGCTTTGACAAAATTCCCAAAAGAAAGACATTGTTACTTTCCCTTTTGTTCTGCTAAGTAGTACATTGTCACATCATTATTATTTATTTGGAAGTCTCTCACACTTTAGAAAGACCCTATGTAATAAGGTGAATTTAACTTGCATTCTTTAATAAATCTTTAGTGATACTAGTATGTTTAGGTGGAGTTTTGTTAGGCAATTATTTTATTAATCTAATTATTTAATTTTTGTGCTGACACCAGTGCTTGAAATCTAGGCCTTATACTCTTGTTCTGTGTTTTCACTCACTGCTATTGCTCTACCACTTGAGTCAGACCTACATTTCTGGCTTTTTTGTTGGTTAATTGGAGATACAATATCATAGACTTTTCTGCCCAGGCTAACTTCAAACTTAGATTCTCAGAGTTCCTCCTCCCGAGTAGCTAGGATTACAGAGGTGAGACACTGGTGCCCTGCTGGATCACTATGTCATCATACCATCATGAGTTCTTCTTATTGATCCTCAAATACATTCCCAGATCTTAGTACTGAGATCTTCCTTACTGCAATGGTCCCTTTCCAGTAGTACTCCCTGAGTTAGTTTGTTTTTGTTTTATTGATTCCTTTGTAGGTTCCTAATATATGAGAATAAAACATATCAAAGAGATAAGAGGCATAACCAAATAATACTTACTGGGAAATTTTCATTAAAAAATATAAATATCATTGGGCACCAGGGGCTCACACCTGTAATCCTAGTTGTTCATGTGTCTGAAATCAGAGGTTCAAAGCCAATGCAGGCAGGAAAGTTCATGAAACTCTTATCTCCAGATACACTACCAAAAAACCCGAAAGTAGAGCTATGGCTCAGGTGATAGAGCATTAGCTTTGAGCAAAAGAATAGTGCCCAGGTCCTAAGTTTAAACCCTAGGACTGACAATTAAATAAGTGCGTGTGTGTGTCTTTGTGTGTGCGTGTGTGCGTGCACATCATGCTTCATATGGAGTTTGTATTTCATTCTGTGCTGTCTGTTCTATAGAGAAACAACTTGTCAGGATTATTGATGGTGTGTGTTGTATGTACACATGGACTAAACTGATTTTTTTCAGTACTGTGAAGCAAAAATTGGAGATTTGAGTTCAAATGTGCTCTCAAGTTTTAAATGTTATTGTTTAATGTGTGTATCATATATATAATCTACATAACATATACTACATGTATAACATAATTAAGCCTAGACACCCAAAGGCATCTGAGTTATCTATTATAAATCTAGATCATTATAGATATAAACTTTCTATGTAAAGTTTTGTTTTCCTTCAATCAAGTAAGTTTATATTTCTGAAGTTTCTATTATACTCTTCCAAATTAAAAATTGTGTTTCAAATAATTATGAGCTTTTCCATACCAGGAAACATTTGGCTTAAAAGGAAAAGAAAGGGGCTGGGATATAGCCTAGTGGCAAGAGTGCCTGCCTCATATACACGAGGCCCTAGGTTCGATTCCCCAGCACCACATATACAGAAAACGGCCAGAAGTGGTGCTGTGGCTCAAGTGGCAGAGTGCTAGCCTTGAGCGGGAAGAAGCCAAGGACAGTGCTCAGGCCCTGAGTCCAAGGCCCAGGACTGGCCAAAAAAAAAAAAAAAGGAAAAGAAAGAAACTTTCCTAGGCCTTCATTTTAAGTAACTTAATGCAACATTTTTTTTTAAATTTGTACTCCATTTTCTGCTTTACAGTTCTTAAGATGAGATAAATCATTCCATATATCTACAGTAGAATGTAAATACTTTTAATTATAATGATTATAACATCTATGTTGTTATAATGTAATAGTGATAATAGAACAGTAATGACAGTAACAACAGAAATGCTTATAGGTAAAAATGTGCCAGGCACTTTTCCAGATATTTTCTCTGCATGAATTTATATAATCTTCACAAAAAACCTATGGCGTGGATATGTGCCTATGTATGTATATAATTGCACTTTGTAGGTGAGGAATTTGAGGCATGGGAGTTTTTGTACTTATTTATAGTTAGATAGCAAGAGCTGAGCTGTAATATGTATGATATTCATTGTGTATTGTGAGTCTCAGGATGATTTGAACAGATTGAGAGCAGATTAGATAACCACTGCATCCAAGCTCTGTGTATGTGTGTGTGTGTGTGTGTGTGTGTGTGTGTGTGAGAGAGAGAGAGAGAGAGAGAGAGAGAGAGAGAGAGAGAGAGAGAGAGAGAGAGAGAGAGAGAGAGAGAGAAATTCACATTCTTCAGACTTAAGACAAGATTCCAATTCTTGGGTTTCATCCATATTTAAAACTAAGCTAAAAGGGTGACAGTTATAGGCTTTTGGCACAACATTCATCTGAGAGCTCTCCTCATTACCATTTAAGTTTTCCTTTTCTGTGACATAATGAGGATCTTGAACTTAGATACATATAATTCACTTAGACAAATAAAAACTCTAGAAAGATCCTAACCTTAATTTTTTTCTTGATTTTAATCAAGATAGACTCTTCACCAAGATGGGTCATTTTAAAACAAATTAAACATATCCTCTAAAATTATGGTCAGGTGTATTTCCCTGTATCCTGTAGATACATTCACATCTTTAAAATATTTAAATGATAATTCTATTTGCTCAAAAATTCTTTTCCCTGAACTGTTGATTGTTTTTCCAGTGCTTAGTTTATATAAAACCACTTTTCTTATCCCAGAGCACTTATTGTCTAGATGTCATTGGCAAACTGTCTAAAATTTACCAGTTATTCATTTGTACCAATCAACTAGATTTTTGAATGTTGAGGAAGCCAGTTTTCTAAATATAAGCTGTGTGTGTGTGTGTGTGTGTGTGTGTGTGTGTGTGTGTGTGTGTGTGTGTTTCCTGGGGCTTGAACTTAGGTCCTGGGTGCTGTCCCTGAGCTTCTTTTGTTCAAGATTAGTGTCTACCACCTGAGCCACAACTCCACTTCTGGCTTTTTTTTTTGTGATTAATTGGAGATAAGAATCTCATGGACTTTTCCTGCTCAGTCTGGCTTTGATCAGTCCTCCTCAGATATTAGACTCCTGAGTACTTAGGGTTATAAGCATGTGCCTCCAGACCAATATAAGCTTTCTTTATGAAACAGATTTATTGAATAATGTCTCATTCATTTATTTATTACTTATCTTTATTTGTACAAAGGGCTTTCAGTTCATGTCAATTTATGAGTACAGTGCATCTTAATCAGTGTTATCCCTTCAATTACTTGCCTCCCATTCATTTATTTTTAAAATGAAATGAAAAGACACTGAAAATTGTTGAGAAATTCTCCTGTATCTTTTCTATGATTATATGGTATTTCACCGTATTAGAAATAATTCTGAGTTTTTATTTTCTGGTGCTGTCTATTAGATTCTAGATCTCATGACTAGGCAGGCATCCTACTAATGAGCTACATTCCCTGCTCAGGGTCTTTGGTTTTAATAAAAGGAGAGTCTTTGTAAAATCCTCATTCTCAAGCTTCTTGATTGAAAGAAATATATCTATATGAATGAGACCTAATAAACATTTCTCTCATTTAACTTTTTTCTCTGTTCATCTCACTCTTTGATTTTAACTATAGCAAATAGATTCATAAAGCATATTAGGTATTCTCATAAGGAAGTAACACAGCAATATCAACATTTTGTGTCCTCATGGATATGTTTAAATGTCATTATGTATAAATACTCTCACCAGAAAGGTTGCACATCTAACCAACTGCTCTATGTGAATATACTTGGAAAATGCCCCCATTGCTGGGGAAGAAGCCCATATAAAGAGTCTCAATATTCACTCCCAAATGTCCTGTTAATAAGCATCCTCTCCCTGCCTTCAAAAATGGCTTTTATTACAAAAAAATTTCATTTCATCTACAGAGAGCATTGGGGGGGGTGGGGGGGATTAGGGGTGAGGGGGGTAGTGACATTCACAAATGCTTCAAAGGAGAACATTATTATTATTATTTTTTTTTTTTTTGGCCAGTCCTAGGCCGTGAACCCAGGGCCTGAGCACTGTCCCTGGCTTCTTTTTGCTCAAGGCTAGCACTCTGCCACTTGAGCCACAGTGCCACTTCTGGCCATTTTCTATATATGTGGTGCTGGGGAATCAAACCCAGGGCCTCATGTATACGAGGCAAGCACTCTTGCCACTAGGCCATATTCCCAGCCCCCATTGTTTTGTTTTGATGCTGAATCTTAGTATGTAGGCCAGGCTTAGAACTCACTACATAGCCCAAGCTTCCCTCAGACTTCTGCAACATTACAATGTAAAAGAGTTGATTTCTATCATTGGGCCAGTTACCCTTGTGTTCAGAGATGGAAGAGAAGTCTACCAGGAGAGAAGTCTGCCTATGGGTTCAGACACATCTAGACTGTCCTAAGGGAAACACTTGAGAGGATTTCAACTTGAATCACTAGATTAAGTAGCCCCTATCATCCTTCCAACTCCAATTCTGTGGTTTATTGTTCTTAATGAGATATGGAAGCTGAATAAGTAGTAGCCATTTCCCCTTAATCTATAGCCTTTCATCACTTTATTAGCTACTTTAATGGTAGTTCATATATATAAATAGTAGTGCCAGTGAAAGTGCCTGGGATTGTGACCTCCTGTTGCAAAAGCCATTTGTGTGCTACTGTGTGTTGCAGGGTGGTATTGGGTATTTATCTTCCTTTTTAGAGGAGCACCAGGTGGGTGTGTTTACAAACAGAATAGCTTCGTCTCTCTTTTTAACGCTTTATAAATTTGCATGCCATCCTTGCGCAGGAGCCATGCTAATCTTCTCTGTATTGTTCCCATTTAAGTATATGTGCTGCTGAAGCGAGCACAGCTTCATCTCTTTTGAAGTTGTCTTTGAAAGGGTATCTGTCTACAATTGATTTTTTGCTTTGGATACTTTGTCTGTGTAGTCAGGCAATCACTAGCAACTGTTTCTTCCCTAACAGAGAACTATGGTGTCTTCAGAGTACCAGGACATTTTAGCCAGGCCCTCACTTTGGCAGAATTTCATTAGATTTCTATTTGAAGGTTGGAAAGATCGTCCATTCACTGTTTATCCTATTACCATAAAATATTCTCTGCCTTTGATTTTTAGCTTATCTTTCTTTTTTCCCCAAACTGCTATAATTTTCTTTTGTTGTAATGAGAGTTTTTAATAAATAAATTCATGATGTTGATCATGGAGTATAGACAGTTGTACTCTGAATGATTTATTTAGTCTACATAAAAGAGCTCATAGTTTTCACAAAGAATACCGTCTACACGATGGCACTTCAGAAATACTATAATCAGGGAGGTAGTGTTGAGTTACACATTTTCATGCTCTTTGCTCTACATTCACATGCTATTTTATGAAGTATCTTCACAGCCATTTCAGTTTCATAATGGAATGAAAATGTTTTAAATATACCCAGTCTACATAGGAATTTTTGAGAAGTATGAATCTTCTTTCATTACCTATCTCATGCATTCTCATGGAATTATTCTCAATCATTTAAGCTTTGTAAGTGAGATTTTACAAAGCCTTTCACTTGACTAGCTAGAAATTCCCAGTCCTTGCTCTGTCAAATAAGTCTACAGAATAGAGTACATCATTTTTATTGAGGATCTTCTAAGCAAACGAAAATGGTAAGACATACACAGAACACAACAGAGAACATTCACCAGGGTAGCAAAGATGTCAAATATTGTCAGTTGAAATCTAACCAGTATCCATTCACTTTAACACATACTTCCTAAATACTAACACTGGGGAGTTACGGTTATAAAGAAGCTTCAGTATCTTTGTCAGTGGTCTCATAATTACTTTAGAAAACAGTCAAAGAAAAGTGTCTGTAGCCCGGAATGCTGGCATGTAACTATAATCCTAGCACTCATGGGAGGTAGAAGCAGGAAGATTGAGAACCTAGGCCTTTAAGAATTTTCCTCAAAACAAAAAAAGAGTGACTTGTTATATTAGAGCTGTACATAAAAGGGAACAAAGCATTAAGATTGCTGTGGTGTGCCCCTGGAGAAGATAAGAAAAATTAAAAAACAGTATTACTTGGTATTCCCTAGGCATATAAAGATGGGGAGAATGATGCGTTGGAAAGTGAAAAAGTCAGGTGATGAATGCTGAGGTTTAGATGAGGGCTGCTAGATGATGAGTGGGAGATAAGAGCCTGGAGGACTTAGAGAACAGCTCATTTTCTTCTTCTGCATGTACTACACTGCAAGGTGGGTAACCTAAAGGTGGAAAGACCCATGAGGAGGTAGCTTCAGGAATTCAGGTGATGACAAATGAAGACTCAAATGATATCTGTGGCAACAGTCAGAGAGAATTAGGTGCAGAATCGATGGCTTTTAAATACCAGAGATTTAAATGAGTACAGCATAAGCCTCACTCCCAAGGATTCAACAATTTAGTTAAGAAAATGTAAAACTGTCAACCGTAAGATCAATGTTACATTCAAAGTGCTACATTCACAATAGCATTTTCAGTCTCTGAGGGGATTTTTCCCTAGGAAAAATATCAGCCACTAGAAAGTTCAGTTTCTGTCATTCCCCTTGAGAATGATTAGAAATAGAAGGAACACAAGATAGGAAAACAATAAGATGCAATTACAGCAGATAGCAAAAAAGAAAGAAGGAAAGAAAGAAAGAAAAAAAGGAAAGAGAGAAAAGATTATTTTGCAGTGAAACCTGAAGAAAGATGAAGGAAAGGAAACCCAGACCCAGAACTCTAGTCTAGCAACTTGTACAAGGAGGAAAACAGCCAAAGATGTGTGCAGCAATCTAACAGCATGTGTTCTGGCCCATCTGTGGCCCAGAGAAACGCTGGGCCACAGCACTGAGACTGCATATTGTCACACATCCGAAGTACTCTGTAATTCTGCCCCCTCCGCAGGATCCAAGAGGAAGAGGAACACAAGTCTTAAGTGAAAGCCATAATTTCTAAATGCAAACCAGGCAGAGGGGGCATGAACACACACACACACACACACACACACACACACACACACACACACACACACGTACTCATAAACATACCATTTTTAGCAAAACAAAATTATTTGCCAACAACATGTGAAACTCAGGATAAGAAGATTTTGATGTTTCCAGAAAACAGGGAAGAACTTACTGGGAGTTTAATGCTAGTACCAAATACTGTGAATGTGTTTAAAGGAAAGTGAATATTTTCTTAATTTCTTTTTTAATGTTCTGACTTCTTTCTTTAGTAAGTTTAAAATATTTGCCATGGATTTTATAAATGTACTTCTGACTATCATATTCTCCTTAAAATTGTATTTGCTCTGATATCTTAAACTTAAAAGTTACAGATTCTGTAGAACTTTAAGAGTTTCATATGGGTACATTATTTGGAAGTTCAAAAAAAGCTGAGGATTCATTAATGCACAAAAAGAAATATGAGAGGGATGCAAAGGGAAGTAATGTTTGGATTGAGTCTCACCATGGAGGCAATAGCAGAGAGGAATTCTGGGAAGAGGTAATGGCATTGAGGAAGCAAAAAATGCTGAATATGTTTAGGAACAGCAAGAAGCAGTTAGAAAGGCATAGGTTGGCTGGAGAATAAGAGGAAGGAGTAAGAGCCAAAACTGGGAATACATGTCAAGAATTCTCTCTGAAAGTCTCCAGTGAACTCAGTTGGATAATCTCACTTAATGTTTGCCAGAGGTTATACTGAAAACATTAGGAATGAGTGAGGCCTGCTAAAATTGGAGTCACTTTTTCTATGCAAAGCTGGTAGTAATTGTTAAGTTTTTGGATTGGTGGAACTACCCTAAAGGGCCTCATTATTCCCGTGAAAATTAGTAGTTCTTGTGGCAAAGAAATGTTTGGGGAATTGTTGATAATAGGTAGGTCAACAACTTTCAATTGCATAATACCCCTAGAAAGATCCAAATCTTTTTCATGTGTTTTCTTTCATAGTCCAGAAATAGTATTGGCAAAGGTTCAGAGAAAGTAGAAATTTACCAGAACATATTCTTTAAAATCCCAGCTCACCTCTTTATGGAAGCAGTCTGAAACTCTTGAATTCAGACCATGTTCCTTGACGTTGTCGTCCATATGTATCATGTTATGAAATGTGTATGTGTTTACAAAGGAATATTCTTTTTCCTTTCTATAACTTCCTCAAGGCCTATAATTTTAGTCAAGTCATAATTTTGATATTTACTTTTCTTTTAGTTAAAATTTGTAGTCCTGGGTCTTTATTATTACTTCCAAAAGGGATTAAGAAACATCACAACAAATGAATTGAAATATTTCATTGTTTTAAAAAACAACTTTGTAAATGGCACTGAAGATTTAAAAAAAAAGTAGTGCTATTTTTAGGTCTTAAGTTCATCCTCCTCCCCTCTTAAAATCAAATCCAGACATCATTCTAGCTAAGACTTCAAGAATTAAACAGTACAAGTGGCACAATCTTTAAACCATGGAAAATGCCATTGTTGTTTCAATCAAATCAGAAACTGAAGTCTTCCAGGCACCAGTTGCTCACCCTTGTAATCCTATCTTATCAAGAGACTGAGATCTAGGGCTGGGAATATGGCCTAGTGGCAAGAGTGCTTGCTTCATATACCTGAAGCCCTGGGTTCAATTCCTCAGCACCACATATATACAAAAAGGCCAGAAGTGGTGCTGTGGCTCAAGTGGCTAAGTGCTAGTCTTGAGCAAAAAGAAGCCAGGGACAGTGCTCAAGTCCTGAGTCCCAAGCCCCAGGACTGGCAAAAAAGAGAGAGGGGGGTGGGGAGGGGGAGACTGAGGCCTGAGGATGGAGTTTCAAAGCCAACCCTGGCACAAAAGTCAGTGAGACTTTTCTCTCCAATTAACCATCAAAAAGCCAAAAGTGGAACTGTAGCTCAAGTGATAGAGCACTATTCTTGAACAGAAAAGCTCAGGGACGGTACCCAGGGTACCCAGGCCTGAGTTCAAGCCCCAGGATTAGCATGCACATGTGCGCACTTACACACACACACACACACACACACACACACACACACACACACACACACACACACTGAAATTCTGTCAAGATTTGGCTGACAGATTTCAGTAATGGAATGCTCAAACTAATGATTGTTAGCTTAGTGTTATCCCTAAATTATTGCTGACTGTGTTTCAAATCCTAAATCTTACATATTCAAGTATATTTCCTCCTTTTCATGCTTACTAACATATTGAAGGGGAAAGTTAGGAATGGCCATTTTCCACCCTCACCTCATCGGGAAGACACAGAAGCAGTAAGTAAATGATAGGATTTGCCTCACTTGTCTAGCCTAGAGTTCACAGTAAAATCTGAGCCAATTGCTGGTGACTCACACATATAATTCTAGTTGCTCAGGAGGCTGAGATCAGGGGATCGAGGTTCAAAGCTAGACTAGGCAGGAATGTCTGTTTGACTTTTATTTCCAATAAACTACTCAAAAAACTCCAGAAGTGGAACTATGACTCAAGGATAAAACGCTAGCCTTGAGCAAAAGAAGCTTAGGGAGAGTGTCTAAACCCTGAATTCAAGCCCCAGGACAGCACAAACAACAAAACCTGAGACAGCATTCCATGTTCCCAGGGAACAGGATGGAGTCAGTTTGTGCAAATCCAGAACACCATGAACATGTGTCCTTCAGTCCTGTTCATTATATGGTTCCAGAATATATTCTATATAGTGTACCTGAGATCCTTCCCATACTCTTGACAACCAGCCAGGGCTATTTTATAGAGAACCAGGCAGCCTGCAATTTTTATGACTGTTCTTTAGAATGAGTTGGCAAGTCCCAAGCAGATTTTATGAACATCTCAGGCATTGTCCTTACAAACTGGAAATTGAGCAAAGTTAACTTTTCTCTCTCTTTCTCAAATGGATGGTGTTTTTCTTTTTTTCTTAGTATCTGGGTATTATTTCTATAAATTTTTTTAATGTATACACTAGTTATTTTTTACACGCTGAATCTTAAACTAAAGATCTTGTTAATGTTAGGCTAGCATTCTACCACTGAGCTTCATCTCCAACCTTAAACCCATTTTTATACTAGATATCAACTAGGATCATTTTTATTAAGCAATTCTATCTCTAATGAGATTTCCAGATGTGAAACTATTTTGTTGTCATCAGAGAATGAATTATTTACTTAAGCAAAGTACACCTAATCCACTAGTAGCTGTAGGTACTTTAACTCCAAATATCTGGTTTCACTCCCTAGCACCAGGATCATACAAGATCTTTAAGCCACCACTGACACTTCCCTCTTCTCACTTCATTGTCTGTCACAGATAAATGGAATTATAAGGCAACTTACAGATCATCCCCTTCTTTCACAAATGAAGAAATTACTGCTGAGATATTAGCTGGCATTTCCTTCTCAAATTTGCCTAGCTGCATAATAAAAGAACCAGAAGTAAAACCCAGTTCTCTTTGCATTTTATCAATACTTTATCTTGTACTGAAGGTAAAGTAATGTCCCCCTTCTATCTCTTCCTTCTATATTTGAAGAACTTATTCTCCTTTGGTGAACTTAGGAGATCAAGTGAAGAATATGGTTCATTCCTTAAACTATGAGAGAGATCCTAGACTAGGAGATGAGTCTTGTTGACACAAATGCATTTTTATTAACATTCAAAAAAGACCACAATTATAGTTAATCTTCTCACTCAACACACACCCACACACATTTTGCCAGTAAACACAGGTCACCAATCAGAACAGTTGTCGTTGTACTTAAAATAGGTTTTAGATGACAAGTTCAAAAGTACATGTGATCTTGTGCCATATGACTTAGAAGAATTTCTATGTATATTTCTTTTTCTTTCCTCTTTTTTCAGAAATTAACATCTCAAATAGACAAAAAAAATAAATTTCACCAAAATGTATAGCTCCTTATTTTATTGGAAAAATAATTAAAGCCTACCATCTTGTTAAACATACGGAACTGTTATGTTAAACTGTTTTACTGAAAATAAAATGATTTCTGGGCTGGGGATATGGCCTAGTGGCAAGAGTGCCTGCCTCATATACATGAGGCCCTGGGTTCGATTCCCCAGTACCACATACACAGAAAATGGCCAGAAGTGGTGCTGTGGCTCAAGTGGCAGAGTGCTAGCCTTGAGCAAAAAGAAGCCAGGGACAGTGCTCAGGCCCTGAGTCCCAAGCCCCAGGACTGGCAAAAAAAAAAAAAAAAAAAAAAAGATTTCTAAATAACACTCTTTAAAAAAAAAATAGCACTCTTTAATGATCATTAAGCTTGTTCCAAGCATACATTTCAATTGTGTATTATTTTTAGAGATCTTTAACTCTGAACCATTTTTTACATTAACTTACAATAGAACAAGAAATTCCTAACTAGAGTTAAATGACAAATGAATTTTTCCTTGTTAAAAAAGATAATATGAGTAAAAAGAGATGGCTTTAATATTGTCTCTAGTTTCATCCTCTTGTATTATTCTGCTTGTTTGCTTTGGGAGGGAGTGGGAGAATGGTTGGTCCTGGGGCTTGAACTCAGGGCCTATGCACAGTCCCTGAGCTTTTCTGCTCAAAGCTAGCACTCTACCACTTTGAACCACAGCTTCCCTTCCTGTTTACTGGTAGTTGATTAGAGATAAGAACTTATGGGCTTCTGGTCCTGGGCTGACTTCAAACCTCAATCCTCAGGTCTCAGCCTCCTAAGTAGCTAGGATTACATGTGTTGAGCCATCAATGCCTGGCTTATCTCCTTGCTTTCCTAAACAACTTTATTTTAAAAATGCTTTATCTGGGGCATGTTAACACATACTTATAATCCTGCTCACTAAGAGTCTGTGGCAAGAGGATCAAGAATTTAAGGCTAGGGGCTGGGGATATAGCCTAGTGGCAAGAGTGCCTGCCTCGGCCCTAGGCCGATTCCCCTAGGTTCGATTCCCCAGCACCACATATACAGAAAACGGCCAGAAGCGGCGCTGTGGCTCAAGTGGCAGAGTGCTAGCCTTGAGCGGGAAGAAGCCAGGGACAGTGCTCAGGCCCTGAGTCCAAGGCCCAGGACTGGCCAAAAAAAAAAAAAAAAAAAGAATTTAAGGCTAGGGCTGGGAATGTGGCTTAGTGGTAGAGTGCTTGCCTAGCATTTATGAAGCCCTGGGTTCGATTCCTCAGTACCACATAAACAGAAAAAGCCAGAATTGGTGCTGTGGCTCAAGTAGTAGAGTGCTAGCCTTGAGCAGTGAAGCTCAGGGACAGTGCCCAGAACCTGAGTTCAAGCCCCAGGACTGGCAAATAAAAGACTCCTTCTCTAAAAGCAAATTAATAACAACAACAAAAAATCACTTAACATAAACATGAAGTCAGGGTAATAGCTTTCTTGGTGGAAGAAATGATGAAAGATGATTTTAAGAGGGCTCTGGGTACTGGTAATGTTTCATTTTGGTTACATGGGTGTGTTCAAAGGTAAGTGACACATGTAAGCAAGCATTGCTTTGTTCATGTTATGGATAAAGTGAGAAAAAGAAAGCCAAAATAAAGCTCTTGAAGTGGCCCTTGTCTACAAGTTACAAACATGAGCCTAGTAGTAATGGATGCTGGTTGTTATATAATTCCAAATTTGAAAGGATAAACTGAAAAACTGGATGGATTATTTCAGTAATTTTTAAGCCTTCCTAACACTTTACCAGGAAATTATATTTTAAGCTACTAAATATTTTATCAACTAAAGGAAAAAAGGCTTTAACTTTAATTATATTTGTCATTAAGATAAAAATGTATGAGATCTTACCTTGCTTGTTTATGCAGTGTGGTATCCTTTTCATCTTTCTGTCCATTCTCAACACAGTTTTATAAATGGTCTTTTAAATAAAATGAAGTATAACTCACAAAGCATTCTTCAGATTTATTTGTATAGTTGGTAATAGCTAGCTTATTTTTCCCAATGACTTGATAATAAGAAAAAAATGCCTACTTTTTCAATCATCTTTGACAGATTGCCTCTGCCAGATCAAACATTCATGGGCTACTGGACAATTGGTCAGACAAGAAATGGAATGCAGAAACTATTGTGCCCAGCAGAAACTCATCATATCGACATAAAGGTTAACATTTTTATGATTTCCTATTCAAATATTCACTCTTACAAACTTTTTTCTATCTTCCTGGAGAGATTTGGTATAATCCATACAATCTCAGAAATGAGGTATTCTGTTATATATTCATTCTATCATTTGTATTCTATTCTAGTCTTCTTTCTGTTCTATTCTATTCTATTTTAGTTTTGGGCTTCTACTCCACCTTCCAAATCACGCTGACTTCTGAGGAACCCAGTGTTAGCAATTCCTAATGGCCAGATAGAATATCTGAGAATAAATCTGTATTTAAGGAGAGTTTGTCAGGTACATTGCATATTTTCCAAGGATATTCAGAGAACTGGGATAGTTCTTTGTAACACCTGTCTTGCTTTTGCTAACAGAATTAAAACTTTGTGCTTTTAAATTTTTTTGGCTTGTCGTTAGCTGCATATTGTTATCATCATGTGACAAAGTAAAGGAAAAGATTACTAGTAATTAATTGGAATTAAAATCACTCTCGGTATTTCAAGCAGAAATGAATCTATGCTAGGAAATTGAAGTCAGAGGTCTCCACTAGATTCACAGTTTCAAGGTCAATGTTCTTCATCTGCTAAGATCCCTGATGCTAGAGAAAGCTGTGTAAGCAAACTTTTTCAGTAAATGGATAAAAGAAAATATTGTAGGCTTTGTGATCTTGCAAATTCTTTTGCGACTACTTCACTCTGCTATTGTAATGCAAAAGCAGCCATAGCAGTATATAAACAAATGGATGTAGCTGTGTTCTGCTAAAATTTAATTTACAAAAACAGTGGAGTCAGACTTGGCCTGTGGGGCATAATTTGTCATCCCTCGAGTAGAGCATAGACTCTGCTTGCATTTGTCACTGCTTCCTTTGCTGCTGTAGCTGCAGGAAGATGCCCAACACCTCTCTGGCTTAAATCTCATGCAGTTGTGTTTAATTGGAAGAAGAGAGTGTGAAAAATACAGATTTTGGTCTTCCAGCCCCCATGGTAAAGGCTAGATAGGAGAGGGCTCATAAATGCCAGTATCTAGCCCTGGTAATTGAAGTTTTACTTACAGATGTAAAATTCTTCCAGGAAGTCATGTCTAATTATCCAGACCTAATAATATTCATAACATAACATTATTAACTTAGTACATATCTTCATATTGAATAATGATCAATATATGCAACATACTCTACCTTTCATCAATAATACTGTTGATTATTGTTACATTTCTATTTTATTTCACACTTTTCTACATTTCATATAAAAGACTCAAATTCAACCATTGCATTTCTATAACAATATAAAAATCATTCTATGATAGAAATATATTAGGCCCTGGTTTACTAAGCTATGAATTATTCTCTTGATTTAAACAACTCTGCATCTTGATACATGAAGTACAAAATGGATTCTTAGTTTCACAAGAAATGAAGTAGTCAGAAATCCTTTAGGATTTTATATCTAACATATTATGTAAGAAAAAAATAAGTTAAATGGGATAACACAAATGAAAGCATTTATAAATGTATAGTATGGAATTATTGTTATAAATATTATCCCAAACAGTAAAATGAAGAGTTAATCAATATATAAAATATTTGAGTATAATTTCTATATTTTTGAAGAACTTTAGCTGTTCTATATCAGGGTGATTGATCAAATTCAGATAATTATTTTATTATAGGGCCCAGTACCTATAAACATACAAGAGTATCCAATAGAAAGACATGAAGGAAGAGTCCTAAGCTTTACTGAAGAATGCGCTTCCTGGAAGTTACCGTTGGATGAAACTAATTTAATCTGTGACATTGCTGTATCACATGGTATGTTGGTTTGTTCTTTTGATCTTTTCTTTCTACAATGACTTTTTAAAATGAGAAAGAACTTAAAATAATCGTATGCATCAAGGAGAGGGCTGGTGATTTGGAGATTGGACAGCAATTATATATAATTTAGAACTAATTTCCTGTAACAACCTAACAGAATGCTATTATGGAATCCACATAAGCACTGCTGAGTTTGTGTGCATATGCCTGTTTCTCATTACAATTGTAGCACAAAGTTAAACACACCCAGGAATGTGCTAAAAATAGAAGGGAAAAAGAAAAAGGAGAAACATTGGATTTGGGGGCTGGGATTCTAGTTTGGTGATTACATGAACCACAAAACCAAGGCTGAAGTGATCTGCAGTCATTAAACTTTTCATTGTAAAGAAGACAAATAACAAATGTGAATTTCTGGCATCCACACTTTTGGAGTGATGCCACTACCTGCTGATTCATGCAGTGCCCCGGGTACCTTTAACAGAGGTTCCCCAATTGATGTCAGTTACCAGGGTGACAAAAACAGAAGCAGTGACTGCAGGAAGGGAGAGTCTCTAACTTGACTAAAATGGAAATTGCTGAGGCAAAAAAAAAGTACCTTATTTGTTTCTCTATAGTCTTATCAATATTGTTCATTTTCTAAGTCAGCTATTGCAAATAAATTGATGTTGCAAAACACTTAGAGCTTTTCTTCTTGTTAGTAGTGAAAGATTGCTGCTCATATTAAGATGTTTTGTATTCACTAGTAAAGAGAAAGTATGAGTCTATGACCTTTGGCCCTTGTCTTCTATTTAGGTATCCTAAGTGCACTTCACCACTCCTGTAAAAGCAGCGAGTGAGCTGCTGCATTTTTCTTATTAACAGTGTTGTGGTCTTTCTGTTCTCAGCCAAATGTTCTAGGCAGCCCTGGCTAGTTAGTCAGATTTGACCCTGAATAGTAGAATTCATTTGCTGTCTCCAATATAGTTCAACCTTTTTATTTTAGTATATCCACATCTGCAAGTTTGAATTTTTTGTTATTTTTAATAGATCACCAAAAATAGCAGTTTACAGAAAAGGAATTGTAATAAAAATGAAGTATAGCTGTAAAATCTCATACAAGACAGGCAAAGCTTTATTTAGATCACCAAAAATCATGTTTCTCAAGGAGGAAACTATTACAAGCAAATGGCAAAGATAGAGCCATAAGCTTTCTTCTGCCATCCGCCATCAACCCTGTGGTTGCCAATTAAAATCTGTTGGACAGAGTTAGTTAGCCTCATTTGCAAAAATGTTCTGTTCAATGCTAACAGATAATGAACAACATGGCTCGTGCTAGTAAAGTGCAGCATCTATGAAAGCAACCTGCCCGTTATGCATTTTTCAGGAAGGCTTCACCAAGAACACAGCTGTTCTTTCCCTCCTGTCACAGGTAGGCTGGTCAGCAGCAAGGGTTGCATAGGAGCCTTCAGGAACTCAGGAAGTCTTTTAAAAACAAAACAACACAAAAAAACCTATTCTGCATTTGTGAAAGAAAAAAGCACTTTCTTGGTTAGAATTGAAGTTAATTATATGTCTGTGTGTTTAAGCCAAAGACGCAGTGGTACTGAATGCGTGCAATAGAACAGTTAATACATTTATAAAGTACTTTTCTGCCAGCATTCTTGCTGTATTCTATTGTACTGTACAGCTTAGGAAGCTGCCAAGTAAATGTTAGGCTGACCTTATTTGTGTTCATAATGAAATAATTTAAAAGTCCATAAATCATATACTCTATGATTCTGATATTTGGGCCTGTAATACTTACAGTTTATAGCATCACCTAAATAATATCTGTCTTCCTTAGCACTTCTGTTGATGGCTGTGATTCTTTTTTTTTTTTTTTTCTGTTTATGTGGTACTGAGGAATCTAACCCAGGGCTTCGTGCATGCTAGGCAAGCACTCTACCACTAAATCACATTCCTAGCCCTGGTTGTGATTTTTTTTGGTGGTCCTGGGGTTTAAGTCTTTCATATAATATAATCACATTTATAATACAAATAACAGTATACTATGTAATCATTTATCATACGTATCAGTATATAATATGAATATAGTATTGTGTACATGTTTATAAGATATTATAAATATGGTCCAGATTTTCTAGTACTATCCTCACCTTAAACATATCATACTTTGTGTCTTAATTTTGGGTTCAGAAAATGTACCTACCATAAAAGAGATATTTATTGATCCATGATTTATTTGAAAAGAGAAACTTAATCCCTTGCCTCCACATGTTTACATGAGAAATTATGAGAATCTTAGTTCAGAATCTAGTTACTCAAAGGTTGGGTCACAAATCAGCAACCTTGCCAATCCTTTGAAAACTCACTGGAATGATAGAACCCGAAAGCCACCTGGATCTACTGAATTGTAGTCTGCATTTTCATTGACTTCCCATTTCATTTGGAATTTGAAGCATTAATGATACAATAAAATAAAGAAATTGGGCCTAGATTGAAAAGGAGAAATTTGAAGAACTAGTGACATAATAAAATAAAGAAATTGGGCCTATCTTGAAAAAGAAGATTTTTATAAGAAATAGTCAAATATGAAAAGAAGTTTAGAAATTATTATCTATAGGATTGCCATTGGATTCCATATACAAGGTCCTGAGTTCAATTCCCAGCACTGAAAAAAAAAATCCACAGGACTAAGATGTTAAAAAAAATTAATTATTTATAGTAAGAAAATCCTAAAGACATAGTTAACCATCTAAGAAAATGGAAGATTAGCTTGAAAAACTATTGTCCTTCTGGAAAAATAGTTAGAACATCCAGTACCCTGATATCATGCAAGGAAGAATTTCCTGACACTGAGGATTGTTAAAAATACAATGAAGATATCATGAGATGTGTGGCATTTGGAGCAAATAGAGACTTATTCCCACATCATGCTATCTACATTTAGTGGAAAAACTAAGTAATTTCTAATAGTCTTTTCAGTCTAATTGGTCAAATCATCTACATATCATCCTCTGAGTTTCTATTATGTATGCATTTTCATGCTTCCATTTTTCACTAGACCTCTTGACCAATCTGAAAATTGGTCGCAAATCACAAAATGAAAACTCTTTGTCATTTCAGAAAATGAAAAAAATACTCTGTATGTAGCAGCATGCAATCCTGTTTCCTTATATTTTATGGATATGACTGGAAAAAATGTCTTCTTTGTGGACTTCTTTGACATCTTCCCAAGAATGGCCAGTGGAGTTTGGCAACCTTTTGTAACAGTGGCACCACTAGGAAGTCCCCTCAACGGTCAGGTTATTCTCCATGAAGAGCAGGTAATGTACACCAGCCTGCTCACATGCTACAGCTAAGAGTAACTTGCATGAAGAAAAACCAATAACAGAACTTACGTGCTTTTATTAAGATCAAGGAGAGGGCTTGGGGAAAGGTCAAGAGTTGTATTTTATCAGTAAATACCAGTAGGTAATAGGCAACCATCTTCCTCTAGGTAGAGACCAAGAGTTTTGAAACAGGTTAGTCAGGTTTGTCCACCTCAACACTGAGAGTTGGGGCCACATAATTTTTTATGAAGCTTGCATTCTTCTTGGAAAGGCAGACTACTAAAACAAAAAATAAACATGACAATTTCAAGTCATTTTAAGTGCTACATAGAAATAGGGTAATGTCTAAGGGAGTAATGGGCCTAGGATATAGGAGGTCAGGAGTGTGGATAATACTAACAGGAGTACTGAGATATCTACTCTAAGGAAATGACAGTTGAGACCTAAATGACATTTTTTCTGTAGAGAGCCACTGAATGGAATACACTGAGATCATCCCTCACTATATAATAATGCTCAACTTCCACCTATTACTTCTGTAGATTTGCACACTACGATTTCACTAATAAAGGGCAGATGTTCAGAGTCAGGCTAAAAATATTCCAAACAGATGATATTAGATCAAAAGACAGGTTTTGTTTTCAAATGACAGGCTTTGCTTTAATTAGTGAGGATTCTAAATGTCTAATTAACCTGTATTTTTCCAATAGAAAATAATGTAATGTTTCTGTATACCTATCACCAGCCAGATGTCTATCAAGTATTATACCAGGCATATACATATATATATATATATACACAAATATACACACACATGTGCACACACATAATCTTGCACCTACTGTTGAAATTACTTCAGTGAACAAAACAACAAGAAAAAAGTGTTTATAATCTAGTACAGGAAGATAGACAATAAGCAAAATAAAGAAAAATTATGTCTGAGGCTAGACAGTAAGAAGTAAGAGAAAGTTGAATTGCAATTTTAAATACGTAGACAGGGATTAACTAACTGAAAAGGAGATGTTTAAACAAAGAGCTTGATTGGGTTGAGGAGGGGAACAGACACTTGGAAAATGTGTGTTTCAGGCAAATGAAACCTTACAGTCCAAGACCCAAAGGTGGAACATGCCTCTCTCTCTTTAAGGAAGTGTGTTGGAGGTGATTGGAGGATGAGAATGAGGAGAAGCGAAGTAATGAGTTTACTCAGTTGATTAGGCAGAGATGAGATAGAAGGGGCAATGGGAAGCAGATAAGATGTAGACCCTTCTAGGCCAGCCAAGATTCCAGATCCTGACTGAGTGAAAGGGGACAAGTATTAGAGACTTTTGAGCACCAAAACAGCACGATCTAACATATTTGTAAAGCATTTCTCTGATTTCCCTGTGGTAAATATCCTAGAGGTGCTAAGGCAGAATGAAGAAAAGTAGTTAAGAGATTTCTTTCTAAATGATTGAAGAGAGAGATGGTGGTTTGGAGGAGTGAGGTTAAAAATAGTGATAAGTCCTTGGTATGTTTTGAAAATATAACAAATAAGAGTTTCTAACAGAGCAGATGTTTGGAGTAAGAAAGAATTAAGGACAGCTTTAAGATTTAGTGCCTGAGCAATTTGGATGAGTTGTCCTCAACTAATAGAGAAGGAATCAATTTAGGAGGGAACCACAGAAAACATTGGATTAAATTTGAGATCTGTTGAACTGCCAGATAAACAATGAGCATAGAATTCAACAAAGAGATAAAAACGGGAAATAAAAATTTGGGAGTCATTGATGCATAAATGTCACTTAAACTTGATGTCACAAAACTGAAAGAGATCACAGGAAGGGATGAGGAGTGAATAAGTATAGATTGGAAAGTCCCAAGTGCTAAGCTCTGGGGTGGTAGAATACAAAGGTATCAGGGAGGAAATGAATCAAAATAAAGGATTGAGGAGAGGTACAAAATGCAGGGAGGTATCCTGAAAGGCAAGTGATGGGAATCTCAAGGAGAACCTCATGTTTCCAACTGTCCAGTTAGGTACTGCAATCCATATTTATGTCGGAGAAAACCTGCTTTTGGAGGTTAAAGTCAAATAAGACTGACATCTAAACCACACTGGATCGGTCCCACTAGAAGTAAACTACCTACTCTCATTTACTACAAGCATTTGGGGAAAAGAGTACTATGGTCTGAAACATTAAAAAAACTCATAATAGGAAAATATTAAAGAAGGACAATGCTATTATCTGTATTTGAAGAGCAAAATACTATCGATAAACTATTTTTAAACTATCTAATCAAAAGTAAAATATTACATAAATAACATATTCATAGTCCCCTGGAGAAATACATCAGCTTATTTTTTTTTGAGGACTCTCTTTCATTCAGTTATTTATGAATAAACTTTAACTTTAGTTCTTGTGCAGGTAATTATCATGAATTCTTAGTTAAGCTTTTTTTCTGGTTCTGTTTTTTTGTTTTCTTAATTTCTTTCTTTCCTTTTTTTTTTTGCCAGTCCTAGGGCTTGGGACTCAGGACTTGAGCACTGTCCCTGGCTTCTTTTTGCTCAAGACTAGCACTTTGCCACTTGAGCCACAGCACCACTTCTGGCCTTTTCTATATATGTGGTGCTAAGGAATCGAACCCAAGGCTTCATGCATGCTAGGCAAGCATTCTATCACTAAGCCATATTCCCAGCCCCTCTGGTTCTGTTTTTATGAATTTCTCCACCTTCACTTTCTACTAGAAGCAGAGTTCATCCATATCCAAATAGTCATAATAAAAATTTCTTTCCATCAAACTGAAGAAAGAACTGTAACTTTACAGATTTCCAACAAAATCTTGATGTCATTGTTCTGAGCCCTCTAGCCAGAAGAAAGTGTCATAAAATACACAAGGTATCTCTGTGAATTTTAATATAGTAAACTAATCATCATTGAAAGAATCAACTATTTGGACCATTTATTCAAATAGTCTTGCCAGCTTTTCAGCTGTCAAATTAACTGTTAAATTTACATATATGAATTCTGTAAAAAATACCAGATTTTTAGATTCTCACCAAGTGTTTTGTTTTCTCAAAAGATCCAATTGTTTTGCAACATTGCTGATTAATACCCTGTTCAGTGACAAGGACTTTCATGGGCGGAAATAAAGTTTTCATCATAAAGTTCTGCCTGACTTCCCTGGCTAATGCCTGGTCTCCCAGCTCCTTTACCTGCTACCTTGCTCATCACTCTGGCCAAAGTTCCAGCAGTTTTTCAGAAGGCTGCTTCAATAGCCTAAGCTGACAAACCAAGTGCCTAGGTATATCCACTCTCCCTGTCTGTCCTGTAGACTCCCTATATCTCTGCATCCCCAGAGAAATTATTGTAGCTAACTAACTTATAACATGGCCCTGTTGGGATCTCAAACCTTTTGACTCCATATGAGCAGCACCAAGCTATGAAGTCTAACAACTAGTCATAGCTTTAGTAGAATAAAAGAATGTAGACTTCCAGCGTTTGCTTTTTCTCCACTCTGCCCAAACTGAAAATGAAGCTCAAATATTGTTGAGGATTGTCATGAATAAACCCATTCCTGATCTTTCTAAAATAAAGTTTTGCTACAGACACAGTCCTCTGGCTAGTTAAAGTAGTTGTTAAAAAAAAAAGTTTTTTGCTAAAATATAGTCTTAAGTGAGGAAAGGAAAACTTTGCCATGCCTAAAAATAAAGACGTTTCCCTCCTCCCATGAGATTATTTATTACATCTGCACAACATTTAGAATTTCAGACTTAGGGACATAGAGGTCATCCAGAGGTTACTTTTCTCCCAGTCAAATACAAACATAATAAAATCGCTCACTTGCTTCTATTCCCGCCCTTAAAGCAGTGCCAAAGCCACAGTTACATGTACTCATGTGTGACGTGACGTTCTATTTTTAAACTCAAACAGAATATCATTAGTCATTTGCAGAAGAAAACTATTAACATCTAAAAGAACTAAGCCACAGAACTTCTTCATGCTTCCAATTATAAAAGTAATTCTAAATACAGCAATGGCTGAATATATTGGCTGGACACACACACACACACACACACACACACACACACACACACACACACACACACACACCCATACCTACACACATTCTAACACTTGAAAAGGTAGTTTTAGATCCTTAAAAAAGACTAATAGGGGCTGAGAATGTAGCTTAGCAGTAAAGTGCTTGCCTAGCACGCATGAAGCCTTGGGTTCGATTCCTTAACACCACATAAACAGAAAAGGCCGGAAGTGGCGCTGTGGCTCAAGAGATAGAGTGCTACCCTTGAGCAAAAAGAAGCCAGGGACAGTGCTCAGGCCCTGAGCCCCAAGCCCCAGGACTGGCCAAAAAAAAAAAAGGACAAATAGAAAATGACACTTAACATTTTTATGTTTAATCATATATTTCATTATTTGCTTATTCTTTACCTTAATCTTTTTGTGGGAAAAAGTACATCATTTTAGGGCTTAATTCCAAGTCATTCAAATGCTAAGAATTGATGTCAATGTTGTACATATTTATCAACCAAGAAAAAATTTTCTACATTAACAAAGGTTTAATCTAAATTGGAGGCTTTGTAAATTTTTAACTTATTTATATTTTTTTCTTAAGAAAAGTTCTAAGCTATTTTCAAAACATTCAAATGCCACTGAATAATACTTTTAATGTTAGATATTAACTTTTAAAAGAATATATCATATATTTCTTAATGAAGCATTTAGAATGATACATCTTAAATGTTTATGGAGAAATTCAAATGTTGTCTGCATGCTTAGTAAAATCTTCTCATGCAGTTAAGATCTAAAGTATATGGTATAAACTATGTGGTGTAAATATTGTTTGAACTCCTGAGTGTGTTCATGCAACTTGTAAAATATATTTGGAACCATACTAGGAAGCACTAAATTTTCAACTGAACCATGAATATTTTTGTTTCATTTCTCTCACTAGATTATATAACAAAAGTCATGGGCCATGATTAATCTATGGTTATACTTTTTTGTGTGTTTTAAATACAACCTTATGTAGATTTGTAGAAAGAATAAAAGATATTTTAACTATGCCTCTTATAAGGTAGATTTCAAGAAAGCTGTCTAAATGTAATTTATATCTCTAAATGAACTTTTAAAAATCATTAGTCTTGTACTCTTAGTTCCTGTGCAGTGAAACACAATCATGGATTAGCTAGCTTAGATTTAGAAAGGACTTATTTTAAGAGAAAACTTTTTAAAAATTATATAATTATATAACTACAAATATCTTCCTAAAATCAATCAAACAAATTCTCTATTAAGGAAAACAATTGAGTATCTTCATGATATGTTGTAGTTCAATATCTTTGTCATCCTTTCACTGTAACTTTCATCATCAAACTGCAAAGAGTGCTGAGCTTTTGTTTGTTTGTTTGAGGGGGAGAGGGGGTTTTGTTTTTATTTATTTTATTGGTTCTAGTCCTGGGGCTTGAAGCTATGGCCTAGGTGTTGACCTTAGCATTATACTACTTGCCACAGCTGCACTTCTGGCTTTTTGGTGGTGGTTAACTGGAGATAAGAGTCTCACAGACTTTCCTGCCCAGGCTGGCTTTGAACTGCGATCCTCAGAACTCAGCTTCCTGAGTTCAACAAGATGCTGCTTTAAACAACAAGAAAGGGAAAATATCTTGAACTTTGCACTGTTTTCTTTATTTCCAGAGTAATGTTATCCTCTTGTTAGATACCACTGGCCGAATCCTTCGTCGTCTCATCCTCCCTTTAGAAGAAGTAACATCTAAGAAATCTTCCTGGTGGAGCAAAGAGGAAAGTGTAAGGAATTTTGGATCTGTCTGGCAAATTGCCAGGGTTTTCTGTAGCTTTCTGATCATAAAGATATATGCCTACCCATCTCTTTCAGTGCCTTTTCCTTAAAAAAAAAATCTGTAATGTATAAGAAAGTTCTGTGTTTTACCTTAGGAGATTTTTTTTTTCCTTTTGGAGATACATGTACAATTAAATACCAGTGTGTTCTTTTGGCATCCATCAAACTGACCTGAAGATAGTCACAACTGAACTAGTAAATATCAGCCTTTATAAGGTAGTTGCATATGACACTTGTAATAAATTCACAATCAAACTATAAACTTATAATTGGGACTTTGTGGTATTACTAATTGCCTCTGTCTGATAAATGTTTCAGCTTATGAACTAAATTATGGTAATAAGTGAACAGTATAGTTCAGTTTAGGAAAGTTCATTCTGCCAGTCAGATACAAAATAAGACTTCTTTGGTGCTTTGCAAGACAACAACTATGGGTCTGAAAACTATGAAAATAGGGCTTGGAATATGGCCTAGTGGCAAGAGTGCTTGCCTTGTATACACAAAGCCCTGGGTTCAATTCCCTAGCACCACATATATAGGAAACGGCCAGAAGTGGCACTGTGGCTCAAGTGGCAGAGTTCTATCCTTGAGCAAAAGAAGCCAGGGGCAGTACTCAGTTGAAGGCCCAGAACTGCCCCCCCCCCCCAAAAAAAAAACCTATGAAAATAGAGATTGTCATAAATGAATTCAGGTCTAAGGAAATAACTATTTGTTTCTGTTAAATTTTGTGGTTAGTCACCAGATAACACGCTTATTTCTAAACAGATTTGGTACCATTTTTTAAATTTTTCTTCTAAGCAGTATTTAGTACCTAGTTTTCAGTAAGTTTTGAAATACAGGTTAACCCATGTGTCCTTAAATGTATTGGAAGTGATAAGGAGCTTCTCTGAGCATTACACATTGAAAAACTTTACTTAAAGAAAATAGCTAAAGAGACATGAATATATCCAGCACATGTAATGTGAATGTTTTGTTTTGTTTTGTTTTGCCTTTAGGAAAGTTACAAAATGTGTAAAGAATTTTCACACAAAAACTGGCTAGTATTCTACAAAGAAAAAGGGTGAGCTTTTCGTTGTAGACAATTTCAAAATGAGATCCTTATTTTGTTCCACTTCCTGTTTTAATTTTAATCATTTAGTGTTAAACTAATGCAGACATATTGCAAATGCTTACACTGTAAAGACTCTTCCCACAGTGTAGGACATTGGGAAATTAACATGGATGATAAGACTTGTAATTCTCTAACAGCTACCACTAATGTGGCAGCTGTCATTTTTCATTTTCTTCTCACACATACTTGGACATCAGTTAGAATGCTGTCTCTTCTGTCTCAACTAACATTTTTCTGTTATTACCTAACCTTAAAACTGTTCTTTTTAAGATTGCTCAATAGATCATGAAATGATTATACCATGGTTACTCAACCGTCATCCTCACCATTTCCTTTCAGATACCCCTTTCTTCTACCTTTACAGGAACAGCTTGACTGTACTGGATGTCTTAGAAGGCCGCGCGCACACCATCTCACTTCCCATCAACCTCAGAGCAGCTTTCCTGGTAGCAGAGGACAAATGGCTTCTGGTGGAGAGCAAAACCAATCAGTGGGTGAAACTATCCTATGTCTTAGCTCATGGACTGCTATAGCTCACACTCATTCCTCAGTTGTCCAGCACTCTTACTGTCCACTCTTCCTTGCTTCTGTCTTTTAACAGTTCCTATCTGTGGCTTTAATTCTATAAGTGAGATTTATGAAAAGACCAAGAAAAGAGAAAATTAAAAAGAACTAATTATCTCCTTTCAGGATACAACATTGAAATTGACAGTAAAAAATATTACTTTTATATATGATCCATATTTATTTGGAATTTTCCTGCTTGAATATTAAGAATTCACTGTGCTCTTATCAAGCTGGCGATGTAGCAAAGCAGATTTTTACTTGATTCTCCAAGAGCTACAGTCTCCATCCTAAAGCTGTTGCCTTTTTGTATATAATTTCACAAACTCCATCTTAGAAGTCTTTTTCACCCTGTGTGCTCCTATAGTTATGGTTATGATTGTTGGTGTTGTACTATTCTTAGTGAAGGGTAGTGTGTGGTACTTGGCATTTGGTAAATTTTGGAATTCCTATCTTCATGCAGTATATCCACAAAGTGCAGACACCTTCTGCCCCTCTGCTAACAAATAGAGGTGGTTCCCTGCATGCCACATTGACTATTGGTACATCTACATTTAAAAAAAATCTTTTAAAATTAAAAAAAAAGCTAGTACCAGTAGCTCATGCCGGTAATGAAATCTGAAGGATCGTTGTTCAAAACTAGCCCAGGAAGGAAAGTCCACTCCATGAGACTCTTAGCTCAGTTCACCACCAAAAACCTTGAAGTAGAGCTCTGGCTCAGGTGTTCTACAACACTAGCCTTGATTGAGCAAAAAAGCTCAAGGACACTGCCTAGCCCCTAAGTTCAAGCCCCCGTACTGGCGTGCGCGCGCGCACACACACACACACACACACACACACGGATTACAGTGCCAAGAACTTCTGCCCCTCAGCTGGTCGCAAATCAGAGGTAGTGCTCCCATTTAACTGCCTGTTTTCAGTCATACTAATAGAGAGCCCTATGATAATAAGGTTGTGCACTTTGTATAATAGAAAGTATTTGATGTTTGGATCACATGTAGTACTGTATTGTCTTTGGCTAGTACTGGTTACAACAGTGTAGAGAAGGTACTTGTTAACATGTGATGAAATGCTGACACTGCAAATTAATCTCACACTATTATTAGAAAGTCTTGAAGAAGAGAATACCTCTTAATGGCCTTGGTCTGCCTAGATGATTATTGGAAAAAAGGAAAACTTTTTACTTAGATGTCTTGTTTATTTACAGGAAATACCTTTTAACTAAGTCTGCACACATTGAATCTGAGAACAGTGGGGTTTGCCAATTGTATGTGTTGAAAGAGGAGCTGCCTAGCCCTGGTTTTGGAATTACACAAGGTAAATGCTATGTTCTCCATGTTTATGGTTGTGTGGGTGCATGTATACACCCATACTGTCCTCTAGACTCATTGAAGAATAGCAACATCACCCTGTGTGAAGTCCATACCAAAAGAAAAAACTTAGTAGCTACATTAGAAGTAGAAAATAATAATTGCCACTTTCCAAATACTCATGAGGAAACTCACTCCTTTAAGTGGTGTCTGAAACTATTTAACTGAGAAATCATAATTTTTATTTTTATTTGAGTTCCCAGTCTCATTGAGGATAGCATCTTTATTTTTCCTTCCACAGACCATTAGAATTTCTACTAACTTCATCATAGTTTGGGGAAGTGAATAGTATTCATGCAAAAAATCTCAAATGTTCCTTCCCAACACTAGGTTATTTCAGTTTCACATTTTCCATGCAAAGAGCTGTTAATGATAGATAATATGTGTGGCTAACACAATTTTGAATTCCATAAATATTTGGAATGATTTTGGGAAGATGCTTAGATTGTAAAAACAGTTTTCTTGCATAAAAGCTGGTTAATGCACTTTAAATTGTTTTTTAACTGTTCTCTTTTCTGTTTAAGTTGTTAAAAATAAAATCTTGCAAAAATGAGATGCATATTAGGAACATATCATATCTAAAATGTCTGACCTTTTTCAGAAATGGAGTTCAGCCTTCCTCATAAAATTTCAAGTGATCAACTATCGTCTGAAAATCTAAGTTCAGCTGTGGGACAGAAGATTGCCGCTCCCAACCGAATTCTCTCAGATGAAAATAGTTATGCCACCATAGTTGTCGGCTTCCCAGATCTCATGGTAAGAATCAACTTTTAAAATTAGTGATTCTTTTCTTTCCCTCAGTTTGACCTATAGTCAGGTAAACCTATTTGAAGGGTAATTTAAAAACTTAATAATTTTCAAATCAAATCTGTATTTGAAGTCAGTCATTTAAAAAATGTTCACCTATATAGTTTTAATCCTTTAGAATTAGTGTTTATAATCTAATACAGTGATGTGATTTAGTATGTGATACACAATGCCTGATATACTCAAGGTGACTTTTTTCAAGTTGTAAACTAAAAATTTCAACACTCGTGAACACCAATTCACTTTCCTTTGAGTTTTGTTCTGATTTATCTTATTTTGGCATTATCTAGGTAAGATTATCGTAAGGACTCAGCTTATCTTTCTCCTAAATATGCCCTTCTGCTGTTTCTTAGGTTATCTGCAAAGGTGAGGCTATTTATAATTGACTTTGGGTGAAACTGGACACTGTCTTCCTCTAATGAAAATCTGCAGAAAGGAAATATAAAGTTCATTTCAGTACAGATTATCATCTAATAACCTTAGATAGCTCCATGTGTTCTGATGAAGCATTTAATTTTAATAATTTCCTTTGTAGCTTTTATGTGGGCTGATAGAATCATTTAAAGATAATACACCAATCCCATATGCCTCAACATTTTTATGTAATTAATGACTGCTGAGTGCTTCAGGATATAAGACATTTGCAATAGTGGATACGATGTGACTTAGGGCTTTGCCATATGCCTTCCTAAGTATTAAATAAAAAGCATTAGCTATTATGTAATATAACTCAAAATGAAATGTGTTGTTGCAATGTGTCTACAGCAGCCTTAATGAAAGGGAAGAGAGATGTTTAATATGCTTTTTAGTTTTGCAGATGAAGAAATAGATAAATTAAGTCACCCTAGGGAAAAAGATCTTATATAAGGGACCTTAGACTTGAGCTAAAGTGTGACTAACATTCTAACTCATGCTATTTCTACTATACTACCTTCTTTCTGCTTCTATGTGAGGTTCTTTGTATTATTTATAGAACTATTAGTTAAGGAGTATGCCACCTTGCAATTAGCTTTTTTTTTTTGGCCAGTCCTGGGCCTTGGACTCAGGGCCTGAGCACCATCCCTGGCTTCTTCACTTCTTCCCGCTCAAGGCTAGCACTCTGCCACCTGAGCCACAGCGCCCCTTCTGGCCGTTTTCCATATATGTGGTGCTGGGGAATGGAACCAAGAGCTTCATGTGTAGGAGGCAAGCACTCTTGCCACTAGGCCATATTCCCAGCCCGCAATTAGCTTTTTATATAATTATGAAAATCAAGAAATGGTTTTCTTAACCTTCTGTCAAAATAGCTACTTAAAAACTCTATTCTAGAAGTATGATTCTCAATAGTGAACATTAAATGAATTCCATTTATTATATATAAAAAAAAAGACAAGAAAGTCAGGCACAGTGGCACACTTTTGTAATCACAGAACTAGAAAGACTAAAATGATTAAAGTTTCAGATTAGCCATTATATAGTGAGTTCCAAGCCAGCCTGTTACATTATCTCAAAACCAAAAAGAAGGCCAGGTATAGTGACACATACCTCTAATACCAGCACTAAGGAAGAGCTGAAGTTGGAGGAGCTGAATTATGAGTTTGAGACTAGCCTGGACTACATAGTGAGACCTTTCCTCAAAAGACCAAGCAGACAAAAAAAAAAAGACAAGGATCAGTTCTATTAAAAACTGTACTATTACAAACATAATACACAAAGGAAAAATAGATTAAATATACTGGCTGGAAATATGGCCTAGTGGCAAGAGAGCTTGCCTGGTATACATGAAGCCCTAGGTTCAATTCAAGCACCACATATATAGAAAACGGCCAGAAGTGGCGCTGTGGCTCAAGTGGCAGAGTACTAGCCTTGAGCAAAAAGAGGCCAGGGGCAGTGCTCAGGCCCTGAGTCCAAGGCCCAGAACTGGCAAAAAAAAAAAATTAAATATACTTTATCAAAATTTAAAACTTCTATAAAAGATAATGTTAAAGGCCAGACACCAGTGGCTCACACCTGTAAGTGTAGCTACTCAAGAGGCTAAGATCTGAGGATCTCGGTTTGAAGCCAGCCTGGACAAAAAGTCCATGAGATTCTTATCTCTAGTTAAACACAAAAAAGTCACGGATGGAGCTGTGGCTCAAGCAGTAGAGTACTAGCGCTGAGAAAAAAAAAAGCTCAGGGACACCACCCAAGCCCTGAATTCAAATCCTAGGATTAGCACATATACACACATATGAAAAAAAGGAAAAAAATACTATACTACTGGGAGCGATGCATAAGTGGCCCAGAGCCTGACAGCAAGTACTCATCCCTGAATTCAAACTCCAGTTTGAAAAGAGAAGAGAAAGGAAGAGAAGAGAAGAGAAGGGAAAGGGAGAGTAAAGGCCACAAAAAGTACACATACATACACACACACACACACACAGCAGAACAGAAGGCAGTGTCTAGAAACAGATGCATGTGAATGAGGAGTGCCTATATGACCGCATTGGACACCAGTGGACAAGGGCTGGTGGTATTTGGTCAAAAAGCTATCTATATGGGAAAGGATGAACTTGGATCCTGCTCCACACTGTTCACTGAAATAAAGTCTTATTGGTTAAGGACTTAAACATGAAAGATACCACTTTAAGACTTAAAGAAAACAAAGGAAAAATATACCTTAAAACCTTAGGAAGGGCAGATGCATATGGTTAAACATTTTAAAGTAATGAATAAGAAAACAGTTAAACTTATAGGAGACAGTGACATGTGGTTAGAAAAGGCCATTCCAAGGGCTTTAAAGCTGTGTAACTTGTATTATTTGTGTGTGTGTGTGTGTGTGTGTGTGTGTGTGTGTGTAGTAGATTTTGCTTATACTGTGTTGGTTTGTTTGCTTGGCTGATACTTTGATTTTGAGCCATGACTCCAACCCAGTTTTTCATTTGTTATTTTGAAGACAGAATCTCATAATAGACTTTTCAGCCAACGCTGGCTCTGAACCACAATCCTCCAGATCTGAGCCTCCCACATATAGCTAGGATTATAGATACAAACCCGCTGTCACATTATTCTGCTATATCTTCTTTTAGCTGTAATTTATTTCAGAACAAAAAATAATTTTGTATACATTTCACACTTGTCTAGAATATAATGATTGGTGGAGCAGCCATCTCCTGGACTAAATTAAAAATGGCTGAGGAATAATGTGATTTTCTTATGTGTGTGAAACTTCTTAAAGTATTACACTGTAAAATTTATGGTAAATATAGTATACTATTACTTTAATCTCGCTTTTTTTTGTAAGAAAACTTAGCAGAGCTTTATTGAATAAGTAAGCAAGCAGATAAGCAGACAAAAAGCAAACAAATATACAAGCCGGAAAGCAGAAGCAGATTCAACAGAGTATGGATGCTCTCAAAGGGAGAGATACCTTTTCTTCTTTCTTCAATCTCTATTTTCTTCTTTTTTCTTCTCAGTCCCCCAGTGAAGTTTACTCTTGGAAGAGGCCATCATCATTGCATAAACAGAGTGGCACAGATATAGCATTCTATGGAGGGAAGAAGAGAACTGGAACTCCAAGACAGAGCAATTGTGTGACTCTCATAGGTACTAATCAAGTAGTCAGGATTTTACCCCCGGGAGAAGTCCCTCTAAAGGACATCTACTCAAAAGGTAAGAACTTACCAACTCCTCATTTACCAAGGTGATTAAGGGCAGCTTGCTTTTGGAAGAGGGCATTTAGTTTGTCATTGTTACTTGATATTTGTAACTAGACATTTATGTAGATCATTCTAGAAGGTGAGACTTAACAATAAAGACCCACGTGTGTTTGGAAAACTCTCCTTTATCTCTACATGGTGTGTGCTCATGGCACTGCGGTAAGAACTTTTTTTGTACTCACACTGGGGTCTCTACAGTTGTTCAAGGGGCATGAAGGAGGTCATTGGGAAGCATCCTAATGTGAAACTTTTTATTTTTTTAATTAAATTTTATTGTTAAGGTGATGTACAGAGAGGTTATAGTTACATAATAAGGTAGTAAGTACATTGCTTGTCATATTTGTTACACCCTCCTTCATTTTTCTTTCCCTTCCCCAGTTTAGATAAGCATATATACAATATCCAGTGTACCAGAATCATATACAGTGACCACAGGGGGTACGCCGAAGGAAATTCACCTAGTACTTTAAACATAATGACAACAGTAAAATGCTTGTGTTTCCATCTCTTGGAGTTCATTTTGGTTAGCCTCATCTTATACAATCATATGTATGTAGCTGTTGAGCTATTGTGAAAATTTTTATTATATATCCACTTTTTTGTCTATAAATACAGTAGAAACATATTAAACCTAGTAGCTAACAGGCATGTATCAAATTAAATATCTAGAAGAAATGAGTTTTAACATAATCTCATCTTCCCTTTGAAATTTTTCTTGGTTATTTAGCCTGACAGCCTTTCTACCTTTTTCTGACCTTGGCACCCTGCATATAAACTGTCCCCACTGTTCATGGGAATTGGACGATCAACACTCTAGCTGTGCCTTCCCTTTAATGGCTAGTGAACTAATCTGTAAATACAATTTACACTTTTCTTTGAAATCCACCTGGATTATCATGGAATGGAAATGTGCTGGGCCTCCATCCTCTCTACAGTGTGGAAACATTTACAATGAATGGACAAGCATTTGGATAAGTTTGGAGGAAAACCTGTCTACAGTTTTCACTTCCTTAATTCATTCATGAATTCTGCTCAGGGATAGCCATATGGTACTTTTGGTATATATTCTTGTATCCTGAAATGATTGAGAAACTTTAATTTGGATTATTTGAAGTGCTTATCACCACTACCACTCCCTTTAATATTTCCCAAAGTGCTTTAAAGCCACAAATTCCCTTTACTGATATGTGAAAATATTTTTTAATACCAGAAGTAAATTTCTTACTTTCTCCTTGAAATAGCAGACCCAACCACTAATGCATTTTCTCAACCTCTGTGCTGTGAAATCAATTTGCACAGCAAAAGAAAGGAAAACTAGACAAAAAAAGGTTTTAAAAATAAGTCAGCTTATGTTGCTCTCATAGGAAACATAAAAAACATTCTCATTTTTTTTGAAATGTCTTTAAGTGATTTTAAGCCAAAATGTTTAACTTGGTTAGTGAGTCATGTCTAGTCATCTCATCAATAACTGGCCGTTTTGGGAAAAGAATCCTGATCCATACATAATTGAACTTAGTTCATCTAGGTTTTAGTAGCAAGAATTGGCAAATATGATACATGTGTGAACCTTTATCCAAGATTGCCCTATATCCTACACTGTACAGTGCATATTATATGTGACTTACAATAGATATCCTCACTTTCTTTATGGCCATGTGGCACAGCCAGCCTAGCAGGGTGGTCAGATTACACAGTAACTTTTTGTATTTACCCATCCTTTCTCTGAATGTCTCCTTCTCTTCCTCTTTAGCTTTTGGCCCCCTAGAACCTATCTTTCCTTGACTTTCTCTTCCACTCAGACCTGGCTTAAGTTCCATATTTTCCACTATGGAATTCTTTCCAACTCTTCAAAGGCCCATAATGGCTTAAAAAGAAAAGAAAGGATATGGGGAAATTAATGCAACACATTTGAAACAAATAAATACAGATGGACAAATAATACATACAAAAATGTCCAACATCTTTACCTATTAAGGAAATGCAAATCAAAACAACAATGAAATTCCATCTTACCCCAGTCAGGATGTTCATCATCAAAACAATAACAATTGCCAGCAAGGATATGAGAGAAAGGTGCCCTTCTGCACAATACTGTTGGTAGGTAGATATATGTGTGTGTGTGTGTGTGTGTTGTGTGTGTGCGCGCATATATATATACACATACATATATATACATACATATACATACATATACATATACATATATATATATATACCAGTCCTGGGCTTGGACTCAGGGCCTGAGTACCGTCCCTGGCTTCTTTTTGCTCAAGACCAGCACTCTACCACTTGAGCCACAGCGCCACTTCTGGCTTTTTCTATATATGTGGTGCTGAGGAATCAAACCCAGGGCTTCATGTATGCAAGGCAAGTACTCTACCTCTAGGCCATATTCCCAACCCAGAAATATATTTTTAAAAGAAAAAAAAACCTAGTAATAGAACTTTGATCTGATTCTTCTATACCACTCCTGGCTTTGTAACCAAAGGAATCAAAGGCAGTAGGCAATAGAAATACAGTCACACCCAAGTTCATTATAGCACTGTTCATAGTAGCCAAGCTATAGATTCAGCCTAAGTGTCCATCTGTGGGAGAGTTGATTTTTTTAAATTGCATATACTATATTTATTTGGCCATCACAAAAGACAAAATCAAGTTGTTTATAGGAAAATAGATGGAACTGGAGATTATCATGTTAAGCAATATATGCCAGACTCAGACTAGTATTATGTATTTTCTCTTATGTGTAGAATCTAAAAATAATAATTAATTAAAAGATATGAAAGTAAGCCAGGTGCTGCTGGTGGCTCATGCCTGTAATCCTAACTACTTAGGAGGCTGAGATCTGAGGATCACACTTTGAAACTAGCCTGGGCAGAAAAGTCCATGAAACTCTTATCTCTACTAAACTATACAGAAAAAGCCAGAAGTAGATAGTTGATCTATGATGGCTCAAGTGATAGAACACTAGCCTTGAGAAAAAGAATCTCAGGGACAGCACCCAGGCTCTAAGTTCAAGTCCCAGGACTAGCACAAAAGAAGAAAAAAAAGACATGAAAGACAACAAGGAATAGGGATAAAAGTGGGTAATGGGGAAAATACAGGCAGTGCTTCCATACATTATGAAAATGAAGTAATAATTCACATTTAGTATAATTAATATAAACTATTTTAAAAGGAATAAAAGGGAATCTTCCTTCTTATTTTGTGAGTACTTTAAGACAACATCTCTTTCTGTCTCTTCCCAAGTTTTTCTTGGGATATATGGCACAAAGTAAACTCAAACATGTCTTGAATAATTAAGAGAAATGTTGTTATTTTTTTCAGCATTCCTCTTAAAAACACTTTCAACTTCAAACATGAAATTAAAATTCATTTGTTATTTGTGAACAAGGTTAAATGAATTCAGTGTGGACATTCTAGACATCTCATTCTAGTGTGAAATTATAATAAAAATTAGATAGGTAGGCATAAAGACAGAAAAACAGAACATAGGCAAAACTCTTTAATGATATAGATTTGGAACTGTAACCTCTCTGTAATTCAGTTTGATAAAAAATATATATAAAAAAGAAATACCTCAATGGGTAATAAATGAGATCAAAAACTTTTTTTAAAAAAGACATAGATTTGGTATAGATAAGTCTTGTTTTGTTTTCAGATGTCTTAGTTGCCAAGATTATGTTTAATGGGGCTATTTTATAAATAGATACTAACCTAAACACAGCTCAAGTTGGGATTGTGTGGAACAAAGTCCCTTCCAGTACTGTCCAGCTAAGTGGTCTCAAGCAAGTCCCACTGTTACATTACCTCTGGAAAACCTCTGCTTCCTCATCTCTCAAAACAGAACAACCAATGTATCACAGCTAGGAAACATGAGAGCCAGGACTCTACAGCAGGTTAGTCTGCTATAAACTGAGTGCTAATTCTGCCACTGTACAATTGCGACTAAGCACATTGTGATATCCTAAAATAGAAGACAGAATTCAGATGATAACATATTTTCAAATAAACTGTAACTGCCGAATCATTGACCCATTTAGGGAAACAAAGATAGTAGGAATGAACAACAGGTTATTTTCAGATAGTAAAGAATTACAGCCTAATAAGTGCTTTTTTTTTTTTAAACCATCCTTGTATTTCCCTGAAGGAGTGATAATTTTCAAAGTCTATTTAAGACAACTGGGCTTGGCCTAGTGTCTTATCAAATAGGTCCCAAAATTCCGCTCTTGACTTCCTTTGGCTTTTAGCATTCTTGGGTCCTGCTTTGGTATTAAACAGTCATTTAAAATTTGATTCATGTCCTAACTCATTTGCAGGTGTCACCCCCCCAGAGACAGCTGGTTATATAGAAGTTACTGATCTTCAATCAAAGAAACTCAGATATATCCCCATTCCCAGGTAATTCACATCACCTCTGTTCTTAGCTTGATATGTCATTTAAAAAATGAACTGAGGGGCTTGGAATGTGGCTTAGTGATAGAGTGCTTGCCTAGCATGCATGAAGCCGTGGGTTCAATTCCTCAGCATTACATAAACAGATAAGGCCAGAAATGGCACTGTGGCTCAAGTGGTAGAGTGCTAGCCTTGAGCAAAAAGAAGCCAGAGACAGTGCTCAGGCCCTGAGTCCCAAGCTGCAGGAATGGCAAAAAAAAAATAAAAAAGAGAGAGAGAGAGAAAGAACCGAGTTCTTACCAAAGATGCTGAAAAAAGCATGTTTTTTGCTCCCTTAAATAGTGATCTCTTTTTTCCTCCAAGTTACAGTTGGTTTATATCTTGCTCTTCTTCTGCATGCTTTAGTGGCATTTTTATTTCCATTTCAGAAAAATATTCAAGTATTGTAAAATGTAAGTCTAATAGCCTCTAGTTTTCAATCTCTTTTGTCCAATTGGGTCTCATGCTAAGTTTTTTTTCTTTTTGGCCAGTCCTGGGCCTTGGACTCAGGGCCTGAGCACTGTCCTTGGCTTCTTCCCGCTCAAGGCTAGCACTCTGCCACTTGAGCCACAGCACCCCTTCTGGCCGTTTTCTGTATATGTGGTGCTGGGGAATCGAACCTAGGGCCTCGTGTATCCGAGGCAGGCACTCTTGTCACTAGGCTATATCCCCAGCCCTCATGCTAAGTTTTTGTGTACTAGAAATAGCATTGCTAGTATTGCAGAAAATTTAAAAATTATTAACTCTATATTAGTTTTCTGCATTCAAAAGTGTCAAAGGATTTTAAATAGCATTTGTTTAATATTGTTTCTAAATATGTTACTGTGTCCTTAGTTGTGATGTCATACAGTAGCTAATGGATTCCCAGACACTTAGAATTGCACTCATTACCATTCATTGCTTCTATCATTGTCCAGCAGTGAAGCAAAGCCTTTAAACTACGTAGGCTTGACATACAAAAGCAGAAACAATAATGCTATCACCCTTGAAGAATGCAGGTGTCCTTACCTGTAGGACAGTATATGACCTGCTTTATGTGCATCCATTGCTTGTCTCCTCTCTCAAGCTAAGCTTGACCCTTCTTTGATCTGCTTGACATGGTCTTTTTCTCACGTTTTTCCCTTCCCTGCAGGCCAGAGACTCCTTTTTCTAATCCTTCTCCACTATTATCTGGGTTAAGGTCATATCCCCTCCTCTCATGTACTTTCTCACCTGTGCCTGGTCCTCTACACCCCAGTGGATAAATACCTGACATACTCCTCCTTCCCAGGAGCCTATCAGTCACACAAAATGCCACTAGGCCATCTTTCTTCTCCCTTCTCCAGCCCCCAGAAGAAAATAGCTCAACATGACAGTACAAAGAACTCAGCAGCACAGTTTCATTTCCTGGGACTGTTAATCAGATTCAAAAAGTATGAAAGATGAAATCATTATTCCAAGAAAGAGATTTCTTTTTTCCAATATATATTAGTATAACCTCTTGGAACACCTTAATGTACTGGCTTATTAGAAAATGACTTTTAGTCATTTAAGGAAACACCTTATTCTGTATTAGTTGTATGCTTATTAAAATAGATGAGTTATTTATAATAAAAACAAAGAATACCTAATTTTAGCATCTGTAAACTATTAATTAGTAGAGTGTCTGCCTAGCAAGTGTGTCAGGCCCCAAGTTCAAACCCTGTTAGTGCAAATAATAATAATATGTAATTCATGACTTTATGAATTCCTTGTATAGGCTCACATCACTTTCTAAGTTAGCAAAGGCAAAATTGAAATAGAAATGCTAATGGAAAGCATATTTAAAACATAGGCTCCTCATAGATATGGCAGGAGTTAGTCTACCAAGGCTGTTGGGGGATGCATGAGTTGCCTGGACCGCATTTCTCCCTGACAGTAAATTGCTGGTATCATCTGGGGTACACAAAGAAAGGAAATTGTTACTATTTTTGTCTGTTACAAGCAGATCTGTTGGTTTCTTATCTCTTATGAATTCAAGGCTGCTATAACAAAAGACCACCAGCTAAATGGCTTATGTACCTGCTCTGTCATGATCTAGAAGCTGAGAAAGCCAAAATTGAGGTGGCAGCCAGTTCAGCTCCCAATAAGGACTCTGGCAGATGGCTGCCTTCTTACTAGCATGTAGAGGAGAGAACACACAGCCTATAGACACTTCTTATCTGGACAGTCCCATTATGGGGGTTCTGTCCATATGATCCGGTCTGAATCTAGTCACCTCCCAAAGGCCTTGCCTCCTGATACCATCACAATGGGAGTTATGGCTTCACCATGTAGATTTGGTGGGACACAAACATTTAGTCAGTAATAAATTCTTTAAAGTTTAGTGACTATAAATCACTTCAGCTTCATTATGTGGATTTTCAATAGCTTATGTGCTATTATTAATAATAAAAATACCTTAAGGAAGTATTTGTGGTTTGCTTTTTTTTTTCTTATTTGTTTTTGGCAGCATTAGAATTTGCTAGGCAGGGACTCTATCACTTGTGCCATGCTGGTTTTTCTTTTTGTTACTTTGGAGATAGGATCTCAACTTTTTGGCCTTATGGGTGTGAACAAGTAGGCCCACCTTTTTTTGTTGAGGGGAGGTTCTCACTAACTTTTGAACCTAGTCTGGCCTTGAACAATGATCCACCCAATCTGTAAGCTAGGATCGTAAGCAGGAGCCACCACACCTAGCAAAAATCTTTGTTTTTCATATTCATTATTGTCTTGTCTTATGTTTACAAATTCGTTTTTTTTTTTTACAAATTGTTTTTTTTTAAGCCTCATTTATCCTCATTACTTCTTTATACTATGACATAGATAAGAGCAGATATAAAGGAACTAATGATGTTGTAAACACATTTTTGTGTGTGTGCCAGTTCTGGGGCTTGAACTCTGGGCCTGAGCACTGTCTTTGAGCTTTTTTATTCAAGGCTAACTTAGACTCTACCAGTTGAGCTACAACCACACTTCTGGCTTTTTGGTAACTAATTAAAGAGTCTCATGGACTTTCCTGCCCAGGCTGGCTTTGAACTGTGATCATGAGTAGATAGGATTCCAAGTGTAAGCCACCAGTGCCCAGCTATGAACACACATTTTAAGCAGTAAAAGTCATTGCAAATTTATCATGTGCTTTGTTGGTATGGTTTCTTAGCTGCACTTTGGATTCCCTTTCCAGTTCCAGCTCCCTCTCACCATACACCACGTGGCTATCTGCTATTTCTGACACGGATGCGCTGCTGGCTGAGTGGGACAAAAGCGGCGTCGTTACTGTTGACATGGGAGGGCGCGTCAGGCTCTGGGAAACTGGACTTGAGCGTCTCCAGCAGTCACTCCTGGAGTGGAGGAACATGCTGGGGCAGGATGGTGACCAACATATGCAGGTAGCCCTTGAATTTAATTCTAAACACACAATTGGGAAAACTGGCTCAAGCACTCAAGATATCGTTGCTTAAATAATTAATCTTTAAATTCTTAAAAAACCAAGTCTAATAGCATAAATGTGAAAATGTAGAAATGTGCCTTTGTTAAAACATGCAGGTTCCTGACATGACCATACACAAATACAATCACCAACTTATATTTTTTACCCTCACATGTTAGCCAGTTTCTAGCAACACCTTAGCATCTGTTCTCACTTTCACTGCCATCATCAACACATCTACTAGCTACCTAGGCAACGGAAACACTTAGGACCTGGCACCTGGTAGACTCATAGAAACCTCGAGATACATAGTACTCAAACTGACATGTTCAGTTGAAACCCCTTTGTACAATACTTCAAGATAACTTGAAAAGCAACCTCTAGACAAGGGAAAGTTAGCAAAAGAAGCATTCAATAGAGCTTTTATCGACTGCCTTCTATCCAGATACCGCAAAATTAGCAGTTACAATGAGTTGACACAAGGTGCCAAGCAGAGAACATGGGACAGGCCACCAAAGCCAAAGGAAAGCCAGCCAGCCCAGGAATTGCTCAGTGAGCTCCTACACTGTTGTGTGGAAGGATGAGGAAGGCATCATAGTCCATAGGAAGCACAGAATAAAAAGATTGGTATTGGTTTGTAATGTTTTTTAAATTTTAATCTTCAGAACAAAACTTCCCTTGTTTACATATCATCCTTATCCACCAAAAAGAAAGGTACCTTCCTGCCAGAATGGTTGCTCTGCAAGAGCCAGTCAACAAGACACTTCCACCAATTATGACATCAATAATCGACTGTATGATTATTTTGCAACCAAAACAGAAATACCTGTATGTGTAGATGAAATACACACTTCTGTTAGATCCTTGAAGGCTTAAAGGAATGTTTTGAAAATCTCAATCCAAAGTCAGCTAGCAATTGCACATCCTTTTGAAGGCACAACAATGTGTCATTTTAATTAAAGCAAACATGACTGCTCTAAAATAAACATGGAATTAGGAACAGCGGACTGTTGCCACAACACATGAATCCTTCTCCATATCTATCCACTATCCAAAACAATATTTGAGAACTCATTACTTAGGATTCCATCTCTTTTATTATTAAACACTAATTTCTTCCTTCTTTGAATTAAGCTTCTGTTTTTTCTATAATAGCCATTGAGGCCTAATAGTAAATACTATTGTGTTTGAATTTCATCTACTTTGGCATTCTCATATGTTGTAAAAAATTAAAGGTCATATTTTCCCATGGTCAAGCTTTGTGACCTAAAGCTTTACTTTTTTTCCTCAAAAGGACTTTATAAGTGACCTTTGCTCATGAGTTTCATGATAGTTCTTGATTGTCCCAAAACTCAACCTCTTTTTATGTTGTCACCAGGTAGCTCTTCTCTTTTAAAGACTTCTTCATTTTTTCCCAGCTCCTAGCATAGTGACTAGTATTCAACAGTGATCTTTATTGCTACTCACACTTAGATCTACTAAGTGTGTTATAGGTAATTGAAGCTATTTGATCACAACTGGATTTCTTTCAACTATCACAAATTATTTATTGCATGCTTACATGTACACAAATCAATACATATTCAGTGAATAAATAGCATAGTTATATATAGCTAAGTTAGAATTATAGCACCTAACATCTCAAGAATGACCAAACTATTTGGCTCCATTGTACAGTGCATTATCTGAACTTTTCCTAAATGCAGTATTTTCTAGGAAATAAATAGTTTTATGACCCCAGCTCAAAGTTAAAATTTAACAGAAATTAGACACATTTATTAATAAAGTTATGCAAATCAGAATCAGATGACAGTTTCTTTATAAGACTAGGATTGCCATTTTGTTAGTGTTTGTCTTTTATATCTAAGATTCCAATTTGTTGAACAAAATACAAAATACAAATACTTGTATTTGTACTTAACCAAGAAACAAATAGTGAGCATACATCTTTATGTTAAATGATGGGGATGAATTGTCCCGTCTGCCATTGTTTTAACTTTTTGTGAAGTCTCTTGGTAACTACTGAGAAAAATCACTTAGCCCCACTTATGTAAGTCTGCTCTTACTGTTTTCAAGTAGATTGTTCTAAATAAGAGTCCAAATGTAAACAGGAGTCATTGCAAGGAGTAAGTAACATTTCTCTTCTTCAATCCTTTCCTCTTTGATCATTCAGGGTGCCTCATTTATGGATACCTTATTTGACACAGGTCTGCTTCCAACTTTGGAACTTGGAAAATAACTCTCATAGAAGTTGTGAGAAAAAAGTAATTGGTACCCTATCTACATTTACTGACTCGAAGCAGGGTTCCTTGTTACTGATGGAAATAACCTGATCTCCATCTAGTGGCCAAATGGGTTTACTACACATCACTTTAGGAGTTTAGCACTTCTGAGTCGCCCCCCCAGGCCTCCAGACTGAGATTTCCATCATACTCTTTCCTTGTGTAGCTCCTGCCATGAGTAGGTGCTCATTTAGGTCAGCAGTAAGGCCTTGAAAATAATCTTCCAAACCATGTGCTGCAACTGAACCCCACCTTTCCCCAATTTCTCAGCATAGTAGGAAATAAATTGTCTATATCTTCTACAGGTACCTGCTTTTAAGCCAGTGTTGATTTCATTTTTTGTCAAATTAATTCACTGGCATATTTTTTAAATGAGCATAAGCTTGTAAGAGAATACTTAACTGAACTCGGCATATAAAATGTGTTCATTAATGTGACATGCTTTGACAGCGTATTTCTCCTACAGTAAACAACTGTGACAACAGATTCAACGCACTATTGTAATTATAGTTCCTTGAATCCATTATTTATTACTTTTACACTTCATGTTTTTACAATTACGAACTAAATATAAGCCAAACTTTTTCCAGTCATATGCCATAGTATTCTCTATAAGTACTTTTTTCATATTTTTACTTTGTTGCATTTATATTCTTCTCAAGAGTGTTAATAAACCTACACCATAAGTTTTACCAGAAATCAACTCAATCTTCTCTAAAGGCTCCTAGGCACTATTTTGTAAGACAAAATGTTTAAATGGGTATAGCTACACATATCATATTCTAATTACAGTAAGAAATCAGGTAATAGATATTCCATATGTTGCTGGGAGAATCTCTTTGAGGCCTTTGAGTAGTACTTCCTTAACTGCATACTTTAAAAATGGATAGAGTCTGCTGCTAAAACTCATATGGATTAGCATTTATGGATACTTTTAGATAGACACAAACTGCTGCCTTGTAGGTATGAATTTGGTGTTTGAGAATGGAGAGGAGAGAGATAGAAAAGATACATAGAAAAGATACTAACCTATTATTAATCACCATTAATCCAACACTATAGAACTATAAGTAAATGTAGTTTTAACATATCAGTAACTGAGGTTTGTCTTCCTGTTTTTGTTGTTGTTATTGCTTTGTTATTGTTTCAAGACAGGATTTCCTACATATTCTGAGCTAGCCTTGAACTGTGTAGTGCAAGCTTGTCTTGGACTTAAAATCCTCCTGACTCAACCTCTAGAGTGCTGGGATTGCTAGTGTGCATCACTGTACCTGGCAAAATTGGACTCTCTCTAACTACTAGTCTAGCATGTTTCCTTTTTTTCTTTTTAAGCTTTCAGTAGATGTCCAGATCTACAGTAATTTCGGGTTTTGAAAATCCCTGATTTATACACTTGCCACTCTTGGTAAATTTGGTTTTTCAGCCTACAGGTTAAGTTATTGCCAAACCATCTGGTGGTACACATTTTGTTTTTTTTTTATTGAAAAGGGCGTAGTCTGTTCTTGTATTTTGTTCATTGCTTTAGACTGAGTCAGGGTCACTATTATAGAATGACTATGTTTTGAAGGATTGTTGCATGTACATATGTCCACAGAAATCTTTCTTGGCCTTTTAACTTTATAATTCTCTGTCATATCTCCTAGTGATATGTCAACGGACCTGGCTCTTACCAAGATGGTCTAGCTGTTTGCCTAGGTGGTAACCCTTAATCAGTGCCTCTAAATGATTTCTCTATCACTTATTCCTATAAGACAAATCCAGCCAAAGAAATTCATTTTGGTTTTCAGGTGTAGCTACTGACAGTGCATGATCCTCCCTTGGGAAGGGTAGTAAGACAGTGGACCAATAGGCCAATAGCCAGTCCATTTGGCCTGCTCTCCTTTGGATAAGTGGGGCTCTATTCGGTAACTTTTTTCATTTGTATGGCCAAAGTAGTTGACAGAAATGACTTTTGAGGGGAACCAGGATTTGTTGTGGCACATGGTTTCGGGAGTTTCAGTGTATGGTCACTTGGCCCCCAGTACTTAGGCAGGACATCATGGCCAGAGGTGCATATGACAAGAAGAGCTTTTCTCCCCATCGCAGACAGGAAGCCAAGAGAGGATGGGACTGAGAGCCAGGTATAAGCTTCAAAAGCACAACCTCAGTGGCTTATTTCATCCAGCCAAAACCCACCTCCCAAAGTTTCCACAGTCTCCCAAAATACTGCCACCAGCTGGCAACCAGTGAAAGATTGAGCCTATAGGAGACAGTTCATATTCAAGCCATATGCAGAGGGTTATTAACAATGTTTGCTAATTTCCATGGTGTAAACCTCTTTTCCATAACGGATTCCAAGCTACTAAGAGTTAACAGTGTTTGCAAAATTCCTGTGTACTAAGTATTTCTCACAAGCTGGTACCGTTTGGCTCCAGGATGCCACTGGTTTAATTAAGTCTTTATCAACCAAATCCCTGAAGAGATATATGACAGTTACCTAAGAACAAAGCCTTTCAAAAATAGGGCAATGCAAATATGAATAGAGAGAGAGAGAGAGAGAGAAAGATAACAGAAAAGAGGAAGGAATGCAGATCACTTGGGTCATATCATGTCATGCTATATAGGAGATGTGGAAGCCCTCAGTTGTGCCCCATTACTTTGTCCCATGGTCCTTCCATTACCCGGAATTTGCTTTTAGCAACAAATTGGAGGGATGTTCCTCTCCCCCCTCTGCCCGCCCCCCCCCCCGCAAGTGTGATAACACATACGAATTCTCTTATATACATTGTACTTCAGCAAAAAACTGCTAGTTGATTTTTATATCTCACCAGAATTCAAGCTTCTATTGATCACAACCTTATCAGAAATGCAATGCAAACAATACAACATAACTGAAATTAAATCAACAGCCACTTCCCCAGGATAGACATCAGCAGATTTATGATTTTAGGGAGGCTATGAGTTTTTATCAACCTCTTTTGCATAACCAATGAGAACAATACCCCTATAAATTATGAAAATTGAAGGTTACAGGGTTTTAAACTGTTTAAAGATAACAAATGGGAAATGGCACTGTAGCTCACTGGTAAAGTGCTGGCCTGGAACAAAAGAAGCTCAGAGATAGCACCCAGGCCCACAGTTCAAGCCCCAGCAATAATAATAATAATAATAATAATAATAATAATAATAATGATGATGATAGCATACTTGAAAAAGGCCTAATTTTAAGACTTTCCAGTTATGAGTGTGGCACCAGTGATAGAACACCTTCCTAACAAGCAGGAGACTCTAAATTCAAACCCCAAAAGTAAATGAAAAAAAAAATTACTTTTCAAATCATCAGCAGCAATATTTCAGCTCCCTTCTCTCATGACAAGCTTAAAATCATCATTTTATATGACCTAGCATATCCCAATGAATATTGTTTAACAATATGATCAGGAAATAAAGAGGACATATCAGCAATAATTACCTGTAAGGTTCTCCAGAAAGGAAACCCACCACATGGTTCAGGCAGAAAGGAATTTATTGGGGGGTAAGCAAACTGCCAGCCCACACAAGATGGAGGCGTGGGGAGACAGAGGGGGAGGAAGAAGGGAAAGAGAAAAGATCAAGAGAGAGTAAGAGAGAAAAGGAAAAAGAGTGGGGACCATGTTGCGCTGGATTATATTGGAAAAGGTTGGGGGAGGGAGTATGGCCAGGTGGATTGGATGTGACCTCAGAGAAGGAGGTGGTAACTGCCTCCAGGTGTGTCAGTTACCTAGGTAACTCAGGTACTGGGTACAGACTTAAACAGGTAAGGGATATCTGCATGGAGCCCTCCTGGCGGTGGACCTTACATTATCAAGAGTATAAAGAAGACAAATTAATTCAATATGCCAGTTATGTCAAATGTAACAAGGAGGTTGATCCTCAATGGCTCTGGAATTTTTACAATTTTGAGTTCATTCAGTATATGCTCGATATAATCAATACATCACAATGATTCTGAAAATAGACCTTCTTGTCATTATATTTCAAATAAAATTATGATTTTTTATTCAAAAGCAGAATAGCTTATTGTTGACTAGCATAAAATTTGGAGGGGTCAAACCTGGCTTGAAATCTTGGTTTCACATACATCTGCGCTTTGTTAAATTATATTCTTTGGAAGCCTCATTTTTTTCTTGTCTCAATTCCTGGAGTTTATTCTGCTAAATATTATTTTATATGATCAAAGGCACATAGGCTTTGCATCTTCGTGTTCCCTCCTAAGAGTATCCTCCTTTGGTCTCACAGTGTGTGAATGCCTTGAGTCCTGTATAATTGGTCATGTTCCAGTGTATTTTAGATCTAGCTTCTACATATAAGAGGAAACATGTGCTGTTGAAGCTCATTTTCTAACCAGATAATGCTAACCAGCACTCTAAGACAGAGACCCAAGTCCAGGGGTTGCACATACCACATCTAGCTGCTGAGCCCAATGCAGCACATGGAAAGCTAAATAGTGGTGAAGGACACAGAAAGACATGTGACAGACACTCCGTGGGAAGAGGCAGAGTACGAATTTCAGCCTATCTTCTAGGTACAAACGAGATACAGCTTTAAATAGAGAAGAATGGGGGCAGAGGATGAAGGGTCTGCATAATTATTAAACAACCCCAGTCATGGGTGTGGTTCTGTGGTCCAAGGTGTGGTTTATTTGCTCTTTATCTCAGAATTGCCCTCTGTTGCAATTAAAGACAAAAGAAGTCCTTGTGCCTAAAAAGCTTCAACCCCTACCACAAGATGTTATCTCCTCCTTCCTGTCTCATCCTGGATTCTACAGTGGCTTAGAGCAAAGGACACAGATGCAAAAATCGAAGCTGGGTTGCTAAGCTTGTATCCTGCTTATCATTCTCCTTTGGATTTTTGCAGGCCAAAGTAAGAAGTTAACATATTCTTTTTTTTTTTTTTTTAAGGAAGAATAGCTTCTAAGCACCTATTATAATACCATTGGCCCTTATAAAGTTCTTGTAAGAATGACATACATCAACACCTGGCACTCAGTAACTTAACTACTTGGTAATAATAAAAATTAGAAGCTTAGACTTTTAAGTAATCTTAGGCTACTGAATTCTTTAGTACTTACATGGAGACAAAGCCAAAGTAAAATGAAACAGCGCTACACAAATACCTAGTATTAAATCATGACCCAATGAGTTACATAATTCATCATTTATCCTGATGTTAAAATGTAAGCTCTGTTTATAATCCTGTTTGGAAAAAGTTTTGTCAGGCCCAAAAAAGGAATTTAAAAAATGGCCTTTGCTTAAATCTTGTCAGCTTGAAGGAAAGCAGAAAATTCAATGATGGGACAATTGTCAGGAGAGGATTATACTGTCTGTTTAACTTTATGCAAAAGACAAATTAGAACAAGACTAAAAAACACGCAGCAAAATATACATCATTGAGCATGAAACCAGTAACAAGAAAGTCAAATTTGGAGCTTTCTTAGTTTTTCTCTTTTACCATGTTTGTCAAGTTTTAGGACCCGAAGGCCCTGTGCTGCTCTGCGGCCTGGAGCTGGTGGCATTAAATGTGGAGATAGATTAGGGGTTTGTAAAGTGACTATTTAGTCATCTTATCCAGATTTTCTCCCCTATCTTCTTTTTCTAGGCCTCTGACTCTCTTCTATCCTTGAAAAAGATAGGATCCTGCTAGGCACCTGTGGCTCACACATACAATCCTAGCTGCCCAGGAGCCTAAGTTCTGAGAATCAAGGTTCAAAACCAACCTGAACAGAAAAATCTGGGAGACTCTTATTTACAGTTAACCATCAAAAAGTTGAACATTGGTTCAACTGGCAGAGCACCAAGCCATGAGCAAAAGAGCCAAATGAGAAGCATGAGGCTCCAGTTCAAGCCTCAGTAATTGGGGGGAGGGGGGGTTGAAATAAAGATTTATCCAGTGTTTAGGCCAGAAGGTAGACTGTATAACCAATGGGAAGACAGAATGAAAGTTCCCTTTCTTACTACATTCAGGGAAGTTGGCATCTACCCTTAAACTTCTTGGACAGAAAATTAAAACAGATGGAGTTTTTCCTTGACAGCCTTACCAAGATTTACCTGTGGAAAATTCTCAGCCTTTAAAAGTGCACAAGAATCCTACATTTTTAGTGCCTTACTCTTAAATATTAATGAGTAACCTGTTAAAAAAAAAGATGGGGAGAAAAAAACAAAAACAAACTTTGAAGAAAATAGAAATTGTGCAGTCAGTAGGAATATTTCACAAAGTTATAGTTAAAATCAGCATATTGCGCTGCGAATATGGCCTAGTGGTAGAGAGTTTGCCTTGTATACATGAAGCCCTGGGTTCAATTCCTCAGCACCACATATGTAGAAAAGGCCAGATGTGGTGCTATGGCTCAAGTGGCAGAGTACTAGCCTTGAGCAAAAAGAAGCCAGGGACAGTGCTCAGGCCCTGAGTTCAAGCCCCAGACTGGCAAAAATAAAAAAAGAAGAAGAAAATCAGCACATTATTTTAACATATGAATCTTCAAAGGACAAAGAAGTCCTCCTAAAAATTAAAACAATACATATTTTAATGGAATTTAATAAGCTTTTTTTGGTGGTGGTGGTGGTCATGGGCCTTGAACACAGGGCCTGGGTGCTACTCCTGAATTTTTGTCCTCAAAGGTAGCATTCTAACCACTTTGAGCCATAGCTCTACTTCTGGTTTTCTGGTGGTTAATTGGAGATAAGAGTCTGACAGTCTTTCCTGCCTGGGCTGGCTTGTTCAAACTGAGATCCTCAGATCTTAGCCTCCTGAATAGCTAAGATTACATGTGTAGGCCACTGGCACCTGGATTATATAAGCTTTTTTTTTTCTTTTTGCCAGTCCTGGGGCTTGAACTCAGAACCTGGGCAGTGTCCCTGTGCTTATTTTGCTCAATGCTGTTACTCTATCACTTGAGACACAGCACCACTCTGGCTTTTTCTGCTTATGTGGTACTTAAGGAATTGAACCCAGGGGCCCATGCATGCTAGGCAGGCATACTACCACTAAGCCATATTCTCAGCCCAGCCATGGCTTTTTAATTGTCCCTTTTTCCCTACTTCAAAATGACTGAGGGCCCCACTTATTGAGTAAATACTCTTTCCTTTCTCTCCTGAATGCAGCTATAAAACCTGGACAAAACACAAAGCAGCTATTGAAGTCTCTGAAAAGAATAAATGATGGCAAATGAAATGAGGAAGACCAGAATTTCAGTTACACTAACTCAGTTGTGAGTTTCCAAATTTTCCCTCTAAAATCACCATCTTCATTTTTTAAAAAAGTATGGAAAACAGAGGAAGGCATTAAGAGAATAGAACTAGAGAAATTTAACTGTGCAAATTCATATCAAGTCCAGATGAAGTGTAGATGGTTGCAGGCAGAATGGCAAAGAGACGGGGCAGAATTCACCCTTGTATAGCAGCATTGATCCCACCCATGAAGGCAGAGCTCTCTGTGTCTAATTACCTCTCTCAAATTTCCCACCTATCAATACTGTTACAATAGCAAGTAAACTTCTACATCAATTTTAGAGGGCACAGACATGCAAACCATAGTAAGACACAAAGCCTGACAGGTCAAAATGATTTTCTAGAACTGGTTTCCTTTGAACTTCAGCAAAATTTCCTGGTACAGCAGAAAATAATTAAAAAAAAAAAGATAATGGAATGGGACTTGGTTCATATGATCACTGCTCACTTTCCAAATAAGCACAGCCCACCTGTCTCCTATATGAGCCATTGTCTAAAATCTGAGCCACCGGTGGTTTCTGCTTCCATCAAAAAAACTGCTAAAAATACTGGCTTCACGAGAGAACTTGCGCTAATTCCATAGTGGAAGCAGAAAGCTCTTGAACTTCAGGCCAGAGCAGCTACCCAGCTAGCACTGTTCTAGAGGAAGTATTCTAGAAATTACTCAGTATTCTAGAAATTACTTTTCTTTTCCAAATCACTCTGCTCCCATAATTTCACTTTCACTAGTCAAGTATCTTATTTTAGACATGTTTGTATACTAACAAAACACTGGGGCTGTGATTTTTTAAATTACTTGATTTTTCAGTAATTGTCTAGCTATGAGTAAAATAAAACCTTTTAAGTTCCATGTCAGTGAAAATTCTTTGTTAATAAATAGCCTTGCACAGCCCCATGCAACAATTTCTGCCTATAGATCCGAATATAATTCCTGTTTGCCCTAATTAATACCTTTTTGATGGATAAGAAGTTTTCCTATCATGTCATTATAGCTGCACTCTCACAGCTCTATCTTTTAGGAATCTCAATTCCTAAGATATTCTGTAGGTTCCCCCTTCACCCTAATATTTCCAGCTTATTTTTAGCCATACAACAACAGGGTTTATAATTGAAGCCTGGCTTCAGGAAGGTCAACAAACTACAATTTCCTCAGGAGATAATTGTGATCCAAGCTGTGGCATTGGCAGGGTGTCATCTATTGAATTCAGAGGTTAGGAACAAACAATAGATATGTGCGTCCTTTGAAAATCCTTGAGCCAACTAGTTCGGGTGGAGCACTTACCCCAGCAGGGTAGACACTGTGGGAGATACTGAGATAGGAAAGCTTATGCTCTGTATAACTACGAGGAAGAGACTGGTAAGTTTGAAACAGTAGCAAGTATTACTGAACAATTTATAGTTCATGTTAAGTTGGGAAACAAGGGCTCTGTGCTGTAGTAGTTCAGAGGAGAGATGTCTATGCAGGTTAAATGTGTAAGTGAAGGCTATAGAGCTGGAGTAGACTTCTTAAATGTATTTGAATTGCTAGGAAGGGAAAGACACTATAGTCATTGCAAAAAAGAAAGCATGACTTCAAGCATAGATGTAAGAATAAGCATGCTAGCCAGGCACTGTAATCCTAGCTAATCATGAAGCTGAGATCTAAAGATCACAGGACAAAGCTAGCTAGGGAAAAAAAAATTCATGAAACTCTTATTTCTACTTAACCAGCAAAAAGCCAGAAGGGATCCAGGTACCAGTGGCTCATGCTTGTAATCCTAGCTACTCAGTAGGCTGAGACTTGAGGATCACAGTTCAAAGCCTGTCTGGGCAGGAAAGTCTATGAGACTCTTCAATAAAATATCAAGCAAAAAGAAGGGAAAAAAAGCAGGAAGCTAGGTTGTGGCTCAAGTGGTAGGTAGTAGAGTGCTATCCTTGAGCAAAAGCAGAAACAGCTCAGGAACAGCTCCAGGTCCTGAGTTCAAGCTTTATGACCTATACTGAAACAAAAAAAACAAACAAACAAAAACAAGTGGATGTGTGGCTCAAGTGGTGAAGACCATCCTTGACTGAACATATCAAGTAAGAGCACACAGCCCTAAGTTCAAAGTCTTATACTCACACACACACACACACACACACACACACACACACACACACACATATTAAGCATGCTGTGTTTTCTTAAGAAGAGGAAATACTGTGCCATTGACTTGGACCCACAAATCCCAGGATGACCTGAGTCCAGATACCACATAAATAGTGAGTAAATACTACATACACTCAGCCCCAAAGTTCAGAGGGCAAATCTACCAGAGGTGTACCTGAGAGCAGTGGTGGCTAGAAGGACTCATGTGGAGAACCCAGAAACCTATGGACTTGGAATTTGCAAAGACATATGTGGGTGTAGTCTTGCTGACACAGGATATTTTTTAAAAGCAGTTGAAAGGAAGCTCACTTTCCAGACAACCCTTGGTCTGCCTTCAGCATGTCCTTTAGCCTGTCATAAAACAAGCCTCACTTAAGCAGATAGGGAAGTGGTATAAGGAGTTCATAGGAGAAATCAGACTGAGGGAAAGCCCACTGAAGACTGGAGGTGTGTGTGTGTGTATGTGTGTGTGACTGGTAGTTGCTCAAGAGCAATGTATTCTCTTTACCTGACTTATGTAACTGTAACCCCTCTGTATACCACCTTTGTAAGTACAATTTTTTTTTAACTGGGGAAAAAAGGATACATCAGGACATCTCTTCTCTCTCCTGTGGCTATGCTTTTCCTTGGGAATAGCTTCCTTCTCGTGTAATACAGTTAAAGATGCATTACATTAGTGCAGAATGTCTTTCATGCCTTTCAATCTGAACAGTTCCTTTCATGACCTCAATGTTTTTGAAGATTATAAGCCAGTTGTTGTTTTGTAGGACACCTTCAATTTGGATTCATTTATTTGCTTATTTTAGAACCAGTTTATGCATCTTTGGCAAGAATATCACACAGAAATACTTCGTTCTTCTTGATGTGTCCCACTAGGTAACTCAAGGACAATTTGTCCCAGTACTAGTGATGTTAACTTTGAATATTTAACTACAGTGTTATCTTCACTGTATTCTCCTCAGTGAAGTTGCTGCTATTTCCTTTTAGTGTTAATGCATGTGTTTTGTGGATATATATTTGCAGCCTATGTAAATATCTTACTTCATCAAATATTTATCCATTGGTTTTGTTGTCTATTGATGATTTTTTCTATGGTTGGTAAATGACAATTGCTCTGGTCCCACTATTCCTTCTATAAATACTGGTTGGCATTCTAAGGTAAAGACCTTTCCTTTTTCCTTTGTTTTTATTAATATGAACTCATGAATTTCAGTCTCATTTAATAGGTAATATTGCCCTCATGTTCAGTGTGAATATTATTCTTACTTACCTAGGTCATCCTTTTAACATAAAAGAAGTATTGTAAACAACTCACTGAATTAACTCAACCATTCAAATAGATTTCCAGAGCTCTTGCACGTTTGCATGATCTTCTTCCTGATACATCCCCACATTTGTGTGTGTGTGTGTGTGTGTGTGTGTGTGTGTGTGTGTGCAGATCCTGGGACTTGAACTCAGGTCTTGGGCTCTATCTCTAATCTTTTTGCTCAAGGCCAGTGCTCTACCACTTAAGCCACAGCTTCACTTCTGGCTTTTTTGGTAGTTTATTGAAAATAAAGAACCTCACAGACTTTTCCACCCAGGCTGACTTTGAACTGTGATCCTCCTGAGTAGCTAGGATTACAGGTGTGAGCCGCCTATATGTTCCAGTGGTTATGTGTATACCAAGTATGCATTTAGTAGAAGGAAACTCTAAGTTAGCCCCCAGGAGGACTCTCACCCCTACAGTATAGGTGGCACTGAGTCCCAGAACGCTCTATCACTCATAAGTAAAGACATTGGTGGAAAACCTACAAAGTCCTTCATTGTAGGAAATATTTGTATTATGAAAAAGGCGAAGAAAAATACCTATTATAATCTAGCAGTCTCATTAAAGATTTGCTCAGAGATAGACAATACTTGTTTACTGTAGCTATGGTCTGTTTCCTTCAACAATATAATTATATTATTGGTTATTGAAATATAATTATTTTGTTATATTGTTTGAAATTTATATATCTTGTTATATGTAAGCATTATAAGTTTCTCTAGATTTCTCTTGCTCATTTGACTGGAGTTATTATTTTTACTGACCACAGGGGGGTGTCAGTGAGCTTAAAACAGGAATAATTCAGATAAATTTACAACTTCAACTACCAAGAAATTTTTATCATTTTACTATATTTAGAAATTGCAATTAGAAAACAATAAGCTATGTTTTTGATCTAATATTATTTCAGAAGGTCTTTTGTTCATCAAATAAGATTCAGAACTATTAGTGAGATGGTATTACCCAGAGAAGTTTCCTCGGGGCCAAAATTAAATCCTTCTCCTAATACTACCAGCAATGTGGCACTTTGAGTGTTAACTTCACCTCTCTGAGCTTCCATTTCTTCTATAAACTCAGGTAGATCATAAGCTGAGCAGGAAAGCCCTTCCATAAAAGACAATAATGAACACAAGGTCAAAAATTTTTTAATGCATATCAAAGATCTTCTTTATCCTAGTGGTTTCTTTTCTTTCTGTCTTGTTTTTAACTGTTTACTATGTGTTAACTGCTTCAGACACCTCCCATGACCTTACAATCCTACTTCATGAGTATGTATTCTTGATCTATTTGGAGTCAAGTAATTTGCCCAGAGTCCCTCCAATAACAAAGAACAAAGCTGAGATTTCAGCTTAGTGTTTAATGCAGAAGCCCCTGTTTTCATTCTTCTTCATCACATAGTTGCTGTAGAATCAGAAGGCTAGTTTTAATCAAGGCTGTACTTTTTGAAGAAGAATACAACTGATTCTCTGCCTGGCAGAGAGCTAAGACCAAATGCTTATTGGTTTGTGTAGGAAATGTTGATGAAGACACACTCCAGGAATTCGTGTCCCTTCAAGGAAAGCAGACTCTTATAGCTTTTGCCATGTGGAAATGAGGACCCAGTCTGACTTTATCCTCTACTTTTTAAGACAAGACCAAACTCCAAATTTTAAAACAAAATCTCATTTATTTGAATTTTGCCATCAAGTTGGAATCTTTCAGGTAGGAGAAAGGCAAAGTACTCTAGTACGTATCATTCTCTCTTACCCTTGCCAGGATGGGTACATATTTAGGAAATGTAGCCCTGTTCTCTTCTAACCTTTTCCAGGTTACTGTATTGCTAACTTTACTTTCTTGCCCTACAAATTCTCTTAGGGGATTCTCCTGAAAACAGAAGACTGACAAATTAGGCAATTTGTTTTTGTAAAAAAGAAAGAAAGAAAGAAAATCCTAACAGTTGAAAAAATAAAAAGAAGAGCTGCCCCAACTGACACAGGAAAATTATATGAAACTCAGATTTTGGTGTTTACAATTAAACTTTGTTTTGTTTGTTTGTTTGTTTGCCAGTCCTGGGGATTGGACTGAGGCTTGAGCACTGTCCCTGGCTTCTTTTTGCTCAAAGCTAGCACTCTACCACTTGAGCCACAGAGCCACTTCAAGCTTTTTCTGTATATGTGGTGCTGAGGAATCGAACCCAGGGCTTCATGCATGCAAGGCACATGCAAGGCAAGCACTCTACTGCTAAGCCATATTCCTAGCCCACAAAGTTTTATTGAAACACAGCCTCACTCACATAGTATTATCTGTGGCTACTTTTGTACTAACAAAGGAAGTATGGAGTAAGTTGCAACAAAGGCCACAGAAACCACAACATCTAAGATATTTACTTAGCTAGCCCTTTACAAGTGTTTACAAACTCTGGTTTAGAAAACAGAAGCCCCCAAAATGAGCAATCTACTTCTGCTTTCTATCTAGTTACATACTTACCCTAAGATAATGCAAAAAATAGAATTTGCTTATCTCAGAGAATAAGGAGGAAAGTAAAGGGAGAAAAATGGACACAGATTTCACTGGGTATTCCAGATGTTCTCCCATCCTTTGTGTCCATCTAAGATTAGGACATTGCCCCAGGTACACCAGAACCACAAAGAGTGGGTGGCTGAATGGAAAAGGGAATGGGGGACAAATACAAGTAAAAATATTCAGCGTTTGTATGTGAAAAAGGAAGAGGGAAATGTGGCATGTTTCTGGGATGAAGGGGTTAAAAAAGATGGGGAAGGTGATGGAAGGAACTCTGATCAAGATACACTGGACACATAAATGGAAACATTAAATAGTAACCCCCTTGTATAATGTGTTGAAGATTAAAGTTTTTAATTGAGAAAACAACTCTATTTCAACAGTATCACAAGAATAAAATCTTGAAAATTCTGTATTTCAAAACCATAAAACATTCTTGAAAGAAGCGAAATATGTAAATAAATGAAAGAATATATGTGCTCATAAATCAGAAGACAGTATTATTTAGGTGGCAATATTAATTAATACCCAGACTTAGTGTAATTCCTGCCAATATCCCCACTAGTTCCTTTATAGAAATCAATAAGCTGAGACCAGCAGTCGTTTCTGCCGCAGGCGCGTGAAGGAGGCATCAATTTTGGTTCCAAAGCATCTCTGAGCCCTCCGAGTAGGAATCATGAGCAAAGTTCACCCTCCCGAGCTAAAAATATTTATAGATAAGAAGCTATCTTTGAAATTAAATGGTGGCAGACATGTCCAAGGAATATTGTGTGGATTTGATCCATTTATGAATGTGTGGAGATGGCTACTAGGGAGCAACAGAACAATATTGGAATGGTGGTTATACGAGGAAATAGTATCATCATGTTAGAAGCCTTGGAACGAGTTTAATAAATGACAGCTAATCAGAGAAATATGCATCCCATATCCAAAAGACTAGTCAACTTTTTAAAAATAAACATTTGCAATAATAAAAAAAAAAGAAATCAATAAGCTGATTCTAAAATTCACAGGGAAATGCAAGGGAGCTAGAATAACCAAATGTCATACTTAGTGCCCTCTTTCTCGCTAGGCCCCTTTCTCTGTTCAAACTATATTTCAGCTTCATTCTGCTAAACTGTTGGCTAATTGTTCAGAGGGTTAAAACCATGCCATTTCATTCTGACATATGCTATACTTTATTCAACTTGATCTGTATTGTGCATATTCCCCTATGTGTTTGCATGGAAGGTCATATTTTATCTAAGATCCACATATGAGAGAATGTGCATACCCTCTGTCTTTCTGGGCCTGGCTTACTTCACTCAGCATGATTATTACCCTTCAGAGATCAAAATTTCATTTTGATCATTGCTGGCATATAGAAATACAATTCATTTTATTAATTTTATCTTCTGCAACATTCCAGAACTTGTTCTCATAGCTTTTAGTGGATCTCTTAGGATTTTCTGTTTATATATAACTATGTAATCTGCACATCAATCTCATTACTTCTTCCTTTCCAATCTGAATATCTTTATTTCACTTTCTTCCCTAAATGTCCTGACTAGACTCTCCAGCACAATGGTTATGGCACAAACATCCTTATCTTGTTCATCAACAAGAGGAAAACACTTAGTCTTTTACCCTTAAGTTTGCTGTGGAGGTTTTATGGATGCATTTTGGGTGATTGATGAAGTCCTTTTTCATTCTTAGCTTATTGAAGATTTTTATTATGAAAGTATATTGACTTCTGTCAGATCTTTTTATATAACTATTAAGGTGAACATGTGATTTTTACATTAACTGATTTTCATTGTATTCTTGGGTTAAATCCCAACTGGTCATAATATATAATTGTACCATACATATATGTGTATATATATATGATATATTGCATTATATAGTATAGTACTGGGTCAAGTTTGTTTTATATGTATGTTTTGTGTGTGTGTGTGTGTGTGTGTGTGTGGTGCTGGGTCAAATTTGATATTACTTCCTTGAAGATTTTTACATCCATACTCAAAAACATACATTGGTCTGTGGTGGTGTGTTTGTATAATTTCTTTTTATGGTTTGAGTTTCTTCCTTGTCTGTATTTTGGATGAGTATGTGAGGAATTGTTAAGCATGGTTTGAGGAATTCCGAAGTAAAGCCATGTGGCCTTTTCTGTGGTGGGAAGTTTTTAAGTTACTCTTCTCCTAACTTGTCGTTGTTAAGATTGAAGTTTAGAGAATGTCAGAGACAGGTAGCCTAGGTCCTAGGTAGCCTTGCCTGTCACATATACCTTCTCTCCTCAGGATAGTAAATGAAGGGAATTTTAATTTCAAGAAGACTGGAAAGTGAGACCTGGAGTACACATGAATTTATTAGTATGAATTAATAAATGAACCAGTCCTTAGTTACTCTTAGTGTAAGAGTTGTAGAAACAGAGAAAGAAAAACTGGGGACAAGAGGACAAAGCAGGGCTTCTTGCATCCCTCTCCTTAGGCTCTAAGCTATATCACAAAACCCAGCTTGACCACCCATTTCAGGTGCAAGCACAGAAAAGGTAGAAAAGGAGGTGAAAGCCTGGCCAGTCATATACCTAAGTCAGCCCATGTCATCCAAGTAGGAAGTTCCAAGAGGCTGTTAGACATCTAAGGCACAGGGACTCTACCAGTGGATGTCCTGGTCCTTTCCTCAGTCACATTGGCAAGTCCCTCCTTCCAGATGCTCAGAAGGGACATGTGGCAACCAAAAGCTGAGGGAAGGAGCCATACTTCCCCTCCATACATGAGCAAAACTGTAGATTGTACTTTGTTCCTCCACTTCAAACCAGTGAGTGACTCCTTTTTTTTTAAGTGATCCATGCCTGTTTATTACTGTGAAAATCATGAAACAGAGGCAGTATAGCATAATTCATAAAAGGGCAAACTCTGGCATTAGAGCAGCCTTTGAATCCTGGCTTCACCTTGAAAGATGCAAGCATGAGCAATTTTCTGGACTTCTACAAACTTGTTTCTCAAATAATGAGAAAGATAAGACTTAGAAGAGTAGCTGTGAATATAAATGTGATGGTCCATGCATAGAATATTTTAGTATGGAAAATATTAAATATTCAGTATTGTCACCACTTTTGGAAACTCAGATTAAATAGTAAACTAAGTCTTAGAAAATTTAAATGATTCACCTGAGATGAAACATTCACTTCATTTCATCACTTCATGGCAGAACTAGAACTAGGATGTGAAAAGACAGGTCTGCTCTTGGGAGAACTCTTTCTTTCTTTCACTAAGGGGAACTGAGGACAAAAGATCTAGGGAGTTCTTAGAGTTTTCAGATGTCTCTTCTGCCCAACTTAGTCTGTGCCAGGAGCCTGAGCCCAGGCTTTTTCCCTAGGAGGAGCAGCACTAGGCCTATGATGGCCTATGGTAGCTTCCAGAAAATGCCATTGTCTTCTATAAATGTTAAGCCTTTAAAAAAAAGTGGAATAAATCATGGAGGAGGGCCTTTGGCCTTTCCTAGATTGCAGGAACTTGAGGAAGCTACAGGCTCCATTCTCAAGGATATGACGAGGTGAACCACTTCTGTTGTTTACAGTGTCCTTTGTGATCTGAGAAAAGCCAGCCCTGCTTGCAACCGTGGGCCTAGAAACACAAAAGCAAATGTCACACAGATGATCACTGAGACACAGAAGCCTGGCCATCCTCTCTTGCCTTTGCCCTCTCCCACCTCATCCCTTAAGGACCTGGGCAACATCACATTCTAATCTGATACTTGTTATTTTGAAGAGAACACCCAAAATACGACCTGAACACTCTCTCACCCCCTTCTCAAGCTCTTTATAGGCCATTTCCTAGATATGTGCATCCAGTCCTACAGCAATGGCTACTACAGGGTGCTGGCTGGCAACAATGGCAATAAAATGTCTGCAGAATCTGCAGATGTTTGAAGAGAAACCTTTGGCATTTCCATGGTAACAATATAATTTGAATTGTTAACATAAGGTTGTTAACTTTTAAATTTGTAAAACAGGGAGGTTTATTAACAGTAAAATATTAAAGGAAGAAATATTTATCCTGGCTGATATCATTCTTAACCTTCTTTAAATGTTATCATTCATTCCTCTTCTGTGGTCTTCAGAAAATCCTTTAAGGAAATCTGCTCTGTAGGTTTGTAACTCCTTACACTGAATGACAAGCATTTAAATAATATTTTAACCTGCCTCTTAAAAGTGTGTCTTTATTCTTGGTGACTCTAAGCATAAATTACTTATAATTACTTGCCTTTAGCAGTGCTCTGATATGTTATTATTGCTATCATGAAATTAATTGATAATCTTATGTCTCCTTCAAGGGTCAAAACTTTTTTGTAGATCTGCAGGCAAAGTATTTGAAGAGAAGATTATTTTACTGCCCACCAAATGTAGCTTCAAACAAGAACTATTGTTTGAGACCTTTTATAGACATAGATGAAATTCTTTTTGTGATTTGAACAGTGTTTACATTCAGGAAAGTTCAGTCTTTGACATACTGTGAAAGAATCTTTTGTTCTCTAGAAAAACATACTTCCTCATCCTTTGAGTCACCTTGTTTTTAGTCCCTTGTTTACTTTTCTGGGAAAATAATGCCCACCTCCCAAGTAATGTAAAGGGGCGAGCTATTTCAGAAATAAAGATTGTTCTCCTCTCCCTAAGGAAAGAAAGCTTCGTTGTTGGCAGAAAAAAAAGTCAGAAATATTTTTAAAACCTGATTCAAATATATAATCTCAATTATCCAAAAAATATTTATATGGGATATTTTTCCAAGGCTAAAAAAAGAAAATGTTTTTGTAATCATCACAATTAACAATAATCAGGCTGAGGAAATAAGTACTGTACTTGGGTGTTAAAGACAGAGTCAAAAGCATTTTTACTGTGTTGGGAAAGTTGTTCCATGCTAACTATGTAGATTTTCCAAGACATGCATAGCTTAGTATTTTCTCCTACTTCATAGGTTACAAACTAGTTTCATACTGAGCTTAGACTTTGTTTGGATGACTCTGAAATCTTTTAGTAATATTTATTATTAAATTGCTGTTTTGCTCATCACTCGATATCCAGTAAAATTTGTTAATTGAATATATGAAATAAATGTATATACATTCCATGTGACAATTTCAAAAGAGGGGTTTTTTGTTTCTTCCCAATGTTCTTAAATGAACATATTCTTATGTGTTTAAGAAACCCCTATCGAGCGTAGATATACTGATATGTTACTGTTTATTCTTACCTAATTTATTAGTGGAGAATTACTTGTGGTTTAGGAGTCATTCATCAAACCCTTCTTTAGTTATCCTAAGGCTAAGTTATCAAAAAAAATGTATCCTTTTTAAAAGCATTTATCCTTATTTAGGTTGCCAGTTTTATCTTAGGAAAAGCATCAAAGTCAGTGATCATCTTATTCTGGGCCATTTCCGTTGGAATGATTTTTGGCTCTGTAACTGATTAACACAGATATCCTTCACTACCATTGTTAGAAGAGCTAGGAGGAAAGTCAGAGACCTTTCTCTGTTCATTAGTTCTATATAGCTTCTCCCTTTCCCCCTTGGTCACTTCCCAAGTGATAAATGATGATAAGCCCATTTTACAAAAGAAAGAGAATCTTAGAGATATTGTATAGCAAACCCAATGTTCTATGGCCAGTAAGTCACATTATCAAAGCAGGCCTTGGGTCTGCAGAGTCTGCAGGTTCCGCTCAAGATTATCTAGTAAAAATCTGGTTCAGACCAGATGTAAATGCTGCATTTCGCTAAGCTTCTGCAAGATGCACTAGCACTTTAAAACAGCTTTCTGTTTATCGATAGAAATGCTTTCTCTATATATTAGATTTATATGTAAGATTTAAAGACTGTATGCTTGACTTATAGAATATATATGCACACACATATATATACATATTCCTTTGCCTTCCTAAATCTCGATATGCTTTATAAAACATTGAATTCTTAGACCTCCAGAAACACATTCATTGTTAAGAGCCAGTATAATGTAGTTTTAAAAAATAATTGGCCAGCGCCAGTGGCTCATACCTGTAATCCTAGCTACTCAGGAGGCTGAGATCTGAGGGTATAGTTCAAAGGCAGCCTGGGCTTTAGAAAAGCCCCTGTCAGACTCTTATCTCCAACTAATTACTCAAAAACTGGAAATGGGGCTGTGGCTCAAACTGGTAGAGTGCTAGCCTTGAGCAAAAGAGCTCAGGAACAATGCCCTGGCCCTCAGTTCAAGACCTACCACTGACAGAAAAAAAATTTACTAAACCTACATTTTGGAATGGGATGGAAGTGGGATTTAAATCCAAGTTCCATTAGTTCAAAGCTATGGGACAATGAATAAATTGTTTTACTTCTCTAAGCTTTACCTTCTGCCCTGAAAAGCAGAAATAACAATGCTTAATATGGAGAGTTATGAGTATTAGAAATAATATACGCAAAGTTCCTGAACTATAAGCACTATGGAGGCAGACATCTTTGCACTGTGACCATAAACACTGTAAGTAACCATTGATGTTTTGTTCACCTTATCTTACCAGTGCATAGCACAAGCACGTGTTAGTCATTCACCAGCAGTACTTATGAACTAATGAATGAATGAATGCTCCTAAGCAGCCGTATTAGTCTTCCTTATTCAACTTTGCACATGAAAGTCAAGAAACTGCTATAAGAAGCTTTAGTGAGAGGAAAAAGGTTACCTATTCTCTTCGTTGCATCCTAGGAAATGCCTTTTTCTTTTAGATGCATGGGGGGGGAACCAACTAAATGGAAAATTCATATCTGGTAGCATATGACTTTAAAAACTTTTTAAGTTGACAAATGGACAAGTGGAATAATTATTTGAAGTTCAGGTCCTTACTGGGAGCTTGTTGACACAAAACCACCTTTCCTTGACACTTCAGTGTTTTTGTTCTTGTCTTCTTGAGTTATATGTTTCTCTCAAGTCTGGCTTGGATCAGTTATGTGGTTGAAAATATTCTGAGTCCTCTGCATGCCACATCTTTTGCAGCTGAGAACAAACATGTTTCAGGTTCTTAAGTAACTGAATCTTCATTCCGGAGGCACAGAGGGGCCAGCCACAGTCTGGACAGAGCATGCCTTAGCTAGGAAACATCACTTAGGTATTTCTAATATTTGCTGCAGTGACATTGAACTTCCTGAGTGAGGTCATGAAGGGACAACAGATCATGAGTGTCATTATAGGAATTGGAATTCTCATCCAACACTAATGACACAAAGCATCCTTGACAAAAATCCTGAGTTATTCTTCCCCAGTGTGAATATTAACATGATACATACCTAGCACATCTTTACGGAAAAAATGAATGTTCTGCACTAAGCCGTACCCTATTTGCTCTCAGAAAATAAGATGACATTAATACTAATAGCTAGCAAAAACACCCTACTGTGTCAGGTGATGTTTTAAGTGACTATGTGCTAACCTGTTTTCCCTTCTATGAGGTAGGCACCATCATCATTCTTGTCTTAAAGATCAGATACCTAAGAGCCAGGATTTGGATCCAAGCAAACTGGTTACAGGATATTTTTGAATAGTGGTAATACATGTATGTATCTGATAAAACTGAACAAAATATGTCTTTGATGGTCCTCAAGAAATGCTTTGAACTACACAAACCACCTCACTTCCCTAGGGAAAGCATGCATTAATATAACATACAGTTTTTTTTAAATACCCAGGTAGTAAGCTACTGTGCTATAATTCTTGCCTTCACTATTGTATATATGTGTCAGTACTGGGGCTTGAATACTGTCCCTTAGCCTTTTTGCTGAAGGCTGAAACTCCACAGCTTGAGCCACAGCTCCATTCTGGCACTTTTTTTTTTTTAATGGTTAATTGCAGGTAAGGGTTTCAGACTTTTCTGCCCAAACTGACTTCAAACTGTGACCCTCAGATCTTAGCCCCTTGAGTAGCTAAGTTGACAAATGTGAGCCAGCTGCCTTTATATTTTGATGTCGTCTGTCTGGATGAAGTTATAGGAGAAAGATGGAGGGTTTAATCTATGACTAGAAACAGGAAAGGGCTGGGCAAGATGACTCACCTTGTAATCCCAACTACTTGAGTAGTGAAGGTCAGGACAATCAGCTTGGGCAAAAAGAAATCCCATCTTGATCAGCAGGCACCACTGGTACTCTTCAAGGTATAGCAGGACATGTGATCAGCTGATTATCCATAATTTTACTTTATTTAGAAAGTATTTTTATAGAATCCCTTTGAGTTTTGGAAATAGAATTCTAGAATATGCAATTATGTAAACCATATGCATATAGAGAAAAGTTTTCCTCATGTACTATGATAAGACTTCTTTATAGTATAAACCTATGATGCATTCTAGAACACTGCACATATCCTGTGGTTGCCACAGGTGACATTAATCTTGTGGTCAGAACACTCTAAGATTGATTAAATTGTTGCTTCTCAATAAAGGGTGAGCAGAGCAGCTCTTGTGAGTAATAAGCGAACAGCAGTGCTTGGCCTTTATAGTAAGCAGACGTTATAGTAACTGTCACTAACGTGTGCCAGTACACAGAGGCAGACATGCCGTGTGTAATCTTAAGCAGATGCCCAGCATCACATTTCTAAAAACATCGAGGATGGTATAATCTTCTGAGACTAGCATTGTTGTTTTTTAGATGCTCTGGAACTGAATTATTGTTCTTCAGAGAATTGCTATTTCAGTTTTCATTTCATTATTTTTTAAGATGACCTTTCCCTACAGGAGCAGCAGTTCTTTTCCAGGTGTTCACTCCAGCACATTCCTCCCCCAGGAAGATGTCCCCAATCTTCTCATGTTATCTTGCCCAAGAAAACAACACAACTCCAATGCCAGTCTTCCTCCTCCTTTGTCTTCATTCAAGCAGTTGCTTGAAGACTAAAGAGTATGCCTTTGGTGAAGGAGTAATTCCAGGCTTAGAAGAGAGAGGGTGCTGTTCTTCAAGGAGGCTGTTGTTAGCTGCCGGTTTTCAGAGGGCAGCACTGGTAAATTCCCAGTCTAGCAGATTCCCCAGTCTACTTTCTTCCTATTTCTATCTTGTCCTCATTGGTTGTTTTGTATTTTCTTCTTAAAGTAGGATAATGCAATCAATTGTTTGAGTGCTTTGTTTTAACAAATTAGAAGTGTCACTTCTCCTTCCCCTCCACCCTCCCCCCCCCCAAAAACAACAACCTAGGTTTGGGGACAAAGCTCAAGTGGTAGAGTATTTGTCTAGTATGTGCAAGACCCTAGGTCCAATCCTCAGCATCAGAGAGGTTTTGTTGTTGTTTAAAGAAAAAGCCTCTAAGTTAAGAAAAAAACGCTGTTTTCATCAACTGGATTGACAGCTTATCTAGTGAGATTCTTGATGGCTTTCTTTTTCTTTCTGTCAAATAACAGATAAATCTGTGAAAGACTTCAGACTTAAATATATTAGATCTCCTATGTTAAATACAAACCAATAGAGGTTGGACCGAGGCCCCAACTGAAACATTGAGTAGCCAGATTACTAAATGTAGCTTATCCAGTGTACTTCATTAGCTGATATTAACTGCACAAAATAATAGGTCTCACTGTGAGATGTTTAGACATGCATATTGCATACTTTGTCTTTACCCTTCTCACCCCTTCTATCCTCTTTCCCCCCATGGTATATTTTCTAAATGAACAATAAGTAGAAATGGATATTTCTAACTAGGAAGCATATGATTTTTAAATCACTGAATTTGATACCCTCTGTGTTTCAGTTCATCTACCAACATTCTCAATGATTGCTTTTTCTTGCCAGAATGATTTATTTTCCTTCTGAGTCTTTCGGGTTTCAAACATTCAGGTTTACTGAGCAGAGGGAATATCCTTAAAGAACTTCATTGCGTTTTGGTTTATATAAGTCTACCAGCAGGAGAATTTTATCAGGAGGGGTGGGAGGACCACGAGCCACTCGGGGCTGGACTGCCTGTTAGACTCATTTTCTTTATTTATGGTGCATGTAACATGAGGGAGAACAAAAGTTCACTCCTGAGAGCCTTCTTCAAGCCTGGCCATCATCTTGCTCCTGCTAAAAGCACTGCCATGAGTACACTCTGTCACAGCCTCAAAGGTCACTTTTCCATTTGGTTCATATTGAGAAATACTTTAGATAATTATCTATCTTTTGTATCTAAGAATAGGAGCGGGGAGGGCTGCTTCATTTCCTAGAATTTTCTTTGCTTGGCTACCTAGGGCTGTCTTGAAATTGCGAAGTAGTGGATGTGTGGTCCACAGAGTGCACAGCACTTCCAATCATGGACCACCCATTTGTTATTTTTTGCTGTGTCTGGAGACGCTTTGTTCTTGCAAAGATACCCACTCCTTGACATAGGAGCTTCCTCAGTGACTGTCGGGCCCCTTTGTGTAAAACAGACATTTCCGCTTTGATTTAAATAGCCAGTTGAAAGGTTGCATTGAGTCCTAACTTTACCATGCAACTCGGACTTAGACTGGACCTTTGCCTTCACAGTGCCTAGGGTAACAGTGGATGTCACACCTAGGGTGATGACTGTTGTGAAGGGAGGAGGGGGAAGTAAGGGGGGAGGGGCGCAGAGGAAGGAGCACATCTTTTGTATGAGAAAATCAGGTCTAGCTTCTAAAAGGTGTCATCTGGCAGGGCAGCCCTCCATCGGCCGAGGGTGCTTGCAGTTTGTTCAGAATTAACTTGAAATCTCTGCTGGGCTTCCCTGTCTCGGTAGCATGTCTATTTAGTAATCTCCAAAGTTCTATGCTCCACCCAATTACATTTAAAGGAATGTGATTGAACACTTAAAAGTTCTTTAGAGGCTTTTTATTTTGTAGTATTGGGAATTGAACCTAGGATTTCATACCTGCTAAGCAAGTAATCATTTCCCCAGCCCTTTTGTATTGTTTTATTTAGTTGGTTTTTTGGACAGTGCCGGAGTTTGAAGTCAGGACCTCCCACCTGCTGAGCAGGTGCTTTATCATTTGAACCATACCTTCAACTCTTTTTGCTTTAGTTGTATAGATAGGATTTTGTGGTTTTGTCCAAGGGAAGCCTTTAGTGGCGATCCACCTTCCATATGCTCATATCCTAGCAGGTGCATCTACAGGCATGCACTATCACATCCAACTTAGTGGTTGGAATAAGATCTTGCCAACTTTTTCCTTAGGCTGGTCTCAAACGTCCATCTACCCAATCTCCTCTTGAGTAGTTGAGATTATAAGTATGCACCACATATCCAACTCCCTGTATTTTGTTTCTGCGATTGAGTCTCACTGACCTCCTGTTGAGGATTACAGTAATACTCCACCACACTCAGCAAAGTCTTAAGCTTAGTATCTCTGTAGTCGTGTGTTTTCCTACTCTCTCCCTCTGGGTCCTTCCCATCAGCACCTAAACATACTGAGGCTCTTTTCTGAAGCTCACAGTTCAGGCCTCTGTCACTCCTACTTAGACTCATTATCTACCTTCAGTGTCTCCCCGAGACCCATACTCACCCACAGCATCCCCTCGTATACAGAACTTCCCTTGGTAAAGTCACACAGAGCCTCCACATTGCTGAATTCAGGGGGCTGAAATCTATGCACATTGATCTTTGCAGGAGAAGGTGGCAGTGCCAGAGTGTGAGTGCAAAACTATATATTAATAGATTCACAATAGTAAAGAAACTGCAAAAACAACCAAGTGTTTCTAATTCTTATATATCTCAGTGTCAGTGTTACATGATATAAATTAGTGCACCCTACAGTTCATTATAAAGCTTTACTCACTGGTATTTTGAATTCTAAATTTGATATTTGCACAGCATGGGCCTTTCACAACCTAAAACTGTAAGGACATTTCTGAGTGAGGTCTAATACAATTCTTTTCTCCTAAGCCCAAACTTCTCAGCTTCCCTCCTACGTTCCTCCAATGAGCAGGCTCCTTCCTGAACATTTGGTGGCATATAGAGCATGGCAGCCATTCTCCAGCTTTGACGTGGCCCTAATGGTGGTGACAGTAATGTAGCCATTCATAGAGCCAGCAGACCACTGAGCTGAGCTGTGCTGTGCTGTTCCAGAATGCTACACTGCTGACCATGACAAGCAGATGCCTGCAATCACTGCCACGCTGTCTGCCTAATCCCACCCTCCTCACCCCAGCACCAACTCCCTGACACACTATCATATTATTGAGATACTTTCTATAAAAAAGAAAAGGTACAAATGTGAACATATGCAGTAAACACATACATGCATTAATATATGGTAATATAGGTGCTCATTACACTTCCTACTGTGACTTTTGCTCAGGTTCCCAGTGCTGATTGGAGCCATGAGAACCAGTATAGCTGCCTGGCAGGTTCCCTCCCACTGTGAACATCTGAGCACAAAGCCATAAATGTTCTCCTCTGCTGTCACGCCCTCCTGAACCACATGTGCTCAGTGAAGATTGCTTGTTCCTCCATCGCCTTCCCATGTGCCATTATTTGATATTCTGATAGATGGTTTGGCCCACAGCCACTGTCAAAAAGCAGGTACATGACAGGGCTGGGCCTGTGGAAAGCAGGAGATTATTATCTCTGGAGATCACAATACTGGCTTTATGGAGACTCGGAGGTACCTTGAGGAAATAGTTGGGGAAAACCAGAGTAAACCTTAGTAGGCAGTGACTTCATAAACATCTTTGTAGCCTGAGATGGTGAACCAACAACTGTGTGAAGAAGCATAGCTGGAAGCAGTGCTGGCTAGTGGCACAGTGTGGCTTTGGCAGAAACAAAAGAGAAAGTAAATGGGATGCCAGAAATATCTACCCAAGGAGCCTCTGCTGTAATAAGGTCCCAGCACTGATTTACTTAGCATCTCTATTTTCAGGAAAGAATTCCCCATGCTAAATGTTTTTTGAACATAATTGTGGACCTGTCAGAACCTAGGTCATATTTTTGCTTCTATCATGGTGGTAGTAGGAATGGCTTTTCTACTCTCCCTTCATTTTCCTAACTACAAGTAACACCTTAGAGAGACCTCTGCTAACCAAAAAGTATAAAATAGCTTTTAAAACTGCCAAAACAGCTTTCAGTTTTGGATAAAGCACCAAACACAAGTCCTAAAACTAAATTCAATCTAGCTAGGAAATTCCATGAGAGATCACTTAGCTTTATTAATAATAAAAATACATGACTTTCAGTGTCTGTTGTCAGGGCAACCTTGGACATTGTAGGGCCACATCATCTGCACACTCCTTAAGCATACTTGAGGTTGCCTTGGTGGCAAGCCTTGTCTGTGGCTGTGGGGGTTTGATGACTGAGCTTTAATTTACTTGAGTGTTGAATGTCAACCTTTTGAAAGCTCCTAAAAATAAGAGGCAAAAATAGAAAAGGTAGACTATATAAAGACTTGACAGCTTGTACCACCCCTGGTGTCTTGGAATTTAATTACCAGTTGTTTTTGTGTGACTAGTTAGAATACTGAATGTGCTTGTATAAGGAACAGGGAGAGGGGAATTTCAGTACCCATCAACTGTTGTCCTGCTAATTATTTGTGGGGTTTTAATATTTGTTTTTGACACTGACCTCTACACAATGGTAACATTTGGTGTCCCTTAAAACTCTATTCGTAAGTTTAACACCCTAACCCACAAGACAGTCTCTTGATCCTGTCCTTCTACCTTTTGTAGTTCTAGATTTCCTAAAAATCTTCATCTGTTGTTCCTCTCAATTTACAAAGAAGAAAGCGAATGAATAAGGTAGTCCAAAGAAAGGGTGTTATTTGGATGGGTTTTACAGCCCTCTAATATAATCTTGGGCAGTCATTCAAACAGCTCTTTGGACCAAAGAAGAGACTCAATGGCTGTGGCAGAGAGCCTCGCCCCCCCACCCCAGGACCCAGTGGAGGTCTGGTCAGAGACTAAGTGAGCTGAGTCCTTGAGTCAGAGTCAAGCTAAGGATGATGTGGGGTCTGAATTTAAGAACAGCAGAGAGCCAACCAGAATGCATGTGTTCTGATCCTGGTAGAAGATAACTCTCTACTGGGCATTGCCCTGCTGTATGCTAATTAGAGGCTGACAGGCAGAGCCAGAGGATAAGAGTGTAGAGAGAAGTCAGTATTCTCCCACCCATTCATTTGATATGTGAGACATTAAATACACCTGTCTTACACCTAAGCCACTGTGCCAACTCCTACTGTCATACAATAAAAGATAAAGGAAATATGAATACATTGTTAGCTCATCTTCCTTTTAACCCAGATCTTTGAGTGCTGTAAAAATTTGTGGTTTTGTTGCAAGAACAGTTCCTAGTGAGGGTCACCCAGTGAGATTCTTTGTCAGAGACTCTAAACTCAGAAAGAGAAATAGTCTGCCTAACGTATGAAACTGTAACCTCTCTGTACATCAGTTTGATAATAAAAATTTGGAAGAAAAAAAAAGAAAGAGAAATAGTCTAGGATGAAAATAGGAATAAGTTCCAGAATATCCACATAGAGGAAAGGAAGTTTTTGAAATATTTGTGTGTGTATATCACTATTACATTATAGTGTGTGTTTGTGCACATGTGCATGTGCATGTATGTGCTAGAACTCTGGCCTGGGTGCTATGCCTGAGCTTCTTTGTGCAGAAGTTGCACTTCTGCCTTTCTTGAGCAGTTTATTGGAGGTAAGAGTCTCACAGACGTTCTTGCCCAAGCTGCCTCCAAACCACAGTCAACAGATCTCAGCATCCTGAGTAGCTAAGATTATAGGTATGAGCCACAGATGCCTAGTTAATAATTTCTCATAGTTTAAAATATTTACCAAATGTATCACTCATGCTAGAAATGGCAATGTGCAAAGCCTTTAGGAGTATTCAAGCTAAAATGAGGAAGTATCCATCGAGTTGGATTGACTGTGGGAAGGTGAAAAAGGGGTCCAGTCCCCAGAGTCAGGAAGAAGAAGGGGCTGCTGGATGACTTGAAGAAGCCTATGAGAAAGAAATAGACTACTTTCTATACACAGTAAACCAAGAGCAAGCCACTGTTTCTTACCTACATTTCCTAGTCGTCCTAATAGGTATTCGTTTTCAGGGCAGAAAGTAGATCTCACAGGGCCCCCCACCCCATCCTGTCCTATAGTCCTGCTTTCTAACAAAGAAGTACACTTTCATTCTCCATTGTAATAAAAGTACTTAAAATATGAATGGCCTCTAAAGTTAGCTATTTAGTATGAGGATGTTTCAGCTACAATGCAATTTATAGTTATTAGTGATCAAAAGTCACAGTCTACTTTTTATGGCTGGGGAGAGTTGAAGGGGGCAGAAGATCATTGAGCACTGGAAAGCAAATATTTCCACCAAGCCAAGCAAAAACTGAAGATAAATCTCACACTGGATGGCTTTGCCAGAGATAGAATATGCAACAAACATACTTTTGTCATGCATCATCACTGTAAACGATACCGGTTATTTATGAGAGCTAGAGTGGTCAGTTTTTTATTTAGCTAAGCCAGCTGATAGCTGTAGAAGACTATAATTTCAGAGGACATGTTAATGTGACTTTTATTGTACCAAAATCTATGAGAGACCTCTCTGACCTATGGGTAAGGATAACTTCAGACAAGAATGTATTTAGATAGATGTGGTCAGTACCTTATCACAGCCTGTGTCACACTGTTCTGTGACATTTCTCCCTTTTTCTGTGCCTTGCTAGGAGCAGAAATTCTATTTCATGCATCTCTGTATCTCAGTAAGCAGTACATGCAGTATATACATGCACAGAAATGAATGAAAATAGTATACAACTGTAATAAGTAGGATTACTATGTTGCTATTATTATGGAGACTTTTAATGTCAGAAAACACAAAGTATGTGTTCATATTTTGAGATAGTAAAAATACATTTTTCTTCCCTTCTCCTTAAGAAATAAGACAACTACTTTACATGTACTTGGCTCCAAGTAACATAAATCCTAACCAAGTGACCTACATTGTTAGAATGATTTACTCATGCAGGGGATCAGAGCTGAGTAACTGCAAGACTGGTTTCGCAGTTCATCAATGTCATCAAAAGCACAGACTCTTCCACGCTGCCACCTTCTTGTTGCCACAAAGTGGGGCTGGTAAGGATGGTGTTCAGGATAGTGAGAAGCTTTCTTTCCAAAAGGGGGAAGATCTTCCCCAGAAGACTCCTGAAAGATTTTTCTCTACATCTCAGGTTACATGGTTCCCCTAGACCATTCCCAAAGGGGAATGGGAAAACTGTGCCTAATTCCATCCAACCGCAATTCACCTACCTTCTGTTTCAAAGGAAAAAGGGATGGATGTCATATGGGCAACTAGAAATATCTACCAAGCCACACCTAGTCTCCATCTGGAAAATGGTAATCAACTGTGTAGTCCAGTCATACCTCCAAGAGCTTTTTTTCTCAGAATCATATTCTGACTATTTATATCACTGATGTTTTTTTCTGAAAATTGTAAGATCAAGAAAGAACCTAAAATATATGTGCCTGCCCAGAATTATAGGATTTAGTGACTCATGTCCCTTTTACACTACTGACTTAACTCTGGAACATTTTTATGAGTTGTAATTTGCCAGATCCATGTTTGCTCTGTTTAAATTCATATGTCAGAGGATAATGATTCTTAGGATTATAGCACACTTACCTAAAAGGAGGTGGAGTATATCTGCTGTAAGAAATAAGTCAAGGATTTAGCATACATGTCACATTGCATCATAAGTTATAAGGGGCTGTTTTCTGATTTAGGAAAAATTTCAATCGCCTTATGTGAAATTCAGTAGTGTCTATTTCAGTCATGAGAATGACTTTCTTAGGCTTTTTTATATACGAGGCCATTTTTCGCAAGGAAAATGCATTCCAGCTACTTCTCAAAACATGTATCAAACAGCAGCTTACCTAATTTGAATGGTCAGTGACTCCTTTGCACACATCTGCCCCCAGAAAACAAGCTTCTCAAGTGACAGGCCTGTATTGGTGTCTAGTCCAGTTTCTGCCCTGAGTTGGACTGTCCCAGCCTTCCTGCTTTACATATTTTAATGAATCATTTTCAATTCATAGAAGAGTTAGCTGACCTAAAGTGACTTTAAAACGCCTGTGCACATCCACTCCTCCCATCCACAGGCAGAAATGTATCCTGTGAGTGAGGGCACTGGCACTCATTCATAGGAACATGAAATTATGCTAATCCCCAGATGCCTCGCTTTCCCAATTAAAGGTGCCTGGAATCTAACTTTATGTGTTTGTGTGGATTAGATCAGGGTTTGGCTAGTGATCTTTTTGCCAAGAGTTAGTCAGTTTTGACTAAGCATCTCCCAGCTCTAATTGGGTGTTGGTGTGGGGCTGTCTGTGGGCCATGTGAGCACACCATTTCCCAGTAGATGGCCTGGCAAAGCATGTGGTGGCAGAACACGCACCACCTTCTTTCTGCCAGAAATTTACAGCCACTTTTCGATCTCCTGGTGGCCATTATAGGTATCTTGGTAAATTCAAAATCATGATTTTGGAGGGAATTGAGAGGGTTACTAAAGATGACTTTTCGTTGCCATCTTTTTAGTACTTATTCTCAAAATACTATGCTCTCATAGCAGACTGGCTGGACTGTGTGAAATGTCTACAGGAGATAACTGGTATTTCGTACAAACAAAATTACTAAACACATGGGAACTTGTTTCTCATACCTCTTCCAGAGTTTCTTTTTAAACAACATACCAACACACACACACACACACACACACACACACACACACACACACACAAAGTGAGGAATAATGAACAATAGTTCTCTTCAATTAAACTGTCCTTGCTTAAACTAATACTGGAACTTCTTTTTTAGAATTTGCTTATGGGAGAGTGAAACCCCTTATAAGCAAACTAGTTCCATTATTCATTAATTGTGTCCGATTTTGACTAAAACTCCACTTGATCAACTTACATGAAGACTTGAACACACTGAATCAATCATGTCAATCAGTCAAGGGCAAGTTTGGAAGTTCCAAAAATGGAACAAGCAGTGATGGAAGAACGGTTCTGATTACCATTCCTCACTTGTGTGTGTGTGTGTGTGTGTGTGTGTGTGTGTGTGTGTGTGTATGTGATTGGAGACAAAACTCAGCTTCATGCTAGCTATGCAAGCATTCTCTCTTCAGCCACACCTCCAGTCAACCTTTTCTTCGGAAGAATTTCTTAAATTTTTAATTCATCTCCTTCCAACTAAATAGATATTAAATCTGAAGAAGGTTTTGCCAAACACAAACATCTGCCATGTCCTGCAGTCTAAGGTTCTAAGTTAACTTCCCAAGTTAAAGGAAAGAATTCTGTCAGGCAGTTTCAGGTTGTAAGAGGCAACTTATAAGCTGTTGTTGCTGGGTCTTGTGAATTAAATAAAAGTCCATCAACTTCATATCTATGCCTTTGGTCTAACTATCTATGATCTAACTGTCTATACTGCTGTCCCTTTGCAATTACCTTGTTTACAGAAGGAAAGAAAAAATTCCAATAAAGCAAACAGCTCAGAACAGGAGACCACCCTGTTCGTATTCCAGTGATAAAATAACTTGTACAGAATTTCTCCTGGGACAAAGACTGAGCCAGTGGTAAACCAGGCCATATCTACAACTTGGGACTGTTTTAACTATGCATACCTTTCTCACCCTTGCCCCCAATTTCCCTATTAACCTAAAGCAAATGTTTATACCTCTGAAGAAGGCTACAGAACTACTGAAGCTCTGTCTTCCCATGGCCACCACGTATTAGATCTCTTTTCTTTGCCCTTTGCCATGCCTCTTTATTTGCATATAGGGGTAAGTGGCCAGATCTAAGTTGGAATTCTCCAACTTTGGGTCTAGGGTCAAAAAACCTGGTTTCATCCCCAGATAGTGATCATGTTTCAACTCTTCATTTTTAGATAACAATCAACAGAGATAGTGGTGAAGATGTGAGCTCCCCCAAACACGGGAAGGAGGACCCAGACAACATGCCCCACGTGGGGGGCAACACTTGGGCTGGCGGAACAGGTTGGTAGCATTGCATTCTCCTCTGTGGCACTTCCCAAGACTTCCTGAGGCAGCACACCACCCCTGAGAAGTTTCAGAGGCCAGCAGCCTTCCTCAGCCTCCTCCAGCACTCAGCCCACAATACATACCTGGCATTTGAAGTTACACAGAACCTCCTACCTATGACCTAAGACCCTTCTTACCCTTTCACAGTAGCTTCACCAGTGAAAGGGGAATTGTAGAATCTGCCTCACAAGGTCACAGTAGGAATTAAATGAGATTATGATTGTAAAGCACTGAGCACAATGGCTGGCCTGAGGAATGTATTAAACTATTACTCCCTTCTAAATTCCGTTCTGTTGGGATTGTGCCAGAATCCAGAGCAAATTTTTTTTTGAGCAACTGACTTTGAAAAGAAATAATCCATGTCATCCACCTCTGAGAAGTGTGGGAAGGATACAAGACTTTGAGATAAGAGGGCTGGTTGCAGTTTGCAAGGATAGCTGTGGTCCATTCCTTCCTCTTGGCTGCCTGACTGGACCATTGTTCCCACCACTGTCGTCTTCCTTTTTCCTCCCTGCAGCTGGAGCAGACACATCTGCTGGGCCCCAGGAATAGGGCCAGACTGTGCACACTGTCTGAGCTTATCTCAGCTGTGAGGAGTGCTGGCATGGGCTCCATATTTCACCTTCTCTTAGGATGGTCTGCACCTTTGGCCTTGACACCCCACAGGAAATGGGCTTCTGTGCTGAGACAATGTGCTGTCAAGTAGGCCTGAGGACTTCTTGCCTAGTCTGTTTATTCATCAACCATCAGCTTTAAAGAATAGCTATTTTTAGAAATGTCCTTTGATCTGGAAGTTACTGACAAGCCAGTAAGATTTAATCCGTGTGGAATGCATTGTGGAATGAGCTAACCAGATGTAAACTTCCCTGCGGTGGACTACTTCAGAGTGAAAGTTCTTTCTGTTCATTGGGAATCTACTAACTCCTGTATCTGTCTAGACCAAAGACCCTCAGTCTCCTTCCAATAGGTCCACAAAAAGCACCTTGCTTTCAACTTGCCTTTTCTCACTGTAATTTTTCCTCCCTTAGAGTTCTATAGATTGAACTTAGCCGTTCTTCCAACAAATCATTTGATTCCTTTTTTATCATTAGGACCACTTCCTAGCCCACTTAACCCTTACCTTATAAATGGGTTTAAGATATCCCAAGCTTAACTTTGAAGTTATGCTTCAGGACCCACAACAAGCATTTTCATGTACATAGTATGAAGTAAAAGCTCTGGAAAGTAGTACCATGAAGAACTTGCTTCAGGTGCTCTCTACCCTATGGGGCCATATGACTCATTTTGGCCATCACTCAGTTAGCCACTAATGGTGGTAGGTCCTTTACTCCTTTACCAAAACAATGACATCAGATGCCTAGGAAGCATTAAGTCAGGTTCATGTTCTAGCCTGATTGAAGTAATACCTCCTGGAGGAAAGGAGTCGGGGCTGGGAATATGGCCTAGTGGCAAGAGTGCTTGCCTCGTATACATGAAGCCCAGGGTTCAATTCCCCAGCACCACATAGATAGAAAATGGCTAGAAGTGGCGCTGTGGCTCAAGTGGCAGAGTGCTAGCCTTGAGCAAAAAGAAGCCAGGGACAGTGCTCAGGACCTGAGTCCAAGGCCCAGGACTGGCAAAAAAAAAAAAAAAAAAGGAAAGGAGTCAGGACCCAGACTGAGCATTCTACAGGTTGTCTCTGCCTACTTTAGCTTATTGTCCCTGCCCACTTTCACTTGTCCCCACCTACTTTAGCTTGATGTCTTCGCCCACTGTAGATCATTGACAACACTGCCCTTTTGAGGTTGAGCATATTTTAACAAGACAAATCCTTTCTAGCTAGCCAGTGTCTCCTCTGTTTCTTAAAATATTACCAGTCTGGCCAAGAGACAGCTTTTTAAATTATTTATTTTTTTAGTAAGCAGTTGTACTATGGAAGTATTTAACTATCAATATTAACACAAACAATTCATGAAATAGTATATGGCATATACTCCTAAGCATGTAAACTTGGGTTCATATTGAAAGACTCTTCTGAAGCTATCGAGTTCAAGGAGAGAAACTGAAGTGATGCTGAGGAGCATTTATTCATCCATTCATTCATTCATTCATTCATTCATTTATGAGTATTGCTGAGGAGTGCCTACCATGTTTGTGCCATGCACTGGGAAGATAATATGACCTGTATATCACTCAGTGCTTATGGTCATGATATATGTATCTCTGTTCTCATGATGCTTACAGTCCAGGCACTTTGCACATATTATTTAATACTCATCTTTTCTCCATGTTATTGCTATTTCTGCTTTCCAGGGCAGGAAAACAAGGCTTAGAGAAGTAGCTTATTCATTATTATATATTATTCAGAGTTCAAAGTCAACATTCATATAAGTAGCTTCAAATCTAGACTAAGTTAGTGATAATGAGATCACATAACCTCTCTGTGCACCATTTTTACTATTTGCAAAACAAAGAAAATGTTATCTTCTGTTTAACTATATCAGTATCTTAGGGGAAAATAATGAGTAGAGAGTGCTGACAATATTCAAGGCACTCATATAAGAGCAGTAGTATGAACATAAATAAAATAGGACACCTCCCATCATGTAGTAGGTGAGAAAGAAAAAAAAGACCAACAAATAGAGCACAGAAGCATTGATCCCAGTGAGGTAGGGGCATCAGATAAGATGTCATAACATTTAGGCTGAACCTTGAAATATAGGTAGGATTTGGATGGATGAAAAGAAAGGAAAATCAACCAAGATAAGGGGACAACTTTGTTTTCAGTAAAATAACATTTATTGGAATTTTTTTTTTTTTTTTTTTTGGCCAGTCCAGGGCCTTGGACTCAGGGCCTGCGCACTGTCCCTAGCTTCCTTGTGCTCAAGGCTAGCACTCTGCCACTTGAGCCACAGCGCCACTTCTGGCCGTTTTCTATATATGTGGTGCTGGGGAATTGAACCCAGGGCTTTATGTATACGAGGCAAGCACTCTTGCCACTAGGCCATATCCCCAGCCCTATTGGAATTTTTAATTACTACTTAAATATAAATTACTATGCCTGTCAGGACTATCTTTTTTTTTTTGGCCAGTCCTGGGCCTTGGACTCAGGGCCTGAGCACTGTCCCTGGCTTCTTCCCGCTCAAGGCTAGCACTCTGCCACTTGAGCCACAGCGCTGCTTCTGGCTGTTTTCTGTATATGTGGTGCTGGGGAATCGAACCTAGGGCCTCGTGTATCCGAGGCAGGCACTCTTGCCACTAGGCTATATCCCCAGCCCTGTCAGGACTATCTTAAAGCCATGATCCAATTTTTGTTTCTTAGGCCAAGTTGAGACTTACTATCTAGATTATCACATGTTCCTTCTAGGAGGAAGAGACACTGCAGGACTCGGGGGGAAAGGAGGTCCTTACCGACTGGATGCAGGACACCCAGTGTATCAGGTCTCTGATGCTGAGAAGGATGCAGTTCCTGAGGAGGTCAAGAGAGCTGCAAGAGAAATGGGCCAGAGAGCATTTCAACAGAGGTGAGTTTTCTCCACATAGAACAGCATTGGAGACTGATACATACACACACACATTAATGGATGCACACATATACACACATACTAAGTGCTAAGGTGCAGAGGCTGTGCCTTCTGACATTTTAGACAAGCACAAGGTTAGTGGGCTAATAAAAAGTAGGCTTGCCTCACAGCCAGGATTTGAAGATTAGAAGGAAAGCAGTAGCACATCCCAAGAAAGGAAAACACAATCCACAGAGGTACCAGGACAGAATGAATGGACTGATGAAAGAGATGGGCAGTGAAATTGTATGGGGAAGCCAGTGAGGGGAGGCTTTGAAATCCAGGTGGATTTGGCCTTCAGATGGTGGGAAGTTATGGCCTGTTTTAGCCCCATCTAAAAAGTAAGAGGAAGTTTCAGAAGTCCACACGTGTTCTTTTTTTTTTTTTTTTTTTTTTTTGGCCAGTCCTGGGCCTTGGACTCAGGGCCTGAGCACTGTCCCTGGCTTCTTTTTGCTCAAGACTAGCACTCTGCCACTTGAGCCACAGCGCCGCTTCTGGCCATTTTCTGTATATGTGGTGCTGGGGAATCGAACCTAGGGCCTCATGTATCCGAGGCAGGCACTCTTGCCACTAGGCTATATCCCCAGCCCATCCACACGTGTTCTTGAGCTAGTGAAAACTACCAAAGAACCACCCACAGCTCATTTTAGACTGAGGAACTTGGTTTGAGATACAAATTTTATATTTTTGTGCTCAATGAAAGGAGCAGAGTGCACTTAGAAAAGAAAAAAAAAAGCATGCCAAAATGTGTGTGTTATGCAATTCCACCCACATAGAAACATCTGCTATTACATTGCGTGCTGTGTGCTGTGCTTTCACATCCTGTAAGTAAACAGTACAAAACAATAGAGACCAAAATGCAAGTTGTATAAGCCACACCCACAGGAAAGACTGGAGGTCCTAGCAGGTAAATAACCAACTGCTCATTAGAGGCAAGACTATATAGCCCTCCACTCTTCTGCAGCTACCCAGGTAGCTGCCTTTGACAGCTTACTTGTCTTCACTGTGTCTGACTGTGCTTTTCTGGTGCAAAAGAATAGGGGGACTTCTTTCTCCCCCCCCCCCCACCAAGGTTATAAGTATAAAGAACTATTTTAGGAATGAAAGTAGTTTCAACTTCTTTAACCCAAAAAAAAAAAAAGGTCATGAAGGCCAGACATGTTGTTGCACACCTGCCATCCCAGGATGGAGGCAGAAGGATTTGAATTTGAGACTGATCAGGTCTACATAGAAGACCCTATCTCAGAAATCAGTGCTGGAAGAGAATTAGTTGGAAGTCTTGTTGGAATTAAAAATTTGCTCTACATTTCATATAAATAATAAGTGTCCACTAGGGAGGAGAACCTAATAACTAGGTATGCATCATCATTCTCCCCTCCCAACTAATGAGTTGCTCTTGTTGCCAGGGGCAAGTTCTCACAGGTAATTATCTAGAGCAGACAAGCAAATAGAGCAATCTGGCATACAAGTGTCCACAGGGAGGGAGAAAGGCTATCAGTAGCACTTGGACACAAATGACCAGTGCCTGCCTTCTCTATTGCCATGAGGGATGAGAAGCCTTGTTCTGTTAAGAATCATTGCCCAACAAACAGAGAGGTCATAGGATAATAAGACAACTGGATTTACTGGATACAAAAGAGGTAGAGGATGTAGACAAGGGCATAAGGAAAAAGAGTGTGTACCTTTTACTAGAAACTGCAGAGGGTAGACTGTTGAAGTAAAAGTGAATACCATAATGATTGAAGACAGGAAGTGAGAAAGAATATGAATGAAAGAGGGAATAAAAACAGAGATCCAAGGAAGGACAGGAACAAAGCAAACACCAAGAGAAAAAAAAACGTTGCTTTCTACTTTCACGTAGAAACAGAACTTTCAACCTGTTTGATGAATATTCTACTTAGTATGGCTGGAAAAAAATTGAGCTTTTTATTATAAGACCTTTTGAAACACAAAATAAAAGTAGAAAAACCAGGCATAGTAGACAGTGATTGGGAAGGCTCCCAGGCAAAAAACCTTCATGGTCCCTCAATCAATCTCAACAGAAAAAGCTGGGCATTGAGGTGATTGTCAGTTGTTCCAACTACAGCAGAAAGTATAAATAGGAGGATCATGGTTTGGGCCAGCCTGGGCAAATCAAAACACTACTTTAAAAAAAAAAAAAGGAAAAGGGTCAAAGCAGTAGAGTACCTGACTAACAAATGCAGAGCTCTGAGTTCAAACCTCAGTACCACTAAAGAGATGGAGAGTGGGAAGGGAGGGAGGGGGGAGGAAGGGAAGAAGGGAAGAGTAAAGAAAAATGGGGGAGGGAGAGAAGAAAGACAAGATTACCTAAGGTAGTCTATCACTTCATTAAGTACTTTAGAGTGTATCTTTACAATATAGGAACTCAGGGTTGGGGATTCAAATCAGTGGAAGGGCACTTGCCTGGCAAGTGCAAGGCCTTGAGCTTGGTCTGTGTGTGTGTGTGTGTGTGTGTGTGTGTGTGTGTGTGTGTGTGTGTGTGTGTGTATAGTTTTTTCCTTTATTGTCAATGTGAAGTACAGAGGGGTTACAGTTTCATATGTAAGGCCATGAATATATTTCTTGTTCAACTTGTTAACCTCCTCTTTCATTTGAGCTTGGTCTTTAGCTCTGAAAAAAAAAGTAAATCCCACAAACAGAACCCTATTATCATAATTGTGTTATTTGTTTGTTTGTTGATCCTGGGGCTTGAACTCAGGACCTGGATATTGTCCCTGAGCTTTTTTGCTCAAGGTTGGTGCCCTATCTCTTGAGCCATAGATCTACTTCTGGCCTTACTTGGTAGTTAATTGAAGATAAGAGTCTCATGGACTTTCCTGCCTGGGCTGCTTTCAAACTGTGATCCTCAGGTCTCAGCCTCCTGAATCTCTAGGATTACAGACATGACCCCCAGTGCCCAGCTTTATCAGGTCTTTTTAAGGTGATAATTCTTTACAATCATCAAAGAACTCATTTTTAGGTTGTTTTTCTACTCTGAGCACTTGTAGAATGAGGTCAAGTACTGCCACTTATGCTTTTAAGAACACCTATACTTTTTTCCATAGCTCTTTCCTGTCTTTCCCTTCTTATTATGCGTGTGACTAGTAGTTGTCTCTTCAACTGGAAATTCCTTGAGGGGAGAACCTGCTGCATGGCAAACACTGCTACATATGAAACAAATACACACGTGTACAGGAATAATGTCAATAATTTAGAAGTTGTCCCTTCATGTTCATGGGAGATTGGTTCCAGACCACCTCCTTCACGCAAAGGTCCCAAAATATTCACATCAAATCTCTTACATAAAATGTATTAGTGTTTTCATATATCTTATACATATCCTCTTGTGTATTTTGGTGGATTTCATTGTGGTATTCTCATACATCATATACAGACTTTTATAATACTCACTTTCACATCACCCTCTTCTTTCTTCTTCTCTATCCATATCCCTATTATGAATAATATGCAATAAAATGTAAATGATATAGAAATAGACAATATGCTCTATTATTTAAAGAATCATGATGAAGATTCAGTCTGTACATCTTAAACAGAAAAGCAATTTCTAGTAGGTTTTTATTTCTTCGCAGTGTTGGGATTTGAACTCAGGGCCCTGCATTTATAGGCTAGTACAATCACTTCCAGTCCTGTTTTTCCACTGGTTTTTTATTTATTGATTGATTTATTGTGTGTGTGTGTGTGTGTGTGTGTGTGTGTGTGTGTGTGTGTGTCTGTCTGTCTGTCTGTGTTCTGGTACTGGGACTTAAACTCAAGGTCTAGGCACTGTCCCTTAAAGTTTTCACTTAAGGCTGGCACCCTTTATCCACAGCTCCACTTCTGGCTTTTTAGTGGTTAATTAGATAAAAGAGTCTATGAACTTTCCTGCTCAGGCTGGCTTCAAACCACGATCCTCAGATCTCAGACACCTAAATTGCTAAAATTACAAATGTGAGTCACTGGTTATTTTTAGAATAGGGCTTCTCTTCTTGCCCAGACACATGCATGAGCCACAATCTGCCTACTATAGGCTTCCAGTCATCATGAGAATCACAGGCTTGTGCCTCCACATCCAGCTTCCCTTCGTGGAAACAGTGTCTGCCTCAGCTGCCCTGACACCACCATTCTATCAATGTCAGCTTGCCACATAGCATTGGATGACTATGCTCAACAGTGAGAAGGGGTCTCATACAACTTTTCTGCCCAGGCCTCCCTCAAGCTGAGATTCTCTGATTCTTAGCCTCTTAAGTGGATAGGATTGCAGGAGTGAGTCACTACATTAAATAGTTTCAATTTGTTACTTGAATCTGCTGGTACAAACCCCACACAGAGATGTAGAGAGTTCACTGTAATGGCATCATACTTGAATACTTTGAGATCAGAGATTGGCTGAGACTAGACAGTTATAGACATCAGCCAGACTGTGTACTCTACTACCTCAAAGAAGCTAATATTACCAATGGGTTCCTCGCAGTGTTTAGTTAGCATCCATTTGTGTGTGGCTTAAGCCAGATACTGGTTCCTACATACCAAGAAGTGACTGATTCAGATAGTCTAGCAGAAGGAAACAAACATAAGGCATGCCTAACATGTAACAAACATTGTGTCAAGAAGAAATGAATGAAATAGGCACTAAGGTAGTTGTACACATATAAGAAGTTTAGGGTGGGCCCTAACTGTGGAAATTGCTTCCACTTCCATTTTCAAAACTAATGTCTCACACAGTGGATCTTGACTTGTGTTGGTTTTCCTCATAATTGATTCAAAATTATAGTCTTTATGTCTAACATATAAGAAAAAGCAAAATCAGAACTAAAATTCCCAGACTCTGACGTCACAATAAATACACCCTTTAAACGCATTTGTGCCAACAAAATGCAATGCATCCACGTAGATTACCAGGATGTGAAGCAGCTGTGCCCTGCAGTTTTGGTCAGAGTAAAAGAAGCAGAAAGATGTCTTTCAGCTTGTTGTGTGGCTTTAAGAATATTAGTGATGGGAAGCTTGCCTAACCTGGAGACTTAAGGTTCCAGCTTTCTTGTTTCATTCCTTTTTCAGTCTTCAACTTTTAGAAGTTGTTACCCACTTTGAACATCTTGTTGGTAATTTTTGTGAATACTGAAACAACCTGGAATATGATTTCCAGATTTATTCATCATTAAAATGGCATGTGATAGGTTCTAGGATGCAATACGATCATCCCAGCATTAAAATGGCATGTGATAGACTCTAGGGTGCAACACGATCATCCCAGATGCATCCCGGTAGGTAGAGTTAATTCTGAGCTCTCTACAAAGACCTACCCACTGCTTGGCTTCTTTTTTCAAATACATAGTATGTGTATATGCATGCATGTGTGTGTGCACACACGTGTACGCATGCATGCACATGCAGGTATTTTATCCTCCATGGCCTCTCCTATCCAACTAACTTTTCCCCCAAGAGTCAGCCAATGTTTTTTCTAGTCAGTGTTAATCTCTTTTGTGGAGGAAAGAACACACATACTTTGTGGGTATGAAGTGGCTCAGTGGCATATTCTGTATGTAGCATTCACCATGCCCAGCTTCTGTCAGCCTAGACAACTTGAGATATAATTGAATGCAGCAAAGATTTATAGATAGATTCAGAGACTGCCAAAACTAAACAAGACAGGAATTGTTCAGAATGAAGACCTTGTTGTTTTTCAGAGTAGTTAATAAGATTAAGAAGGCCACCTGGACCTGTCACCACAGGAAGCAGCCACTCGGATGTGACAGTGGACTTCTGTACTTAACTTTAGGTAGTGTTTTCAGAGTGTTCAGTCGTATTCATGCACCACACTGTGTGCAGAAGATATGTTATATACTGGAAACTTAAAGAACAAAAGCAAGATGTGGTTCTCACCCCCAAAGAGTAGCATTTAAAACATCAAGCACGTCACATGCAGTAGGTTTGTTTTGTTTTGTTTTGTTTTTGCTGGTCCTGAGGCTTGAACTCTGGGCCTAGGCACCTTGAATTCCTATTGCTCAAGGCTAGTACTCCACCACTTGAGCCACAGCACCACTTCTGTGATTTAATTGGAGATAAAAGTCTCATAGTCTTTCCTGCCCAGGCTGGCTTCAAGCTACAATCCTCAGATCTCAGCCTTCTGAGTAGCTAGGATTACAGGCTTGGGCCACCAGCAACTGGATAGTGAATGTATTTTTTTTTTTATTAATCCTTTGGCTCGGTCACACACACAGACACACACACACACACGTACATGCACACACATGCATTTTTGTGTATGAATCTCAGTTTAGAACTTTTTCCTACTGTGGAAAGGACAATTTGAGAAGCACTGTAACACGGGAAACAGGGCTATCTGTTAAGCAATTGAAGTATACACATTCCATGAGTAGTATCTCTGTAAGGTACATGAAAAGTGAGTAAATCTGACGCTAGTCATGAAAGCTTAATAAGTGGGAGGGCAGGAATTACCCATCTGCCCCATGGAAGTCTAGGCCTACTACAGTGGGATTCTAAGCTTCCAGCACTTATAATGGATTCTTCCCAGTTCTTGGCCTGACAGGGAAGGATAGAAATCATTTTCCTTCAGCATTTGATGTTTTTTCTTCCAACCCAAGGTGAAAAACATACTCTAGATAAGAGTTTGACCTAGATATCCAGTATCTACATTTCCAATATTTCGTGCATGTAGGCCCACATATACTCACTAATTGCCCTATGTGTATGCATCCCTGTTCACAAGCACTCACACACAGAACAATTTAGAAGACTGTTGTGGCATCACAAGTATATGTGAGAGCAGCACAGAGACATCAACAAAAGCAGGTGATCAATAAGGAGATAAAAGGGAAGAGAAACTGATGCCGGGGGAGACTAGCAGGAAAGGGGTGTGCTGGGAAGATTGAATACTCTCAAAATAGACTGTGGTAACTACAAAAACAAAGAAACCTGTTGGGGACACTGTTTCTTAGAAGGAAGTGCTCAGGGAGTGTGCTGAAGGGGGTGAAATTGATTAGAATACAGCATGAACATATATTGTGGATGTAACAGTGACATCCCTTCCCCAGTATAATTGATGTAGCTGATAATAAAAAGATTGTGTTATGGTTAGGCTTTTAAGAGAAGCATGTATTGCCCCCTGTTTTAGTATCAGCACCTTTAATATTTGTACTGTGCATAGAAATGGCTGATTAAATGAGCACATTATTGCTATGACTGCTGTAAAATCCAAAAGTGGTCATTAGGTGAAAGACTCTTCTATTCAGGATTAGTTTAAAATAGGGCTTTTTTCCAGATTTTTAAAAATTGTTATTGTAAAGGAATGCAGAGGGGTCACAGTTACATGAATCAGGTAATGAGTACATTTCTTTTTAGACATTGTCACCTCTTCCCTCATTCTCTCCTAGTTTTTCCCTCCCATCCTCATTTTTCAGGTGTTTTTTTGTTGTTGTTGTTGTTGTTTTGGTTTTTTTTGAGACAGGATCTCTCTATGCAGCCCATGTTTTGCAATTCACTGTGTAACCTAGTCTGGCCTTAAACTTGCAGTCCTCCTGCCTCAACTTCCCAAGATTATAGGTATGAGCAACTATGCCCACAGTGCCTGCATATTCCCAAATCTTACTTTTACTGCATTCATTCTTTTGCATTTATCCTGAACACTTATCATCTGTTGAATGCCATGGTAGGTACTGTACATAGAAAGGTAAACACCCCCAACCCTCACCTAAAGGAACACACAACCTTGACAAGTAGTGATCACTTGGAGAGTACATGCTATGACTTAGAAAGGAATGAGGTCCGAAGACAGCTCAGAAGACAGACTGGTATCAGATCTGGTTTCTTAGAGGAGGTGATAATTGGCTTGAGTCAGGATGGATAAAGGAGAGATAGTATGCAAAGAGGTAGGGAAAGGACTCTACCAATGGAAGAGAACCCCTTACAGAGACACCAATATATGGGCAAAGGATGTGTGCAGAGATCTGCCCACAGGCTCATGGGGCTACAACAGGCAAATGATGAGAAATGATCAAACAAATACTATACTGGGAGGGTAAAATTTCAAAGCTACAATAATATTAAAGCACAGTAATCCTTTTTAAAGAACACAATCAGTAATTTAGAAAACTATCATAAAAGGTACATCATTGTTGCTACAAAATACCTTACAGAAGCAACTTAAGGGAGGAGGGATTTGTTTTAGCTGATGGATTTCAGAGATTTTGGCCTATATTCCTTGGCTCTGTTGACCCTGGGGCCATAGTGCAGCAGCAGCAGAACATCATGATATACATCATATATGCATATACATCATACATACATGCGCATGTGGTACATACATACATGTGGCATATATCATGAAGTGTGCAACAGAGGTACATGTTTGGTGAACTGGGTCTCATTATAAAATGTACTTCTTGGTGGAGAGGATGCAGAGAAAGAGGAAGGACCTGGGACAAGGTATTATCTTCAAAGGTACCTCACCCTGTTTCTATCACCTCCAAAATAGTGCCACCAGATAGAGACTTAGAATTTAACACATGAGCCTCTGGGACACAGTTCATATTTAAATCATAACATAAGGATACATCATGACATAATAGATACATAGCATAAAGATGCATACACATTAACTTTACTTGCTTTCTTGGTCAACCAAATATATAAACACAGTCTCTAAAAGCAACCCATGAGAACTCTCTTAGGGGTTTGCTGCATGAACTGCTCAGCTACCGACATAGGTGGCATGTCTGGGATACAGCAGGAGTGTACTGTACAGTAGATTATGACCGCATTGTTGGAAGATTGACATTGATCAGGATCAGAATTTGTATGTGACAGAAATAGCTAAATACACAGTACAAACTAGGACTGTTTTATTGTTCTTTATTGTTGTTGTAGAGGGCAGTTGGTTAATCATTTACCAGCCCACCATTAGACATCTCTCTCTCCCCCTTTTAAAAGTCTTTTTGCTACTCCTGGGCTTGAGTTTAGGGCCTAGGCACTATCCCTGAACCTTTTCACTCAAGGCTAGAGCTCTACTACTTGAGCCACAGTTCCATTTCCAGCTCTTTAGTGATTAATTGGAGATAGGAGTCTTATGGACTTTTCTGTCCAGATTGGCTTTGAACTTTGATCCTCATCTGTCAGCCTCCCAAATAACTAAGTTTACAGGCATGAGTCACTGGCACCCAGAAATATTCCCCTTTTTTGAATCTGAAGTCATCTTTACAGACAGCTCTTCTTTCCCTTTCCCCTCAAAGTCAATCGCCACGGCCCAGGAGGTCGCCACAGTTGTAGAAGTAGGTGGGAGAATACCTACTTCAAATACCTTAGGAACATGATATAAGCTGGTGTCTCCCCCCCCCCCTCTGGTTTTAGGTTAAAGGAAATCCAAATGAGTGAATATGATGCTGCCACGTATGAAAGATTTTCTGGTGCTGTTCGACGGCAGGTGCACTCCCTCCGAGTCATTCTGGATAATCTACAGGTAATCTCCCACTTACAGACCAAGGAAATAAATTGGGCTCTAAGCTGGACTTATCCCAAAACAGTTGGAGAAAGTTATCACAACTCCAACCAGCAGATCAGAAAAGAAAATTAATCAGTTCTAAGATATCTGCATAAAACTAAAGACTCATATCATGGCATCTTCAGTTAAATTTCCAAGGAAATATAGTTAACACCATCCTTTCCTCCTGTCCAGGAAACAGTAATTTTACCAGTACCCTAAAGAGACACTCAACTTCCTGAGTCCCCTCATGGAAGATCTATGAACATCTCACCTCCACTGGAAAGTTACAAATAGAAACCTTTCCCTGTAAATCATGTTGCTGTCACTGAAGAAACACGAGCATTTTGAGTCATCCAGAGGGTCCCTTTCCTGGTCCCCCGCTCCTCCACCCAAGCCCGCCCCTTTCCACTATGAGGTTGGTCCCCCACTTCTGCACCCAAGCCCACCCCTTTCCACTACGCGACCTAACCTTTCACAGTTTCACAAAACTCTTGGCACCTCAGAATCTGGAATAACTGACACGGCTCCTTTAAAGAAATGACTAACATGCAGAGAATATTATTTCTAGGCAATTTGCACAAATAATTAAGGAAGGAAGGGCTGCATAGTCCCTAAATGACAAATTTGACTTATTTTGTCTAAAGCCTCATTTCAGGGAAGAAGGGGACATGACACGCTTCTCCACACTTCTGCACTCTGGTATTTCCTTCCCATGAAGGGTTTGAAAATGATTAGCCCTTTCCCTCTTGGTTCTTGTTTGTAACTCTCCTTCTGAGGAAAGTTTTATTGTTTGCTAGCTATCTAGGGCTAGAAGTTCTTTAATATAGTTCTAATGCAGTCTTAACCCAAAACTCTGGGGAAACCCCACTTTTCAAAAGATCAAAATTGTCAGCAGATTAAAGTAAGTTTTGTCATTTCCAAGAGGATAGATCTATAGCATGATTATCAAAATGTCTAATTTCAAAATCTATAGAGTACAAGAAGTAATTTTGCTTTTTAAAAATCTATATGAAGTGATTTAGAACTAAACATGATTTCTTTTTTTAATTTTTTATTTATTAATTAAATTTTTTTGACAAGGTGTTGTGCAAAAGGGGTACAGTTACATAATAGGGCAGTGTGTACATTTCTTGTGATATCTTACACCCTCATTTTTCTTTCCCTTCCCTAGATCAGGTAGACATATATACAATACCCAGTGTACCAAAAACGTATACAGTAACCACGTGGCATACGCCAAAGGAAATTCACCTAGAACTTTAAGTATAACTAAACACGATTTCTTATACATTGCATAAATAATGACTCAGATGACAGAATGCTTTTCTGTAGTCACCCACTTGGCAAGTATTCTTTGGCGTAGGCCTTGAGGAAATCTGGGCAGCTGCCAGGTGGGCTCTGAGCTACAGGGCAAGGCAAAGTGGACCAAGAACTAAAGTTAGTGGCTCATAGGAGAGAAGGAGATGAATGCTGTACTGAGACTGAAGAATGAGTACAGCCTAATCATTCATTCATTCAAGTTCTTGATATGCATCAGGCATTAGATGTAGGTTAAAGATGAAACAAGCTATCTGCCTTCATAGAAGGAACTCTTAAGAAGACAAATAAATGATTTCTTAGGTTATATGGAGAAATTTACAGATGATGGAATGGGACAAGTGAGGGAAACTTTCTAAGAGAATGTAATGCTTGAGTTCTCTCTTGAGAGATGCTTAGGAACTTCCTACATGGTTGGGACATTCCAGACATGGGAACACCAAGTTCAAGTACACAGGGATAAGGGAAAGCACAAGGGTGAGAAGAGTATGGATGTGTGGGAGAAGATGATGAGGGAGAGACACCAAATACTGGTGCATTTAATTCGCATGTCAACTTTACAAAATAAAATGGCATTGGTTTTATTAAACCCAGCCAAATGAGAGAAGTCATAGCATACAAACAAAGCTTTGGTTTGGCTTCAAGAAAGGATTTTTCTGCAGACACCTTAGGCATGAGACCAAATTCAAAAGCAAAGTGAAGTTTGCTTTGCCCTTTCACAAAAGAAATGAAAGGACACTGGCGGATGCAAAAGAAAACAGCAAGTAAGATTAAGTGGGCAGAAAACAGGCTTGATACCTAATGAAAATCCTTAAAAGAACTGGGTTAATGAATTACTAAGTATTCTCAAATGGAAGAACTCGTTTTTGTTGCTGTTTTGTTGGTTGTGGGGCTTGAACTCAAGGCTGTCCCTGAGCCTCTTTGTGCTCAAGGCTAGTTAGTGCTCTACCACTTGAGCCACAGCACCACTTCCAGTTTTTGAGTGATTAATTGGAGATAAGAGTCTCATGGGGACTTTTCTGCCTGAGCTGTGATCCTCAAATCTCAGCCTCCTGAATAGCTAGGATTGCAGGCGTGAGCCACTGATTCCTAGCTAGAACTAGTAATTTCAGGGAAAATTTTATTTCTTCTTTTATGGAAATCTAAAAAAAGGAGAAAATAGGTCTAAATAATATCAAGAATTATAAGTTATGATCTTTACAAATAATTTCAGCATAATAATGAAAATAATAATAGTAGCAAGCATTTATTGAGCATTTATCATGTGCCAGGCATTATACAGATCAACTCCATCATTGTCATCATCGTCATCATCTCAGTTTCAGTGTTACTTACTAATGGTGCCAGCTATGGAGTCAGACAAGCTGAATTCTGTAAAATGGAAATGACAAGGAGTAGTGATGAAGATCACCTCAGATGATAAGTATTAGCCATTTTAAACAGCGCCTAGCATAGCTTTCTTTCCAGAAGGATTAGCGCCAGCATTATCTTTATTATACCTATTCATATTCCTTAGCTTGGACTGCCAGCAGATTCACAGTTAAGCAGTATACGTTCATTGTGCTATTTAATCTCTATGCTCATCATGAATGGCTTTGTATGTATTTGTTTTCTACATTTGATAGGTTGGAAACTGAAGTATAGGTGATTTGCCTCCACTTTGTAAATAAGGACACTGAAGATTAAACATATGGTTTACCTTGCTGTGGGTTATACGACCAGGGAAACAGGTGTTTAAGCCCAAAGTTCAGGATCCTTAGTACCCTATATCTTCTGCCAACTCTATAATTCCATAAAGTGTATTTTTAAATAAAGATATGCATATCTGTAAATATATTAACAAGATGCCAATAATGATATATATGTTAATATTATATATAACTATATGTTAATATATTACATATTAATGTTAATATGTATTAACAAAAGGTTTTATGAGTGAATTCATAGTTATATTCATTACATATGTAGATTATATAAAGCGATTCATAAAACATTTTGTATCATTATCCAAATACCAATACAGCATTTTTTGTGGGTATGAGAAACCTGGAGCTTGAACTCAGGGCCTGAGGGCTGTCCCCAAGCTTTGTTACTCAAGGCTAGCACTCTGCCACTTGAACTACGGCTCCACTTCTGGCTTTTTGATGGTTAATTGGTGATAAGTGTTTCATGGACTTTAGTGCCCAAGCTGACTTTGAAACACGATCCTCCGTTCTCAGGCTCTGAGTTGCTAGAATTACAGGTGTGAACCACTGGCACCCAGCCAGTGCAGCATTTTTTTAACCTTCCCTTATTTATTCTTTATTTTAATTCATAAAGGAATTCTCATGTAGGCCTTCTAGGTCTCAATTTAGGGAGGTAGGGCTTCTTAAAAATATGCACAGCATACTCAGGAAGCTAAGATCTGAGGATCGTGGTTCAAAACTAGCCTGGGCAGAAAAGTCCCCTGTGAGACTCTTCTCTCCAACAAACTACTCAGAAAAAGCCAGAAGTATTGCTGTGGCTCAAGCAGTAGAGCACTAGCTTTGAGCACAAAGAGGTTCAAGGACAGCTCCCAGGCACTGAGTTCAAGCCCCAGGACTGCCAAAAAAAACCACATATATGTATATATATATATATATATATATATACACATATATAATATACAAAATGGACAAGGTCCTGCATACAATGAGAAGCCTCATATTGTAATGAAAACAAAACGGCCTTGGTTTGTCCCTTTCTTGCTGCCTGCCAGTCCTGTGTGGCTCTAATTGACTAAAATTGTTCAGCTATTTTGAGGTTTCTGTGTAATCCGCGTAACTATGGGTGTTTCCTTGGTGAGTGCAGGCAGTCCTGTCAGGAACTAGCAGCTCATTACTTGGAGTGACTTTCCAAAAGCCCAGGTTCAGGTCCACACCCTGGTTCTCAGTGGCTGGTCTGAGATTTAAGGAACAGGAAATGCTGTTGCCATCCATGATGATGTCTGCTTCAAGCTGGACCTGTGTCGTTCTTCTCAGTTAATATAGCCAGCCCCAGACCTTCCTTGGCCTCTTGATTAGATCCTATATGAGTATCATACAAGTCCTGATTGTTGGATCTTTTTTCCTTTTCCAAATCCATAGCAAAAATTTCCTTATTAGAAGAGTAAATTCTGTAAATACTTCAATTATCATTGGTTCAGAATCCCAGTGTCTGATTGCAACATTCCCTAACAGAAGAAAATATGCATTCCCACAGAAAACCATATCTTCTTTCTAATGCTTTTTAATCTACAATCAGTAATTTCATCCTCTGCCTAAACTAAATTAGCCTTTCTGTGATTGCATTGGCGTGCACATCTCCATGAACCTACAATTATGTTCTCTCTTCCTCTAGTGTTTCACAATGAACTTTTGTCCATAGAAATAATGTTTTTGATCACTAACCGTGTGGCATGCTCTATGCTTGGCACAGAAGGCACAAAAACTGATAAGATAATATCTTCCTACTAAAGGTTCTAGTCTTGAAGGGAAGGAAAGTCTGGTACATAAGTAGAGCATTTCAGTTTAATCTGGTAAATGCTTAGACAAAGCACTTGGGGTGACACAGGATGCATAGAATGGAGCAAAGGCCAAAGGAAATGGAGTCAGTAGATGTTAAGGAGAAAGGCACCCTGATCTAAGTCTGGAAGGACACGGGAGTATTAACTAGATGGAGAAAATGGGAATAGTGTCCCAGCAGAGGGTACAACATAAACAAGGCATGACACTGTGGTCTCAGATGAGAGCTTAGAATCAGCCAAGGCAGGAGACCACTTGTAAGGAACGCGATCAAGGACAGGAGCTGAAAGATAGGTTGGAGCCAAGTCAGGAACTTGAACTACTGAGCACCTACTTTGCTCTCATGTAAAGAACAGAAAACATTAGCGTATCCACTTTTCCTAAGGACTCATGCCTCAGTGAGTGACTGATAAATAGTTACAACCCAAGGTGTAATACAAACGAGCGCCACACAAATAAAACAAGTCTGTGTGCATCATTAGTGAGCTGTGTAGTTGGGGGAACCCACGGGGAAAGTGTCATCGGAGTCTGAACAGGAAGATGGGGCTGGCTGCTTTTGGTGACTGCCATATCTTCTAAGGGTGAAGGGAAAGCCAGCATTGCCAGTGCTTCTGTGGAGATGGGCCACGTTTTTTCCACTAGTCTCTTAGGAATGGATTACTGAAAAAATTATGATGATGGAATGCAAATTAAAGACTCAAAATTTTAAGTATTAAATTCAACAAATGTAGAATGTCTTTGTCAAATTGCATTTGAGTCTCTTTTTTTAATTAGCATACATTTACTGTACTGCGGGGGTGGGGAGATTTTGTTATGAAATGTCACATGTTGTATTCCAGTCTGTCTCCTTCTTTAGCTCTCCTTTTTCCTTCTCTCTCCTCAGACAATTTTGTTATGTTATTGTTCTACTTTCATACTTGCCAACAACCTATTTTGACCATATCCATTCTCTTTCACCCTTGTTAGCTCAACCCCTCTCACTAGCACCCGTTCTCCAATGTCATTCAAGTTTCTAAATGCAAGTGTTGGCAGACTTGAAGCAGATTGTGAAGCCATGGTGTAAACATAGGAGCTTTGAATCCTAGGCTGTTGGCAGGATGGCAAACAGTCCAGAGTGACTTGGGCTCAGAGTTTGAGGGTGCCTTGGGAGCAGTGGGCAGTGGAAGAAAGGATGTGAATCCCAAAGACCTTGAGCACCAGGCTGAGGAGGCTGAAGGAGTCTAGAACCAATGAGGAGAACACTTGGGGGAAGGACAGATGTGGCCTGTCTTCTTCAGGAAGTGACAATAGCCATAGGGAGGAAAATTCAGAAAAGAGAAGAGAGGAAAGCGAGAAATCAAACAAAATTATTTTAAGTATTAAGGTGAGAAATGATAGGAACCTGAAGCATTGCAATTAATGTGAAAATGGAAAAACATGAAACATTCACACTGTTTTTGGAAGGACAAGAGGAAGGTGACTGATTGATTAATGGGGAATGAGTGAGGTAGTTTCAAGCCCTAGAGAATAGAGCTTGATAACATAGGAAGAAGGAAGACTGGTGAAATAAGCAAACATCTGCTGTAGATTTCGTTATGTTTTCTCACTGCCAGGCATTCGTAACTGTGTTAAACAGGATGCCTGAAGTTTTTAAGATGTGAACCTGGAGTTCAGGAGCAAAGCTAAGACCAGGTAGGGTTCCATGTCATGTCTACCAGTGTATCTGTCTGTATTTTATGATTACTTATGGAGGGGGGCAGCCCAAGCTAAGAGCAGTGTGTCACCCGAGGTAAGCATATAAATGGAAGAGAAGAGAAGGTGAAGATAGCCACATTGAGAAATGTCTGCATGCCAGAGAGAACAGCAGTGCCCCTGTTCCTGTTTCCATGTCAGTGGCTGTGAGAGGACAACTTTGGCCCAGTACAGCCTGGAAGTTGAATTTGTGCTTGCATTTAACCTGGCCTTTTCCAGAAGCCCCCCAAGGAAGAATAGTATAAACGTAAGCAGTCAAGGGTGAAAATGCATAGGACCATAGGAAATAGGGAAGGCTACTAGTGACACACAAGAAGCTTGAAGAACGTTCACTGTCAACAGTGCAGGGACTCCCCTGCAAAGGTGACTGGTAAGCCTTTCCAGGAAATTGCATGACTGGCAAGTGTGTGTGAGCCTGAGAATCTCACCCACAGACCTTACCTGCAGAGGCGGGGGAAGGAAAAAGCACATCCCTTGACCTCCGTCCTGTCAATGCCCAGTAGCTTCATCTGAAAGCAGCAGCACTGCAGAGAAGGGGCAAGGGAAGGCTGAAGTGTCAGGCAGCGCCTACAACCAGCAGAAATTTGGAAAGGGCCGACACCAAAAAAAGGGCCAGACTAGCCTCAACATGTGCTTGGCTTGAAGAGCAGCTTAAACAAAAGCCAAATGCTGAAAGTTGGCGTCATTGCAGAGGCTTTTCTGGACAAACTTGGAAGCGATGTATAGACGCAGTTTGCAGTCTGAGACTGTCACCAGTTCCACGTTCTTCTCTGCAGAGTTCCTGAGCTGATGCTGTAGATTCAGTTCAACTACTAACATCAGTTCACAGCCCTCAAGGATGCTATGTGGAAAGTGAATGCAAGCAAGGAGAATCAATCCAGTCTCTTCCTGAGCACTTTTGTACATCATACAAGAATACAAGAATAAGGACAGAAAAAAAATGGTGCAGCTATCGGGTCTATGAAGAGTTCTGCATTGAGATAGAGAAACAACTATTCAGTATGCAGAAGGAAAAAAAGATGCTGGGCTAGAATAGTTTCCTCAGAAAATGTAAAACTTAGAAAACATCTGCTTTGCATTTCAAAATTCAAAGAAACTCAGAGCATGTGAAATAACACATAGACTTAAAGAGATCTGGCTAAGAAACAATGAAGGAGTTGAATGCAATAGAAAAGACTGAGAAAAATGAAAGCAGTGATGCCAGAATTTAAATCTACATGAAAAGAAGAACAGACTCAACCTTAATTGTGAATATTGATGTGAATTACTTTTTTTTAATACAGCTGTAAGTATAGCTTAAGTGGTAGAGTACTTGCCTAACAAGGCTCTGAAATCAAACCCCAGTTTTGCCAAAAAAAAACCAAAATGGCAATAACAACAACAACAAAAAACCTTGTAAAGTTATTCTAAACCACAGGAAAGATAAGAGAAGCAAAAATCATAAGAAAATTGACTAATAAAAACAGAGCTTGAAGAATTAAATTTTACAGAGCCACAAGCTGGCTCAATCTGTTGTAGAATAGGTAAGTACTCAGTAAACACATGCTGAATGAACATAGGCTTCTTCAGGAAATCCTCCCAAAAGGACACATTAAACAATAGTTTATAGTCTGGGTGCTAGTGGCTAGTGGCTAATGTCCATAATCCTAGTTACTCAGGAGGCTTAGATCTGAGGATCCAGGTTTAGAGCCAGCCCATGCAGACAAGAGACTTTTCTCTAATTAATCAGCAAAAAACACAGTAGAGATGTGGCTCAAGTGGTGTAGTACTAAGCATGAGTAAAAAGCAGTTGAGCAAGAATACAGGGCCCTGAATTCAAGCCCCAGTTTAGTGTTTAGACCATCTTGGAAGGTAACAGATAATTAGAAAGATACTTAAACAGCAAGATACTTTGTTTCCACTGTTCTATTGATTGTTATTTTATAAACACAAAAACGAAAGTTTTCCTTAATATGACAAATAATTTTCTTTCAGTAGTACAGATAAATAGCAAGATATACACACAGAGAGACAGAGACAGAGAGAGAGGCGGGGGGAATGTTCAAATGGAACTCAATATTAAATGAAAGTCCTGTTCCAGGTGTCTTCCAGCATCCACTTCCATATACTTATTCCCTGATACTTATTCATCTTTTTTGCTTTATTCTGTAGAAAGTTTATACATCCAACAAAAATTGCCACTGGAGTTTTCTAATTGCTCCTAAAGAAATAATAGAAAACTCTTTACTCAAGCAAGCAAAGACTTGAGATGAATTGGGCCGTCTTCAGTGCTAAACTCATAAGCCTGTCCCAGACCACATGATTGGTTTTGGTTAAATTGATTCCTTCTACTGTCCTCAGTGCTATAGATCGTGTGCGCACGCCCCCACACATTCTGTTTCGCCAGCATTTCCCAGAAAACGAATTAACTAGAAGACATCATCCTCTGAACATTTCAGTTAGCTCAAGTGTTCTTTATGTGAAAGCAATAAAGCTACATTTCATTTTCCGAAAGGCTGTAACTTAGACTAGTAGTACAGCCTGGCATTATATATATATATTATGAGTTCACATCCAGAATTAATTTATTGTATAATAACACAAAACAGATGGGCATATTAAAGGCTACTTTGCTTCATGCCATAGAATATATGATAAAGAACGTGTTTGTCTCCTGTTACAAGTAAAAGCTTATATTTAAGTACAGTAGAAACTTATATTTCAAGAAGTATTTCAGTGAGCCCCACAAAAATCCAAAAGCCTTTATATACACTTTTCAAAACAATAAATATATTTCTTTTCAGCCCTCAGTAACTTTAAGGAGATTGCTTTTCAGCCACTGCCCTCCCCCACCCCCGAACATCCATTCTAATAGGCCTCTTCCTGTTTTGGGTTTCCAAGAATTTGTAGGCTAGCTAAAGGATATTCTAAAACTGACTACAGTCTTTTAAGCAATATATAGCAGCATGTAACATGCAGATAAATATTCATGTGTGCTGAAGAACTAATGAGCAGTGCTACTGTTATAAAAATGCCTTTGTGTCCAGTATCTCTGGATCAAAGGCATGATACTTACTTCCACTTCCCAATAACAAAAACTACTGGATTCTGTTCCTAAACTAAAATTACCATTGGCAAGCAGTGTCAAAAGTAATTCATTTATCCTACAATAAAAGTAAAAATGAAAGGAGCCATATATATGTATACACACACATACATATATACACACATACACATACATATGGCTCCATATATAGCCACCAGATTTTCCTACAAATAATTTTAGGTCATCGGGTGTTGGAGAGGATATAAATGAAACCATCATATACAATCTATGGAAAATCTGGTTAACTAAAGCTGGACATAGCTATTTGCTACGTTCCAGAGCTTCCACCCAACAGAAATACACACATAACTACTGCCCTTGAAGATATATTTAGAAGTCATTGTGTTGGTATTATTCATAATAGCTGCAAACTGAAAACAAAGGAAATTGTAGAAGGGGCAAATTATAGATATTATACACTGGATATAGTTGCAGCTGTGAAAGAAAAATACTACATACTAAGGATAATATCAAACCAAAGAATCCAGAGACAAAGGACTATTTATTACATGATTCCTTTTTTTTTTTTTTTTTTTTTTGCCAGGACTGGGCCTTAGACTCAGGGCCTGAGCACTGTCCCTGGCTTCTTTTTGCTCAAGGCTAGCACTCTACCACTTGAGCCACAGCGCCACTTCTGGCCATTTTCTGTATATGTGGTGCTTGGGAATCGAACCCAGGGCTTCATGTATACGAGGCAAGCGCTCTTGCCGCTAGGCCATATCCCCAGCCCCAGACATGATTCCATTTTTATAAAGTTTAAAGACAGACGAACTTGTTGGGCATAGTGATGCATGCTTATAGTCCCAGGACTAAGGAGATGAAGACAGAAGGACTGCCAAGTTTGAGATCTGCCTGAGCTCCAGAGCAAGACCTCAGGAATAGAATGTTTGCTTACTATGTGCAAAGCCACCCCAGCATGGGGAAAAAACTAAAAGGAAGGGGGAGAAAGGCAGACTTGATTGGTGGCATACCATCCATTAAGGGTGAAATTCAGCAGAGGGAGAAGCCCCAGAACAGGGCAAAGTGAGATTCATTGGAAAAATCACATCCCTCTCCCTCACATTATAATATTAAGTATTTGTTTTTTATTTGGGTTTTTTGTTTTGTTTGAACTCAAGGCCTGTGCTCTCACTTGGCTTTCTTGCTCATACATAGTATTCTAGCCCCATCTCTAGATCCACATTTTGCTAATTAATTGGAGATAGAATCTCTCATACTTTGCCAGGCTGCTTTCAAACTATAATCCTCCAACTGCACCCTCCTCAGTAAGCTAGTATTACAGGCGTGGGCCACTGGCACCTGATTAGTATTTAATTTTTTAATGACTTGTTTTTTTTCAGTCACTGAATTAGAGTTAAAAGATTTGTTTTTTCATTCTATATACAGAACTTTTAACCAAGAAATTAAGTTTCTCACATGATTGATGAGTGTGCTATGAAACTACAGATTAGGTATCTTAGGTTACATGGGAACTTCATTACCAAGGAAAAAGACTGAAAAGAGACCTCTCAAAGCAAATTGTTGTGATTTTTTTTCAATGCACTTTAACAACACATACTTAAACTTCAGCATCTTATCGTAAAGGAAATATAAAATGCTTAAAGTTTAACTATAGTTCTACTCTTTTCTCATATTTGGATAGTTCTGAAAAGAATACATCATAACCGTATCTGCATACATAAAAAAATTTTTAGCTGTTGTTTTATTTCTGTATGTTTTGTTTTGTCATTTTTTATGACATGTTTTGTCATGTTTTATGACAAGGTCTTCTATGTAGTGCAAGCTGGCCTTGAACTTGCTGTGTAGCCCAAACTGTCTTCAAATTTACAATCCTCCTGCTTCAACCTCCAAAGTGCTGGCATATACCAGCTTCTCTCACTTCTAAAGTATTTGTGTTGTTGGGATATCATAATCCTTTACAATTTAGCTTTCCTCTTAGTCCATCAGGCCTGAGTGTAAGTTATGTGGCAAAGCATTATGTAGAGCTACCTTCAGAAAAGAAATTCAGAGGTTTTGAATATAAAGATCAGAGAAATGTATCGAGTACAAAATGTTCACATCTTATTGTTTTCAGCTGTTTCCATTTGCACACTATGTCATTGAGAACTGGAATAGCAGGTTCCTTTCCAAAAGCAAAAGTCCTGAAGATCACATTTTCTCTGGACTTGTAGACAATGCTAACAAGTTCAAGCTGATTGTTTAGTTACCTAATAAATTTTCTAGGAGCACTGTGACAGAAAATCCATAAGAAATGCATCCTCATTATATTTCCACATCTTGAACTTTTCTCCAGGGGTTCATTTGCGTAGTGTCTTCCTGTTCGTATGTCCTTCCAGTGAGTTCATTTTATCTTCCCATATGTTAAAATAATTAAAGCTGACAAAATGCACACAAAGGGTCTTTCTTTCTCAGCAGAGCAGAAACCACTGCATTTGTGCATTTGTATTCATGCAGAACCATCGCTATTGAAAAGATCCCTGGTGTGTGCTTCCTGTTAGTGGTGCACAAAGTGTGTCAGAGACTCTGAAGAACTAATTAAAGATCTGTGTGTATGTGTTTGTGTGTCATTGTAGGCTAAAGGTAAAGAAAGACAGTGGCTCAGACACCAAGCTACTGGGGAACTCGATGATGCCAAGATCATTGATGGGCTGACTGGAGAAAAAGCAATCTACAAACGCCGGGGTGATTTGGAACCACAAGTAAGTTAATGGTAGCCTCGGACCTTCTCTATGTAAATGTCATAGCACTTGTCTTCTTGGGTTCAGTTAAAACACTCTTAACCCAGAATAGGGAACCACAGAAAGCACTATGTGTAAGTGGGGGATGCTGAGTGTGCCCGAGCTACTCAGGAGGCTGAGATCTGAGGATCACAGTTCAAAGCCAGTCCAAGTTGGAAAGTCAGTGAGACTCTTATCTCCAATTAACCACCCCAAAGCCAGAAGTGGAGCTGTAGTTCAAGTGGTAGAGTACTAGCTTTGAAAAAAAAAAAAAAAAAAAAGCTTAGGGACAGGCCCCGAGTATAAACCCTAGAGCTGGCGCACACATACACAATAATAATAAATAAAAAACATAAATATAGGGGAATTATAAGTACAAATCCCAACAAGGCTCATAAGGTACACACTAATTGGGTAATTTAAGGACAATTAAGCACAAAAAGTACTTATAGATGTATAGGCAGGGTTTAGGAAAACCCAGAAGATTCCATGTGGTAACACAGAGAAAGCAACAATAGGGACCTGCCCCTGTCCGAGGTCTAAGAAAGCAGAGACCGCACATGAAGGAAGTAGCTCACAGATCTTGGGTAAAGGGAACTCTGCTCCCCAGGCAACAGCACAAAAGGAGCTATGGGAACAAATACCCCAACTTCTCACACTGACAGTGCTTGCCATCAGCAAGCCCCTCCAGAATCCAGCAGCCAAGAGAGCTACCATAGTGGCCTATCAGATCCACCCTGGGACGCAGAGGAGATGTCCTCTTGTGAAACCCAGACGATTCCTAAGACGGCAGTGCAGTGATCTCACTTTTCCACTGTTCTATCATCTTTAAAGGTCCGTGTTCATCATATGTCTTCAGAAATTTGCAAGAAATAAGGAATTCTCCCCTAAATAACTCTAAAAATTTAGAAAGCCACAATTTAAAATGTTTTCCCACACAGTGACAATGGAGTGAAAAATGGAGTCTCTTGGTGAGCTTTGAGCTCTCCTCTTGTACTGAGCTTAACCAGAATCGCTGCGTAGCTGCCATGGGTTGGGGTGCAGTAGCTGGTGGGGGCAGGGCAAGTCAAGTCTATTTAAATGTTTACTCAGAGAAAGTCTGGAGAGGTCTTTGGGGGAGCTCTTACATTTGTGTCATTGGTATGAGTCAACAAGTGCTTTCTTTACTGACTCATTGTGGTCAACAAATGTGCTTGGATACATCTGAAATTGTGAGTAGTCGTGGAACCATGTGTGGCACCGTTGTTAATTTGGGCAGACTCAACAAGTTTTAAAGAACATATTGCATTTGCTTCTTCAAGACAGCCTCTAATAACCCACACAGTATTTTCTCCAGATTACTGACTCTGCTCATTAGTTTTCATGCATGTCAGCAAGTACATAAGAGCAGACTAATATGGACTTTTTTTCTCATCATTTTTTTTTGCCATTATAACTGACAAACTTTTTTGAAATATTCTTCACCTTGTCAGATAATGAATCCAAAAATCAAATTGAACTCTTGAGTTTCACGTTTTTATGGTTACTTCCATGACTCTAGCAGATGGTGGAGAGGGAAGGGTAAAAAAGCAGCAATCCAGTAACTGAAAGAAAAGTGAAAGCTCATGAAGGATAAAAGACATTTTAAAAATATTTTCCTCAAGTTCTTTGCCAGACCTCCCTGTCTTATGCCCTTGTTTTAGAAATCTGACATTTCTTCAACATATGTGGAAAATAATTTTCAAGGGACTGCAGAACAGGTACGAGTAAAACTGATGTGGGCTTCCCTCCAAAATAACACAAGCTCTTGCCAGTTACTGACTCTGAGGCATGGAGTGAAAATGACATGTTGGGCTTTATATCTTTTCAGATTATTATTTTTAAAACAGATTATTTTTAAGTCATCAGACTCCAGAAAGCAACTTTACTAGACTAGACTGGACCTTGGAAGAACTATATTCCACAGGAAAATAACTTCCATATGTCCTGACTACCCTGAAATTCCACTTACTGAAATACAATCTCGAGACACCTTTCCACCTGTCAGGCCCACAGCTGAACTGCCTACCTCAGGGCTGGTACCCCAAAACCTTTGAGAGAGCCCAGAAACCCTGGGCAGTATCCCCAGCTGGGTTTCTGATTCACCAGCTTTGTCTGTCATTCCTTCTTCAGCTGGGCAGCCTACAAGAAAAACCCAAGCGCCTCCGCCTGGTGGTGGATGTTTCCGGCAGCATGTATCGCTTCAATGGGGTGGACGGCCGGCTTGAGCGCTCAATGGAGGCCGTGTGTATGGTCATGGAAGCCTTTGAGAACTATGAGGAGAAGTTCAAGGTAATGTCATGAGCAGAGGATGATGAGGCATCTTACTACATCTGCTCGGGGTGGGGGGGGGGTGGCGAGCCCTGAGTTAGGGCATGGTGATGGTAGATAAACATGATGTCCTATATAGAGGTACAGAATCTTTTTTTTTTTTTCTACCGGGAGCCATTTGGACATTCATTTGTCCCATCATTCAGGGCCATACAAAATTATCAGCACAGACACATGTTCAGAGGCAGCTGATGAGAAACATATGTGTCTGTCCTGTCATGCACCAAACGATTTCTTGAGCCTTACACAGCCCACAGGCCAGACATCCCCACCCTACTGGGCTGACATAGATCTTCCAGATCATTCATCAATGTGTGAAGAAAGTGAGCCTTTTGCTTCATCTGCTCTAATAATTTAAAGGGCTAAAGGCTACAGAAGAAAGTACCGCTTCTTCTTACAAGGTGTGTGATGTTAACCATAATATCCCACAGAAGCATAGTCTCTTCCCAGATTTCTCAGTCTCTCGTCCTCATCCTAACATCCACACCCACCCACTATGGCCCCATTGCCAGCCACGCAACCTCCTGGCACAGCCTCAGAGCACAAGGCCCTTAGCATCACTTTTCCTTTCCACATGGACAAGGGCTGTGTGGTAATTGGTGTCTCCACAGCTGACAGTGAAGATGCCTTCCTACCCCTACCCCTTGCCCAGGAGTAAAGCAGCCTCCTGTTTAAACTATTCCCATTCTTTTGTTGCTCAGTTTGCTTCACACACTCCCTTTCCATTTGGAGCATGAAGAAAGGATCCCCATATTGTTGTGTTCATATCCACTATGAGCCTTCTGATCTGCTCCCCCTGAGCCACTGAGAGTGCCTGCACCTGTAGTCTTTACCAGAGCACCTGACCTTGAACTTGGTTCCACACTGTGTAATTATCAGCAGACATTCATGGAGAGAAGTGGTGTGGGTACAGCTGTGTATAAAGAACACAGTCTATTCATAGACACTAGATTTTATTCTGGATCAAAGATGTCCTTGAGGAATAGGTGATCTTAAGAAACAGATCGAAGAGATCTCGCACTTCATTTACTTTAGCCTCATTATTAAGGATTCTGCCCACTAAATCTCCCAGAGTCCCTTGTATGAAGTTCAATGAGAAAAAGTCCTTTTAGAATCACTTGAAGGGAACGGGCAGCCTTAGGCAGTGAGTGCCACAGGCTGCAGGCTCAGCGCCAATGCAAGCTTCAAATACAAATAAGATATGGATGTTTACCATGAGGAGTAGCTCTGTGAAGGAATGGATGCATCCCCCTTGTGACTAGTAAACACCATAGAATTGTTCAGAGTTCTTGGTACTAGTTCTCAGGAAGCTAAAAGCCACCACTGTGGCAGCTTTGTTATGTTACATCTTATAAGAAACATGAAGGCTGATACTCCTCCCTCTCCCCCTTTACATTTAATCCCTTTTGATTTATATTATTTACTTTATGTTTTTTGAATCAAGGGAAAATATTTTTTAAATCTATCTAAAACTATTTTAGCTCCTTTTTAGCACATGGCAGAGTATACTTCTTAACTCACTTGGGCCACCCATAACCACCAAGTGGACATGTAACATTGTATGTTGTATATATTGTATGTAAATAATCAGATGCCACTGAGTGTTTGCAAGTATTTAGGTTTTAGGTCTGGTACCCATGGCTCTCACCTGTAATCCTATCTGTTCAGGAGGCTGATATCTGAGGATCCTGGTTAGAAACCAGCTCTTAGCAAAAGAGTCCATGAGACTCCGATCTCTAGTTAACCATCAGAAAACAAGAAGTAGAGCTGTGGCTCAAGTGGTATAGCACCAGCCTTGAGCACAAAAGCTCAAGGACAGCGGTCAGGCCCTGAGTTCAAGTACCTGCACACACACACACACACACACACACACACACACACACACACACACTCTCTCTCTCTCTCTCTCTCTCTCTCTCTCTCTCTCTCTCTCTCTTTGGGTTTTAACTTGCAGCAGCATCCTCTTTGTTTCCAGGGCTTCTTCATGCTGTTCCTCCAATCAGGTACATTGGAGACTTTGTATAATACTCCTGATACTCCTAATCATGTATGAGATTTTATTGGCCACAGGGAACCATCTCTACTAGGGTCCCCAGACCTCTCTAGAGGACAGGAAGTAAATGGGATGGAGCTACCTATATCCTATGAGAGCATTTACTGTTTCTAATGCAGTGCTTAAGGTTACAAGTCATGGGTACATGTAGCACAAAGTATAAGAAGTATGAAAGGAGGAAGGGCACCCAGATCCACTCCCTGCTGACAACCACAAAAAAAAAGCAGTGGATTTTTGGAATCTTCTTAGAGGAATTAAATGCATATAAATCAGGTGACTGTGTACCATATACTTTGCTCTGTATTCTTAGTTTATATGACCACATTCTAAATTTACTTATTCTCTCTGCACTTTCAGGTTTTCATTTGTGAAAGAGGCAAAAGATTAGAAATAACTAATGAAAGGGTATCATTTACTCAGACAATATAAAATAATGCACCTGCAAAAGACAGTTGAGGAGCTCTTGATGAATTTTTATATCCCACAGACGAACATGGCATGTCTCCTGGTGTCCTTGGGATTCAGCAGCATGCTCTGAGACTGCCTGTCCCCAGTTCCAGACGGCCCTCAGGATCCTGCAGTTACCCCTAGGTTGTTGAGGTGTCTGGTCTATATTTGCTTTGAAGCCTCTAGTAGCCCCTGGCTTGCATGGTGAGCCAAACTCTCCCCATCTCCCCATTTCTCTCAGCATCTACTGTGTTTTGTTTGGCGGGAACTCGGTGGCTGAGCTGTGGTCATTACAGTCTACTCATTTGGGGTCCGCTCCTACTTCTTTTCCCACATTCACATGACCCATGCCAAACCACAGGGACCCTTGAGCAAGAATTAGTGAGAGGAAAAGGTAATTCAGTGGCAAAGCACATTTCTAAACCATTGATGTTTTTAAAGATTCTCATAATCATTCTACCCTCTGAATTCAGTCAGTCCCACAAGGGCATTCACAGTAGGTCACTTAAGACAAAAGCAACAATCATTGCCTGGAATCAGCATAAATGCCTCTAAGCTTATAATGAGCATAATTGTTCATGTCCATACCACTCTTAGAACTACAGTGAAAAGTGGAGGAGTAATGGTTATATGAAACCACTTTATTTTAGTCAGGAAGCATTTATTCCCTTTATTTCATTTCAATTTGCTGTTCATGATTTTTGCTGAGCCCTCAGGAATATGTTCACTGTAATCTTAAAATAGACCTCCTTTCCAAAAGCTCTTAATGCCTTCATATTCTTTTCTTCAAAGTATTCAAAAACACTCAAAGTTTGGTGACTCTCCTAACATTCAAATCGTGGTACCAGAAAACAGATTTGTTCTATTATTCAGAAACTAGACTTTGAAAAAATGAAAAGAGCTTCAAATGTATTGTTTCTGTGGAGGCAGATAAACCAGTTCTAACAAGGAAGCTTGCAAAGGGGGCTGTGGGGCTCAGAAGAGCGGGCAGTACTTTACCCCACCCCGCCCATCCTCATCCTTCCTAGGCATTGCCATTGGGTCACTCCTCCATCTCTTTGTGTCAGTTACTTTCTTAGACAGGGCCTCATTTTATGCCTAGTACTTGCTTTTTAGAAAAGGTGTCATCAATCCTCACAGTTCCCTGGACAGGTGAGAATAAGGCGTAGGTGTTCCTAAAAGTAAGGGAAGCCAGCTTTCCCTTGTAATTCTTGATACACCATTGACTTTCCATAGAAATGCCAGAACTAGTCCCTTGGGGACAATCATCTTCACCAAGCTCTCTTTTGCAGATAAGAAAATCACAATTCAAAGTATTTAAGTGCTTAGCCCAAAGTCACATAGGTAGACTGAAAAGCCAGGACTTCCAACCCCACTTCCAGGCACCGTCTTACTTGTTTGTGTTTCTTACAGTCATTTTATTTCTATCCATTCTGTATTTTTAAACTGTAATGTAGAACTAAATATACTTTTTGTTTAAGATAGGGTCTCATGCAGCTCCAGCTTAGCCTCAAATTTAGGATTCTACTGCCATAACCTCCTGAATGCTGGGGATTATAGGAGTGAGCTGTTATTCCTGGAAATAAATATCCATTTCCTGTTCTCAGCATCTCTCCATCCAAAAGCAGTATAATAGAATTTACTTTTCCTCCAAGATGTCTTGGTTAAGAAAGCTGAGTAACTATCAAAAGGCCATAGAAAGATATGACTCACAAACTAGCACTAACACCTGCTGGGAACATTACTTCTGTCAAGAACTTAGTTCAGTGTCTATAATTATTCTTTTCCCAGTACCTCAGGGTTGTCTCATAAGTCTAAAAATGGAGACAAATTAACCTGTCAAGCTCAGGCTTTGAATAAATTAATATGGCTACTTAACGATGGGCCTAAAGATCACCTTCCTGAACCCATGCAGTTAAACAAAATTTCAAAATAGACTCAATTGTTAATGTAGAAATTGTGGCCAGGCCAACCATTCAAAAGCCTTAAGTACAACTGGAAGGGGAATTATTTTTTAATAGTAAATATATTGGATTTAAGGTCAGAACACATGAATTTAGCATCCACAGTACCACTCACTCTATAACCAGTACCAGTTTCCTCATTGTGAAGTAGAGGGATACCTGCACCGAAGGTTGTAGAGAATCAACATGAGATCAGATCTGTGAAAATACTTGGTATAGTGTAAAGAACTGTGCGGATGTCAAACATTGTAATCACTAAATCGAGTGCCCTTTCCTTGAAATGTCCTTGGGAAGTAGTAAAACTGAGGTTATCCCTGATTGCCAGAGAAGCCAAGTGATTTATAAACATGGGATGTTAGAGGTCATGCAAGCCAGGATGACTTACAAGGTAGGAAGAGCCTCAAAGAGGTTAAGTGATTTGCTCTAGATCAAAAAGCTTGTTAATGTCAGAGCCACATTTAGCATCTTTGACCTTTCAGAGCATTATTCTTTTTATATTGCCTTGTATGACATGAAGAAAGGCTAGCCAGGTAGAGCTATAGATTATTAACCAGCTAACACCCTAGGATCCGGTTGGCACTTCCCTTGACCTTTTAAATTACTTCAGATTCCCTGCTGCCTAATCAATAATGCCATTTAGAATAGCATATTTAGATTTTAGAACATTTAGAATCTCATATTACCATTCTTCAGAAAAAAACCTCCCTTCAAAGGAACCCGAGTAGTTGTAACTTGATGCTGGCTCTCACATCATTGTAGTGTATATATTTATCAAAGTAGGAAATGAGAGCATAGTTTATTTAACAATTTGTAGCCAGACTTCTTACTGTGTTTAAAAACTTGGGCCTCTAGCTGGGCGCCCCAGTGGCTCACACCTGTAATCCTAGCTACTCGGGAGGCTGAGATCTGAGGATTGCACTTCAAAGCCAGCCTGGGCAGAAAAGTCTGTGAGACTCTCATCTCCAATTAGCCACCAGAAAACCAGAATTGGTGCCTGTGGCTCAAAGTGGTAGAGTGCTAGACTTGAGCTGAAGAGCTCAGGGAGAGTGCCTAGGCCCAAAGTTCAAGCCCCATGACCGACAAAAAAAAAACCCACATAATCTTGGGCCTCTAGTTCTCTCCACCTCTGAGAGATGGCTGCTAGGTCTTGGGTCCAGCCACATCTCACCCACAGTGCCCATGTTCATTTAAAGTAGAACTCCCCACACCTTCCTTTCTTCCTATTTTTACATAACATTGACTTCAACAGGAGTTTTCCCACTTCTTTTCATTTTGAATGTAATGGTTTCAGTTTTGTTATGAGTTGCTATTTGTCAGCTAGCGTAGGCTGACTACCATTGCGCACATAGGTGATCAAGAGGCGGACCAATGTGTTTGAGCTTCTAGATTAGTTGTTAAAGTATGTAGGCAACAGGCAGAAATAAAGCTGCTTATTGCTCCAACTTGATTGCAAAACTCTCTTGGAACATTTGTGCAATAAATATGCTAGGCACTCTCACAGACACTAAAAATGCAAAGATGAATCAGATCTGGACTGGCTCTCCATTTCCAGAGGAACAGACATGCCAAGAAATGGTTGTATTTCCCCATGTCACTGGGAGTGCTGCTTGTATAGTTAGTGTTCAAAGGTAACTCATGCTGAGTCAGAGGTACTAGTGATACCTATGCATTTCATCCACCAAATCCCAAGTGCTCCCTAAAATCTTTTGTTCCAGATGCACACCTTAGATATTCTTTGCAGATGCCCCAGTTTGCCCAAGAGCCTTATAATCTAGCCTTCATATCAACATCATGGAAGTTCTTTGAGGGGAAAGAAAAGGCACAGGGAATTTGGGGGAAGGCAAATTCAACAGTGAGAGGGAACCACCTTGTTCCAAATACAGTTTAGCTGAAATTCTTCCAGATTCTATAAAAGAACATCATCTGATTCCCAGCCCCAGGCTTTTCTAAGACAGGACTTCCAGTACTTATACCATACCTCATTATTAGAGGTTATGCTTAGTCGGGATATGGGGAATTTTAACTCTGGTGGGGTTTTTTGTACTTTTCAGTAATTTCTACAATGAATATCTTTCACTTTTTGGAAAAGAAGGAAGTGTCATGTATTTATTTTGTTGTGAACAAATCACTACAACTATAGTACATTGCAGTAATACCCTTTAACGAACTCCTCATTTCTGTAGGTCAGAAGTCCCAACCATGCCCAGTCTTACAAAGCTGAAATCACATTGTCAGCTGTACTGGATTCTTATCTGGAAGCTGTAATAAAGGATCTGCTTGCAAGCTCACCTTGGCAGAATTCTTTTCCTCATCGTTATAGACAGAGATTCTTATTTCCCTTCCAATCCCATGGTCTCCTCCATCTCAGTCATAGATGCTTCCTTACATGAGATCCCTCACACTTCAAATCTTTCTTACTCTCCTACCACCAACCATAAAATTAAATATGCCGGTAAAAATCTCATTAGGGCTGAGTGTGGGTAGCTTATGCCTATAATCCTATCTACTGAGGAGGCTGAGATCTGAGGATCACAGTTTGAAGCCAGCCCAAGCAGGAAAGTCTGTGAGACTCTTATGTCCAATTAAGCACCAAAAAGAAGTAGAGTTGTGGCTCAAGTGGTAGAGCACTAACCTTGAACAGGGAGAGTGCCCAGACCGTGAGTTCAAGCCCCAGGACAGGTATACACACACACACACACACACACACACACACACACACACACACACACACACACATCTAATTAGACCACCTAGATTCTCTCCTTCTCAATGAACTCAAAGTAAAGCAAACTTAATATCACCTGAAAAATATATGTCAAGTTAGTATAATCTGAATGATATCCACTGTATTTACAAGTCCTGACCTTATGGGGAGAACATCATAAAAGAACATTTGCACTAGTGGTTGGAATCATGAAGGCTACCTAGAATTCTGCCCATTGTTCTGTGTTTAGAGTGGGGAGGGATATTCAGTAAGCCTCCTCTGAAAGTTATCAATGAAATTTCGGGGAGTCCCTGAATCTTCATCATACTCTCTAGAGCAGAGATTGAAGAGAAGGTAGATCTGAAATAAGTTCAGAGCGTTTGCCTTTATTGGTAAACACACATCTGTCTCCATTTCTTTATAACCAAATGTTGAGCAATTTTGGACAGTAACAGTCCAAGGAGTAGGAGATGTATAAGCCCAATGATTGTTCTCTAGTTAAAGGATTTCTAACTCTCTGACTCTTATATGTAGTATGACATCGCTGGACATTCTGGAGATGGCTACAACATTGGCCTAGTGCCAGTGAACAAAATCCCCAAGGACAATAAGCAAAGACTAGAAATTCTGAAGGTAAGTATCCAGTTAAGTCTGTATTATGAAAACTCCTGTCAGATTAAAGACCAGAACATTCATTGAAGAAGCAATAGGTAGAAGAACAAAAATTATTTTCTATTTCACATTCAGCAATTAAACAGAGAAAATACCCATCAGGCCCCAAATCCTTTTCTCCACCATTTGAATTTAAACATTGTTCCTTGCCTTTTTTTTTTTTTTTGGCCAGTCCTGGGGCTTGAATTCTTAGCATGATTGCTGTCTCTGGGCTCCTTTTGCTCAAGGCTAGCGTTCTACCACTTGAGCCAAAGCACCAGGTATAGCTATTTCTGTGATTAATTGGAGATGAGAGTCTCACAGAGTTTCCTGACTGGGCTGGCTCCAAACCTCGATCCTCTGATCTCAGCATCCGGAGTAGCTAGGATTACAAGCATGAGCCACCAATGCCCCACCCCTACCTATTTTTAGAGTACTCAGTATGACATTGGAATAGTAAATCTCAGTGTTGCCTTAAGATTCCATAACCTGCATCTCTTCATATATCCTACATGTTCAGTAGAAACAAAGAATGACTTTTTAGAATATTTTCTAACCCAATGTTTCTATTTCTTAGTATTTTCTAAGAAGTTCAATTTGACATCCTTAAATCTGCAATAGTGTGTGAAATTATACATCGTGATTTCAAAACAAATTTCTCCATTGTTTCTGTGTTCCATGTTAAGTATTATAGAATGACTTTCCTTAGTGGAAATTCAACCCATTTCTTATTTTCTTCTTCCATGTCACATCTGTCCTCAGGGGAATACCAGATTTCTATTTTCCTACATTTTCTTACTTTAAATTGAAGCTAGAGTTTTAAAGCTAAGTGTCAATTGTGATTGTTTTATATTTTCTGTTTCTAACAAAAGTTAAAACGTTAGTGTGTACTATTGTCACTCTCCTGTGCAAAATTCTGCATTCTCACTGTCAAAAGAAAATCGTGTTTATGAATGAGAAGTTTCTCACCCATGACTTTTCTGTGCCCTGTCTCTTGCCTCCAGACTATGCATGCCCACGCCCAGTTCTGCATGAGTGGAGACCACACGCTAGAAGGAACAGAACATGCTATCAAGGAAATTGTCAAAGAAGAAGCCGATGAGTACTTTGTCATAGTCTTGAGTGATGCAAATCTGTCACGATATGGAATACATCCAACCAAATTTGCCCAGATCCTGACAAGCAACCCTCAAGTAAATGCTTTTGCTATTTTTATTGGATCTTTAGGCGATCAAGCAACCAGGTACGTGCAGCCACAAGATACAGAAAAAGGAAAATGTGCAGACAGTGAGTTCTGTCACATGCTGTTTCATAGGCTTAGCATCATGGAGTGAGGGTGGGAAGGAAGAACAAAATCCATAAACACTACCCTCAAGGAGCTTACAGTCTCATTGAGTGGATGTGATTCTCTAACTTTATGTTTAGGTTAGCAATTATAATTTTTTAAAGTTAATTGACTTTTCAGTTTACCTTCAAAGTACCAATAATATAACTAGCAAATGTATTTGTTAATAAGTTAGACAATATTTTATACATTTGATACTATAATTGTATCAAGGTCTCAAGCTCAATCTAATCAGTTTGTGTTCAAATCATGTTCAAAATAGTGAGCATCGCGGCTGGACATATGGCCTAGTGGTAAAGTGCTTGCCCTGCATACATGAAGCCCTGGGTTTGATTCCTCAGCACCACATATATAGAAAAAAGCCAGAAGTGGTGCTGTGGCTTAAGTGCTAGAGTGCTAGACTTGAGCAAAAAGAAGCCAAAGACACTGCTCAGGCCCTGAGTTCAAGCCCCAGGACTGGCCAAAAAAAAAAAAAAAAATAGTATACTAACAAAATAGTGAGCATCTACTATTTTTCTAGCAGGAGAATTCGTATATATGGGTTTATATGTATTATATGCAGACCTACACATGTAGGCTTACATGCATGTGTGTATGTGACCATAGACTTATCCCTTCAATAAATGATATACATATCATATCCTCTATATCATATACTATATAATATATGTGTACATCCCACATACAAACACATATATATTACATATTATATAGTGTGTGTATGTATATCCCTTACTGAGGAGACAGATGGGTGGTACACTTAGAAGCAGAGTAACACATACATATTTTTTGTATGCTACACTGAATGCCAAATGTTCACTAGAAAAATTTATGGTCAAACAGTAAATCCCACTGGGAATGACTGGACAGGAGAGATCTAGAAGTACTCTCGTAACTTAAACATACTAACATTTATCTTTATGAATTATAGACAGAAAGAGGTTGTGGGTTTTCTCTGCTACTTGTAACAAGCAGAAAACACATCTCCTAAAAAATGTTTTAGAAAAGAATTTTTAAAAGTCCCTAATGAGCACACAAAAAGGTGGTCTTTGATTTGGTACCTCCTTTCCCTGCATCATAAGTGCTGGCACCTTTTTCTATTCCCCTACCTTGCTTCAGGCTTGTCAAATAAAGTTGAAGACAGACTTAGTTTTATATGATCTTGTCACTTATACAACTGCCTTTGCTTTTTCTTACTTTTATGTGCTAATACTTTGTATCTTCTAGAATCTCTTGCCTTTGAATATCAACCATGCCCTCCTCTCCCCAGACTTTCTTCTGCCCTATTGGGCAGGCAGGAAGCTCAACAAATACTAGTTCAAATGGCTATTTTGTCTTTCTAGTGAACAGATCCTGTTGGAATACTTAAGAAGTCATAATAATACCCTTGTGGTTTCCTAGGGAAATGGTCCAGTATCCACTGGCAAAAGATACATTGCAGAATTAGCTGTTCTACTGGGCATGCCAAATGTGTGATACTACACAGGATGGTTGACTTTTATTAAATGTCATTCCCAAACCAAACTTTGCTGGCACAATGAAAGCAGGCCTTCTTTTGAATACAACTGTGTCTTGCAGCTTTATTCCTTTCTAAAATGACTTTGGAGCTGGGCACTGGTGGCTCATGCCTGTAATTATAGCTACTCAGGAAGCTGAGATCTGAGGATCACAGTTTGAAACCAACCAGGGCAGGATATTCTTATTTCCAATAAACACAGACACACACACACACACACACACACACACACACACACACACACAAAAGCTGCTAGAAGCAGAGCTGTGTCAAGTGATAGAGCACTAGCCTACCAGGGACAATGTCCAAGTCCCAGGTACAGCACCAAAAAACAAAACAAAAAACAAAAAAAAAACTTTGGTTCCAAATGATAAACTGGTATGTTTTAAAATGCCCTAAGTCCATACCTCAGTATCATCAGAACAGCAGTTGGATAAACCAGATTGCATTTTTTATGACAGAAAGAAAGAAAGAAAGAAAGAAAGAAAGAAAGAAAGAAAGAAAGAAAGAAAGAAAGAAAGAAGAAAGAAAGAAAGGAAAGAAAGAAAGAAAGAAAGAAAGAAAGAAAGAAAGAAAGAAAGAAAGAAAGAAAGAAAGAAAGAAAGAAAGAAAGAAAGAAAGAAAGGAAGAAAGAAAGAAAGAGAAAGAAAAAAAGAAGAAAAGAAAGGAAAGAAAAGAAGGACGGACAAGGAACGAGTATGGAAGGAAGGGAGGAGAAAAAGAGCATGGGGGAAGGTGAAAAGGGAGAAAGAGAAAAAGAAGCACTGTGGATTTGGCTGGGCATCATTTTTGTTTTTAAGGAACGAAAAGCATTACAAGTATAGTATGTGGCCAGCACACTTTGCCAGGTAAGCTAATGCCAGATGGGTCCCTAGGGCTCTGTTCTACCAAGAGAATATGAAATAGCAGGAAACGGCAGTCATGAAAGGAGGATTTTTTTTTTCCTTTTCAAATTCAGATTTTCTCACTGAAAAGACCTTTCTTTCACATCACTGCTTTTCCCAGTGTCTCTCACTGTTGCCCTTCCAGGCCTTTCATTGCTTAGTGACAGCCAATTAAATTCCAGGCCACAGGCAAGGTAGCAGAAGTTTGAAAACTTCCTTTCCTCAGAGCCCATTCAGATGCCCTGTTTTTCCAGGGCAGGAGGTGAAAGGGAAGCACTGGTTTGTAATGGTAATTCTCTGTCCCTTTCCCTCCTGGCAGACTTCAGAGAACTCTACCAGCTGGCCGCTCTTTCATTGCCATGGATACCAAGGACATCCCTCAGATTTTACAACAGATCTTCACTTCCACCATGTTGTCCAGTGTTTAAGAAACACCTTTCTCTCCCCTAATGACCCCAGGACTTGAAACAAGATGGGGCTGAAGAGCATTCAAAAGAGAAGACATCTCCAAGGGAGACGCTTGCAGTGTCTGGATAAGGCTGGCATTCCCGGGTCTTCCGACACTTGCTCCATAATCAGAACACAATGAGAAGCATCCAGAAGGAGTCTTGTGAATGGAAATCTACAACCACTGATGGTTTCCAAGTGCTCAGAGGAAGCAAGTTGACCTGCATTTGTAAAAGGTCAGATTGAAGGAAGATGGTGTAAGAATGACAGGGCTTGGTTGGTTTCCAAAATCTTGAAGGATGGAGAGTACCTTGCTTTTGCCTTAATGCATCATCTGCTGCCTAAGATAAGAAAGCAGCCCAGGCAAACCAAGCCTTTGAGACCACATTTGAGCTCTAAGGAACACGTCTGCACTTACTCTACCCAGCATGCTCCTGACTACAGTTTTTTTTTTTTCCCTCTCTGTATTGCCCAGGAAACAGTGGAATTATAGTTTTTACTCCACTGAAAAGCCCTTCCAACAGCAGTATTTTATAAAAGATTGGGTTTTCTCAATAATTCATTTGATTGACCAAGCCAAAAGGAATCAGAAGATGCTCAGAGTTCCTGCTTTCCCACATGACTTCTAAAGGGCTTGTCACATAATAGAAAGCAAACAGCGAGTAGAAGAGTAAAGACGACTTACCTCCGGTCTCCTGGTTCCTGCCCTGCCGGCACTTCTCAAAATTTACACAAAGCTACACTTTGGTGTCCAAAAATAGTGTTCAAAATAGCAAATGTTAAGAGAAATTATTATTGAAATCATTCATATAAAAACTAACACGAAGTAAAAGACTTTATCTGAATTGACTGGTAATTGAAGATTTCTTTAGGTATAAACAGAAACTTTTTTTCAAGCCTGATTATTTTTTCTTTTTACGGGTCCCGTCCTACCCCCCCACCTTGGGCTGACTTTTATCAGTAGGCAAGATTGTCACATCTCTAAAATCAAAAGCTGCAGCAGAACATAATCTCTCTCCAGCTGTATGATGAAATCGTCTTCTTCACCATTGACGACAAAGTAAAAAAATGCTGTGGGCACCACTGCAGGTGTACCTTTTAATTGTGAATTAGAAACACTAGTCTTGCTAATAATGTGAATATATCCGTTCGTGTACAATGAAATTGTACAGGTCCATAATTTTATTTTAATTAACTTTAGAACAAAAAAAACATTCATTTGTTCTACCACCACATATCCCTCTCAATTATCAAAGAAATAAAAGCAGTCAGACCTCAATATGGTATTACTACTCAATGAGTTGGTATGCTTTGTCTTGTTTTTCTAGTGACACATTTGTTTGCTCTGTGTATTGAATCATCCAGTGATGCAAATTATTTGAACCCATTTAGTGCCTTTAAAAGATGTGATTGCATCATTAATAACAGCTTGAATTTACTGATCATTTTTTCTGCGTCAGTAATATGCTAAATGATTTCATGTATTATTACATTCAGTCTTCACAACTGTATGTGTTAGAGGGGTTGTTTTATTTGATGCTTTTTTTTTTTTTTTTTTTTTTTTGCCAGTCCTGGGGCTTGGACTCAGGGCCTGAGCACTGTCCCTGGCTTCTTTTGATTCAAGGCTAGCACTCTACCACTTGAGCCACAGTGCCACTTGTGGCCTTTTCTGTATATGTGGTGCTGAGGAATTGAACCTAGGGCTTCATGTATACTAGACAAGCACTCTTGCCACTAGGCCATATTCCCAGCCCCCAGGGGTTGTTTTATTTTCAACCTTTACAGATAAAGGGAGGCTCAGAGAACTTGCCACTTTCCAAGAGTCTTGTTACTTTTGACTAAGCATTATACTGTTAATATTCATATTTACATTTTAAATGAACACACAGGGGCTTAGAGAGCACAGGAAAATCAGTCCCTCTCACCAGCAAGCAGAGACAGGCTGACGGACGTGGACCCTCTCACCCGCTGTCCCCGCTCCCCAAGCTGCTCCCCGCATACCTACATGTCACCCTCTGAAGGCCTTGTTCTTGTTTACTTCCAACCCTGTCCACATTTTGTGGGGCCTCTTCCTCTCCCTTAACCTCAGCAGCCATACCTGCCCACAGTTAGGCTCTCAGAGCTGTGGGGACCAGGACCTGGGGCACTGCTGGAGAGACACTTCTGAACAACTCCTTCCTTCCTGAGCACGGCAGTGAACTGAGATGTGACAGCTTAGCCCCAAAGGGCGCCCTGAAAGCCTTTGGAAACCAAACTCAAAAAGGATTAGAGAAACAGGCTTTTAGAAAACCCTCTCAGTGCATAACTACCTGAGAAAGCAGAAAATCTTTTATTTCCCTTTCCCAACTAGCCAGCCATCCTTTGAGATAGATGATAGATAGGTAGGTAGGTAGGTAGATAGATAGATAGATAGATAGATAGATAGATAGATAGATAGATAGATAGATAGATAATCCTGACTTTCAGTATTTGTAAAAGAGAAGGAGGAGGATGGAAGGGGGGGGAGGGGAAAGAGAGACCGCGGTGTCTTTTAATGTTTTGCAGTACCTAAGGAATGTGTGCATTTATTACTAAATATATGTAATTATATACCACTCTAGGCTGTTCCCAGGCCATCCGAGGGCCAGGATGTTATAATAAATACACTGATTGTGTTCTGGGCAGGAGGGCCATGGTGAAAGGCACGTGACCCCCATCTCTTCAGTGAGCACACGTAAGGCTGAGAAGGTTCATTGTTTCCCCTGCGCAGTTGGGAGGAGTGAAAGCTGTGAGCAGCCACAGATTACGATGTGTGTTCCCCTGGAATCCTTTCTGTGCCCCAACAAGATGACCTCATCCCAGATGGGGCGGCTGGAACAAACCACAAGAAGTGGGTCAGAGTGGGAGGATTTGAAGGGAGCCCATCAGATGTTTGGAATGAATCATTCTTTATACCACCCCCTTTCTTGTGAACCTTCAGAGGTGGAGAAATCCATCAATGCCAGCAAGATTTTCTCTAAACAAACTCTAGGGCTTTGACTGCCATTTCGAAGTGGTTTTCTGAGCCACTGTGGTCAGATTTCCTGAAAGGCCAGCTTGCAAGCTTCAGTCCCCCTTTGCCCCCCTTGCACCTGGCTCCTTCCTCTGCTGTCAGATCAGCCAAAATGAAATTCCTCATTGCACACAGCAGAGACCCAGGGATGAGGGAAACAGCAGTCGCAGCTGGGTACTTGTTGCATTTCTATTCATTTTTAATAATCACAATTATAGAAGACATTCCACAAGTTCTAAACTAGCCTCTCCTGCCTGGACAGCTTTTGTTCTGGAACTACATCTTTGGAATTGTTAGGTGTCGGCCTGGGAACTTTTGCATAGCCTTTTATCTTCTTAAGAAATGAAACTCATTTTTAATAAAATTTCCAACCATTTACCCCACTCCCCACATCACACAGGGATTTGAACTTGCCAGGCTCATTCTACCCCTTGAGCCACACCTCTAGCCCTGTTTCTTTGATAATTAGTTTTAACATGGAGTCAACTCAGAATGGCCCAAAACTCAAGTCTTCCACCTTCGACCCATAGTTAGGATTACAGGTGTGAGCCACTGGCACCTGGATGTATATAGTTTTAAAGGTAAAATACTCAGATGAGCCAAGAACCAGAGTCTCATCTGTCTCTACTTTCAACTACTCAGGGGGCTGAGATCTGAGGATCAATGTTCAAAGCTAGTCTCAGCAGGCAAATCTTTGAGACGTGGTGTGTGTGTGTGTGTGTGTGTGTGTGTGTGTGTGTGTGTGTGTGTGTGTGTGTGTATGTGTGTGTGTGTGTATTGGTCCTGGGACCTGAACTCAGGGCCTGGTTGCTGTCCCTATACTTTCATGCTCAAGGCTAATGTTTTACCTCTTGAGCCACAGTTCCATTTTGGAGACTTTTATATTTAACCAGCAAAAGTTCAGAAGAGGAGGCATGGCTCAAGTGGTAGAACTCCAGCTGTGAACAGAAAAAAAAGCTGAGTGGGAACTCAAAGCCCCGAATTCGAACCCCAATACCAGCACAAAAGTAAACATTTAAAAATCCTCTAGATGAAAATTTCAATTTCTTCTCAAGGTTGTACCATAAGTTCTACATTGCCTCTATTTCTCCCCTCTTAAAGTTTTCTGTGGCAAAAGTACTACCCCATAATGGACAGTGAGAACTGACATAATGGATAGTGAGAACTGACAAACCTAGAATTACTCTGAAGAAAGTTCTAGACTTTTCTCAGCTACTGACTACCTGTGTGTACTTGAGCTAGTCACTTCTGAGTCTCAAGTTAAATTTATGACTTAATATGGCTGGAGAAAGAGATTCCTAATTCTGAAGTCTTGTACTATGGTGTTATTTTTGCTCTCGGAACTCCTAAGACCCCATGTACCTTTTTTGTTTCTTTTTTGAAACAGGAGCTTGCTTTGTAGACCAGGCTGGCCTCGATCTTCCAGCCCTCTGCCTCCAGAGTGCTAGTATGGTAGACAGCATGGTCCTGACTCAGTGTGACTTTTGCGTCTAGAGCCCTATACACATTTTAGAAATGATAGCTCTCAGGCCTCAGAGGACTTCGTGGCTGTATAAGGAGTGTGAGTGGCCAAAGATGAATCCTAAAAGTTACAGAATCATCATTAGAATTAGACAAAAGAAGCTTTCCCTCAACAGCTGTACAGATACACAGACATTTTATAAGATTGCTGTTTACCGTCTCATACTTTTCTACTTTACTGCCTTCAAATTAAATTCTTTATCTGCACAGTAAGGATAAAAGCATCAGGAATTGGAAAACTACTGTAGGCCAAGAGCTGAACTTTGAGCAGGAACTGACCAATGCTGTGTGTGTGTGTGTGTGTGTGTGTGTGTGTGTGTGTGTGTGTGTGTGTGTGTGTGTGTGTGTGTGTGTGTGTGTGTGTGTGTGTGTGTGTGTGTGTATGCTTGCCAAGCAAACCTCCAGGTGAGAATGATCTGACACTCTGGAGCCTGAGCGTTATCTGGGCTCTTACCTTCAAAAGAGACCGCATGTGTTCTTGCTTGGCTGAGCACGTTGGCACTGGAATGCCAGAGTTACATAATTTTAACTTTGAGTAGTGTTTCTGGTATTTGGCCACTCAGAGCAAAGTAGAACACTCTTAAAGTGGTTTGAGTCCAGAGGGTGGCAAGAATGGCATGTCCGGCTCTCAGAAATCTCATCAAGGAGACATGAGCCCCCTGGTACAGTTCTCTCTCCCCTACTTGAGTCTCCCCTCTCTCAACCAGTCATCTCCCTGAAGGAACAGAGTGTGTGTCAATAAACCAGATTCCAGGGGTGTGGATGCAACTGCAGAGGAGTTGAGAATGTGAGGAGTTATTCAAGGTACGCAGAGCACTGAAGCATTCGTGACAGAGCTGTAGTTGACTAGAGAAGGGAAGGAACCTTTCTGAACATCCTAAAGCAGCCTTCCTTCTAGTGAGGCCCAAATACAGCAAAACACCTGACCTTGAACCTGTTCAGAGTGCATGGAGGAATCCATCTCTCACTGAAACACAAAGAGAAATACGTATATTTACTCAGCATATTAAAGTTGAATTTTTCACATGCAACACACTTATATTAATAAACTCTGGTGTTAATTTAACGAGACCAACCATTTCCTCATTCCAGCAAGTTGGTCCATTTATAAACGTTTTATGACCAGCTGGGTGCCAATGGGTCATGCCTGTCATTCTAGCTATTCAGAAAGTGGAGAGCTGAGGATTGCAGTTCAAAGCCAGCCTGGGCAGGAAAGTCCATAAAACTCATCTCTAATTAACCACTAAAAAGCTACAAGTAAAGGCATGGTTCAAGTGATAGAGCGCTAGCTTTGACCTAGAAAGGTCAAGGACAGTGCCCATGCCCTGAGTTCAGGCCCCAAAATCTACATACCCCCCAAAAGTTTTATGAATGATATGATAGTCAGCCCTGAAAATACTGAGCTAGTTAAGAGGACTTCTGCACAGGACTGGAGGAAATTACCTTGCAAAACTGGGCCAGCAGCCTTGTCAGCCAGCCTTGTTGAGTGGCCTCACCACCCAAGGATGGTTCCTACAGAGCTCAAGGTTGCTGGAGCACCCAGGAACCCATGCAGGGTACAGGGAGTTAGGCACAAATACAAAGAGGTGAGCCAGGTGCCAATGTCTCAGTCCCATGATCCTAGCTACCAGGGAAGCTGAGGTCTGAGGACTGCATTCAAAGCCAGTCCAGGCAGGAAAATCCCCAAGACTCTTACCTCCACTTAACAAGCAAGCAAGTTTGGACAAGAAGGACTAGTGGATAGGCACAGGAGTTAGATAATAAACTTATTTATTATGCAGTGGATCAAGTACGGATGTAGATTTGAAAAGTTACCTTCAGAACCCCATTGCTTTTGAACAACTATTTAGGGGGGGCTAATAAAATATGCATGCGCATACATTGAGGCTGGAGTTAATATTAAATGTAGATGTCAGAACTAAAGAATCTCTTCTCCGTGTGACCTTTGGTGAAGATACTGCAGCAGAGGCAGAGAACTAAAGCAACTTCACAAACGGCCTGAAAGCAGACATTCAGTCCTTTGGCTGCAGTTCAGCCCCGCACAGCTGGTCTGGCACCTTGCCCCTGACATCTGAAGTCTGGCCTCACAGGGCTGTTTCTCTGCAGAAGGCCGGCTCCCTCCTAATACCAACTGCCCTGTGCAGCTGTCCCTCGTGCACATCTTGGTTTGAACTCTTCCATTCACATGCTTCCCTCTGCCCACCAGCTGAGGTAGATTGGAGGTCCTCAGACACTGGGGCTGTGGTTGGAGTGAGGAAGCAGAGGGCCTGGGTGTGGTGCTAGCCACCTGGACCATCCAGCAAGCAGAGGTTTAGGCCTAGGATGCAACATGAAGGCAGGGAACCTGGGCTCACAGTGAGGGGCATCCTCCCCTCCCCCCAGGGATTGAAGTTTTGTGGGTTTTTGTAGTTGATTTTTTTAAAATGTGATTATATAGGTGGTGTAGAGGGGTTACTGTTTTGTAAGTCAGGTAATGAGTACATTTCTTTCTGGACAATGTCAACCCTTCCCTCACTCCCGGTTTGCCCTCTCATTCCCACCCATAAGTTGCTCGGTTCAGTTTCAACATAGTGTCCAGTGAGCACCATTGCTGCAAGTGTTCTCTCTGTGTCCCACCATTTCTGTGCCCCCTTTGTCCCCCCAAAGACAGATACACAAATAAGACCCACTGCTTCTGTGATTTCCCCTACCCCTCCCCAAATCTGATAAACATATACAAGACAAAGGGTAGAGAAATCAAAAACAGCAACAGAAGGGAATAAATCAAGGAAAAAGGGAAAGAAGAAAAGAGAAGGAATTGAAAACAGTATAATAAAAAAACTCTTCCATTTCTTGGAGCTCATTTCAGTAAGCATCATTTTATATAATCTTATGCACACAGCTATTGAGCCCTCCAGATTAGTTTGCCAGGAGAACTCCTCCTCCCATATGCTCTGGGCCTGCAGAAACGACCTTATGCCCCTACTGGAAGCCACTGTCTTCCCATGAGGAAGTCAGACCCAACCTGTGGCCCCATTCGATGACCTAACAAGCCATGTGGCGATTCTTGTGGAAGAAGCCATAGAATTCCCAAGGACCATACTGGTAAAAATAGAATGAGACTGGCATGAAACTGTTACATGAAAAACTAATCCTTTTAGCTATTGAGGATGGAATCTACTTCAACATAGCCCCCTCTACAAGGACATCCTTTGAAGTATCTGCAATCCAGCCTTTACAAAGAAGCAGTATTGTGACAATTTGTTTAAGATAACTACTATATCCTTAGCACTAAAAAGATCAACTGTCTTCAAGAAGTGAATATCGGGGGGGTGGGGGGACATCAAAATGGTGAGACAGGATAAAAGGTGAACCAATGCAACAGCAATACTTACAAAATAGTATGCTGTAAACCAACTGCACAACTCAGGGGAGGGTGAGGCGGGGTGGGGAGATGGGAGAAAAATGAAGGAGGAGGTAACAAGTTTGACAAGAAATATACTCTCTATCTTACATATGTAACTGTAAGCCCTATGTATATCACCTTGACAATAAAACGTGGAATTTTAAAAAAGAAGAGGAAGAAGGAAAGGAGGGGGAGAAAAGAAGAGGGCTCACATAGTGATTCACACTATAATCTACTCAAGAGGCAGAAATTGGAAGGATTACAATTTGAGGCTAGCCCAAGGAGAAAGTTAATGAGATCCCCAACTCAATCAATAAGCTGTGCATAGTGGTCCACACCTGTAAGTTATAAAACAGCAGAAATGTATTTGCTCACAGTTCAGGACGTCCAAGATCAAGCTTCTGGCACCTGGTGGGGGCCTGCTTTGCATTAACCCATGGCAGAAGGCAGAAGGGCAAGAGCGTGTCTGCATGTGTGAGAGTGCAGAAAAGGCCATCTCCCCCTTCCCTAACCAGCCCACTTCCATGATAAGCAAACCCTGCCCATCAGCACAGCACTCATCCACCCTCACTCATCCACCCTCGTGCTAATCGCCTGGTAAAGGTCCCAGTTCTTAATACTGATACAATGACAAGGAAATGCAACATGAGTTTCCGAGGGACCTTGAAAGCACAGCAAGACCCTTCCTGATACGACTGTTCATTGGAAAGTGGGGACACACCAGAGTGTGATAAAAATAGAACCATATTGAACACCGCCTCTATGGTCATGGTGCCCAGTCATCACAGGTATTTAACACACGGTCTCATATGGTTTCCATATCTTCCTTCTTTACTGAGGGTAGGGGAGAAGAAACACAGAGGTCAAGTGTCGATTGACTTTGGCCTGACCCTGGAAAAGAGGTGGATACATTTTTGATGAGTGAATAGCTCTAGGATAAGCAGACACTGTAGTCCGGGGAGGGAGAACTTGGGCTGGCTCTAAAAGACAGACAAGATTTAGATGAACCAAGAGGACTGACTGAGGGAATCTCCAAGGAAGCAATTTGCACAAAAGTGTGATTTCAGCATATTCCCAGGGGTGTCCCTCCTCAGAGGCCACTGATCAGGCAAGAATTTCCAAGCAGCCTTCTTCTCAGAGCTAGCTGACCCGTCATTACTGGCGGGGGAGAGATGGAGATTTCCAGGCAGCTCAGACCTGCCCAGTGCCCAGAGTAATAACAGTTCAACAGAGCAAGCCTCATGCTCGGAGCAACTTCATGATGTAGCTGTTTAGTTTTGCTTGCATTTTTTCTCCTTGAAAATGAGCTGAAAACATTCTTTTCCCAAGATTACAAGTTAGGTTGGCAATGAAAGGCCTGTGCCCCACAGAGGAGCACTCGGGAAGGAGCTTTCATGCTTACAGGATGCTTAGTTCAAATGGCTTGCTCTGTGGCAGAAATAAAGAAAGAAATTAGTAGAGTATCAGAATCATCACAGTCTTTGTGAGGCTGCCTGAGATTGCCTTTCTGGCCATTATGGTGGTCCAATGTTTCTACACGCTACCACCCCCAGGTTCAAGAATCACTACAGGAAATTTCATAAGGGGAAAAATTACTTGATCCATATTCCTCAACACAGGAAAATCCCTGCTTTCTAGTAAGTTGCTTGAGAGCTTGGTGCAACACAGATTAGTAAAATGGAATGAATGAGCAGTTGTTGGATGGATGGATAGAGGACCGGATAGGTGGATGAATGGTTAGGTGAATGGGTGGATGGTAGGTAGAGGATGGATGGGTGGGTTGGTGGATGGATAGGTGGATGGATGGGTGGGGAGTGGGTAGTGGATGGATGGGTGGGTGGGTGGATGGAAGGAGAGATGGATGGGTAAGTGAATGGATGATGGATGGATAGATAACTGACTAGTGTTTGGTCAGGATAGATGAATTGGAAAAGAGAAAATCTACTCTGTTTAGCATGTCCTTCTCAAACAAGAATTTCTAAGCAGCCTTCTCAGAGCCTCCAGGGCAGCCACCTAGGCTGACACCAGCTCTGACCACACAGGGAAATGGAGGAGACATGGTGAATTCCAAACATCCCCCGGAGGGGAACACTTAGATACTTCTGGTGGAAAAATTAATTAGTACAACTAATACAGACATCATCGTAGAGGTTTCTCAAGAAGCCAAAACTAGGCTGGGAATGTGGCCTAGTGGCAAGAGTGCTTGCCTCGTATACATGAAGCCCTGGATTCGGTTCCCCAGCACCACATATATAGAAAACGGCCAGAAGTGGCACTGTAGCTCGTGGCAGACTGCTAGCCTTGAGCAAAAGAAGAAGAAGAAGAAGAAGAAGAAGAAGAAGAAGAAGAAGAAGAAGAAGAAGAAGAAGAAGAAGAAGAAGAAGAAGAAGAAGAAGAAGGAGAAGAAGAAGGAGAAGAAGAAGAAGCCAGGGACAGTGCTCAGACCCTGAGTCCAAAGCCCAGGACTGGCAAAAAAAAAAAAAAAAGAAGCCAAAACTAGAACTTCCATACCATACTACCATACCACTCCCCAGCACATATCTCAAGGACTGAAAGTTGCAGATCCCTTTACACATTTCTATAGAAACACTATTCAGAATTGAACTACAGAAACTACTCATAAACCAATAAATGAATACTGAAAATATGGCATATGTTAACAATTAAATGTTGTTCAGCCATAAAGAAGATTGACATTATCTCATTTGCAGGAAAATGTATGGAACAAGTATTATCATGATAAGGGAAATAAATCAGACCAAGAAAGACAAGTATCATGTGTTCTGTCTTATATGTAGACTCTGGGGGAGGGAGAAAGAGCTCAGTACAGAATGGAAACTATTGAAGGGCAAAAGTAGGAGTGGAAAGGGTGAAAGTTGGGATAATGGGAGCATAATTATGATTAAAGTCTTTTATATGCACAAATGAAAATAAAATAATGAAACCAATTAAAAATGGTTAAAAGGGGGACAAAACGGGGTGTTTACTTTTTAATAGGGTCTCGGGCTGTCTTGGACCTACTTACCTATTTACACTTCCCATTATGGCATCAACATGTGCCACCATATTTAGCTATTGACATGGTATCTCACAGGGATGTCCAGGCAGACCAGAAACTGCAATTCTCCTGATTTCTACCTCCAAAGTAGCTAGGATTACAAGCCTGTGCCACTTTCACCCAGCCAGAATCTATTTTAAAATAATTCATAGTTTCATTTTCAGATCGCTCAATGTTCCTGTATAGGTATAGATTTCTTTTTTGTATAATGACCTTGTATCTTTTACCTTATTAAACTTGCTGTTTGAAGTAGGGAGCGTTAAATCAGCATAAAGCTCATAATTTTGACTGAAATTCATACATTATTCTTCAATAAATGCGTCACAGATTTCTGAAAAAATCTTTATTTCCAGAATTTTGAAATGTGTCTGCTCACTTTTTCCAGTATAGTCGTTGTTCTATAGCACATGGGATTTTTCTTTCTGTTTTTTTTGTTTGTTTGTTTGTTTTGTTTTGTTTTTGTCGGTCGTGGGGCTTGAACTCTGGGCCTGGGCACTGTCCCTGAGCTCTTCAGTTCAAGGCTAGCGTTCTACCACTTGAACCACAGCACAGTGGTTCATTTTCAGTGATGTCTCCCCACTGTAAGGAAGCCTTATCTACCTCCACTTCCTCAATGCAAATGAAATGCTACCTCTGCCAGGTAATGCTCACATGTCTGAGCCCCCTGTGGCCACAGCAGGCTCGGGAGAAGCAGAAGAACCATTTATCCCCAACCACATCAGCTCCATCCACCTTCGCTGGAGACCAACCTTGGCTAGAAGTGTTTGTGTGGCTTAGAAGTGGTTCTTGGATGCCTAAATCTACAGGCTACCTGATCTGTGGCATCACAGGAGAGAGTAACTGATTAATCCCAATACACCTCCCCTCCTGTGCAGGGCTGTGTCCTGGGCTGCAGTGCACCCATCTCAAGCTTCGAGGCTGCCCCAAGGGATTTCACCCAGCAGGGCACCCCTGTCCCAAAGCTCCACCAAGCCCCAGAGCTCTGACTGCCCTGGGCACACACCAGCCTGGGCACATGCAGACTCTGACAGCCAGGAAGGGGGTGGGGTGGGGTGGGGAGGAAGAGGGAGGAGAAAGAAAAATAGCGAGAAGGGGAGCTGGGTGTCCCATGCCAGGTCCAATTTCAGTTTCAAACACTGGAGGCCAAATTGTAGGGGTCCTGCTCTCCTCCTTCAGGCCCACAGACACACAGTCATCTATTGTTCAGAAGCCCTTCCAATCCTTCAATGGTCGTGACCCCTCCTTGGTCATCCAACTCCCCAGACACCTTTGTGAAGAGCAACCCACATAACATGATGAAGGGAAGCTGCAAGGAGAAAGAAGAGACAGAGACGCATGCTTCTTGGGTATGGTTAGCATGCGGCATGCCTGGTGGCAGACCTGTGTGCAGGCTGTTTGTGACTGCAGAAAGAGGACCCCCCAGGTGTCTGAGGCAAAGCAACCCGTTCCTTGTGGTCTGGGGGACTAGGGCATGAGGACTGGGGCCCAGCATTGCTGTCAGGCCCATCTCCATCCAACCATGACTCTGCCCTGGCTGTCCTTGCATCTCTGGGGCCATTGTTTACCACTCAGCCTGTTTCTGCACAGGTCTGTCAAGGGATGCAATGGAGATGAGGGTAGATGCTGACCTGGCAGGGCTGTACTCTTCCTCCTGTCCCCCTGGCCTGCCCCTGAACGCCTCCTTTGACCAGACCCAAAGAGAGAGAGAGAGATCCCCGACATCACTCCATGGCTGCTGAGTGACTCCTTCTCACTGTCCTCATAGCAGCTCAGGGAAGGCCTCAGGCCTCAGCCTCTCCCTCGCTGTGTAGGTCTCCCAGGAAACCTTGAGGGTGACAGGAAGGAAGACATTTCCTTTTTTTCTTTTAGGTATGGACCACAGAAAGTGTCCAAGGAATAGATATGCAGGCTTTTTCAGTGATGTTTTGCTGCCTAACAGACTACTCCAAAAGGAATGTCAAACTAGCAAGCGTATATTCCCCCTGTACTTCTTTTGCATGTGCCAGTACTGGGGCTTGAACACTATCCTTTAGCTTTTCATGCTCAGGTCTGACACTCTACCACTTGAGCCACAAGTTTACTTCTAGCTTTTTGGTGGTTAATGGAAATAAAAGCCTCATGGATTTTCCTTGCCCAGGCTGATTTTGCACCATACTCCTCAGACTTCAACCTCCTAAGTAGCTAGGATTACAGGCATGAGCCCCTGGTGCTTGGCCAATTGACAGGCCTTGAATGGAAATTCCAGTCATTTTTTTATTCCTACGAGAAGCCAAACATTTCTCAGGATGCCCACCTTGCATGGGAAGCTGTAACACCTGTGGAATGATTCTCATCTGGCCAAGCACTCAGACTCATCTAGAAGAGGGCCTTGCGTCTCTCATTTCTGCTCATGTTGCAGTTGACCCTGATGTTGCTTTACTCTCCAATGAGAAGGTAAGATGTCCTCCTTGAGCCCACAGATTCTGGGAGCCTGGGAAAGGTCTGCAGGGCAATGATTGTCAGGAGGAAAGTAGGCTAACCTGAGTTACTGTTGGAAATGGCCACCATGATGCTTTGCTCTTGGAGGTCACAATGGTAATACTGAGGCCACAGAGCCTGCCGAGGGGCTGGCCACCCCTTCCCAGCTACTGCACCAGTACCTGTACAAAGAAGTGGTCACTCTAGCAAGTGAAGTGCAGAGCACTGAGCCAAGAGCAGGCCAGGCAAAAGAAGAACGACCTACTCCATAGTTTCTATAATCATCTCTCTGCTGTGGCTGATGGGCAGCAGCAGATCTCCTAAAGATGAGCATGAAAATCTTAACCTTTTCTGCATTCTGAGCAACACAGTGAGAAAAAAAAAAGCCATTATGAAGGACAGGACTCCAGGATTTGCTCTGAGCTGGGGGGTTGAAGTCTCCCCTTGACCAGGGTGCCCCAGGCAGGGGGGAAAGGCACTGACCCTCCTGCACAGGGAAGGCATTCAGGGCCCAGGTTCCCACAGGGTTGGTGGCGTTGGGTTCCCCCTCTCCCACGATGGTGAACAAGGCCAGCTTGAGAAGAGCCGGTAGACCACACGTCCCCCACCCAGCTCATTCCATTGCCATCATGAGGCCCTAGGGATAGAACAGAAGCCCGTGTCTGTGAACAGAGGGGGCATTGTGCTCTGAGTTGGGCTGTGCTGTTTTCTTCTGTCCCTTCTCAGAAGGGCAGGGCAACAACTAAGTGGAGTTTATATTATTGTTATTTTCAGCTTGGCAAAAATGTAAATGTGAGAGTTCACACTGACTGGAAATAACTGGTGCTTTCTCTGTGCCCTGTCTGTGGCCATCACCCACGGCTCAAGCCCCGGGAGAAAGCATCCCTTAGCAAGGCAATGGGGAGAGAAGCTGGGTGCACCTTCTCTCCATCCTCTGAGGAGAACCAAGAAATCCCAAACTTTGACCACACACACACACACACACACACACACACACACACACACACACACACACACACACACACACACACACACACACACACACACACACACACCAGAAGTGAGGATTGAATACTGAAGCAGCTACCTCTTGCTTCTAGACATTTCTACAGCACCACCTGAGCCCTCCTTCTGGCCCCCATCCTCAGACCTGGGCCTCTCACCCCTCCCTGCACCTGCCCAGCTCCAGCTGGCCCACCCCTGTCTTCACACAAAGTCACCTGGTTCCTGGAACATTCACCTTGCCCCACAAATCTGCATAACAATAAGCCCATCCTTCCAGCTATACAGCAAGATATTGCGTAGCCAGTCCCTAGAGCCACAGCAAGTAGATTGTACAGACAGGGACCTGGGAAAGGCAGACAACAAACATATAATTATAGAGGAAAAAGTGGGAACCACAAAAGTAGCAACAAGCATAGACATCTCATTGGAACCAAGAAAGTCATCATTTATATTTGTGAAATTAGGTGAAAGTGACCAAACACCTCAAAAATCTCCAACTATCCCAAGGGCAGAACTAAAAACCCATATCCAATATATCAACCAAAGCCACCAGCTCTTAACACTTTGGAAGTAGGAGTGTTACTGCTAAGCCCCCACTCACTGGCCATGCACCTAGGAGAGCCATGAGGCCCTGCTTGGACCCAGTGGCTTAGGGTACAGCCCTTCTCCATATTCAGATGAGACTCAGCTCCTTCTGGAGAAGTGTGAGTTCATTGATGTAGTTCAGTGGTAGAATGCTTGCTTAGTAAGCACAAGGCCTGGGTTCTATCCCCAACATCAAGGAGAGAAACTGGAGGGAGAGAGGGAAGGAGGAGGGACTCAGGAAAAGAGCCTTAGCCTAATGTGCAATGGAAAATTTGGTGAACATTTTCCTGTGTCTTGTAATTTCCTCATTTGTTGACAGACAGAGCCAAACTGTCAACTATGACCTTGTCGACCATAGATCCCCACGTGAGTCTTCCCTACAAACTGCCGTCGATCCCACATGCCAGGAGATCATCTAGCTAGTCGCAATAGCAATGCTCATTATTGAGCAATTGAGCAATTCCGGTGGAAAAATATCCCCAGAATCCAAGCTGCTTTTAAGCAACTACTCTGGAGCAAGTAGTGGAAAAGTGACGAGCCACTCCATGTGCCTAGGATAGAAAAAACGTGTGCTGATCCATGTAAGGTTGTCAGTGGCACTTGCGGCTTCCAGCCTTGTCACCTGGCAGCCAATACATCCTTGCATATGCGTACCTCTGGCATCGCTGCAGAGCGGCCATCCGCAGTTATGCTCTGGCTCTAGAATGCATACACACATAAGGAAAAGTCCCTCTTGGGAGGACTGATCCAGGAAAAAGGCCCCCCACGCAAGCTCTGAAGACAGGTTGGGCCCCAACACTGGGAATGCAGTCTGAAAGAGCAAGCACAGTTTCCAGCAAGCACATTTTCTTGACCCTCCAGCATTTTACTCCATTAGGTTAGGTAGGATGGAGGGCAGGTAAAATAGCTTTCTTAAAAACAGTAACCACTCCTTGGTCAGGTATGGTAGTCATGCCTGTAATCCCAACATTTGGGAGGCAGAAACAAGAGACCACAGAGTTCAAGGACAACCTGAGTTATATGACAAGATATACTGACTCACACAAAAAGTTTTTAAGCACAAAGATAAACAGGATGAAAGCAAGAATCCTCATTATCTAACTAAATTGACAATGTCATAGAGAGTTGTGCATTTCTCTTTGTCTCTCTCATCTCTCTCACCTCTCTTCCCTCTCTCTCTCTCTCTCTGTCACACACACACACACACAAATTCAGGTACCCAATTAGGAGCCTAGAGACAAATCCCAATTAAGACCTTTGCTTAGCAAAACCCATACCGCAACAGAATGAGTTTTCTGTCCTTATTCAGTGTTTCCTCTTAAGTCTCACCTCTGGTGCGGAGGGGACTTACTGTCATCATTATTACTATATGACACCCAAGTTGGGCCAAGAAGGGTTTATATTCACAACAGAATTCATAGCCTGTCCTTTATGTACACACATATGTAGTATAATATTATGCATATATTATATACTATAATGATGTAACCTCCATCATCCTCCCAGGATGGGGTGGGATTAGGTTGAACTGGATAGAGGGGATCATGAATGGGTCATCCAACAACTTGGGGCTGGAGAGAGACAGGAAGACTCCAAAAGGGAACAGTCGTGGGCCCAAGGCACAGAGTGAGCAATATGTTCCAACTTCCTGCCCTGTGTTCTCTCAGGTGCTGGTCAGTCAGGCATGGCGGCAGAAGAGACTTGGGAAAACACAGTTCATTGTATTTCCTGGCCCCAGAGAGCCACAGGGCAGGGCTAGGCCTTATGAGAAACAGAAAGCAGCAGTGTGGTGAGAGCACTCTTGGGCCTGGGCACTGTGTCTTTTCAAGCGAGGCAAGGCAGTGTAAGATTGACTCATTTAATACTCCTGCGGGCTTGGGGCTATAAGGGTTTTTTGTTTGTTTGTTTGGTTGGTTGGTTTTTTTTTTGGCCAGTCCTGGGCTTTGGACTCAGGGCCTGAGCACTGTCCCTGGCTTCTTTTTGCTCAAGGCTAGCACTCTGCCACTTGAGCCACAGCGCCACTTCTGGCCCTTTTCTGTATATGGGGTGCTGGGGAATTGAACCCAGGACCTCGTCTATACAAGGCGAGCACTGTTGCCACTAGGCCATATCCCCAGCCCGCTTGGGGCTATTAAGGGTGGTGTTTAGCTGCCTGGTATCCTGGCCTGGGATGAGTGAGTTTAATAAATATTGTTTCCTGGGGTATATAAAACTGAGAGAGGAGAAATGGTTCCAAGCTGGTTAGGTTGCTTCTCAAAGGCAGGTCTGAACCTGATCCTTTTGTTATCCTTAAGAATTGGCTGGCTCCAGAAGGGCAGCCAGAAAGAGTTAAGATGCTCAACATCTTAGAAAGTGTAAACAGTGGAGGGCCTTTGATCCAAGTATGTTGGGAATTAGCTCCAAACAAAGAGTAGATTCTTTCTGGAAAAGGACAGCCAGGTGGTATGAGGCTTTGGCAGATACAATGACCCTGGGCTGACTCTTCTGCAATCATTGACAGAACTCAAAACTGAGCCAACATGACAACATGACACCAAGACATGTGACTCTCCCTCATGCTTGCTCTTCAAGCTCACATGCCATGCAAAGGGGAAGGCATCAAGATTCCATGTCAGTGGCTCTGTTAAAGTAGGATACAATGGCTTCTGTTTACCCACTCTGTCAAGTCCTCAGCAGGTAGCCAAGACATCAACACCATGGCACACCGGGGCTGCTGCACCTCATGCTTCTTCCTGGTGAATGGCAACAGGAAGACACTCTTGCCCAGCAGGCCACTGCAGAGACTCTACACATGGCTCTGGCCTGTGGGCCCAGGAGGGAAGCCAGCCCCACTCAGCTCACAGCACCAGCAATGTATAACACTTCCAGAACCAAAATCAAGTAGTAAGGAGGCTAGCCACTTAACAATGGCAGAGCCCCATGAGGGAGACTGGGAAGCAAGCCTCTGTGGCAGAGCTATTGTATTAGATCACTGGGCTTCTCACCACAGAGGGGTAATCATTTTCAGTAATAACGAAACACAGTGGATGATTATGGGCAGCAAAACACAGAGAGCCAAATGGGAGAGAATGGTGGAAGGGATGACATCGATCAAGATGCATTGTACTCATAACCAGACTATTGGACTTGGAACATCTTTGTACACTACTTAATATAAAAATTAAAATCATATGCAAGATTGAACTTATAATATTTTACAGTTGAGGAATAAATATCTTCATAATATGAATCCATAATCATTTATACTACAAGTGTTTTCCCAGTTTGTTCTTTCACTATTAATGTTGCATATAGTATTTGGTCACTTTATGGATTTAGAAAGACATAATCCAAAGAAAATCCATTCCCATCTCTGAAGAAAAGTAAAACATCTCCAAGCTACAACCTGAGCAGAGCTGAGTATATTTGTGTGGAACTGACAATCTGGAGATCTTTATAAATTGTTTATATTTCCTTTTCTATACATTATTCTTCTTTTGTCATTTTTCTCATTGATGACTAATCTTTTTTTAACTGATTCAAGAGACCACATTTTTATATTCAGTAATTTAATTTCTGCTCCAAGTATTTTGCCCAGTTGTTTGTCTTTTGACTTTGTTTACAGTGGGTTTTTGATTACTATGCAGAATTATTTTATTTGTATTTTGTTGCATTTATTCATATTTTCCATAGCTTCTGACTTTTACATAATACTTAGGCCTTCCTTACTACTATTTTTTTAAGTTCTCTGAACCCTTGTAAGCTTAAATTTTATATCTACCTAGTATTTGTTCATCTAAAAGTGAGAGGCTGAGGGCATGGTTCAAGTGGTAGAGTGCTTGCCTAGCAAGTTCTAGGACCTGAATTCAAACCCTAGACCTTCTTTTTTTTTTTTTTTGCCAGTCCTGGGCTTTGACTCAGGGCCTGAGCACTGTCCCTGGCTTCTTTTTGCTCAAGGCTAGCACTCTGCCACTTGAGCCACAGCGCCACTTCTGGCCATTTTCTGTATATGTGGTGCTGGGGAATCGAACCCAGGGCCTCATGTATATGAGGCAGGCACTCTTGCCACTAGGCCATATCCCCAGCCCCTGAATTCAAACCCTAGAGTGACCAAAAAAACTCAGGGGCTGGGAATGTGGCTTAGTGGTAGAGTGCTTGCCTAAAATGTATGAAGCCCTAGGTTTGATTCCTCAGTACCACATAAACAGAAAAATCCAGAAGTGATGCTGTGGCTCAAGTGGTAGAGTGCTAGCCTGAAGCAAAAGAAGCCAGGGACAGTGCTCAGGCTCTGAGTTCAAGTCTCAGAACTGGGAAAAAAAAGTCAGGAAGGATATCAGTTTTCTTTCTGTCTTACTTTAGACTGCTATAACCGATTACCCAACAACTGATACACACTTCTCACAGTTCTGGAGGCTGGGTCTGCTGCAGATCTGGTGTTTCATAAGGACCTGCTCCTTGGTGAATAAACAGTCATCTTCTCTCTGTACCCTTCTAGCAGGGAGAGGGCATAGAGGAAAGGTGCACACTTTCTCCCACCTCTTTTTATAAGGACACTAATCCCATTCATGAGGGTTCATTACCTAGTCACTTCCCAAGACCTACATTCCAACAACATCATCAACATTGGGAATTAGGATTTCAGCATATAAATTTAGGTTAACTGAAACATTTAGTCTATAGTCCTTTCCCACATGGATATCAACTGTATCAGACTTTTTTTTTTTTTAAGATAAGGTTTCCCTACGTAGCCCACACTAGCCTCGGAAAAATGACTAAAACAAAGAAGGGCAAAGCAAGTATGAGGTCTTAAGTTCAAACTCCAGTATAGCCCAAACAAAACATAACCTGTGCCTCATACACTTGACTGATTTTTACTGTTAGTTTGTTTAATCTATTACCCTTAGTTTAATAAAATTCGTCTTGAAACCTGGTCATCTGTGGCTCACACTTGTGATCCTAGCTACCCAGGCTAACATCTGAAGATCATGATTCGAAACCAGCCACAGCAGGAAAGTCCAGGAGACCCTTATCTCCAGTTAACCACCAAAAAGCTGGAAGTGGAGTTGTGACTCTAGCGGTAGAGTGTTGGATTGGAGCACAAAAGCTGAAAGACAGTGCTCTTGCCCTGAGTTTAAGTTCCAGGACTGGTACAAAAAATGACTACGTAAATAAATTCCTCTTGAATATTTCAACTTGGTTCAGCTATTCTAAGAGGAAAAAAAATTAAAAGCAGGATTGCATTGTGGGAAGACTATAAAGCCAAACAGACCTGGGTTCAAGTCCCAGCCCTTACTTTAGAATCCAGAAGTGTCTGGCACAGGGGTTGGGGATATGGCCTAGTGGCAAGAGTGCCTGCCTCATATACATGAGGCCCTGGGTTCGATTCCCCAGCACCACATATACAGAAAATGGCCAGAAGTGGCGCTGTGGCTCAAGTGGCAGAGTGCTAGCCTTGAGCAAGAAGAAGCCAGGGACAGTGCTCAGGCCCTGAGTCCAAGCCCCAGGACTGGCAAAAAAAAAAAAAAAAAAAAAAAAAAAGAAGTGTCTGGCACTGACTTTTCCAGCCCCTTTGGCAGAGTTGAGGTAAGTGGCTATCCCAGGGATGAGCAATCACACTCATGGCAGTAGGTTCTGGGAAGGCTCTGCTTCCAGCCAGCACTCAGTGCCCACTATTAGAGAGTCAAAGGGACCCTGAGGCAGAGCAAATGGGAGCTTCCCAATGTGTTGTTCAAGTTCCCTCTGTGGCACCAGAGTTCGTTGCTTTTGCTTATGATGATGAATACTGCCAGATCAAGAGACCTTGCAATTTCTTGGTTAAAATAAGAATTTCTTTAGGCCTTTATATCCTGAATGAATTCTACACCTTCCAAGTATATTATCCAATGTCCTTAGCCAACAGCCAGTATGGACAAAATGGCCTTCTAGGGGCCAAATTCTGGGGCCTGATAGCTGATCCCTGATAGCTAATATCAGCGCCTTTCAGATCTGCAGAGCAGCTGCCTCTCAGCGCCCATGACTGAGCGTCCTGCTGTGGACGTGTGTGTTCCTGCTCCCACGTAATCTTGGCTTGGTGATAAGCCAGCTATCCCTTCGCACCACCTTCTTTCTCCAAGGACTCAGAGGAGCCTGTGGTTTTCTAGCTGCTACTTTACTGAGTGTAGTAAAGGAGCTGAACATAAACGAGCATGGTGTTGAAAATTTCCCAAGCATCTAGTAGACTTGTCTCTTGTTTGTGCTATTTGCTGTTCTCTAAAATCAGACTCAATCTGTCATCACCCTGGGCAGACACTGGATGAGTCAGACCCTACAGCTCTGGGGAATCCTCAGTGGTCTCCCAAGCCGCCCTTGGCACAGACACTCAGCACAACTGACAGATAATCCCGGGATGGATTGCCAACCATGACGCTGACAAATGCCAAGACGATGCCTTGGAGCCACCTCTTTGGTCCCCTGAGCATCAGGGTTGTGTATCATTTGCTGAGTGGCTGCCCACACTAATCCCATGTGTGGTCTGCTGAAGACCCTGCTGCTGAGGGCGAAGGCTGGAGTGGATGAGCACCAGACAGGAGGAGATTCTATACCCAACACGAGCCTGTGAGCCTAAGCTTCGCAAGCCACATTCTCATTTTCCCCTAGTTACAAGCCTCTCTCAGACATGTGCCACAGCTTCCCTTGTAGTAGGGATTTTTGTAAGCTCATGTGAAAGAAGAGGCCTACTGTGGTAGGGCAATTTCACAAGAATCCAGAATGACAGCCAGGTAGGAAAGCTGGTACCAGCTTTGGTGATAAGTGGAAATTGTCAGCATCCACTCAGCTTAAACTGTAAGGAAGGTGGTCATTTTCTCTTTAGCTCTTCTTCCAGCTAGTAGGCAGAGCATGCTTCGGAAGTGTGCCATTCTGTAGGAACTTTTGCAAATCTAGATGAACAAAAGGATGGCTAGCTTTGCCCTCCCAAGCAAGGTTGGTGTTGCTGTGTTCCTCATGGCCCGGGTCGCAGATCTGCCTCTCCTGGCGAGGCTGGAACATTTCCCCAAGGATGGAGCTTCTTTAAAGGTGGCTGGAAGTGGGCAGGAGTGGAAAGAGGGAGCAAGGTGGAGACAGTAGAAGGCATAGTTGTTCAGAGACATAACACAGAGCAACATGACTCACTCAGGTGGGTGTGGGAGATGGTTGCTCAATCCAACTTAGTCCATTCTCCCTCCATGTCTATTCTGGGGTTGGAAGCAATGATGGGAATTTCTGGAATTCTTGGCCTCATTGTTTCTGACTCTAAAACTTTTTTTTTCCATATTCCTTTCTTTAAAATACACTGTGATGTTCGAGAGCCGCAGGGCCTTAGCAACTGGTCCCAATCCCTCATTTTACTGTCAGGATGACCCTGCTTCCCACCTAAGGCAAAGGTCAAGCAGAGGTGCATTCTGGGTTGGGGTGTGAAAAGTACACTTGGGATTCACATGTGAAGTTCTTCAGCCTGGCATTTAGCATAAAGGAGGAAAAAATAGCTGATCCCGCAGTTCTGAATTCTCTGCAACACAAATCTAACCAACTATCCAGAATGGATGAGAAACAGATCGGTGGCCTATTGGTTTTAGAATGTGTTCAACCATGTTAAGACACCCAGGCATATGGATCTATTCGGCGTTGCTAGGGCTCTGACGTCCACAAGGATCCTCAGAAGCTGTGAGTTCCTAAGGAAAATCTGAACCCCATCGAAATCATCTGGTAGGCCTCTGGCAGCAGCATCTTTTTCAGCTCCCCTGCTACAGAGGACACACCTGGCCTCCATTTCTCTAGACTTTGAAGTAGCTAGTTCATTCTTCAAGCACAGCCCCATCTTTCTCTGGCCCTCAGCAACTCTTTCCTTTAAGGAACTTACACTAGGCCCAAGCAAAGCCTCCATAATTGGTTGGTGGGAAATACAAATGGGCTATATCCAGCTGAGACCCATGCGCGCTGTTACCCTAGAGGATGCCACCGACAACACCAGCCTCCGTGGAACAGGAGGGGGCTATGTCTATCACTTCTGGTCAGGGAGATACTAGATTGAGTCGTTAGGATTTTGAGAGATTATATTGGATTGTCTGGTTGAGTCTAATGCAATCGATCACAAGGGTTCCCATAAGAGAAGAAAGTGTAGAGGCCTTAAGAAGGCAAATAGAGCCCTTTCTTAGTCTTCCCTATACTTGTTACCCTCTTTCTTCTCTTTCCCTCTTCTTTTCCTCTCTTCTTTGCTTCCTCTTCTTCTCTCACTTCCACTCTTCCTCTCCTTCTTTTTCTCTTCTTACCCCACATGTCTCCATATCATGTGGGCCAGCAGTTTTCTCTCTCCCCAATAAATTATTTTCTGCCTGAAAAAAAAGGCAAATAGGGCAAAGTAAAAGTTTCCAGAAGGACTTGTTGATGGTTCTGCCAACAACTGGATTTATAAACTTCAGCTCTCCTGAGTGGCAAGAGAATGAATGTGCTTTTTTGTTTAAGCCACTTAAGAGTTTGGGAAATTATGCAACACCAACAGGAAACTAATACCTTTTTCAGGAAGGACTCACAGAGAGAGTTGAGAATGGCTCCATGCAACACAATTTTCCAGGTCACAGGGGTATTTAGTGACCTTAAGTAATAGAAAAAACCCAAGCCATCTGGCTTACACGCTGCTCCATTGCTTGGTTGGCTGGGTGGTTGGTGACATCATAGACTTGGTTCCCATCATTCCTTCTGCTTATCTCTTTGCTCTCAATCACAACATAATGCCTCCCACCCCCAGCCCTGGCACACCACTGCCCATTTCATTTTTAAGTCTTGCGTTGACAATGAAGAGAACTTCCTCAATAGCCACTCTTCATTCCCCACTCATTCTCTAGGCCAGAGAATTTTTGAGAATTTTCCTTCCTAACTACTTCTCTGGCCAGATTGTTCTCCATGTCCATGCTTAAGCCAATCACTAGGAGAGAGAGAGAGAGAGACAGAGAGCAGTTTGATGGGAATCAGTTAATAGGATTCTGCCCTAAATGCCAGCCTCCCTGAAGTACTTGAATGCTAATCGAGAACTCAATTGGATTAGATTGGCAATGACAGAGGTAAATCCATAAGTATCTATCCTTGGTGTGTGCATGTCCTTCACAGAGACTCAAACATGTCTTTCCCTGTACTCTAGAAGCCTCGGGAGCTTACTATTCTTTAGCCTATTCTTTATGTGTATGGCTTATTCTTTGTGTAAGGAGGGGTACAATTGGTTGGCTTGTTTCCATCACCGTAAAGCACAGCTTCTGAGTTGCAATCCTGCTAAGTCACCTTGATGCCAGCGCTCTTCCTCCCAAAGCACAACACTCAATGCCTTGTCTAACAGCATGGGACCTGATGAACCGGCCTGGGTCTCAGGTGACTGCACTAGGCTCCACCACCCCATTCCTCTGACACTTGCAGTTGAATTGAGAAAGGTGGAGAGCCTCTTTCCTCAGAAAGTGGCTGTAGGTTCTGAAGGCCCATCAGTCTTCCTGGATTTCACATGATCTTACCCTGTATCAGATATGGGTAGTCTGCTCTCTTAGCCCACCAGCCTGGAACTTCCTCATCCTGCTCACGAAAGAACCCAGAGAGGAGGAATTGGTGCAATCTAAATAAAATCTCTTGTAGTTTGCTCTTGTCCAAGGATTTATCTTTTAGCTTTGACAAATGCCCTGGTTAAGTAGATACGAACATTAGGGGAAGCTGGGTGGAAAGCACTCTGTATCTACACCACATCTAGTAGAGTCTGAGGCTGGTCTGGACCACAGTCCTCTTACCTGTGCCTCCCATGTAGGTGAGTTACAGATGTGTGCCACCACTGCTATGCCCAGCATTGTGGGAAACAGTAAACGCAAAGCCATAAGGGCGGCCTTAGAGAATCGGAACTCCATTCTCTGCCCCTCGAGGCTGAGGGCAGCCCTATCAAGACCGTTCTGTGAGTAAAAGTTTCTATGGGGTGAGAAAACTGCGATGTTGGAGGGAGCTCAGCTAGTGCTGTGCAGCTCCTTCACTGTCTTCCCACATGCCCCTCAGTAGACAAATGGATCAGGAAAATGTGGTACATATACACAATGGAATTTTATGCCTCTATCAGAAAGAATGACATTGTCCCATTTGTAAGGAAATGGAAGGACTTGGAAAAAATTATACTAAGTGAAGTGAGCCAGACCCAAAGAAACATGGACTCTATGGTCTCCCTTATTGGGAATAATTAGTACAGGTTTAGGCAAGTCATAGCAGAGCATCACAAGGCCCAATAGCTATACCCTTATGAACACATAAGATGATGCTAAGTGAAATGAACTCCATGTATGGAAATGATTGTTATATCACAGTTGTAACTACTTTCAACGTCCCATGTGTATCTGTAGCTTCTATTATTGATGATGTTCTTCTATCACCTTCCTGTGGTTGTACCTACACTATCTCTGTAATCTTATCTGAGTATATTGGAAACCGTGTATACTGGTATTGGAACTAGGAAATTGAAAGGGAATACCAAAATTGAGAGACACAGGGTAAAAAAAGACAAACAACTACAAAAGTAATACTTGCAAAACTGTTTGGTGTAAGTGAACTGAACACCTCAGGGCGGGAAAAGGTAAGGGGGAGGGGGGTATGAGGGACAAGGTAACAAACAGTACAAGAAATGTATCCACTGCCTAACGTATGAAACTGTAACCTCTCTGTACATCAGTTTGATAATAAAAATTTGAAAAAAAAATTAAAATGCACAGTGAAAAAAAAAAGACAGTTCTGTGTCAAGGAAGGCAATTCTGTGCATAATATCCTAACTCAGAATCTAGTGGGACTTGCTATCAGTCAAAATGGGTTCAAAAATATAACAGGATGAGATTAGGCAGCAAGAAGATAAGATCTTTGAAAATGAATTTACCTTAGACCTTGAGTTTATATTCCATCATGAGTGTTTATGTTTTGATTGTGCACACGACCTCAGTAACTGCTCTTCTGTAACTAGACTCAGTTTACCTAGAGGAAAAACACTTGGTATTGGCTGGTCTTTCTTTTGTAATGGAAAGGCATACTGTGCTCTAAGGAAAAAGTATTCAGGACTCTGTTATGTTGGGAGAATGGTACCTCTCTTACTTGACAATCTGACTCAGAATAAGGGACGCATGAAACGCAATCTTCCCTCAGACTGTGATGACAACCTTATACTGTTAAATACTGCGGATATGGCTGTAGCTTCAGCTTTTGTTCTGCCTGTTCCTGGACTCACTAGTAGGTGTCCAGAAGGAACTCAGCAAGCTTGCTTGTATTTTTAATAAGGTGACAAATGTCACGGCATTTGGAAGAGATAAATCTTTTGGAAGAGATAAATCAGGAAATGAAAGAGTTACAAACAGGAATTTTGCAAAATCGTGCTGCCATAGATTACCTGTTGTTAAAAAAATCACTTAGGGCATGAACAATTTGAAGGATTGTGCTGTCTCAATATTGCTGACAATTCTCAAAGGATTCAGAGCCAGCTAGAGCAGCTCAAGAGAGAACTGGCTAGGTTGACCAGTAACAATTGATATCTCCCTGAATGGTTCTCCTGGCTTTGGCCCTTTCTGGGCCCAATCACTTCCATAGCAGGGATCATTCTGCTGTCTCTCTGCCTGTTCCAATGTCTGTCCTCTAGTGTCCAGCTCATTCGGAAGCTAAGATCTTGCTGTCACAAATAATAAAGAAAAAGGGAGATGTGGGAAACGGTAAACGCAAAACCTTAGAGGACTGGAAAAGCCATTCTCTGTCCCTCAAGGCTGAGGGTGGCCCTGCCAAGACCTACTGTCCTTAGCATTACAATGGCCAGTTTTCACCCTCCTATTAATCTTGAACATCACAAGACCTTGGAGCCTGTAGGTGGCCTACGCAAATTGGTTGTTTCCTTGTTTATGGGTAATTGCCAATCCTAGAATTCCCCCTTATCTCTTTGATGTAGCCACCTCCTGCCCTTATTGAAGTAGTCTCTTTGATGTAGCCACCTTCCTGGGTGTACTTTTGTCTGATAATGAATAAAATCCCTGTCCATAGGACCAGCAGCATCTGATGCTGGAGAGAGGCAGCAGGTCCCCTGGTACCCCAAAATCAATTCCATGGTCCAGTCTCCATCATTGCTTTGCTCCCGGCCTTGCTCCTGGCTGCAGTGGGACAAGGCGCTTGTGACAGTTTGCAACACAGCATCCCCTTTCTGACAAGGTCCCAGTAGCCTTTTCTATTGGGACATTTGTACAATCACCTAATCCAACACCATCACCATCCTGCTAGCCAGGACTTGCAGGGATTCAATGGCTTTGGTGGCTGACACTGATCCTTGTCTTTGCAGTTCCTGTTCCCACACCTGTGCTTAGACCTGTTCTACACCAAGGGCCCTGACTCCACCTGGCTGGGCACCTCCCTCACTGGGGTCACTGTCCCCCATTCCCCAGTGATTATGAGCAGGAAGAGCTCAAGAGGAAGAAGGGGAGGACAGTAGCAAGATTCCTGCAATGCACCAGATGAGACAGAAAAGAAGCAGAAAACATGGTGGCGTCCTGGCACCCAGGCCTTGGTGCACTGACAGGCGCCAGGAATTGTCACAGACACACCTGGCTGCCAAGTGTTCCTGATTTCCTGCCCTTCTTCAAGGGACCCAGATGTGAGCAGTGAGATATGGCTCAAATGTTCAAGCTCCTAAGGCTTGTGAGTAGCCCTGGGGTGATTATTTCCTCAACTGAATGGGCCAGGCTGGTCCCATGCAAAGGCACTGACCTTTCTCTGATATTTACTTTGTAGTCAAACTGAAGTTGTGATATTTTCCCTTTCAGAGCACAGCCTATCCCAAAGAGATAAACACTTCAAGAAAAACAGTAGCTTTTGGACAATCAACAAAGGAAATTGTGTAATTCAAACATTATAGGTCTTTGTTCCTGAGAAATCTCTTTTTAAACATAAGTAGTTACACATTTAATATTAAAACAAATGTCTAGTGAATAACAAAACTGAAAGTCTGATGTAATTGGGCAGGTTTTTAAAGCAACACTTTGATTTTTTTTTTTAATCATTAAACTCTAGGACTGCCACAAACTTTGGGAAGAATCCTTGATCTATAAGAAATTGTGTTCACATGGAGGAAATGGCTTCCACGAGGCTGACCTAATAGCACCTGTGGAGACAAAGGAGGAGTCCACATGTGGACTTTTGGAATGGTGGGTGCTTGCCTTAATCCCCTACATTCCTGTTTGCCTCCACCCACATCGTAGTTCATTCACATCATCTGGCATTCACTGAACTCCTTCACTGATCATTCTTTGTCACATTGTTTTGTTTTCTCCCACGGCACTTGCCTCCCTAAGTGTCAGAAACCTTAAGTTCAAGTCCTGGTCCTACTGCTACTTAAGAGGAGCAATTTGGTTCCTACGAGATGATTACTCCTGCTCCAGACTGTGTCCTCACTCGGGTGTGGTCTGTGCTCTGCTGTTCTCAGAAGTTGTTTCCGACCCTTGTCATAAAGATGTTACAGCTCAGTCCTGTCTCTCCTTGAGCCCACGGTGATTGATTGCAAAGGGACTGTAGACAATGGCTTAGAGAGAGAACAAATGCAAACTGCCAACATTCCTCTGCTATTTTCAGTTAATTCATAGAAAGATGCTATATTTTCTTCTAAAAGCTCTGTAGCTTTGCAGTTTTACCTTTAGATTTGTTCATATTTACCTTTGTTCCCAGATTTTGACTTAGCTTGGAAGCCAAAACTAAAACCATAGAAATTAAAACTCATCCTGACCTGGATGGCTGACTTATTTTTTTGTTTGTTTGTTTGTTTTTAATATATGGCCTGGGCGCTGTCCCTGAGCTTTTTTTGCTCAAGGCTAGCACTCTACCACTTGAGCCACAGCGCCACTTCTGGCCTTTTCTGTTTATGTGGTGCTGAGGAATTAAACCCAGGGTTTCGTGTACTAACACTAAGCCACATTCCCAGCCCTGACAGATATTTTTTTTAATTCGAATATGCTAGTATATTAGCTGCTTATTTTAAATCAAATTGGAAGCTCAACTCTCAGCAGGAACAAGGAAGGAAATCACCTGTGTGAATGGAATGAATACTGTATGCCTGATGTTTTGTTTATGTGTATAGAGTAAGTGAAGCTTCTGGAAGGAAGTCATAAGCCAACATCCTATTAAGCCAGCCTGTTGTGCTAGTTCTACCCTAGATGAAGATTCAAGCAGCTTGGGAATTTTTTAGTCTACTGCTAGCTAGTAGAAACCTCTCCAGTAGAATGTAAGAATGTCTGCACTAACAAAGACCTGACTTCATGTAAAGGTCCTGAAAGCAGTTTCTCCTCTTCCCCCACTTCAGGCTGATTGTGGGCACAAAGCCTGTCACACAGAAAGCGATATAATTACTTTTTCCAATTGCCTTGCACTTTTCCCATTTCATTACTCTTTCATTACTCTTCTTCTTCACCATCTTGCTCTGGTTTCTGACCTGAGCCAACAGAGGGAGGGAAATAGGCCATCAGAGGAAGGAAAGTTTCTCCTGGTTGAGTATGCCATAAGTGGCTTCTATCTCTGGGACAAGACAGTGTGCAAAGCTGAGTCCTTCTCTCCTAGGGCAAGCAGAACACCTTAGTGGATCATTATGATCAGTGAGGACTTCCTTGTAATAACCTTAACAAGATCCTGAGCACCTATCACCTTACTGATGTTTACTGCTCCCTTCCAAGGCCTCTCTAAGATGGTGCTCTCTGGGATAGAACCCTCACAGGACCTGAAGGAAGGGGGAAGCTGGAGGCAATGAGATAGCCAAGGAAGAACACCCAGCAAAGGGATGAGTAATCTCCAAGGAGATGAAGTGAAGACAAAGTCTTCAAGTGGGAGCACACTGCTGACCAACAGCAAAGAGACCCCCATGGCTGCAAATGGCAGGAGCCAAATGAGTAAGGGGGCCAGTGGGAGATAAAGGGAGATAAAGTCAGAGATTAACAGGGTGGGAGTCTATGGGGCCCTACAAGCCAGGGCCCAAACTTCACTCTGTGGGAGACAGATGGGAAGCTATAGGAGAGATTTGACATAATCTGACTTTAAGGAGATATGGGGGGGAGAGGGGACTGGGAATATGGCCTAGTGGCAAGAGTGCTTGCCTCGTATACAGAAAGCCCTGGGTTCGATTCCAAAGCACCACATATATAGAAAATGGCCAGAAGTGGCGCTGTGGCTCAAGTGGCAGAGTGCTAGCCTTCAGCAAAAGAAAAGGCCAGGAACAGTGCTCAGGCCCTGAGTTCAAGGCCCAGGACTGGAAAAAACAAAAAAGAAGATATGGATATGGGGAAAACAGGTTTGGGTGAGGAAGAGCTAGGGAAAGCTGATCACCTGGAGATGAGTTCAGATCTCGGTGAGAAAACACAGTGCTAGAAGTAGGAAGAGTAGTCAGTAAGATCCCTTCTAATTTGGGTCACAAGTATGAAAGAAAAAAGAATCCATGCTGATGCCAAGAACTTGGGCCTTCACAAGAAGGGAGAGTCAGCCTGCAAAAGATTGCGTGTTTGGGACAGAAATGGAACTGTGAGTTTGTCTGGACATGTTATCTTGAGATCCTCTGAGAGGCCAGTTGGTAAATCAAGAAGTCAGTTTGGCACATAAGTCGTCTAAAGTTCAGGGCAAAGATCAGGCTGGAGATAAAACTTTAGTTATTGGCACACAGTTGACACTTAAAGTCATGAGACAGTTGATCTAAAGGGAATGACTGTAGATAAGGGGGAAAAGAAATGGAAGGGCTAAGTCAAGGGGTCTCCAATCTTGAGGAACAAAGACTGATAAGGAACAACCAACAAGCAGAGTAAAAGCTAACAATGTCCCCCAAACTAAGATGTAGTTAGCACTGAGGAATGACTGTGTCAAACACTGCCAGAGGTCAAGAAAATCCATTGACCACTAGCACTGTTGCCATCATAGGTGACCTTGACAATGCTGTCTGGCTGCGAAGATGATTAATCTGAGTGTGGTCCAGAGAGAATGGAAGACTTCAGTGTGGTAGCATACACCTGCAGTCCCAACACTCAGGAAGCTGAAGAATTCAAGACCAGCGTGGGATGATGAGACATTTAAAAAATTACAACAACAACAAAAAGCCAGGAGTTGGTGGCTCACACCTTATTTTCAGTTACTCAGAAGTTTGAGATCTGAGGATTGAGGTGAAAGTCCATGAGACACTCCAATTAACAAAAAAGAAAAAAAAACTGGAAGTAAAAGCTGTGACTCAAGTGGTAGAGGGCTGCTAGTCTTGAGCAAAATAAAGTCAGATACAGTGATCAGGCCCTGAGCTCAAGGCCTAGGACCAGCACCAGAAAAAAGAGAACAGAGGGGGGCAGGGGATGGAAAGAAGACAAATCTTTTGAGAAGCTTTGCTTTAAAGAAGGAAGTAGGCAGTAGTTTGGAGAAGAAATCATTAGTGGAGGGTTTCTATTATGTTTTGCTTATTTTAAATGGTTATGTGGCAGCTAGGTATTGAGAAAAATACCTGTAGATAGACACTCAAGAGACTGTAGCAGGAGGGGCACTTGAGCCCACAGTGTTGGAAACCAAGCTGGGTGACATAGAAAGACCCCATCTCCTCAAATAAGATAAAACAAAGCCACGGGAAATGATGTATTACATCATGTCCTCAGGCGGAGAGGAAAGGCACACACAGGAGGGTTGACCTGATAACTTTGTTGTCTAGTCTGGGGGAGAGGGAATAAATAGAGCCAATTCAAACCATCCATTGTAGAAGATTTTCATTTTCTTCTTTATGACTACCTGTACTTCCCAGGATGGATGCATTTTATCAGATAAATTGGTCATAGAACAAAAATATTCTGTCTAAAAATGGGGAAGCAGAAACACTGGATATCTGTCTTCTCTTATTCCTGGGGTTTGTGTGGGTCCTCCACAGACTCACGCTTCAAAAGTTCCTGCCCAAGCAGTCTCAGTTTAACCCAGCAGAATGGAGCACTTTATAGCTTTATCCAAAAGATATAATGGAGTTGATCAGTTTTCAACAAGAAATTCTTACTTCATAGTGTCTATCATCTAACTCTGTCCTCCTTTATGCACTTGCTACAGCAATCCTCAGGATTTGATGGTGGCATTCTTCAATTGGGAACATCTAGAGTCAAGTAAAGATTCTAAGCAAGGTTTGGGAAATTCTTCTCTTTACAAATTCAACATACAGCCAGGGACCAATGGCTCACACCTGTACTCCTAGTTACTGAGGAGGCTGAGATCTGAGGATCATAGCTGGAAGACAGCCTGGGCAGGAAAGAAAGTCTGTGAAATTCTCATCTCCATTAACTACTGAAAAAGTTGAAAGTGGAGCTGTGGCTCAGGTAGTATAGCACTAGCTTTGAGCAAAAGAGCTCAGGGACAGTGCCCAGACCCTGAGTTCAAGCCCTAGTACCTGGACAATGTAAAAAAAAATGAACAGAGAACATCAGAGCACATACATCAAAAAGAAATTGTAATATTCAATGTACATGTATAAAAATAGGATGGGGTAAATTGAAGAGATGGATGGGGTTGGAGATGGGGGAGAATAATGAAAGAGAAAACATTCATCAACATGCATTTGAACTGATAGGCTGAAGTGAAACCCTTTTGTACAACTACTTACAATAGTAAAATAAAAATTGTACTATCAGCCAGCACTTTCACAGAAAAACCACAGAATCTCTTTGGTTTACAATAATAAGCATGCGTTTTGCTTGCATGTTTATTTATTGGCTGGAGGCCATCTGCTACAGGCGGAGCGTGGCTGAGCAGCTCCATGCTCCAAACCAGAATCTGATCTGTAAATGGTTCTCATACAGCAGTGGGCTGGGCTGGCATGCCCCTCCCACCATGATGGCAAAAGCATGAAACAAATAAGCCCAACCATGCAGATACATGTCAAATTCCTGCTTACACTGCTGTTACGGCCCATTAGCTAAAACAATTTACATGGTTATGTCCAAAATCAAGGAACAAGTAAGACAATTCTGCCTGTAGTGAGAGAGGAACTGCCAAGTCACATGGGAGGAAAAAAAATGTGTGAAAGCAGGGAGGAGTAAAGAACCTGAGGGACTAAAGGAGTCCACATAATTAATAAAAACAGAAAAACAAATAAAAGGCAAACATAGAAAGTGAATATTGAATTACAAAAAATTGACTCCTGAGCCAGAGTCAGATTGTGGGCAGCCTTTATTCTTAGTTGTTTTCAGAACACCTCTGTTGAAAACTCCCAAAGCCCCAGTCGTGGAGCGTTTCTCCTACCTGTCTCTTCCAAAGAAGGGCAGGGAGCCAGATTTAACCTAGATTAGTGGGCAGGTAATGGTCATCGTCCAGGGAGATGGACTCCTAACTGTTCCTCTAGCCTAGAGTACCAGAGGCTAAAGCCTCTCTCACCCTTTGAAGCCAGTCCGGAAAGGCCCCAAGGTCATCTGTCTGCCCCAAATCCTCAAGTCCCATTGTAGTGAAGAGGAAACAAGTCTAGAGCATCATCTTCCCAGTCTTTCCTGAAGGCAGAAGCCTGCATTATATGCTTTCAGGTTCTTTCTAAATAAGATTTGAGCATTCTGGTAGCACTATAGAGACTAGCATTGATTTGAAACACACACATTCATTCATTCATTAATGGTATCAGAATATACTAGGTGCAGGCTAATAAAAACTCATCCTCTCCTTCCTCTTTCTTCACCCCAAGCCCACTTATAACAGACCTGACCCAAAAAGATCCTGAAACAGCCTGGTGCTATTCAGGGAGCAGAGACCTAAACAATCATGGTTCAAAGCCAACCTGGGCAGCAAAATCCATGAGACTCTTATCTCCAACAAACCACTAAAAAGCCTGAAGTGGGACTATGGTTCAAGTGGTAGAGGGCCTTAAGAAAAAAGCACCCAGGCCCTGAGTTCAAGCCCCAGTACCAACATGAAAAAGGAAGATGGAGAAGGAGGAGGAGGGGTGGGGGTGGGAGAAGAAGGTCCTGAACCAGTCCAGCCACACACCCCAGAGATATTGCAGAGTAGTGATTTTTTTCATTTCAACTTTACAGTGTTGCTTGTCAAGTGAAACATGGTGTCCAAGAGAGTTGGATTTTGGAGTCTGACTGACCCAAATGGACACCTGTCTCCCACCCATTCCTTACTACGTGACCTTGGGCAAATCACTTAACCTGCAGGCTCCTCCTGGGTAGAATGGGAGAGCAATGCAGCAGCTACTGTGTGCAGAGGGCTACTGTGTGGATGTGTGAGATGAAACACAAAAGTGCTCATCCCAGTGCCTGCCGCACGTAAAGATTGATAAGGAAACCAGTCTCCAGCTGGAAGCTGCCTGATCCTTGTGAACTCAGACAAGCTGGAAGCCTGGCCATGCCAATGCATTGTCTCCAGCATCAGAGACACTTGAATGACTGGCCCCACTTCGGAGGCATCTGGAAAGTGTTTACACCAGTATGGACCTAACCTCTTCCGGAAAGTCAAACGTTCTAATGGAGGCTGTTGTAATATGTATAAGGATATGCAAAAGCACAGGTGTCTGTGGTCACACATGAAGATGAAACAATGCTCAGCCAGTAATAAGCCAGGAATACTCACTTGTATTTGCTAGACACACCTCTAGGGGAAAACCGCCTTTCTTCTGTCTCACTGGGTTCTTCATGTCCTCGTGAAGATGATGGTGGCCAGGAAAACTCCACTTTCAAAATAATATGTGCCTCCTTTCTGTAAATTTGATGTTTCCAAACTCCTTTGATTTGATAAAGATGTGTTAAGTTTTTATGCTGGAACAGGTGTCTGTTTGTTTTTGTTTTATTCAACAAACAGCTATAATTTCTTTTTTTCTTTTTTTAAATTTAATTTTATTGTCAAGGTGATGTACAGAGGGGTTACAGTTACATATGTAAGGTAATGAATACATTTCTTGTCAAACTTGTTACCCCCTCTCTCATTTTTCTCCCTCCTTCCCTCCTCCCCAATCTCCCCCACACCAGTTGTACATTTTCCAACACACTGTCTTGTATCACTGCTGCATTGGTTCTTCTTTTATCCTTTATCTCACCATTTTGATGTGGAACAGATGTTTTTGATAACTAAAAGACAGGAAAAGGGCAGGTATTGGTGGCTCATGCTGTAATCCTAGTTACTCAGGAGGCTGAAATCTAAGGATTGCAATTCAAAGGCAGCCTAGGCAGGAAAGTCCATGAGATTCTTATCTCCATTTAACAAACAAAATTCCAGAGACAGAGCTGTGGCTCAAGGGCTAAAGTGCTAGTCTTGAAAACAACAACAATAACAATTTAGGGATAATGCCCAGGCCCAGAGTTCAAGGCCCAGGACCAGCACAAAAGTAAAAAAGCAGAAAGGAAGAATATAGGTATGGTTGGATAAACAACTTTATAGTTGTTTATAATTCCCCTGTTCTATTTTATTTGAGGAGGGTACAGCTAGCGAAAGATCATTTATGTTACAAAGAGCATGGGTAAAATGGTAAATATTGATGTTGTGTATAAGAAAATGGATAAGACTCAGGATTCCAGGACTGGAGAGGAGGCCAGAGGACGCCCTGAAGCGAAGGAAGCAGACACAAATGGGTGGTGTCAGGGAGAGGGGAGAATGTGAAGGCAATAGCCTGCTAAGAAGAGAAAAAAGGAAGGAAGGAAGGAAGGAAGGAAGGAAGGAAGGAAGGAAGGAAGGAAGGAAGGAAGGAAGGAAGAAAAAAAGAAATAAAGAAAGAAAGAAAGAAAGGAAGGGAGGGAGAGAGAAAGGGAGGGAGGGAGGGGGAGGAAGAGAGGGAGGGGGAAGAAGGGAGGGAGGGAGGAAGAAGGGAGGGAGGGAGGGAGAGAGAGGGAAGAAAGGAAAGAGGGGGAGAGAGAGGGAGGGAAGAAAGAAGAGAGAACAAGAAAGGAAACAGAAAGAAAGAGAAATGAAAGAAGAAAAAAGAAAGACAGATTTGGGCCAAGGGCAGAGCTAAAGTGAGAAGTGGGAACTTTGCTCTTGCAAGTGAGAGGTAATTATTGTTTCTTGTGTCACCCAATGGAATTTTTATGTTTCATGCTTAGTAAGATGAAAGAGAGAGAGAGAGAGAGAGAGAGAGAGAGAGAGAGAGAGAGAGAGAGAGAGAGCAGAGATAGGTTTGAGGAGAGGACACATTCTCAGGGTGGTTGGTCAAGCATTCACTTACCTCTCAGCGTGCTAGACAGTGTTTGGAACATGTGCTTCTGCCTGATAACAGTTAAACAAGAGTTGCATGTGTTTGTGTGGAGAGAATTGCCAAGTGGTAAGGGAAGATTATTGATACAAAAGGCAGATATCCCATCCCGCCGCACTCCCCAACCATCCATATTTATTCTCTATTGGCCAGCTTTGTTGAGCATGCTTTGGGGAATACTTCAGATGGCTGGAAAATGCTTTAGGATTGGCTTGGAGGACCCTTGCATAAAAGGCAGCACAAGCAGCATTCCATTTGTTGTTGTTATTTTTCTGGAAAGGATGGGTTTACAGTCAGGTTTTTATTTGACTATAACGGATGGAAAACTTCTTTCATTTGGGAAACACTGCCTTCTTTCAGAAGTGAACCTAACATTTCAGTGGCCTCAGACAATAGAAGTTACCATCTTCCTCAGCACCACTCTAGTGTTCCTGATGGGTGTGGCTTTCTTCAACACAGTGATTTGGGGCTGCAAGCTCCTTCCATATTGTGGACCTGCATCCCATATGGCCTCACACCCACTGCACCCAAATTCCAGAGGAAAGAGAGAGTGGGAGAAACCTCACCCACTTCTTAAAAGCCCCCTCCTAGAAGTGACATTCACCTCTTCTACTCAACTCCCACCACCAAGAGTTAATCATAGGTCCATATCTGTATAGAAAGAAGTCTGAAAAATGCAATCCCCATTCTGCTGGGACAGAAACAATTCCACATGGTGGCAAAGGAAGTATAGTTTTGGTAAGTAGCTCATTGTATTATTGTAATAGGCACATGTATGATTGATAATTTTATTTCTTTCTGCCCATTTCTTCCTACTCTAATACAAACTTCAGAAAAGCAAGAATTCTGTTTGGCTCACTGAGGAATCCCCAGTTGGGGATGATGCCTGAACTGAGCATTGAAAGAGCTTAGTCCACTCACAGGTTACAGGGAGGTCAGCCATGGCAGTTGTAACCACAAGAGCTTAGGTCTAGGCCCTGGCCCCATGTGAAGAATGTTGAATCCAGTCCTTATATGCCATATAACCCAGAAATTCCACTCCTCGGTAGTTACTGAAAACGTGTGCCCACACAAAAACCCTGCACACAAATGCTCATAACACCACACTCACAATCCCCAAAAGAGTAGAAACCACAAATATCTCCATAGAGATGAATGGATAAATGAAATCTACACAATGGATTATTATTTGGCCTTCAAAAGGGATGAAGACCTAATAAGATATGCTTTATCATGAATGAACCTGGAAAACACCATGCTAGTAAAAGAAACCAGACAGAACAGGCCACATACTGCATGATTCCATTCATATAAAACGTGCAGAATAGGCAAATCCATACAGGAAGAAGTGGCTTAGTGGTTGCCATGGACAGGGGAAGAAGGAAGTGATGATGCATATGGATTTCTTCTGGGGGGTGATGTAAATGCGAGCAGCTGCATAACTGTGAACGGCCACATTCTCTGTAAGGGTGAACTCTGTGGCAGGTGAGTTATAGTTTGACGAGAGTGCTATTTAAGTCTGGCCTTAAGCCACCAGGAACGGACTCATACAAACACTTTGAATAGGCAATGACAATACAATCAGATATTACTCTGGTGGAGAAGTTGACAATGAACAGAGACCAGAGAAGTCACTGGGAACCTCAGTGAAATGCAGAAGGGACTGAACCAAGGCAACGGAACCCGGAGTGAAGAGGAGGGCAGACTTGAGAGATGAAGGAAGGTTAAGACAGGAGACATGGAAATGATTAGCAGTGTGCCCTGGAACCACACAGCTACTAGGCTGCACGGACAAAATACCCTGCATGGGGCATTAAAAAATGTGAGGGCTTCCAATCCAATTTCATCCCATTGCATTGCTGCAAGACTGGTCATGTTGCTGGCTCAAAGGATTCACCTCAGGGGAGTTTGTCTTTTTAAAACAGAAACATGGAATGAGTTCCCAAGGTTTTTGCCTCGCCCTCCACAGCAGCGATGGCACCACTGCCAATCTCGGTTTTGCAATGCTGGCTGTTGGCTTTGGGCCTCCCTGACTTTTGGTTGTTTTTCCTCTTACAATATTAATAAATAAATGCACAAGTAGAAAGCTATTTTTATGTCTTTGGAGTGTCTCCCACTGAAGCAGAAGGTGATGTTTGTGAGCTAGTACATGGCTGATTCTGGCAATGAATTTAACACTTGTCAAATTTGATATCCTGTCCTATACCAAGCTCTACAGCTCCATGAGGTTTCACTGTTGCTTGCAATGTACCAGAGATCTAGAGACACAGAATGGATACAGTGTGGTCCATATCATTAGGAAGTTCTCAGGCTGGTGGGAAAGAGGACTCTGAGGGACACGGGTGTGAGGTTACAGAAATGCAGTGGCGAAGTGGGCACCATGCAGCCAGCCTGGACTTATCCGCAGCAAGGGTCTATGGTGAGTCTTGCAGCTATTTGACACCAGGTCTCCTTCAGGGAAAGAGACTGCAGCGGGCCCCACAGAACAGAAATGCAAGGCAGAGAACTGGCACATTAAAAAAAAAACAACACCCAAACACTTATTTTTCAGCTACTATCACCAGTCTAGAGAACAGAACAGTCCAATTTAGAAGGCCTTGACGGCAAAGAACCCCCTAAAAAGAGCTTTTTGAATATTAATAATATTCAAAAATCAGAACAAAATGCTAGGCCTGTTATGATCATTGGTTTTATCCATTATAATTTCCTCAATATTACAAAAGGATTTGTACCTTGCATTTCTTTACTCAAGAGCTTCATCTGTGTGGTCTTATTTATCTCTTTTAATATGCCTTCGATTACCCAAGGTGTGCTGTTTATTAAAATAAATAAATAAATAAAACAAAATCAAAAGAAAAAGGACAACATGGCTGAGCCTCACACCTATAATCCTAGCAACTCGGGAGGATAAGATCTGAGGATCACAATGTGAAGCCAGCCCAGTCAGGAAAGTCTTATCTCCAATTAATCACCCAAAAGGCTGGAAGTGGATCTGTGGATTCAGTTGGTAGAGTACTAGGCTTAAGCACCAAAGCTCAGGGATAGCACCCAGGCCCTGAGTTCAAGCCCTAGGAATAGCATAAAAAAAGAAAGACAAGGGGGCTGGGAATATGGCCTAGTGGCAAGAGTGCTTGCTTCGTATACATGAGGCCCTGGGTTCGATTCCTCAGCACCACATATACAGAAAATGGCCAGAAGTGGTGCTGTGGCTCAAGTGGCAGAGTGCTAGCCTTGAGCAAAAAAGAAGCCAAGGACAGTGCTCAAGCTCTGAGTTCATGGCCTAGGACTGGCCAAAAATAAATAAATAAATGAATGAAAGTATAGCTAAAAAAAAAAAGAAAGAAAGAAAAGAGGAAGGGAGGGAAGGAGGGAGGAAGGGAGGGAAAAAGAGAGGGAAGGAAGGGAGGGAAGAAGGAAGAGAGGGAGGGAGGGAGGGAGGGAGGGAGGGAGGGAGGGAGGGAGGGAGGGAGGGAGGGAGGGAGGGAGGGAGGGAGGGAGAGAGGGAAGGAGGCAGACAGGCGGACAACAACATTTAAAAAAGAAAAACATCCTGGAAACGATTGTTATATCACTGTTGTAACTACTTTCAACATGCTATGTGTAACCATAGCTTCTATTATTGATGACTCTCTTGTATCCACTGCCTGTGGTTGTACCTGCACTATCTCTGTATCTTATCTGAGTACATTGGAAACCGTGTATACTGGTATTAGAACTAGGAAACTGAAAGGGAATACCAAAATCGAGAGACACAGGGTAAAAAAGACAAATGACTACAAAAGCAATACTTGCAAAACTGTTTGGTGTAAATGAACTGATAAAAAAAAGAAAAACACCTCAGGTGCAAATAGATTAAATAATTTGTCCCAAATCACACAACTAGAAAGTAACAGAGCCAGGATTGAAATCAATTCATGTGCCTCTGGCTCCAGTTTTGTTTTTACTATTCCAAGCTACCTTTTTTAAATGAAGTATAATAGTTGTGGGCAGAGCTGTTGTTGTTTTACTAACATCAGGGCTTTAAGGTTACAGTTTGTGTCAAGACAGGCTCTCCAATGCTTTCATCTTCTCACTGCTTGTGGTATGAACTCCTTTCAACTCAGGTTAGCCGGGCCTCCACCCACTGTCGATACCTTCCAACAGCCCACATGGTCCAGTGGAGGGGACAGGATGTGCAAGCCTGGTCATGGAAGCAGAGTATGGGCTGCAGATATGAAAAGAAGGCTCGAAAACCAGGGCTTCCGTTAACCTGACTCGTCACCAATGTACTCTCTGTCCTGAGGAGCAAGCTGAGTGGCAGCCACATTAACCGTCCCTCCTGATTCCTAAAGAAGCAATTTTATGCTTTTCTCCAGGTGATTCCTGTCTTTTCTCCCTTTCTCTATATCCCAGGCACAGCCTGGACAGCCACACAGAGCTGTGGTAACCATGGCAACGCTAACCCCTGGTTGCTCCTGAGACTGTCAGGCATAGGGTAAATGATGAGCACAAAAACACTGGGTTCAATGACAGGGACAAAGTCTATGAGACTTCCACCTTATCAAGACTCCCACCTTATCAGACCCCCAAGGAGGCCAACCTCTGAGCCTTGAGAGATAGGTCAGCCAATTCCACCTTTTGTGAGAGCCATCTGGTATGATGGAAAGCCTGAGTTTAACCCAGATAGGCCTTGGTGTGGCCAGATCTGCTGCCCTGTGCTGCCATGACTGAAGTCTTCACTTTTTTATCTGTTGATGAGGGCGACCATGTCTGTCTGGTGGGGCACCAACTGACAGCACCTATGTAAAAGTCCATGCACATTTAATCATCCTCCCTTCATTTCCATGCCCCACTTTTGCATACACCCCCAAAAAGACAAAAACAAAAATGCTCACCCACATAGTACTGCTAATAATTGAAACTGCCTTCCCAGTCAGGAGTTATTTCAAAGTATATCTTTCAAAGCTCAAACACCCCTCCCCTCTTTAAGCAGGCCCCTGAAAACGAATTCACTTCTGGATTGGTCTATTTAATTCCCAGAATGGCTGTCCCTGCCCAGGGAAAGCCCAGTGCGACTTCCAAGGCTTCTGTGCTACCTGGAAAGAACACACGTCTCTTGACAGTCACCTCCAATTCCTGTGTGGGACAATGCGTAGCTAAGATAGTGACTTGAGGTGCCCTGGGCTATATGGTCATATTTAGCCTTCCCTGCAGGAAATGGAGGCAGTTCCACTGTGGAGTAAGTAACATTTAGTTCAACAAAGTTTCACCATCTCAAGAGGTCCACGGTGGTGCAAAAGAGCTGGGAGGAACAACCCCCGGACAGAAAAAGCCTTTGATGTAGGGTTTCCCTCTACTTATTAGGGCAAATAATAATCCTCCCTTTTCCAAGTGAAATGCTATAGAAGACAACAAGCCTAAACCACCCCCCTTCCCCCACCAAACTCTTCCAGGAGGTGAATGAATGTGTCCAACCAAAGATGTCTTGTGCTGTCACTTAACCCGGGATCCCTTGCTCCATCCTTGGTAACATGGAAAGCAGATGACACTGAGGAGCATTAAATTGCCACTCTGTCTTCTTTTGTTCTGCAGACTAGGAAAAGCCAATCCTTTGAAAAGGAAGCTTTGTTTTCCAACCCATACACCTCTACTTCATGTTTCCTGTGTCTCTCCTGGATTGTACATCCAAAAGGAGAAGTAAAAGACAAGTGTACAGGCTCTGAAGAGAAAAAGATACCAGGTCTCTAGCTTCTTGAGAAAAAGCAAAGTCTTGATGATCAGCAATGAAGTGTTAATCTGACCTTCAGGACAATGTTAATGCATCTGTCTCTTCTTTCTCCTGGGGGATAAGTAGTTAGCTTTTAAAAAGAGGATGTGTTGGCCGGGTGCTAGAGGCTCACACCTATAATTCTAGCTACGTAGTAGGAAAAGATCTGAGGATCATGGTTCAAAGCTAGCCCATTTAAGAAAGTCTGTGAGACTCTTATCTCCAATTAACCACTCAGAAACCAGAAGTTGGCACTGTGGCTCAAGTGGTAGTGCAATAGCTTTGAGCAAACAAGTTCAGGGACAGTGTCCAGGCCCTGGGTTCAAGTGCCACAACTGACAAAAAAAAAAAAAAGAAAAATAGGATGTGATGTAGCTGAGAATAAGTTCTGGACCTCAGGACAAGGCAGACTGAAAAGGCAGAATTCACAGGCAGGAAAGGTTACTACTTCATTATCTCAGGATCACAAATCATGCAGCCGTGCACAATCAGAGCTTAAAAATCAGCCTGCCAAGGATAAGTGATCTTTTTGTGTTCTCAACCAACATTCAAACATTTAAAAGGATCCAGATTTCATTTTCTCTTGAGACTTGGGAGCCATGAGCTGAGGCTGTGACCTGTTTCATAACCTCCCAGATTCTTATCTAACACAGAGGACTTCCTGGGATCAAGGTGACTTCCCTCTCCAAATATTTTTCTTGTCTGTGTACTGGCTGAGCCATAGCACCTTTGCCTCCCGCCTTAAGCAGCCTGTCTTATCTGTGCCCTTCTGGACACAGATAATCACTTTGTCAGGCCTAAATCACCCAAGACTGGGACAGTTAATTACATTTTCTGTTTGGGGAGCTTTTCCCTATGGTACACTTACATCTCTGCTTTCACCTTCCAGAAACTTACTTGTCTAAGAGACACAGTGTTGTTTATAGAAAACAACCAGGGCCAGGGCCAGGCCTGTGTTTCCTTGCCTCTCTAAGTGAGGCAGCCTAAAAACATATATGTGTAAATTATGTACACATATGTATATTTTTTCAAGGAAATACAACCAGCAGACACCAACAACTCTTGTGTTTGGGAATGATCCTGAGCTCTATTTTGCTTTTAAAAATCTGAGAGTTAGAATAAAATGGCGTTGCTTAGGCCAACCCTACTAGAAAAAAAAATAGTAACAGTCGATGAAGGAAGAATTGTCACACATGACTGCCTGACAGTAACGATCTCCAAAGACACTGACAGAGGTTAAGGTAACACCAAAGCATCCTACGCACACCATGTTTCTACTACAAGGATCTCTGCCCAGGTACTATCTGTTCAGCCTCCAACTGACCCTGTTGTAGAGCTGACTCCATCTTGACTAGGGAAACATAGTAGGAAATGTTGGGGGGAGTAGATTAGGTCAACCTGACCCCAAAATTCTGCTTCTGTAAATGGCTTGCTTAACTTGTTATTTGCTCTACTCCCTGTGTCAATTTCCTACATCTGTGCCATGCTTGCTCTGTTGCGTGCTCTACCTCCTGCATCAACCTCCTACATCTGTGAACTTATTGCATGCTCTACCCCCTGCGTCAAGCCCCTGCATCTGTGCTACGCTTTTACCTTTATAAACCACTATTTGAGGACTATTTGGGGTCACGGTGGCAGCTCCCGAGTCTGTGCCGCGTCCCTGGCCAGGCAGTTCACTTTTTGCTTCCCCAATAAATCCATCTTTTTGTTTGAGACTGTCTCTGAGTGGTGGACTCTTGGGGGAACTTGGAACCACCACCACTCCCCCCCCTCCCCCCTACCTCCCCGGCCCTGTAACAACCCCAGGCTTGTTACTAATAGCTGTGGCCAAGGATTGTTGTCTCAAAATATTTGTGGCATCCTCCTTACTTTTTTTCATTGAGAATGTCCATAGTTTATTACAGCACACATAAGTCCCTTAGCAATGTTCCAGCGCTCCCTAATAAATACCAATCTTCTTTGGAGAGTCTTTCTCTCTCTCTGATTGCTTTTTAAATTTAGGTTGACAATTTCCTCTCCTCCAAGCCTCCTCACTTCCCAGAAACCACACTGTGGAATTCATCCTATTTCCCAAATTCCTCTCTAGCAGCCCACGTTGTCCCAGGAAATTTCTTCACGCTCATGCTGCCCTAAGCCAGGGCGGGCCCTCACTCAGAATCCCAGTGGGAATTGCCGGTGACCCTGCTACTCCCTTCCGCCCAGGGCTTCCAGGCCCCACCCTCAAGACACCCAAGACAAGTGAGGGGTCACATGCTGCTTCTGCCCCTCCCAAACCTGTTCTTGGCTGGGAATCCACTGCCAAATCCTGACTCTTCTGGTTCTAGAACAGTCTTTGGCTCTGGGCCTAGGACAGCCGGTCACACACCTTACAGGAGCACGTGGGAATGGGGCCCTTCCCATGTGAAGCACAAAACTCAACATGAACATAATCCTGTTCTGTAAGATTGGCAGGTAAAGGCACGCCTGCCAGAGAGAGAGCAAGAGATCTAGAGACCACTGCTGCCACCATTCTAGCAGGCTAGAGCCTCACAGCCCTACCTTCTCCTCCACATCTTCCAAATGAAGGCCCACAATCTCAGGTTCCTTCTACTTTGTAATTCACACCACACACACACACACACACACACACACACACACACACACACACAGTGTACTAGCACAAGGTTCTATCTCAGTGGGGCTGAAACGTTGCTGACCTTCGAGTCTGAGTTCCAGGAAAAAGCAGTGATCCTGTGATTTAGGATCAAGTCCAGCCTCTTTCTCCACCAGCACAGAAGATGCCTAAGGTTCCACCAGGAGGGCCATTTCTTTTGTCCTCAAAAGTCTCACAGTCATCCAAGGCTCCCTGTTCTCCTCATGATCTCTAATCCGCGTGAGAAGGGACTGTTTTGCACCATGGAGGTCCTGGGTGATTTCTCATTCTGCGGAAGGATAAGAAGAAGGCCCTGGAGAAAAGGAAGCAGTAAAGTCCTATGTAAGGAGAGTGACCCAGTGAGGAGACAAGGCTAGCAAGCAGCCCACTGACACTGTGTCATGCCTGGCCTGCCCAAGCTGTGGAAGAGATGAGAGGTTTCACCCATTCATTCAAAGGATAAGGATCATGTTTGCCTGAATCTGATACCATGACCACAGTCACACAGCTATGACACCATAGAAGGAAGGCTTCAGCTCCTGTAGAAGAGAAGCAATCTGAGATCTAGTTGCAAGAAGCTAGGGAGACATTATCCAAAAAGTCAAACTAGTGAACATCTTGCAATCCCAGGTAGGTAGCACTAAGGAAGACTATGAGAACACAGCACCAAAGAGCTAATTCAGCCTTGGGGCGGGGAGGGCTTTCTTAAGAAGTGATCTTTGAGTTAATCTCAAAGAAATAGAACTAGAAAAACAAGGCTGCGAGGACAATCCGGGCAGAGAGAACAGCTTGAGCAAAGACCCTGTTCGTGGAAAGGAGCCCCCTAATACTAACTAGCCTTCTAGATAGACGTCATCCTTAACCTTCAATAAACCTTGAACTTGAAGGAAAAATGTTCCATTCTAAAAATGGACTTCCTTTTCCCTTTCCCCTTCCATTTATTCTATGCTTAACAACTAGCCACCAAAGAGAAGGTGAGCCATGCAGGAGAAAGCCTTAAAAAAACAACTCTTACAGACAACAGCTATGACAGCCATTTCCTGTTTGGTGTCTCTTACCACAAACCTTCTTAGCTAAATAAATTAACACAGGAAAACATTTGGGGCATGGGTGTGGAAGAAACACATACCAAGAGAACCAGAAAATTCCCTTTTTTTTTAAAGAGACAATTTGCCAGTTTGAGCTAAGTGCCAGCACTGACCCAAAGACTGGACATACTGAACTTTTCCTGAGGAATTTGAGGTGCAGAGAGGGGAAGAGATCCAGTCAGTGGACAGGGCTGGAGAATGACTGTTATGCCCAGATTTGGCGTCCCCCAAAACCACCAAGGAGCCGAATCCGATGCAAGTACATGAGAGTCTTTATTTCAAGCTCGAGCTTGGGCTCACAACTGTCACCAATGCAGCGGATCTGGATTGAGGGCCCTGACTCTTCATTTGGCAAGGATTTTATAGGTAAAAGCTTAACACAAATGTAGGGACTTTGCACAGGGGATAGAGCAAACGAGCATGTGTGGCACAGATATATTAGGTTGACAAAGGGTGGAGCAAATAACAAGCCATTTACAGAAGAATTTTTGGGATCAGGTTGACCTAATGGAGTCATCTCTACTACAGGACATCTGTTGTCTGGCCCTTTGTCCACTGTTTAACCTGCTTCACTCTGTCTGGCCCCATCAGATCAGATCCACTGCCCTATTCCATCACCCATAGCATTGGCCGGCCCTCAGAAACTACAATAGAGGAAGTTTAATTTTGTGATTAATTTCCTTCTGATAGGAAAACAAGGATGGCTTTTCATATTCTGTATTTGGTTTGTTTGCAGTGACCCTGAGAAAAGAGAGTCATGTTTTCTCTAAGTGGGTCACCTCCTCCATAGCCAGGAGGTGGGTGCATGCCACCACCATCCCCAGGTATTGACTGAAATGAGATCGCATTAACTTCTCTTCATAAATGAGGAGGCTGAGTTGCTGAGAGGTACACAAACTTTCCCAGAATCTCACACCTGCTACCTCTGCTTAGTTTGGCCTTCACATACTTGAGGGCAGGTGTGCTATAGCCCTCCTCTGTCACCATCACTGGGGAAGAAGGTATCCATTGGTCCCTCTGTCTCCTTGAGAGACTGGCTGGTAAATGTATACCAGGGCTGGTAGTGTTCCTTACATATAAGTGTATGTGGTATTTTCATTTTGCTTTGTTTGCTTTGTCTGTTCTTTCTAGAAGTTACTACAGAGAATCCCCACTCAAAAACACCGGGTTTGCCTGCATCATATCCAGTCTTGCTCTAGGATAGGAGTTTGGGACTTCTATGTACAAACTCCATCTATCAGAACCAGCTGGCTCTACTCAATCTGCCTGGACATAGGCACCAATGACAGCACCAACACACTTTGCTTTGTGCCCGGATCTCATAAAATATAATGTTCGGTACTGTCTGGTGGTTTCATTATGACATCTTCATATACATATATAATATACTTTGATCATACTTACTTCCCATTATACTCTCCTGTCCCCTCTCCTCCCACCCACTTGGTTCCCTTCCTCTTCCCAAATAGTCCTCCCTTTTCACTTTCATGTTTGTCTAATCTAGATTCCACATGAGAGAAAATATGTGGCATGTGTCTTTCTGAGTGGTAACATGATGGTCTCCAAGTCCCCACCCGTTTTCCTGTGAATGACACGATGTTGTTTTTATGGATGAATAAAATTCCATTATTTATATAGATCTTTTTTTTTAATCCATTCATCAGTCTAGGCACCTAGGTTGATTCCATAGTTCAGCTGTTGTGAATAGCTCTGGATTTGAAACACAACTATTTCCTTTTTTTTTTTTTTTTTTTTTGTATTTTTGGGGTTTATTTTGCCAGTCCTGAGGCTTGTACTCAGGGCCTGAGCACTGTCCCTGGCTTCTTTCTGCTCAAGGCTAGCACTCTATCTCTTGAGCCACAGCACCACTTCCAGATTTTTCTGTTTATGTGGTGCTGAGGAATCAAACCCAGGACTTCATGCATGCTAGGCAAGCACTCTACCACTAAACCACATTCCCAGACCCTATTTTCCTTAATTCTAAGAGTTCATGGCCCTTGCAAAGATGCCAAGATATGATAAGGAACATGGAGAAAGAAACTGCACTTCCAGAAATGGAAGTGTAGCTCAGGGGGTAGAGTGCCAGCCTTGAGCAAAAAAGTCAAGTGAGAGGGGCTGGGAATGTGGCCTAGCGGTAGAGTGCTTGCCTAGCATGCATGAAGCTCTGGGTTCAATTCTCAGCACCACATATATAGGAAAGGCTAGAAGTGGCACTATAGCTCAAGTGGTAGAGTGCTAGCCTTGAGCAAAAAGAAGCCAGGGACAGTGCTCACGCTCTGAGTTCAAGCCTCAAGACTGGCAAAAAAAGAAAAAGGAAAAAAAAGCCAAGTGATAGTTCAAGTCCCTGAGTTCAAGTCCAAGTAGCAGCATACAAAAAACAAAAAAGGAACCCCACTTCCATTAAAAAGCAATCCTCAAGTCCAGACTTTCCACTGGCTCTATGCCAGCATTCCCCTCAAAATAACTGAAAAGGAAAGCTCATGGGAAATGATCTTCCCACTCCTAGTGCAAGAGGCTTCTTGCTGGGAGCCCAAGGCCTGTTACTGCACCTTGAATATGACTGAACTAAAAGTCAGTGAGAGACATAACACAGAAAAGGAGGCTTACAAAGCGAAGATACCAGTTCAAATTTTATTTGCATACAAAAATATATTATAATGAGAATAGCATATTATATCTCCAACTATGTATAATTAATTACAAATATTTTCATAGAAGCACTTTAAATTACAAGAGAGCTATGTTTTAAGAGAAAAATACATTAGCATAGAGCATCTGTTCTAATATGCTGCAGTCAGGTAAACAAAGTCAGTTTCACTGTCTAAGTTGTCAGGAGATGGGCCCAAGGGCTAGTGGCAAGGTGGGCCTGAATGGCCTGGCAGTAGGTAAGACTCTTCTCCATCCCCTCTGTGTAGCAGATTCTAGTAGGTGAATTTGCCAAGTCCTTGGAGCTTTCTGGAGCTTCACTCTGTAGATGCTGCCTGTTTCACATGCCTGCAAAGAGGAGTTAGGGGAGGTTAGCCACTCCCAGAAGTTCCCTATCCCTTGCTTTAGCCACATCACACAGCCTCAGACATGCATTAAAGCAGCCAACTTCCCACGCACTGTGTGTCCGTCTATTAACTTGAATGTCTGGCCTGCAATTCCATGAAACAGACAGGCTTGTTAAGTGCCTCTAATACAAATCATGCTGCAATTATAATTATAAGATCTCTGTCAAAACAGGCCTAGGTCTTCTGCTATGATCTGGAGCAGCACTGAGAAAAAGGGAGCAATAAAATCTTCAAGCAAATAGAGAGGACACAAAGGCGCTCTACCTGAAATTTGAATCTGTCTGAGAGACTTCTTAAAAAGCATTTTTCCTTTTGATTTCACTGTGTATCCCTAGCTAGACTCAAACTTGAATCCTTCCGCCTTGGCCTCCCAAGTGCTAGAACTACAGGCAACCACTACCATGACCTGCAAGAACACAATTATTTTTAAATAGACATGTGTGTGTGCATGCATGTGTGTGTGCACACGCATGCATGTGCTGGTACTAGAGCTTGAACTTGGGACCTGAATGCTGTCCCTTAGCTTTTTCACTCAAGGCTGGCACTCTATTACTTGGGCCACAGCTCCACTTCTGGCTTTTTTCTGGTTAAATGGAGATAAGAGTCTCATGGACTTTCCTGTGCTGACTGGCTTCAAACCACATTCCTCAGATCTCAGCCTCCTGAGTAGCTAGGATTATAAGCATGAGCCACCAGCACCCAGTGAGACTTTATTTTATTTATTTGTTTGTTTTTTGCCAACCTTAGCTCTTGGACTCAGGTCCTGAGCACTGTCCCTGGCTTCTTTTTGGTCAAGGCTAGCACTACTTCCGGCCTTTTCCTAAGAGTTTCCTAAGAGTTTATGTGGTGCTGAGAAATTGAGCCCAGGGCTTCGTGCATGCTAGGCAAGCACTCTACCACTAAGCCACATTCCCAGCCCCGAGACTTTATTTTTAAGGAATCTAACTTCAGATTTATACCTAGCCATTTAGCAGAGATAGCCTAGAATACATCTTACACAAAATTAACACTTCCTCTAACAAGGTAAGAGCTAGGACAGATTTCTGCAAAGCCCACCCTGTGATTCAACAAGATCCCCCACTACCATCAGTAGCCTTTATGAAACCTCTATCGCAGGAGGCCTCAGTTGATCTGCCTGGCTCTTACAATCTTGTTCTTTGGGAGTAGAGTGTACAGTTAGAATGTGTACAGTCTTCCCTCTACACCTCTATTGCAATTATGCCAGTACTTGGGTTTGAACTCAGGGCCACTCAGTCTTGCTTAGCTTTTTCTACTCATGGCTGGTACTTAACCACTGGAACTATACCTTCTGTTCCCTTTTGGCAATTGTGACCTCATGTCTTCAGTTCCCAACATTTTGGGCCATACAAAATGGATTATGCTTAGTTCAATTCCCCAGTGGGAAGCAAGTCTTGCCCACTTTGATCTTGGTCACTGGGTGATAAGCTTCTTCTCTCTTTGGCACTCCATTCTAAACTGGACCCTGGGCTAAAATCCTCTGGCCTGATGGAGAAATGCTGCTCATAAGGTCAATTGGCTCAGTTCGGCTCTAAGAAACCTGGCAAGCTTTCTCTTGGGCAAGTGGTGATCCTGCTCACTCTGTTTCCTACACAGAACACCATTGTTTGCTGGTGACCTGTTCTCACAGTTGGGAAAGGAGCAAGGTCTACTTTAATGCAAGCTTATCCTCTGAACTTCTTTCTGAGCCACCCAGGTCCCGTTTCTAAATGCAAGACAGCCTTATGATGTAACTTCCTGCCTCACACAAGCTAAGAAACATTATTGCACTTTATCAGTGGTGTTGCTCAGTTTTCTATAGGATTTTTTTAATACCAGGCATGTACTCACTTGCTAATGCTCTGTCAAGATCAGCAATAAAGTCCTCTAGCTCCTTTGTGTCTCCTAATTTGGCTGTAAAAAAGGAGAGAGAGAGTTCCATTTCCATATTAAGGACAGTTGATGACCCACGGAGTTTTCTAAGATTGTGTAATTTCCAGGGTTATGGGATGGAATGTTTCCATCTGTATCTTTAGAAACCTGGTTGAAATGTGTTCTGTGCCATTTACAATCAACTTTGACCCTCGGTGACTCTTTGCCACTCATCACTGCCTACCCATAACTCTGCAAACCCCCTTGACGTCATCCTAACCTGGAAGCAGAATTTCCTCTCACTGTCTTCAAAGTTTGGGGAAAACGAAGGGGAAGGAAAGAAATACTAAAAAGACTTGATTTTTTTTTAATTGGGAAGGATATGAGTTATCTGTTAAAACATTCCATAAGCATGGACTATGTGGAATGGAATCTGAATTCTATTGATTCGTGTGTGTGTGTGTGTGTGTGTGTGTGTGTGTGTGTGTGTGTGTGTGTTGGCACAGGGATTGGAAATCAGGGCCTAGTACTTTTTCTTTTAGCATTTTTCCTTCAAGCCTGGAGCTCGACCACTTGACCTGTAGCTCTACCTCTGGCTTTTTGCTAGTTAACTGAAGATGAGAGTCTCATGGGCTTTCCTGACTGGGCTGACTTTCTGAATCCCAATCCTTAGATCTCAACCTCCTATGTAGCTAGGAGTATAGGCATGAGTCATTGGAAACCAGCAAAACCTGGGTTCTAATTCTTGACACCCTTGCCGTCTTGTGATGAGTTTTTACTTGTGCCTTAGCCCAGGGCAAGATGGTGACCCTCAAATCCCTCCAGCATGAATGAATGAACTATTCCTGCTCCTTATCAAAGTAGAACAGGGAAGGTGATATAAGACTGCTGGTTCCCAGCCAGCCTTGTCCTACCTAGGTGTCAGCACAAGGCAGTACTAGGTTTTGTTCTCTCTATAGCCCCACGTATTCGTTTCTGCATATTTTACTTTCTTTAGTAGAGTTCATCATTCCTGCTTTCCTTGAAATGCATCGCTGAATATTTTTATACTCCTGTCTTTCTTGTCTTGATGGCTACAAATGGTGCATTGTTCTTAGCCTTTCAAGTCAAGTTGCCAACTAGGGGCTTTTTTTTAACCATCTTCTTTAATTCCTACCCTCCAGAGGATCAGGTAACAAATGCAGGCACTATTAAAGCCACTTTGTAGAGGAGTACCCTGAATTTCACAGATCCATTACAGGCAGAGGGCTGGATCGGGGCCATATTCGTATGGCTGCCAATACTCCTGTGCTGTGAGGGGAATTTAAAAAATTCTCTTTAAAAAAAGAAAGAAGTTCTGTCTTAAAGCCAGATGGAGAAAAGTGATGGGACCTTCATGTTTCTTTAAGTTTGTTTCCTTCTTATTGTATTTTGTATTTTTGGCAAGTATAATGTTAGAGGTGGGAAGAGATCTTTTTGTTTTTAAAAGAAATGTCCAATCTAATAGGAGATTCAACTCTTTAGCTGGTAACACTTTTCTAGTTCCAATAAAAGAAGGAACAGCTTTAAAAACTTCTTAAACCCATTAATATCAGAGGGGAGACTGGCTAGAGCTGCTATTTTTAATCATATTAGATCACTGCTTCTCTTATAATGATAGCCCCATTTAATTGCTAGATTGGTCACATAGAAACATTAGTTAATTCAATAATAAAAAAAAAGAATCCCTCTTTCTTCCAAGCCAAACTGAAGTTTTAAATTATTGAGCCAACTAGTTTTAGGGGAGACTTTGAGAAGCATTATCCTTAGCAGTCTTGTTTTTACCACACAAGAGAGAACAATGAAACAAGCATGTACAAGTTTGTCTTGAAATTTCCCCATGAATTCAAGTTTTTGACTCTCCAAAATATCTGATTATTTTCACACTTATCAAAATTCTGAGAAATAACAAATTCCATTCACACTCCACTGTACTAAGCTATCAGTCCCACCGCTCCGCCCTGCTCTGCATATCCGGGAAAGCTTGGTTAGGGAGAAGAGGAACAGGGGGATAGAGAAGGGAAGAGCAGGAAAAGTCAGTCCAACTAGCGACCTAGCTTACCTTTCCGAGGAGGCGTGGCCATTGGGGAGTGGAGAGCTGGGGTGGAGTCTGTTGGAGAATTCAGTTTTTCATCACTGAAGCTAAAACTGCTCCTATAAAGCGAATCTGCACCTTTCAAGGAGAAACACACTCATGAGAAACCGTTTCCCACACGGTAGACTCATCTCTCTTTGAACTAACCGTATATCTCCAAAAGAAGCAGAAGTCGCAAATCGATAGTGAAGAAGACAGATGCATTTCTAGATTTTAGAGTTATTTCCCCCAAAGGACCTGAGACAGGCAGGTGCGCATACATCCCTGGGGGCAGGTACCTCCAGCCAAGCACTTCCTTAAAAAAGTCACTTCAACAAAACAAAGCATGTCATAGGATCAAAAGCAGACCACTGCAGGTATACAGAAGCTTCCAGCAGGGGTCACACCAAATGGCAAATGCAGTGCTTCAATGCCAGTGGAGAGTAGTTGGTTTGAGATATTAGATATACAAACTTATCATCTTTCATTAAAAATGTTCCTCTGCCCCTAGAACCTCCTAAAATACAACATAAAATTAATCCCACCATTTCATAATCCTTCTCTGCTCATGAGAGTCTTCATCACAGAAATCCCCAAGCTGCTACATTATTGGAACAAGCTAGAACCAAAGACAAAGCTTTCTGCTCCTGGTGGTTCATAGTATCACAGACACAGAGATTCTCTAGATCCTTCTGGTCTCATCTAGTCTCATACCCCAACACAAAGCAACAGCAAGGCAGGGTCACAGAAACAGTGCTGGCTACAAGAGGCCCAGAAGCAGCTCAGAGTCTATTTCTATGTCCTCAAGCGCCCTTGAACAAGAACGAGCCTCAATTTATCCAATAATAAGCTAGAAAGGTAGGCCAAATGATTCTTAAATTCCTAACAGTTCTGAAGTTTGGAGAGGGTGTGTGTGTGTACGTGTGTGCTTGTGTGCGTGTGTGTGTGTGTGTGTGTGTGTGTGTGTGTGTGTGTGTTGGTACTGGGGTTAAACCCAGGGCCTGAGTGCTGTCCCTTTCAGAGGAGGGCACTCAGCCACTTGAGCCACAGCTCCACCTCTAGCTTTTTTGCTAATTAATTGGAGTTAGGAATCTCACAAACTTTCTTGCCCAGGCTGGCTTCAAACCATCATCCTCAGATTTCTGTTTCCTGAGTAGCTAGGATTATAGGTGTGAGCCACCTGTCAATTTTTTTACTTACAGGCATGAGCTACCAGTGCTGAGGTGCTGAGATTCTGAGATTCTATTTCTCCCAGTCCTACTGAGGGGGAGGAAGCCAGCTCACACCTGGCCCAGCTGTGGGCTAGAGACATAGAAAAGGCAGCACTCAAAGGGCTCAAAAGCAGAGCAGGCAGCGGAAGCAGGATGTGGCCAAGGAACTTGCCTTCCTAGTTAAAACAGAACACAAAGCCAGCCAGGCTGTAGCAGAGAGGGACTCTGCGAAAGATCTTCAGATGAGCAAGAGCACCTGGCCTGGCCTCCTTTCCCCTTTGGGGTTCCTTAACTTGAACTTAATTCCCTTCTGCTCAAAGGGAGGCAAAAAACATCCTGCTTTTGTTCCTCTAGCTCAAAGTTAATTTGCCTCAGTTATAAAAAATATATAACAGTATAAAAGAAGTCAAAGTTCTAGAAAGAGGTTTCTAGTCTTGAGAGAATTACCTCAGACCTATAGTGCTATTCCAGGCATCTCACCAGATCCCCTTTCTTCTCGCCTTCACCTGACCAAATGGCCCCAGCTACTTCATTGCCTTCCTTCTTGGTCTACATACTCAGCCCATCTACTTTCCCAAACATGCCTATGAGATCCTCATAACCAACCCTTGATACCTTTTCTTCCCTCAAGAGACCTATCTTAAATCACCTAAAAGGACAATTCTTTTCAGGGTTTTGGAAGATGAACATCTGCTAAGATCCAAACACTAAATCTGACACCTGTATTTTTTTCCAGATGCATTCCCCAGAATGCAGGTGCTATGAGAATAAGAGCTACACCATCATTGAAAGTGTAGACGCCTGCCTCATCCTTGATCATTCCCATGTCTGACCTTCCTGAGAAGCCTGTGAAGAAGCAAAGGGTCTGGCGCTGTCTCCCGGGCATACTTGACAATGGACACTTTTTGTGGGGGGCCCTTAGTACTTCTCAGAACACTGGCACTCTGGAACTTGACTTTGGTTTGTAGGCTGAGCCCACCTCTTAAGGATGCCTATGGGGGAACATTGCTGTTTGTCACTGTACAGTCACCAGAGGAACCCCTGTGAATGTAGCCTGAGGTAACTAACTGTGGGAAGGAGATCAGATAACTTTTAGGGACAAGAAAACTACAGAAGCGTCCCAGGGAGTCAGTTCACCAGACAGAAGGAAGGAATGTGAGGCTCCGGACTGGTTATTGTTTGCTCTGAAGGCATCCAAGAACATCACCTCCATCCCCTGTCTAGAGCTGGGACTGGGAGATTCACTGGCCCCAGAGCTCAGGGACCTCCCTTCTGCTCTCTATCTCCCAGAACAGTGGGCACTTGGTAGCTACTTTCAACACCACACCTCATTCTACCCTGCAAGCACCGCAGGCTCCTTCCATGACTTTAGACTTCATTTCTGTAATTTCATATCTAGATAACCACCATGCTTCAGGGCAGAGGAAAGAAAGCCTCACCGCTTGCTCACCTTCAGAAAGGCGAGTAGACCAAATGCTACTGAGAGCTCGAAGAAGAAACAACTCAACATGGAAACGGTCATTGCCAAAGAGAAGGGCAGCAAGAAAGGCATCTAGTAAGGACGCAGAAGCTCAGGGCCACTCAGAGGGCTGAGGGAACTTGTGGAGAGGAGCTAGTGTTGGGAGTCTTCAGAACCTGGTCCACCTTCTAAGTGTACTTTCCTCAAACTCAGAAAACAGTGACACAGTTTGACTTTTACTTGACTGATAAACTCAGTGGCAACTCAAACTATTAAAATGATTACAAGCTGTCTTTTACTTACACAATGAGGAGGGAGGAAAAACACATTTATTACAGTTACGTATTGATACAAACCCACACACATAGGCTCCATCAGCATAGTATATACTCACTTCCTTTCTGCCCCTACCCACTACACACACACACACACACACACACACACACACTAGCTTGTTGCCACACCATCATTCCACTCTTTCCATGTCTTCACACAGCCTAGACTAACTGGGTTCTGAGACATCCAGTCTTCAAATCATGAAGCAATTAGCTCCCTACTTGCACCTTGTGGTAATAGTCTACACAGGCAACTTATGGAGAAAAAAAAAAAAAAAAACAGAAAAAAAGAGTAACCCTCAGACCCCCCCCCCCCCAATCAGACCATGGTGGAGAAGATGTGAGAGGCAATAACAAATAACCTAAGAGCTGTGTGTATAACCACACCTGTGGTTACAATCATTTGATTCTCAAAGATCCCAACAAAATGATCACCAGCATACTGAGGAGAGAAAAGTCATCAGTAAGAATAAATAGAGCTGGGCACCGGTGGCTCATGCCTGTAATCCTATCTACTCAGGAAGCTAAGATCTGAGGATCACAGTTCAAAGCCAGCCTGGGCAATAAAGTCTCCATGAGACTCTTATCTCCAATTAACCACTCAAAAACAAGAAGTGGTGCTGTGGGTCAAATGTTAGAGTACAGTCTTGAGCACAAAGAGGCTCAAGGATAGTGCCCAGGCCCTGAGTTCAAGCCCCTCAACTGACAAAGGGAAAAAAAAGAATATAGAAGCAAGATCCAAGCCCTGGCTTTCTACTCTCTTTTTAGATAGCAGCAAAGTTTCTCTTCAAAGGAACCCAAGAACAAGCTCCCAACACAGAGTACCCTACACTCTAAAATTCCTTTCTATGGACTTTTATTGCCACTTTCCTTGCCAAATGACATACAGTGAGTCTAATCAAATAACAGCCATGTGTTGTTGGCCAGTAGCATGTTCATGTATTAGGGCCGCACCTGTGTGCCAGGTGCTGCTATTAACAGAGGTACAAGGAACACAGAGCAGATGATTTGGGGCTATATCAGGCCTTAAAGCATCTACATCAGTCAGCTCCGAAGCCTCATCTTGCAAGCATCCCACGTCCTCATCAGAAATAACCTCTCCAGGTCCACTCAGTGCCCTGAAGCCAGAACCTCCAACTCCATCCAACAAAACAACAGCCTATGAAATAGATGATATTCTCACTTTTGTTATACTACCAGAACTTGAAAAGGGTCAGGGAGAAAATAAAAAGAGGCCCATTTAAAAGTGAGGTATGTTTTCCAAATTTGGGGGATTGGGAAGAAGGTAATTTAGGGTCCGTACTGACATGTGCTATGCCAGAAGGAAGCAAAGCCACAGGCTGAACCTTGCCCGGAGTTCCTGTAAATATAGAACCAACCCGCTTCCAGCAAGCAAACCATAGTAATTAACCGAGAAAAAGAAAGCTCTGCATCCACTTCCCTTTTTCCATGGGGAATGGCAGAGCTCAGGGGAGGTTTCTTCTTCCACAAATCTGAATTCTAACAACCTCACTAAAGAAGGGCCTGGTAAAGAAGAGCTCCTTCTGGAACCCTCCTGTCCCTCTAGACGCTGTGCCAAGCATCCGAGTCAGACCTGTCACTCACTTGCAATCCTAACACCAGGGTATCCCGAAGACTCCTCCTTGGCCTACACACTCAGGCTTGAACAAGTTCAAGTTCTAGTCTTAGTGGCTCCTAAGCCACCTTGGCCACCCTATGCCCCCCATTATTCTGATCTCCGGGGGCCATAGGGCTTCCTCTCCCAGGACCACATCAGGAAAATGAAGGCAAAGATAACAAATATTCTAAGACTTCCTCCACGTTAAAGAAGCAAGTTCCTCCGTCCCTAAAATATCTAGAATACCATCAGAGCCTCAAACACACATTAGGCCTCACACTTTTTCTATAAAGTAGTAAAACACCTCCCTCCTCAAAGGAAGACTGTATGTGAAACCCCCAAAGATCAGAGGCATGAGTTTATTCTATCCTTTAAACCTTACAGGAATACTACAACCATATAAAAGCCACAGTAGAGCAGGGTACCAGTGGCTCAGGCCTGTAATCTTAGCTATTCAGGAAGCTGAGATCTGAAGATCAAGATTCAAAGACAGCCCAGGAAGGAAAAATTCATGAGATTCATATCTTCAATGAATCGCCAAAAAACCAGAAGCAGAGCTGTGCTACTCTTGAGTAAAAATACTTAGGGACAGTGTCCAGGAGGCCAAGCCCCAAGATATATTCTTAAAATATATGCAGAACTAAAAAAAATTACCTTCTTCCAAAACAAAACCGCAAAGAACCAATAGCCCCCTCAACAAGTGGGCTAAAGACTTACAAAGAAACTTCTCTGATGAGGAAATGAGAATGGCCAATAGACATATGAAAAAATGCTCTACATCACTGGCCATAAAGGAAATGCAAATCAAAACAACATTGAGATTCCATCTCACCCCAGCAAGAATGTCATATATCAAGAAAACTAATAATAACAATTGTTGGAGGGGATGTGGCCAAAAGGGAACCCTACTTCATTGTTGGTGGGAATGTAAACTGGTTCAGCCACTCTGGCAAGCAGTATGGAGATTCCTCAGAAGGCTCAATATAGAACTCCCCTATGACCCAGCAGCCCCACTGTTGGGTATCTATCCAAAAGCCCACAAACAAAATCACAGTAATGCCACCAGCACAACAATGTTCATCGCAGCACAATTTGTCATAGCGAGAATCTGGAACCAACCCAGATGCCCCTCCATAGATGAATGGATCAGGAAAATGTGGTACATATACACAATGGAATTTTATGCCTCTATCAGAAAGAATGACATTGTTCCATTTGTAAGGAAATGGAAGGACTTGGAAAAAGTTATACTAAGTGAAGTGAGCCAGACCCAAAGAAACATGGACTCTATGGCCTCCCTTATTGGGAATAATTAGTACAGGTTTAGGCAAGCCATAGCAGAGGTTCACAAGGCCCAATAGCTATACCCTTAGGAACACATAAGATGATGCTAAGTGAAATGAACTCCATGTTATGGAAACAATTGATATATCACAGTTGTAACTACTTTCAACGTCCTAGGTGTATGTGTAGTTTCTATTATTGATGATGCTCTTGTATCACCTTCCTATGGTTGTACCTACACTATCTCTGTAACCTTATCTGAGTATATTGGAAACCGTGTTTACTGGTATTGGAAGTAGGAAATTGAAAGGGAATACCAAATTTGAGAGACACAGGGTAAAAAAAGAGAAATAACGACAAAAGCAATACTTGCAAAACTGTCTGGTGTAAGTGAACTGAACACTGGAGGGGGGGAGGGAAAGGGGGGAGGGAGGGGGGCATGAGGGACAAGGTAACAAAGAGTACAAGAAATGTATCCAATGACCAACCTATGATACTGTAACCTCTCTGTACATCAGTTTGACAATAAAAATTTGAGGAAAAAAAAAAAAAAAGGCAACAAGCATAGATTAACATACTAGCTGAAAATTTAAATATAATGAGCAAAAATTTCATTAAGCAGTTTGAGAAAGGATTCTGTATTCTAATAAGTTTGAAAGTTAAATTGTACAATAAACAACAAATTCTACCCCAAATATCTCCCCCAAATTGTTTCTGTGCTTCTAGTGAATTCTCTTTGAGACCCCCTGCTAACCTCCCAGATTTGGAATTCCTCCCAGGGGAACTTGCCACCCGCCATGCATGGGTGTGGCCGGGCCATACTCTAGCAGAATGGGGCTGTGGCTTAGAAAGGAGCTATTCTTTGCCCTTGAGCAGTAGTGACAAAATGTTCCAGCTTTCTTTCCACTGGGGAGAGAATTTGTATTTGATGGCTTTGCTATGCTCCATGGCCTAGCAAGAGGAGATATATTTAAATCTTAGCCAAAGTTATTGAGTCAATTTTTTTTTTAGTGCCCCTACTTGGGCTTGAACTTAGGGTCTGGGCACTGCTCCTTAGTTTTTTTTGTCCAAGGTCGGTACTCTACCACTTGAGCCACAGCCCTATTTCCAGCTTTTTATGGTGGTTAATTGGAGATGAGTCTCATGGACTCTCCTGCCTAGGCTGGCTTTGAACTACAATCCTCCCATCTCAACCTCAGAATTACAGGTATGAGCCACTAGTGCCCAGCAGATATTAAAAAAAAAAAATGACTTCTCTTTGACAAGACAAATGAGCAGCCAAGTCATTAGTATCAAACCCCAAAAGCTCTAAAAGGAAAATGTATTCTCTTCCATTCCCTTTCACTTCAAAAGTCACAGCCTGGTCTAACTTGGGGTGGAGCTGCCAGGGACACTTAAACTGAACTCAAGTTTCTGACTCAAATCCTAACCAGGGTGGAGAGGTCCTGTATCCTCTGTCAAGTTCACATCACCCCACAGCTGAGAAACACCCCAGATTGCAAATTACTCCCAGAACTAGAGCAGCAATGGCTGTGATGTTCATGCTTACAAAGGCTCAAGAACAAATAGAAGATCTTAAAATTCACTTTGAAAAACAGTAACTAAAACCAGGCATAATGGCACAGGCCTGTAACCCTAGCACTTTGGAGGCTGAGGCAGGATCTCAAGTTTGAGGCCAGCCTGGACTGCATAGTGAGTTCTGAGATACATAGAGAGATCTTGTTTCAAAAATATAAACCTCTGTGCTATTATTAGAAAGTCACCAAATTTACCGTTTGACACCTAAACTCAAATCCATAATCATCCAGGACATTTGAGATCATGAATAATACATGGATGCTCCCTCTCTCTGCAAGATGATTTGTTTAAGACAAAGGGAGTGTGAAAATAGTCTCCACTGCAAAAAGGTCAGCAGAGCCAGGCCCTCACTGATGGCTCACACCTGTCATCCTCGCTATTCAGGAGGCTGAGATCTGAGGATCAAGGGTCCAACCCAGCCTAGGCAGAAACATTGCTGAGACACGTCTTGAACCAGCATGAAGGCCTTTGTGCTATCTTCATTCTGGCTCCCCCTCGAGCCTGGGTGGCAGAGCTGACTGAATCTCAGCAGCCTTGAAATATGACTTTGTCTCAGTGATGTCCTTGCTGAGCAGTCTTTCAAAACCGCATCCAATGGAGCAAGAACATGTGGGATCCCTCAGCCAAACGAAAGCTTGAGAAGTTATTTCAAAAATTCCAAGAACAGCAGCTTATGAAATCTTTTCTGGTTTCACAAATATGTCAGTACCACACTCCTATGTCCCCACACTGCCACCTCTCCCCTCCAGCCCCATTCCTGTGGCACTTGCTCCACATACTCTAAAAAGTTATAGCTGGGAGGGCCTGGCACTAGTGGCTTACACTTGAAACCCTCCGAAGGTTGAGATCTGAGGATCATGGATCAAAGCCAGCCTGGGCAGGAAAGTCCATGATTCTCTTGCCTCCAAGTAACCATCAAAAGTTGAAAGTAGTGCTATGACTCAAGTGATAAAGTGTCAGCCTTGAGTGGAAAAAGTTCAGGGACAGTGTCCAGGCCCTGAATTCAAGCCTCAGTATTGGCACAAAAAAAGAGGAAGAGAAGAGAAACAAAAGAGGAGAAGAGGAGGAGGGGAGGATGAGAAGATGTGGAGGAGGAAAAGAGGAGGAGGAGGAGGAGGAGGAGGAGGAGGAGGAGGAGGAGGAGGAGGAGGAGGAAGAGGAGGAAGAGGAGGAGGAGGAGGAGGAGGAGGAGGAGGAGGAGGAGGAGGAGGAGGAGGAGGGTTGTTATAGCTGAGAGAGGAGAGAAGAGAGAGGGTGAAGTGCAGAAAGACCTGGTGACAGGTAAACCACCCATTCTACAACGGCCACGTGGAGCCCAGGGCCCTCACCGCGGCTGCCTCCAGTCCTGGAGACTCCGTTCTCCCCGCTCCCTAGACAGGACGTGGAGCTTGAGATCTGCGTGCGTTCCCTGCCCCCAGGACTGGATGTACAGAGAAAATAAACTGAGGCCCGGGGCCATGAGGTGCGGTGGGCCGGGGGCTTGGGGGGCGGGGCGGTCCCGGGAGGGCCTCGCTTACTCTCGGAGTCGCTGAAGCCGCTGCTGTCGCTGACGCTGGCGCTGCTGCGGCGCTTCATGCGCTCCAGGTGCTCCTCGTAGTGGAAGTGGCGCTCGTGGAAGGGCGACGCGAAGTCCGCCAGCACCGCGTCGAACTCGCACAGGGCGTCGGTCAGGTCTGCGGCGGCCGCCGAGTCCAAGGCCGGGGCTGGGGGCAAGGACACGGGCTCAGCCGCTGGGCGATGGGGCCCGGAGGGCGCCACCACCCCGGGGGATAATGAGTAGCCAGGTGACAGCCTCGCAGCCATGTCTAGCGTCTTCTCAAAGCATTCTTCAAGAGAACCCCCTCACCCCCCACTCCGTCCAACCCCCTGCACGATCGGGAAACTGAGCCCGGGAGCTGAACGGGAAAGGCCTGGGCTCAACCAGTTTAACAGCACACTCCCGGTTCCTGTGCGCGGTTGGGTTCTACTTGCCCTTTGTTGGGCACTGGTCCCCTCTCTAGGGCAATGGTCCCCTCGGTGGGGTACTTTTTCTCACTGCTGGGTACTTGCCCCTCTGTTGGGCACTGGTCTCCTCTATTGGGTACTTGCCCCTCTGTTGGGTACTTTTCTCGCTGTTGGACACTGGTCCCTTCTTTTGGGCACTGGTCCCCTCTGTTGGGCACTGGTCCCCTCGGTTGAGGGTACTCGCTCACCGGGAGTGCACGCGAGCTTGGTGGCGGTGGGAAGACTGAGTCAGAATGCACCCCGTTATGTGCCGGGCTCAGATCCCTCGCCCTGCGTGGGGAGGCAGGCCGAGACTGCCCTCCCGGGCAGATGAGCGGGTGCAGGTGGGGGGTAGGAGGGTGGGTGGGGAGCGGAAAGGGAGCGACCGCACAGGATCCTTCTTCTCGTGTCCGCCATCTGGGGACGCCGTGGCTGGGGATCCAGTGCCATGACACGTGCAAATAAATAAGTAACCGATGGAGAGGGGAAAGAGGTACACGGGTGACCCCGCAATCCGGCGCTCACCTGCGGCCGCGGCGGCAGCCGGGCTGCCCTGCGTGGCTGGCGGCTTCATGGCGCTGCTGGAGTCGGCGCGGCGCGCGTGGCGCTGTGCTGCGATCCTGCGCGGGGTGCTGGCCGGGACGCGTGCGGGTCACCACCTCCCTGGGAAGCCGGGGTGGCTGCTGGGTCTTCCCCGCCGGGTCCCTTCCCCTCCCCGCTGCGCTCGCACTACTCCCGCCCAGCCCGCGCGCGCCCTTCCCGCAGCACCCGCCGCCCGCCAGCCCCGCCGTCTTATAGCGGTGGGCGGGAGGGGCGGGGCGGAGAGGGCCGGGCGCCGGCCCCGGTCTGTCCCCGCCGACCTCGGGGACGCCCCTGTCCCCGCGGCGCCGCCCTCGCCACGCGCCCGCCGGGGGAACCGCAGTGACGAAGCGTCTCCAGAGCCCAGGTTACGGCCCCAAATATTTACCCGCGGCTTCCACTACGCACCCTGACAACCCGACCCACGGAAGCGTCCCGTCACCGGAGCGCCAAAGTTGACGCTGTGGCTGGAGTCCCCCCACCCCGCTTCCGGCCTTCCGCCCCAGCCCGCAGGAGCCTCAGTTGCCTCGACTGTGAATATGCCTGGATTGTGAATATGCACAGACTTTTTACACAGGAGAATGAAGGCGTGGCAGACGTTCTAGGCTGGGGTCAGGATGGAGAAAGACCCTCTAGTCACTGCCGGCCAGGGGGAAGGCACTGGCCACATCCACGGTGGCTCCTGCCTGAGCAGTTCTCTGGAAGCTGAGATCTAAAGATCATGGTTCAATGCCAGCCTAGGCCAGAAAGTCCATGAGACTCTTACTTCCAATTAAGCACCAATAAATAAGTAAGTAAGTGTGAAACAAGGGGCTAGGGAGGTACTTAGTGGTGGAGGGTTTGCTTATCATGTAAGGATGGGGATGATGATGATGATGATGATGATGATAATGATGTAAAACAATCAAAATGGAACTAAATTTGAAGTAAAATTGAATTAAATTAAAACTGAATTGAATTAAATTTTCAGTTGCTTACTTGCCCTAGATACATTTCAATGCTTGATAGCCATCATTGCAGAATTTGTAGGACAGAGATGTGAGTGTATCTCACCCACAGACAGGCAGAGCATAGCCGGGCCTTCAAGATATCAGATCTAGTAAGCAGCAGTTTCTGCCCCCACAGCCACCCGCAGGGGTAGAATCACTACCGTGGTTTGCAGGTGAGAAAACTGAGATTCAGGCCAGCAAAGTAGCTTGCCTGCTACCTGATGGTAGAAGGCCACCTTTTTTTGGGGGGAGGGGGCAGGGGACCCATACTGGGGCTTGAACTCAAGGCCTGTGTTCTCATTTGCCTTTTCTGCTCCAGGCTACAGCTCCACTATTTGAGCCACACCTCCACTTCCAGCTTTTTGCTGGTTAGTTGGAGGCTGGGTGCCAGTGGCTCACACCTCTAATACTAGCTACCCAGGAGGCTGAGATCTGAGGATCCCAGTTCAAAGACAGGCCCAGGCAGGAAAGTCTGTGAGATTCTTATCTCCAGTTTACCACCAGAAAACCAGAAGTGGTGCTGTGGCTCAAGTGGTAGAGTGCTAGCCTTGAGCTGAAGAACCGGCAGACAGCACCCCAGCCGAGTTCAAGCCCCACGACCTACTAAAAAAAGTCTCAAGGGCTTTTATGTCCAGGCTGGCTTCAACTGTAATAATCAGATCTCAGCCTCTTGAGTAGCTCGGATCACAGATGTGAACCACCAGGGCCACTCTTGGCTTCACCACTCCTGCTGCGTCCTGTAGGGTAGAGACTGGGGCAGTATACTAGAGGCTCCACAGAGGAGAGCAAATAACCCAGGCCCAGATTTCTTTCACATCCTTTTCTTCCTCTTTTCCCTACCCTTCTACAAATATTCTTCCTCAATCTCTCCCCAACTCCTTCCTCATCCCACCCTCTCCCCCACTCCCCTTCTGAATTCCCTTCTTATTCTCTTTGCCTTTTCACTGGCACCTTCTAGTCAAACTCTCAGCCTACAGAGTGACAGCCAACCTGAAAGCTGAAACCAAGGAATTGCCACAGCCACTTAGAAATCCACTGAGTGACTACAGTACAATTTGTCCCCTCTCCAGTTGACGGCACTGGGTTGTTGCCAACCTTTATCACAAGCAGGGATAGAGTACAACTTAGTGCACTTCTGTGTTCTTTGAAACCTTACCTACAACCAGACAAAGGCAAAGGTTTGAACCCTTAGTCCCCTGAGCCACTGTCTGGCTTCCACTTCCTGTCCCAAGATCTCCTATGGCCCCCAGCTACTGGACCACAGTGATCACTGGTCAGCCTCGACTTTGTCCCTCCCTCAGGAGTGGCGGGGGGGGGGGGGCTGTTCACAACCTGCTTACCAGGAGCTTTACCATCAGTCCAAGTTTCACAAGGTTGCACAGGTAGAGCTGCTTCCAGACAGAGATTTAAGGGCACCTTTGATTTGAAGCAGAACAAGCACTTCTTGGTTTTGGTTTGGTTCTGTTTTTGTTTGTATGATTTTGTGCTGGTTCTGGGGCTTGAACTAAGGGCCTGGGCTCTGTCTTTGAGCTTTTGTGCTCAAGGCTAGCTCTTTACTACTTGAGCCACAGTTCCACTCCCATTTAAGGTGAATAATTGGGAGATAAGAGTCTCTCACAGGGCTGGGAATATGGCCTAGTGGCGAGAGTGCTTGCCTCATATACAGGAAGCCCTGGGTTTGATTCCTCAGCACCACATATATAGAAAAGGCCAGAAGTGGTGCTGTGACTCAAGTGGCAGAGTGCTAGCCTTGAGCAAAAAGAAGCCAGGGACAGTGCTCAGGCCCTGAGTTCAAGCCCAGGACTGGCAAAAAAAAAAAAAAAAAGAGTCTCTCACAGGCTTTACTACTGGGGCTGGCTTCAATCCCTCATCCTCAGATCTCAACCTTCTGATTATCTAGGATTTCAAACATCTTCAATCACCAGCACTGAGCTACAACTTCTTATTTTTAAAAATCAGCTCTTTCTTTTAACTGGTGTTTGTCTTAATCTGCTGTTAGAACTATATAGCACAGATGGGGTAGTTTATAAACAACAGAAACTTATTTCTTACTATTCTGAAGCTGGAAATCCAAACTCAAGACTGGGGCAGTCTATATGAAGGAATGACAGAGAAGAGCCCTCCACCCACCTCAAGCTCTTGTATGTGATCTCTAACCCAGCAACTGAGGGCTGTGCACACTTCCCAACGTAATTCACTCCTAACAGCTCTTGACACTGTCACATTTTCAACTCAGGTTCAACATAACCAAGTTCAGTGTAAGGGCAGACCTATTCAACTCATAGCAGCACAGCTGCCCTTTCCTTCCTTGAAGCTTCTTCTGGGCAGCTTCTCTCAACCTGCTTCTTCATTTCCTACAACCTTTGTTTCCATCTCTTCCTCTCTCCCTTCAACCTCCCTCCCTCTCTCCCCTTCTCTCTTCCTCTTTGTTCCCTGGTGGTACCAGGATTTGAACTCAGAGCCCTGTCCTTACTAGGCAATGACAGGTCACAGCCCTTTACTTTCTCCAGCCCATCTCATCCCCTCTCAAAAGTATAATTAATACCCACTGGTTTCCATATTTTTATCTCCAGACTTGGAGCTTAAATCATTTTCCCTTAAATCGCTTAGATCCAATTACTTGTGGGACTTCCTGGGTGATATTTTTGCAGATACTCTGTGGCAGAAAGTTCTAGCTGTTCCCTGATATTAGATTTCCCCTTCCGATTTTTAATAGAATAGATGGGTTCATGGTTCTTGAAATAATGTATCCCCGGCCTGCATGTTTTGAGTTAGAAGAGATGATGAAACTAAGTTTTGGAAAACTGGCTGTAAGCAAAGATATTTTTTTATTTTTGTCAGTCATGGGGCAGGCCCTGGGCACTGTCCTTGAGCTTTTCTGCTAGTGCTCTACTACTTTAAGCCACAGCTCCAATTCCAGCATAGACAGTCTTTAAAGCTCCTAGATGTTCTCTAAAACTTGTAGATACTCTTTTAAAACCCTCTGCCCCAGAGAGAGGATGTAGGTTCCCTCACCCCTGCTGTCTCCTGATAGAGGAGAGACAGACATGAAGCTGGGTTTTTCATCACTGTTAGTATATTCTCTTCCTTTGGGGGATTGACAGTCTCCATCCTAGGCCCTCAGCACCTATCTCTAGCCCCCAGCTGCATCAGCAGAGCACCCTCCGCCCAAACCTGGACTCTGTCTTACCTACCCTCTATCTTCAGCATCCAGCTGTGCACATGCTTAGTACAGCCTGCCTCTAGTCCCATGACTGTATAGAAATGTCACTGAACAAAGACAGGTGCCATTTCTCCCTCTTCTATGAGAGAATTGGCGTTGTCAGCCCCTGCTGACAATAAACTCCTTTTGCTGTAGGTGATGGTGTCCGTGTGGTCTTCTAGGATGGTTGCTTTCAACCCCTTACCAGGATAACAAAACAGAAGAAACCTGGATCTCTTCTATCCTGGAGCTGCCATACCAAACCAATCCTGGATTGCCAACAACTACTTAAGAGAAAAATATAAAAATGTGTGCTGGGAACGTGGCTTAGAGGTAGAGTGCTTGCCTAGCATGCTTGAAGCCCTGGGTTCCATTCCTTAGTACCACATAAACAGAAAAAGCCAGAAGTGGAGCCGCAATTCAGGTGGCAGAGTGCTAACCTAGAGCAAAAGAAGCTCAGAGACAGAGCCCAGGCTCTGAGTTCAAGGCCCAGGACTGGCAAAAAAAAAAAAAAAATGTCCAGGGGCTGGTCATATAACTCAGAGGAGCATGTGTGAGGCCCACATTGTGGAAATTAACCAGGTTCCTCAAAACTACATTAACTTCTTCTAAGGTTAGTGCCTCCATTGACCTAACTCCCTCCTACTAAGCACCTCCTCCAACTTTTGACTAGAGTCAAAACTTCCAACAAATGATTCTTTGGGGACAACGACATCCGAACTATCTCAGAGCCCGATCTAACCGCATGAGTCATCTAAAGAGAAGAGCCTTGTCTGATATCTGCGGCTCACAACTATAATTCTAGCTACCTAGGAGGCTGAGCTACCAGGATCATGGTTCAAAGCCAGCCAGAGCAGACAGTCTTCTCTCCAATTAACTAGCAAAAAGCCAGAATTGGAGGTGGGGCCCAAGTAGTAGAGAACTAGCCATGAACTAAAAAGCCCAAGGAGAACTTGAGGCCCTGAGTTCAAACTCTAGTACTAGCACCCAGACACAAACTAGACACATATACCCATGTGCATGCACAGGTGCACATGCGCACAGGCACACGCGTGGACACACACACATACACACACACACACACACACACACACACGAGAACCTTTCCTCTTAGCTATGGCCAGAGGGAGATGTGACTGGAGAAGAATGGCAGAGATGTAACACTGTTGGCTTTGAAGATGGAGAAGAGGTCATTGGCCAAGACAAGGGAATAGATTATTCCCAAGGGACTCCAGAAAAGAACAGACCCTGTCACCACCTAGACTTCAGTCCAAAGACCAGACCTCTAACCCAGAAAACAAAAGAAATAAATTTAGGTTGTTTTAAGCCACTAAGTTTGTAGTCACACATTACAGAAGCATCTAGAAAAGTCATAGAGTCAGCATGTTGTACAATTCCATTGATAGAATCCAAGCCCAAACTAGCAGTCAGACCAAGGACTACCCGCAGGCCTGCAGGGAGGCCTCTCCCCAGCGAAGGGGAGCACAAGGGAATGCTGGGAAATGTTTTCTGTCCTGATTTAGGTGATGGATACATGGAAGAATACATTTGTCAAAATCCATTCAACTGTGTGCTTTACTGTGTTAAAATATGCTGCAGCAGCATAATTTTTTAAAGCAAGAACAAAAGAAAAGAAGTAAGAAGGAGCAGCTATGTAGTTTCCTTTCCCTGACTATCAAGATCCTCAGTTCCTAAGCTCCACGGTTCCCCTTTTCAAGTACTCCAGATGCCCAAATCTCTGTCTGCTCTTTTCACCCACTAAGTTGCAGAAAAGCCTGGGATCTTTGTGGCAAGCAGACACCCCTGCACAGGCTGTGGGAGGGAAGAGAAACAACCCCACACACTTAGAATCCTCTTCCTTTGTCCTTGTGATAACCACAAAGTTGGTATTAAGATTTCAGTTTCGCAACTATGAAAAGTGAAGCCAGGCACCAACAGTTCATGCTTGAAATCCTGACTCCTCAAAAGGCTGGAGGACCAAGTTCAGAATCAACCAGAGAAGCAAAGGCTATGGGACTCTATCTCCAAAATAACAAGCAAAAAGTAAGGCTAGAGGCATGATGCAAGTGTTAGAGCACCAGCCAAGCAAGAAAAGCCAAGCAAACATGAGGATCTGAGTTCACACCTCAATAGTGACCAAAAAATAAAAGTATGGATCAAAAAGCACATGACCTCTTGATATAACCCAGATACTCAGAGTCAGTGCTGTGCTGCACATCTGTCTGGCTGAGCAGAGCCTTCCCATGATCTCAGGAGCCTCCATCCTGCGCTGCCTGCCTGACTCCCAGCACTGCATCTGCCTTCTGGCAGGAACCACCAATGATTTGCAGTAAACAAGGGAAGGATGTAGGAAGACTATTCCAGACCTGCTGCCCCCCTTGGTTAAAGCTAAGCATGCCAAAGAAAGCAAGAGACTTTCCAAAGATGGAAACAAACCTCACTGTGTGTGTGTGTTTACTAGTTTCTCTCAATGTAACTGACATACAACAAACTACACAACTTTAGAGTGTAAAAAAACAAAAACCCTATTACATGTTAGGATATATATTTACAAGATAGTGAACATAGCCCCCACCAGAGGGGATATAACCCCCTCCCTACTCCTTGTCCCCTCCTGCTCCTGGGCCACCACTGGAAATGAATGAGGATGAGAAAAGTGGACCAGGCAATCCACTTTTGCCATTACCAATCAGTTTTGTATAGAATTGCATATAAGTGGGATTATGCATATATTTCTTCCTTCCGTAATTATTTTGAGGCTTATCCATGTTGCTGTGCAGTTCATGACTTAATGGATCACTGCTTTTTATTGCTAACTAATAGTTCACTGTATGGATATACCATAATTTATTTGTTCATTCATTGGTGGGCATTTGGTTTTTTTCCAGTTTGGATTGCTATAAATCAATCTAAATATTCAAATGCTTTTGTTTCTCTTGAGGCTGGATCATACACTAGGTATGTAACCTTTTTTCCGCTATGTTTAGATGTATATGCATATGTATATACATGAATATGCATATACACATATATTTATATATACATGCATATATGTATGTATACACATACATGTACATGTATACATATGTGTTATGTATAAGTATATAAGATTGTGTGTATATTGCATATGCATATATAAGATACATGTGTATATACATATATGCATGTATATGTGTCTATATATGTATGAATATATGTGTATATATGTATAATATATATATATGACTGTAAGATTATCTTTGAAGTAACCTCATATTTTAGAATGCCTGGGTAAGGGAAACATCAAGGTGACCACAATTACAATGAAATATGAGTAAATAATATGTTTTCAATAATAATAAAAAGCCTGACCAACTGCAGGGGCTCCCAAGGCTGTGGAAGGAACCCTCCTCATGGCCCTCTTATCTTCACAATCAGTGGGAGAGAAAAATTCCCAGTCAAGCTCCCTTCCTTTCTCCTACATGATGCTCTCATCCACTTGACGTGCTCTTTAGAAGGGTAGCTTTTAGAGGAAATGTAATCTAACTTAATAACTTTTTAAACAGTAACAGTTTGCCTGGAAAAGAAACAGTGAAACTAAGCTCTATGTGATTGGCATAGACGATTTTAGTATTCAACAAAACCTCCTACTAGAAAGAAAGTAGAGTACAGTGATTTCTATCAACTGTGCATACAGTACCTTTACTCTTGCTCACTAACTGTGGCTCAGAATTAGCAGCTGGTCCTTATTTGGATCACCTCCCATATGTATGAGCATCACTAATACTTAGGTTTGGTTCTCTAAGTTCAGTGTTATTTCTCCAAGAAAGACTCCTTGGAGAGTTGCAGCTAAGTGAAGGAAAAAACATATCACTTTGAATCTGGAATACCGTAAAGTTCCCAGAATAAGCTAAAAACATCTGGAGTAAAGCAACTCAGGGTGGGCTTCCATTGGCTATGCAATAGCAATTTAAGTACCAACATCTCCACCAACAGGGCAAATGAGTAGAAAACCTGGAGCTTTTGCCTCACTAGGCCCATTTCCAGAGGTGCTGACTTAGCAGGTCTGGAATGGGGCCCAAGCATCTGCATTTCTAGTGCATTCCCAGGAGAAGATGCTGCTGGCCCAGAGCCCACAGTTTGGGAACCATTGGCATAAATTATCTTAATTGAATGAGTCTATAAGCATCTACGGACTTATTCGGATACTCCAAAGAGAAAAGGAAATATAAAGTGCACAGAAAGAAAGTTTGAAATATTATCATATTTTTTAATATGTGGAGGTTTATACCAGGGATCAGTGACTCACATGTATAATCTTAGCTACTCAGGAGGCTAAGAGCTGAGAAGAACAATTCAAAGCTAACCGAGGCAGGAAAGTCAGTGAGACTCTTATTTCCAATTAACCACTAAAAAGCCAGAAGTAGAGCTGTGGCTCAAGTGGTAGAGCACTAGCCTGGAGCAAAAAAAGCTGGGGGATAGCAGCCAGGTCTGAGTTCAAGCCCCCAAACTGGTATACACACACACACACACACACACACACACACACACACACACACACACACACAGGAGGTTTACATGTTCTCTTAAGTACTGGTTGGCTTATAAAGCAGTCTGTTTACAATACGGGTAACTGTTAAGTGTACATACAAAATTCCACAAGATAAGGAAACAACTCCAGAGAAGACAGGAACTGTTCCCAAAGCAGATAAAAGTAGTGATCACCAGCGGTGCAGTAAATAGCATGGTGGGACGGGGTCCAGGTGCCAAACACCAGCATTGCATCATAACCAGAGCCTTTGTGTTCCAAAATGATAAATTCACCAAATGAACCAAAAGAAGGGAACAAATGCAGTTCCTCATCTCCTAGAAAACCTCTAATGGCTTCCTTGTAATAAAATAATCATAAGGCAGAAATATGTTTCTGATTAATATATCAAGCCAGGTTAATATATCATATTGGCAGGACAATGAGTTTGATCATACCAGCCAGGTGAAATCCAAACAGACATAATTTCCAAAGAAGATATAAAATTTCAACAAACTGAAATCTATGAGCAAGTCATAAACTTAAAATTCTTCTTGATAAAACAAGATACAACTTAAGTATAAAAGGTGCCCAGTAATGTCTAAGGTTTGTACTACCCTGATTATACAACCAAATTGGCCTTTTGATCAAGAGCCAGTCAGTTGACAACATAGGTCTTGAAGGCACAAATCTGATTTGCTTTGTTTTGCTTTTGCTTTTTTTCCCCCCCTGGTTCTAGACTGGGGCTTGAACTCAGGGAGGACCTGGCACTATCCCTTAGTTTTTTCACTCAAGGCTAGCACTCTATCACTTGAGCCATAGATCCAATTTTGCTGGTAATTAGGGATAAGAGTCTCACAGACTTTCTTGCTTGAGCTGGCTTTGGACTGCGATCCTCAGATACCAGTCTCCTGAGTAATTAAGATTACAGGCATGATCTACTAGCACTTAGTTTAATTTTATTTTTAGAATTTGATAAGATTGCTGCAACTTTAAGGAAAAAAATTTAATTCACACTTATATTTTATGGTAGGCTTTTGTGTGTGTATGTGTGTGTGTGTGTGTGTGTGTGTGTGTGTGTGTGTGTGTCCAGTGGTAAGATTTTATCTCCCTACCTCAAATTCCAAATTTCAAATTTGTCTAAAGTCTCCTCTAAACATTGAAGCACTGGGCTGGGAATGTGGATTCATGGTAGAGTGCTTGCCTAGCATGCGTGAAGCCCTGGGTTCAATTCCTCAGTACCACAGAGAAAAAGCCAGAAATGGAGCTATGGCTCAAGTGGTAGAGTGCTAGCCTTGAACAAAGAAGCTCAGAGACAATGCCCAAGCCCTGAGTTCAAGTCCCAGGACTGGCAAGAAAAAATTGAAGTGTTGAGTCCTTAATCTATGTGGAATTGATTTGTATGTCTGATATATGATAAAAATCTGATATAGATAATTATTTCCAAATCCATTTTGATTCCTCATAAGTAATCCAGGAAATGCACATTGATATAAAAAGTATTAATTTATATCCATTTGCTTAAAAATTAAGTCTGAAGCTAATGGTTATATGCTTAAAAATTAAGTCTGAAGCTAATGGTTATAGGTGGTGCACACCTTTACTCTGCCTTCCTAGAACTGATACTAGGGAGGCTGAGGGCAGGAGGATAAAGAATTCAAGGTTAGCCTGAACTACACACGGAGACCCTATGTCAAAAATAAATTAAGAAGTCTTGTAACAGCAAATGACAGTAAAAGTGGATGACTAAGACAGCCTGTACACTGCTCAGAAGAATATAAATTGGTACTTCTGCATTATGAAATCTGTCTGGCATTAGTTACAGAATTGAAAATCCACACACCCTACAACAAACCCAACATTCCATTCCTGAGCATAAGCCAGGTAAGACCTCCATAAGTAAGAACCAAAAGCCAGAAAAGAGAATGTGCACCTTAGTACCACTCATTACAGCAAGAAACATGCAAACTAGTGTCCAGGAAACCTCAGTAACAACAGTGAAAAATACAATGACATTAAATGGCTTACAAATACCTACAATATGACTCTCAGTAACAGAACACTAAGTGGGGGTAAAAAACCCTAGATGGACTGTGTTCTCCCCAAATTCATATTCAAACCTTCATAATAAACTAGTGGTGTTCACTTTTGTGCAGTACAGGAGTGTGAGCCTAGGGAGTCCCATGGGCTAGGCAAGCAACTAACCACTTTTTCAATAGGATCTCAGAGTTTTGCTGGAGACCATCCTCGTACCTGTGTCTCCTGAGTAACTAGGATGAAAAATAGGTATCTCCAGGCTATTGGTGTTAAGGTTGAAATAGCTTTTTTTTTTTTCCAAGTCTGGCCTTGAATTTCAATTCTTATAGTCTCTGCCTCCTGAGTAGCTAGAATTACAGTTGTGAGCCACTACATCAGCTTAACGAAGGTTCTTGTGTAATACAAACTTGCATTTGGGGTTGGTTTGTTTCACTTTGCTTTCTTTGCAGAACTGTGGATTGGATCCAAGGCTTCACACATAAGATGCAAGCTTCCTATCACTGAAATACATCCTCAGCCCTGCAAGCATTACTTTGACCTAGAACTCCAACTGATTTGGGGGCTGAATACAGTCATTTGAAAAGATACATATTTGATGGAGTGGACTGTGACACAAAGCATTATGTTGGCACTAACTCTCCAAGTCGTCTCTGAAGCCAGCCGTGTACGTGCCGCACAGCCTCTGCCTCTGTGCAGATAGGAAGCAGGTCAGTCCTTCATTCCCGATGAAACCCCCAGAGTGGCACGTGTCCTATAAACACCCATCATGACATCAGTTTCCTCTTTCACTCCAAGCAGTGGTCCAGTGTGTATTTTATATCTCTTCTTTTGCATGCATCAGCGTCTTTACCTCTTACTTCAAAAACCTCCCTATATTCTACATTTGTATTTTTAATCAGATTGAGTCATGAGACTACTAAGCCAGACCCAAATTAGTTTTATTAGCTTGTGACCATGAGGAAAGCAGCAGAGAATATAAAGGGAGCATGTGCAGTTTGTCTCTAGAGCGGTACATGAGGTTCCCTAAGCAACATCAAGTCAGGTTCCAATTCAGTAACGTGGCAGTTCAGATATTTGTGTAGGGTGCTTACTTAGCATGTACAAGAGTCTAGGGTTATTCCTGAGCAGAGAAGGGGTAGGAAATACTTTGAGAACTGCTTTTCTAAGTGTCTTCATCATTTTAGACACTTTATAGAGCCCAAGGGTTCCAAATTCTCCACACTTGTGTCAAGGATAACGTTGATATTACTTATCTGTCACCAGTTATCAAAGCCATCCCCCTGGATGAGAAGGGCTATCTCACTATAGTTCTTATTTCCATTTTCCTCTGATACAATATCTTTTCCTGTGCTTTTTTTGTTGTTGTTTGGGTAGTAGAGCTTGAATCCAGGGACTGGATGCTGTCTCTTAGCTTTTTTGCTTAAGGCTGTTACCCTACCATTTGAACCAGTTTTGCTTTCAGCTCTCCAGTGGTTAAATTGAAGATAAGAATCTCAAGGATTTCTTCTGCTTTAACTGAGATCCTCAGATCTCAGTCTCCAGAGTAGGTAAGGGTTACAGATGTGAGCCACCAGCACCTGGCTTATGTGCTTCTCCTTGAAAGCCCTTTAATGCTTTCTTGAGATAAATGTCTATTATATCCTTTCTCATTTGTTAATTGTTATGTCTCTTTATTATAGAGCTATGAGAGGTCTTTATAAATTTAGGATATATGTGCTATTGTTGTACAGTGAGAGAACAGAGAACCACATTTTGCAAGATTGAATCTTAATTAAAAGGCTGGTGACTGTACGGTGAATTTCTGTCTCAAAGACCAGAAGCCAGCAAATACACTTAATACTGTTAGGAAACTGAGCCATGAAGGCTGGAGAGAAAAGAATGAACAAAAACAATACTAACAAACCAATTCAGCTCCAATGGAGAGCTGAAGTGGGCCACCTTGGTGACCCAAGAAGATCCAGGAGTCAAAAGACAGGACACAAACACAGAGGTGTGTGGTATGGCGTAATGGCACCTGAGCTGGTCCAGGCCTAAATAGGGTCAGATCACAGGAAATTGTGACCCAGGCACTGAACTGACAGGTTTAATAACCTATCATCCAAGTCCCTGCCCCTGCCTCCAGGGATTCAAGAACCCCTCACCTGGGAGGTGGAGGCTTCACCTTCCCCCATCATAAAGATATCCACCATCCCTACTGTCTACCATGTGGCCAAGAAGTCTCGGGCCAGACCCAATCTTCCCACTTCACTATTTTAGATACACCATTTCCAAACATTTTCTACCACTTTGCCTTTTCTCCCCATTTCTGGTAGTACTTTGCCTTTTTTCCCCCCTTTCTGGTAGTACCCAAGTTTAACCCAAGTAGAGGCTCTACCACTTGAGCAATGGCCCCTACCTTTTTATATCTTAGTATTTTGTTATTTTAAACAAGGATTTATTTTAGGGTAACAGGGTGAACGTAGGGCGAAATAGGAAACGTTTTCTTTCCCAAGAAGGAAATGGGAGTTAAAGACTCTAGTCTTAGTTATTTTTCAGATAGGGTCTAGAGTTTTTGCCCTGGACCTAAAGTAGAGATCCTCCTATCTATGCGCCCCACCTAGCTGGGACAGTAGGCAAGAGTCACATGCCTGCCACACTCAAGTCTTTTCTGCAGCAAATGATGCAAACAGAAGGGGGAGGGGTGACCAATAAGGGCCTAGTCTTCAGGCCACTTAGTGCAGGTCCTTCCCTCTGGGAAAAAAAATGTCTCTTTATCACCTGTAACTGGAAAAACAAACAAACAAAAAAAACCACCTGAGCTGGAGGAGGGAGCCCAGCATGAGTTTGAGCTCCAAGTCCCTCACTGAATGGCCCTGGGCAATTTATGAGGCTTCCGTGAATCTCATTTGGTCAATTTCAGCTCATGTCTTCCTAATAGGCACTATGAGGAGGAAGGAGGACAGTGATGGAAGGATTCAGTAGATGGAAGGCAGCTTAAAAAAGAGTAGACATACAATAAGTGAGTATCCTTTAGAGTTCTTGCTACTTCCAGAAAACCAGCATGTTCAGGAGCCAAGTAATGAAATCATTCAATGAATTCAAGTCAGTAAAAGACATACTTATTCAATCCCTAACCTCCCAGCTAATGGCACTAAGTATGTCTCAAGAAAATTTAGAGCAGCTAAGTTCACCTTGGTTCTTGCATCTGGCCAGAGACTCTGGTGAGATGCAAAGATAAAAACAAAGGTGACAGGAAAGTTTATTAGAAGAGAAATAGGACAGAAAAAGAGAGCACCTGGCACAGACAATCATGGGAAAGACAGCACATGGGCCCACCTCCACCATCTAGAGCCATCTTCATTACAGAGCTTGGCCTGGGGTTAAAACTGAGAATTGGATGGCTTTCTGATTAGTGGCTCTCCTTTCTGTTTCCTATAAGGCTGTGAAGCCAAAGATTTACTATCCTAATTCTTATTTCCTCATTCTTTTGTCCTTATTTCTTCATACTTTTGTAGCCCCATGCCTCACAAATCATTGTCAGGCACTTGGGTTTATCAGTTTATCCTGCCATCTGAAAGTTCTATAGGCCACAATTCCCTGATTGGCTGTTTTTCCACTAATATGTATCAGTAGCGTGTCCCCAAAACAAGGCTAGAGGACTTGGAACATCAGTCCACCTGGAAGAAGAGACTCCCTAAGTTGACTGAGTCCATTGCACAGTTTGAGAACTGCCTGTGGTAAGTATGGTGTGCTTAGAGGAAAGAAAAGCTATAAGAAATGTCGAAATGTCTGGGATTTCTTTTGCACTAATCCCTAAGAGAAGGGTGAATGGGAAAATAAGGACAGATAAACCAGATTGGCAATCCTCAGTCCTGCCCCAATCCATTTCACACACACATGCACACACACACATGCACACACACACATTCCATAATGGAGAATGTTTTAAAGCTTAATTCATTATTATATAGCTAGATGTACCAACATATCTAAAATATGTTTAAAGAGACATTTGATACTCCTAAAGTAGTCTCAATTATTTTATCCAGTAGAAAACTTTTAACATTTTTATTTTCATCTCCTCTCAGCCGAAGAAACATTAATGTGTCTAAGCAAATTCCTTGTCTAGGGCTGGGAATATGGCCTAGTGGTAAAGTGCTCGCCTCGTATACATGAAGCCCTGGGTTCAATTCCTCAGCACCACATATATAGAAAAAAGCTGGAAGTGGCGCTGTGGCTCAAGAAGTAGAGTGCTAGCCTTAAGCAAAAAGAAGCCAGGGGCAGTGCTCAGGCCCTGAGTCCATGCTCCAGGACTGGCAACAAAAACAAAACAAAACAAATTCCTTGTCTAAAGGCAGGTGTGGAAGGATCTCTTTTGACAAACACCTTGGAGCAGGGAACCACACTGCAGCTTTTTGCTGGTTAATTGGAGATAAAGAGTCTCACAGACTTTTCCTGCCCAACCTGGCTTTTAACCTTGATCCTCAGATCTGAGTAGCTCGGGTTACAGGCATGAGCCACTGGCACCCGGCTACAATCTAAAATACTTGGCAGTAGGAATTGTTTTAAGGGTGATGGTAAGTTTATATGATAGAATTTTATCATTGTTAATACTCCAGTTATGAAGCTTTAAAATCCTAATGTGATAACATTTTTTCTGCTTCTGGCAAACAATCTAAATGAGTCAAAAAACCTAATGAGTGAGCCTTACTTCCACATTTGGACCAAACTTTCTTAATCTACATCTCCCCCACAGGCCTTCATAGGGTTCCCTTTGGCTCAAATGTTAGAGTGCTGCCTTTGAGCAGAAAAGCTAAGGCATGGTGCCCAAGCCCTGAGTTCAAGCCCCAGCACTAGCACCAAAAAAAATATCTTCAGGTTTGATTTCTGGAGGCATGCAATCAGATCAAATCTTACTGCAGCCCATGCTGCAAAGCCACCCAACCTGAAGAGCAGACCCAGCTGGTCCACACTGTTGTCAGATCATTTGCTAGAAGGATGTGTCCTTAAGAACAGAGCTCTGTGTTAAATCCCTCCACCCACACAGCACTCACCCCTCAAGCTCTGAACAAGTGGCGCTTTCAAAAGTTGTCCAACAGTATAGAGGGAACAGCAACATTTAGCAAGAGAAACACTTAAGGATATTCCAGCAATTTCCCTGATTAACTAGGAAGCATGGAGCAGGCAAACAGGAACAGAGAAAGAGGCATGACAACTAGTCAGTAGTGGCAGGCATGAAAGGGGAAGCCAAAATGCCAAGACTACCAGGTTTGTGGTAGGGTCAGTGACATTGGTTAGCTTTGAGTCTTTCAGTTTCATTCATGTGATGTTTGATGATGTCCCTTGCGAGACATTTACTTGAACCTATGATTATGAAATTCAAGAAATAAGTCTTGCTAAATATAGAGACCATGATTTAAGAAACAATTCTCACCACAAAGGATAAGAATAGATATGTCCAGGAAAATGGCAGGTAGGGAAAACAGCTGGAAGAGATCAACAAGCATTAGCTTTTTTTTTTTTTTTTTTAATGGTTACCTGACGGGATTGAACACCTATTGTTAACCTACCTAGCTATGATCCTTATGCACACAGCCCTGGGAATCTGAGACAATGAAGAGCTGGACATATCCACCCCACCCCCACCCATACCCTGGTGCAGGGTGAGGTATAACTAGGGACATACACGGGGGCTGCCCCCAAAGCTCTCGGCTGCAGCTCCTCAGATCCAATGATCCTGAGATCCAATGGGCACCAGCCTGCATGCTGCTTCCCCCGCAGCACCAACATGATGCCAAGAGACACCTGGAACTTCCTTCCTAAGAAGGAAACTTTTGTTCTCATGTCTTAGTCTATACCTCAAACTCCAATCATAGTGCTGAGAAGGTGTTGTAATTGAAATAAAAATGTACCCACTGCCTTACGTATGAAACTGTAACCCCTCTGTACATCACTTTGACAATAAATAAATTTTTTAAAAATGAAGGGCTTTCTTCTCACATCTCTTATATAGTATCTGTCACATTTTGTATATCTTTTTCTGTGTGCCAGTAATGGAGCTTGAACTCAGGGCCTCATGCTCTCACTTGGTCTCTTCACTCACGGTTATCTCTCTACCGTTTGAGCCACAGCTCCACTTCTAGCTTTTTGCTGGTGAATTGAAGACAAGAGTCTCACCGACTTTTCTGCCCTGGTTGAATTCAAACCACAATCTTCAAATCTCACGTAGCTCAGATCACAGACCTGAGCCACCAGGGCCAACAATTTTTTTTTTTTTTTTTTTTTTTTTTTTGCCTCGAGCACAAAAGCTAAAGGATAATGCCTAGGCCCTGAATTCAGGCCCCATTATTGGCACAATAAATGAATGAATGAATGACAAAGCTGCTGTTACATCAAAATACATTTGCTAGTCAGTAATTAGGAACTTGAAAAAATTGAGATTATTAAATTTGTCTTCAAGGATCATTTTACAAAAAAATATTTTGGCCATATAATAAAGGCACAAATACACATAAGTAGCTGTGTACAAAAGTAATTTATTATAGCATTATCTAAGCTGGTATTATTTTACAGTGAGTTTTAACTCCCCCTCAGCAATTATAAATCAAAGGTTTAAAGTCAAAGAACATTATTTTAATTAAATTGTTTGTCTAAATCTCCTTTTTGAGTTTACATTTGCTTGAGGGAAGCAGTAGTATTACAGACATATTTAGATAGCTCTAAGACATAACGAATGATTCCATTACTGTTTCCTGTACAAGACATGACAAAAAGCTCTCTTTCCAAAAAAGTATCTCCCCCAACAACACTATGATTTGACAGTTCATCTAATGGAAGGAAATTCTCATTTTACTTAGAGATTTAAAAATGCATTTAACAGTCACTGAACAACTAGAAGAGTAACAGTACTTCATTTATTTCTATTCTGGCCCATTAAGCTCTTCTAAAGCACATTACTTCTTAAGGAAAACTAAGCACTGCAGTTAAAACAGCACAACTCTAGCATGTAAGTCTCTAAGATTAGCATAGATAGGCAATGAATTTACCAATAAATTTAAATTTACATGATTAAAAGGCAAATATGTTTTTATATTCTGAATCATTTACATAAAACTGGAGTACCTTTGTTCAACCGCAAAGTATCATTTCTGTGCAAGTTGCAAAGAATGGTAAAAAATGAAAAATTAAGGAGAAAAATAGGCAAACCTCAATATCTGTCCTAAGGAATTCTGTATTTCCTAACATGCAGTTAATACATTAAAAGAAAAAAAGCAAGCAAATTAGCAAACCAATAAGACAGGGGTCAAAATACAGATACTGACAGATTCTGAAGGAAGATCTAAGGAAAATAACTCAAAAGGGCAGTATACAATTTCACTGAATCAGAAATTATCTTTTTTATTTTTGTGCTTGTACTGAGGCTTGGACTCAGGGCCTGAGCCCTGTCCCTCCTTTTCACTCAAGGCTAACACTCTACCCCTTGAGTCACAGGCTCTACTTCTAGCTTTTTGCTGGTTAAATGGAGATGAAGATTTCAAGGACTTTCTTTCCTGGGCTGGCTTTGGACAGCAATGCTCAGATCTGAGCCTCCTGAGTAGCTAAGATTACAGCCAGCAATGCTGGCAATCAGAAAATTTTAATTATGACAGGCCAGCAAGAGCAGCTACCACAGTGCTGCTGGTAATTTGGGAGTTTAAGAAAAACTGTGCAAGTATTTTTACTTGTACAAGCTAAACAAGGAATTTTAGCAGATGTTTGTGCAAATTGGCAGTCAGGGAATAAAATAAGATTTCAGAATACTCCATTTAAAAACTCTAAATATTTTATTTCAAAGCTATATTAAATTGCACCCTGGAAAGAAACCCTAATGTAAATTAAGCTATGAGTCTGTAGGTGTCAGCTTCTTACAAGATTTTAAATTTCAGCTATATAGTTCGGTGCTGCACCGGGACAGTGGACTTCATTCAGAGCAGGCAGGAAAGCAGATGTAAAAGGAAACAGGTTATGACAGGCCATTCTGTATTCTTCATACTGGGAGCTGCAGTTCCCAAAGCTGCCATCAAGCAGTGCCTCGGAAACCTTTATTAAAATCTAATGAAACAAAGGGAAAATACAAATTATTTAAATAAAAAGCTCACTTATAACAACTTTCATCAAAAGAGGCAATTTGTCATTTAAACCAAGATAAAGATGGCAAAGCCTCAGTCTAAAATAATATTTTCCTATCTATAGTAAATAATCATCTCAAATAAATAAAAATTAAAGTAACTAAAAGTATTAAAAATTTTTAAGTGCTGGGAATATGGCCTAGTGGCAGGAGAGCTTGCCTCATATACATGAAACCTTGGGTTTGATTCCCCAGCACCACATATATAGAAAATGGCCAGAAGTGGTGCTGTGGCTCAAGTGGTAGAGTGCTATCCTTGAGCAAAAAAAAGAAGCCAGGGTCAGTGCTCAGGCCCTGAGTCTAAGGCCCAGGACTGGCAAAAAAAAAAAATAATAATAATAAAATAAAAAACATTAAAAACCAACTCTGTCTGGGTACGGTGGCTCAAGCCTATCATCCTAGCTACTTGTGAAGTAGAGAGAGTCTCAGTGTATAAAAGTTCAGAACTGGGCTGGGAATGTGGCTTAGTAGTATATTGCTTGCCTACTATGTATGAAGTGCTGGGTTCGATTCCTCAGTACCACATAAACAGAAAAAGCCAGAAGTGGTGGTGCCTGTGTGGTAGAGTACTACTCTTGAGCAAAAGAAGCCCAGAGGCAGTGTCCAGGCCCTGAGTTCAAGCCCCATGACTGGCCAAAAAAAAAAAAAAGTTCATGACTATGTTACCAAATGGCTGGACAAGGGGTACATAGCATTTATCCCAGCTATAGGATAAGAGCAACTGGGCACAGTAGTACACACTTGTCATCCCCAGCCACATGGAAGCACAAATAGAAAGACCAAAGCCCAGGCTGACCAAGACAAACATTCACACAAGAAGGAAACTCTAGATATTCAGTGAGACCAAAGGAGGATATTTTTAGGAGAGGATCAATAGCCATGTGCACATTATGTAAAATTATATGTATCGAAATGAACTTCAAGAAATAGAAACAAGAGGATTTTTTCCTCCTTTGTTGCTGTTTGTTTTCTGTACCTTTTGTCGTTTGTAAGTTTATCTGTTTGGAGAAGGAGGAGGAGCACAGAAATGGTGGGAAAAAGGGTGAACAAATGCAGGTAGTGGTACTCACCAGACAATATATTGAAACTGAACTATACAACTTGGGAAGGTGGGGGATGGGAGGAGAAAACTGGAAGAGGAGGGAAGAGGTAACACTGTTCAAAAAGAAAAGTTCTATCACCTGACTTATGTAACCATAACCCTTCTGTACATTACCTTCACAAGTAAAAAAACTTAGCAACAACAACAACAAAAAGAATTATATTGTAGAAGTACATACTTTGTTAGCTTGCTCAGAATCCATAAATCAGTCTACAAAAAAATCTTACCTTTACATTTTTATCGTTTATAGTCTCATCCAACCTAGTGGCTATAGTAATTGCTTTCTCTTGCCTTGATTTGTCCAGAAAATACATCATTTTAGCACCTGAAATTCAAACAAAATCTTACACAGTTGAAAATTTATGTTCAATATATTCCACATGTGTTATAAAATTATTTGCTACTGTTATCACAAATGCTGTATCACTTTAAATACTAGTATTATATTTCATCAATTTATCAGTGCTTCACCTATTATTGAATATACATTTGTTCCTATTCTTTATTCCATATTTAGATATAGCATATAAGTAGTTATCCTTGCGCTTAAAGCTGTTTACTTTCAGTTAATTTTTTTTTGGTTGCTTTGCTTTTTTGGGATAGGATCTAAATATGTAGCCCAAGGTCACTTCAAATTCTTGAACCTCCTACTTCAGATGTACACCTCTATGCTTAGCATTAGATTAATTTTTTAAATTATTTACAAAACTGTGATTACAAAACCAAAAGATACAAGTAATTTTCTGCTCTTGAGAAAAATAAGTTGTTTTCCTAAGAGGTGGGGCCAATTTACACTGTGAACAACGAAGTCCACGTGCTTGACTGTCTCATCCGTGCCCAACACTACTCTCCTTTAAAGAAAACAAAAGTAACAACAAAGCTGCTCATTTGAAAGAAATAAATGGTATTGTGTTCATTTTTTTCTCTTATAGTGAGGTTGAGTATTTTTTGAATGTTTCTCACCATATTCTAACATAAAAGTTTCCATAAACATTTTAACCATCATAGCTAAACACAAACCTGAAAGCAGATGTTGAAGAGAGGTAATGTTGTGCTTGAGAAATTCCTCAATAAAACTTTCCAAATCCTTATTGACAAATATTTTCTGCATTTCTTGAGATAGAACTTTGCCCACAATGTCAGGAAGATTACTATGACTGGATACTACAAAACCAAAAACATTTGGGTATTTTTGTTTTTCATCAACTGACAAACCTTTTTATTTAGTATTAAGCTCTCTGTATGTACAGTACAAATACTAGCACTCCTTTGGTATATAAATAGCTTAAAGAATGCACTAATTTCTATTTAACATGTTTAATTTATTTTAGCATTTTCAGTTAAATATTGTAAACATTAACTTTTTATGTTTCTTTAATGTCTATCTAAAAAAAGAAAAGTAGCTCATATTTCCTTTGCATACTTGCTTTTTCAAAAACATTGTCTTTTTTATACTTACCAGATTTAGAAAACTTAACTAAGCATTCATGTAGCCATGGGTTATTACTGTTGATGGCAAAAGCTCGTTTGACAGATTGCAGCATTAACAGGAACTTTCCTATGTGAGAAAAAAGTACAAGAACCATACTGTCAGTATTTGTACCTTATTTGCTTCACCTTTAGCATCACTTAAATTCAGTAACAAAATGTTATCTTTACTATAACATTCATAAGGAAAATGTAAAATTGACTTGCATTATCAAAGCCACTTTTGTTTTCCTAAAAAGCTTGAAAATTCACGAAAAACTGCTTTGGTAAACAGTCAGACTGGTCAAACTGTTCTTAAACTAGATTTCCTTGTGATATATATATATATATATATTTTTTTCCAGTCCTGGGGCTTGAACTCAGGGTCTGGGATCTGTCCCTGAGATTCTTTTGCTCAAGGCTAGTGCTCTACCACATGAGTCACAGCACCATTTCCAGCTTTTTCTGTTTATGTGGTACTGAGGAATCAAACTCATGGCTTCATGAATGCTAGGCAAGCACTCTACCACTAAGCCACATTCCCAGCTCTGCTTGTAATATTTTAATGGGATTAATAGCCTTTTGTGGACTAGTAAAATAAGAATTCTTAGATAAAAAGAGCTCTCACTGACAAAGATTAAACTGAATATAGTCATCAACATAATTAAAGATAAATGCAGCAATGGTACTCACTGGACACTATGTTAAAAATGAACTATACAAAAAAATTGATGGATTGGGAATCTGGCTTAGTGGTAGAGTGCTTACTTAGCATGTAGGATCCCTAGGTTTGATTCCTCAGTACCACATAAGCAGCAATAGCTGGAAGCTTGGCTCAAGTGGTAGAGTGCTAGCCTTGAGCAAAAGAAGCTCAGGAACAATGCCCATGCCCTGAGTTCAAGCCCCAGGACAGGCCAAAAATTTTTTGTTTTTGAACTATACAACTTGTAGGTGAGAATGGGAGGGGAAGGGGACTAGGAATATGCCTAGTGGCAAGAGTGCTTGCCTCGTATACAGGAAGCCCTAGGTTTGATTCCTCAGCACCACATATATAGAAAATGGCCAGAAGTGGCGCTGTGGCTCAAGTGGCAGAGTGCTAGCCTTGAACAGAAGGAAGCCAGAGACAGTGCTCAGGCCCTGAGTTCAAGGCCTAGGACTGGCAAAAAAAAAAAAAAAAAAAAACTTAAAAAAAATTTTTTTTAAAAGAATGGAAGGGAAAAACAGAAGAGAGCAAGAAAAGAGGTGACAATGTCTAGAAAGAAATGCAATCTTTATCTAACTTATGGAACTATAACCCCTATATATCACCTTTTAATAACAATAAAAAATTTAAAACAAACAAACTCAAGGCAAGAGAAGTAGCTCAGCTATAAAGTACTTGCTCTGGCATATGTTCAGCCACCTATATTGCAAAACTATTTTTTAAAACCTAATTCAAACTTTTCATTGCCTTTTCTAAAATATATTTCAAATGCCAGGAGATGTGTGTCAATGTTATCGGCAGCAAGGTTTTTAAGAGGAGTAAGGAATTTGATGGCTTCTTCTAATGGATTTTCTACCTATTTGAAGCAGAAATGAAAAAAAAAAAAAAAGCTTTTAAATTTAGAAATCAGCTATATAAATATAATCTCCTCCTAAAAATCTTAATATATACCTATGCAGTTTAGGTAGTTTCCCTTTTTATTTTTTGTGCTGGTATTGTGACTTAAAGGCTTAAATTCAGGGGCCTAGGAATTGTCCCTTAGCTTTTTCACTTAAGCCTGATGTTCTACGGCTGAGCCACACCTCTACTTTTTGCTGGTTAACTGGAAATAAGAGTCTCATTTTTATCCTACCACACTGGTTTCAAACCACAATCCTGAGTAGCTTGGATTACAAGCATGAGCCATAGGTGCTGGCATATAGTTTTCTTTATATAACTAAATAGGAAAAAAATTAACTTGCACATGCAAATAAATTCAAACAACAGTCAATAATTTTCAAAACAAAAATACCTGTTTTTGTGACTATCAAGTCAAGGTAGTGTCACAAAAATAAAAAATGAAAAACTAGGTTAAATTGTTCTACAGATTATGAAACAATAAACTATGTACTTTATGAGAGATACATCATGTATCTTACAAACATGTAAAATAAGTTACAAGTGATGAATATAACAGCATTCTATAATTTGAAAAAAGGAGAACTTTTAAGTACACTTGATTTACAATGAATAAACCAAAAAACTAAATATCTCCTTCTATCTGGCCCAAAATAATTATTAAGCCTTTGAGGAAATCCTAGAGACAAGTGTTGTATCTGTGCAGCTAAATTATTATTTCTAGTAAAACATAAAAAATCAGGAATTCCATATTTCGCCAGGTACTAGTGACTTATGCCTGCAATCCTAGCTACTTAGGAGGCTGAGAACTGAGGATCACAGTTCAAAGCTAGCCAATGAAAAAAGTCTATGAAACTCTTACCTCCAATTAACCAACTCAAAATGGAGTTGTGGCTCAATAGGGAGCTGGGAGAAGGGAAGGAGGGAGAAAAATGAGGAAAGGGTAACAAGTATGACAAGAAATGTGTATGTATTCATTACCTTAAGTGTGGAACTGTAACCCCTCTGTACATCATCTTGGCAATAAAAAAAAAAAACACTTATCAAGTTTCATAAAAATAAAAGAAATTAATTTTTTTAAGCTAAGGGAAAGAGTTCAAGTCCCAATATCAGCACTAAAAAAAAAAAAAAAGAAAAGAAAAAGTTCCATTACTTCCTAAGACATCTGTATAGCTTCTGTAACAAAATAACAAAAATCTAGTGGCTTAAAACAACACAAATTTGGGGATAGGTGGAGGTTTGGGGAGACAAACGCCTTTTGGGGGGGGGGGAGGCGGGCAATCCTGGGGCTTGAACTCAGGGCCTGGGCTCTGTCCCTGAGCCTTTCTGTGCTCAAGACTAGCTCTCTACCACTTGAGCCACAGGGCCACTTCTAGCCTTTTCTGTTTATGTTGTACTGAGGAATTGAACCCGGGGCTTCATACATGCTAGGCAAGCACTCTACCACTAATCTGATTCCCAGTTCAGAAAAAAACTTCTTATGTTGCAGTGCTGTAGATTTTAAGTGCCCTACCTGTCTGCTTTACTGGGCTCAAAATCGAGGGGTCAACAGGACTGCATTTCCTTTTGGGGCTCTAGGAGAAAATCCATTTCTATTACTTCTTCTGTTTCCAAAGGCTGCCCACATTCCTTGGCTTATGGCCCACTCCCATTTCTTGAGTCTTTGAATCATATCACCTGATCTCTTCTGTTTTCCTCTGTATTTGCAGCTCAATCTGATCATATTGGGTAATGGGGATAAATCTAGGCACATCACAACCTTCAATTCCATCTGCTACCTAATTCACCTTTGCCTTTTCAGGTCACATATTTATGGGTTCTGGGAGTTCAGACATAACTTTAGAGAGCATTAATCTGGGCCATAACAATTCTATGTATACTTTACAGCGGAAAAATTTTGCATACTGTCACTCAATAACTGATGGCTATAATGACCTTAAAATATTGCAAATGAGTTCTGACTTATACATTTAGGCAGGTTGTATTTGTGGCCAGAATAAATTTTATCAAATAACAGTATTAGTACACTCATCTTACCCTTTCCAGTTTTTCAGGTATAAGTTCTTCCTTAAGACCAATAGCTGTTTCTTCTTTTGATTTTTCTGTTGACACTCCCTTTCTACTTGTTTCCCCTCTTCTTCTAATTTAGCCTTTTTCTGAGCTCTTCTCTACTTACTAAGTATTTTCTTCAATTCTTTGGCTAACAGGTTTTCTACAACATTCAGATGAAGAAATGTTACTGATCAATGTTTACACTACTAACATAGTATAAAAATAGTGTAAAAACTAGTATAGTATATGTATATGTGTGTGTATATGTATGTATACCATCTATATCAAGGATTTTAGAAAATGTATTCCTATAACTAGTGCAAAACTTGACCCACAAAAGGCATCCAGGCCTGGCACTGGTGGCTCATACCTATAATCCTAGCTATTCAGGAAGCTGAGATTTGAAGACTGAAGTTCAAAGTCAGCAATGGCAGAAAAGTCCATGAGACTCTTATCTCCAATAAACTACTCAGAAAAAGCCAGAAGTGGTGCTGTGTGGTTCAAGTGGTAAAGTGCAGCACAAAGAAGCTCAGGGACAGTGCCCAAACCCTGAGTTCAAGCCCCAGCACCGCCCTCCCCCCGCCAAAAAAAAAAAAAGAGAACGAAAGGCATCCAGTCAATACCCATCACGTTAACTATAATGGACCAATTCTAGCGCAATTCTGTCTTCCACACAATATAACTAATTTCATGCAAGTCACTCTATCCCTGTTAAGTCTCAAAGGAGGCTGATACTACCAACTAGCATTCTTATTTTCAATAAAGTAGATATTGTACCATTTTAAGAATTTCCTTAAGGGGCTGGGAATATGGCCTACTGGCAAGAGTGCTTGCCTTGTATACATGAAGCCCTGGGTTCGATTCCCCAGCACATATATAGAAAATGGCCAGAAGTGGCACTGTGGCTCAAGTGGCAGAGTGCTAGCCTTGAACAGAAGGAAGCCAGGGACAGTGCTCAGGCCCTGAGTTCAAGGCCCAGGACTGGCAAAAAAAAAAAAAAGAAAAAATAATTTCTTTAAGAAAGAAATCCAAAGCTATTTTCAGTTATAACTTAAAGAAATAAAACAAAACCAGACCATGGCTATTTCTATTTTTTCCTTATCTTACTGAACCAGTTGTAGGGCGTACACCTATAATTTCAGCACTCAGGAGGGTGAAGCAGAAGCAAAGTATTCAAGACCAGCCTGAGGCTACACAGTAAGAATATGTCTCAAAAAAGAAAATGAAGAAAATAAAAAGGAAGAAACCCATTCCCTTAGAGGAATTAAGTGATTAAAAGATTCATCAGTTCTCTGACTTTTTTGGGGGGAGGAGGGGTGGGAACTGAGGTTTGAACTCTAAGCCAGATGCTTACTCAGAAGAAAAACTACCACTTGAGCCATATCCCCAGTTTTTTCTTTAGTAACATGGTAGGTATGTTCTCACATCTTTTCCCCAAGAGCTGCATTCCTACCTATTTATGCCTCCTGTATAGCTGGGATTACAAGCATGTCTTACTATGCTTTGCTTGTTGCTGATGCTGACACTGGGTCTCACTAACTTTTTGCCTGGGTTGGCCTCAAACTTTGATCCTGCCCATCTCTACCTCTGAAGTAGCTGGAATTAAAAAAGAATGATACATCAGACCATCCCCTGATTTTTTAAGTTACATTAATTATCTTATATTGTCTTTGAATCCTTTATTTTTATTGTCATTTAATTATATGGGAATAGTAAGATAATTCAATACATGTATACAATATGTAATTCTATCACCTTAAACACTTGATTATGTTTTTCTATACACAGTTAATAACATTCTGAAATTTGGTGTCCTTTACAAGTCTTTTTCAGTTACTTGAATTTATTTCTTGTTGTTTGCTTTCATTGGTTAAGGGATCATCATATAATTTCAAATATATTTCAATTGCTGATCTAGCAGCATTGAAATAAAAGGCATGTCTTCTGAGAGTATCTTCTAACCTCAAGAGGTCAACATAGCCACAAAGGGTCATCTTTCTCATGCAGTATGTATGGAAATCAAATTGAGCATTGGTTATCTCAAAAACATGCTTAAAAACAAAACCACAAAATTATCCCTTACATTTATGTCAATACCACTTGAAAGCGCATCATTAAAAACCTCAGAACAACTTAAAGTTACAATTCCATTTAGTTGCTCTCTTCCGCTTTAACACTTTTATAAAGGAGATTAAGTTCTCTGTATTCAACTTGAAGAATCTTTTCCATAATCCATCCCCATTCCCTGTAAATTATGCCTTTTATGACACTCAATTTCTATGCTGAAAATTAAATGATCAGATTACACATTGGTATTTTAGTCGTAATAAAATAGTTCTTCTCTGTATTCACCAAGAGAAAAATGAGTAAAACTCTGAGTGGAGACTACATACATGTAGGTTCACATAAAATGTTCATAAATCTCACTCATCAGCTCTTAAGAGAGGCAGCCCATCACTTACACCCACCTTCCTCACACACAGCAGACATTCCTTAAGTTCAGATCTGCCAACTCAAGGGACAGGCTGTTGTTCATCAGGCATGTGAACCTGTAGTCTTTTAACTTCTCTGAGCCTTAATTATTTAATCAAAGTTAGGAATTTTTTTTAAATCAGCCCACTTCTTTCTTTCTTTTTTAATTTTCGCTGGACCTGGGGCTTGACTCAGTGCCTGAGAGCTGTCCCTGAGCATTTTTGCTCAGGGCTAGTATTCTACCACTTGAGCCACAGCTCCACTTCCCTCTTTTTGGTAGTTAATTGGCAGTAAGGACCTTATGGACTGCACTAATTGACTTCAAACTGTGATCTTCAGATCTCAGCCTCCCAGCTACTATAGCTAGGATTACAGGTGTGAGTCACCTGGCTGAAATCAGCCAGATCTTTAAGGTGTTTAAAGGATCAAATGAGAACATACTTTTTAAAAGTTCATTCTTACAGTAAACTGCTGTACAAGGGCGCAACATCATAGTTTTTTCTTATTCAACAAAGTTCATTAATCTGTAAGTTTCTTAACCTGAAGTCTATATAAAAACTTCCTCCTAAGTAGAAAACTCAAAAACATTCACCCAATTTTCAGAGTCCATAACCCCTTAAAACAATTTGTTCCATAGAAAGAAGAAAACCCCACAAACAGTTTTATAATCTTATGTTCTCCCCAATATGCATTTCTACTTTTGATTCCTTCTTCCCCCCCCCCCATTTGACTTCTTAAAAAATAGAAAAAATGAGAGGGAAGATAGCGCCGCCACAGTAAGGAGGCACCCCAACTCGTTCCAACTGAATAGCAAGCAGCAAGCTGGAAACTCCAGCACCCAACACCCCATCAAGAACCCAGCAAACCCAACAACCAGAGCAACAGAGAAACACAGGAAACAAACAAACAAAAAAAGAAGACCTATAACCTACACAGAGCCGGAAAATCTCCGGGGTACCCCCACCCCCACCCGCCGACCCTGGCCCGAACAGGGCCAGGCTGGGAAAGGGGACCCAGCGCCGGCAAGCGGGGCCACAGACCTTCAGCCACCAGAGAAGCAACAGCCGAAAAGTCATGCCAGGAGCTCCACGGGACCCTAGAAGGAGCACAGACCGACCGAGACAAACGGCAGTGCAGGACCGAGTGGCCAGGCACTGGGCGGCTCAGACCAGGAGTGCTGGGACCGCCACCACCAAACGACCAATCGTCACACCCTGGCACCCAGCCCCAAAAAGCCCACAGCAACGCGGGACACACACACAATCCAGGACCAGTAAGTTCCCCATTGCCCCCCGCCCCCAAAGGGGAGACCAGCCCTAGCAGAGACCCAAAACCTACAAAGAAGCTAGAGCTCCCTCCCTACCCCAAGGGAACAAAGGAGCCTCACCAAGGCATCCTCCCCAAACCCCCAGCAGAGGAGCCAGAACCTGGCTGTACTGGCCCTGCCCCGTCCCCAGCAGGGCCCAGGGTCTGGTAGGCATTGGAAGCCCCACCTGAGGCGCCTGGTCCTCGCGGTCTTTTTGAACAACAACCACAGACTCGCGGGTGTACAATACCAGCCCAGTAGGGACATCTGGGTCCAATCACATGCCCCCTCACAGCGGAGGCACAGAGTCTGTGGGGACCAACCCACGCCCGGACACTTGATCCTACCGGGGCCCACCCATACCGCCCCCCACAGCAAACTCTCGAGAGGGCACAAGCACTCTCCAACAACTCGGGTCAACACGCCCCCAAAGGAAGCACTAGAGTGCACATGCACGTGCCCCCCGGAGGGCTAGCGTGGGCCAGCATGCTAGTCCTCCAGCAGGAGGATCGTCTGCCCAACCCCCTGCGAGAGCACACAAGCAGACAAGCTGCAACACCCGCCACACAGGTGGGCAGGGCCCCTCAACGGCAGCGCCTGCTCTGATAGGCACACGTCACACAGGCGGGAAGGGCCCCCCAGCGGCAGCGCCCGTGGTAGGCGCACTCCGCATAGAGGGGCAAGCCGCCTCTCAGCAGCAATTCTCAATCTGAGAGGTGAGCTCCTCTGACCAAGGTACCCAGTGGAAAAAAAAAGCCTCCACGCCATGCTGAATCAGCGACCAGCAAACCCCCACCAGGGGCACGCTAGAGTCAGCACAACACAGCGGCAGAACACTATCCGGCAGAGAAAGACACAGAACCTACCCACCCCCAAGTGCAGGGAGGGTGACCACCTCGGCAACAACCGAGACGGGCACGCTCACCCACCGGGCAGTAAGGTTCAACAGCCAAACTCAAACCCAGAGCCAGGACACAAACAAGTCCCCCACTGACGGAACAGCGGGAACCAGAAAAGCCAAACCAGGGAAGCCACTCTCAGATCTCCAGATGTGCAAATCACAAAGAAATATAACAAATTTCATCAAAGGGCAAGCCAACTCGCCAGCTCCAAAAAACAGCACGACTGAAGAGGAGATGGAGAATAAAAAAACAACTGAGGCTATGTTAGCAGAAATGATGGAAAGCCTCAGAAACGAAATCAGAAAACAATTCCAGGAGTTCAGAGTGGAAGTCTCGAAGGACATCAAGGAAGCCAAGAAAGATATGGAAGCAAAAATGGTTACAGTGCAAACCTCCGTCAAAGAAGACCTTAACATCCTGAGAGGTGAAATGCATGAAAAAATAGATTTAAAATACAACTCTTTAAAGGAAGAAATTTCCACGATCAGAGCTGATCTGGCAACCATAAATAGCTCTCTGACATCCATAAACTCCGCACTTGAATCCACAGCACAAAGAATTGACCATATGGAAGCCAGAATCTCTCTCGGACAATGATGCAGCCGATAAGAACCAGAAAATTACCACACTCCAAGAAAAGGTAAAGCTCCAGGGCAGAACAATCCAGGAGCTAGTGGACAAAGACAAGAGATATAATCTGCGCATAAATGGAATAGAAGAAGGAGCCGAATACCAGAGCAGAGGGCTTCAAAATATTCTCAATAAAGTGATTGCAGAAAACTTCCCCAATCTCACAAGGGACTCCATCCAGGTAACCGAAGCCTATAGGACACCTGGCAGACCAGATCCTAGAAAAGCCATGCCAAGGCACATAATATTCAAGACTTCATATCTCAAGAATAAAGAGCAAATTTTGAATGCAGCCAAAGCGAAGAAAGAAATTTATTACAATGGGAAGAGGATCCGAATAACAGCAGACCTCTCCACACAAACCTTCCATGCGCAAAAAGAATGGAAGAACACCATCCAAGTCCTACAAGCCAACAATTGCCAACCTAAAATAAAATATCCAGCGAAGCTGGAGTTCATATTCAAGGGGAAATCCAGATCTTTCCATAGCAAAGAGGATCTAAAGGAGTATGTGAATAAAAAACCAGCCCTACAGTGAATTCTAAGAGGGGACTCCCACCCAACAGAAACCGTACAGGACACAAAGACAGGAACACAAAGACAGGAACACAAAGAAACTACAATAGCCAGAGCCCAACAGAAAGAGCAGTTCACTAAAGACAAGGAAAAAAAGAGGAAAAACAGCCCAACAAGAAAATGGAAGGAGAAAAAACACTCTTATCCTTGATCTCTTTGAATATAAATGGTATAAATTCTCGGCAGAATGGATCTGCAAACAAAAAGTTGCCATCTGTTGTCTACAAGAGACCCACCTTACAGCAAGGGATAAAAACAGGCTCCGAATGAAAGGATGGAGCAAGATCTTCCAAGCAAACGCACCTACCAAAATGGCAGGAGTAGCCATCCTGATCTCAGACAAGCTGGACTTTCATTAAAATCAACTCAAAAAGACAAAGAAGGTCACTACACTTCAATACAAGGAAAAATCCAGAATCAAGACATCACGGTGATAAATGTATACTCACCGAACAAAAGAGGCCCTACATATGTCAAGCAAATTCTCACAGAACTACAGAACAAGATAGACCCAAACACAATCATAGTGAGTGACTTTAATACCCCACTCTCTCCAAGAGACAGATCCAACACCCAGAGGATTAGCAGGGGAGCTGAGGACCTAAGTAACACCATATCCCAAATGGATCTGACAGATCTATACAGAATCTTCCACCCTACAGAGACCCAATACACCTTCTTCTCAGCAGCACATGGGTCATACTCCAAAATAGACCATGTCATAACCCACACAAAGAACCTCAGCATATACAAAAGTATTGACGTCCATCCTATGTATTATATCTGACCACAGTGGACTAAAGGTAACCCTCAATAACAACGGTTACCACAGAAGCTATACACAATCTTGGACACTAAACCCCACACTGTTATCCAATATTTGGGCCACAGACCAAATTAAAGATGAAATTAATGAATTCATAAGCCACAATGACAATGAAAATACACCACAAAGAAACCTATGTGACACAGCTAAGGCAGTACTGAGGGGCAAGATCATCGCCCTCAGCACTCACATTAAAAGAATGGAAGCAGAGCAGGTGAATAACCTCACAATGAAACTAAAACAACTGGAGAAACAAGAAATGATCAAATCTGAAATGACTAGGAGGAGAGAGATCACAAAGATTAAAGAAGAGATAAATCTGATTGAAAATAGAAAGACCATTCAACAAATAAATAAGACTAAAAGCAGGTTCTTTGAGAAAATAAATAAAATTGACAGACCCCTTGCAAGACTTACAAAAAAAAGAAGAGACTCATATACATAAATTCAGGGACTCCACCAGAAAAATAACAACAAGTACAATAGTATAATATTCAAACAAGTACAAACAATAAGTACAATATTCAAACAATCATAAGGAACTATTTCCAGAACCTCTACTCACTAAAAAACAATAATTTTACAGAAATGGATCAATTCTTAGAGAAGTGTAAACTGCCCAAACTGAACCAAGAAGAAATAAATCATCTAAATAAACCAATAACTTACAGCGAGATACAGGGGGTAATCAAGAACCTCCCAACAAAGAAAAGCCCAGGCCCAGATGGATTCACCAACGAATTCTATAAAACCTTTAGTGAGGAGCTAATACCAATACTCCTCAAACTCTACCGCAAAATAGAAACAGAGGGAGAAATCCCAAACTTATTCTATGAAGCTAATATCATACTCATTCCCAAACCAGGCAAAGACCCCCCCAAAAAAAGAGAACTACAGATCAATATCACTAATGAACACAGACACAAAGCTCCTCAATAAAATATTAGCTAACAGGATCCAGAAACTGATCAAGAAAATTATACAGCATGACCAAGTAGGCTTCATCTCACAGACACAAGGATGGTTCAACATCCGTAAATCAATCAATGTAATTCACCACATAAACAGAACTAAAATCAAGAATCACATTGTTATCTCAGTCGATGCCCAAAAAGCCTTTGACAAAATACAACATCCATACTTATTAAAAGCTCTGGAGAGAACAGGAATAGATGGAACATTCCTCAAAACAATAAAAGCCATACACAACAGACCAACTGCTAACATCATATTAAATGGAGAGAAACTTAAATCATTCCCCCTAAATTCAGGAATAAGACAAGGATGCCCACTCTCCCCACTTCTTTTCAACATAGTGCTAGAATCCCTAGCCATAGCAATAAGGCAAGAGGAGGACATCAAAGGGATCCACATCGGCAAGGAAGAAATCAAGCTATCCCTATTTGCAAACAACATGATCTTATATCTGAAGGACCCAAAAAACTCAGTACCCAAACTCCTACACCTAATAAACCATTTTGGCAAAGTAGCAGGATACAAAATCAATCCACAAAAAATCAGCAGCTTTTCTGTACACCAGCAATGTACAAGCAGAAAGGGAAATTATGGAAACAAATCCATTTACAATAGCCAAAAAAATAATAATAATAAAGTACCTAGGGATCAACCTAACCAAGGACGTGACGGACCTATTTAATGAGAACTATAGAAATCTAATAAGGGAAATCAAAGAAGACACAGGGAGATGGAAAGACCTCCCATGCTCATGGGTAGGCAGAATCAATATAGTGAAAATGGCCATATTGCCCAAATTGTTATACAAATTCAATGCAATCCTATCAAAATCCCAGTTACATTCTTCACTGAAATAGAGAAAGCAATCCATAAATTCATAAGGAACAGCAAAAGACCTAGAATAGCCAAAGCAATTCTAGGCAAAAAAAGCAGTGCAGGAAGTATCACAATACCAGACTTCAAGCTCGACTATAGAGCCATCATAACAAAAATAGCCTGGTATTGGTATAAAAACAGACCGGAAGACCAATGGATTAGAATTGAGGATCCAGAAATAAAACCGCACTCTTACAGTCAGCTGATATTCAACAAAGGAGCTAAAGACATACAATGGAATAAACATAGCCTCTTCAACTACTGGTGCTGGGAGAACTGGGAAGCCATATGCAGAAAACTCAAAGTAGACCCAAGCCTATCACCATGCACCAAGATCAACTCAAAATGGATCAAGGACCTCAATATCAGACCTGAATCCTTGAAACTGCTGAAGGACAGAGTAGGAAAGACGCTAGAACTTATAGGCACAGGAAGGAACTTCCTGAATATAGTCCCAGGGGCACAACAAATAGGGGAGAGACTCGACAAATGGGACTACTACAAATTAAAAAGTTTCTGGGCTGGGGATATGGCCTAGTGGCAAAGAGTGCTTGCCTCTTATACATGAGGTCCTGGGTTCAATTCCCCAGCACCACATATACAGAAAATGGCCAGAAGTGGCACTGGGGCTCAAGTGGCAGAGTGCTAGCCTTGAGCAAAAAGAAGCCAGGGACAGCGCTCAGGCCCTGAGTCCAAGCCCCAGGACTGGCCAAAAAAAAAAAAAAAAAAAAAAGTTTCTGCACAGCTAAGGACATAGCCACCAAAATAGAAAGACAGCCAACCGTATGGGAAAGGATCTTTAGCAGCACAGCAACAGACAAAGGCCTAATATCTGTCATCTACAGAGAACTCAAAAAACCAAGCCCCTCCAAGCCCAATAAACCAATTAGGAAATGGGCAAAGGAGCTAAAGAGAGACTTCACAAGAGAAGAGATAAAAATGGCAAAGAAACATATGAGGAAATGTTCAGCATCCCTGGTAGTAAAGGAAATGCAAATAAAAACAACCCTGAGATACCACCTCACTCCAGTTAGAATGGCCTATACTCTGAACTCAGGCAACAACAAATGCTGGAGGGGGTGCAGGGAAAGAGGAGCCCTTCTCCATTGTTGGTGGGAGTGCAAATTAGTACAACCACTTTGGAGAACAGTATGGAGGTTTCTCAAAAAGCTCAATATAGACCTACCCTATGACCCAGCCATTCCACTTCTAGGCATCTATCCGGAACAGCAGGTCCCAAAATATCAAAAAGACATTTGCACTTCCATGTTTATCGCTGCACAATTCACAATAGCCAAAATATGGAATCAACCCAGATGCCCCTCCACAGATGAATGGATCCAAAAAATATGGTACTTATACACAATGGAATACTACATAGCGATTAGGAATGGTGAAATATTGTTATTCGCAGGGAAACGGTCAGGACTTGAAGAAATAATGTTGAGGGAGACAAGCCTAGAACACAGAAAACAAAGGGGCATGATCTCCCTGATATATGACTGTTAACAAAGGGAGACGGAGAGACAGTAGAGACCAGGTCTGTGAAACCAAAAACTGCTTGTCAAATGGTATTCCCCACAGGATTGGGGCAGCGACCCAACAGTATGTAACTAAAACCAAACAACTACTCAACATATAAAGGTCAAAAATCGACTTCTCAGTGGAATACAATAGCTCAAAAGCTATGTATGTATGTTCATATAAGACTACTGTCGACATATTGTCTAATATCGACATTACATTTAAAACCCTAGGCGAATTTTCTTGGTCTTGGCGACGTGGCTACTGTATATGTTCTTGGTACATTGTGTATTGTATATATGTCTACCTGACCTAGGGCAGGGAAAGAAAAACACAGTGTAAGATAGCACAAGAAATGTACACACTGCCCTACTACGTAACTGTACCCCTTTTGCACAACACCCTGTCAAAAAAATTTTGTTTAATAAATAAATAAATTTTAAAAAATAGAAGAAATGAGTATGATTCAATATACCAATGTAAATCAAGCTTTTCTCTAACTCATGCTCCCTCTGCCCTAGGGGTAAAGTCCTTATAACTTACTGTGTGGAAGACACAGTAATTAACTGTCCATAATCACTTGATAATTTTAGTCATCTCAGTAATTTGAAACATGCTATATACACAGAAAGTTAACTACTTGAGGCTTTAATAGAAGATTTCTAAGGTAAGAATGAAAGTACAGTGTAGACAAAAAATAAAGTTTTCACTTTAATTCATACTTATAACTACAAAAAGATGCTTTATGGTACTGTATTTGAAAACTGCATTCTCCCCATTAATAGGACAATTCATTAGTAATAACATTATAGTATTATATTATTTCATAAAACCGTTGGTGGTTTTCCATGATGTAAAGCAAGCTCTATCTAGCACCACTGTAATAGGTTAAAATTTAATAGAATTGACTAAGGGAAAATGACAGTGCTAAAAGTCATGTAACACATATGTGATGAAAACATATGAGACTACAGGGCATTTATTAGATTAAGAATGTGCAAAAAGACAGACAACCAGTTTAAAGAGATATGTTTAGCAGCATTTGTAGACATAGATTTTAAGCTAAAGTCTTAGGAAAGTTGAAGGAACCGCAATCACCTAAGCTGCCTCTTTATCAGTAACAGCCCACAGGCTGCCTCTCTCCAGTTAGTGTCTTCCATCAACAGGGTGACCAGCTTATCCCAGTTTGCCAGAAGCTTTCCCAGTTTTCCTGTGAAGCACTGTGTCTTAGAACCACTTGGCCATAGGCAAACCTAGGTGGCTACTCACTGTATAATAATGATGGTACAAAGAGTATAGCTAGATTAAACCAGAATAAGTATAATACTGCAGCTACAGCTTATTAATATTTTTGCTTTGGAAGAAATGTGTGTTGCAGAATATGACATCAGCAACTAAATCATCTTAAACACTTGTTCTCTATGTTTGTCTCTCAGGGATGAGGTGGGAAACTGGTTGGTGACATTCCCACAATCAGACTTGAATAAAATTAAGATAAATGAGCAAAGAATTGAAAAAAGTCACTCATAACTTCAGAATGCGACTGTCTTTAAAATTTATGTTAGGCCCTCTCTTTTGGCTCAAATTCTCCTGTCCATCTTGTCTAGAGTTTCTAGATGAGACTACTAAATCTTACAAATAGAAAAGCAACAAAAACTCTGGACATTAAAATAACAACTAACTAGGAGGATAAGCAACTTGATTTCTTTCCTACAGAATCTGTAATTATAAAACATATCAATTTGACAAATCCTAAGATGTAACAGGTTTTAATCTATCAAAAATCCTAGAACTAATCAGTTAGAAATATATTACTGCCCCATACCAAATATAAATGAGATTCAGTTAAATAAGATGCCAATCATTAAAAAAAAAAAGGAAAAGTGAAAATTCTTCAAAGATAGTCATTTAAAATGTTATTTTGCTGGGGGCTTTTGCTTCTTAAAAATATTTTTATTAAAAAAAATTATTATCTATAAGTAGTTGTACAAAGGAACTGCCACTCAACAAAGCAATTTGTGATTATAATGTGCTTTGAACACAAGTTTAGAAGTTTTAATAAAAAATTTTTTAGCATGAGGGTTAAAACTCAAGGTCTTTAGCCTGTGGCTTTCTTGCTGACAGCCAGCACTCTTCCACTTGAGCCACAGCTCCAGTCCAGCTTTTTGCTGGTTATTTTGAAGAGTCTTATGGGCTTTTCTGCCCAGACCTTTAGTCTCTGGATCTCAGCCCCTTGAATAGCCACAACTACAGATATGAGTCAGTGGTGCCTGGAAATTTTCAAGAAACAAATCTCAATTTTCAAGCATCAGACTGGGTTGGTCTATATAACATTTGCACATCATCGTAAAATCCTACTTAGAGAATCAAAAGAGAGAAAAGATGTATGGAACATTCTGGAATTTTAACACTTCAAATACCATTTCTAAGAGCTCACAATAATAATGGATCCTAGTAGAAACTTCCTTCAATGAAAGAAATTTTTTAAATTGTTTTTGAGATATGGTCTCATGATACAGCCTAGGATGGCCTCAAACTCATGATCTTCCTGCCTCTGCTTGCTAAGTGCTGGCATTACAGGTATGCACCCCCATACCCAGCTTGAAAGAATTCTTGAAGGCAAACGCAAGACCTAGTCTTTATTTGAATTTGTTTCTCAACTTGATTTCTATTTTAAAGTGAAGAGCAAAGTTTCTGTATATGAAAGGTATTTATTTTCTTATTGAAATATTTAAAATCAAGGTAGGTATAAAGTAACTCATGTAGTTTACTACTAAAATAAATACTTAAATTTTATAATTACTCTCAAATTCTTCCAATGACATTAGGAATTTTCTTTTAGATTTTACTATTTTATTAGAAATTAATTCAATAAAGTATCTTGATTAACTATTTGGTAATCCTATTTGTAATAAACACATTTTTACATACAACCATATATATAAAATACTTATATTAATCATGAGTTAAGTCTATTTACTTTTAGTACAGATACACTCATTATAAAAAGATTACTCTGTACATCATTTTGACAATTAATTTTTAAAAGATTAGTTTACAAGTGGCATAAAAGGTGGTTCTTACTTGATTTTAGTTCTTCCTGTGATCAAATGCCAGCAGCAAACTCTCAAGACAAAGTTTCTACCAATAACATGATGTTACATTACAATGTTTCCTGCTATGTTTTAGTCATTGGTAAAAAATTACTTCTTGCAACTTTTTTCTTCAAAAATGCTTTCTGCCAATTAAATCATTGCTTGAATTAGAAATAGTTAACTCACATTATGGAATCTGTGCTATTCAGTCAAAATCACTATAAATTTAGGGGAAACACTTCTTACTTAAATGAAACTTAGTAATGAAAGATATTACTTATCATATTCTAACAATTCTTAAATAAAATACAAGAGCCAGCTACATGAGAGGCAGAAGTGGGACGATCTCAGTATGAAGACAGCATGGGCAAAAAATTCAACAAGATCCCTATGCCCTTAAAAAACAAACAAAAAAAACCCCACAAAAAACAGAATAGTGGCACATGCCTCTAATCTCAGTTATAAGGAAGGCAGAGAGGCAGTAGGATCACAATCTGAAGGTAGATTTAGACAAGAGTGAAACACTAACCAATGCCAAAAAAAAAAAGAAAAAGAGCTGAAGGTGTGGTTCAAGTGGTAGAATGCTTGCATAGCAACTGCAAGGCCCTGCGTTCAAATTCCAATGCCACCAAAAATTTAGAATATTAAGGTTAGAAAGAATAAGACTTAAGTTTACAATTAAATGATTCTAAAAATAATCAAATTTCAGCTGGGTGTTGATGGCTCACAGCTGTAATTCTAGCTACTCAAGAGGCTGAGCTCTGAGAATCACAGTTTGGAGCCAGTCTAGGTAGAAAAGTCTGTAGGATTCCAATTAACCAGCAGAAAGCTGGAAGTGATGTGGCTCAAGTGGTAGAATACCACCAGCCTTATTGAAAAAAGCTATGGGACACTTCACTTAAATAGAAAATTCAGAAAGTTCGAGTTATGCCTTAGAGAAATTACTTCTTAATTCAGAAAACAATTTATTCCTCACTAAAGATTCCTCACTAAAGAATGAGGTTATTTGGTTGATTGTTTTTATACTTGCTATACAAGCACTCTACCACTTGAGCCATGCCCTTAGCCCAAGTAGAATGTTTTTAAATAGCATCACATAGGAGGTGTTAGCACAAACTAGTAATCCACAGGGGCTCTCAGTTTTCCTGAGACAAGACTTGACTTACTATATAGATCAGGTTGGCTTCATTCACAATCCTCCTGACTCTACTTCTCAAATGATGGGATTACAGGCATGTGCCCCCATACCTACCTCTAATCTTCAATGCATCACAGAAATAAGGGTTTGACTTAAACTAGAATGTTTGGATATTTTACATACCTATCATTCAAGCACTTTATAATTTTCAAGAAGAAAATGACAAGACTTTTCTCAACAGATAACAGCCATCAAGGCTTAAAAGAGCAAAAGAAAAAAAAAGTAAAACAGATTATTTCTATAAAGGCTTTGGTATAATCCTAGTTCCAGTTCCCATCAAAAGCCACCCGTTAATATACAGCCTTCCTTTTGGGTAACCTCAGAAGTTTGACATGAGAAGGAGGCCAAAGTGACTGAAGGCCATGGTGCAGACATCAGGCTCACCTGACTACGCCGCCTGAGGGTTTGTCAGCAGGGGAACAGTGGTGCAGAGTGCCCCACAACTGAGGGCTGCTGAGGATTGCCTCAGGGATGTACTTGCGGCTCCTTTCCTCCTGTGGTCCATGTGGAAGGAGAGTGCTTCAGAGATGGCAAAGAACAGGAAAACAAAAATTCACACAAAGAAAAAGAAAAGTCCCCTCACGAAGGCAAACACGCACAATTCTAAAAGCAGGTAATAAGCCAGCAATGGGGCCATCAATTGCTGTAGAGTCCTGAGTGTGAGAACAAGCATCCTGAGAAGACAAACTGGAGAGAGGCTGGCTGTGGACCAGATCCTGGCATTCACATGTGGAAAGAGGTTGCCATCAGCTATGGGTCCTCGGAGGCTAGTGAGGATAATCAAGTAAGGGCCCCTCCAGGGAACAGACATTTTGAGTTTCTACCAATAGCCCCAACAGTGGTTTAGTAAATTAAATTTCCTTCCCTTTATTCTTCAGATAAAAATATACAGACATGTCAAAAGCATAACCATTTCAGGTTAACAAGAGCAATCATTTATTCACATTTCTGGTTTGAAATAGTAAAGATCAAGAGTTTTTTTTAAGAGGAAGCAAAGTATTTAAAAGAGGCAAAAGATTTTGTATAGAAATCTACCTGCTGTCTTGTCACCTTATGCAAGAAAACTGAAGTCTAACAACTAACAACTTATCCTTTCAACTTCATGGCACATTTTCAAGGCATCCCCAAATCTCCCAAGCCGCTGATAAGCTGAAATACATTCTGTCTGAAACCACATACATTGTATTTCATTTGGATTTTCCATGGCAGATATTCCTTCCTGAAATGGAAGCATTCTTAAATGTAGAAAACAAGTAGTAAAACAGGTAATAAAAATCCCGTTGTTTTTTTTTTTTCAGCTTGTGCAGTTTCCAACACCAGAAAAAAAATTGCTCCTAGGGCTTGAACTCGGGGCTTGGGCGTTGTCTCTTAGCTTTTGTGCTTAAGGCTATCCCACTACCACTTGAGCCTCAGAGAAAATGAGGCCTTTTGGTAAGAGTCTCATCTTTAATGCCCAGGATGGCTTTGAACCATGATCCTCAGATCTCAGCCACCTGAGCAGCTAGCGTCACAGATGTGAGCCACCAGCATCCAGCTTGTTCCTGGGTTTTCTATCCTACTTGTCTACTAGTACTTTTAATCACGAACATGTACTAATTTCATGATGTAATATAAAGTCTATATGAAAAAGGATATGAAAAGATGATAAAGAAGAGAACAGAAAGAATATTCCAGTGAACTAAAACTCAAGAATGTCAAGAGACTAGCACAGTTCTGAAGGTTACATAAAGAAGAATTAAAAGGTAGCAGTAAATTACTAGGGAAACATAATTTGGGATATGAACCAAATTTTATACATAAAAAGTATACATATTGCATACACTTGTATTAAGAAATTTTGCTGCTGCTATTGCCTTTTGATCATCCTCTGCCACAAATTCAAAAGAGACATACATACAAGCAAGTACAACCATACTGGGCATGTGGGCTAAATTGTATTTTTTTTAATGAATTCTTATAATCTTCAGTGGTGAGGTTGGAGATGTGACTCAGGTGATAGGGGACTTGCCAATGATCAGTAAGTGTCAGATACTGAGTTTGAGTCCCAGTCTTGGGCAAAAGAGAGAAAGAAAGAAATATACTGAAATAAAATTCAATGGTTAGGGCTGGGGATATAGCCTAGTGGCAAGAGTGCCTGCCTCGGATACACGAGGCCCTAGGTTCGATTCTCCAGCACCACATATACAGAAAACGGCCAGAAGCGGCGCTGTGGCTCAAGTGGCAGAGTGCTAGCCTTGAGTGGGAAGAAGCCAGGGACAGTGCTCAGGCCCCGAGTCCAAGGCCCAGGACTGGCCAAAAAAAAAAAAAAATTCAATGGTTAATTCCACAAATCATACAATTTATGTTAATTATACTAACTCAGACAATTACAAACTATGTGGGGTTTTTCCTACCCTTGTGAACTTAGAGCACATTTCCTCTGCTGCTTTTATCATATTTGCTTGAAGCATATATTTTGCTCATTTGGAATTAATGAATCTATCAGTTGTGTCCAAAGACTGAGCTTCATTCATCCATTTTGCAGCTTCTCTGAGATTACCCATATGCTATAAGAGATGAAAGTATTAAGCATCAAGAGTTCATGATCAAAAGAACCTGAGTGAATATAAGTTTAAAAAATTAAAAATTCAACATGTCTGCCAAATTTATTTAGAAATAGTAACAATTCATATTTACTAGGAACTTAATCAAGTGATTAACACTAATTACATAACTGTGTAGCATAAAAGTCCTTAGGATTATCTGAGTATTAGAGAAATATTACCAGAGTGCACTAGAAGTTACTGTTACAACTCTAAGGGATATTAAGACAATTTAATTCTTCAACTAGTCAAAAAACATGATTAAGATTTTACCTTGTAAATTTTTTTTTTGCCAGTCCTGGGCCTTGGACTCAGGGCCTGAGCACCTTCCCTGGCTTCTTCCCGCTCAAGGCTAGCACTCTGCCACCTGAGCCACAGCGCCCCTTCTGGCCGTTTTCCATATATGTGGTTCTGGGGAATCAAACCGAGAGCTTCATGTGTAGGAGGCAAGCGCTCTTGCCACTAGGCCATATTCCCAGCCCTACCTTGTAAATTTTTGTTTTCATATAGAATAATTCTATTAGAGTTGGAGTACTAGTTATTGCAGCATTAATATAATCCAAAGCTAAAGAATATTTTCCAAGTTTATCAAAATGCTGGGCCAGGAAATAGTGAACCCAAAGTAGAGTTGTTGGAGGTTCCTTCTCCCCATTCTCTAAAATTAAACAAGTATTAAATTATTAGATGGAAGAATGCTAAGTAAGATAGATCACATACTTTCTCCTATTATAATGCAATTAATAGCTATTACAGCAAAAAAAAAGCCACTCAGCAAAAAATGATTCATTTCATCACAAAGAGGTATGACTTCATGCCATAAGGTTCAAAAGGTGACAACAAAGCAGAGAGAAACAAAATCCTAGTTTGGCTGACTTCTAACACCAAACTCCCTCCAAAGAAAACAATGTTCTGGTAAAAATATAAAATCAATCCAATTCTGTGAACTCTCAAGCTAAAAGAAAAAATAAAGAGCCTGAGGGAAAAGTCAAAGAATGTAATTTAAGCAGAGACAAGAATTGGCACACTGCCAGGGTAGAGCCTTTTCTAGGCTACATCAGAGAAGGCCAAGGCTGAAGGGTATTACTCAAGGAAGAGGACATACCCTTGACAAAAGACATATCCATGCCATGAAACTCTGAGAACTCAGCCAAAGCCTCTAACAAAGATGGTTATAAATACAGATATCTCTATTTTGCCTATCCTGTGCCATCAAGCAATAGAAAAGTAGAAATAAGCTCTCAAAATGGATTTCAGAAAAAAAGACACTAAGAACCAAAATAAATTGGAAAAGAGTAAACTTAATACAACAAAACTAACAAGTTTCCTAGTTCAGCTAACTAAATGACAAGATAATAAATGATGGGAATATATCATTACATATTAAAACACTAATGGGAACAAAAACAAGTCAACAATTTATCCTGTTTCTCTTGCATAAGTTGTATTTGAAAGAAATCAAATTAAAAAAAAAGAACTCCATGGCTGGGAATATAGCTCAGTTCCAAGGTGAATTCCTGGCTTTAATCCACATTATCACTACCAAAAAAAAAATCTAATAAATGCTAAAAATTAGGCCCTTAATAAATATAGCTGATAAGTACAGAAAATGAAGATGACAAAAATGAAGTAAGGAAGCTGGACAATGGGTGCTGAAGTCCCGAGGTCAGAGGTCCATGATAAACCTTTCAATGGATTCATCAATTTAATATCAAGTAAGAGAGCATCGGAATGCCTCTGCCTCCTGATGTGATACAACATCAAGCACAATTCATAACCTGTGAAGTACTCAAATAGCTTCTAACTATTCACATTTAAAAATAAGAATGATATCTTTATTTTTTAATTGATTTGTCAGTCCTGGGGCTTGAACTCTAGGACTGGTCCCTGAGCTCTTCAGCTCAAGGCTAGTGCTCTACCACTTGAGCCATAGTGCCACTTCAGTTTTCTGGTGGTTAATTGGAGATAAGAATCTTATGGAACTGCGTGGGCTGGCTTTGAACCACAAGCTCAGATCTCAGCCTCCTGAGTAGCTAGGATTACAGGAGTGGGCCACCAGTGCCCGGTTAATAACAATGATACATAATAAGATTGACATATAATAAATGATACCATGAGAAAGCAATCAGACAAATCTAGAATATGAAATGTTCTACAAAACAAATGACCTTTAAAGAAAGGCTGATTACTGCCCTATATTAAATGAAAATAAAACCTGAATGCAAAAGGTAGCCTTTACTATATTTAGATGGAAATAAGTCCATTAAACAAGAACATATTAGTCTGAATAATAGAGGGAACCCCAATGTATAATGGGATAGTGGAAATGTACGCTTCCAGTGTTGTATTTGAAACACTGTATCTGAAATTTTCTTTAAAAATATTCAAAGGGCTGGGGGCTGAAGCCTGTAATCCTAGCTACTCAGAAGACTGAGATCTGAAGACCATAATTCGAAGCCAGCCCAGGCAGAAAAGTCCATGAGACTCTTATCTCCAAAAACTTACTCAGAAAGAGACAGAAATGGTGCTATAGCTCAAGTGGTAGATAGGGACAGTGCCCAGGTCCTGAGTTCAAGCCCCAGGACTGACAAAAAAAAAAAAAAGATTGAAAGTAGCCTCATTCTATTTACTAGTTCAAAAGCTACTTAATAAGTAGCTATCATGTAGCACACATAAAATAAAAAAATTGTATTCTTGTGATTAAAAATAAATTGAAATGAGTAGTTAAATTCCAATTTGATCTAAACTGAACTTACCATATGGGTTAAAAAAGTCACACCTTTTAAGAGAGGCTTCATAGTTTGTAACAAGTTCCTGGATTATAGAAACCTGTTAAAGAAACATATTTGAATTTTTAAGCTTATTGAAAGTACTTTAATTTATTAATTAAATTAGATTTGAAAAACATCATATGGTTTATTTTAGGCAAGCACTCTTGCCACTAGGCCATATTCCCAGCCCCGATATGGTTTATTTTAGGACAGTGAACTACTGAGAGTGTCACTACTAGGGTGCCTGTTTGGTTCCACCTCCTAATATGACTATTTCAGGCAGAAAGTGAGAAAAAAGAACATACCCTGCTGTCTTTATAAACAATTTTTAAAAACAGTAATTTCTCATCTCAATAGGCAGTACAAGGTTTTGGCTTTCTTGCCAGTCCTGGGGCTTAAACTCAGGGCCTGGGCACTGTCCCTGAGCTTCTCTGGCTCAAGGCTAGCACTCTACGACTTGAGCCACTTCTGGCTTTTTCTGTTTATGTGGTACTGAGGAATCAAACCTAGGGCTTCATGCATGCTAGGCGAGCACTCTACCACTAAGCCACATTCCCAGCCTGAAGACAAGGTTTAGAAGACAAATTGTTATTACAAGCCAGGTGCTGGTAGCTCATGCCTATAACCCTAGCTACCCAGAAGGCTGAGATCTGAGGATCGCAGCTCAAAGCCAGCCCAAACAGGAAAGTCCATGAGACTCTTACCTCCAATTAACCACCAGAAAATCTTTAGAAATGGTGCTGTGTCTCAAAGTGGTAGAGTACTAGCCTTGAGCAAAAGAGGGACAGCATCCAGGCCCCCAGTTCAAGCCCCACAACAACAACAAAAAAGTATTATTATTAGAATACCTATTTTAAAAATAAATACACCTCTGTATTTATTAACAGCAATTTCTTTGTTTTTTACTTCCATGTTTGGTGAAGCTATAAGGCATATAAACATTCAGATTTCCAAAACTGCTATTCCTTATTAATAAAAAGTGGGAAGATTCTAAGTTTCAAAGTAAACATGAAATTTTAATTTTTTTAATTAATTAATTAAAATTTTTTTTTTTTGCCAGTCCTGGGCCTTGAACTCAGGGCCTGAGCACTGACCCTGGCTTTTTTTGCTCAAGGCTAGCACTCTGCCACTTGAGCCACAGCGCCCCTTCTGGCCATTTTCTATATATGTGGTGCTGGGGAATTGAACCCAGGGCTTCATGTATACGAGACAAGCACTCTTGCCACTAGGCCATATTCCCAGCCCAAACATGAAATTTTAAATGAGTATTTTTTGCTTATTATTGTTAGCAACTCTGGCAAAGGGAAGAAAGTTAAACCTATACTTAATATAATTGTAGGTTTTCCTGCCCAATTTACCTAAATACTAGTAAAAACAAGTTCTGAAATTTTGCTTACTATTTGGTGAAAATTGGAGCTGCAGTTATTTTTATTTTCAGAAAAAAAGAAAAGCTAATTCCTTCTTTCTCAGGTCTCTTTACCAATTAATCAAAATTTACTATGGTTTTTCAGCAGCATAAGGTTGAATATACATCATAAAATCCTGAACAGACAGACTTGGGTATTCATGACTGCGAAAGAAACCTCTGCATACATTTCACACACACAAAAAAGACACTATGACTTAATTAGCTCTATTTTTAATACAAACTAATCTCCAATCCAAAAGGTCATAGAAAAAAAAAGAGAGAAAAGAAAGCCAAAGTAAATCAACATCTTTCTAATATGACACACACTGGAAAAAGAAAAAAGATAGGGCTGGGGATATGGCCTAGTGGCAAGAGTGCTTGCCTCGTATACATGAGGCCCTGGGTTCGATTCCCCAGCACCACATATACAGAAAATGGCCAGAAGTGGCGCTGTGGCTCAAGTGGCAGAGTGCTAGCCTTGAGCAAAAGGAAGCCAGGGACAGTGCTCAGGCCCTGAGTCTAAGCCCCAGGACTGGCAAAAAAAAGAAAAAAGATAAAAGACAATGTAAATCACTTCTAATATGTTTCTAATGTGATGTTGCCTCCTATGACACAACTCACTAAAATTAAGACAAGCAATAAGGAAATAAGATGGAACCACATTAACAATCAGGAAAATGGGAAACAGAAAAAAACAAGATGTGAAAAAATTACATACAATGATTTCACTGACATATTTAGTGAAATACACTCAGTGAAAGTATGAATAGATTACAGTGGTAGGAAAAGGTAGGTTACTTTTGTTTTAAATAATGAAATGCATGCTTTTTTTTAAAGACAGTGGTTCCACTGGACGTGGTAGCATACATTTGCAATCCTAACACCAGGAAGGCCAAAGAAGAATGATCCTGAGTTCAAGTCCAGCATAGTCTATCCAGTGAGATAAGAAAAACTGAAGAGGGGAAGGGAGAGGAGGAAAAGGAAAGAGAGGGTGGCTTTTGCTCATATCAAAAAAACTGTTTTAGACTGTTGTATCACTGTTGTAATTACTTTCAACATGCCATGTGAAACTGTAGCATCTGTTATTGATGATCCTCTTATATCCCCTTCCTGTGGTTGTACCTGCACTATCTCTGTATCTTATCTGAGTACATTGGACACCGTGTATACTAGTATTAGAAACAGGAAACTGAAAGGGAATACCAAAATCGAGAGCCACAGGGTAAAAAGACAAACAACTACAAAAGCAATACTTGCAAAACTATTTGGTGTAAATCAACTGAACAACTCATGGGGAGAAGGGGGAAGGGGAGGGGGAATGAAGGAGGAGGTAACAAACAGTGCAAGAAATGTATACAATGCCTAACTTATGAAAATGTATCCTCTCTGTATGTCAGTTTGACAATAAAAATTTAATAAAAGAAAGAAAAAAACTGTTTTATCTGTAAAAGAAATCTCTGCATACATTCCATGTAGAAAGTAAAATAGTGGACATGAAAGGCTAGGAAAAGAAGGGGACAGATAGAAAAATACAGTTGCATAAGAAGACTAAGTTCTAATGCTCTACAGCAGAGCAGGGTAACTATAGCTCATAACAATTTTTTTTATATTTCATAAAAGCTGTGAGAGGAGTCCAAGATTCCTAGTCAAATAAATGATACAGATTTAAGAAGCTAGAAATGCTACTTTCTCTCTTTGATCATTATACACTGTACACATTTTGATTTACACTGTACCCTAAAAACATGCATTTTATATCAATAAAATAAATGCCATTTTATCATTATCATTTTATCATTATTTGTTTTTACCACTGTTTAATTATTTTGTTTTTAGAAAGAACTGTACTGAAAGTGTGATCCTCAGATCATTAACATCACCAAGATTCAACATCAGCCAGTAACTTTAGTTAGAGACACACTTTTGGACAACACCTCAGATGGAAAGAATCAGTATTTCGAATTCAACACAATCTGTTTACCAAGTCCTCTAGTTAAGTCTGATACACAATTAAGAGATTGAGAACTACTAATAAAATTTTTGTGAAAAGATTACTATGAAATAAAATTAAAGGTAATGGATACCTCGAATCTATCACAATCGCCAATTTCACTTAGACTACCAAAAACTAAAATATTTTCTTCTAGACTTAAATTTTTAGTATTTAAGTTATTTAGGCAATTTTTTTCATAAACTTAAAATGCCATCTACTGGCAGTCTGCAAAAACTGCTACTAGGGTATGTTTTAAATAGGGTATGTACTTTTGTTTCTGGAAAATAAAAAACTTTCAGAATCAATTTTAATAATTTAGCTAACTAGACAAACAAAAAATGTAATAAGAAAAACGTATAGGACATACACAGAACTTATCTATTATCTATCACAAAGAAATATAAATGTGGTTTGGAGGTATGGCTCAAATGGTAAATAGAGTATCTGCCTAGCAAGCACAAGATCCTGAGTTCAAAACACATTAACACACTCACAAAATATAGACACCTATATATTTGGGGTGGAGGGGGGGCGGAAATACTGTTCCTGGGGCTTGAACTCAGGTCCTGAGTGCAGTCCCTGAGCTTTGTTGCTCAAGGTTAAAATACTACCATTTGAGCCACAGCTCCACTTATAGCTTTTGTTGTTTTTGAGTAGTTGATTGGTGATAAAGAGTCTCACAGACTTCCCTGCTCAGGCTGGCTTCAAACAATGATCATCATATCTCAGCCTCCTGAGTAGTTAGGATTACAGACACGAGCCACTGGTACCCAGTTTACATATATACACATACACATGCGTATGTACAACATGAGGCCCTTAGTTCAAGCCCCAGGACTTGCACATACACACAAAAAAGCTTGTCATGTGTATTCTCCATTAACCCTCTCCTAATATTCACTCCCCAGAAGAACCTATTTTACTCTCCCATCATATTCTTTTTTAGTACATATTAATAGTACAAAAGGGTCTTCTTATGGTATTTTGTACATGTATATACTGTATTTTAATCAGAATGACCTCTACTACCTCTCTAAAAATAATCTTTATAATAATCTCAAAGTTTTTACTTTCTGTAAATTTCATAGACTGATTGTCCTTTGATATTATTTATATTAACTATATGTATATAGTTTTAGTATATCTGTTATTAGAGTTAATTACTAAAATAAACAATAGAATAAAGTAGATTAATTCATAGCATATTACTTGGGAATCTTTCTATAAGAATAGCAAAACTGAATAAATACCAAATTTTACCTTTTCTGTATTACAATATAAAGATTTCAAAGTAGTGAACAAGGATGGACACCCTTTACTGAATTATGCTCTTAGGAACTTATCCACTGGTTCTCTAAATTTTTCACCTAGAAATAAAAGCACATTTTATTATGCCTGATTGATACAAATAATTCTTAAATGAATTTACAAAGACAAAGTACCGCACAAATAATTATTCCCTATGCAAGTTTTTTTTAAGTTTTAGCAAGGATTATTTTAGTGAAACAGGATTAAATACAGTGAAAGAAAAACAATTCTTGCTTCCCATGCAGGAAATGGGAGTTGGAGACTCACCCTATTCAACGTTTAAGCACCCCAAAATAAATCACGGTTATGGTTGTTATGTAAAAAGCATGACACCAAACCTTCAATTGGCTACTATATGTCCCCTGGAATAGATTAAAAATATCTTCAAGGAATATTTTTTAAATAGGTAGGTAAGCAAAATAATTGGGCAGTTTTAGAGAGTAAACATAAACCACTAACCATCCCAAATATAGTCAACACCAAGCATTTGCTTGACCTCTCACTCACAAGTACTGAGTACTATCTATAACTCAAAACCCTATGGACAACTCATGAAACACTCCGAAGACTTCTATACCCACCAGTCCTGGAGGACTAGTCCAAATATATTTTTAAACACAATCACTCATAGAAAAATCAAACATTTTGTTCTCTTGTCAGAAGCTACTCAGAATTCCTTTTCTCAGTCACCTTTGTTTGTCTAAATCAGATTATGCTGGCAGATTTTATTTAAAAGATAAATTACTCAACTTACAATTATTTGTAATACGGAAAGCACCTTCTCTCACTAAAGTATGTATGAGAAAGAATGAAAATGCTTTTTTCACTCTAAACAGAATGAAAAGGAAGTCCAGATGCATAACAATTCATTTTTGTTAAGACAGAGGAAAAGGAAAACTATATACAGACTTCCCACATATTTTTTCTTGTCTATGCATAATGTATTTCTGGAAAAATACACCATCAACTGGTAACAATGGTTGTCTAGAAAAAAGTAAACTTGGTAGCCAGTGAGAAAAGAAAATTACTTCACTCATGACTCTTTTTATTTCCCTTTAATTTGGAATTATATGAACATATATTTAAATAATTAAGAAGCCTGCACAGAACTATATATCTGCTCAGTCACAAACCACATGTCAAAATTACTATTTGTCTTATTCATTTTTCTTTAGATATAAGAAAACCTTTTGTCAGGCATAGTGGCTGCCACCTATAATCTCAGTGACTCAGGAAGTAGAAATTTGGGAGGACTATGGGTCACTTAGCAAAAAGTCAGTATGATCCCATCTCAAATTAACAGCTGGAAGTGGTGATATGTTTCTGTCATCCCAGATACACAGGAAGCAGAAATATTAGTATCACAGTCTAGTCCTACCCAGGCAAACATAAGCCCTGATGCCAAACATGAATAAAGCAGAAAGGGCTGGAAGTGTGACTCAACTATAGAGAGACATTCTGGCAAAAACAAGGTTTATAAAATAAAGGATATACCTTGAAACCCACAAAAGTTAAAAAAAAAAAAAGACTCAAAAGCTACATATGGTATGATTCTATGTATGTGAAATGTCAAAACAGCCAAGTCTGCACAGAAAAAAGGAGATTTAGTGAGTGCCAGAAAGTGAGGTTGGGATGACAGTACCTACTAGTGGTTAAGAGATTTCTGTTTGGAGTAATGGAAATTTTCTGTAACCACAGAGTAATAATCCATCATACTAAATACTAAATATACTAAGTATGAATATACTAAATTACTGAGTGACACTTGAAAAAAGTTTTATATTTTAATTGTATTTCAACAAATATTTTTAAAAAGAGGCATAGGACTAGGCAATGGTTCATGCCTGTAATACTAGCTACTCAGGAGACTGAAATCTGAGGATCATGGTTTGAAGTCAGCCTGGGGAGGAAAGTCAATGAGACTCTTAGATTAACCATCAAAACCAAAAACAAACAACAACAACGGCAAAACAACAAAACTGGAAGTGGAGCCATAGCTCAAGTGGTAGAGTAGTAGCCTTTAAAAAAAGAAGCTCAACTTGCATATGCTTGTCCAGATTGAAAAATTAAACCCAGAGCACCCACTCTGGAGAAATGTTTTCTTCTTGTTCTCTCCAGGAAAATGAGGACCATGTTGGACTTCTTCTGCTCTTCCATGGGAATATGGAAAGCCTGACTGCATACGGCAGGAGGCCGGTAGGAGGCAACCAAGCTTCCTTTCCTTGTTTGCTTTCTAGATTCTTTCTTGAGCGTCTCATGGCACAATGTTTTGCCGTGGCGATACTGCCCACAGCGTCACATAAAAACTAAAGAAATTTTGCACTGTGTTTCTTCCTTTCCTCTCCCCCTGCTGCTAGACTTGGGGAGTCCCGTTGAAAAGAAAATAGGAGCTGAGGGTTTTGACACTCAACCCCAATATTTCATGATAAAAATGTTTTGAAAAAAGTAAGCGCAAAGGTTTAGCGCCTTCGCTTCAATGTTTATAAAGAAAAAGAAATGTTTTACTAATCACTTATGTTTATCAGCTACTGTGAAGTACCAGAGATGCCAGAGCTTCAGCCTACTTCTACCTCACCGCCAAAAGTGGAATGTCTGCACTTTTCCTGCACTTGGCGCGAAAACCAGCTAAGGACTCCGACTTCTCTAGACAAAGCCAGATGGATGGCCACTTTACCTACCCCTTATATATCTCATGTCAGCATTTGCCTTATGCGCACATATGCCATGTGTTTACAGCACCCCCTGCTAATTTAAAAAACAAAAAAAGGGGCAGATGTTGGGGATTCACGCTGCCCTTCCCCCAGCCCTGGGCAGTGTGGGAGGGAGCCCCTCCCACCTTCCAGCCTTAACGGGAAGAGAAGCCCCCAGCCCCTGGGGCGAACACGTGTATGCCATCATGGCGGGAACTTCTACAGAGACCCAGCTCTTGGGGGGCTGTAGCCCCCGCCCACAGAGGAAGTTTCATGACATCACCTGATGGGCAGCCCAGCTCAGCTAATCAGTTAGTCATCCCAAGTCCCTCCCCTTCCGCCTTTGTCACCGTAATAAATTCTTCTGCCTGCTCTCTGGAAGGCTGAGGCGCATGGACCATCAAAAAAAAAAAAAAAAAAAAAGAAGCTCAAGCCCTCAGTTCAAGCCCCAGGACCAGCAGAGAGAGAGACAGGGACAGAGACTGAGACAGAGATGAAAGAAAGGGGGAGTGGGGGAGAGAGCAAGCAGAGCAAGGAGAGAGGGAGAAATGTGAGCTTAAGCATTTTCCATAAAACATTTATTTGGTAAATGTTCCTCCTTACGTAGTATTTTCCCATCTTAAAAGTCACATGCAGGGAGAAAGATGGCGCCGAAGCAATAGGGAGGCACCCCGACTCGCACCAACTGAATAGCGAGCTGGGAACTCCAACACCCAACACTCCACCAAGAACCCAGCAAAACCAGCATCCAGAAGCAGTGGAGAAACGCAGGAAAACAAAAAGGAGCAAAAAAGAAGAACCGAAAACCTACACGGAGCCGGAGATTCATCGGGGCACCCTCCCCCCACCAGCCGACCCTGGCCCAAACAGGGCCAGGCTGGGAAAGGGGAACCCGGCGATCGGCAGACAGGTTGCCAGGAGCGCAGAATCCATATAGCGGGAGACCCCACGGACACAAAGCAGGGTGCGGACCAAGACACACCCGGCAGCGACAAGAAGTTCGGGTCCACACCGGATTCGGACAAGGGAACCCAGCGCGGCAGAAAGAGGGAACGGGGGAAGCCACCACGACACTTCGCCAACCCCTGAAGGGCCAACGGCGGCGCGGGACACACACACAAAGCAGCAAAAGTGAGTCCCCCATAATCCCTTCCCCCAACGGGAGACCCAAGCCCGACAAAGAAGCTATATCTCTCTCCCTCCCCCTCCCCACTCCCGTGGGAACAAAGGATCCCCAAATCAGGCGGGAAGCTCCCATCAGGCGCTGGGAAGCCAGTCTAGCAGGGGAAGGGCGGAACAGCCCCAAGCCCCCAAAGGTTCCTGAACTGGCAGAACCGGCCCCGTCCCCTTCCCAACAGGGGCCGGGGACGGCCGGCAGGGCAAGCCCCACCCGAGGCGCCTAGACCTTGCGGACTCTTACAACTAAAATCACAGGCGCTGGTGGGCAATACCAGCCCAGCAGGGTTACCTGAGCCTGATCTCGTTCCCCCTCCTCGCAGCGGAGGCGAGGTCTGAGGGGGCCAAGCCACACCCGGACAGTCGATCCCACTGGGCCCCACACATACTGCCTCCCCCCCCAACGGACTCGCGGGAGGGCGCAAGCACAACCCAACAACCCAGGGCTCGCTCTGGGAGGCAGACCCCACTAAAGTGCCTGTTGTAGGGGACTCACAGTGCACAGGAGGGCGAGGCCCCGGCGAAAGCGCCCGCTCTGGTAGGCGTGCCCTGCACTGGTGGGCGGGGCCACAGCGACAGCACCTGCTGCCGTAGACACGCCTACACAGAAGGGAGGGAAGATCTACACAGACCTCCAGATGCGCAAATCACAAAGAAACATAACTCAGTTCATCAAAGGACAAGCCAACTCGCCAGCTCCAAAAAGCAGCACGACTGAAGAGGAGATGGAGAATAAAAAAGCAAATGAGGACATGTTAACAGGAATGATCGAAACCGTCAGAAATGAAATCAGAAAACAATTCCAGGAGTTTAGAGCGGAAATCTGGAAGGACACCCAGGAAGCCAAGAAAGAAATGGAAGCAAAACTGGATACAATGCAAGCCTCGTTTAAAGAAATGGAAGCAAAAATGGATACAATGCAAGCCGCCTTTAAAGAAAATCTCCACACCCTGAGAATTGAAATGCATGAAAAAATAGATTTAAAATACAACTCTTTAAAGGAAGAAATTTCCACGATCAGAGCTGATATGACAACCATGAATAGCTCTCTGACATCCATAAACTCCGCAATTGAAACCATAACACAAAGAGTGGACCATATGGAATCCAGAATCTCTCGCCTGGACGATGAAGCAGCTGACAACAACCAGAAAATGACCACACTCCAAGAAAAGGTGAAGCTTCAGGGAAGATTAATCCAGGAACTAATGGACAAAGACAAGAGATATAATCTGCGCATAATTGGAATAGAAGAAGGAGCCGAATATCAGAGCAGAGGGCTTAATCATGTTCTCAATAAAGTTATTGCAGAAAACTTCCCCAATCTCACAGGGCACCCCATCCAGGTAACCGAAGCCTATAGGACACCTGGCAGGCCAGACCCCAGGAAAGCCACCCCAAGGCACATAATATTCAAGACTACAGACCTCAAGATTAAAGAGCAAATTCTGAATTCAGCCAAAGCGAAGAAGGAAACTTTTTTCAATGGGAAGAGGATTCGAATAACATCCGACTTATCCACACAAACTTACCAAGCTCGAAGTGAGTGGAAGAACACCATCCAAGTACTTCAGAATAACAATTTACAACCTCGGATCAAATATCCAGCGAAACTGGAGTTCACATTCGAAGGGAGAACCAGATCTTTCCACACCAAAGAGGAGCTAAAGGAGTATGTGAATAAAAAACCAGCCCTACAGCGAATATTAAGAGGGGAAGCCCACCCAACAGAGATCGTAAAAGACACACAGACAGAATCAGAAAGAAACTTCAATAGCCAAAGTCCAGCAGAAAGACCAGCTCACTAAAGACAAGAAGAAAAAAAAAAAAAAACAGGAAAAAACAGCCCAACAAGAAAATGGAAGGAGAAAAAACACCCTTATCCTTGATCTCTTTAAATATAAATGGCTTAAACTCCCCGATCAAGAGGAGCAGACTGGCAGAATGGATCCGCAAACAAAAAGTTGACATCTGCTGTCTACAAGAGACCCACCTTACAGCAAGGGACAAAAACAGGCTTCGAATGAAAGGATGGAGCAAGATCTACCAAGCAAATGCACCCACTAAAACGGCAGGTGTAGCCATTCTGATCTCAGACAAGCTGGATTTCTCTTTAAAGTCCACTCAAAAAGACAAAGAAGGACACTACATATTAATACAAGGAAAAATCCAGAATCAAGACATCACGGTGATAAATGTATACTCACCGAACAAAAGAGGCCCGACATATGTCAAGCAAATTCTCACAGAATTACAGAGCAAGATAGATGCAAACACAATCATAGTGGGTGACTTTAATACTCCTCTCTCTCCAAGAGACAGATCCAACACCCAGAGGATTAGTAAGGGAGCTGAGGAATAACACCATTTCCCAAATGGATCTAACAGACCTATATAGAACCTTCCACCCTACAGAGACCCAATACACCTTCTTTTCAGCAGCCCATGGATCATATTCCAAAATAGACCACGTCATAGCCCACACAAAGAACCTCAGCAAATACAAAAGTATTGACATCATCCCATGTATTATATCTGATCACAGTGGATTAAAGGTAACCCTCAACAACAAAGGATACCACAGAGCCTATACACACTCTTGGAGGCTAAACCCCACGCTGCTATCCAACACTTGGGCCACAGATCAAATTAAAGATGAAATCAACGAATTCATAAGCCACAATGACAAAGAAAACACATCACAAAGAAACCTATGGGACACAGCTAAGGCAGTACTGAGGGGCAAGATCATTGCACTCAGTACCCACATTAAAAGAATGGAAGCAGAGCAGGTGAATACCCTCACGATGAAACTAAAACAACTGGAGAAACAAGAAATGACAGAATCTAAAACGACTAGGAGGGGAGAGATTACAAAGATTAAAGAAGAGATAAATCTGATTGAAAATAGAAAGACCATTCAACAAATAAATAAGACTAAAAGCTGGTTCTTTGAGAAAATAAACAAAATTGACAGACCCCTTGCAAGACTCACAAAAAAAAGAAGAGAAGAGACTCATATTCGTAAAATCAGGGACTCCACAGGAAAAATTACAACAAGTACACACGATATCCAAACAATCATAAGGAGCTATTTCCAAAACCTCTACTCAACAAAAAACAATAATTTTACAGAAATGGATCAATTCTTAGAGAAGTACAAACTGCCCAAACTGAACCAAGAAGAAATAAATCAACTAAATAAACCAATAACTTACGGTGAGATACAGGAGGTAATCAAGAACCTCCCTACTAAGAAAAGCCCAGGCCCAGATGGATTCACCAATGAATTCTACAAAACCTTTAGTGAGGAGCTAATTCCAATACTCCTCAAACTCTTCCACGAAATAGAAACGGAGGGAGAAATCCCAAACTCATTCTACGAAGCTAATATCATACTCATCCCCAAACCAGGCAAAGATCCAACAAAAAAAGAGAACTACAGACCAATATCACTAATGAACACAGATGCAAAGCTCCTCAATAAAATATTAGCTAACAGGATCCAGAAAGTGATCAAGAATATCATACATCATGACCAAGTAGGCTTCATCCCTCAGTCACAAGGATGGTTCAACATCCGTAAATCAATCAATGTAATTCACCACATAAACAGAACTAAAATCAAGAATCACATTGTTATCTCAGTCGATGCCCAAAAAGCCTTCGACAAAATACAACATCCATACCTATTAAAAGCTTTGGAGAGAACAGGAATAGATGGAACATTCCTCAAAACAATAAAAGCCATACACAACAGACCAACTGCTAACATCATATTAAATGGAGAGAAACTTAAATCATTCCCCCTAAATTCAGGAATAAGACAAGGATGCCCACTCTCCCCACTTCTGTTCAACATAGTACTGGAATCCCTAGCCATAGCAATAAGGCAAGAGGAGGACATCAAAGGGATCCACATCGGCAAGGAAGAATTCAAGTTATCCCTATTCGCAGACGACATGATCTTATATCTCAAGGACCCAAAAAACTCAGTACCCAAACTCCTACATCTAATAAACCAATTTGGCAAAGTAGCAGGATACAAAATCAATCCACAAAAGTCAGCAGCTTTTCTGTACACCAGCAATAGACAAACAGAAAAGGAAATTATGGAAACAATTCCATTTACAGTAGCCAAAAAAAGAATAAAGTACCTAGGGATCAACTTAACCAAGGACGTGACGGACCTATTCAATGAAAACTACAAAAATCTAATAAGGGAAATCAAAGAAGACACAAGGAGATGGAAAGACCTCCCATGCTCATGGGTAGGCAGAATCAATATAGTGAAAATGGCCATATTGCCCAAATTGTTATACAAATTCAATGCAATACCTATCAAAATCCCAGCCACATTCTTCACTGAAATAGAGAAACCAATCCATAAATTCATATGGAACAGCAAAAAACCTAGAATAGCCAAAGCAATTCTAGGCAAAAAACATAGTGCAGGAGGTATCACCATACCAGACTTCAAGCTCTACTACAAGGCCATCATAACAAAAACAGCATGGTATTGGTATAAAAACAGATCGGAAGACCAGTGGATTAGAATTGAAGACCCAGAAATAAAACCGCACTCTTACAGCCAACTGATATTCGACAAAGGAGCTAAAGACATACAATGGAATAAACATAGCCTCTTCAACTACTGGTGCTGGGAGAACTGGGCAGCCATATGCAGAAAACTCAAAGTAGACCCAAGCCTATCACCATGCACCAAGATCAACTCAAAATGGATCAAGGACCTCAACATCAGACCTGAATCCTTGAAACTACTGAAGGACAGAGTAGGAAAGACACTAGAACTTATAGGCACAGGAAGGAACTTCCTGAATAGAGTCCCAGGGGCACAACAAATAGGGGAAAGACTCAACAAATGGGACTACTACAAATTAAAAAGTTTCTGCACAGCTAAGGTCATAACCACCAAAATAGAAAGACAGCCAACGATATGGGAAAGGATATTTACCAGCACAGCAACAGACAAAGGCCTGATATCTGTCATCTACAGAGAACTCAAAAAACTAAGCCCCTCCAAGCCCAATAAACCTATTAGGAAATGGGCAAAAGAGCTAAAGAGAGACTTCACAAGAGAAGATATAAAAATGGCAAAGAAACACATGAGGAAATGCTCAACATCCCTGCTAGTAAAGGAAATGCAAATAAAAACAACCCTGAGATACCACCTCACCCCAGTTAGAATGGCCTATACTCTGAACTCAGGAAACAACAAATGCTGGAGGGGCTGTGGGGAAAGAGGAACCCTTCTCCATTGTTGGTGGGAGTGCAAATTAGTACAGCCACTTTGGAGAACAGTATGGAGGTTTCTCAAAAAGCTCAATATAGACCTACCCTATGACCCAGCCATACCACTCCTAGGCATCTATCCTAAACAGCAAAACCCAAGATATCAAAAGGACATTTGTACTTCCATGTTTATCGCAGCACAATTCACAATAGCCAAAATTTGGAAACAACCCAGATGCCCCTCCACAGATGAATGGATCCAAAAAATATGGTACTTATACACAATGGAATACTACATAGCGATTAGGAATGGTGAAATATTGTTATTCGCAGGGAAATGGTCAGAACTCGAACAAATAATGTTGAGTGAGACAAGCCTAGAACACAGAAAACAAAGGGGCATGATCTCCCTGATATATGACTGTTAACAAAGGGAGATGGAGAGACAGTAGAGACCAAGTCTGTGAACACTGTATATGTGCTTGATACATTGTATATTGCATATGGGTCTACCTGACCTAGACATGGGATGGGAAAACAGGTTGTAAGATATCACAAGAAATGTACACACTGCCCTACTATGTAACTGCACCCTCTTTGCACAGCACCTTGTAAAAAAATTTTATGTTCAATTAATAATAAAAAAAATTAAAAAAAAAAGTCACATGCAAGCAAGAACTCTAAGCACTCCTGTCAGAATATTGCTGATGTGTTTCACCCAGTTTCCCAAACCAACTTGAATGAGAATATCCCAGCATTCCAGAATCTACCCCACCAAGCCTAGTAATACTCCCTGGATTCAATATTCTGCTTTCAGTATTCTATAATACAAAAAAGTAAACAGGGAAGATCAAAATAGCAATATTGCTATCTGTTAAACTGAAATGCATTGATGGGAAATGACTTTTCTTATAAATTCTACTATCTAATCCAATACATTGCTAAGAAATAGTTCAGATCTTTTCCAATTGAGTCAACTAAATTTTTTAAATTTTCATGAACACTTTCATATAAACAAAATGATAATCCCATTAAGTACATATTTCAACTGTAAATGAGAATTCATTTAAAATATATACTCTAATCCATTCCTACCAAAGTGCCTGAAGTCTTTAATAATTCATACCCTGCTAGCACTTACAAGTAAAAATAAAGAACGGTTTAAGAGCCAGATGCCAGTAAGCCTGTAATTCTAACTACTTAGAAGGCTGAGAAGAGGATCATGGTTCAGGGCAGCATGGGCAGAAAAATTCAGGAGAACTCTTCTCAACGAATAGCTAGGGGCAATGGCATACACCTGTCATCCTAGCTACATTGGAGGCTAAGATGGGTAAGACTGCAGGTCTAGGCCAGACTGAGCAGAAAAGTCGTGACTTCATCTCAACAACAACTGGGCATGGTGGCATGTCATCCCAGTTTCAGTACCAAGCCTAAAATAGGCAAATCAAAGGGAAGGAATCAAGACCTGATCTAAAAAATAACTGGTGCAAAAGAAAGGGCGGGGATGGGACTCAACCATAGACTGCATGACTCTCAAGTTCATGCTTGGCACTGAGTTCAAACTCAGTAGCACCAATGATGATGACAATGATAGTACAAAATCAATTGCATTCTATAAATAAATGGCAAAATTCTGGAATGTAACTCTGGAGAGAGAAGATATTGTGATTTAGAAATGAAATGTCCCTCAAGAAGGCTTATATGTTAAAGGCTTAATAACAAGCTGGTGAGAGGTTGATTGTATTGAGAGGTGATTTATCATGAGGGTGCTAACTTCACTAATGGATTTGAGTTCAGAACTGAATGGACTATTTGATGGTAGGACCTTGTTGAAGGTGGGGGCATGCCTTTGAAGGGTGTAACTTTTTTGTTTCTGGACTCCTGTGTTCTATGTGGCCTCTTTTTTTTTTTTTTTTGCTTAAGGCTAGCACTCTGCCACTTGAGCCACAGCACCACTTCTGGCTGTTTTCTGTATATGTGGTGCTGGTGAATTGAACCCATGGTTTCATGTATACGAGGCAAGCACTCTTGCCACTAGGCCATATTCCCAGGCCCTCTTCTGTGTTCTAATTGCAGGATTCTACAGGATAAGCAGCTCTACTATACATTCTCCGTCCGCCATGATGCCTTTGTCTCACCACAGGCCCAGGAACCAATGGAACCAAACTACTGTGGATTGAATCCTCTGAAAACCATGAACCAAAGTAAATCTTTTTTCCTTTAGGATGTTATCTTAGGTACATTGTCACAGAGTCAAAAAGTTGACTAACACAATGCTTCAAAGGAATGGTAAAAGCTGTAGTAGGCAGTTCACAACTCTTTCTTTGAATATATACCTAAAAAGACCAGAAAACTTCTAAACTTAAGTCATAATGTCTCATATATAATTTATCATCAATTAATTCTAAGGAACTTCATTCACATGCTAAATATGGTATTTTTTTTAAGAAGCTGGGGACATGTGGCTCATGCTTGTAATCCTAGCTACTCAGGATACTGAGATCTGAGAATCATAGTTGGAAGCCAGCCCAGGCAGGAAAGTCTGTGAGACTTTTTCTTGTGTGATTTTTTAATTTTTTTAAATGCTAATCCTGAGGCTTGAACTCAGGGCCTGGGCACTGTCCCTGAGCAATTTTACTCAAGGTTAGCATTACCACTTGAGCTACAGCTCCACTTGCAGCTTTTGGAAGTAAAAGTCTCATGGTTTTTCCTGTCCAGGCTGGCTTCCAAGTACAATCCTCAGATCCCAGCCTTATGAATAGCTAGAATTACAAATGTAAGTGAGCTACCAGTACTGGCAAGAAATGTTTTATATAGCCAAATTATGATACTTAAAAATTAACATTTAGCTACACATTGAAATGCAGTACTGTCCTTAAACATATGTATAGTGAAACTCAAACCTGCTAACTCTTATTCATAAGATTAGTACCAACTATCAAAACTAGGTTTTTAAAGTATGAATGGTATTAATTTTGTCAAGTGATTTTTAAGTTACAGAAGATATCCTAGGGCTGGGGATATGGCCTAGTGGCAAGAGAGCTTGCCTCGTATACATGAGGCCCTGGGTTCGATTCCCCAGCACCACATATAGAGAAAACGGCCAGAAGTGGCGCTGTGGCTCAAGTGGCAGAGTGCTAACCTTGAGCAAAAGGAAGCCAGGGACAGTGCTCAGGCCCTGAGTCCAAGGCCCAGGACTGGCCAAAAAAAAAAAAAAAGAAGATATCCTAGTATTACCTGGGACAAGATTCAAAGGTAATCTTCTAGGTGCAATTGCTCTGGGATGCTGCTGACTATTTTCTTCATAAATCTGAAGCCTCTCTTCTAAAGTACCTATTATCAGTAAATATGTATAAAATTCATAGTGTTACAACTTCATCTGTGAATAAAACACTGGCACTTTAAAATATCATAAGACTAGCATTATCAATATTAAAGCTGCTCTCGATTGACAAGATCAACATTTACAACTCTGTGGCAGTAAAATATGATGATCAATAAATCATTATTTTAAACCCAATTTCCAGAGATATCCAATCCTTATTTCATCACAGCAGATACTAAATACAATTCAAATCATTTCCACCCAAGTCATATAGAGACATGCTGCGTATCTTTTACATTCTGAGCTCATCCTCTTATAATATATCCTTATGTCTTACACAAACACTCTAAATCAATGAGGTCTACACATATTCCTCCAAAGTCTAAAACACCTATTGATTGGGCTTAAAGAAGGAAATGCTTTTAGGACCACACTACAAATGTTTTACAGCTTAAAAGATTAATATCTATGGTTGCTTTGACACAAAATCTTTAATAAAACAACATTATAAAAGGAAACTCATTAGTCTAGATTCTTTAAAGTAGTAACCATTTCTCCCAAATGAGATATATATATATATATATATATATATAATTCTAACAGAAGTATATCTTCACTTCCCCAAACTACCTACTTTTATAGCATCACACAAAGGTTCTGCTTGTAAACCAGAAGTTACTTGCCACATCAATAAAAACAACATATTTGAGTATGTAGTTTATTATTCTAAAATATCCTACATACAGGCATATAAAGGAAGACTATGTTACATAAACCATAGACAAGTTACAGTAGAATCTTCAAAGCAAAAACATACCTCTTTTGAATTATAAGGTGTAAATAGGTTTTAATTCAGAACACAAAAATATAATAATTCTGAATGCTAGCAAACAAGGTATTTTCATATTAAGTGTAGTGTTTGGTGTCAATATTATAAAAACACTGCACCTCAAAGAATGTTTGACTTTGTGTACACACATTCTTTCCCCCAGTAATATGTTTTAGAACTCCAATGTGGTTGAGTTCTTAAAAGTGGGAAATGTGAAAAACAATGTTTCACATTTTGTAACCATTTAGACTTCTGGGATTAATAAGGACCCTTACATTAAAATTTATAATGAAAGCTACTAAGTATTTTTAAGAAGTAGTTCTTATATCTACTGCTAATAGAGAATAACAAGCTGTAAATACTAAAGGATTTTTCTACTAAGAATTCTTGAGATGTAATAAGTTTCACAAATATTGTTAACATTAAGACAAATGATGCCATTTCAATGCCCTACTACAAGTCACAAATTAGAGCTCCAGAACTTACCATGGGGGAAGAAAATGTCCTAAGGAACCTAAAAAGATGTAATTAGTTTTTTGGTCAACATAGTTTATAGTAACCAAGGATGTTATACTCATTTTAATAAAACATATAAGTACTTTTACTAGTTATTGTTAGATCAGTAATCATAGTTCAAGAAAAACCATAGTCATTTCTTATTTCCTAACTGCAAGCTTGAAATCAAAATCATCTTGTCTCAGCCCCCTAGTGCTGGGATTACAGGAAAATTTCATAAAATCTGGTTCTAATTAGTCTTAATTGGTAAGATTTTTAAATGGGTGAAAAACTACAATTATCAGTAAGGATTACCATTTTAATGTAATTTTTTAAAATTAATCTTCACCACCATATTCAAGCTATAGTATTATAAGGGAAAACAAGTATAATGCTCAAAGTATTTGTTCTCAAGGATTATTATAACTTTACATCTTATATACTTCAAACACTAGTGAAGGTAGAAAAGAGAAATCTTTACATACTAAATTGTAGAGATTTTTCCAAGCCTTCATAATAACACCAATTTTCTGCATTCCAATTAATCAAGTGTTTGAATACTTCACTGGCTTCTCTTAATCTTCCCAATTTCAACAATATTTCCCCTAAAATTAAGTTTAAAATCATATATTCATTTTACTTTAACAGTACTTTTCTGAGATTTCACTAAGCAACATTAGTGAGCAGATATTTATGAAAAAAAGAACTGTTTCCTTTTGGCACACGCTACTTCAGTTTGTGTAACTAAACAAAGGCTCCTTCACAGCTTACTTCAGAAATTACCTTCATTTAAGCATTCTACCATATTAATATTCATTTGTGTCTCCCTCTCACCTACTAAATATAATATGTATGACACTAATTTGTTAGAAAAACATCTTTGCATTACACATACTTTCATATACTCTTTAAGATACCTAAGGACTACTCTACATAGCCAAATTAGTTTGGCAAATAATTCTAATAAAATGTCTATCTACTTCCAACAAGATTTAAATGTATTTTTCCTGAGACAGAGCCTCATTGTACAGTTAAGACTGGGCTTGAAATCAGAATCATCATGTCTCAGCCCCCTAAGGCTTAGTGCTAGCATTACAGGCAAATGCTCAGATATTAAGTAATTCTCTATTCAATTCTATAGGTCACTAAAATTGGAGAAATTAACTTGGCAAAATTATAAAATCCAACACTACTTCATACTAAAAACTCATACAACTCATGTCCATGTGCAAGTGAACTCTGAGGTTCAAATCATTTCAGTAAGAAAGTTACTTTCATTTTGGTAAAATGAAAGTGGGTATAGAGAATCAGGAACTAAAACCTTAATATAATGATAATCAAATGTAGTCCAAGATTCTTTTTAAAAGACTCTTAATACTGAACATAGTAAGCTATGTACCAGTGGCTCGCAGCAGTAATCGTAGTTCATGCTACAGCTTTCATCAGCTGCAGGTAGTTGAACAAGAACAGGACATCAAAACATTTATTTAAATCCACAGTTCATTAAAAGGTTGAAAAACAGTATTGTCATCAATATTAATATTAAGTACAATAAAGACCAAATTAGATGCTATACATTAGTAAGTTAAAAGTAATAATAGTAATGTTCCTCAGTCTCCTTCATCTCCAAAAAGTATATTACAATGACATGGGGCTGGGAATGTGGCTTAGTGGTAGAGTGCTCGCATAGCATGCATGAAGCCCTGGGTTCAATTTCTCAGTACCACATAAACAGAAAAGGCCAGAAGTGGCACTGTGGCTCAACTAGTAGAATGCTAGCCTTGAAAACAAAGAGGCTCAGGGACAGTACCCAGACCCAGAGTTCAAGTCCAGGACCGACACACACACACAAAAATAATAATAATGGCTTAATAATAATGGTGTTGTTTATTAGAAATGAACATATTTTTATTATTTTCCTTAGTGGGTCCTACTTTTAAAAAGCCACTTACCCTTAATTTCTCCCACCAAAACTTTATCACAAACTTGTTTCCCATATGTTTCTATATGTTCTAAAGGTTCTTGAAAGAGATCTGCCTCTCTCATCACTCAATTCTGATATAGTATGACTTCACTATATTCATAGTCTAATTTGTTGACAGGAACCTAAAAGAAAACCAAATTATGTTACTTGTGTAATTATATAAAGTAGTTACAGATCTTTTTTTTCAGAAGATATCTGCAGACTTTAAAAAGCAACTGACAAGCAGTTTCAAATATGAGTAATTACTACCAGCACAGCAGATTAATGCAGTCATTACAATAAATAAACGTGTGGAACTTCTACCCATGGCCAAGTGAAGAGGTAAGCAAATCCTATGCCCAAGTATAAAAATGGTTGAACTTCTCAGACAGAGTGGTCAAGAGATTTTGAAATGATAAAAGGTAGGAATGAGACACAGGGCCTCAGGTTGGATTTCTGACACTATGTGATCTAACTTCCATAACATCTCCATCAACTCTACAGCCAAACCCACACAGAAAATGTTTTGTAAAGCTGGGTGCCAGTGGCTCATGCTTATAATTCTAGCTACTCAGGAGGTTGAGCTCTGAGGATCACAGTTCAAAGTTAGCCTGGGCAGGAAAGCTCATGAGACTCTTGTTTGCAACTGACTATCAAGAAGCCAGAAGTAGGGGCTGGGGATATAGCCTAGTGGCAAGAGTGCCTGCCTCGGATACACTAGGCCCTAGGTTCGGTTCCCCAGCACCACATATACAGAAAACGGCCAGAAGCGGCGCTGTGGCTCAAATGGCAGAGTGCTAGCCTTGAGCGGGAAGAAGCCAGGGACAGTGCTCAGGCCCTGAGTCCAAGGCCCAGGACTGGCCAAAAAAAAAAAAAAAAAAAAAGAAGCCAGAAGTAGAGTTATGGCTCAAGTGGCAACAAGCTATCCTTGAGCATAAAAGCTCAGGAACAGTGCCAGGACTCACACCAAAAACAAAAAACTAAAACAAGTTCTGTTATCAGGAATCTACCCCCACTGGTAAAGTAGAGAGTGTTCCAAAATAAAAGCAGATAGTCCCAGAGAACCAGATGCTAAGAGGAAGGGGGAAAAAAAGCACCAAAGGAAATATTTTTCAAACTAAAACATGGCTGATAAATAAAAATTTCAACAAAAGTGGTGGTGATTGGTAGTTACACAATGAATCTACACATTAAAATTCATAGAAATATACATAAAAATAGGGTTAATTTTTATTTTTGTGCTGTCAGTTCTAAGGCTTGAACTCAGAGCATGGGCACTGTTTCTGAACTTTTGTGGTCAAGGCTATCACTGCAACATTTGAGCCATAGCTACAGCTTTTTTGGTGGTTAACTGGAGATAATAATCTCCAGCTACCAAGTGCTGGTAGCTCACATCCATAATCCTAGCTACCTAGGAGGCTGGGATCTGAGGATAAGTGATAGACATCCTCAGACAAAGAAAGGGCTCAGACAGGTATGTTCCATAATCTTTCTCAGAAAGTTACTATGGGATATATTTTTAGCAAAACACAATAAAGAAAATGCAAATTTCAGTAAAGAAACAATTCTGGCGCCAGAAAGAAAGAATGTGCAACCATCTTCCAGGTTTGTGGAGAGAAGCACAGACTATAACGAATCCACATTTGTTATTTTCTAAAAAGCTATTTTATTACAAATACTTTTGCTGTGTCTGTGAATGTGTGTCCTACGCACTGTACTCAATATTGGAGCTGAAGACTGAATGACATGTGGCAGTGTCTCACAGCAAAAATTGGAGATTATCAGTGCTCAAAAATTACTCCTAAATAGAAGCAGTGAACATACTGGCAACACCTGTTCAAATCAGTTTTCAAAACTCTTAAAATTAACCACAGGCTTTTAGTAACCTGGAAATTATTAAATTAATATATATATATTAGTTTTGAAAGAAAGCTGATTGCCAATGTCTAATTTCTGTATTCCTAGCTACTTAGGATGCTAAGACTGGAATGATCATGAAGAAAGGCCAGCCCAGGCAAAAAGTCTCCAAAGGCTCTCTCAACCAATACAAAGCTGGGCACTGTAGCACACACCTGTCACTCTAGCTATTTGAGAAGTATAAATAGGAGGACCATCACTGGTCAGGGCTGCCCAGGCAAAAAGTGAGACTGTATGAAAAATAATGAAAGCTATCTTTCCAGAAGATGGCAGAGTACAATAATCTGACATTTTCACTTCATGAAAGAGAATACTCTGGGCTGGGAATATGGCCTAGTAGCAAGAGTGTTTGCCTCGAAAGAGAATAATCTTCTGATGTATCACAATTGTAGATTATTCTTTTCTGTAGAAGAGACTAGATTTTGAAAAGTCCAAGAGAACCAGAACCCATAAAAGAGGCAAGAAATTACAGAGAAATAAACCCAACCGAAAATAAAAGCACCGCCAAGCTTGGTCACACACCCACTACTCACTGGTTAGGGGAGCAGAAATTGAAAAGTGCAATACCAAATAAAACTAGATGATCCAGACTAAAAGACCTTAAATTGCAAATGGAACAATAAAAAGAACAGTGCTAGAAGTATCACAATACTGAAAACTTGCCAAGCTTTTCCACAGATTTCAAAGACTGATTCAAATTTAGAAAGGGGAAATTTAGAAGTTAACTATTTTAGTTTGTGAAAGTAGAAGAAAATATTAGAATGATGTCCTTACTTGCTGTGCTTGTCTAAATTCTTCTAATAGCTTTAGTGCCATATCATAATCTCTCAGCAAATGATATGCAATGGCATAGCCAATCCAGGAAGCACGTTGTGTTGGACGTAAATGAAGAAGCTGATATCTTGTCTCCTTTAAAGAAATTTATCGGGGCTGGGGATATGGCCTAGTGGCAAGAGTGCTTGCCTCATATACATGAGGCCCTGGGTTCGATTCCCTAGCACCACATATACAGAAAATGGCCAGAAGTGGCGCTGTGGCTCAAGTGGCAGAGTGCTAGCCTTGAGCAAGAAGAAGCCAGGGACAGTGCTCAGGCCATGAGTCTAAGCCCAGGACTGGCCAAAAAAAAAGAAATTTATCTTTTATACTTTTAATTTTTTTAACCTTCTTAAAAATTTCTATTGTATCGGCATTTTAACATAGTAATTTATATTTAACACATTTCTAATAAATCCAACCAACAAATATAAATTTAAAAACTGATAGAAATACTTTTTATGTTTTTCATCTAAATTATTCAATGTATTTAATTATATATTAATGTAATTACAAGGCTATCACTGAAAACTCATCTTTGAGGCCCATGAATTTGAGCTGTCTCATAAATTAACTTCATAATGAAATGTCTTCAGATGAAATTTAAACATTTTATAAGAAAGACTGTGAGAACTTTTTATATATCAGATTTTTAATTGCTATATGAAATTTCAATGTTTTTACATTGGTATAATTGTCCCCAAACAGAGTCAGGGGAAACATTCACCCACAGACTGGACTTTCATAGGAGAAACATCTCCAATATCACTGTGAAGTGACTGTCTTACATACTAAGGACAAAATGCTAGAAATTTCATCATGGCTGTTTCAGTAGAATCAAAGTATTTTCTAGCAGAAAACCTAACCTCCTTATATAGATAATCCCACCTCTCCTAACTCATTTCTTTCTCCAAATTATAAACAAGTGCTACTCATTAAAGCATAGGTGTCATGAAGAATATTAACTGCAAGAGAGTCTAGAAGATGTAGCCTTTAATTTCCATGTTAGATGACTGGAGTAAGTACCAAATGAGTCCATCCTTGTGTGTCTGGTTCCTAGCATATATTAAGCTGTATCACTCTACCCACTATGTTCGTTGCTGCTACTCTGTAACCACAACTCCCTCATTAACGTCTGGGTCAGTTAAATCCTTCCATCATCCTGGCAAAATACAACAATAATGTGGATCACCCATCTAATAATCTGCCTAGTTCCAAGATTTCCTCATCTTCAATGACTTTCTCCCTATCTCCTAAGTATGCACTCACATAACCATATCCAAGACCTTCATACCATCCAGAAATCACAAATTAGATAGAAAACACCCTTGATGAATGGTGCCATTATGAAGTTCAGCAGAGCCTTTGAATTCACTAAATGTAGAAAGAAGGCAGAAAATAAAAAAACAAAGAGAAAAGGAAGCAAAGAAGGGAAGGGGGGACTCAAGGAAAATTAGTGGCTCATTTATTTCATTATCTCATTTATATGAGAAACTGAAAGAATTCCATTCTGGACATGGCGATTCTCTAATATGAAGTGGAATAAACAGGCGCATGGAGACGTCTAGCGGAGAAAAGAAAATGCAAGTTTGAACTGCTGAAAGACTGACTTATGGCAATCATTGTTACATAATCTATTAAAAAAACTATTTAATTTTTAGATTTCAGTTATAAGAGATGTCAAATCCAACATTTATTCACCAAGATTATAAATATCATACCCACAAAGAATCTAGAATAGCATTTTCACATAAAAGATACTCTAGTTGTTTTTTTTAAGTATTAAAGTATTAAATAGGGGCTGGGGATATAGCCTAGTGGCAAGAGTGCCTGCCTCGGATACACGAGGCCCTAGGTTCGATTCCCCAGCACCACATATACAGAAAACGGCCAGAAGCGGCGCTGTGGCTCAAGTGGCAGAGTGCTAGCCTTGAGCGGGAAGAAGCCAGGGACAGTGCTCAGGCCCTGAGTCCAAGGCCCAGGACTGGCCAAAAAAAAAAAAAAAAGTATTAAATAGGTGGGCACCAGTGGTTCACACCTGTCATTCCAAGTTACTCAGGAGGCTGAGATCTGAGGATCAGAGTTAAAAGCCAGCCCAAGCAGGAAGGTCCATGAGACCTCTACTAAACTACACAAAAGAAGCCAGAAGTGGAGCTGTGGCTCAAGTGGTCTCAAACAAAAAAGCTCAAGGGCGGCACTCAGGCCCCATGGTTAAGCCCCAGGACCAGCACAAACACACACACAAAAGCAAGGAAAGAAAGGAAGGAGGGAATCAAGAAATAAACAGTGGCTCATTTATTTCATTATCTCATTTATATAAGAAACTAAAAGAATTCCACTCTGGACATGGCAACATATGAAAGGCTAGTTCTTACTTGATGCTCAAGTATCAAGTCCTGTAACTATTATCATAGAAAAATCTCAAGTGATTTATTCTACAAATTCTACTGAGTCAAACCTATATGAATATGGCATTTGTTTACTTTGCTTTAAAAAAATTCACATGCTTTAAAAATGCAATCTCTTGTTTAAAAATGTACATTTAAGACTAATGTACGTACTTGGTAACCTTCAAGGTCTCTCATTTGAATCTGCAACAAAGACAGGTCCCTCAAGATTTGCAGATTATTTCTGTCTAACTTGAGAGCATTTCGGTAATACTTAATAGCTTCATCATATTTCTTCTCAGAACGTTGCAGGAGGCCATATGCATGCCAACCTATTAAGTTAAGGAAAAAGAGATTTTCACAGACACTAGAATATGCTATAATTTCTCCAAAAACACCTTAACAAAAATAGCATTTTATCTGAGATTTGTTTCAGAATAATCTGTGGTAACAGGAAGGGATTGTGAAGGGTAAAGACAAAACTAAACAAGCTGTGGTAATCACTGTTAAATTGTTGAAAATGGGTGAAAAGTACACAGAGATTCACTATTCAATTCTCTCTACTTTTACACATGTTTGAAATATTTCATAGTTTTTTATGCAACCTCAAAAGTCTTTGCAAAAATATTTCTCTATATTCTATTTTCTCCTCATTTTTTCCCATCAACCTCAACACTCACTAACATAAAATTTTCTTATAAAAATAAGTCTACATTCAACCAGTCCCGAAAAATAAAAATGTAACCACTAGTAATAAGAAAGACCAAAACACTTCAGTTTTCTTTGTCATACAATCTTAGTATATCTTGGAATAAGAACAAAAAAAACTATCATACTTACATGCCCTGTCTCTTCACTCTAGGGATAAGAAAATAGTATTTAGTACTGAGAGAGAGCACTAAATATGTGGTATCAGTACTAATGCTGTTCATGTTTAACACTAATCCCTTGGGGCCAGGAATATGGCCTAGTGGCAAAAGTGCTTGCCTCATATACATGAAGCCTGGGTTCAATTCCCCAGCACCAGATATATAGAAAATGGCCAGAAGTGGCGCTGTGGCTCAAGTGGCAGAATGCTAGCCTTGAGCAAAAAGAAGCCAGGGACAGTGCTCAGGCCCTCAGTTCAAGGCCCAGGACTGGCAAAAACAACAACAACAAAAACCCACTAATCACTTAACACTAATCATTTGTTAATTAAACATGAAAAACTATACCAGAGCACTATGTAAAAAGATTAGGCATACACACATACATGGACAAAATAAACTAAAAGCAATTTCAATGATACATTAAAAATATTTTTATTTTTTTACATACTGGAACATTAGTCAGAAAAATAATTTAGTAAAGCAACAGCTATGTCCTTGTGTTAACAGAAACCAAGCTTAGGAAACAGCATCTTCCTTAATACTAAATAAAAACCTGTCTTTTATCTGGCAAAAGTGAAGACTCAAACTCAGGGCCTTGTGCACTCAGGAAGAGCTTAGTACTGAGCTACCAAAATCAGTTTTGAAACAAACCAAAAATCCTACCATGCCTATAACCCTATCTACTCAGGAGGCTACGATCTGAGACCAGAGTTCAGAGCCAGCCCAGACAGATAAACTGTTCTCTACGACTAACTCACAGAAAAATGGAAGTGGAAGTGTGGCTCAAGTGGCAGAGGATCAGCCATGAGCTTGAGAAAGAAGAGCTAGAGCTTGATGCCTGCCACAGTTCAAACCCAATACTGTCATACACACACAAAAAAAAACTTAAAAAGCCAAACCTGGGGCTGGGAACATGGCCTAGTGGCAGAGTGCTTGCCTTGTGTACATGAAGCCCTGGGTTTGATTCCTCAGCACCACATACAGAAGGGTATGTCCAGAAGGGACAATGTGGCTCAAGTGGTAGAGTGCTAGCCTTGAGCAAAAAGAAGCCAGGGGCAGTGTTCAGGCCCTGAGTTCAAGCCCCAGGACTGGCAAAACAAACAAACAAACAAAAAAAGCCAAACCTGTTGTAAAATACGTTCCATTTAAAATTCTTTTTCTAGGGGAGGAGGTGGGAGAAAAATGAGGGAGGAAGTGACAAGTTTGATAAGAAATGTACTCATTGCCTTACATAGGAAACTGTAACCCCTCTGTACATCACTGTGACAATAAAAAAACTGATGAATTGAAAAATAAATAAATAAATAAAATTCTTTTTCTAGATTTTTTTTCTTCAAAAATTTCTAAAATGAATTTTAAGGAATAAACTTTTTATATAAATAAGTAACTAGAAATTATTATCTGTAATATGAGTAATCATTTCACTTTTTTTAAAGGAAAAAAATCAATTTCAAATCACCTGTTATTACCAGTTTTCTTTTTTCCAAACCCAAGGCCAACTGAAATCAACATACATAAACACTTTATGTATGTACATACTTTATAGATATTTTTCTTTAAAATACTCCAATAAACAAAAGTAGGAAGCAAATGACACTATTACAAAATATTGATAATTATAAAAGCTGAGCAATGGGTACATAGCAATTAAATTTTCTAAGCAGTTTTTTAACTTACAAAAAACTACCAAATGAAAACATAAATGAAATTAAGCTGTAATTACTATAAAAGGATACAGACATGGCTCTTGATATCACTCCGAAGTCCTTTACGAACCAATTCATACGGTTCTTCTTTTTTTTCCTAAACAGCTCAATATTAATCCTTTCATAGCCAAAGTCTCTGGAAAATAATGTTAACCTCTGTTTACACAAGAAGTATCACTACTGTTCTAAAGTTTATATTATTCATCTGTTTTAATTTCAGAGCCTCTCTCCACCCAGGCAGTGTTACATACCTGTAATCTCAGCACTCAGGAGGCTGAAGCAAGAGGACAGAGTTAGAAGTCTGTCTGTGAGTCACAAGTATGAGGCTAGCCAAGGTTTGTTTTTGTTTTGGTATTGGTTGTAATCTCAGCACTCAGGAGGCTGAAGCAAGAGGACAGAGTTAGAAGCCTGTCCATGAGTCACAAGTATGAGGCTAGCCAAGGTTTGGTTTTGTTTTGGTATTGGTTGTAATCTCAGCACTCAGGAGGCTGAAGCAAGAGGACAGAGTTAGAAGTCTGTCCATGAGTCACAAGTATGAGGCTAGCCAAGGTTTGGTTTTGTTTTGGTATTGGTTGTAGGGCTTGAACTCACAGCCTGGATATTGTTCCTGTGCTCTTTTACTCAAGGCTAGTGCTCTACCACTTTGAGTCACAGCTCCACTTCTGGTTTTCTAGTGGTTAACTGAACATAAGAGTTTCATAGACTTGACTGGCTTTGAACTATGATCCTCAGATCTCAGCCTCCTGAGTAGCTAGGATTACAGGTGTGAGCCACCAGCACCCACACGGCCTAGGTTTTATAGTTAGATCCTGTCTCAAAAAAATAAAACAAAAATCCTCTCCCCATACAAAAGTAAAACTACATCTATTTGCTAAAAATTCCTAGACTGTCCAGGTACCAGTAGCTCAGGAGTATAATCATAGCCACTCAGGAAGCAGAGATGTAGAAGATTGTGGTGAAAGCTAGCCCAAGCCCTAGTCTGTGAGACTCTGTCTCCGAAATAACCAACAAAAGTGGATTGGAGATGTGGTTTAAGTGGTATATAACCAGCAGAGCAAGTGCTAAGCAAACACAGGGTGCTGAATTCAAACTGAAGTGCTGATAAAAATAAATAAATAAATAAACTCCTAGGCTACCATGGAGTTGCTACAATGCTTTCTGCTAAAAAGCAGAGCGTATTCTAAAAGAATATCGTAAAGTAAGTAGAAAAAAAGTAAGTTAGAAAAAAAATAACAGTAGAGGTATCTGAGAATTGTTGAATGAAGTCCACTATACCAGTTCTAGTTTTCCAGAGATCAGTTCTAATCAATCAACTAATTTATACCTCACAAAAATATTGAATCTACTTTAAGGAAGACCTATCTTCAAAACAACTTTATTCAAAAGCTAAATATTTTTAAAATAATAATAACCTTATTTATACTGGAACGTATTTCATTTTGGCGGTAAGTTTATTTCAACCAATTCTATTTAAGCTAATTAAAATTAACATCTGTTTGCATTTCAAGAGCACCACACTGGACTACAGGAATGCCAAGAAAATGTTAGAAAGCTAATGAAAGATGAAGCCATTTTAGAATGAAATAATTATCTAAATAGTCTATAAAAGGAGAATCAGGCAGTATCAACAAACACTGATCTCTATAGATAACCACCAGAAAATGGTGATCCAGGCAACCCAGGCCCTAATTATCAGTAGCTTTCATCTCTTTTAAATGTTGAGCTTTGTAATGGCCTCCAATTAGATAAGGGCTCCACAGCTATAAAAAAACAAACTTTGAATGTCTAAATTTCCATAGGATTAAGACTCCTTTTTATTTTCTTCAAACAATCTTTTCAATATGTTTAGAAAAGTGAGCAGGGTCACAGTACTCCCAATAAGCGGTCTCAAGTTACCTAAGTCCGCTACTCAGAGACCCCTAAGAAGCTTTTCTAATAAGAGGGCAATTTTATTCTAACCTGATACTTTTTTTTTTTTTTTGCCAGTCCTGGGGCTTGGACTCAGGGCCTGAACACTGTCCCTGGCTTCTTTTTGCTCAAGGCTAGCACTCTGCCACTAGAGCCACAGCACCACTTCTGGCCATTTTCTGTATATGTGGTGCTGGGGAATCGAACCCAGGGACTCATGTATATGAGGCAGGCACTCTTGCCACTAGGCCATATCCCCAGCCCTAACCTGATACTTTTTAACACACTTAGTTACCAATAAAAGAGGCGAAAAAACAATTATAGACATAATTAACATCAGTGCTAGATAACTCAACATACATAATCAATGTAGATCAATGGTACTCTATATAAAAAGGTCAGCAGATATATAAAAAGTGTAAATACATACTCTTTACCAAAGAATAAAACGCATGTTACTGTATCTTCATAAAATTTCTTTTTTAAAATTTATTTATGGCTGTATTCTCTCACCCTTTCCATATTCCCTCTATACAGGAAAATAAGGTATAAACTTAAAATTCTACTCAAAGTAACAGAGGAAATTCTATCTATAAAAACACAGGTTGAACATACCTAATCCAAATATCAAAAATCTAAAATGCTCCAAGATCCAAAACTTTCTGGGCACAAAAAGGCTCAACAGATGTTCAAAAATTTCAAGATTTCAGATCTTTGGACTCCCCATGTTCAACTGGTAATCTGCAAATATTCTAAAACCTGAAGAACTATGAAATCTAAAACAGTTCCCAAATATTTCAGATTAGGGCTATTCCATCTGTGTACTACCTAATCTAATTTTCCCCTTAGCGGTCAACTTTCTCATCTAAGGACATAATGAAGCATAATGAAAGTCTGGAAGAATCTATGACACGTAAGTTAAATGTTGACCATTTATACACTCAATAGAGAGCTGCAAGGCTTTGGAATTGAAGGCATATTTTCTCTCTACTAAATTCCTGTTGGACTTTGGAATTAGATTTCCCCGATCTCTCAAACAGATGCAACAATACCTCCATGTTCAGCAAATTTTTTTTTTTTGGCCAGTCTTGGGGCTTGAACTCAGGGCCTGCACTGTCCCTGGATTCCTTTTGCTCAAGGCTAGCACTCTGCCACTTGAGCCACAGCGCCACTTCTGGCCATTTTCTGTATATGTGGTGCTGGGGAATTGAACCCAGGGCCTCATGTATACGAGGCAAGCTCTCTTGCCACTAGGCCATATCCCCAGCCCTTCAGCAAATTTTGAGTTCGAAAGAATCATCTTGCAACACTTGAGGCCATTTTTGTGCTGCTTCTGCTCATAACATTTCTGTAAAGAAATATAAAAAATAATTCTTTAATAAAATGGATGTTTACTGAAGCCACTTTTCATTCGATCATAAATTCTACATTCAAACCTAAAAATGGGTCTAACACAGTGGATAGTGAACTTCATAGTTTTATCAGACTGGGAATGTGGCTCCATACTTGAGTGCTTTCCTGGCATGTAGGAAGCCATGGGTTTGATTCCTCAGTACCTCATAAACAGAAAAGGCTGGAAGTGGCAAGCTATGTGCAAAAGCAGCTCAGGGACAGTGTCCAGGCCCTGAGTTCAAAGCCCCAGGACAGGCCAAAAAAAAAAATAGTTTTATCAATTTATGTCACTTTAATATTAAGTGTGATGTTTTACTTCTTGCAAAATATTCTAGAACCTGAACATTTTCACTATAATTTGAGACAAAGAAAAAGATATTTAATAAACAAAAATTTTCATTATGAAACAATACTGACAAAAAATGTCCAAAAGTAAAAGCATATATGGTAGCAGAAAACACTTAGAAAACTCTTTAAAAGCCTTTTGCTACTGAAATAATGAAACCAAGGGCATTGCACACATGTACTGCTATTTACTGATTTGCTACTTACATGCCTGTACAAAATCTGTCGTATCTTTTTAAATTTCTCTTTACGGTCATACGTAAAAACATACAAAGCTGGGTGTCAGTGGTTCCTGCCTATAATCCTAGGTACTCAGGAAGCTAAAATCTGAGGATCAAGATTTGAAGCCAACCCAAGCAGAAAAGTCCTCAAGATTATCTCCAATTAGCCAGCAAAAGATGAGACTGAAGTGTGACTTTAGTTGTTGGGGTCTGAACGACCCCTTTCTCCCCCCACGGGGAGAATGATAGCCACAAAATATATGAAAGAGCACTCAGCCTGGCCCTCCGCCAGTGGAAGGCTAAAGGCGTGCTCACATGGGCAAGCGCTAAGTTGAGGAAAGGTTGCTGAAGCCTCCCCTCCCCCCAGTCCCCCCACGTGTTACCAAGAGCGGGGGCGAAAAGGAAGGCATCAGGGACACGCTGCGGTGGTGGGATGTGTCTCAGAGACTTTAATATGGAAAGGCACTCATATAGAAGTAATGGCGGGAAAGAAAGGGGGCTGACCAAAGGGCCAGTCATAGGCTAAGGACCATGTCCATCAAGTGACATCACGAAACTTCCTTTGTGGGCGGGACAACCCCATCATGGTGGCACGCATGTGTTCACCTCCCAAGGGGCGGAGGCTTTCTCTTCCTGTTGAGGCCGCAAGGTGGGAGGGGCTCCTTCCCATTGTCCCAGGGCTGGGGGGAAGGACAGCCCCCAACATTTAGTGGTAGAGTATAAGGCGTGAGCATCAAGAGTGTGAGGACTTGCATTCAAGTCTCAGCACTAGAGCAGGACTCCAACCACAATCCTCAAATCTTAGCCATAAATCTCTGGTTCTCAATACTTAGAGCTAAAAGCCTCTTATTCTTGTCAGCCAACCCATAAGCCTTTGGCCAACGTCAGCCAACATAAGACAAGTTACTCCTCACCTCCTTGTGATTCCTATCCTGCTCAGCGGTTAGTAAGACCAGTATTAGTTGGTGGACACTTAGGCTGTTTTCATTTGTAGGCTACTGTGAATGAATATGATAGTAAAAAAATCTCTTCAACCTACTGATCTCATTACCTACAGAAATGATATATATACCCAATAGTGGGACAGTGGGATCAGCAGTTCTATTAATTTTTTGCTGTTTTCCACCATATTAGCTTACATTCCCAGCAAGTATCCAAATGTTCACTTTTTTCCACATCCTTCCAGTACTTACCTTTAGCCTTTGCTTTCCTTTTCTTAGTTTGAAGTAGGTGTACAAAGGAATTTCACTATAAGTCAGATCATAAGTATAATGCATCTTGATTAATGTCACTCTTTTAAAGGTCATTAAAAAAAAATAAAAAACTCCAGACTTCCTGCTTGCTAGACAGGTACTCTAGTAACTCTAGCCCTTCTACCTCTGGTTATGTCTGAGATAGGATCTTGATTTTTGCTCCATCTGATGTGGACTACAATCTTTCCATTCATGCTCTCTACAGTAGCTAGGATGATAGGAATAGGCCACTATATGCAACTTTTTCTGCTGAGATGATTTTTTTTTTTTTTTTGCTTGTCTTGAGGCTTGTACTCTGGGCATAGGTGCTGTCCCTGGGCTCCTTTTTCTCAAGGCTAGCACTCTACCACTTGAGCCAAATTGCCACTTCCAGATTTTTCTGTGACTGACTGTCCTGCCCAGACTGGCTTCAAACTTTAATCCTCAGATCTCAGCCTCCTGAGTAGCTAGGATTGCAGGCAGGAGCCACTGTTGCCTGGTGAGATGCAGTCTTGTGAACTTTCTTTTACTTAGACTGGCCGAGAACCATGATCTTCCTTATCTCAGCCTCCAGAGTGGCTAGGATGAGCGATACATACAAATAATGTTGCAGTGAGGGTTCTCTTAAAGTTTCTGCCTTGACTGGCCTAAAACCATGATCTGTCTCTACCCCCCTTCAAAATTAACTAGACATGAGCCACCAGAATCCAGCTCTTTAGGATGGGTAGATGGATGGACAGACACACATACTATAACTATATATAGTTATATGACCCAGTAGTTATGACTATAGTTGTGTTTTATATATGGTTATATATGGCCATATAGTTAGTTACAACTACAAAGTTACATGTATCCACATATATATATATATATATATATATATCTTCCTTAAACTTAAAGAGTTCAAGTAACTTGTTTATAAGTAGCTCAGTTAACTACAAAAATGGGTCCAGCTCCAAAAATCATCACTAGTCTAACATAAGCACATTCATCATCTTTACTCATGAGAGCCATACTACTGATCAGTGTCTCTCCTCAACCATCACTGATCAGGACAACATCTCATCTCTTTCCACTCTTATCTATACTGTTCAGTCCACCTAGGTGTTACATCACTCAGCATGATAAGCTTACTTTTACCATAGGGCCCCTATGCTGTGTCTCTTGCACCTTAAATGTTCTTTCCTAGCTCTTTCCAGTGGCTGATTCCTTATCCAAGTTTTATACTCTACTTGACCATGCTCTTTAATATGGCCAGCTTTCCATATATCTCCATCCCTGATCTTCCAAACTACTATTTTGTTTTGTTGTCTACATGATGATGTTATCATCCTTTGAAATTCTTATTCTATTACTTATGTATATGTCTTTCTACCATTATGTAAACAATAGCAGAACATGGTTCATATGTAGTATAAACACTGATGAATCCCCAGGGCCTACCAAATAGGAGCTGTTTATATAAAGACAACCTCCTAAATTCAAAGTAAAATGGCACCAGCAATGGATAGGGCTAAAATCCTTGAAGCATGAATTGGATGTAAGGAAGAGATTTAAAAGGTCTTCATGGAAAAAAAAAATGTTTAAATTGAGTCTTTACTACCTTTGGGTAGGGAAGTAGAGAGATGGAAATCAAAGATAGGAGTATCTATTCTAAATAAATAATATATACATACATATACAGACTTTTTTTTTTGCCTGTGCCAGTTTGAACACAAGGTCTCCTGCTCACTTGACTTGCTTGCTAAGCTGGCTGGCTCCAATTTCAGCCATCCCTCCAGTCCAGCATTTTGTTGATTAATTTTCTACCAGAGCTGGCTTTTAACTAAGATCCTCCAATCTCAGCTCCTGAGTAACCAGAATTACAGGTGTGAGCCTGGGTCCAAAGTTGTAAGATGTAATGCCTACAGCAGCCTAAGAAATAAACCATGCAAAATACACAACTGGTGAATTTGTGGATAAGTTTAAGTACACTGATAATAAACGGAGGGGCAGGGGTATACTACTGTTGGGGGGCAAGATTTAGTTCACTAGCCAAACTTAGAAAATAGATTTCGTTATACAGATTTTTGTTTGCATTAAGTTTGTTGTAAAAAAAAATTGCCCACTCATTACAACTGTGAGATGATTTTTTTAATCACTCATATTTGCAACACACTTAATTCTTACAACCTTATAATAAGTATTACTTACACAGAGAAGTAATGTTTAGCATTTCCCAAGTTATTTGGGGATAAAGTTAATTCAACAGTATTTTTAAACGTTTTTGTTATCTGAGATTAATAAATCACGCAACTGTTTTACTTTATGCTGCAGATGCACAAGTTGAACTAGAAAATAGAAATGTTTTTATCCAACTATTTATATAGATGATTTCCCAAGCATGTTTCAGACTTCCTAGGCAAACAGACCAGTGGCCCTTGCCTATAATCCTAGCCACTCAAGAAGCTGGGATCTGAGGATTGGGGTTCAAGGCCAGCCTGGGCAGAAAAGTCCATGAGACTCTTCTCCAATTAGCTACCAAAACAAAAACAAAAGGGGAGCACCTCACACTGCAAACCCCACCAAAGGAAGGGGTGCCAGGCTAGGCTTCCCGGGCCCGCTGGCGGTGGGTATGAATTCCTGCCCACCACATCAGCAGATAGTCTAGGCTTTGCTGGGTCTTGCGGGGTGCGCCCATTCCCTGATAGAATGCAAAGTCGCAGTGAGCTTCCGAGGGCAGAGGCAGACTAAGAGAGGCGTAGCGGGGTAGATCCGGGCGCCCTGCAGGGCTCACCAGAACCTCTCTGGCCGCCGCGGCTTCCCCTGGGGACTTCTGGAAGTTTCTGGAAAGCGCGCGGCCGAGGGTGGAGGAGCTCGGCGGGGCCGCCACGCGGGCCTTGGGCTGTCAGGTAAACACGGGGCGGAGAGGAGGCCTCGCGGGGACCCGCGGCCACTCACTAGGACCCGTTTGAAGAGGTTGCTCTCCTTGGGCGGCAGCTGCACACCGGGCATCGCGGCCGCGCGGAGCCGGGAGCCCGGCGCTCGGCTGCCGGGCGCTCGGGGTCCCGGCGGTGGGCACCGAGACGGGCCGCGGGTGACAGCTTACTTCACTGGCCTAGACTTCGCTGGCCAGGCAGCCAGGACAGGGCTGGCAGTGGAACGAGAACGCAGCATGGACGGGACACGCCGTCGTTTGTGCAGGACCCACTTTTTGGCGACGCACCCGACTTTTTTGGCGAGTGACCGCAGCGACTCCCGCGAGTCCCGCGCGCACGCAACTGGGCAGCAAGCCCGCCCCCTCCCGGTCTGGGCGGGACGCATGCGCCGGGAGCCCCGGGGCTTGGTTGAGGGTGGGAGGGAGCCGGGGCAGTACCAGGTGTATTGGGTTCTCGGTGTTAAGTTAGGCTTAGAAACCCACGATAATATGTTATTTCTGAAGCAATTGTTTTTTGAAATTTTTATTATTATTACAAAGGTGATTTACAGATGGGTTACAGTTACATAAGTCAAGTAGAGAGTACATTTCTTTTTTGACAATGCCATCCCTTCCCAGTTTCTTTCCTCCCTCCCATCCCCACCAAGACAGTTTTTGTTTGTACTTCTCCTCCCTCTGCCACAAAATAGATTCTGAATGTAGGACAAATTTTCCTTCTTTCCTTTTCCCGCTGGATTTAGATTCTAAAATCTTCTGTTTTCCAACTCATGGGTTGAGTGGGGGAGAGGGAAAGGGGGAGGGGGAGGGGGAATGAGGGAGGAGGTAACAGTACAAGAAATGTACCCATGGCCTAATGTATCTAACTGTAACACCTCTGTACATCACTTTGACAATAAATAAGTAATAAAAATAAATTAAAAATAAAAACTATTTTTGTTGCAGACCAAAGATGCATTCACAACCTACCTGAAGATATAGAGGCAGGACTTCCAATAAGCTACCTGATATAAAAACTTATTTGAAAGTGTGGAGGGGGATATTCTCAGCTAATTAGAGGACCTAACATTTTCAGCAGGAATTATGGTAGTTTCTTGGTACTGCTGGTCCTCCAAGTCTATCTCCACTTTCTCAGAATGGTTTCCCTTCATTCAAGTCATATAATAATGGCAGAAACAGAATGGAAGCCCAAGATGATACCAATCTGGGGCACTTTCTACAATAAGATAATAGGCAGCACAGCTGGAGTTGATGGCTCACCCGTAGCGACTCAGGAGGCTGAGATCTGAGCATCACAGTTCAAAGCCAGCTCAGAGTCTCATCTCCAATTAACCACCAAAAATATCAAAGTTGAGCTTTGATGCCAGCCTTGAGCCAAATGGCTAAGGGACAGTATTCTCATGTCCTGATTTCAAGCCTCAGGACTGGCACAAAAAAGAAAAATGGGGGCAGAATGTTATGAAAGTTTCCTGTGGACCACTCTCAGAGTAGCTGCAAAGTGTTTGCTTTCATTCATCATGGCTCCTCTCCTTTTCAATTAGGCGGCCTGGGTTGGTTCATTTGTGTTTTGTAGTCTCCCACCACTGCCTACTTCAACCAGCCTACTAGCACAATCCCAAATTCCCATTTACTGTTTTCTTCATCTGTCTTCCACGAACTATTGTGCACATCTTGATTGCTTACAGTAAGGTGGGGGAAAGGGACAGAGGTAGGTGTTTGAAAAAACAAAACAAAAAGCCAATTCTGAGCTTTGTGAGAGTGTCTAAGGATACAACAAATGCACAATCAGAAAGCCTGGCTGAAGCAGGACCTGTGATTTTATTTCCATCTTCCTACTTTGTCTGGAGCAAATTGTATTTCCACCTTTCCACAGAAAGTAGAATTGCATTATTGTAATTGGTTTCACAGCAGGGTTTTGTGAGTAATATTTAGCCATTTCCAAGCTCGTGATTTTAAAAAGCTGTGTTAAATCTGAAAGTTTTTCAGGAAGAAAGTTGAGGCCCTTTTGGGGACAACCTGGACTTCCACCCAGGTGTTCCTTCCTAGTGCTTCAGATATGTACCTCCTTTAGTATGGTCAAGTAACAAGTGAAATAACCACAATTACACCTGCAAAGACCTTCACAGTTCCCAAAGCACTTTTTATATACATGAGATAGACCAGTGATTCTCTTTGTTAAACCTAGTGCAGCCATGGCAAATAAAAAGAAATTGGAAGCTGGGCACTGGTGGCTTACACCTGTAATCCTAGCCACTCACAGGTCTGAGATCTGAGATCAGGGTTTGAAGCCAACCCAAGCAGAAATGTCCCTGTGAGACTCTTATCTCCAATTAACCACTCAAAAACCAGAAATGGTGCTGTGGATCAAATTGTTAGAGTGCTAGTCTTGAGCAAAAGAGCTCAAGGACAGTGCCCAGGCCCTGAGTTCAAGCCCCACCAAAAAGAAAGAAAGGAGGGAGAGTGGGAGGAGAGAATGAGGGACAAGGTAACAAACAGTACAAGAAATGTATCCAATGCCTAATGTATGAAACTGTAACCTCTCTGTAATTCAGTTTGATAATAAAAATATATATATATTTAAAAAGGCAATATATATGGCTATGTCCAAATGAGCCCCTTTGTATAACTAATTAATGCTAATAAAGTTATAAAAGACATTTTGAACAAAGGAAAAAAAAGAAAGAAAGAAAGGAAGGGAGGGAGGGAGGGAGGAAACCTGTATACATATCTTTCAGAACCATTCTTAAGTAAAACTTGAGAGTTTGCTGCTAATCCCACAAGCAAGTTAACATAATTAAAGGCTGATGGGAAAACAACTAGCTAGATTGCATTTTTCATGTCACCTAAGATTCCCTAATATTTCCATTCCTTTCTACCTTCCTTGCTCATGTTTCTGAAGAAGAAATGGTCTCTCATTCCTCTCTATCACACACCCTTTCTGCTTTACCAGAACTTTTACTCATTAATTACTCCCTTTTGCAATTTGCCTTTTTCTCCTTCCTTTTATACCTTGTGTTCTAGTGTAAGGAGACAAACCAATAAACATAAACAATCTAGACAGTAGGAAATCCTACAACGGAAATGAAATGAGGGCAGTGTAGCTGAAGAAAGGATGAGTTTAACCATTGTACTCAAAGATTAACCTCTTCCCCCCACCCCACCCGGGGAGTTGGTGACAGCTGAACAGAAATCTGAAGATGAGAACAAAACTAACAAGGTGAAAAGGCAACATGAGCCATATACAGATAGCCTGATATAAGCACAGATTTGCAAAAAGAAAATAAGTAAAGACTGTTTTCACGTGAAGGGTTAACTAGTAGTGCATGAAGTGGAAAGTGGTATGCAGTTTGGTTGACAATACAGATCAGGGAATGAAGAATATGTTATCTCTGGCAATGTCATTTGGTTTGGGGTTTATGACCTGTCTTACTCCATTTTGTGTTGTTCAACAAGCTCCACAAGCCTGGGTACTTTATAAGGGAAAGAAGTTAGTTTTTTTGTTTGTTTGTTTTGTTTTTTTGCCAGTCCTGGGGCTTGGACTCAGGGCCTGAGCACTGTCCCTGGCTTCTTTTTGCTCAAGGCTAGCACTCTGCCACTTGAGGCACAGTGCCACTCTGGCCGTTTTCTATATATGTGGTGCTGAGGAATTGAACCCAGGGCTTCATGCATACAGGGCGAGCACTCTTGCCACTAGGCTATATTCCCAGCCCTGGAAAGAAGTTTATTTAGCTTGAAGTTCTGGAGCCAAAGATGCTGGCATCTGGTGAGGGCGTTCCTGTTAGAGATTCTACCACTTTGCACATTATTGCACTAGGAACCAAGCTGCAGCACACAAACCTTTGGAGAATAAACTGTATCTAAACTAAACATTCCTTTTGAAGTACTTTCAATAAGAGCATGACATGATTGAATTTTTTTTTTAAGTAGATCACTCTGTCCAGGTGCTGGTAGTTCATGTCTGTAATCCTAGCTATGCAGAAGACTGAGATATGAAGATTACAGTTCCTAGCCAGCCAGACAGGAAAGTCTATGAAACTCATCTCCATTAGCCAGCAAAACAGCCAGTCATGGAGTTGTGGCTCAAGTGGTAGAACACTAGTTTTGAGTGGAAAAGCTCAGGGACAGCATCTGGGCCTTGAGTTCAAGCCCCAGTATCAGCACTAAATAAATAAGATGTTATCCTCACATTTCAGTCTTCACATTGTGGGATACCTCAAGGTGTGGTCGTATACCTAAACTCCACAGAACTGCAAGCCAATCACATCTTCAGAGTGTGCTGTAAACCATAGGGTATTATGCTTGGTGTGCTGGGATTTTTGTTGTTGTTGTTCTTTTCAGTGTCTGTAGAATTTTCACAGAAGGCATCAAAGATTTCAACTTGACAGGAATCCAGTTTCTACAGCTCCCCTGATCTGGATTTCCCAAAGAACATCCAGAGTGATGCAAGTCCTAATACTCAACTTCTCCAAGGAAAAATCCCTATGAAGACTTATTTGGAAGTCCTGCAAAAGGATACAAATCAAGTTTCTGTCATTACCACACACACAAAAGTGTCTTCAGAAACGTTAAATCAAACTAGGAGTCTCTGAAAAGCGGCTAAATGAAATTCTCAATACCAGCCTATTTGGGATATAAGCCTACTCTAACAGGATCTGGAAAATATTCTTACATTTTTTTATTCTTAATTTAGCTTGCCACAAGTTCAAGGAGGTGGATATTTGGGTTTTAAAAGAGATACTAAGCTGTCAGTACCACTGCGAATTCATTCAACAAAGAAACTGTTTATAGTTGACTTCTTTCAGAAATGTTTCAAAAATTGTATTTCTTATTGCTAATTTAATCAAAATGCTAACTCTGACACTGAAATGACCCTTTTAGTACTGTTTCAGGATTGCTCTTTTCATTAAAACTAGATTTTTTTCTAAGTAGAAGTTATTTAACTTCATAAAATGACCTTCAATAGTTCCCATAGATTTTTTTCGGCCAAATACTAAAGAATATTTTTTCCTTTTATACCTTTCTTGTTTACTCATTGAAAAACTAAAGAATACCATAATACGGTTTGGATCTTAAATGTCCCCTACAGGGTCATATGTTAAAAGGTCATGTGTTGGTTCTAAGTTGAGGGAACTATTGGGAAGTGCTGAAAATTTTAAAAGGTAAGGCCTCAATGGAGGAAATCAAGTCACTGAAGTATGCCCTTGAAGAAGATGTTGGGGCCCTGCCCCCCTTTTTTTGCTTCTCAGATGCCATGAAGTGAACATACTCCACCCATTGCACACCCCCTGTCATGATGTTCTTCTCTCTTAAGGTAAGAGTTCTGGTTTTGTGGTGGTTAATTGGAAATAAGAGTCTCACAGACTTTCCTGCCTGGGCTGGCTTTGAAGCATGATCCTCAGATCTCAGTTCCCTGAGTAGCTAGAATTACAAGCATGAGTCACTAGCTCCCAGCTTAGAAAGCAGTATTTTTGGTATATTCTTGCACCTATCCTCTCTCTGAGCCACCTACCAAACCTTCCCAGCCTGTGGTAATCAGTATCTCTACTTCTGTGAAACCAATGGTTTTTGTCGGTTGTGGGGCTTGAACTCAAGGCCCAAGCCCTGTCCCTGACCTCTTTTCCTCAAGGCTAGCACTTTCAGCCACAGCAGCACTTTTTTTCTTAATGGTTAAGTCTGGCGTTGAACCACAATCCTCAGATCTCAGCCTCCTGAATAGCTAAGATTATAAACATGAACCACCAGCATCCAGCTGTTTTTTCTATTATTATTCAATCCCCCTGCCTAGAACAGTGAAACAATATTTATTGAATAAAAGATTGGAAGTTTTCATTTTTTTTTTGAGTGGAAGTACCATCTGAGCTGAGGATTCAAAAATAATTTAAATAAATTGCTTTTGCCTGAACCTCTGCTGCTATTTACTAGATCTTTAACTGTGGATAAATTATTTAAGCTCTCTGTACCTTTATTATATCTTTTACAAAAATGAGTCTTCTAGGGTTGTAAGGCTTAAGTAGCTCTAAGCCACTTACAATAGTATTAGCACATAGTAGGTAGGACTGAGTGCCATGAAGTAGGTAGTAAATGTTCGGTATTATCTTGCTTTATGGCTAATTCTCTTTCTCACATATATTACTATAACTTAACATCTCTTGCCTGGTGCTGGTGGCTCATGCCTGAAATCCTAGTTACTCAGGAAGAGGAAGCTAATATCTGGGGATCCCAGGTCAAAGCCAGCTCTGGCAATAAAAAGCTCATGAGACTCTTCTCTCCAATTAACCAGCAAAAAAGCTGAAAACAGCTGTTTTCCAGGTCTGAGCAAACAAGCTAAGGGACAGTGCCTGGGTCCTGAGTTCAAGCCTCAGTACTGGTACAAAAATGAATAAATTAAATAAATAAATGAGGGGCTGGGAATATGGCCTAGTGGCAAGAGTGCTCGTCTCCTATACATGAAGCCCTGGGTTCAATTCCCCAGCACCACATATATAGAAAACAGCCACAAGTGGCGCTGTGGCTCAAGTGGTAGAGTGCTAGCCTTGAGCAAAAAAAAGAAGCCAGGGACAGTGCTCAGGCCCTGAGTCCAAAGCCCAGGACTGGCAAATAAATAAATAAATAAATAAAATGAAAGAAATATAAATGCAAATATTTAAAACAGCTGAAAGAAATGAATACCCATCCCTCTGGAGCATCACAGTTGCCAGTGGAAGGAGAGAAAACAATACCACTGAACCTATGTCCGGGCTTATCAGGGAGCTCACACAAGTTCTCTGTCCCTTATTCAAGCTGTTGGGTGATCTCTGGGACGTGAGATTTCTCTTTGGGGACTAATCTTGGTACTCTATTGGCCAGGGGAGGTTTAAATGTCCAATGTCCACTCCCACCACTATCAGAGCACATTTTGATTTCCTGCCTGTCAATATTTATTTGGTCTCCTTTATCCACTCTTCTCTCTTTGAGAGCATCCACTAAGTTCTCTTGCACATAGTCTGGGACATTACTTAGTGGTGAGAACAGTTGAGTTCATTCCCGCTCAGTTTGCTGTTGGGAGGGGAAATCCTCATGGTCACTGGAGTGCCCACCATCCTCCAGTTACCTGCAGGTAGTACAGTTTCTTTTTGTTGTTTTTTGGGGACAACCATTCCTGTACATTATGGGCAGTGAGGCACATCTGGCCTGCTGGATCAGTAGCATTTTTGAGGCATTATGACAAAAGTATTGGGCAAAGTCCCACACTCCTGTTGGGCAGGCCTCCTGAAGATTCAGAGAAGAATGGTGTGGAGTGAGGACTAGATGTGTTGTGTTGGAGGTTCTGGGCCAGCAAGGACCTTGAAGAGTATGCAGGAGGGGAGCCAGGCCTCCACTGCTCAGGGACAGGCTGCAGGTCAGGCTTGCTCAAGTAGCTGCCCCTGAAGAGCCTTTCAAAGGGGTCTGTACCTGTGAACAGGGTCTGAGGCTCTAAGAGATTTTGGTTTACCAAAGACTTCGTCTCAGGCAAGGTAGCAACTTCTAAATGAGCAAGCACCAGATGTGGGAACCTTGGGGGTTGCTGCTCAGCCCCTATCAGGCAACAACACAGATGCCCCTTGTGCCCCTGGTGCCAATCCCTGCCAACTACCACAGCACCACCAGCACCTGGGATCAAATGAGGCAGAGCAGTGACCACCAGAGCAACTCCTCCCAACCCGCCCTGGTCCTCCTTCACTGCAACCACTGGATCACCAAGGGGCTGCAAGGACTTTCTTTTTCTGAATTGATTGTTCTTGGTCAAAACCTCATGAAATCAGAGAATTAAAAAGCCTGATCACTGTATCTACCTATTTCAGATCTTTTTATTTCTTGTTGATTAAAAGAATACCAATTTATTTCTATCTAGTCATTAGGTATTTCTCAAGTAGTGAAAAGTACTGCAATTAATGTGTACAGTCTCCTAAAGTTTTGGATGATGAAAATGTGTTCTCATTTAAATATATCAAAAACTACTGTTTTAGGTGTAATGGGAAATTTCACCTATATGTTGTAAATATTGATCTCTTTTATTTTGGAAGTACTAAAGTTTCAACTCAGGGACTAAACACTTGCTAGGCAGGCACTCTATCACGAGATCTTGAGCCACCACAACCCAGCACTCTTTTCTTTTTTGCTTCAGCTACTACTATCACCCATTCCAGGTGAGGCTTTATGAAGTTTTCTCTAAAAGTAGAGACCCTTGAGGTTTTAGTCCCAGGTCCTTGACTTTGATCACAGAATAAGAATTTCTGGACAAGTCACAATGGTAAGAAAACTTGGCAGAGCTTTATTAAGAAAGCAAGCAGCAAACAGGCAGGTAAAAAGGCTGCAAGGCACACTCTTAAGAGGGTGTGGGTACTCAAAGGGAGCCACACAGAGCTCTTTGACATTGGGGGTAGAGATGATAAAGGCAAGATTTGACTTAAAGTTGTTCTCACACCTGCACATTTAAATACCACTTAGGTTCCGGGCCCCTAAGACTGGCCTGCTCATTAAATGTTGATCATTATGTTTGGGCATCCCTTCAAAAAAAGGATGTATTCTGCCATTTTTCTCCCAAGACAGATAGATGTCCATCCTTGAGATAAAAACTTCATTCTAGTAGTTGTTTCCCCAAGTATTTGCTTTTCCAGGATACAGGCCTGTATGATGTCTGGGCTGTTTCATAGCACACTACTTTGGGCCAGCAGACAAGGTCAGTTGGTGAAAGCTGTTCTGTTTTTCTTGTTCTAATACTGCAGCTTATGAAGGAGTTTAAGGGTTAAAGCAGATGGTATTCTTATGTTTCTAACCACAGTTTATGAATTCCTGGCAGCTATTTACCATGCCTCCTTTTCTCTAATCAATCCTATGTCAACACTGCTACTGCTATATTTAGATAAGGTCTAGAGGTTTTTGTTTTTTCCAGAAAGTAGGCCCTAGACTTGGATCCTACCTGCATCTCCACAGAAGCCTGGATTAGTATTATACAACACTACAAAGGTTTGTTGTTGTTGAGTTGGGGTGAGGGTGGATGTCTTGGTGCTGACCTCAAATCCTCTAGATCTTTTGAGTGGTGAGTCACTACCCCAGGACTCAAACCTAGATTTTTTTTAATTAATTAAATTTTCTTTCTTTCTTTCTTTCTTTTTTGACAAGGTGTTGTGCAAAAGAGGTACAGTTACATAATAAGGCAGTGAGTACATTTCTTGTGATATCTTACACCTTCGTTTTTCTTTCCCTTCCCTAGATCAGGTAGTCATATATATAATATCCAGTGTACCAAAATCATATACAGTAACCATGTAGGGTACGCCACATGAAATTCACCTAGAATCAAACCTAGATCTCTTTATCCGAACTAGAGGTACTACCACTCAGAGGGGAAAGTGTGGGGAGGGGCTTGGTTGGAGAGCTGAGGGAAGTCAGTCGCAGAAAAACTACAATTCCCAGAAGTCCCTGGTGGAGCTCCTGGCGGCTGTTTCTTCCTTTTTGAATATCTTCCACCGCAAACCACTCTCTGGACGTCGGCATCAGACAAACACCACCAAGGGTAGGCTCGCCTTATGTTCTTTCTTGCGGTCTTTTTCGTTCTCATTTTTTGTTAACGACACAGATGACTAGTTTGAAGAAAGGTCAAGACCGGTGGAGCCCCAGGAGTTAACGTTAACCCGGAAGGAGTTATCCCGGAAGTGAAAGTGTCGAGTTGAAATGTACCGGGCACGGAAGGTTCCAACCTCAGTAAGGAAGGCTTGTATGTGCATTCTCCCCTTTTTTTCTCCTCCTTTGATGCTTACAGTTCTTTCTTGATCTCCATTCTCTCCACATTTTTCAGTATTCCCTCCTTATAGAGTCATCCTGTAATACAGAGGTTACACAGCATGATTTGCACGTGTCACTTTTGACAGGCCTGAAATTGCTTTTTACAGAATCATAGTCTTGCTGGATGATGAAACTTTGGTCTTCCCCAGGCGTAGGTGACCCTGAAGGGTAAATGTCTCACTATTCTTCTTTGTTGTTGAAGTTCATGACCTTGAGATTTGACGGTCATTCTACTGTTGTTCCTAAGATGGAAATTTCAGCTAGCTGCAATAGCACAAAAATCTGTCATCCTTTTATTCTGCTCACTACCAAGTGGGCACGGCCCCCTGAGGTGCTGGAGAAGTGAACCGCACCAAAGCCTCTGCAGGAGGAGAAGAAGTGAGTTTTTGGCTACTGAGACTAGTGCATTCCTCCAGTTTCCAGATGTGTTTTGGTATAGTAAATCTGTCAACAAAACCCTGAAAATACCAAGTATTATAGAGAGCAGTCTGAACATTTATTTTCTAAGTGATACTTAGCAGATCTAGTGATATCAAATGAGCTTACATGTGAATACATTTGAGGTCATAAAGCTGAGTTTAATCAATTTTGTGTCCTAATTCAACTTTGAGCTTCAGGATTTTTAGACGGTTAGCATTTGGGGAGGGGTGGCATTTTCCCTTTCTTATTCAATAAAGCTATTGTAAACTTTTGTTAGTTTTTGGACAGAACAAATAATTATTGTAGTTTCACTTGCTCTGCAATGGTGTGTGTGTGTGTGTGTGTGTGTGTGTGTGTGTGTGTGTGCATACATGCATAAGCACCTGCAAGTGTGCTAATCCTGAGGCTGGACCTGGATGCTATTCTGAGCTTTTTTGCTCAAGACTAGCACTCTACCATGTGAGCTACAGCTCATCTTCTTGTCTTTTTTTGTTGTTGATTAATTGATATAAGAATCTCACAAATCTTCTTCGTATCCAGGCTGTCTTTGAACCTAGATCTTCAGATCTTAGCCTCCTGAGTACCTAGGATTACAGGTGGGAGCTACCAGTTGCACGACTCCATTTGTTTTGGTATACTACTATTCAAAGATTTTAAAACTTTTTGTGTGTTGCTGAATTTTGAGACTGTTGGGAGCAGCTGGCTGAGTCAGTGAACTAAACAATTAATTTGAAACTCATCCAAGCTTTGTTAAGACATATCTTTAGAGGTTTTTTTCAAATTATGTTTATTGTGTTTCAGATGCTAAGATGAATCGTCACCTGTGTATTTGGCTGTCTAGATATCCATTGCTTAATGCTCACCATCAGTGTCACACTTACCTCCATCCTCATCAATTGAGACAGATACATCTTGATACACGGCTGTGGGATTTTAGACAAAACAAGAATCACTTTTTCCATCCTATGTTAAATAAGAGTTGGTCTAGAAGGTATTGCCAGCAAGATACCAAGATACTCTGGAAGCATAAAGCACTACAGAAATATATGGAAGACCTGAAAAATGAGTACCAAGCACTCCATCAATGTTTGCTGGATATCACTGTGAATGAAGGGGATCGAAGGTCCTTACACCAAAGACATGCTGAGTTGGCACCACTTGCAGCCATTTACCAAGAAATTCAAGAGGCTGAGCAAGCAATTGAAGAATTAGAATCAATGTGTAAAAGTAAGTGAAAGATATTTATGTGTATAAGTACATGACTCAGGCATCCTGTAGCTACTCAGGAGGCTGAGATATGAGGATGATGGTTGGAACCCAGCCCAGACAGAAAAAGCCCATGAGACTCTTATCTCTAATTAACCAGGAAAAGCTGGAAGTGGCAGTGTGGTTCACGTGATAGAGCACCAGACTTGTAGGAAAAAAATATGTTTAAGAGTTTGAGGTCCTGAATCTAAGCCCCAGCATACATGCATAAATATTGTCAGTCCTCTTACAAAGTTTGGCTTTGGTGCCAAATAAGTATATTTATTGTTTTTGGTGATGATACTTGATCTTTGCACTGTCCCTTAGCTCTACTGCTTGAGCCAACCACTGCTTCCACACACCCCCCACCCCCATCCTGGGACTTGAATGTAGCATGTAGTGATTGGAGATAATCATGGATTTTCCTGTCTGGGCTGGCTTCATATAAGATTCTCAAATTGCAGCCTCTTGAGTAACTAGGATTATAGGCATAAGCCACTAATGCCAGGCTGCTTCTGGCTTTTTGTTGGTTAATTGGATATAAGAATCTCACAGATATTTTCTGTCCAGGCTGTCTTCAAACTGCAATTCTCAGCTTCCAGAGTAAGTGGGATTATAGGTGTAAGCCACCAGTCCCCAGCATTGATGCCATATTTAGTTTCAGTCCCATAAAACAAACATTGTAACTTTTTTCTATTTTTTTACTATAATTCTTTATGTTATTATGTCAGTCATCCTCCTCCCTTAACCCCTTGTTTATTCCTTAAGGACATGGCTTGAGTCTTCCTCATTTTTATATCTTCTATATCACCCAACAGAAGACATAATAGGTTATCAAATCTTTATTGATATAAAAAATTGAAAGAAATTACATTTTAGAATCTTACAGCAGATAAGTGGCCACAAAAGTAAATTTATATGATAAATTCTTTCTGATTCTTTTGAGCTAGGCGATATCTAAAGAGTAAATGTCAGCTTGGTTTCCGTTAGTGGAATATATTCACAATGTGGTACCAGTGGTGATGTTGCAGTTCTGTAGCAGATGATCCACAATTAGTGTTGGTTCAGAAGACCCTTAGCTAAGACCACCTTCTGGAGTCCTGTCATTGGGCTAGACTCACTCATTTGTGTCCTGGCAGTGTCCGCCGCTGTTTTATTCATCCTTGCTTCCTCAGCAACTGGAACAATGTGTACCACCAAGTAAGTGTTAAATGCTAGAATCATGAATGAGGCCCAGAATCTCACCAGACTCCAGTGACTTCTATGACTACAGAAGAATTTTATCAAGAGTTCTTTCCCTTAAAGATAATAAAATTTTAAACATTTTTTAAAAGTCCTCTCTCCTTTCAAATTATGATTCTTCATTTCTGTTTTCTACCTTGTATTTACTAAGGATCAGAATCTTCTCCCTTAACTTGCAGTCCTAGGATCTTTGAAGTCCTTGAATACACAATTCTTGGCCACTATATTATTGTTATCTAGCTTTGCTAGACTAGTTCTATGATTTAACTTTCTGCTTTGAAGTGATATGAAAGGACCATTGTCTTCATGAAACACAGGTTATAAAGAGATATTTTATTTGAACTCCCTAGCATTTTGTTTTTTTTTAGTGTACTAGATATTAATGTATCAAGAAATTTCAAGAGCTCTTATTTTTTTACTTCTCTTAAACAAATGAAGGAGGTTCAAAGCATGCTGAGCCCACATTAGAGAGTTTTTTGAGTTCAGCTATTTACCCTCAGGCAGAAAGTATTCACCTCAATTTGCTCAAAAACTTATTTGGATTTAGATTTAATTAACCACTTCTTTTTAAACATGTTTTATTAATCAGTATTTTCTCTAATTATTTATAGATTCAAGTCACAGTCTTTGTGGGGACAAGCTCATACTCTTCTTCACTATGAGATGTTTGTATACACTTAGAAATGCTTGGGAATTGATATTCTCCAAGTATTCCATTTGTTCTATTGTAGAATCCCTTGCCTTTCCAATCGAAATAACACCTTGTAGAGGCTGGCCATGGTGGTTCACATCAATAATCCCAGCAATTGGGAGACTAAGGTGGGAAGAGTTCATGAGTTTATGGCTCATTTGGGATTACGAAGTGAAAACCTGTCTCAAAAAACAAAACATATACCTTAGTAGACTAATATGAGGATTTTTTTTTAATTGAAGATGTTTTCCGTAAGTATTTTCAAACATTACCATTATTCCTGTCGGTTTTTAGATCTAACTAAACAAGATGAAAAGCAGTTACAAGAACTTGCATTGGAAGAAAGGCAAATCATTGGTCAAAAAATCAACACACTTTATGGTGAGGTATGTTTTAGGGCATAAACTAATCTCAACATTGTTAATATGGAGGAATATTATCCTTGTTAAACTATGCTTTTGTGGTCAAAGTACTTCCTAAATACTGATTTATTGTTTTCTTAACATGTCAAGTAATTAAGCTTGACTTAGTGCTGTAATTTGCTGTAAAAAGAGCTGAAGAAAATAGGATATCAATAAATAAAAGTGTCTCCCAGAGCAAAATTAAAAGTCAGAACTGAGCCAGTACCAGTAGCTCACAACTATAATCCTAGAAGCTCAGGAGTCTGAGATCTGAGGATTGGTGTTTGGAGCCAGACTAGGCAAGAAAGTCTATGAGACTCTATCTTCTATTAACCACACAAAAAAGCTGGAAATAGAGCTATTAGTCAAGTGACAGTGCTATCCTTGAGCAAAAAAGATCAAAGCTGAGTCTTTTAACTTTCCAATGAAGAGAAGAAAGGCTGGGCATAGACAAAGTCAGAGTTTTTTAAGTTTTGGAAGGGGATGGAGTAGATTGATAGTAATGTTTTCAGTTAAAGAATTAAATTTTACAATGTGGATTGACTTAATGGGTATGGAGACCATTGATAAATATTAGTTTTTAGTTCGATTTAATAAGTGTCTGGCACACTAGGATCCCAATATTCATAGTAACTATGTCAGCTAATATCTCCTAGGAATGCAAGGGAGTTTTCCTTCAACAATGGTAGCTCTTCCTTCTAGCTCAAGGATGGTTTGTTTACAAAGAACATAGTACTGTGTACCTTGTTTCTCTTTGGCATAATTACATCATCTTACCTTCATCTTCTTTACTTGAATCTGAGAGGGGCTTTTGAGGGGCTAGAGGGGTAGATAGAGGTATCAGTTTCTTTTATTATTGGCTTAACCAGTTAAAAAGGTATCTGATCCTATCACACTATCTCATTTCTAGTAGACATGGAGTATTTCAGAAGTTGGCAGTAGGAAGAGTTGATGGCACATAATACTTTTAGCTTAATTTGAAAGACCTTTTAATAATAAGAAAATGGGTCCCCATTTTTTTCTCCACTAGTGAAAGGTTCTTTATTAAGAATCTCCTTTTAGCCAGGTCCCAAAGGTTCATGCTTATAGTACTAGCTACTGAAGAGGCTGAGATTTGAGGATTACAGTTCAAAGCCAGCACTGGCAGGGAAGACTGTAAGACTCTTATCGCCACTAAAGTACCAAGAAAGCCCAAAGTGTAGCTGTGGCTCAAATGGTAGAGTGCTAACCTTGAGCAAAAAATCCTTAGGGGCTTAGGCCCCAAGTGCTTAGACCCCAAGTTTAGGCCCCAGGCCCAGCACAAAAAATAAAATAATCTCCTTGTCACATGTAACTGTGAAACTCTCTCCATATAACTGATATAAGATTTTTTTTGCTTTAAAAAGCAAACAATGAAAAAGTACCCTCCCCCCTTTTGTTTCTTGGCTTGTCACATCTGGGAAAGTACTTGAACTTTATCTGGAGAATGCTCAACACAGTCTTTAAAAAGAGGGACTCCATAGAGAATGGAAGTCATAGAATGGTGTCCACCATCATTTATAGTAGGGGAGGAGAATATGTAATCATATGTCAAAGTCTTCATTATTCTAAATGAAAACTTCCAAAGCCTTGCTTCATTCATTAGATGAAAGAAGCTACCGATTGGAACTAATTTTGAGAGATAAAATCTGAAGAAAATTGGATGGAGGACGCTAGACTTTGATCTAAATGTCTGTTTTAGAAAATTAAGATACTCTGATAGCATTGAAGAAAATACATAGACAATAGCTTCACTATTAACATGGATTGATCACCTATTTTACTCTGATTAGATTTACTCATAATAGCATTTTGGAACTCAACTCATTGAAATGCTATATAATTTTGCTAATTACTGGCTTTTAAAAATGGTTTGAGGGCATTGATTTAAGTTCAAGTAATAATAATACACCAAGGAAGGTATACATAGTAATGCTGATGTTTTCTTTTTTTTTCCTCAGCTTTTTCAGAGTCTAGTGCCAAAGGAGAAATATGACAAGAGTGATGTGATTTTAGAAGTATCGTCTGGAAGAACTACAGGAGGTTAGAAAAAAATTATTGTAAAGAATCAAAACAACAACAACAACACTCAGATTTTCCTTGTTTTGACATTAGGGTAACTTTGAAAGTCCATTAAATGTTTGCCTTTGAAAACTGTACTTACTTCCTAAGAGGCTTATACTTAAAGATGTCTTGCTTCAAATTTTGTACTTTGCCTATTTTCTTTTAGGAGATATCTGTCAACAATTTACCCGAGAAATATTTGACATGTACCAGAATTATTCATGCTATAAGCACTGGAAATTTGAAGTGTTGAATTATGCTGCAGCAGATTATGGTAGGTGTACTTGAAAATTTTGTTGATTAAAAATTACTGAAAGTTATTTTATCTCTGATCTGGGGTATCACCATGTTTATTTTTTTTAAACTTGTCTTAAATACTGCTAAATAATACATATACAGAGGCTTCACATATTACATGATCATTTGTTTCTTTTCAGTATTATATTTGAAATCAGGGCCTTATACTGGCTAGACAGGGCCTCTGCTGCTAGGGCTATAACCCTAGTTCTTATTGCTTTAGTTAATTTTCGCAGTGTCTTACATTTCTGTCTGGTGCTTCCTTCAAGCCTTGATTCTCCTGCCTTCCAATAGGTGGGATCACAGGAACATGCAACCATTTCTGGCTTACTGATCGATGGTTGACATGGAAGTATTGCAATACTTTTTTTGTTTTTGTTGTCTTAGACTGGCCTTTAGCCATGATCTTCCCTTTCTGGGGCTGGGAATATGGCCTAGTGGTAAAAGTGCTCGCCTTGTATACATGAAGCCCTGGGGTCGATGCCTCAGCACCACATACATAGAAAAAAGCTGGAAGTGGCACTGTGGCTCAAGTGGTAGAGTGCTAGCCTTGAGCAAAAAGAAGCTAGGGACAGTGCTCAGACCCTGAGTCCATGCCCCAGGACTGGCAACAAAACAAAACAAACCAATTTTTGCCTTTCTAATTAGAAATAGCTGAGATTATAGGCACAAGCCATCCTATCCGGCCCTATATTATAGTTATTACCTGGTAGAAGAAAGTGGAATAGGAACACATTCTCCTAAGAAAGGACACATGAGCCAGGCACTGGTGGCTCACAACTGTAAATCCTAGCTTCTCAGGAGGCTGAGATCTGAAGAACGTAAACTAAGCCAGCCTAGACAGGAAAATCTATGATGCTCTTATCTCTAATTAATCATTAAAAAGCCAGAAGGGAACATGTGGTTCAAGTGGTAGGGAATAAGGTTTGAACCAAAAAAAAAAAAAGCTCAAGGACAGTGTTTAGACCCTTAGTTAAAGCCCCAGAACCTGCACCAAAAAATAAATAAAAATAAATTAGGAAAGAAAGGAAGAGAAGAAGGGAAAAAAAGGAAAGGACGTTTGAATTGAAGAAAAATTTCCTGTGGAGGGTAGATATCTACCATTCCTTAAACATCATTGCTCTCAGCCCAGCACTAGTGGCTCACACCTGTAATACAGCTACTCAGGAGGCCATGATCTGAGGATCTTAGTTTGAAGTCTCACCCTCTAATTAACCAGCAAAAGTTGAACATGGAAGTGTGGCTGTCTTGAATGGAGAAGTCAAGTGAGAACACAAGGCCCTAAATTCAAATCCCAATACCAAAAAGAAAAGAAAAAAGAAGACTCATCCAAACATAGTTTGACATTTGAATTAAGAATAGGGTTACATGTAAGAGACTTTAAAAGAGAACATGCACTGTATAAAAGAGTATTCTTGCCTAGTATGCTAGCCTAGTGTAGCCTGTGTACACAACCTTAAAACCCTGTGATGCTCTGATCTTTGTGAGACAAATACTACTAACTTCATTTTACAGGTGACGATCACTCAGGGATTGAGTCATCCAGGATCAGATGATAAGTAATAGCAATCCTGGGATTACATTTAAGTCTGATTCAGAGCCATACTACATCCTATTCATCTCTTTTGACACAGAGGGAACGAACAACAGGCATTCTGACCTTCTTAACTGGGGAGATTGTCACATTCATTTAAGCCATTGAATTTAATAAAAATTGGAAAGCAGAGACTATTTGGGAAGAATGATTCTGAGTGGGTTCTTGATGGTTTGTTTTTGTTGTTGCTTTGGTACTGGAAATTTAATTTAATGTCTGAAACATACTAGACAACTACTCTTTAATTTTGAGGTTACAGTGTGCATACGTGCAGAGATGTTCAGTAAATGTGGAAGTTGTATAACCAGACCTTTTATGAGAAAACAGAATTGCAGAGAGGGAAGCATGGCTCAAATAGCAGAGCATTTGCCTAGCCAGCTTGTGCTGGCCCTAAATTCAAACCTGAGTACCCCTCCTCCACAAAAATTTCAAATACCTTTAAAATTAAAGACTAATGAAATAATTTTAATTGATATTATTAAAACAAGTTAGGAAAAGAAAAAAGATAGAGAGGGGAAAAGAATGTACCTTATAAAATATTTGTTTTTTTGTTTTTTGGGTTTTTTTTTTTTGGCCAGTCCTAGGCTGTGAACTCAGGGCCTGAGCACTGTCCCTGGCTTGTTTGCTCAAGGCTAGCACTCTGCCACTTGAGCCACAGCGCCACTTCTGGCCATTTTCTGTAAATGTGGTGCTGGGGAATTGAACCTAGGACCTCCTGTATACGAGGCGAGCACTCTTGCCACTAGGCTATATCTCCAGCCCCCTGTATAACTTTTTAATCACTGAAAGAGAGAGAACTTATAGATACCCAGAGATTCACACAGAACTTGAAAATAATTTTATGTGAAAATTCATATATATACTTTTAAAGTCATAACTTTGTGACTTCACAAATATAAGCAACACTTAAGCATTGCACCAGTAATCCAAGCGAAATGACTATAAGATAGTCCCCATGGAAGAAGTAGACGGTAACAGCTCTTATGTGTAAGTCTGACACTTTTATGCTCTAAACTTGTGAGCTAATGCATAGAAATACGTTACAAGTTAAAGGGAGTTTGTGAGATGCCTCACATTCCTCCTCCTCCCCCCACAGATTAGTGTTTGTAATTATGTATTCTCTTCTCTATTCATCCATTGAACCCAGAGGAGATCCTGTAAAGTAATACTATGCTTCATTTTATGTGTTCAGAAGACATTTCTACGTGACTGTGAGAAATAAATTGGTCCAAGGAGGCTTGGTATCATTAAAAAGCTCTGTGATTATTCTTTTCCATTAGCCTAGCCTTACAGTGGGAAGGAACTTTGGTGTTTGAACTGAGAAGCCTGAATGCAGTGGGAGTGATTGTGCTCCAGGGTAGCAAGGACCAAATGATGGCACTCAGCCCCAAAGGCAAGGAGAGTCTAGTAGTCACTGGACAGGAGTCCAAGCTGCAATCAGAATATCTTGACTCTTGTGTTAATCATGGTATTCCTACAAGTAAACCAACAGGAAACTACTAAATTGTTACTTCATCTCTAAAAGCATAATAATAATAAATAATAAAGTAATAAAGTAATAAGAGTAAGTGAACAAATGTCTTATCTTCCCTAAATCATAAAAACAGGGATTCATAGTCCCTCAGTCAGACTTGAGCTAGGAAACAGACTCCACATCCCTTGAAGGAAGAGGATTGACTTCACTGAAGGAAGAGTAATAGAGTTACTGTTAATTTTTCTTGAGACAACATTTTAACAGATTGTGCATTGGGAAGAAGGAAACAAATTTTTCAGGGAAATCCAGACACTGGCTCTCACTGACACTAATTCCAGGAGGATTCAGAATGTTTCTGTGGTCGGGAACTTGTGGCTCACACCTGTAATCCTAGCTACTCAGGAGGCTAAGCTCCGAGAATAACAGTTCAAGGCCAACCTCAGGTAGAAAAGCCTGTGAAACTCCTATCTCTAGTTCACCAGCAAAAAGTTGGAAGTGGAAATGTGGCTCAAATGGTAGCGTGCCAGCCTTGAGCAAAAGGAGTGCTTGAGGCCCTGAGTTCAAAATCCTAAAGGGGCTTGGAAGTATGGCTCAAGTGGTAAAGTGCCTGCCTAGTAAATGGGGGGCCCTGAATTAAAACTCTAGTATCACACAAATAAAACATGTTTATTATAGAAAATTTAGTAATTAAAAATGTACAAGCCAAGTGTGATAATGTACAACTATAGTCATAGCACTTGAGAGCAGGAGGATCTTGAATTCAAGGCTAGCTTGAGCTATATAGTGAGACCTTATTTCAAAACAGCAGCAAAAAAAGTTAAACATAAAATTTACTGTTACCTACTTCTCTGGAAATAAGTACTATTTTGGCACTTTTTCTTGTATATGCTAATAATATATCTACATTGTAAAACTGTAGCTTCATACCTGCCTTCTGTTCTCATCTCAGTAGAACTCACTAATATCTCTGAATGTTCTCCCACAGGGGGATTGCATCATGCGGCTGCCCGCATTTCAGGTGACAACGTGTACAAACATCTGAAGTATGAAGGTGGGATTCACCGTGTCCAGCGAATCCCTGAGGTGGGGTTGTCCTCCCGGATGCAGCGCATTCACACAGGAACCATGTCAGTTATTGTCCTCCCTCAACCAGATGAGGTAACCTCACCAGCACAACTTGACACCCCTCCTGCAAATGACTACTGTGCTGAGAAGCCCTAGCTTCTAGGAAAACCTCTATTTAGGTACTGATTGTACTTTAGATCTCTAATGAGAAATCTCAGCTCTTCCCTAGGTAAAGTGGTCCCTGTTTATCCTTGACCAAAATGTTTGGGTTCAGTCCCTAGTTCCAAAAGAGAAAAGAAAATATTGAAATAGGGATCTTATCATTCTTTTTTTGGCATTATTTCTTCTCTTTGTCTAGTGGCTTAACACAAAACAAGTTCCATCTATTTGAAACATCTCTATATGAGCTTAATGTTAAAGTATATTTGTCAACTATAGAATTTACGTACATTATCCCTTCTGTTTTAGGTAGATGTGAAAGTAGACTCCAAGGACTTGCGGGTAGATACATTTCGAGCCAGAGGAGCAGGAGGTCAACATGTCAATACCACAGACAGTGCCGTCAGGCTTGTCCACGTCCCCACAGGTAAGCAAGCCACTTTGTTTCTGTGCTTTTCTTCACGTAAAGCTGCTCAGCATTAGAAGGAAGTAATCCTAATGGTACCTCTTGAGAGAGATGCAGATGGCAAGCACATCTGTTCAGTGAAGCTGCCCAGGTCTGCTAGGGGAGGCAGAGGTAAGCAACAAGAGGGAGCCAGCCCAAATAGAGATGTAACACAGAAGCAAGAGTGGACATGCCCAGGCTGTGAATCTTTTGTTAACTCTGTTCACTAACTGCTAGCTCCATTGTGCTTTGCCGCATAAACATCATTTTAATAGTGGTAATTCTGAGATACTGTGAGTTAGTCTTGCATTAGTTAAGGTGATTTTAAATATACTGTTCTAATAACAGGGACACATTCTGAGAAATGCTTTATTAGTTTTATCATTTTGTGAAAATCATGGCTGACATCACAAGGCAATATAATTTAATGGACCATCATCACATAGCATAGAGTCTTTAAAATGTTACATGGTTAGATATATTGTCTATATTTATATCATTTTCCAGATTTAAAAGATGTTTTCCTTTATGTTACTTTTTCATCAAAAATCATTTTGTATAATTTATTATTTATAATTTTTCCATATAATTCTAAAGTCTTGGCCTAACGGCATGTTTCAAAGTGATAGAGTACTTACCAAGCAAGCTCAAGGCCTTGGGTTCCAACTTTAGTGCCACCAAAATCCAAAAGAAAAAAATAGTTGAATGGTATAATCTTACAACAAAACAAGTCATCTCCTCCATCTTCACCTCTTTTCTTTTTGACCCTTACTTCCCTTTTTCTAGATGCAACCTCCTTAAATTCTTTCAGCTATTTCTTCAGGTAATTACCTTAGTAATAGGAAGATAGTGCTCTCCATATCAATAAATTGTAAAGATATATTGATTTTTCCATATAGATAAGGATTCTAGCTTTCTTATATACCCTTTTTTCCTCTTCTAACTATTTGTATTTTGGTGAAGTTGCTATTCACTACTTTCATAAAATGAACAGCTAAAAGAATACTGTTAAGCCAGGTAGTATACAATGATTTCATTTCTTAGAATTAATACCATATTATTTCCATGTGATTACTCTTTTTTTTTTTTGTCAGTTCTGGGACTTGAATTCAAGGCCTGGATACTGTCCTTGAGCTTTTTGCTCAAAGCTAGCACTCTGCCACTTGAGCTACAGCTCTATTTCTGGTTTTTGGTAGTTAATTGGAGATAAAACTTTTACTTTTATCTTTCCTACCTTGGCTGGCTTTGCATCACTTTCCTCAGGTTTCAGCCTCCTGAGTATCTAGGAGCAGGTATGACTGGTGCCCAGCTTTTCTTGTAATTACTAAGTCTTTACATTGCTTCTTTTTTTTTTTTTTTTGGCCAGCCCTGGGGCTTGGACTCAGGGCCTGAGCACTGTCCCTGGCTTCTTTTTTGCTCAAGGCTAGCACTCTGCCACTTGAGCCACAGCGCCACTTCTGGCCATTTTCTGTATATGTGGTGCTGGGGAATCGAACCCAAGGCCTCATGTATATGAGGCAGGCACTCTTGCCACTAGGCCATATCCCCAGACCCTCCATTGCTTCTAAAAGCTGTATAAAATGAAATCAATCTTTTTCCACAGGACTAGTGCTTTCTGGAGACTCCCTAACACGTCACTCCATCGTATTGGTCCAGACTAGAGTAGTTGCTCTCTGAGGCACATCGCAGAGGAATTTCTTCTCTGTTCTGTTTTGGATCCCCCTGTTTCTTGTGTTCCATATCATCTCTCTTAATTTATTCTCTCATTTAGCAAACCTTGTCTTTAATGGATCTTTAAAAGATATATGAAGCTATTTTTAAAACATCAGCTCATGGGCTGGGGATGTGGCTTAGTGCTAGAGTACTTGCCTAGCATGCAGGAAGCCCTGGGTTTGATTCTTCAGTACCACATAAACAGAAAAGGCCTGAAGTGGCACTGTGGTTCAAGTAGTAGAATACTAGCCTTAAGCAAAAGAAGCTCAGGGACAGTGCCCAGCTCTGAGTTCAAGTCCCAGGACTGGCAAAAAAAAAAAAAATCAGCTCTGTAGTTTTGTGAATGGGAAAGGCTGAGTACTCCTTGAGCAGAACAGAGATAGAGCAACAGTGAGTAGCAGTGGCACCACTGCATAGATACCTGGACAGTTGAGAAAAGAGAGAATAAGCTCAGGGAATAAAAGTAAATGTAACTGCTTTCAGCCTTCTCATGTGAAATAGCCCATTTAGATGCTAGAGTCTAAAGTGTACAAATCTAAAATGTCTTATCTTCTGTGATCTTGTCCTAATTAATGTTTCTCATTCAAGATGTTCCTTCATTCTACCCTAATTTGGCCTGTGGCAGCTGCACTTTACCTCTAATCCTGTTGTTTTTTTCAGGGATAGTAGTAGAGTGCCAACAGGAACGATCACAGCTAAAAAATAAAGAAATCGCATTGCGCATGTTGAGAGCTAGACTCTATCAACAAATTATTGAGAAAGAAAAGTGTCAACAACGAAGTGCTAGAAAACTGCAGGTAAGATTTAGTGTAACAATGTAACAATTTAAAAGCATAAAACCGTCATTGTTTTATATAGAAAATATAGTGCTTTTTCCTCACACAAATGAAAACATCTGGGTACTAGTGGCTTATGTCTGTAAGCTTAGCTACTTAGGAGACTACAACCTGGAGGACTGAAGTATGAAGCTCTATAAACTGGTGGTATTGCTGGGTTTTTTGTTTTTTGTTTTGTTTTGAGCGGAGCTAAGAATTGAACTCAGGGCCTTGTACGTGCTGAATATGTGCTGTACCACTAAGCCACATCTCCAGCCCCAAACTACCTAGTGCTCTTACCATTAAGTTCTTCCTGCCTTTGTCTTTGTATATAAGACCTTTAGAAAACCTTGAAACTGTTAGAAAAGCTGCTTAGTTTTGACATTGTGAGAAAGGTATGAATTACTTTTTTATCATTGTTGATTTGATTTGGACAGGTGGGAACAAGAGCCCAGTCAGAAAGAATCAGGACATATAATTTCACCCAGGATAGAGTCACTGACCACAGGATATCATTTGAAGTTCGTGACATTAAGGTAATACTACTGTGCTTTATGTATCTTCGCTTTAGGAGGAAGTAAAATAAAAATCTACACAATTAAGTCTGAGATATTACACATGCTGTTTAAAATCATTAAGCTAATTTATGTTAACATCTTAAAATTTATAAACATGTCAGGTCATCAGTGGCTCATATCTTAGCTATTGAAGAGTCTGAGATCTGAGGATAGCACTTCAAAGCCAGTCCAAATAGGAAAGTTTGTAAGACTCTTATCTCCAATTAACTAGCAAAAGGCCCTAATGGAACTATGGCTCAAGTGGTAGACCACTAGCCTTGAGCAAAAATGCTAAAGGACAGCACCCACGCCTTGAGTTCAAGTCCCAGTATTGACATTTAAAAATTGTAAACATTCTTATTAGTTTGCTAAGAGATATGATTTTATGCCAATTTGAAATAGTTATCATGTAAATTCCAAATTCTTTGTTACATAATAACAATGTATTAACACACACTGATTACTCATATACATATATTTTTGGATAGCAAGTTGACACAAATTTAGTAACTTAGAACAATCAATACCATGCACTCTTAGAATTTTCTTTCGTGGTTCTAGAATCTGAACTCAGGGCATCACACCTGCTAGGTAAAGGCTTTATCCCTGAGCTTTGCCCCAACCCTACCTCATGATTTGCATGGGCCAGAAATCCAGGCATAAGTGAGTTATTCTCATCTTGCTGGAATCTTCATACTTTTCTGGAGATGAGGATTTGTTTTCCACATTCCTACTTGTCAGAATTCCATGGTCTTGAGTTGTAGGACTGAAGCCCCCATCCATGCTCCTGCTGGCAGTCAGCTTATGGCTGCTCTCAGATCAACTGCCAGAAGTTGCTTTCCAAGTGTTTGCTCCAATACTCTCTCCCCGCTTTGCATTTCTTCTTGCATCACTGGCTAAAGCCATTTTAAGGGCTCACCTGACTAGGCCAAGCCCATCAGGATAATGTTTTTTGTTTGTTTTTACTTAGCTCAAGGTGAACTGGTTCTAGGCACCAGTGGCTCATGTCTATCTATAATCCTAGCTGCTCAGGAGACAGATCTCAGGGTCACAGTTTGAAACCAGACCACACAGGAAAGTTTATGAGACTCTTATCTCCTATTAACCAACAAAAAGCTCAAAGTGGTGATGTGACTCAGTGATAGAATGCTAGCCTTGAGTGGAAAAGCCGGCATCTTTAAATTCTACATATCACAATGTGTATTCATTAGATTGAGGTGTTATAACTATACTATTAAAGGAAAACCCTGGGTCTGGGAATGTGGCTTAGTGGCAGAGTGCTTGTCTAGCATGCATGAAGCCCTAGGTTCAAATTCCTTAGCACCACGTAAACAGAAAAAGCCAGAAATGGCACTGTGGCTCAGGAGGTAGTCTGCTATCCTTGAGCAAAAAAGAAGCCAGGGACAGTGCTCAGGCCCTGAATCCCAAGCCCCAGGACTGGCAAAAAAGTTAATTAATTAATTAATAAAGGAAAACCCTGTCAAGATTATTTGAACACAGGCTGGGAATATGGCCTAGTGGTAGAGAGCTTGCCTTGCATACATGATTCCTCAGCACCACATATATAGAAAACGGCCAGAAGTGGCACTGTGGCTCAAGTGGTAGAGTGCTAGGGACAGTGCTCAGGCCCTAGTCCAAGCCCCAGGACTGGTTAAAAAAAAATTATTTGAACACTAGACATCTAAATCCCACCTAACACTAACAACACATTAATCAGAGAGCATGGAAAACTTCCCTTGTGCAACCACTAAATGGGTTTCCCTGACCTGTTTCTCAGAAAGTACAGTGTGGGGGGCTGGGGATATAGCCTAGTGGCAAGAGTGCCTGCCTCGGAAACACGAGGCCCTAGGTTTGATTCCCCAGCACCACATATACAGAAAACGGCCAGAAGCGGTGCTGTGGCTCAAGTGGCAGAGTGCTAGCCTTGAGCGGGAAGAAGCCAGGGACAGTGCTCAGGCCCTGAGTCCAAGGCCCAGGACTGGCCCCCCTCCCCCCCCCCCAAAAAAAGAAAGTACAATGTGGGAAAAACAAAAGATAGAATGTTTACATATACATATTTTGGTTTATGTGATATATAAGGCTTCTTTCCTTTGTTTCACTTTGGTTTTCTACTCAAAATTAAAGTTCTGATTTTACAAAGGAGACATCTCTGTTTTTAATGTTGACAGATTCCTGTGTATCTTACGCCAGTTCCTAAAATCAGCAGGATGTGGCAGTGTTGCAAAGGTGCATAGCACAGCTGTGTTGAAAAGGAGAAGTATTTGCTAACTTCCCTTTCCTAAGGAAACATGAAGTATTAACCAAACATATTCGGCCACATTGATCAGATTACAGCGTATTTTTTCCTGTTGTTTTGCTTGTAATGATCATCGGTATTATAAATGGTCATACCTTCCCTTATGCTGGTAATGGGGCTTTGGTTTAAGGCCTAGAGCTTTTATCTTTGGGCTTTTTTGCTCAAAGCTAGTTTTCTACCACTTGAACTACACCTTCATTTCTAGCTCTTTACTGATTAACTGGAGAGACTACTCGGCGTGGCTTCAATCCCTGATCCTCATATCTCTGAGATATGAGTAGCTAAAATTATAGGCATGGGCTACCAGTGCCCAGCTGACCATTAATATGATTGACTGATTGATTGATTTTTTTGCTGGTTCTGGGGCTTGAACTCAGAGCCTGGGCAATTCTCTGAGCCTCTTTGGGCTCAACACTGGCATTCTACCACTTGAGCCTTGGCATCACTTCTGGCTTTTTCTGAGTAGTTTTTTGAAGATAGGAGTCTCATGGAGTTTTCTGCCTGGGCTGGCTTCAAACTGCAATCCTCAGATCTCAGCCTCCCAAGAAGCTATGTTACATGTTACATGTATGAGCCACCAGTGCCCAGCAACTGAAAGTTTTTACCCAATAAACATCAGAGAGAAGTGTTAAACTAGGTCAACACCTCCTGTATGGAGATTTAACAGTTGTTAACATTTTTTCTATATTTCACTTATCTTTTTCCCTCACATTTCTTTCTCTATAAAGTCTGTGCTGCTTTTGAGCCATTTCAAAGCAATTTCATAGGACATTTAGATTTTTAAGTCACTGTTTTTTGTTGTTGTTGTTGTTGTTTTGCCAGTCTTGGGCCTTGCTCCGGGTCTGAGGACTGTCCCTGGCTTCTTTTTGCTCAAGGCTAGCACTCTGCCACTTGAGCCACAGCACCACTTCTGGCCGTTTTCTATATATGTGGTGCTGGGGAATCAAACCCAGGGCTTCATGTATACAAGGCAAGCACTCTTGCCACTAGGCCATATTCCCAGCCCCTCACTGTTTTTCTAATTTTAGAAAAAGTAGTAGAGTGCTTACCTAGCATGTGCAAGAGAGCGCTAGAGAGAAGCTATCATAAAATATTTACAGATTCAGTTTGGAAGCTTGGCACAAGAAGGATGAGCTGGAATGGCCTAAGGAGACCTTCTCCGAACCACATCCAGAGAATGTGAAGAAGCAGTGCACACATTCATGTGGCACAGCTGCAGGAATGAGGCATTTATGTGTGTGCGTGTGTGCATGCCCATGTGATAGACGGAGTACTGGGGTGCTTGAACTCGGGATAGGAACTTGTCTTTTAGCTTTTTTGCTCAAGCACTCTACCACTTAAACCACAGCTCCATTTCTAGCTTTGTGTTGGTAATTGGAGATAAGGATCTCACAGACTTATGTGCCCTAGCTGGCTTCAAACTGAGATCCTTCTAGCTACTCAGGAGGCTACTCAGGTGGCCCTGCCCCAGTGGCTTCTCAGCCTGTCATTAGACTGTACATCTTAAAGTTTCCACCACTTTCCGTAATACTGAAGACCAAGCCCTTATGACATGGGCCTTTGGTGGACATTCCAGATATAAACTGTAGCATCAGGCTTATACTAACTTTCTCTTTTATCAGGAATTTTTATGTGGTGAGAAATGCTTGGATCAGCTAATTCAGAGATTGCTTCAATATGCAGATGAAGAAGCCATTGTTGAACTTTTGGACGAAAACCTTAGATCAGCATAATAAATGTGCTTTATTTATTTTTATTTGCTTGTTTCTTATATAAATGGAATGAACTTATATCAAGCATGGAAATGTTTTATGGCTATTCATAAAGTACAGCTATAAGTACACAATTCTTAAGGGGCTGTTTTTTTTGCAAATCACAAACACTTCTTGGCTTGTGGGAATTAACTTTCAATAAACAGTCTAACTCTCCAAGTAGAAAATAAGCTTGTGACATTCGAAAGAAAACAATCTAACAATTGTGTGTAATTTAAGAAGGGTTTTTGTTTTTCTTTTTGCATTTGTTCTCTTTTATGCATCTTTAACCACAGATGAATATTTTTTAACTACTGCCATAAGAAGTGTGGCAAAATTTAGTAACATAAGATTTATAAAGGGCTGGGAATGCAGCTCAGTGGTAGACTGTTGCCTCACATGCTTAATACCCCGAGTTCAATTCCCAGGAACACAAATAATTTTTAATAAAAGATTTACACACTTATTTGCAAACTCCTTATAAGACAAAGCACAGCTATATGGGATATCACTACTACAGAGATGTGATGAGTTGGAATGTTTTAACCAGCACAGATCTAGAGGGAAAAAAAGGCTTTATGACAACTATCCTCACAGTGCTTTCCTAGAAAAGAATTTCACACATTTTATACTGCCAACGATTATAAAAAAGGCTTCTCCAAAAAGAATTATAATTTCTAGTACTTGAAATGCACAGGTCTGGAGTACAGTCATTGGATTTTTCAATTGTATTCATTGGTAACCACCTGCCCAAACAAGAAGAAAACATTTGCTTCACCCCTCAAAATTTCATGTTGCTTTCCTATCATTCCAGCAATCTACCATCTCTTCACCCCTCACCCAGCTGTCATGATTTTTAATTTTTTTATAATGATAAGGTATGAGCCTTTATTTGGTATGAGTACTGTTTTTTGTTGTTGTTGTTTTGTTTTGTTTTGGCCAGTCCTGGGGCTTGGACTCAGGGCCTGAGCACTGTCCCTGGCTTCTTTTTGCTCAAGGTTAGCACTCTGCCACTTGAGCCACAGCGCCACTTCTGGTCGTTTTCTGTATATGTGGTGCTGAGGAATCGAACCCAGGGCTTCATGTATACTCTTGCTACTAGGCCATATCCCAGCCCCGATTTTTAAAATTTTTATTGTTAATAAAAGGGATGTACAGAGGGGTCACTGTTTCATAAGTCAGGTAATGAGCACATTTCTTTTTAGACAATGTCACCCCTTCCTTCGTTCTTTCCATTTTTCCCCTCCTATCCCTGCCCACAGTTGTATAGTTCATTTTCAATATAGTGTCTACTGAATACCACTGCTGCATTTGTTTAATCTTTGTTCCTCTGTTTCTATGCCCCCCAGTCACTTTTAGTCACCCAAACTTATTTCCATATGAAGTTTTGCAACTTGATATAGTTGTCATCTAGGATGAACTGGCATGCTTAATAAAAATTAGAGAACTTGAAAACACCCATAATACGATCGGAGTGAAAATATTCTTGCTTCCCAGAGATAAAATTTTGATTAGTTGAGAAAACTAAACCATAGATCTTTGTGGTACTTGATGGTATCCATGATGGCTCTTTTCTAGTTCTTTAACTTAGTCGTTCTAAGGCTTTATAATGGTCCTATACATCACATTGGGAATATTGTTAATGGTTTTTAAGATGCCAGCAAATTTAAAATTAAGTTGTAGAAATGTTCACGATTATTATTAACACAGTTTCAAATTAGTAGACGCTCATTTTTTACATTTTCAGAAGAAAGCTGACAATTGCTTTAAATCTGAGCACACTATTCTAGTAAAAACTATCAAAGCAACCTCTGTAAAATTCACTAATTATCCTCACACACATAGCTGAAGTACTGTCATCCCCTTTCTAAGAAAATTATAGTTTACAGGCTGAAGTAACCTGATCAATGAATGATAAACGGTTTCAAAGCCCAAGCTCTTTCATCATCAAAGGGAGAGGGGGAGGGGATTAAGCCCTTGACTGGAAACCTAGCAACGTAACTCGAACTACAACTCCCGAAATACAAAGCGGCACCCGTCCCACCGGTCTTGGCTAGGAAGTGCAAAGGATCCCATCGTTCCTCTCGGCGCGAAAGTCACTCTGGGAGCGGTAGTTCGTCCGGGCGCCTACCGGTTTCGCCAGCGCGGCAGCGGGCGGCTCGAGGCGGTAGCCAGCGGTCGTGTGAGGGCAAGCTGAGTCGGAGAAAGGGCGCGGAACGTAAACGGTGAGTCAGGCACAGGCTGCGCGATAAAGGGAGGCGGTACCGCGACGAAGGGCCGACTTAAGACAAGCGCTCGGTTCCGCGGTCTATTCCGGGACGACGCCGAGGGAAGGTGAGAGGAGCCGGTTGCCCGTCGCCGCCGCCGCCGCCGCGCTCGCCCTCGCCCTCCGCGCCCCGCCGCCGCCATCTCCAGCATGCAGGCCCGGGAAGACGCCCCGCGCTCCCGCCGCCTCGCCAGCCCCCGCGGCGGGAGGCGGCCCAAGAGGATCTCCAAGCCCTCGGTGTCGGCCTTCTTCACGGGCCCCGAGGAGCTGAAGGACACGGCGCACTCGGCCGCCCTGCTGGCTCAGCTCAAGGCCTTCTACGACGCGCAGCTGCTGTGCGACGTGACCATCGAGGTGGTGACGCCCGGCAGCGGGCCCGGCACCGGCCGCCTCTTCTCCTGCAACCGCAACGTGCTGGCCGCCGCCTGCCCCTACTTCAAGAGCATGTTCACGGGCGGCATGTACGAGAGCCAGCAGGCCAGCGTGACCATCCACGACGTGGACGCCGAGTCGTTCGAGGTGCTGGTGGACTACTGCTACACGGGCCGCGTGTCCCTCAGCGAGGCCAACGTGCAGCGGCTGTACGCCGCCTCCGACATGCTGCAGCTGGAGTACGTGCGCGAGGCCTGCGCCTCCTTCCTGGCCCGCCGCCTCGACCTGGCCAACTGCACCCCCATCCTCAAGTTCGCCGACGCCTTCGACCATCACAAGCTGCGGGCCCAGGCCCAGTCCTTCATCGCGCACAACTTCAAGCAGCTGAGCCGCATGGGTGCCGTCCGCGAGGAGACGCTGGCCGATCTCACCCTGGCCCAGCTGCTGGCCGTCCTGCGCCTGGATAGCCTGGACATCGAGAGCGAGCGGACCGTTTGTCACGTGGCCGTGCAGTGGCTGGAGGCTGCCCCCAAGGAGCGAGGTCCCAGCGCTGCCGAGGTCTTGAAGTGTGTGCGCTGGGCACACTTCACCGAAGAGGACCGGGACTACCTGGAAGGGCTGCTGACCAAGCCCATTGTGAAGAAGTACTGCCTGGACCTTATTGAAGGGGCCCTCCAGATGCGCTATGGGGATATGTTGTACAAGTCTCTGGGGTCAAAGCCAAACAGCAGTGGAGGCAGCAGTAGTAGCAGCAGCAGCAGCAACAGCTCTGCTGTATCTGTGGCAGAAAAGCCACCCCAGAGGCTGGGAATGTGTGCCAAGGAGATGGTGATCTTTTTTGGTCACCCCAGGGATCCCTTTCTCTGCTATGACCCATACTCCGGTGACATTTACACGATGCCTTCACCTTTGACTAGCTCGGCACACACTAAGACTATCACATCCTCGGCTGTATGTGTCTCTCCAGATCATGACATCTATCTAGCTGCCCAGCCCAGGAAAGATCTCTGGGTGTATAAACCAGCCCAAAATAGTTGGCAGCAACTGGCAGACCGCCTGCTGTGTCGTGAGGGCATGGATGTGGCCTATCTGAATGGCTACATTTACATTTTGGGTGGACGAGACCCTGTTACTGGAGTCAAATTGAAGGAAGTGGAATGCTACAGTGTTCAGAGAAATCAGTGGGCATTGGTGGCTCCTGTACCCCACTCATTTTATTCCTTTGAACTAATAGTAGTTCAGAACTATCTTTATGCTGTCAACAGTAAGCGCATGCTCTGCTATGATCCCAGCCATAATATGTGGCTAAACTGTGCATCTCTTAAGCGAAGTGATTTTCAGGAAGCCTGTGTCTTTAAAGATGAGATCTATTGTATCTGTGACATCCCAGTCATGAAGGTCTACAACCCAGCTAGAGGAGAATGGAGACGGATTAGTAACATTCCCTTAGACTCAGAGACTCACAACTACCAAATCGTCAATCACGACCAAAAGTTGCTGCTCATCACTTCTACCACCCCACAATGGAAAAAGAACCGTGTGACAGTGTATGAGTATGATACTAGGGAAGACCAGTGGATTAATATAGGTACCATGTTAGGCCTTTTGCAGTTTGACTCTGGCTTTATTTGCCTCTGTGCTCGTGTTTATCCTTCCTGCCTTGAACCTGGGCAAAGTTTCATCACTGAGGAAGATGATGCAAGGAGCGAATCTAGTACTGAGTGGGACTTAGATGGATTCAGTGAGCTGGACTCTGAGTCAGGAAGTTCAAGTTCGTTTTCTGATGATGAAGTCTGGGTGCAGGTAGCACCTCAGCGAAATGCACCAGATCAGCAGGGTTCTTTGTAAATATTTTGAAAAACTAAGATGTTTCTTTTACTATGTGGAATGTATCTTTAAAAGATACCATTTTTCCTGGAAAAGTTGATTAGGATTACAAATTTGGTTTAGAAAGGGTAATTATTTGAAACACTGCAAAATGTAAAGTCCCTGAAACCAACTATTTAATTTTCTGTACTAAAAATCCAGAATTAAAATTTGCAAATGTGAATTACATAATTTGTTAGGATACTTGGGATTTTTTTGTTTTGATTTAGTATATTTATATTTTGTTATCCTAATTTAGTTTTAACTTAATTCCTTGGTATTTTATTTGTTTTACTGAATTTTTTTCTTTGATTTATAGAAAAACTGTACTGAAAATTGGTTGGATTTTGAAGGTATATATTTTCCTTCAGAATAATGAAAGTAGTAGATTTACACTTTTAGTATTCTAAGTTAAATATAGTTAAAAGTTTAGTTTCCTTTCAGCAAAGAAACAACTGTGCATAGGTATTAAGGTTACTCGATTACATTTTTGATAATGTCTAGAATGGTCTGGCCTTAGAAGGTACAGAAATTTTTTTTATAAATCAGGATTCTACTGTCTAAAGAACTTCAGCTTTTATTTTGGAATTAAAAAAATTCATATTTGTGAACTGACCAGTTTCTACCTTGAAAATAAGTCTGTTCTGTTAGTGTCACCAAATACTTAAGTACCCTTCTAGACCAAAAGGTAACTTGTTTTGTAAATTCATATTTTTTATCTAGTATATGCTTTGTTGCCTCAAGGAAAACCCCTCTTTTTTCCCCCAGAGATATGTGAGTAATGTAAATTTCTATCCATTGGTCATGCCTTGTCCTAAAAAGTTTGTTTGCCTCCCTAAAACATTTTGGCTGTATAGTTTTAGTGTTCCAACTGGAGGATTCCTCAGCAGGGGAACTGACTTATTCTTTACTGTTTTTGTGAGGTAATATTGGGTTTAAAAGTATGTATAAGCTAAAAACCGTATTTTACTGAGAATGAGTGATTACAGTGTTTATCAATTCTCAAACCAAGTGCCAGCAGTGAACTTGAAAACTTTAAGCTGTGTATAGAAAAGTTTTGTGTAATCAAATACTGTCAGTTTTGTAAGTCAACGTAAATGTTCCTGATTATAAGCTTGAAGGTATTTTTGTATTAAAAGTTGACAACAGTTAAGAACATAAGTGGATGATGGCATTTGGAGCCAATAGTGAAAGTATGTTTACTTGGAACTATTTCTGTAAGTAGTGTTATTCATGTTTATTTTATTATGGTATTTATGTCTATTTTGTGTTTTTCTGTGAACTATACAAGTCTTTGTTTCTGTCACCATATATAAGGAAAAGTCCAGAAGTAAGAGCATATCACTCCAAACTGACATTGTTAAATACAGGAACATAATAGGTGCTTATCTTTGAAGGTTTATTAATATATATGGTGGTCACACTACAAACACATAGTAAATGGTGTACATATAGAAATGTTTATGATGTAAAGTTTTCTATCTTCTCTTAGAATTACCTTCCTGAGTTTTGTTCATTAACTTGCTAAATTAATCCTCAGAGTTTCTTTAGTGAAAGAATGCAAATATATCTTACTCTCTGGTAGAGGACAGAGTCTGGTCTGGAATAGGGAAGTGAATTTTTGGCTGGAAAAACAAAGGAAAGATAAAAGATAAACAAGACATTCCACAAGTAATCTTTTTTCCGTCATTTTGATGGCTGTTTGAAGAATCTACATGTCATTTGGTTTAATGTTATTTCTATAGAAATAAGATGCCTGCCCTACCCAGCAATATATGTTCTGTCAAAAGAGTGAGTATGCTATAGTGGCTTCAGGCCAAATTTTGTTCTGCTTGATACCAGTAATTTTGTAAGCACTATTCTTCACATGGAAAATTATTTCTTAATGGTATTATTTTGGGGCCAACATTTTCTTAACCATTAACTTCCATTGATAACTTGGTTCTAAAAGGTTGAAACATGACAACGCTTATCTCTACCACATTATCCATCTGCACAATTAATGTCCATCTGCACAATTAACGTCTGCTACTGATGTGTAAAGGAGACATTCTCCACTTTGTCATTTCTCAACCTTTGCATTGAAGCTTTTACTAAATAATACTAAAATCTTGATTTACAATGAGTTTTTCTTGGGAAGGATTTTGGTTTTGTAACATTTGTGAGCTAGAGAGTAGTTGTTAGCTATTTTGTAGATAAGTGATTTGTACATGGTTAGTTACAAATAAAGCTGATATTAAACTCCAGGCTTCTTGACTCCTAATAATATTGAAATCCTTTCTTGATGAGGAATCTTCAGCTTTCCAACATCTTTTTTTTTTTTTTTTTTTTTTTTGGCCAGTCCTGGGCCTTGGACTCAGGGCCTGAGCACTGTCCCTGGCTTTTTCCCACTCAAGGCTAGCACTCTGCCACTTGAGCCACAGCGCCACTTCTGGCCATTTTCTGTATATGTGGTGCTGGGGAATCGAACCTAGGGCCTCGTGTATCCGAGGCAGGCACTCTTGCCACTAGGCTATATCCCCAGCCCCTCAACATCTTTTAATAAATGTCATTTCAGGACCACCATTAGTAGGACTTCTAATTGCCTTAATCCTTTGTAGTTAGTGCCTATACTTTGAAGTACTGGAAACTTAAATTATTTTGTGTGTGTGTGTGCATGCATGCTAATTCTGGTGCTTGAACTCAGGGCTTCAATTTAGCCCTTTTGCTCTTGGCTTGGTGCTGTACCATTTGAACCTCCAAGTGAGTCAATAGGGAGTCTCCCAGACTTTACTTCCCAGGTTGTTGGCTTTGAGCTTCAAAGTAGGATTACACCATGAGCCTAACTTTAAATTCAAATGATAAGGGGAATAGTAGTTCAATTCCAGCACTTAGGAGGCTTTAACAAGAGGCTCCTGAGTTTGAGGCCAGCTTCCAGGCTACATAATAAGACCCAGTCTCAAAAAAAAAGTATCAATTTTCAGAAGGATAGAATTTGGTTTTGCAAACAAATGGTTAGGATAGCTCTAGTTCAACAGTACTTTTTTCTGTCTTGGTATCTGAATAATAGGAAATATGATTATAGCTTTTGAATCATTCCCCAAGAAAATGTACACGTTAATATTTTGGTAATTTTAAGATTATAACAACACCCGAAGTTCAAACATTCCTGATAAGAACACTTACGACAGGATCCGAAGAGCACCTCTATAATTTAAAATTTGCATTTTTCACAAGATAACATTGCTCAAATGTTTTAGACAATGAGCACCATTATGTCATTCCTAAAACAGCTAAAGAAATGTACTTCCACCGTCAAAAAGATGTGTGAGGGGCTGGGAATATGGCCTACTGGCAAGAGTGCTTGCCTCATACATGAAGCCCTGGGTTTGATTCTCCAGCACTGTATGTATAGAAAACAGCCAGAAGTGGCGCTGTGTCTCAAGTGGCAGAGTGCTAGCCTTGAGCAAAGAAAAGCCAAGGACAGTCAGTGCTCAAGCCCTGAGTCCAAGGCCCAGGACTGGCCAAAAAAAAAAAATGAATTAATGACAAACTCAGAACAAAGACAAAGTTAACATTTTTGAAAATCAAATTTCATAAAGATATTTGTTACCAAATGATTATGAAGTAAAGGAAACAAACTGATGAAAAAAATACATTGAACCTGTTGTTAATTTATACCTATAATCCTAGCTAGGAGGGAGGCTGAGATTGGGAGGATCATGGTTCCAGGCCAGCACAGGCAGAAAAGTTCACAAGATTACATCCTAAGTGGAAGAAGCTGGGTGTGGTAGTGGGTGTCTGTCAGCCTTGGTGGGAATCAAAAAGTAGGATCGTGGTCGAGCTTGCACTAGAGGAGCAAACTAGACTTAACCACAGTGTAAAAATGACTGAAGTAGCTTCGTTATGGAGTGCCTGCTTATTTTAGTACTAGGCCCTAAGCTCAAACCCAGTACCATCACCATAAAAAAAAAAAAAAAAAAAGGCCAGGCTTCATAGCACATGCCTGTAATACCAGCACTTAGGTGGCTGAGATAGAAGGACTGAGAGTTTGAGGTTAGCTTGGGCTACCCAAGTGAGTTCAAGGCCAGCTTGACCTATATGGTATGGGGGGAAAATATAGCAAATTTAATATTAGACAAAAATTATAGAAACTATGACTAGCAATTCCACCAGAACTCATTTTTTAGATCTATTGAGATGATTAAATATATGCAAGTTTTCTAACAACTAAAGAAGTTGCCACATCTTAGCATACCAGAGAGACAATAGGTTTTATGTTCTCTTCTTGACTTGCAGCTATTTTGTTAGCCAGATCTATTCCTTCAGTAACTTTGTATACTCAATATGGTCCAAGATGCAAGGCAACTGGGGAACTAATTCTGTTGCATTCTTCTTCCACATCTGAAGTATTTTCTCCTAAGCTGGGAGGAGTAAGAACCTGAGTGTAATCACAGAGAAAGTAGCAAATAGCAAGGGCACTCACTTCAAGGCACAGCCTGATCCCAGGTTTCAACATCTTCAGGGCTTGTTTTATACAACAAAGATAGGAAATGAAGCTTTCTCACACTTTATACATACATACATACATACATACATACATACATACATACATACGGATCTAAGTATGGTCATGTTTACAGAAACTAGTTGTTAGTTTCTTGTACAACTCAAAAGTCCATCATACACAGATAGCTGGTTTTCCTTTTATCCTCAGGTTGTGCTAGTTTATTCCACATGGCTCAAGGTGGCTGCCCTCATATATATCCTGACCATCAGGAAGAAAGAGCGGGCATTACTGTAAGAAAATTGTACTTAAATCGGGACACATAACAATGGCTATATGGAAACTACATAGGATTTAGGAGACATAGTCTTTTCTGACCTGTGTGTAGTTAAAATCAAGGAGTCCTTTAAGATGCTGAGGAAGGATATTGGGATATAAACAGCAGGCTCTGCCACATCATCTGTCAAGGATTTTATCAGAGTGGCATGCCAGGATATGATTATAGGATTCCTAAGACCAGCATTCCACTAGTTTAGAATCCCAATAGAAAGAAGCAGTGTTTTCTAATATATCTGGAAAAACAAAACACACAACAAACTTCCCAAGGACTGTGAACAGCTGAATCTAGTCACTGGGGGGAGGGTGTGGTTCACCTGATAGAGCACTTACCTAGCAAGTAAAAGGCCCTGAGTACCCTCAGTACCACCAATCAATAAGTATAAACTTTAAAAAAAAAATTAAAAACTGGGCTGGGAATGTGGCTTAGAGATAGAGTACTTGTCTAGCATGCATGAAGCCCTGGGTTTGATTCCTCAGTACCACATAAACAGAAAAACCAGAAGTGGTGTTGTGGCTCAAGTGGTAGAATGCTAGCCTTGAGCAAAAAAGCTCAGGGACAGCGTCCAGGCCCTGAGTTCAAGCCCCAGGACTGGCAAAAAAAAATTTAAAATCTTACTTGTAGTAGTTGAAATTAAAAAATGTTGAGGGGCTGGGAATACAGCCTAGTGGCAAGAGAGCTTGCCTCGTATACATGAAGCCCTGGGTTTGATTCCCTAGCACCACATATATAGAAAATGGCCAGAAGTGGTGCTGTGCCTCAAGAGGCAGAGTGCTAGCCTTGAGCAAAAAGAAGCCAGGGACAGTGCTCAGGCCCTGAGTCCAAGCCCCAGGACTGGCAAAAAATAAAATAATAAAAAAGGTTGAGGAAAAAATGGTAAGTTAGCTGGGCACTGGTGGTGGCTCATGCCTGTAATCCTAGCTACTCAGGAGACAGATCTGAGGATCTTGTTCAAAGCCAGCATAGGCAAGAAAGTCTTTGAGACTCCTATCTCCAATTAACTACCAAAGAGCCAAATGGAAGTGTGGCTCAAGCGGTAGGCTGTTAGCCTTGAGCACAAAAGCTTAGGAACAGCATTCAAGCCCCAGGATTGTCTTGTCTCCCAAAAAGAGCTCCTTCTGAATGTTTAAGAGTATAAAACTGCAGAGTATGATCCAATTTAAAGAGATGTTATTGTCAAGACAGATATGTTATGATCTTCAATAGAGACAGCAGTTTGGGATTTGATGAGGCAGGAACAGATATGTGAGGTGAAACAGATGTGGAATTGCAGTTGTATGTTTGGAGATGAATGCACTGTAGTGAGCATGAGAAAGGAAGGACTATGAACTTCCTTCCCAAATTCCTTGCCTGGAAGTTACATTGCTTTGGGTATAGGCCAAGTCTGTACACCAATAAAGTCCTAAAATATGACAAACTTTTTTTCTCTATATTCAATCCTGAAATGACCAGTCAAGTGCTGGCAGAGTAGTAATTTTATTCAGGAGATCAGTCATGGGCCCAGATTCTTCCATTGCTTTTCTTCTCAACCCCTAATGAGTCATAGGCAAAGTACATTCAGCAAAACTCTGTGTATTTCAGCCTGGAGAAAAATGAAAAGAAAGGAAGTAGAGTACCAAGAAATTACTTTTTAAAGGACATCTTAAAGGACATGGCATTTTAAAGGACATCACCATTTTCCCCCATGGGGAAAAGTAATCATATCACCATATTGAACGGCAAGGCTAACTAGGAAGTATTGTTACTAGTGGGGTAACTGGATAGCTAAAGCTCAAGAGGCTCTATTTCTAAATAAATGTTAATATACTAGTATATTCAAATGCAGACAATTCACAACACCATGCAGGTTTTATGGCTATGGTGGTTATTTCAAATCTCCCAACAATCTTCCACAAAGAATTCACAATAAAAAGTTAAATTTAATAACATGCTAAATGATGATGTTGCACATACTAATGTACCTCTAACACTCATTTAATTGTTGTGAACGAACCGTGTCAGAGACACACTGGTATCTTTCTACAATGTTAGAGTTTACTGAATGACAACACAAGCTATGTCAATTTCATTGACAATCAGTTTGCAAGTACTGCACCTCCTTTGTTCCAAGAAGATAAATCTTTTATTTCGATCTTCATCACAAAAATTCTCAAACCAAACATTACACTTCACAATTTTGTCTAGGTTACAAAATGGCTAAGAGTGGAAGTCATTGAGTTTAAAGAGGGTTTGCTAAAGGCAAGAGCAGAGAGCTGATAGAGATGCATATAGAATCAGTGGAGGGAACTACATATTAACATTATAACCCAGTTCCTGAACTGTTGTGGCCATATGGCTGTCAAAGCTAATGCTTGTTCCAGGACTAAGTGGATGAGTTGGGAGTCTAAGCAGATTTGTAGCAGACATTTTTAGTGTCCCACAAAACATTCCTTTGGTCCCTTTCTGAATTACTGCATCTGTGGTGGGTACTTCCCCATCAAGCTAACAAGATCACTTCATTCTGCTTTTCTACATCAAAGCTTTCTTAAAAGATTCATCCTCTTAGGCAATGCTCTTGCAACCCCAGCACAAGAAACAAAGGGGAAGCCAATGTCTCCAAGGCAGTCTTTAAGCAAGAAAAGGTAAGAATTGACTTGCAAAATTGAGAAAGAGAATACAAAATATACCTTATCTAGGTCTTCAAAGTGCTCTGTTAGATTGAATCTCAGTCTTCCACCGAAATGATCAGGAACACACCTTTGTCTCTTACTCTCCACCATGTCACATCTCAGAAACTGAAATTGACAGTTATAGGGTTGTTAATGGTATTTTGCAAAGAAGTTTGAATCCAAACAAATGTCTGGGGAAGAAGCTGTTTCAAGGGGCTTAGCAGGAGTGCAATGAAGCTTTCCTTTGCTACATTCCAAAGGGATTACTCTATCTCCTAAGGGCAAATTCGAGCCTTATAAACAGAACGAATGGAGTTATGACATGATAATTATTTTTCTTTTTATTGGCACTACTGGGAATTGATCTCCGAGCCTCACACTTACAGGCAGGTGTTCTACCGCTTCATGCCTCCAGCACCTTTTTCCCTTGGTTACTTTGCTTAAAGCCAGGACCCTACCTCTTGAACTACAATTCCATTTCCAGCTCACGGACTCACAAATCTCAGCCTCCGGAGGAACTAGAAAATGGATGGCATATAGTCTTGCTTTGTTATCTTTGTCTTTATTAATTGAGTGCCTAAGACTTGGTGCTCTACCACTTTCTTGAGCCACACCTCCTCCACACCCAACATTTTTTTTTGTTTGTTTCCTGTTTAATTACAGGTAAGAGTCTCTGGGATTTGCCTACCTGGTCTGACAATGATCCTCAGCTCTCAGTCCCCTGCGTAATTAGGATTACAGCACCACTAACACCACCACAGAACCACTAGCACCTGTCTCCCTCCTATAAAAGAGGTTGATTATCTCTCCAAATCTTATAATCAAAACCATAACAAGATACTAGTTCACATTCATGTGGATGGCTATAATAAAAATGAAAACAAAAAAGAAATCAAGCCAGGCAGTGGCTAGTGCCACTACTTAGGAGGCTGAGATGGATCAAGAAAGGGGCGGGGGCGTGGGGATGAGGGAGGATGTAACAAACAGTACAAGAAATGTATCCAATGCCTAATGTATGAAACTGTAACCTCTCTGTACATCAGTTTAACAAAAAAAAAAAAAAAAAGAGGATCAAGAAGATCAAGAGGATCGTGGTTCAAAGCCAGCCTGGGCAAGATATTGTGTGAGACTCTTGTTTCCAATTAATTACCAAAAAGCTGGAAGTGGAGTTATGGATCAAGTCGTAAAGTGCTAGCCTTGAGCAAAAAAACTAAGGGATAGTACCTAGGCCCTGACTTCAAGCCCCAGGACTTGTGTGCACCAGCCCCAGGCTGGTGTGCAGGTGTGAGCACTTGTGCAGGGACACACACACACAATCATAAGGGTTTTCCAGATGTGAAAAAGCTCTACTTATGTGGCCTGCTGATATTAAGGTAAAATGGTATGACTGCTTTGGAAAACAGTGTAAAGTTCTCAAACAGTTAAATAGAACATCAATATTTGATTACAATTAGGAGAACTGAAAACATATGTCCAGAAAAAAAATGTTCATAGCAGCTTTACCCATAACTGATAATAAAAGAAAACTTATCTTCCATCATCTGCCAAATGGATGAATGAAAGATCAATGTTAGTGCAATGGAACCTTATTTTGCCATAAAAATGAATATTTTGACACGCACTAAAGAAACCACAAACAGACACATCTCACAAATATGAAATATCCAGAATAGATCAGTCCTTAGAAGAAAGGTATGTGGTTGTCAAGGACAGGGTAAGGTGGTAGGTGGAGGCTTAGGTGGAAATGAAGAGTGATTGCTAATAAGTATGACATTTCTTTGGTTGCTAACATTTTGGGGTTAGCATTGATCTTTGTACAACTGTCTAAATAGTATAGATACCCTATTATGGGCTTGATGTGAGGTGTTCTCACAGAAGTCATCTGTTTTGGAGGCTCTGTTCCAAGATAGTGGCACTATTGAAATGTGAGTGGAACAGGAAGACACTTATATCATCAATCCATTGATGAGTTCAGAGCTGAATGGAGTGGGGGTGCTAATTGGAGGAATTAGGTCACCGGGGGTGAGCCCTGAAGGGTATTTCTTGTTCTAGCCTGTTGCTCTTGTTCTTTTTGCCTTGTGTCTACTGTGAGGTTGAGTCACTTTGCGGTACTACTTCCCCCATGATGTGCTGCTTCACAACAGAGCCAAGTGGCTACACCTGAACTGTTCAGCCCAAAGCAAGCCTGTATACTGATTTGCTCATATATGTTGTCACCATGACAAAAAGTGACTAACACAATAAACAGATTTTAAAAAAAATTAGAGTATTAAGCTACTCAACTATAAGCCTTAAAATGATATAATATGTAAATTATCTAGCTACTTTGAAAAAGTAGTCCATGTCCTTGTTATTGCTGAATACAATTTCTCAGTAGGCATGTAACCGTTTTTTTTTAATCATTTGAGTTTTTAGTTTGGGCTATGATAAAGCTGTTATGAAATGATCCTCATTGTAAAAGCACACAAATTACTTATTTTCCTGTTGGATCTACCTATGCAAAGGGAATTTGGGGAATCATATATATCAAACTCTTGCAGAAAAAAACTAGTAACATGTGGTAGTCCATTTTTGTTTCTGCAGCTACTTGAGAGGCTGAGGTAGTAAGATTACTTGAATTTGAATCTTTTGAGCTCAAGACCATCCTGTAATCTCAAAATTAGGGAGGTTGAGGCAGGAGGAACTCTTTTAGTTAAAAATTTTATTGTAATTAAATCATTGTACAAAGATGTTAAAATACCATAAATCAGGTTATGAGTACAATGCATCTTGACTAATGTCACCCCTTCCATCGGAAGCAAGGAGGATCTTCAGTGTTAGGCCAGCCTAGTATAGTCTACATAGTTCAGGCAGCCTAGGCTACATAGTGAGACCCTGCCTTAAAAAAAAACAAAATAGGGGCTGGGGATATAGCCTAGTGGCAAGAGTGCCTGCCTCGGATACACGAGGCCCTAGGTTCGATTCCCCAGCACCACATATACAGAAAACGGCCAGAAGCGGCACTGTGGCTCAAGTGGCAGAGTGCTAGCCTTGAGCGGGAAGAAGCCAGGGACAGTGCTCAGGCCCTGAGTCCAAGGCCCAGGACTGGCCAAAAAATAAAAAAATAAAAAATAAATAAAGAAGGAGACAAAACAAGACCTCATCCTTCATTTTATTAAAGGTCATATACCATGAATGCAGGATTTGTCAATCACCATGACTAGTACTCCACTCCAAACACACCCTGTATTAACACATAGCACAGCCTTTCTCTTCTTGTCCAAGAACAGAGTCTATTATTTTCTATTGAGCTCTTTCTTGCATGGTAACATAACTTTTTTCTCTTTATTATTTGTCTCTATCATTACAATGTGCACTGCACTCCATCACAGGCGCAACCAGGTCTGTCTTTTTCTGCAGTTCCTAGCGGAGCCAGGCATGCAGTCAATGCCTATGAAAGATGAAATAAATGGATGTTTTGGGTGCTTATTTGAATTTACATGACAAACACATTTCTATGTCTTATCATTTACTGAGTTCTCCAGCTTTGAGGGAGAGCAATTATATCCTTTTGGGTGTGGGTTGTTATAGCAACCTGCTTGCCTCTGGAGCTACAAGTTAATTCAGATGCAGTGGCTTTTCCCAGAAGACCAAACCAGTATTTTCAATTATGAAATAATGTGCTATTGTAAATCATGCTTCTCAGATGACAGAGAGACACTGAGAGATGTTCTCTCTATATTTTAAGAGGGTGGTAGAGGATTAGGAATGTAAAATTAATGCTGGTCAAAGCAAAACAGCAGTGTGATATGCATCTCCATTCTTAACCCTTGGTTCCCCCAAGTTCTTCGGCCTTTCCACAAGTACCTGTGAATCCTATTCCTTTGCTGTCCATGTTAAGGAAGTGTTAAAAGGTAACTGCTACAAATGCAATTATCCTATTCAGTATACACTATGTGGAAAATAACCTATGTAACTGGTGGGCAAGATGGGAGAGGAAAGCTGGGGGACGTAAAGGAAGGGATGACATTGTCCAATGCCTGACTTAGGAAATGGTAGCCCCTCTGTATAGTAATAACAGTAAATTTTTTAAGCAATTGCTGCAGAACAAATCTGAGGAGCTCTGTTATAGTTTTTCTTTGCCTGTTACCAATTGCTTCAATTTCATGTTAAATTAGCAAATCCTAGTCTTTGTAAGGTACTCTCCCTGAGGGCTACATGCAGATGCGCCCACCTCATTAAGCCTCCACCCAGTTACCTGGGTAACCTGCAGACCCTGAGGCAGTTACCTCCCCTTTCCCTGAGGTCACATCCTAATCCACCTGGCCACACCCCTTGCCCCTGCCCTAGGTATAAGGCAGAGCTGGGTAGGGGTCGCTCTCTCTTTCCATTCTCTCCGACCATGGATCATATTGGCCATAGGCCAGCAGTTCGGTAATAAACTTTCTCTCCTGCCTGAATACCGCGTGGCGTTCTCCTTTACCGGCTACCTACTTTAAAAACCTAACAGTCTTACAAATTGGAAAGGTCCAACATACGGCACTTTCCTCTCCCTTTTCACCTCTCACATCTTTGAATTGTAGGGAATATAACTGAGAATATTTTTATTACACTGGATTAGTGATCAGGGAGAACTCTATCAGTTCAATAAAGCAAGGCTTACCTGAGTTATTCAACCTGTTAGTGTTTAAAAAAAAAAAAGACAGAATGTGGTTGAGCACCAGCGGTTCAGTAGCTCCTCAGGAGGCTGAGATCTGAGGATCAAGGTTCAATGCCAGCCTGGGCAGGAAAGTATGTGACAGACTCTTATCTACCAAAGAAATGGAAGTGGAGCTGTGACTCAAGTAATAGAGCTCTAGCTTTGAACAACAATGCTAAGGAACAGCATGTAGGTCCCAAGTTAAAGCCCAGTGCCAGCATTAAAAAATGAACAAAAAACATAAAAATGTAGCATCTGTTTTATTTATTTATTTTTCAAATTTTTATTATCAAACTGATGTACAGAGAGGTTACAGTTTCATACATTAGGCATTGGATACATTTCTTGTACTGTTGCATCTGTTTTATGATAGTAGATAGCGTAATGAAATTTTACTTGTATGTAATGGTGTGCTTTCATTTCTGTAGGCTTTGATCACGTGTATTAGAATCAAGCACTGGACCAGTTCCAAGGTGTATCCTATAATACACACTCCACTACCCCTTCCTTTATGCAGATCTGAATGCTTTCCTCAGAAAAAGAACTATAATAACCTATCAACAGTAGGCAGTCCCATATGAAAAGCTGTTAGCTCATTCCTGAGCTTACCCCTCTCCCCCTTGCCCTCTGATTCTGGGGTTGGAACTCAGGGCCTGTCCCTTCACTTTTTCTGCTCAGGAAAGCAGAAGGAAAAAAGCTTTAATTGGAAGAAAAAAGGGTCAAGGAAAAGAGGATAGCACTATGGGAGATTTGGGCTGCTAGCTAACAGAACAAAAGAACAAGCATTTTTATTGGGCATTGGAATGATCTGAGATCTGATAAATTTTGTTAACCAGGACAGTGTTTGTACAAAATTCTTTTTTTCTGGCTTAAAGGGATTTCCCATTTAAGGTACATATTGATGGCCAGTTTGTCTTTGGCGGTGTCCCAGCATTATCCTGCACCTGCTGTGTTTTTTCTCTTGGGATAAAGGGATAGGGGACAGATACATTCCATACTTTGTTGAAACTCTTAGTAGATAACATGGATGATTGTACCTTCCCTATGAAAGTTATTTTCTACTTGACCAACACTAGTGTGAGCTTTGATTTTGAGAATAGCTACTTCCCTGGCTAAAGACTAGAACAGTTTAGTGGTTTGAGTTCCATTTTTTATTATTTCTGTAGTTATTATAAACCCTATTTGCTTCCATAGCATCCTGAAATCATGTTTCACTCTCTTCTCTCTCTGTACAACAGCTTGAACTCAGGCCTTGAAGTTCTTGCTCAGCTTTCTTGCTCATGGCTGGCACTATGCCACTTTGAGCCATATCTCCAGTCCAGCTTTAGTGCTCATTAATTGGATATAATTACCTTTTCTGCCTAGGCTGGATTTGAACTGGGGTCCTCAGATTTTAGCCTCCTGAGTAGCTAAGATATAGGCAGGAGCCACTGGCATCTGGCTAAATATAGCTCTGTAATGTTGTGCTAGCATGCAAGCTTGGGTGAGGACTACTTTAGTCCTTTGATTTAAGCTTAGGTAGAAAGTTCAACTTAATAGGCCACTTAAAATCTGTAAGAGTGTATCCTGCTTAATATGTCTCATGTGTATTCTTTTTTTTTTTCTTGTGGGGGTGGAGCCTTGAAATCAGGGCCTGGGCACTGTCCCTAAGCTTCTTTTACTCAAAACTAGCATTCTACCACTTGAGCCATAGCATCACTTCTGACTTTTTGTGTTTATGTGGTACTGAGGAATCAAACCCAGGGCTTCATGCATGCTAGGCAAGCACTCTTATCAGTAAGCCACATTCCCAGCCCCAGCCCCCATTTGTATTCTTGAGGTAAGAACTATCAACAAAGAAGGTGATATCAGTCTTTTAATGGAGTTAGGTGAGTTAGGGAGAGGAAGTTTGGAAACTGTGATAGTGATGTAGTCATAATGAGATAGGTTAGTTCTGGGGAAGGAATGCTGAAAAAATGACCACCTCCTCTGCTGGTCATGCCCTAAGAGACACTCAGGAGTTCTTTCTCTTCCCTCTGCATCCCCTTTTAAGATTAAAATAGACCAAAGTCCTTGTGGGGTGAAAATGTGGCAGGAGAGATAGGTAAGAGACAGGAAATGAACTCAGGGCCTCGTGATCTTCCTTGAATTTTTCTGCTCAAGGCTAATGCTCTACCACTTGAGCCACACCCTCACTTCTGGATTTTTGCTGCTTAATTGGAGGTAAGTGTCTCATGGACTCAAACCTTTGCCCAGGCTGGGTTTGAACCATGATCCCCAGATCTTAGCCTCTTGAGTAGCTAGGATTACAGGTACAAGCCACCAGTAGCTGGTTTATATTCTGTTAATTAAATATATAAAGGGTCAGACTCAGAAGCAACTGACAAAGCCCTTAAGCTTCCCTTCATTTAAATGCTAAATTACAAGGACCCAAAAACCTAAAAGAGGCTAGCTATCTACAACTGCCCTCTTCTTTCAAATGGTAAAAAACCTTCTGTAAATGGGTAGAGACAGTAAGAAGCTTACTTGAGAGAAGGAAGCCTTAAAGCTCATTTATTGTCTCTGTGAGACCTCTAAGTAAAACCCACCTAGGCTACCCAGATTCTTTACCCATGGATTAGGCTTTCTTGACAACAAGGAATATTTCCTTAGCTCAAAAAGGCAGGAGATAATTGGCTTTTTTTTTTTTTTTTCGCCAGTACTGGGCCTTGGACTCAGGACCTGAGCACTGTCCCTGGCTTCTTCCGGCTCAAGGCTAGCACTCTGCCACCTGAGCCACAGCGCCCCTTCTGGCCGTTTTCCATATATGTGGTGCTGGGGAATCGAACAGAGAGCTTCATGTGTAGGAGGCAAGCACTCTTGCCATTAGTCCATATTCCCAGCCCCTAATTGCCATTTTTTTTTTTTTTTGGCCAGTCCTGGGCCTTGAACTCAGGGCCTGAGCACTGTCTCTGGCTTCTTCCCGCTCAAGGCTAGCACTCTGCCACTTGAGCCACAGCGCCGCTTCTGGCCGTTTTCTGTATATGTGGTGCTGGGGAATCAAACCTAGGGCCTCGTGTATCCGAGGCAGGCACTCTTGCCACTAGGCTATATCCCCAGCCCCCCTAATTGCCATTTTTGACTCCCATTTTCTGCATGGAGTACAGGAAATATTTTGCTTTAACCTTGCTTTGTGCTAGCTAACTTGAGCCTACCTTCCCCTCAACTATGTGTCAGGCCGCTGGAGGGCTCACAGGTGCCAAGAATAAACCACCAGATGTCAGGCTGCTGGAGGGCTTACAGGTTCTGGGAATAAACCACCTTCCTATTGGGAAACACCATCTACATCAGCTGCTCCTAGAAGCTGGAGCCAGACACCAACTGGAACCACCCAGACTTGCAAAACAAGCCACGTGCTAACTACCACCACCACCGCTAACCAAACCGCCTTTTGCCCCTGCCATATAAACACTGCCTGAGCCAGGCCCAGCCTCTCTGATCCTGACCAGAGGGGCACCCAGGAGCGTACCCCAATAAACTCTCTTTCAATCACTTCTACTTCTTTTTGCGTGCTCTCCTCACCTAGAACCTTTCACTATGAACCTTTTACTCTCTATTAATCACATTCCTCTTTATTAAACTCTTTCCACTTTATGTGTGTGTGTCTTCATTGTTCTTTGTTGGAGACAACAAGAATCCCGGATCTTTACCTGTGCAACTACCTGCCTGTTACCTTAATTCTAAGGTTATCCTCAGAATATAGAGGTTCAATGAGTTATTGCTGTTGTGATTGTCTTGAGTATTATTATTTTTTTTCGCTTTGCTTGTTTATGTGGGTCCCAAGGCTTGAATTCAGGGCTTCAATCTCTTGCTCAGTTGTATCTTTTTGTTATAAATAAACAAATAGCTTTAGTAATTAATAGAAGGAAAACATATTTAAAGAACAATAAAAGTAAATTACATTTGGAAAACTGTATTCCACTCTTTCTTGGATTCTAACATACTCTCAGCTTCCTTTCTGATGGCTAGTGCTCTACCACTTGAACCACACTTCTAGTCTTCCATTTTGCTGGCTAAACCAGAGGTAGAGTTTCAAAGACTTTTCCCCTGGCTAGCTTTGAAAAATGATCCTTTCCATGTCTTAGCCTTCAGAGTAGCTAGGATTACAGGTGCAAGCCACTGGCAATTGGCTCCTCTTGTTTTCTTCAAACTTATGTTCTTGAATCAGTATTTTAACTTTTAGCACTGATGAAAATGAAAGACAACTCATTTGAATTCATGAGCTTGTCTTGTATGTGTGAGAGTGGGGGGTGTCTTACAAGTGCCTCAGTTTTGAAGGGAAGGGAAGGGAAAGGACAGGAAGAAGTAACTAGATTGTCAACATTGGCAAATTTAACGAGAGAGAGACAGAGATATATAGAGAGAGACAGAGAGAAACAGAGATACAGAGAGAGAGAGAATAGGATTTCACAGGAGCTGAGCCTGGAAGCAGAAAGGCATTTGGGGAGTGTTCCAAGTATAAGGTCTCAACTACATGGGGTATGTGAAGCTTGAGTGGTTGACTACAATTTAGTCAGCTCTGATGTATCTTTAAAGAATGTCTTTTTTTGCATATAAAAAGGGAAAGGGGTACTGAGTAGAGAATTGAAGAATCTCTTAAAAGGCTAGAGAGGATGTCAGGCTTTGAAACACAGACACGCAAGAGTCCCAGACAGAGGAGTGGATGTAGTTCCTGTAGAGGTGGTGATTTAACCAAGAGGTAACACCAAAAAAAAAGGTAGAGATCCAGTTCCAGCAACAGCAATTACTAAAGTCATCAGAATTATCCCTTGGGCTCAGGAAGAAGGAACTTAATGATAAAATTTAGAAATAAACTCTATCTTTCAAGAAAAATAGTAGATAACTCACAAAACCACACAGTAAAAAGACCAGTGGTTGGACTGGGGTATATGTCTGAGGTCCTGAGTTCCATCTCTAGCACTGGAAAAAAAAAATGGAATGTGGCTTAGTGGTAGAGTGCTTGTCTAGCATGCATGAAGCCCTGGGTTAGATTCCTCAGTATCACATAAACAGAAAAATCCAGAAGTGGCATTGTGGCTCAAGTGGTGGAGTGCTAGCCTTGAGCACGAAGAGGCTCAAGGGCAGTGCCCAGGCCCTGAGTCCAAGCCCCAGGACAGGAAAAAAAAAAATGGAGGGCAAGACTCAGGGCAGTGAAACTATATACTACTTATAGGTGGAAATATTACTTACATTTGTCAAAATGCCCAGATTACCCATAATGAATGGTTATATAAACTATAGGCTTTAATATGTATGTACCAATACTTATTCATCATATTTATAACTCATACATTAATGTAAGATGCTAAAAGGAAAATTGTAAGGGAAGGGGGAGTTTATTGGAGTCCTTGGCACTATATGTTCAATTTTCCTGTAACCATAAAATTGTTCTAAAACCACATCTATAAAAAACAAAAACGGGGGCTGGGAATATGGCCTAGTGGTAGAGTGCTTGCCTGGTATACATGAATCCCTGGGTTCGATTCCTCAGTATCACATACACAGAAAAAGCTAGAGTAGCACCGTGGCTCAAGTGGTAGAGTGCTAGACGAGCAAAAAGACGCCAGGGGCAGTGCTCAGGCCCTGAGTTCAAGCCCCAGGACTGGGAAAAAGTCAACCTACCAAACAAACATAAAAAGGAGATATCCTAAGTATTTTGTAACTTTCTATCATGACATTGAATTAATGCTGCTTCATTTTTCATACATGTTAGAAGGAAGGTAAAACTCATTTTATTATATTCTAAGAACTGCCCTATTATTCCACCAAAAAACAACCCACGAAGACATTCCTCTATCCAATGCAGTTTAACTCAGTTATGTTTACAAAATTTGTCAAATACTATTATTCACACTTCAAAAAGAAGAGAGTTACAGAAGAGAGAAAGCAAACATGCGAGAAATATGCTATTGGCAATTCCAAATCCTAAGTTGTACAACCATAAAATCAGTGACAACATAATTGATCAGGCGCTTCCTAATACCGTCTTGAACCGTCCGAAATCTCGTGACATCACACAAACTACAACTTCCGGCATGCACAGCGGCGAATAGACGTCCCTCTTAGCATTTGGAGGGTCCCTTTTGTGCCAGGAGGCGCGAAAGGCATCCTGGGAGCGGTAGTTCGTAGGTGGCGTCTTTGGCGGTAGCGGCTGGAGGTGAGCTGGCTGGAAGAGTTGAGGCCCCGAAAAGGCGCCAACGAACTGTCGACGCCACAAAGGAAGGCGCGTCTCTGCGTAGGGTTGAATTAAGTAAATGGAACGGTGATCCAGTGGGCTCGGTGACGCCGGCGACGAGGGAAGGGTGAGGAGGAGCCGAGTGCCCGCCATCGCCCTCTCCCTCTGCGCATTGCCGCCGCCATATCCAGCATGCAGGCCCAGGAAGACGCCCCGTGCTCCCGCCGCCTCGCCAGCCCCCGCGGCGGGAGGCGGCCCAAGAGGATCTCCAAGCCCTCGGTGTCGGCCTTCTTCACGGGCCCCGAGGAGCTGAAGGACACGGCGCACTCTGCCGCCCTGCTGGCTCAGCTCAAGGCCTTCTACGATGCACAGCTGCTGTGCGACGTGACCATCGAGGTGGTGACGCCCGGCAGCGGGCCCGGCACCGGCCGCCTCTTCTCCTGCAACCGCAACGTGCTGGCCGCCGCCTGCCCCTACTTCAAGAGCATGTTCACGGGCGGCATGTACGAGAGCCAGCAGGCCAGCGTGACCATCCACGACGTGGACGCCGAGTCGTTCGAGGTGCTGGTGGACTACTGCTACACGGGCCGCGTGTCCCTCAGCGAGGCCAACGTGCAGCGGCTGTACGCCGCCTCCGACATGCTGCAGCTGGAGTACGTGCGCGAGGCCTGCGCCTCCTTCCTGGCCCGCCGCCTCGACCTGGCCAACTGCACCCCCATCCTCAAGTTCGCCGACGCCTTCGACCATCACAAGCTGCGGGCCCAGGCCCAGTCCTTCATCGCGCACAACTTCAAGCAGCTGAGCCGCATGGGTGCCGTCCGCGAGGAGACGCTGGCCGATCTCACCCTGGCCCAGCTGCTGGCCGTCCTGCGCCTGGATAGCCTGGACATCGAGAGCGAGCGGACCGTTTGTCACGTGGCCGTGCAGTGGCTGGAGGCTGCCCCCAAGGAGCGAGGTCCCAGCGCTGCCGAGGTCTTGAAGTGTGTGCGCTGGGCACACTTCACCGAAGAGGACCGGGACTACCTGGAAGGGCTGCTGACCAAACCTATTGTGAAGAAGTACTGCCTGGACCTTATTGAAGGGGCCCTCCAGATGCATTGTGGTGACAAGTTGCACAAGCCTGTAATGCCATTAGCAGACACCAGCAGCAGCTCTGCTGTATCTGTGGCAGAAAAGCCACCTCGGAGGCTGGGAATGTGTGCCAAGGAGATGGTGATCTTCTTTGGACATCCCAAAGATCCCTTTCTCTGTTGTGATCCATACACAGGCATCATCTACAAAGTGCCATCACCTTTGACTCCCCTTGCTCACACTAGGACTGTCACCACCTTAGCTGTTTGTGTCTCTCCAGATCATGACATCTATCTAGCTGCCCAGCCCAGGAAAGATCTCTGGGTGTATAAACCAGCCCAAAATAGTTGGCAGCAACTGGCAGACCGCCTGCTGTGTCGTGAGGGCATGGATGTGGCCTATCTGAATGGCTACATTTACATTTTGGGTGGACGAGACCCTGTTACTGGAGTCAAATTGAAGGAAGTGGAATGCTACAGTGTTCAGAGAAATCAGTGGGCACTGGTGGCTCCACTACCTCACTCTCTTATATCCTTCGACCTAATGGTAATTCAGAACTATCTTTATGCTGTCAACAGTAAGCGCATGTTCAGCTATGATCCTGGCCACAATCTGTGGCTGAAGTGTGTGTCTCTTAAGCGCAGTGACTTTCAGGAAGCCTGTGTCTTCAATGATGAGATCTATTGTATCTGTGACATCCCAGTCATGAAGGTCTACAATCCAATTAGGGCAGAATGGAGGCAGATTAATAGTATTCCCATTGTGTCAGAAACCAACAACTACCGTATTATCAAACATGAGCAAAAATTATTACTTATCACCTCACGTACTCCCCAGTGGAAAAAGAACAAGGTGACTGTTTATGAATTTGATACTAGAAGAGATCAATGGATTAATATAAGTACTTCATTAGGACTCTTGCAGTTTGACTCCAACTTTTTTTGCCTGTCAGCTCGAGTTTATCCTCCTCGCCTTGAACCTGGTCTAAATTTTCTTACTGAAGAAGATGACATACCAAGTGAATCTAGTACTGAATGGGACCTTGGTGGGTTCAGTGAGCTGGACTCCGACTCAGGAAGCTCGAGTTCTGATGAAGATTTTTGGGTGCAGGTAGCAACTTAGTGAAATGAATAGGATCAGCAAGGCTTGTTAGTAAATAAGTTGAAATACTGACATGTTTTACTGCCATGGAAAGTATCTTAAATTCCTTTTGCTTCTTCCTGAGGAGATAGAAATTGCTTAACTTTGGGTGCAGTTTAGAAACGGTAATTTAAAGTACAAAATTTAGTACTCAGGTCAACTTATTTATAACTCACTATCCTAAAAGTCCAGTATTGTTTATATTTTATTATTTCAGTTTAGTCTGCTAAGATTTACATTCTATTTGGTGCCACAGGTACTTTTACTTTTGAGTTTTAGTTTTTCAAATAGAAAAGTGATTAGATATAAACTGCTAGATAGTGTTTTGAATGACAGGTTTCCAGGATCTTAAACTACATCGTTTAAAATTTTTTAAAAGTATTCTAGTTTGCTCTGTTTTAGTTTGATTTTATTCCTGACTATAAGGAAAAAAATTATATGCTTGTATTAGGGTGATGAGATAGTTTATCAATAATGTCCAGAAAGGCTTTAGGCTCTATAGCAACAATGAAAAAGGATTCTACTGTTTGAAAACTTTAAGACATAAAACACATACTTGCATAATGTGGCCAACTTTCATTGAAAACATCCCATCAGGAGTAGTTGCACATTCCTGTAAGGCTCGCAGTGAAATTATAATCAAGTAGTGTTAGCAGTTATAAGCAAAAATTAAGAAGGAAAAAAAGCTGCTGCCTTGCTTTGTAGGTGTGTATTTTGTTTCTCAACCTGATACATCCTTTCTTGACTCAGAAGCAATCCTTTTCCACTGCACATAATTGTGTTAACTGTTGCCTTAAAGTTTATGTAATTTCTAAATTTTGGCTGTGTAGTTTTGATGTTTGTAGAGGATTCTTCAGAAAGTAACATTCTTGTTGTTTTGGGTTTTGTTTTTTTTTTGGTTTTTTTTTTGCCAGGCTTGGGACTCAGGGCCTGAGCACTGTCCCTGGCTACTTTTTGCTCAAGGCTAGCACTCTACCACTTGAGCCACAGCACCACTTCTGGTGCTTTTTCTGTTTATGTGGTGCTGAGGAATTGAACCCAGGGCTTCATGCATGCTAGGCAAACATTCTATCACTAAGCCACATTCCCAGCCCCTATGTCTTGGTTTTTATTGCTGCTGTCTGTGGACTTTTTTTTATTTTTGACATAAGGTCTTGCTATGTTGCTCGCCTAAAACTCTTAGGCTCAAGTGATCTTACCTCAGCCTAGTTGTAAATGTGGTATGCACTACTATATCCAGATAGGATTTTTTTTTTTTTACTGTTACATGAGGTAAAACTGTTTGTTAAAATACTTGTAAAGCTAAAAACACTATTTTATTGAGATCAGTATTCATATTTCTTAACCATAAAATCAAGTGGTATAGAACTTTAGCATTGTCTTATTATGTGTTTTTGAGACTGTACTCCAGACTGGCCTTGGAACTCATAATCCTGTCTTTGCCTCCTGAATGAATGCTGGTATTATAGGCATGTCACACCGTGGTTGGCTTTTCTTAACTTTTTTTTTTTTTTTTTTTTTGCCAGTCCTGGGCTTAGACTCAGGGCCTGAGCACTGTCCCTGGCTTCTTTTTGCTCAAGGCTAGCACTCTGCCACTTGAGTCACAGCGTCACTTCTGGCCGTTTTCTATATATGTGGTGCTGGGGAATCGAACTCAGGGCTTCATGTATGCGAGGCAAGCACTCTTGCCACTAGGCCATATTCCCAGCCCCTTAACTTTTTTTTTTTTTTTGCCAGTTCTGGGGCTTAAACTCAGGTCCTGAGCACTGTCCCTGGCTTCTTTTTGCTCAAGGCTAGCATAGCACTTTGCCCCTTGAGCCACAGCGCCACTTCTAGCCGTTTTCTATATATGTGGTGCTAGGGAATTGAAGCCAGGGCTTCATGTATATGAGTCAAACACACTTGCCACTAGGCCATATCCCCAGCCCTTTTCTTAACTTTTTATTTAAGTGGTTAATGTTCTCCATTATCAGCTTAACAGTATTTTTGTATTAAAAGTGAACAGTTGAAGAACATAAGTGAATGATGGCATTTGGGGCCAGTAGTAAAAATATTTCCTCTAAAATACTTTTCTAGTAGTAATATAAATGTCTGTTTTACTATGGTATTTGTATATGTCCCTTGTTTCTTTGTGAATTACATTCGGTGTTTCTCTAAGAGGTTTTTATTTTTCTGTTACTATAAGGGAAAGTCTAGAGATACTAAAATCTTATAAAACTGACATTGTTTAGATGGAAGAAAGTGTTTTAAGGGTTTATTACAGAATTCTTTCATGTTACTTGTACATGGTAAGTGTCCAGATGTTTATGAAGTAAACATTTTCTATTCCCAGCTAGTGTTATTTTCCTAATCTTTGTTGAATAATATGCTAACACCTCTTTAGTGTTTATTCTGTAGTTACATCTTGACAGAGTTCAGAGGAATTTTTTTTTTTTTTTGCCAGTCCTGGGGCTTGGACTCAGGGCCTGAGCACTGTCCCTGGCTTCTTTTTGCTCAAGGCTAGCACTCTGCCACTTGAGCCACAGTGCCACTTCTGGCTTTTTCTGTATATGTGGTGCTGAGGAATTGAACTTAGGGCTTCATGTATATGACGCAAGCACTCTTGTCACTAGGCCATATCCCCAGCCCCTGATGGTATAACATAGAAAACTGTTTCTCAATTGTGTTATTGTGAGACCAACTTTTTTTCATTCTTTTTCGTGTGTGTGAGTGTATGTGAGCGAGAGAGCGAGAGAGAGAGAGAGAGAGATAGCTATTGAGATTAAAAATGGCCTCAGGTGTGCCCTACTACTGAGTTGCATTTCTAGTCCAGCTTTTTTTCTTTTTCAGTATGGTTGAAAAGGAAAATGTGAATTCGTTTCAACCAGATTACTCCTGTCTACAATTAAAGACTGTACCTTATGTGTAAGAGAAATTCTCCAATTTGTCATTCTCAACCTTTGAGTTGGAGCCTAGGATAATACAAGTAATCTCTGTGTTTACAATGAGGTTTTCTTGGGGATAGTTTGTTTTGTGATATATTTGTGAATTAGGGAATAGGTGTTAGCAATTTTTTATTGATAAGTGATTTGTATGTGGTTAGTTATGAATAAAACTGGTACCGATACTCAGATTTCCTGACTTTTAATTCAGCAATTCTGTTAAATATGTGTAAATTGTGCAGTGCAATGACACGTTTTGAAATCCTTGATTGTGCAGTGACATAGTAAGTTGAAATCCTCTTTGGACAAGAAAGTTGTCTTATGTCCATTTTCCAAGTTATATATATAAATTTAGGATGATCTTCATTAACTTTTAATTGTGTACCTGTTGTCTGAAGAGTTCAAAGAACCCAAATTATTGCAAGTTCAAATACTAAGTGTCATAAAGGGCTCCAAAAGGGTAAAGAAGAAACTAAGGTATTAGCTTGTGTAAATGTGAGGATGAGATTGAAATTAGGTTACAATGATGCTGTTTTAAAATCATTTTACTTGAGCAGGGATTTTTATTTTTTTGTATGTGTGTCTTATTAAGGATTTGGGAAGAACACTGCATATATTCATAATTTTTAATGTTTGACACTTTTGAAATTCATCTGGGTCTTTTCTTCACATACTGTATTTAACTGCAACTTCCATTTCATTATTGAAGAGAGCTTTAAAAAAATCATATAAGCCAATTATTTTAGTTAAAATTTTTCTCTTTTAAGTTGTACAGAGGAATTGCCATTTAAGAAAGTAGTCACCCCTTTCAACATTCTCACCTATCTTTCCCCTTCCCTCACTCTTAGTTTTGTAGGCTATACATTGGATTCTTTTTTTTTTTCACCAGTATAACCATGTTTATTGCAGCACTATTCACCATAGCTAAGGCATGGACTCAGTCCAGATGCCTCTCAATGGACTAATGGATTTTTTTCTTAATGTGGCATATGTACACAGTGGAATTTTTCTCATCTGTTAGAATAATATTATACCATTTGTAAAGAAATGGAAGACCTGGAAGAAATAATATTAAGTGAGGTAAGACAGGCTCAGAGAAATAAAGGATGTATATTTTCCCTTATATGTAGAATCTATCTTTTTCCTTTCACATTGTATTCTTTAAAATTTTTAAAAAAAATTATTGTCAAAGTGATGTACAGAGAGGTTACAGTTTCATACGTTAGGCCTTGGGTACATTTCTTGTACTGTTTGTTACCTTCTCCCTCATTTCCCCTCTCCCCCTTTACTTTTCCCTTCATAAGTTGTTCAGTTGGTTTACACCAAATGGTTTTGCAAGTATTGCTTTTGGAGTCATTTGTCTCTTTATCCTTTGTCTCTCGATTTTGATATTCCCTTTCCCTTCCCTAGTTCTAATACAAGTATATACAGTATCCAGTGTACTCAGATAAGATACAGTGATAGTGTGGGTACAACCACAAGAAGGGGATACAAGAGGTACATTGGATTCTTAACTGCATTCTTCCCCTCTTCTCTTCTTTGTCCACTCCTTTCCCCTTGACCCCAACCCACCCCTTTTGTGTACCAGCTTCTTGGTGTTTTCTTTTGCTGAACTTTGATTCTGCCTTTCTAAGGAATTACACTGAGATCTCCCTTGAATCTACCATATTTCAGTTAATGTTTTTATACACTTGTATAACAATGTATTTATGAGTTTGAAAACAAAATCTAGAAGCTTACAAACATAAAAGGGAAACCGTACATCCTTTGTCTCTCTGGGCCTGACAACATAATTTTTTCCAAGTCTTCCCATTTCTTTTCAAATGGTACAATATCATTCTTTCTAATGGATGAGTATACCACATTTTCTTATTCCATTCATCTACTGAGGGGCATTTGGGCTGATGCCATACTTTAGTGAATAGTACAGCAATAAACATGGTTGTACTGATGTCTTTACTGTATCCTGGCTTGTAATCTTTTGGGTAATTACCCCAGGAGTGGAATTCTGGAACACAGGGTAAACAGTTTCTGAGGAAACTCTTAACTGCTTTCTAGAGTGATTGAATAGTTTACATTCCCACCAACAGTGTATTAGGGTTCCTTTTGAGCTGTATCCTTGCCAGCATCTGTTATTGTTAGTTTTCTTAGTGGCATTCTAATTGGTGTGAAGTAGAATCTCAGTATCTCAGTGTTGTTTTGGTCCACATCAGTGGGAGGGAGGGGTCAGGTAAGACAATTGGGTAAAATGTTATTAATCATGAACATGTTGAAGATGAGGTTATTCTACCAGAAATAAAAATATGCTTTAAAACATACTATAAAAACAAAATAATTAATAAACACTGAGAAAGAAACTAGGTTACACATAAATTGGCCTACACTCTCACTATATAGCAATCCACTTTTTGTGGCTTCACTGTATCACGAGTTTAAAAATAAAATCTAATTCTGTGTCACTGAGTTTTCTCTATATCGTGGGATTTTGCTATATATAGGTATTTATATAATTATGATTTTAATCATTTTTTCCTAAAAATTTAAAACAAAAATATAAAAAGTTAATTCAAACACATTAAAAGAATAACTCAAAATACAGTATATATTTCATCAGCAGATTAATACCATACTGTACACAATGGAAATGTAGTATGCCATTACTGCTGTGCAAGTTTGCCAATGTGAGATTGTATACAACACACTATTAGCTGGTGGAATGGGAGGTGACCAACCACAGCACCGTGTTCTGTTTCCTAGGGGCTGATTGGCTCAGTGTAACACATAGCTGTGGAACACTCATCACTCATTCAGCCCATGGATCAAGACACTATTTGGTGCTCTACATGTGAAATGCCCTGCAAAACTTGGTTGAAGCTACAGACTCAGATGCAAATTTCTTGCTAAAGGTGTAGAAGCATTACTACAATATTGTATCGTGTCTCCTAAATATTCAGAGGGCCATAAAGGAGATGAAGATTCAAACAGTAAATGACAGCTGGAAAAAAATTGTGGCAGAAGTGGTCCACAAGGGTTCATCACTCTGGTAGCTAAGGCCATGAAGTTGGTAAAACTACTGGGAGGAGGCTTCACTGATACAACTCCTGAGGATGTGTATGATCTATTGATGTCCATTCATAACCGTTGATGAATACCTGAGGGAGATGATGAAGTCAGCAAATGAAGATGAGGATGAGAAACAAGATGAACAATGGGTTGGAGAAGAGGAGAAGGTTGGCCTAACACTCAATTTTCTTGCAACTATGTTCAGAATGGCCAAAGAACTTCAGTGGCTGAAGAATGAGACCCCGAGGTGCACTTTGTAAATACAATTGAGAGTGGCATGTCAGTTTATAAAGTCTTACTCAGAAGAGAAAGCAGCGCCAGAAACTCTCCATAATTATGTTTATCACTCAGACCAAGAGACCAGTTAAACCTATGCCTTTAGCAGAAATAGAAGTTATGGCCCAGGGTGAATGAAGATACTGCACCACCTGATGAAGCGCCTGGTGCTTTAGAATAGCTGTAATGCTGTGCTTGGCAGTGCAGCACATTCATCTCATCATCATCATCACCTTCATTGCCATCAATACTGCACAACTACAGAATTCATGATCTTCATCATCCAAGTTGTATTGTAGTATACTTTACTGGTGAGTACCCATATAGAATCTTATATGTTGTTAAAATTACATAGGTTTAAGATTGTAGAAAGTGCTTAAGAGCATATGGAATGTTTATGAGTATGGGAAAGGTTAATAGGTTTATGAAGCCATATATATGCATATATATATATATAATGCTACTTCACGGATTTTCACCTATCACTGGGGGCTCTGGAAGGTAACTTCCACAATACATGAGGGATCACTGTACATATAAGTAATCATATTACACAGTTACATAACCACATTATACAGCTATATATATAAAAGTTATATTTACATTATCATTACTTAACATAAATACCAGTGTTGTTTCCTAGTATCATTTGCAGAATTTGTTGTATTAGGAAAAACAACGCCCCCCCCTTTTTTTTTGCCAGTCCTAGGGTTTGAACTCAGGGCCTGTGAACTGTTCCTGGCTTCTTTTTGCTCAAGGCTAGCTAGCACTCTGCCAACTCTGGCTTTTTGTATATATGTGGTGCTGAGGAATCGAACCTAGGGCTTCATGTACAATGAGGCAAGCACTCTTGCCACTAGGCCATATTCCCAGCCCTCCCAAACCCTTTTTTATAGGTGTTTTATTCTGTATTTTCTCTACTTTTTATTCTATGACAGATGTTTTCTTTGTTAACTTATATTTGCTCATAGGCTAAAACAAAACTTTTGACTAGACCATTCTTTTTTTGTATGATTTCATCAGAGTGTACCTCATGGACCCAAGTGTCATTGAAAGTTAATTACATACAAGCTGGGTGCAGGTGGCTCACGCCTGTAATGTTAGCTACTTACGAGGCTGAGCAGAGGATCACCGTTCAAAGCCAGCCCCAGCAGTCTGTGAGAACTCTTTATCTACAATTAATCACACACACACACACACACACACACACACACACACACACACACACACACACCCCAAAGAAAAAAAAGCTGTGGCTCAGATGGTAGAGCACTAGCTTTGCACTGAAAAAGCTCAGAAACAGTGCCCACTCCCTGAGTTCAAGCCTAGGACAGGTAGAAAGGAAGGAGGGAGAGAGGAAGGAAAGAGGAAAAAAACCATCTACATCCAGTTTTCACATGAGGGTAAAAACAAACTCCACAGTACTCATAGGGGAGGGACCAGAGATTTCTGTGTTTATGGGTGTGTGTGTGTGTGTGTGTGTGTGTGTGTGTGTGTATTTGTGTACCAGTACTGGAACTAGAACACAGAGTCTCACACCCTCAGTTGACTTTTCACCCAAGCAATACCTCTACTTCTGGCTTTTTGCTGGTTAATTGGAGATGAGTCTAACTTTTCTGCTTGGGCTGGATTCAAACCTCTATCCTGATTTCAGTCCTTTGAGTAGCAAGGATTACAGGAATGTGCTAAAGGTGGTCGGCTAGTTTTATTTTTAGTACGCTAGCCTTGAGCTAAAGAGCTCAGGGGCAGCAGCCAGGTCCAGAGTTCAAGCCCTATGACTGACCAAAAAAAAAAAAAAAAATTACATATAATTTGCCAGCACATGTACAAACTGTTTATATAAAATAATAAGCCAGGCACTGGTGGGTCACATTTGTAATCTTACTCAGGAGGCTAACATTTAGAAGAGAAACTGGGTGCTAGTGTCTCATGCCTATAATCCGCTAGAGCTGAGGATAAAGGTTAGAAACCAGCCCAGGCAGGAAAATCTGTAAGACTCATCTCTGACTGACCACCAAAAAGCCAGGTGGCTCAAGTGGTAGGTTGCCAGCTTTGAGCTAAGGCCTGGAGTTCAAGCCCCAGTACCAGCACAGAAAAAAGAGAAGACTTAAGAGGATAGAGGTTCATAGCCAGCCTGGGTAGAATAGACAGAGACTCCTTCTGCAGGTGAAGCCCCAGCAGAGTATGCATGTGTGCACACACAGCTCTAGGATTGATTCCTACCTAGCCCTGCAGATACAATGCTCCCACCCAAAGAAACAAAAAACAGTAGCAATTATCTTGAGGCCCAGCTCTGGTGGCTCACACCTGTAATCCTAGCTACTCAGGTGGCTGAGATAGGAAGATCATGGTTTGAAACCACCCAGGAAGGAAAGGCTGTGAGACTCATCTCCAATTAACCACCTAAAAACCAGAGTGGAGGTGTGGCTGAAAGCACTAGCCTTGAGCAAAAAAGCACAGAGATGGCACCCAGCCCCTGAGTTCAAAGCCCCATGACTGGGAAAAAAACCAATCTTGATATCCTATACTTCTCACAAAATCCATGTAAATCAAAAGCTGATATTCTTTCTACATTTTCAAAGCTCTGTCAGGCTAAATACTACTTTCATGACTTTATATACAAAATTTTGGTGTTTAACAATAAATCTTCTTTGGTAATCCTTAAAATCAGATTCAGTTTAAGATTTACCTTGAAGTTAATGAGAAAACTAGTTACAAAGGTACTGGAGCTTGTTAAAAAAATACTATCAGAAGCCTGTGGATATAGCTCAGTGATAAGTTCTTGCCTTGAATGCACAAGGCCTTGGATTTTCCAGCAGCACTGATAAAGGAGAGGGGAGAAAAGATACAAGTAGACAAGCATTTCTCTTATAATCTTTTAAACTGAGAAATGTCAAGGACCCATTGTGTACTTCAGTTACATGAGAAATGATCAACCACAAACTATACAATACTCAGGTATAGTGGTGTGTGCTACTAGCATTTGGGAGGCTATGGAAGGAGGACCTTGAGTTTGAGGCCAGCCAAGAATACAGAGCCTATCTCAAAACAAAGCAAAACCAACTTATAAAATACTTTTTAATAAAAAAGTTTAGGCTTTCCTTCATAAAATACTCAAGTGATTAAACAAATGCAAAGACAAAGACAGATCTCCAAATACCATGCTGCTAATGCTAATTGACTGATCAGTATCAGAAGAAAAAAAACCCCAGTATTTCACTTTCATGAAGTTTTTAATAAACTACTGTTGTCTTACATATACACTAGTAATCATAAAAAGACAAATATTTTCTACCAAAATTTAAATACTGTGCAATTTGTGAAAAATATCATTTTAAGAATATGCAAAAATAAAGTGAGATATCTACCTCAAATAGATTAAAGTTCTACTTTTTAAGAAATTTTACCAGTAATAGGGAAATTTCTAAACTTAAATACTGAAAACTTGCACTGAAGTTAGAGACCTTACTATTTTAGTTCAAGCTTTTATCTAAATACATTTAAATAAACCTTACAAGGATCTTCCACTAATATAAGGCTGTTAAAGAGTGAATGACAAGGGAACTGTGAACTGCTGGGTAACAGGGATGTTTCTTTCACCTTTATATCCCTAATTCCTACTATGACACCTGGCTCAAAAACTAAAATGCTTAAAGCAATGCTTTGTTGCTTTCCAGATTGACTAGGGAAAATCAACACTTCAGCCTTTGGTCCAGTGGTTGCTCCATTTTAAGCTTTGCATCTGAAGTACCTGAGCTGCTCTTGGTTCTGGCCTTTGATTGTAAATTAAGTAAGATAAACCAGTATATACACATTTTCTACCTTAACCCGATAGGATTCTCAAGTCCTGTCACCAGGGCTGTAAGTCTGCTCTAGCCTGATTTTTCCTTCTCATATCACAGTTAATAGTTATGTGCAAAAGTAATGCATTTTCAATGCAAGATAAATAGGTTTATATGCATAAGAGTGGAATAAAGGTCTAATTTTCCCATGTTTTAAAATAACAGATACATAGCATCTTAAATTATTACATAATTAGCAATTTTTAGACATTGAACAATACACTGTATTACAATGCAATGCGATAGGTTTCCATTTTAGGAACAAAAAATAATTTCACATGAAAAAAAGATTTATTTTAATCCACAAAAAATACATTTAGAACAAATCTAAATTTTTAGCATCCAAGTTTTTAGAAGTAAACACAGAGAGAAACTTTGAGGTTTTAGCCTTTAGAACTACTGATCATCATCACCTCTCTGCCTTAAGTTTCTAGATTTTCCATTTTCTAATTTTCTCTTTTTGAAGACTGGGGCTACTCCATCTGCTGCAACTCCAAGTGAAGTAACTGTTTTCTCTTTAAATACTACTTTGGGTTCCACAACATCAGCTTCTGAAGTTGATACATATTCATTTTCAGTGCTTGGAAGTTCTAAATCTACCTCCTCACTGGAATACAAGGCAAAGATAAAAACCATTACTTGACAGAATAGAACAAATATTCTCATATGATCCATAACCCATCTAAGCCTCAAGATCATCTTTTTCACAATAATGGTATAAAGTTAGAAAGTGGTCATTCTGGAGCAGAAAATGATGTTAAGTACTGATTTTTTAAGTTTTAAGATTTTTGAACTCAGTGAGGAGCAAGTATGGTCCTCAGTGCTCAGAAGGCTGTGATCTTAGAATCATGGTTGGAAGCCAGCCCTGGCAGAAAAGCCTGGGCAGACAAATCAAAGAAATTCATATCTCCAACTATAGCTGAAAGGAAATGTGGTTTAAGCAGTAGAGTGCCAGCTTTAAGTGAAAAAAGCACGAGGCCCTGAGTTCAAGCCTCAGTACAAGCACACACACAAAAAGAACTTTTAGTAAGATGGTCACACATAAGGAAAAGCCTTATTCTTTTATGTCTGTTGTACAAAGTACACATCATCTTAGAAAATGTGTTTATATATAAACAACAGAAGTACAAATAAGGAAGAATGTTTAGAAACTGATTTTGTCATGGACTGACGGTTCTGATGATCACCTAACGTAAGATAGAATCTTGACACACCTGTAATCCTAGCTACTCTGGAGGTTGAGATCTGAGGGTCATAGTTGGAAGCCAGTCCAGGCAGAAAAGTCCCCATAAGATTCTTATTTCCAATTAACCACTCAAAAACCAGAAAGGGAGCTGTGGCTTAACGCAGTAGAGTGCTAGCCTTGAGTAAAGGAGCTCAGCAATAGTGCCTAGTTCAAGCCCCACAATTGACACACGAACGGATGGATGGATGGATGGATGGACACATGGACACATACACACCATGGTTATGTAGAAGACAACACAGCTGATGTATGTAATCTTTCAACATACACATGGTTCTTTATAAATAATCCACGACTAGTCTTAAAACCAGTAGTTGATTAATATGAACCTATCATAGGATTGTACCCACTCATCAGGGATGGGGAATGTTTGGCCTGCAGGCTGTAAAAGGCCATCAAAATCATTTGCTACTTAATGGGGCAGACTCTGACTCTTGTACTGAAAATTATATATGGCCTGTGATTGACCCTTGGAAGAGGAAAGATTTCCCATTCTTGCTTAGGGAGTTATGAGGAAGGCTCATTACACCACCCATCGATCCCAGACAGATTTTTGAAGAGAGCAGAATGATCATGGTGTTTTATTTTCCTTCAGCAGCTGAGAATATGTAAACCTATCAGGAACCAGATAGCATCAATTTGGAAATAGGTGTTTTGCAGAGGAAGAGAAGTGGGCATGCAGAAAAAAACACATAGAAGATAATTTTTTTTGAAATCAAATAGTTTCTAGAACTTTTCATAGTTGTGTTGAAATAAGTATTGTCATTTCGTTTTACAGCCCTGTTTTTCTTTATGACTGCTAGCAATCCTGTCTTTGTGTGCGTGCATGTGTATCCTGGTACTGAGGCTTGAATTCAGGACCTTGAGCTCTTTTTTTTCTGCTTAAACACTGGAGCTTTACCACTTGAACCACACCTTCGTTTCCACTTTTTGGTGGTTTACTGAAGGTAAAAGTCACGTGGAATTTTCTGTTTCAGCTGGCTTCAAACCAGGTTCCTCAGATCTCAGCCTCCTGGGTAGCTAGGATCACAGGAGTGACCCTGGCTCTCTTGTCTGGCAATGCTGCTTTTGTTTTGGTGGTTATGAGGTTTGAATGCAGAGTCTTTATTTCCTAGGCAGATGTACCTGAGCCATATTGCCTGCCTTTTTGCTTTAGATTTGTTTGTTGTTGTTGCTGTTGTTTTTTGCTCTGGCAAGTCTAGACCATAATACTCCTACTTGAGAAGATAAGGCTAGTCTTGCTTTTTTCCCCACAGTCTTGTATATTCCCCAGGCTCATCTCAAGCACAAGATTCTCCTGCCCCAGCTTCCTATGTGCTTTTGTTTGGTGCTGGTTTGGGGGCTTGAACTCAAGACCTGGGTGCTATCCTTTAGCTTTTCAGCTCAAGGCTGGTATTCTACCACTTGAGCCAGCTCCATTTCTGGATTTTTGGTGGTTAATTGGAGAATCTCAGGACCTTCCTGCCCTGGCTGGCTATAAATATGATCCTTAGATCTCAGGCATTCAGCTGAACAAGATACTTTTTACCAAATTAGGCAGTATTTAAAAGCTCAATAATAATTAATGCTGGGAGTAAGTGTTTAATGAGATATTAAATTTTATAAACTGCTGAGGGAAAATCAGCTGGCATGCTTTCTGGAAAGTAACCAGATACTGTTATATTAAGATCTTAAGCCTAGCACAGTGGCACACATTTGAAATCCTAGCACTTGGGAGTGATGGAAGCAAGAGGTCAGGACTAGCCTGGTCTATAAAGTGAGACCATGTTTCAAAAAAACAAAAGAAAACAATGCCAAAAACCAAAAAGAATGGCTTTTCTGGTTAACTAGATATAATAGTCTCATGGACCTGCCTTGTCTGGGTTGGTTCTAAAATGTGATCTTCAGATTTCAGATTCCTGAGTAGAATTACAGTGTAAGCCATTAGCACCCACGTTATAACGTTTTCATAGTTGTCTCTAGTATGTTATGTTAATACCTAAAGAATCCTAATTAGACTAGTGCATAGACTATTCAACACTTTCATTACTCCCAAGTTCTTCTTAGTACTTAGTTTTCATGTAAGGTGCATTTTGGGTGACATGGCCATAGAACAATACTTGTATGTCATGAGAAAATATGTCCTTTTCTTTCTTTCTTTCTTTTTTTGGCCAGTCCTGGGGCTTTAACTCAGGGCCTGAGACTGTCCCTGGCTTCTTTTTACTCAAGGCTAGCACTCTACCACTTGAGCCACAGCGCCACTTCTGGCTTTTTCTATATATGTGGTACTGAGGAATTAAACCTAGGGCTTCATGTATACGAACGAGGCAAGCACTCTTGCCACTAGGCCATATTCCCAGCCCCATCCTTTTCTTTAATGAACAGTATTATGAAGTAATTTGCTAGGCTGGGGATATAGCCTAGTGGCAAGAGTGCCTGCCTCGGATACACGAGGCCCTAGGTTCGATTCCCCAGCACCACATATACAGAAAATGGCCAGAAGCGGCGCTGTGGCTCAAGTGGCAGAGTGCTAGCCTTGAGCGGGAAGAAGCCAGGGACAGTGCTCAGGCCCTGAGTCCAAGGCCCAGGACTGGCCAAAAAAAAAGAAGTAATTTGCTGTAAAAACATACACAAAGCAAGCATTTTATGTTATCATTTGAAATCACTAATGTTTTGGAGAATAGCTGCTTTACGCATGTCTTTTTTGTTTTTATTAAAACAAAGTTTGTTTAAGCATTGAAGAAACATGGAGCTAGGGGCTGGTGGCTCATGCCTATAATCCTAGCTACTCAGGAGGCTGAGATCTGAGGCTGAGATCAAAGCCAGCCCAGGTAGGAAAGGCCATGAGACTCTTACCTCTAATTAACCACCAGAAAACCAGAAGTGGCACTGTGGCTCAGAATGGTAAGAGTGCTAGCATTGAGCAAAAGAGCCTAGGGACAGTGCTTAGGCCCCTAGTTCAAACCCCATGATCACCGCCAACACAAAAAGCAACATGGAGATATAAAACATGGAGTGTCTTTCCTTTCATGGTATAAATGTTTCTAAGAACTAAATTGAACAAATAAATAATATAAATCACGTTATATTATTAACACAACTTTAACTGTTAACAAACATGTTTTGTGAATATTGGCTTAAAAACTCTGAAGTGTAGAATTTTCAAAAGAACAGTGCAAAAGCATTTATCTGAAAGTGCACATTTATTTTTGAGAATAATGAGCTCTGGGAACATAAATATGTGAGTGTGTGTTGTCATCAAAAATATGTTTTGGCAATGAAACATGTGTTAAGAAGGGAGGGAGCTAAAAAAGAGGAATTGGGGAATTTAATTGAAATATATTTTTGTTGGTTTTTTTTGCCAGTTCTGGGGCTTGAACTCAGGGCCTGAGCACTGTCCCTGGCTTCTTTCTGCTCAAGGCTAGCACTCTACCACTTGAGCCACAGTGCCACTTCCTGCTTTTTCTGTATATGTGGTACTGATGACTCAAACACAGGGCTTCATGCATGCTAAGCAAGCACTCTACCACTAGGCTAGATTCCCAGCCCCTTTAAATATATTTGTACATGTTTGGAAATGTCACAATGAAACACCTCTCTACTAATGTATGCTAGTAAATAAAAAAGAAGTATAATGTTTTGGTAGGAACTAAAGCTTAGTTTTACTACTACCTTGCATTTAAAAATAGTTAGAAAAAAATAAAAAAAAATCTAGAATTAAAAGAAACGAATTATACTTTATTATTTAGTGCCAGTCCTGGGGCTTGATCTCAGGGCCTAGCTGTTGTCTCTTAGCTTTTTTGTTCAAGGATGGTGCTCTACCACTTTTGACTTTTTGGTAGTTAATTGGAAATAGTCTCATGGACTTTCCAGCCCAGGCTGGCTTTGTACCTCCATCCTGATCTCAGCCTCCTGAATAGCTAGGATTATGAGTGAGCCATTGGCACTTGGCTGGTGAGATATACTCCTAACCGAATTACAGAAATACTGGAATGTATAGTACTTGTAATAATGGTGGTATTGAAGTTTCAGGTACTTACTGAGATTCAACCTCTTGTTTAATTTCTTGCCATTCTCCATATGGGTTTGGTTTTTTAGGAGGTTTGGATTTTTCTTCCTTTGGACTTGAATTCTGTTTGGGGGTAGTTTTTTCTTTCTTTGTTTCTGGCTCTGTTCTTTTGTCACTGCTTTTATTTTTTTCCTGAAATGTAAAAGCCAAAAAGTAATACATGACAAAAACAAATTTCTTCCTTTTTTGCGGGGAGGGAGTACAGGTAATATGGCTTAAACTCAAGATCTCAAACTCTTGCTTGGCTTTCTTGCTCTTTACCTCCATTTCCAGCTCTCTGCTGGTTCTGCCTAAGCTGGCTTCAAATTGAGATTTTTAGACCTCAGCCTCCTGAGTAGCTATGATTATAGGAGTTGAATTACTAATGTCTAACACAAAACATTTTTAGGTTCTTAGAAATGTTTTGTTACAGATTTATAAATGATACAGTTTACAGTTACAAATAACAATAAATGTAAACAAGCTTTAACAAACAATCAGTTTTTTCCTTATTTAAGTTTTAAATTTTTATTCACTATTTATTTTGTGCTGGTTCTCTGGCACTTGAACTCAGGGCATGGGCTTTTTTGCTCAAGGCTGGTACTCTACCACTTGAGCTGCAGCTCCACTTCTGGTGTTTTGGTGGTTAGAGAAACGTCTCATGGACTTTCCTTCTTGGGGCTCACTTTGAACCATGATCCTCAGATCTCAGTCTTCTGAGTACCTAGGATGACATGAGCCACCAACATCTGGCTTCTGCTTCTTTATAAAGAGGCTTACAGGTAGGTGTAAGTCACTGGTACCTGGCCCATGACTTTCCTAATAGAACATTTTTAGAGAGGTCCAATTGGTTATGAACTTTCTACTTTTGATTTGTATGCAATGAAGATCCCTTCCCCTGGAGGATCATATCACTTCTAACCATTCTTCCTTGTATAATCCAATGGCCTCTGGCCACTACTCTACTGATTCACTCATCACTCTGGCAACTAAGGCACCATCTGTACTTAAATTCTTGTAGTTGTTGTAAAAATCTTAAGAATACTCTGGCTTTTTTGGTGACTCCCAGCTCTTAATTTCTTTCTTTTTTTTTTTTTTTTTGCCAGTCCTGGGGCTTAAACTCAGGGCCTGAGCACTGTCCCTGGCTTCATTTTGTTCAAGGCTAGCACTCTACCTCTTGAGCCACAGTGCCACTTCTGGCTTTTTCTGTATATGTGGTGCTGAGGAATTGAACCCAGGGCTTCATGCATGCTAGGCAAGCACTCTACCACTAGGCCACATTCCCAGCCCCCAGCTCTTAATTTCTTTATGAATAAGAAAACTGAGGCTAAAAGGCATGATTGTTTCAATTTTCTTTCTGATACCAACTTTTAATCATAGATTCTCACAGAAAATAAATACCCTACTTTCTTATAAAAATAAATTCACTTCTAGTTTAAAACCAACCTATCCATCCACTCTGATTGATATTCTTGTTTCTTTCCTTTAAAGTCCGTCATAAGAAAAAAACTCATTATGATTCAATACCTGGTCACTATCCTATTATATGATTTTTACATATTTCTTTCTCTCTTTTTGGAGGGGGTTGGGGCCATAAACTCATAAATCTACTGTGTTAGCTTACCAACTGATAGGATTACAGACATGCATCATCAAATCTATAGACCTATTTTAAATTTCATGTCCAAGCTACATACTGTAAATTACCCTTTTTTTTTTTTACCATCTATAATCAGTTTCGCCACCCAAAAATCTAGAGAAACTTCTAAAATACTTCCTGTCAATCCAGTGGATGTATTTCCTTTTCTTGAGTTAGTTAATCCTCATTATACTTTGAGACATTAAGATACTTTTGAGAAATAGAAGAGTGGCTCAAGTGGCAAGTGCCAGCCTTGAGCTTAAAAGCTAAGTGTGAGAATGATGCCCTGAATTCAGGCCTTACTGCTAGCATACATACAAGAAAATGCTGTGTGAGCCACCAAGCTCAGGCTTATAATCCTAGTTGCTCATAAGGCTGAAATCTGATGATAACAATTCAAAATCAGATTGGTCAGGAAAGTCCATAAGAATCCTTCTCTTTAAGAAATGAACAAAAAGTTGGAAGTGGAGCTGTGGCTCAAAGTGGTTGAATGCAAAACCAAGCGACAACTACCAGCCCCAGGACTGGTACAAAAATAGTAATTTCTTTTTGCCGGGCGCTGGTGGCTTATGCCTGTAACCTTAGATACTCAGAAGGCTGAGATCTGAGGATCACGGTTCGAAGCCAGCCTGGGCAGGAAAGGTTCTGAGATTCTTTTCTCCTCCAATTAGCCACCAGAAAACTGAAAGTGGCACAAGTGGTAGAGTGCTAGCCTTGAGCTGAAGAGCTCAGGGACAGAGCCCAGGCTCAGAGTTCAAGCATTACGACTGACAAAAAAAAAGAAAAAGTAATTTTGTTTTTCTGCATACTTCTGATCACTCTTTCCCCTTCTACCTTGCTCCTTTTCTGCTTAGTAAAAGCTATGTCCCTCATAGTTCTCTAAATTTAATCTCCTAGGCTATGTCATCTCTTCTGAAAATTAAAGTACCACTAGTGGGCCAATGATAAGCAAATTTGTATTTCTTGTCCAGATGTGCAGAGTGGCCTTTGTTGACAACTCTCTACTAAAGCCTTCTCAAATTTAGGACTAAAACTGAAGTGCCTTTCTCTCAAGTAGATAAGCAAATGGTACAACCATTTGTCCAGCTGTAAGAATACAGTACTCTTTCCCCTTTATCTTTGGTGATTATGTCTCAGGATTCATGGTGGATGCCTGAAACCATCAAGAGAACTAAACTCTATGTATATTTTTTATATATACATTCCTGTTTAACTTACAAAATAGTCACAGTGCCAAGTGTGGGTGGCCATGTCTATAATCCTACTCAGAACTCTGACATCAGGATTGCAGTTCAAAGCCAGCCCCAGCAGACAAATTTGAGAGATTCTTATCAATAAATAATCAGCAAAAAGCTGGAAATGGAGTTGTGGCTCAAGTGGTAGTGTCAGCCAAGAGGGAAAAAACCCAGCAAGAGCATGAGGCTCCCTATGTTCAAGCCCCAATACTGGCAAAACAAATTAAATAAACAAAAAAAATAAGGCAAAGTAAAAAACAAAAACAACAAAGTAATAAAATGTAACAAGTATAAAAGACTTCAAGCCAGGTACCAGTGACTCACACTTGTACTCCTACCCAAGAGGCTGAAACCATAAAGATCTTGGTTAAAAGCTAGTCCAGGGGCTGGGAATGTGGCTTAGTGGTACAGTGCTTGCCTAGCATGCATAAAGCCCTGGGGGTTTGATTCCTCAGCACCACATAAACAGAAAAGGCCAGAAGTGGTGCTGAGGCTCAAGAGGTAGAGCAAAAGGAAGCCAAGGACAGCACTCAGGCCCTGAGTCCCAAGCCCGAAGGATATGCCCCCGCCACGCCAAAGAAAAAAAAAAAAAAAAGCTAGTCCAGGCAGAAAAGCTGAGAAGAGGAACAATAGGCATGGTTCAAGCGGAATAATGCCAGATGTGAGGGACAAAGCTGAGTGTGAGGCCTCAAGTACTGGCTAAGAAAAAAAGACTTCAACATGACACTCAGAATAGCACAGAATTTACAACTTATAAATTATTATTTCTAGAATTTTCCATTTAATATTTTCAGACCTTGTGTGACTACAAATAATCAAGAGCAAAGAAAACAAAACTAATAACTATGCAATACAAATTTGTCTTAACTTTACTTCTGTTTTATTACAAAAGACTGAGAAAGTGCTACCAAGTTTTCTGGATAAAATTACATGAAAAGTAAATCAAGAACCTACCTTAAATGTTATTTTTAGCTTTTCTCTTTCTGTTGGGATCTCTCCTTCGGCTTCTTGTTCTCCAGTGGAGTCATTATGTGAAGCTGAGGATTTGGATTCTTCTAGGGAGTTGACCGACTTTTCATCGACTGTACTAGAAAGCACATCACCAGCATGTGGAATAAAGTCATCAGGTTTTTCCCATTTGGATTCTGCCCAACATATTTTAATGTCATGTTATTCAGTTAGTAATTCTACTTAAGAAGTAATTTCTATGTAACAGTCATTTGCAATTATTAATCAATAATACCTCATCTATTTTATACCATTATTTGCCAAGATTAATAAGATTTTCCAAGTTTCTTAATTTTGTTTCTTTCAGAAATGGATTTCAAACATCCTAGATTTACTGATTGTATAAACAACAACTCTAGTGGGAAGACAGACTTGAGAACTGAGTGATACTGTTAAGGACAATCACAATTTATCTGACAACAAATTCAGCAAAATTACTAATAATGCCCATACATAGATTTGACATTTACAATGGGGGTAAATCTTAGTTGATTGAACTCTACTGCCATCTAGTGTTTCACTGGGTTTTTAGTAAAATAAAACCATTTCTAATTATTCCCTATTTTTAGTTTAATGAAAACGAGAGATACCATGACATTTATTGTGCAACTGAGATAAGTTTTAATAGTGAATTGGCTATTAAAAATTTTATTTGTCCAGGCATCAACTGAAATCATTCAGGGTCAATCAGTATACAGAGTCCCTTAATTAATACATGTAGGCACTAATGAAAAATATTACTTTTCCTTATCTATATTTCATACAAGTTGGGGTGAAGATAAAGTTGCAGAGTATCTGCATATCAAGTTATGAGGCCTTAAGTAGCACTACTAAAAATGTATTCATATAAGTTATAAAAAGCATTTTCAAGATATAACTTATTAAGCCATACTATGTACCAGACACTTTTCTGGGGATGTTACTGATATCTAGCCCTCAAGACAATACAGGCTACATGTAACCATCTCTCTCTCTCTCTCTCTCTCTTTTTATTGAAGATAGATTATATATTCAGACTTCACTGGTAAAGAAATGCTGTAAACTGTGATTCTAAAGCCCTATTAGAATTTTTTTTTACATTTATAATCATTCAGCACTTCAATTTTACTGAGATAGAACTACTGCTGTTACTGGTAAAGATACGAATCTACATGGAAATTAAAAAGTCAACTGGAACCACTTAGGGAGATGTCTCAACACTCTCCCATAAAAAAAAACACAAAAACCCAACAATAAAAATAAAAGTTCAAGGAGCTAGGGAGAGTTCAATGAGAGTGTCTAAGTATGTGTGAGGACCTGGGTTTGAAATCCAAACCAACAAAAAAGTTTAAGTGATCTACAAGGTATCTTTGAACAAAATGATTATTACATCTCTAAAATTATCCTAATAAAAACTAAATTATTGCCAGGCACCGGTGGCTCATGCCTCTAACTCTAGCTACTCAGGAGGCTAAGATCAGAGGATCATGGTTTGAAGCCAGCCCAGGCAGGAAAGGCCTTGAGACTCTTATCTCCAATTAACCACCAGAAAACCAGAAGTGATGCTGTGGCTCAAAGCTGTAGATTGCTAGCCTTGTATGAAAAAGCTTGGGGGCAGTGTCCCAGCCCTGAGTTCAAGCCCCATGACTAGCAACCCCCCCCACCTCCAAAAATCCAAACCCAACCAACCAAAAACTAAGTTATTTTAGCAAAAGTTAAAGATGCAATGCAAGTATTTGTAAATGCTTTATTGAACACAGCATTGATTACATGTAGGAATCATTTTTTTGCTTTTCCACTTTATTAATGTTTTTAAATTACAAAAGAATGTTTGCCAAGGAAGTGTATTTTACAGTGATGTTCCCAAGTTCAGATGCTACCTTTCAGTTTCAGTACAATTTAGACAGTTAAGAATCAAAGGGGCTGGGGATATAGCCTAGTGGCAAGAGTGCCTGCCTCGGATACACGAGGCCCTAGGTTCGATTCCCCAGCACCACATATACAGAAAACGGCCAGAAGCGGCGCTGTGGCTCAAGTGGCAGAGTGCTAGCAGCCTTGAGCGGGAAGAAGCCAGGGACAGTGCTCAGGCCCTGAGTCCAAGGCCCAGGACTGGCCAAAAAAAAAAAAAAAAAAGAATCAAAAGCAATCCTTACCTCCTGTCTCTGTATTGTAGTAATAGGTATAACCATCTTCACTTAAACCTTCTACCCAAATGGCCTTTGTTGCTGCCTAGTGGAGGAAAAAACAAAGCAAACATGACACATCCTCAAAAAGGAAACCTAGTAACTGAAAATATTGAGACTGGCTATAGTAAATGACTAAGATAGATTAGATCTAGCCACCCTTTCTTTTCCATTTGACACCTGGGAATTAGGGGTGGTAGTATGGATCATGGCCAGGCAGAGACTTTTGCAATCAGGTGCCAACTTTCAAGTTGAGAATTCACCCTTGAAAGCCAAGAATTTCATCCAGATGGTGAGGGATGAGTTGCCACACAAAGGATTACAAACCAAGTAATAATATTTACCCCGAACAGAATTTTTGGATGTAATCACTGCTTCATCCCTGCCCTGACTTTGTTATTTTCCTACCCAGCCTTTTAACATGAGGATTACAGACAGGAAGAAAGGAATAAAGATGGGATAAATAAGGGGAAGATTCTTCCAAATGGAAGAAGAAAATTTTAACAAAATACCATAAAACCACCACAGTTTGACCACTTTAAAAAATAAAGCAAAAAGCACACAAATGTGCTTCAGTTACCTTTTTTAAGTTTCCTTCAAATCCTTCTGGCTTCTCCCACTGAGAGGCTTAAAAAAAATTATTGCATTTATGAAACGTTTTTGCTTAAAAAAAACTCCAACAATTTTTTCCAAAATTTCTAAGACAATCATTGTGCGTTTTATTGAAACTGATATCTGACACTAATACAAAGAAAGAACTTCATGGTTTCACAAAAAAAAAAAGTTTCTGAGGCTGGTGTTGTAGAACACCCTTATAATTCTAGCATTCACGAGCTTGTGGCTAGTCTGAACAACAAAGCATGAACCTGCTTTCAAGAAACCAAATCAAAACAAACCAAACAAGTAAGACTGGAGGTGTAACTCAAATGGTAGAGTGTTTGCCTAGTAAGCTTGAGGCCCTGAGTTCAAAACTCAATATTGCAAAAGCAAACAATCTCAAAACAACAAAAGACAGTTTCTGGCTCTCAGATCACTTCTGTACAGAGAAATCTTTCACAGAGCACTTGATTTCAAGAATACTTAAAATATCTCAGGAAGTTTTGAAAAATCTCATTTCAAATTAGGCTTGGTGGTGCATGCTTATACTCCCAGCACTCTGGGAAGCAGGAGAATCATGAGTTCTATTCAGGCTAGTCTGTGTTACAAGTCTCTGACTCAACCTTCCTCTCTAATGTCTTATTTTCATGTAAAATGTTTTGTTTTTGTGTAGTTGATACTTACAGAAGATTTTACTGGGAAAAGAAAGCTTGCCTTTGTAAGAAGTTCATTAATAAGACTAAAGTATGACAGACATATTAAGGACACTACTTCCCCCCCCCATATTATTAGCATCAACTAATTATACAAGATTTCGTTTTGACACATCCATACATGCATACAAAGTACCTTGATCACTGTCCCTCAAACCCTACTCTTCTGACCCCTACCCTGCTCCCTACCAATTTCCAACAAGCTTCATTGTTCCATTTTCATACATGACAGGTATTTTTTTTTTTTTTTTGGCCAGTCCTGGGCCTTGGACTCAGGGCCTGAGCACTGTCCCTGGCTTCTTCCCACTCAAGGCTAGCACTCTGCCACCTGAGCCACAGCGCCCCTTCTGGCCGTTTTCCATATATGTGATGCTGGGGAATCGAACTGAGAGCTTCATGTGTAGGAGGCAAGCACTCTTGCCACTAGGCCATATTCCCAGCCCAGGTATTCTTTTTTTTTTTTGGTCAGTCCTGGGCCTTGGACTCAGGGCCTGAGCACTGTCCCTGGCTTCCTTTTTTTTGCTCAAGGCTAGCACTCTGCCACTTGAGCCACAGCGCCACTTCTGGCCGTTTTCTAGATATGTGGTGCTGGAGATTCGAACCTAGGGCTTCATGTATACAAGTCGAGCTCTCTTGCCACTAGGCCATATTCCCAGCCCCCCAGATATTCTTTTTTAAAGGCAAAATGACTTAAGTTTTATGGCAAAATAGGCAAAGTAACAGGTTTGCATTGCTTAAATATAAGTTAAAAATCCTAACAGAAACTGTTTTACTATTGAAAATATTCTCTACTAGTTCTATGAATAAATGACTTACCTCCTGTGATGAGATCATAATAGTAATGGTAACCCTCAGAAGTTATACCTTCTACCCATCTACCCTTTGGAGGGTCTTTCTTCTTCTTTTTCTTCTTCTTTTCTTTCTGTTGATTTGATGAAGAGATGGGTGGGGTAGTGCTGGTTACTGGTGATATGCTTGGCTCTGGAATTTCTAGAAAAAAGGTGAGAGACATCTGAAGCAGGGCTGGGGATATGAGTTAGTGGTAGATTGCTTGCCTTGCATGCAAGAAGCCCTGGGTTTGATTCCTCAGCACTACATAAACAGAAAAAGCCAGAAGTGACGCTGTAGCTCAAGTGGTAGAGTGCTAGCCTTGAGCAAAAACGAAGCCAGGGGCAGTGCTCAGGCCCTGGGTCCAAGCCCCAGGACTGGCAAAAAACAAAACAAAACAACAACAAAAAACCCCAAGACTTAAGTAGCTAAAATAACTTTTCTTTTTATATGTTGTCAGAGAATTCCATTTTAGTCAGGATCCTCATAATGCCCAAAGCAGTGGGGCACACTTGTAATCCCAGCTACTCAGAAGGCATATGAGGATGATTTTTAATTTGAGACCAGACTGGGCAACAGTGAAATCCTGTTTTTTTAATTTATTTTTTAAATTAAAAAAAAAATTCCAACTGATCACTGGTGGCTCATATCTGTAATCCTAACTACTCAGGAGACTGAGACCTCAGGATTCAGGTTCAAAGCTAGTTGCCTTTTTACCTGATTCTAAGCCCAGTCTTTTCAAATCCTCCTGGTATGCTTTCAGGGCAGCTGCCTCCATTGCAGCAAACTCCTTTGATGCTTTTTCTTCTTCTTTTGCCTTATCCAGGCTTTTCTGTTTAATCTGTGTAAGACATATAAAAGTGAAAGTGAGATAAAGGACTGGAATTAGTCAAAAGTTAATGAAGAACCAATTTAAATTTTACCTCGCTGATCCTTTTTGCCACATTTTCCTTATGATTCTTTCCTCTTTCATGAAATTCGATACTCTTGAAAATAGAAAAAGTAGCATTAAAAACCACAGCAAAATAATACAGTAATATATGAGAATGGAACATAAGAGAATTAAAATGGAAATACTCGCAGAAATTACTTTAATGCAAGTTGGCTATTTTTACCACATGATGGTAAGGAACTGAACTACAGCCTCTTATTAGATTTCTTTTAGTTCTTAAACCACAATGATCATGTTAATAGGGTAAAAGCACAAGGTTTTTTTTATGCCTAATCTGGTAAATATGATTAACAAGGATTCAAGATGCAAAGATCAAATTTCTTGAAATTACTATTAAGTTGTTGTACAAAGGGTTTGCAATCCCATAAGTCAGGTTATAAACACAATGCTTCTTGGGAAATTTATTTCCCAGGCCCGGGACTTGGACTCAGGGTCAGAGCACTATGCCTGACTTCTTTCTGCTCAAGGCTAGCATTCTACTACTTGAGCCACAGCTCCACTTCTGGCTTTTTCTGTTTATGTGGTGCTGAGGAATTGAACCTAGGGCTTCATGTATGCTAGGTAAGCACTCTACTGCTAAGCCACATTCCCAGTCTGGAAAATTTATTTTTAAATCAACAACTGTGAAGATAAAATGTCAAACCATTTCTAGCTACTCTACAGTGATTGGGAAAATCCTGCTTAAGGTCAGCCTAGGCAAAAAGTGAAGAGACTTTTTCTGAAAAATAAAACAAACAAAAAAAAAAGGTTTAAGGCATGGCTTAAGTTTTCAGTAGTAGAAAATAAATAGTAGGAGGTCATGAGTTGAATCGCCATTACTGCCCAAATCCCCACATTTCCAGTTCAGTTTCTAAAAACTGTGGTGCAAAAGAGACTATCAATATACTAGGTCCTATATCTATATACACGTGGAAATGACAGGAGGGTAGACAATGAAAAAAAAAGCTAACATATATAGGACAGTTTCATGGCAGATAGGGTATAGGCAAGTGAGCATTATTACCTATTGAAGCCATCATAAATTCTCTCTAAATTATAATATCTAGCTATCAGAAGCAAGAAATTCCTGGAAAGCTCTGCAAAATAAGTTCTGTCAATCAAATCTTATATGATGCATTAACTGAGCTATTCTAAAATACTGTGAATTCCACTTTGAAGTATAGCTTTGTAAAAGGGATAATCATCTCTATTTCTCATATATTAGGTTTCTAAAGTTACAGTTGCACAAAGATTACAATATTAAAGAACCACCAAAATTAAATTTGTTTCTAATTAAAGGTTAAATCAGTGTTTTAGCAATTCAAGGAAGATGAAGCAAGTCTTCACTGGATGGGATCATTTACCATTGATAACATGTATTTTCAGTGCCTAGGTATCTTGAAGGAAGGGAAACTTTTATTAGTGATTTGTTTGGTTTAAAAAAAACTCTCTCATCATTTACTGGTGGTGATACCTCAAATAAAATAGGCAAGAACTTTAGCAACTATTCAAAACAAAAAACTATTCAAAGAAAACTATTCAAAACAAAACAGGATCTTCTCCCCCCCAACCCAATACTTTATGAATAATTAATTTTTATTGGTGGTGGTGGTGTTTGAATTCAGGTCCTTGCAATCTAAAACAAATTATCTACTAAGGAAATCTAGCACAAAGATAGGACTAGGATTCTTTTGTGTATCCAACTCTACCAAGGAAGGTAATGAATACATAAAGATAATCTAGTAGTATGTTACACAGTACTATGACATGCATGTTTCTATCTTATGCCTTAAATATTGGATTTAGTCTATAACATAGAGATAAACATGCTTCATAGAGTTACTACAACATTAACATATAAAAATGTACTTAAGGGGGTTGCTTTTTTGTATCTCAAGAGTGGGAATAATGTTCTTTCAGTGTCAGCAAACATTTCAATTATCTCTAGAGGAAACAAAACTACAAATGTTTTTATATTCTAAGAGCTTTCTTGTCTGTCTCTGTACAAAAAGTATTTTAATGTAGACCTTCCACAAACATGGATGAGTTTACCCAGTCATTGTCCTGTTCCTCAATGGTCACAGGAGTAATTTGGTTTTACAATCAAATTTAGGTCCATGAAAGAAGGCACATAATTTTCATAAAGGGAGTAAGAAATCTTTTGATGTTGTGAAGAACTGAGAGCAATGTATATTGAAAATGCTTTATGAACTCCGAACTATGATTAAGAAAAGACACCAGGTCACACGAAGACACTATTAAAATCTGAAGAGTGGGGATGATCATACAGGCCTATTGTCTGCTATCCAGCACTTGCAGTAATCACAGAATTTCTTTGGTTGTGATTTCCAGTAGTCGGCCCTGAAAGAGAAAAGTTTTAAGTTTAAAAAAATCTTAAAAGGTTTAAAAAAAAAAACTTGCATACTCCTCATCTTTATGGGGAGGGGGCGTGTCAGTTCCATTGGCAACTCAATGCTTTCTTAAGCCTCGTTTTATTATTGATGTGACTGAAGCAGTCAAGGAAATTCTGTTGCCAGTGAAGGAGAAAAAGTCAGCACAGATTTATTATGCACCGCCTTAAATAAAACAAAGCAACAACGAACATCTCAGAGAGGTGTTTTGACTGTGTGTGTCTGTGTGATGATGCTGTAAGAGGCCTGCAAAAACTAGGTTCGCCTCAAATCCAGTTATTCCTACCAGAACAACAAAGCCTGGGACTATTTGGGGGAAGGGCTGGCTCCTCGGAGACTGTTAGTCCAAACACATTTCTAGGAGTCTCAGGCCCGGGGATTCGGGACCAGCCCAGGGACCTCAACAACCACTGCCCCAAAGGAAAAAAACAAAACACAAAAACCAGAAAACCCCCAAACCAAGCAGGACGCTATGACGGGGTTGGCCGGTTTGGGAAGGCGGAGGCCGGGACGTCTGGCAACCCAACCCCAAAGTTTCACAATACCCCAGGATTCGGGCGCTTCACAAACGCGAGGGGCTCCCTCGAGGCCCGACGGCGCCGCGTCCCCGGCCGCCATCCATCCACCCATCCATCCCGCCCGAAGCCTCCACAGGCTGCGGCCTTCCCACCCCGGATCTCGGGCCGCCGGCTCCGCGGGAGCTCGCTCGGGGAGCCGGCCCGGCGGGTGCCCCGGCAGGTCCCGTCGCGGGCCCCGGTTCCGAGCGAGTTAAGAGCGCGTATGTCCCGCCCCCGGCCGGAGGAGGGCGGGAGGACGAGGCCTGCTCCGGGAAACAACACCCCCTTGTTGAGAGGCCGAGACCCAACTCACATGACCGCGCGGTCGCCCGGGGTCCGACGCGCACTCGCGCTCCCCCGGCCTCAGCTAGTCTAGGCCGGCCCGGACCCGCGCCGAAGCCCACGCCGAGCCTCCCTTCCCGAGCCGGGAGGCGTGGGGGGTGGGGCGGCAGCTTTGCGTGGTTCCCGGCTACGGGTGCCCCGACGGCCCAATCCGCGCTCGCGCTCCCCTCCCCGCCCCTCCCCCGCCGGGGCGGGACTCTGGGCCCCGGGAAGGTGGGGTCGATATAAAGAGGTGGAGGTCACCGAGACGGGGCGTAAAACGCGACGGGAGCTGAGTCGCCGTGGCAGACACCCCCTGCTGTCTCCCACTCGCCGCCCCCCTCCCCACCTCTCGACCCCGCGCCCGCCCGTCCTCTCGGCTGCCCCCGGGATCCAGAACCTTCACTTCTTCTAGGTTCGCTGGCCCCGGGCCGAGGAGTCCGCGCGCCGCCTCCGCCCGGAGCGCAAACAGCTGTTCCCGGAGACGTCGGCACCCTCCACTGGGCAAACCGACCCGCACGCACGCACGGTGACCAGCGCCGCCGCCTGGACCTGGGGGCAGGGAGCCGGCGGTGGGCTTACAAACAAACAAAAAGCAAAAAAAAACAAAAACAAAAAGAAAGAAAGGTAAAACTGGTGGGGCTGCGACCAGGCGAGGCGTGCGGTTCGGTCTCGGAACTTTCCTACGGCGCGGTCCCGCCCTTTCTCCTCCCCTCCCCGCGTCTCTCCGCGTTCCCGCTCGTGGGCGGCGGCGGCGGCGGCGACGACGACTTCAGCGGCTGAGGAGCGGCGGCAGCGACGGCGGCGGCGGGAGCGGCGGCGGCGGGCGTGAGGGTTGGAGCTAAGGCTGCTGTGGCATTCATGCTTGTCAGGTGAGTGGCGGCAGTGCTTCTCGCAGTACTTCCCATATGGTCTAGCGGTTAGGATTCCTGGTTTTCACCCAGGCGGCCCGGGTTCGACTCCCGGTATGGGAACGTCGTGATCAACTTTTTAAAAAAGAATTGTAGAAGTTGACATTTTCCCTGTGTCCATGGGTGGGTGGAGTTCTTGGAAAACAAACATTTGTGAAGTTGTTACTGGGTTTGGGGCTCACCACCCCCCATTCCCCTAGTTCTGCTGGGGTCCTCTTTCGGTTGCTGGGCTGCACGGGGCGGGGTAGAATGGGAAGGAATTGCTGTTCCCTGCCTCTCGGTCAGACTCGTAGTTTTCCAAGCGCTGTGGAGGAGATGATTAACTCTGTCCGGGCGTTATCTCCTCCCGGACCCCCCTTCGCGCCTACGCCCTGTTCCACTGCCCCTTTCTGCTGCCACGGGGAGAAACTGGGGGTGGGTGCGTCCAGCCCCAGGAGGCAGGCATTTTTGTTATCGGTACTGCACACATGGAGGCGACCCCCTCCTCGCTCCATTCCCCTCCCCTCCTGCACTCGATGAGCGCCCCCCCCCCTCCGGGGGTTCGGGGAGAAGCGCGATTGCCTGGGAACCCGACCGGCCGCGTGCGCTCCGCGCCTGTCCGCGACGTCAGCCAGCGGGACACCCGGGGCGCCCGTTGATGGCTCTCCAAAAGTACCCCCAGCCTCAGGAGGGTATCACCCCCCTCCAAGAAAAACAACCCACGAATAAACCTCCTGCTTTTAAAACACATGACTCGCCGCGGAGAAGAAAAACAGCTCTGTGCTGGGGATGTCTTTAAAGAAGAAAATTGACTTCCCTAAAGGCTGATTGAGTGCCCGATTAAAAAATCCTGGGATGGGGGTGGAGCTTGGGAGAGAAAATTGGCCCGAGACTGGGGAGGGGATGTTACAACAAAGTTTCACTGTATTTTTAAATATAGAAGCCCTGTGTTTATTACAAAGAAGGGGCAGCTGTGTCAGCAACATGTGAGCTGTAAATGAAACAAAAGCGTTATCTTAAATGCATGTTGAAATTAGAAAATAGGGGAAGCTATATAATGTTGAGTCTACTGGGCCTCAGGGAACAAATAAAGAAGGAAAAAGTGACTCCCATGGATGGGTTTCTGGTGTGCAGAGCTATTACTAAGCCAGAGTTCTGTTTGTTAGTACGTGTGTTCCCAAACTTAAAAAAAAAATGCTTTAGCTGCATGGTTAAGTTTGAAAATAACCTGATGTGTTCTGTATCATTAAAGATTATTGGTTTTACGCTGATTTTTTAAACTCACAACTAAAACTCCATCTTTATTCATTTAAATATTTGAGTGTTTACTCACTCTAGGCCTCACCAGATGCTTTTGAAGTTAGTAATGTTCAGGTTCTTTGTATCAGCTGGTAGTAGAAAGAACATTAAACAGCAAGCTGGTAGTAGAAAGAACATTAAACAGCCACTTTTTGGTTCTGAGAAGCTATGTGACCTTGTGGAGGTTTTTCACCATCCCAGTTCTCTTGGCTTCAGAGCCATAAATTCTTCTAGTACGAATTACTCACAAACTTTACTTAGGATTGCAAGCATTGCTGACTAGTTCTTGAATAGGTAATGAGTGGAAAAGTTCCATTTGAGACTTTAGTGTTGTGTATTGTGTTATTGAGACCTACTTACTAAAGAATTAGGTTTGAACTTGGAAGAAATGATAACCTCCTTCTGCATTGTCTCCAGAGAGGGCTTAATGTTTGTAATGATTTGGATCAAATGATACTAAAATGGATGTTAAAGTGAGCACTCAATGGTTGCAATTAGTTGTATGGTATTCTTGGGGTGAGCTGAGTGGAGTGGTTGGATGACAACATCCTTGTCCAAGACAGAGATGTCTTATGCAGTTAGGGGTGAAACACAGAAGTGAGTAATCAGTTCTGCTCAGGAAAATGGACTGGAGAATAGACAAGGAGGGAGTGTGTTTGCCCTGGATCTTGAAGAACTGGTTGTCTTTCTCCTGGTGGGGAATGTGAATCATAAATCTCAGGTGGGGGGGAACGCATACCAGGCCCACAGGTAGTCTGGTTTGGCAGCACAGAGTGCCTGAGGGAGAGCTGTAGGACATCAGGTTGGGGAGGTAGAAAGGAATTTTGACTTCGTAAATTTTTGCTAGACACCAAGTTATTTTTTTTCTGGGACTGACTTCTTATGTTATTTGAATTTTAACACATTTCTTTTTCCCTTTGTTTTCTCTCTTCCCCCACCCCCCCCTCCTCTCTTGTCTCTTTTTTCAAGACTGGGTCTCACTATGTACCCCAGAGTCATCCTCTTCCTGCCTCAGAGTCTAAAGTATTGGGATTACAGGAATGCATTAGGACCCCAGCTTTGATGTGTTAAAAAGTCTTGTTTAAAAGCTTCAAGGGCTGGGAGTGTTGCTCAAGTGGTTTAAGACCTGTCTAGTGAGCCGGAAGCCCTTAATATAGAACCCCAATACCATCAAAGGGTGGGCATCCAAAAAGATTCAAGATTCAAACTACCCATTTGTTGAAACGTAGGATAGTTTATATTTGGAATCTTTCTCTGTCTTCCTCTTTCTCTTTTTCTCTTTCTGTCTTTGTGTCTGTCCTGGGGCTTGAACTGAGGGTCTGAGTGCTATCCATGAGCTTTTTAGATCAAGGCCAGTATTCTACAAGTAGAGCCACACCTCTACTTCCAGATTTTTTTGGTGTTTACTTGGAGATAAACTGTCTCATGAGCTTTATTCACAACAACAATCCTGAGATCTCAGCCTCCTGAGTAGCTAGGATTACAGGTATAAGCCACTGGTACCTGGCTAACCTTTCCTTTTTAAGTTAACATGTGCATTAATAGGAAACAAACAGAAGAAGCAAAGAACAGAGTCATTCATGCCACAAGCAGTTCATTTGGATGGCGGTCTAGATTCCCCGTGTCCACATCAGTCCCTTTTAGGTGACTGAGATGATATGGTGTGTGGTATGCTTTTCCAAATGTGTGAATAGGGCTGGGGATATAGCCTAGTGGCAAGAGTGCCTGCCTCGGATACACGAGGCCCTAGGTTCGATTCCCCAGCACCACATATACAGAAAACGGCCAGAAGTGGCGCTGTGGCTCAGGTGGCGGAGTGCTAGCCTTGAGCGGGAAGAAGCCAGGGACAGTGCTCAGGCCCTGAGTCCAAGGCCCAGGACTGGCCAAAAAAAAAAAAAATGTGTGAATAATCACCAATCCAAAATCCCAAACCTACAAGAATACTTTCATATCTGAGAATATAGCACACCAGAGTTGAATATTTACTACTAATGGAGAAAAGCAGTCAGTTAATGAATTCACTAAGAATGGAGTCTAGTTTTCTTTTTTCAAATTAGGTTACATTAGTTATGAAGGGAGGTTCATTGTTACATCTCTACACATGTCTACACTGAATTCTGAATAACCTCATCCCCTGAGAAGACCTGGGGCTTGAACTCAGGGACTTGGCACTGGCCCCTCAGCTTTTATGCTCAAAGCTAGGCACTTTACCACTTGAGCCACAGCACTACTTCTGGCTTTTTGGTGGTTATTTGGAGATATGAGGCTCTTGGACTCTCCTTCTCAGTTGGCTTTAAACTGAACCAGGATCTTTAGATCACAGTCTCCTAAGTACCTAGGATTACAGGTGTGAGCCACCAACACCTGGCCAATTCTGGGATTACAGGTGTACCATCAAACCTGGTGAAATCATTCTTTTTTTTTTGGCCAGTCCTGGGCCTTGGACTCAGGGCCTGAGCACTGTCCCTGGCTTCTTCCGCTCAAGGCTAGCACTCCGCCACTTGAGCCACAGCGCCGCTTCTGGCCGTTTTCTGTATATGTGGTGCTGGGGAATCGAACCTAGGGCCTCGTGTATCCGAGGCAGGCACTCTTGCCACTAGGCTATATCCCCAGCCCGGTGAAATCATTCTTGTCCTCTAATATTCAAGTGATAGACTTAAAGTGGGAGCTCCCATGACACTGCTGGTTAAAATGTACAAGTGTGGTCAATATTGGAAAATTTTGGCAATTCCTTGATGAAAAGTTGAGTTTCCTACGATGAGGCATTTCTATTGCTATGCCTATACTCAGGAGAAATGAAAACATGCCTACATTGTAAGATGTGCACAAATGTTTATATTATTCACAAACAAAATGTGGAAACAACCCAGTGTCCATGAATGGAGAGTAAATGCATTGTTTATCAGTGGGTAGACATAAGCTTGGCATATTACTTGGGAATAAAAAGGAATTAAGTTACATATAAAACTGTAACCCCTCTGTACTTCACTTTGACAATAAGGAAGAAGAAAAAAGGAATTTAGTAGTAACGCATACCACACATGGATTACTTTCAAGAATATGCTAAATGAAAGAATCCAGGCATAGGGCATACATTTTATACCAGATTGTGCTTTACCACTTGGTCCCACACCTCCAGTTTCAAGAAGACCATATTTTGTATGATTCCACTTATATAAAATATCTCAAATAGACAAATCTGTAGAGAAAGAGTATTCATGGGTGTCTTAAATTAGGGGTTTGGAGGGTACCTAATAGTTTATTAGTAAGCACCCTGAAATATCCTAAAATCAGAGTTTAGTGATCTACTTACTTATACTATTGCAAGTATACCGAAACAACAGGAACTGTTCACTTTATTCTTTATGGTATATCTCAAAAACAAAAAAGAAATATTACTAGATTTTGCTTTTATCATTTGGATATTGCATTTCTTAATAGAAGACTGAAACTCTAGCTTCTTGGTTAATTCCAGAAAAGGTGCAAGTTCTGGCTAGAGTTGAGTAAATGACTGAGGTCTGATTAGTGTACAAGTAGTTACAGTAATAGTGTAATATGTGTTCAGAGGAGAATAAACTTAGGGTCTCCAGAATTTACATCTGGGTTTGAGGGAATGGGAATGGGAATGGTCTCCTAGGGAGGCAACATTGAGGTGGACTTTGAAATTTCCTTTAGGCTTTTGTTGACTGAGCTGGTGGAGTGGGCTGGGCTTTGAGAGGAAGCACACAGGAGCAGTTGGTTGGGTTCTAGTAGGATGGGATTGGGAAATAGGACTGCAAAAATAGATTAGGGTCAGTAGGAAACAACGTCTGTTCTCTGGCAGGTCTCCTCCCTCCACTGCGCATATGTTTCCCATGGCTCTGGCAGAGAACTGTACCATCTAACTGGAAGCTCTGTCTGGTGTGTAACTTTGGACTGAGGACTTGGACTTACTTTCCTTTGTATTGCCAGACTTGGAGCCGTTTGTGGCAGCTTGTGAGCATTCAAAAATATTTGAAAAAAAATGAATGAAAATCAAAGAGTTAACAAGATCTGTTGAAAGTGAAGTCCACGTGGCAGCTGGGTGCCAGTGCTCATGACTGTAATCCTAGCTAAAGTAGAGTGCAGGATGTTTGTGGTCATATCCACCTTCCTATTCTATTTCTACTCTCATGTTATGCTCTGGCCAAGGTGTTCTCCATCTCCTGTGGTACATACAGTATTCTCTCTTTTTTCTTCTTCTTAAATGAGTTTCTCTTTTTTTAATTAGCTTACATTAGTTACACGTGTGCATTTCATTGTTATATCAGTACTTTTTTTTGGGGGGGGGTGGTCTTGAACTAAGTGCCTGGGCGCTGTCCCTGACCATTTTTGTTCAAGGTTAGATAGAGCTCTACCATCTGAACTCCACTTCTGGCTCTTTTTAGTGGTTAATTGGAGATACGAGTCTTAGGAACTTTTCTGCTGGGGCTGATTTCGAACTATGATCTTCAGATCTCAGTCTCCGGAGTAGCTAGGATTACAGGCATGAGCCACTAGCACCTGGCTTTTTGTATTATCTTAATAGCTTTGCTTAAGTCTAGTCTCTCCTTAAATAGTGTAGCATGGAAGAATGGAATGGATCAGGCAAGATAATTCATAAAAGCAAACATTTAAGATGTCAAAAAAGTAAAACTATTCCTAACAGTACTAGGGAAACTTTTTTTTTTTTTTTAAGAAAAGGCAATTTTGTTCTTAGGGTTGGCTAGATAGTGAATTTATTGTCCACCTCTGTAGGGGTGTGTGTGTGTGTGTGTATGTGTATGTGTATGGTTTGGGGTACTTATTGTCCAGGGACAAAGTTAAGACTGTGAGACTGCCACCCTGTGGACAGAATAAAATTAAACACCTCATGAAGTATAGGAATATTTATAGGAAAGCTTCATTGATTTGGAAATTCACTATTTTATAACTGTGGCTCTTTCACATTAGTGTATGTGGTTGTGCTTATTAAGTAGAAACTTTGAAATTAGTTTGTGTTCTGAACACATACAACAGAGTTTTAAGGGAGTAGTTTTAAAACAGTTTCAAAGAAGGCTGGGAGTATGGCTTAGTGGTAGAGTGCTGGCCTAGCGCGCAGGAAGCCCTGGGTTCAATTCTCAACACCACATAAACAGAAAAAGCTAGAAGTGGTGCTGTGGCTCAGGTGGTAGAGTGCTAGCCTTGAGCAAAAAGAAGCCAGGGACAGTGCCCAGGCTCTGACTTTAAGCCCCAGGACTGGCAAAAGATATAACAAAACAAAAAAACAGGTTCAAAGAAATTCAACTATGGTTTTAGGTGGTGTGTGTCTTTGCTTCAGAAATTTTATATGAAAACCTTTTTTTCTTTTGGTGGAAGTAGAGTTTACATTCAGGGCCATCACTCTTGTTTGGCTTGCTTGCTCAGATGGTGCGCTGGCACTTGAGCCACACCTCCATCTACCTTTTTGGCTAGTTGTTTTTTGGGGTGGAGCCTAGTGGATTTTTCTGCATAAGCTAGTCTTCACCTCAGTCCTCTGGATCTCAACCTCTTGAGTAGATGGGATTACTGGTGGTGACTCAGCAAAAGAATGGCTGTTTGTTTTGTTTTTTTAACCCTGACATGTAGATTTGGTGTGAAATTATTATATTAGTCTTTTAAAGTCCTATTTTATGATACATTCGTATTGCCCTTGAGAGTAATATTGTTTTGAATAATATGTAAAAACTTGTCTTCTTGAGGAAGGCAGAAGGATGGGAGGTGAAATAATGACCTTGTTTATTTCCTGGATTTGCAGTTTACAACTTTGTGTTTTCATTGCCAACATTGTACTTACGTAAATGAGTTTATATTGTGTTATTTATTTAGAAGGATACTATTCTTACATACTAAACAATGATAAACTAGCTTGAAATAAAGATTAAGTGGTGATTGTCCAAGATTTACTTGCTCTCCGCAGCTCAGGAAATGCTTCGTTCTTGGACTATACAAAAATAGCTTTTTCAGATGAGTGTTTACAGCCTACAAGGTAAGTGGTTCACATGCTTAAATTTCCTGAGGTGTCAGAGGGGTGGGGTAGCCAGTTAGCACTTGAAATTTGTGTCACCACCAAAGCCCAAGTGGAATTAAGTGGCATTCTGAGTCAGCAGTTGTGCTGATATTCAGGCTGTTGAGGAGAGTCAGTGAAGTATTAACTGGATCCCTAGCCCCTTAAATTACTTGATACTTTACCATGGGGACCCTACAGTTTGGTACTGGAATAATTGTCAAGAGTAATATTAATAGTTTCTAATATTTAAATATTTGAGTTGGGTGTTTGTTTTTTTTTGAAGTATAGCATGACAAACATAGAAATGCATTTTGAATGGCTTTATTTAACATTTCAAGGTAAATGTGTGAAGACTGGGTGATTCTTTCAAATTATCTTTTTGCTACAATCATATATACTTTGTTATTTTAAGTGTTATAGACTGATTGAAGTAGATTGTTTCCTTTTTGTCAATCTTGTTAGAATTGTTTTTCTGAAAAATTCCTGCTTTGGCCAGTGGCTTGGCCACTGTTAATTACTTAGTTACATCCCTTTCCTGCTAGACTTTAATTTGGACATCTTGTTAGAAGGTCCTTGAATTTTAGTTACAAAGTTAATTAAGTCACATTGTTGTGCAGATTGTGAACCTGAGCTGAGCCAATGTGGGAACAAGGGCAGGGCCTGTTGGGTTAGGGATAAAAAGAAAGCATCCTGCCTGCTCTGTGTCCTTGTTTGCCAGATTTTGACTGATGGCACACCCTTCAAAGAGTTCCTTTGGAGTTGGTATTCTTATTCCTCTTTGGTATCCCAAAAGCTATTTCTAACACGGATAATGATACAAAGATTTATATGGGCACAGGGTCCACAGTAACATTTCCCCCCTGAAGAGCTCTGTAGCTTGAATGTTTTCAGAGATATGGATGATGAGATCTGATTGCTTCCTGCCCACAAGGTAGTGATGGTGGTTCAGTCTTGCTCTTTCTCTGTGCACAGGGAAATTAATTAGATAATCCCATGCATAGATAGCTATTTGGTTTTTGGATTGGCAAGACTATAGTTGTCATGCAATGAAGCCACTGTCATATCTAAGGACAAAAAGGTGCTATTTACCCTGAAGCCCATTTCCCCCCTTTGGAGATTCTAGTGTTTAAACTCACAGTTTCTCAATTGCTAGTCAAATTCTGTAAGAGGTAGAGCCACACTTCTGGTCCTCTTTGGAGATAGGGTCTCACTTTCTGCTAGGCATGCACCTGGTACATGATCCACTTTCTCCAGGTTTCCCATTGTTGCTGGATGATAGGTGTTCACTACCCTAATCCGGCTTCCCTAGGTTGAGATGAAGTCTCATGGTTTACTGCCCAGGCTAGCTTGGAACTATGATCTTTCCAATTTCAGCCTCCCATGTAGCTTAGGATGGATAGGCTTCTGAAGTCCATTTTGAAATTTAATTCTGTCTGCCTCAAAACACTGCTCAGGTTGTCTTGTTATTGTACTTCCCTTTTGGGCAGATCCATGTCACAACACATACACAATTGAGGTGTTCCAGATGTTCCTTTTAAGTTCTTGAATAGGATGATGTTTTCAGGTGCAGCAAAAGAACCATGAAGAGTGGTTGATAGTAGTAGAGAATGATTTATTAGGAATGCAGAATTATACTTCCATAGATGAGGTGGACAGTTTTGCTAGGGACTGGATATCTCAACAGGAACAGTACACATCCAGTGAGACAGCAGGTTAGGTAAAGATTGATTGCCACCCCCAAACTTTGCCTGCCAGTCTTGGCTCCTGGTTCTTGTACTTCTGACTGCCTATGAGTCAAGTTTCATACCCATCTCCCCAACCCTTTGGTTCTATACTAGCTGAGAAATTTGAGGAAATATTTTTATTATAAAGCTACTAAAAAGGCTTTCAATAAGAATTGTGTAGGTTGAAATATGGGAGAAGGGATGTGGAGCTTCCATGTCCTGTCCAGGAACCTCCATGTATTCTAGGATCCAGAAGTTCTCTGAACTCTGTCCTTTGGGTCTTCTTGAGATGCCATTGTCTGTCTAATGCTGATAGACTTAAATAAAAACCCATCAAGTAACAGCTCTATGCTTTTAAGATTCTTTCTACTTTGTGGGTTTAATATTAGTCATACTAGTCAAGGGTAGGTCAAAGAACCTTCTTTCTCTCTTTTGCTTCCTTCCCTTTTTTTTACTTTCTTTTCTCTCCTTTGTTCCTCCCTCGCTCCCTTCCTCCCTTCCTCTTCCTCCTTCCACAGCACCACTTCAGGCCTTTTCTGTTTATGTGGTGCTGAGGAATCTAACCCAGGGCTTCATGCCTGCTAGGCAAGCATTCTTCTTTCCTTTTCTGTGCTGGTCTTAGGAGCTCAAGGCTTGAGTGCTGTCCCTGAGCTTTATACTGAGCCACAGCACCACAGCCAGCTTTTTCTGAGTAGTTTATTAGAGATAAGAGAGTTAGGGACTTTCCTGGGCTAGTTTCCAACCTCATCCTCAGATTTTAGCCTCTTGAGTAGCTGGGATTACAGGTGTGAGACACTAGCATCTGGCAAGAATGTTCTTTATAACCAGTTTAAGACTGGTAGAAGATAGGAGTTCATACAAAGACAAATTCTAATTTCTAAGAGTCAGGAACTGTGAATGCAAACCAAATACATTTTGGAGCTGGGAATATGGCCTAGTGGCAAGAGTGCTTGCCTCCTATACATGAAGTCCTGGGTTCGATTCCTCAGCACCACATGTATTGAAAATGGCCAGAAGTGGCGCTGTGGCTCAAGTGGCAGAGTACTAGCCTTGAGCAAAAAAGAAGCCAGGGACAGCTCAGGCCCTGAGTTTAAGGCCCAGGACTGGCAAAAAAACAAAAAACAAAAAACAAAAAACAAAAAAAACCCAAACCAAATACATCTTTCACAGTGTCGGAACTATGCAAATTGTTTTTGAGTATAACAAGCATTTTTTAAAAATTAATTTATTTTATTGTTATTATAGAGGTGATGTACAGAAGGATTATGATTGCATGAGTCAGGTAATGAGTATATTTCCTTTTGTATAGTGTCTCCTGTTTCCTCATTCTCTCCCAGTCCCTCCCTCCTGTCTCCACCCATGAGTTGTATAGTTCACTTTCATCAATATCAAGTGACATTGTACTTTTTAATGCTTTTTCCCTGGAGTTCTGTGCTCACCCCCCAACCTCCCAAATATATACATGTGAGCACAACATGTAAAGAAGGTAAAGAAGACAGAATCATCAGTAACTAAAAACTAAAAAGAAAGGCAGTTTTTTGTTTTATATCTTGGAGTTTGTTTCAGTATGTGAATATTTCATATAAATATGAAGCACATAGGCATTGGGTCTTTGTGGTTTTTCTCCTAAAAAGAGTATTCTCTTTCGGTCTCACTGTGTGTGAATTTCTAGAATCCTGTATAATTTTTCATATCCCAGCATTTTAAATCTTAACTTCCACATTTCAGAGAGTATGTGTGATATTGTCTGAGCTTGGCTTACCTCACTTGATGTGATTTGTTCTAGCTCCATCCATTTCCCTGCAAGTGACATTATTTTATTTTTTCTAATGGCTGCGCAAAAATTCCATTGTGTATAGGCACCACATTCTTTGGATTCACTTGGTTATTGTGGGGCATCTGGACTGTTTGTATCTCTTGGCTATTGTGACTAGTATAACAATGAATGTGGCTGTGCAGGTGTCCTTATCATATCTTGGCTCAAGATGTTTAGGGTAGCTGCCTACGAGTGATATGCCTGGGTAGTAAGGAAGGTCTATGTTTAGTTTTTTTTTTTTTTTTTTTGGAGGAACCTTCAGACTGCTTTCCAGAGTGGTTGTACTAGTTTACATTCCCACCAGCTGTGTGGTATGGTCCCTTTTTTCCCACATTCCTGCCAACATTTGTTGTTGTTCGAATTCACAATGTTGGCCAATCTTACTGGGGTGAGATGGAATCACAAAGCTGTTTTGACTTACATTTCCTTTATTTCCAGGGATGATGAACATTTCCTCATGTGTTCCTTTGCCATTCTTATCTCTACTTTTGAGAAGTCTCCCTTTAGCTCCCTTACCCATTTAGTGATTGGTTTATTAGATTTGGGAGGGGTTAGTTTCTTGAGCTCTTTGTTTATATTGGATATTAGGTATTTGTCTTACATATTGCTGGTAAAGATCTCCTGGCCTGTTGGCTGTCTTTCTAGTTCTGTAACTATGTCGTTAGATGTGCAGAAACTTCATTTTAATGTACTCCTACTTGTCAAGTTTCTCTCCTATCTGTTGTGTCCCTGGGACTCCTTCATAAAGTTTCTACCTATACTTGTAAATTCTAAACTTTTTCCTACTCTTTAATTGTAGTTTCAAAGTTTCAGGTCTGATGTTGAGGTATTTGATCCATTTTGAACTGATGTTAGTGCGTGATGACAAGTAGGGATCCACTTTTAGTTTCCTGCATATGACTGCCCAGTTTTCCCAACACCACTGTATTTCCTTGGCTCCCTTATCAAATATCAGATAACTATAAGTGTATGGTTTTACTTGTGGGTTTTCTAATCTATTCCATTAGTCTATTTTTTGGCAATATTAAGCTGTTTTGTGTAACAAGCATTTGTAATCAGAGTTGGTTACTACTTTCATTAGCATTTGTAGGATAAAACAGTGGAGAAAGCAGACAAATCCTTGTGAAACTTCCATTTTAGCAAAAGAGATAGACATTGGTTGAACAAGTTAAAAGGTTGCTTTCACTGTTCTGTGCATAAAGACCTCTAACAAGCTGGGAGAATGGGCTGTATGGAGAAGCCTTCCTTAGAAAGTGACATTTGGTAGAGACCTGAAAGAATAAGCTTTGGCTAGAAGAGATGAAGTCAGGAGACAAAAAGAGAGGGGAGTTTGGGGGAGTAGCATTTTGCAAATGATCTGAAGCTGGAGAGAAAGGTATACTTTGGGAAATGAAAGACCTCCTTGGAAAAAGACTATAATTAGGGAGATAAGATGAAAGATGAGGATGGCAGATACTAGATCTTCTAAGGCATTGTAGGGCATATTAATTAAGGATTCTGAATAATATCTTGAACAGAATGGGAAGATATTGATAATTTGAAATAAAAAAGTATAGAATGGTATGGGAGTAAGAAAAAATGCATTTTGTAAAATATAGTCTTTAAATATAAGTTACCTATTTAATCTAGTGTGTGAACATTGGAGGGAAACAGTTGAGTTATTCAGATGACATACTAGTCTCTGATGTGGCATGTTAATATAATAAAATAATGTACGTACTTGGAGAGTGAATGTAAGGGACTTGTCAAGTGTAATTGAGCTGAGGTGGTTTAACTTGAATCCTCTGATTTGATTGTTTGAAGCTCTAGAAATTGTTAAGGAAGAGTCTGAAGTGAGAAGAAAGCTTTTTTTTTTTTTTAGTGTTTTTTTTTTTTTGGCCAGTCCTGGGCATTGGACTCGGCCTGAGCACTGTCCCTGGCTTCTTTTTGCTCAAGGCTAGCACTCTGTCACCTGAGCCACAGCGCCACTTTCTATATATGTGGTGCTGGGGAATCAAACCCAGGGCTTCATGTATACAAGGCAAGCACTCTTGCCCCTAGGCCATATCTCCAGCCCCAAGAAGAAAGCTTTAAATGATTTGAATCTCCAGTGTTGAAAGACAAAGAGTCTGGCAGGAGAAACTGAGGAAGAGTAGTCTAGAATTGGGGAAGGATCTAGAAAAGAATATGACTCCAGAAAGGCCAAAGTAGTAGTAGGACTACGAAAATATTAATTGCTTTAGCTCTGTGAGGATGTTGACTTTAGTTAGGACAGATTTAGTGAAGGAGAATTTGACTAGCTTATTGTCAGATTAAGAATGAGTTGGAGAAAAAGAAATATATAGAGTGGGTGAGTATAGAAAAATCTTTGAAGCAGTTTGGTTAAATGAAGAAAGTGAGAAGAAATGGTAATTTGGGTCAGTGTATGTGTCATTGGGCTGTCAAATCTTTTTATTTTTAGAGAAATCAAATTTAAAAAGTATCCTCTGGGGCTGGGGATATGGCCTAGTGGCAAGAGAGCTTGCCTCGTATACATGAGGCCCTGGGTTCGATTTCCCAGCACCACATATACAGAAAACGGCCAGAAGTGGCGCTGTGGCTCAAGTGGCAGAGTGCTAGCCTTGAGCAAAAGGAAGCCAGGGACAGTGCTCAGGCCCTGAGTCCAAGCCCCAGGACTGGCCAAAAAAAAAAAAAAAGTATCCTCTGGCCCAAGACTGCTGGCTCATCTAGCTACTTAGAAGGCTGAGATCCGAGGATTACAATTTGAAGCCAGTCTGAGCAGGAAAGTCTGTGAGACTCTTACCTTTAATTAACTACCCAAAAGAGCCAGAAGTGTAGCTATGGTGTAAGTGGTAGAGTACCAGCATGAGCAAAAAAGCTAAGGGATAGATAGTACCCAGTCCCTGAGTTCAAGCCTTAATACTAGGCAAGAGAAAAATAAATACCTCTTTTGAGTCCATGAAATATATGAAATATTATACACAAACAGGAATCTGTTGAATACAAATATAACCTCCCATTATAGTATAATTACAGTGTCCTAGGACTCCATAACAGGTGCCATCAGACTTGATGAGGTATAAAGGTCTATACTATCTTTGGATCATCTGGGAAGAAAACAGTGCTGGGTCCCCCTAAGACCTAAATATGAAGAACTTAGGTGAGTGTTGTGTGATTATCGTGCATTTAGTCTGTGAACTGGCCTTTAATTAGTATATTTCTGCCCAGATACACATTTATATCAGTGACTAGTGTTTCAGATATTTAACTTATTTTTCTTGAAAATAAAACATAAAACTAAATATATGAAACTTCTAAACTTAAACATTTTAACATAGAGCACACAATTGGATATTTGTTTTGTGTTTCTAGTTTTTGTTTTTCAAGATTTAGTCCTGCACAAACTATTATTGAACTTGGGTGCCCAAGTAATCCTATCATAGTGTCCTGAGCAGCTGGACCTAAAGGTACAAACCATCATAACCTGGTCACTCATTTTGTTGTCGTGCCAATACTGGGGCTTGAACTCTCAGGGCCTGGGTGCTATCCCTGAGCATTTTTCTGTCAAGGCTGGTTCTCTACCACTTGAGCCACATCTCCACTTCCAACTTTTTTTTTTTTTGGCCAGTCCTGGGCCTTGGACTCAGGGCCTGAGCACTGTCCCTGGCTTCTTCCCGCTCAAGGCTAGCACTCTGCCACTTGAGCCACAGCGCAGCTTCTGGCCGTTTTCTGTATATGTGGTGCTGGGGAATCGAACCTAGGGCCTCGTGTATCCGAGGCAGGCACTCTTGCCACTAGGCTATATCCCCAGCCCCACTTCCAACTTTTTGATGGTTAATTGGAGCTAAGCGTCTCATGGACTTCCCTGCCTGGGCTGGCTTCATACAGCAATCCTCAGATCTCAGCCTCCTAAGTACGTAGGATTGTAGGTGAGATCCACGGACACTCAGATAGTTTTGATTTTTTTATGGTTATTATAAAGGTGATATACAGAGGGGTTACAGTTACATAAATCAGATAGAGAGTACATTTCTTTTTGGACAGTGTCACCCTTTCACTCTTTCTGTTTTCCCCTCCCACCTCTACCCATAAGTTCTATAGTTCATTTTCAACATAGTGGCCTGTGAGTACCTTTCTTTGCTGCATTTTTTCACCCTTGTCCCTCCATTTCTGTGCCTCCCTTTATATTCCCAAAGACATATAAATAAACAGAACAAAAAGGAAAGAACACAAAGACAGCAAAAAAGAAAAAAACCTTCTTGTTTTCATTTCCTATAGTTTATATTGATAAATTTTATTTTGTACGATCATATGCACATAGGCATTGTGATTTTCTGTTCCCCTCCCAAGAGTGTCCTCCTTTGGTCTCACTGTGTGTGAATGCCTAGAGACCTGTATAATTTATTATGTCTGGGTATTTTAGATCTAGCTTCCACATAGGAGAGAAAATATGCATAGTTTTGATTTTTTTTTTTTGTCAGTTGTGGGGCTTGAACTCTGGGCCTGGGTTGATTTAAGTAGGGCAAAAATTTTACTTTCTATAAAGCACTTGCTAAAATGTGACAAATATGTTTACATGTGTAAGCTAAAACTAAATATAATTTTTTTCCAAGAACATTTTGTTTTTACTTTTGTTCAAGTTCCTGTGCTTTAGTTTTGGCTATGTTTTTTTTTTTTTTTAAATGTGGTCAAATGTCACTACTGTCAGTGTGTGTAGTAATAGATCTCTTTAATATACTCCTATTTAATCTGTTACTACAGTTACTTGAGATAATTTGGTAAGGTATAGCCTGTTTTTTTTTCTATTACTGAAGGCTTTGATGCTTATGCACTTTTTAAAAAATGTATGTTAACAGAATCCTGAAGGATTGGGAGAAAAAAAAGCAGTGGAGACACAGTAGTAGCTAAAATAGATTAGTAAATCTTCAGGATTTATTCCATTAATTTCTAATGTCCAAATTGTGTATCTGTTCAGCAGATTGTACTTATATATTATGTCATCCTTAAATATGGGAGATGTCTTTTGAGATTGTTCAAACTGAATTCTAAAGTTCAAGTTATATTTGAGGTTTTAAAGTTTTGAGATGCTATAGAAAAGGGCATAGGATTCTGGAGTAAGAAGTAGTGTTTAAATCCTGGCTGTATGTTTGCTTACTGGAAGCATAGTGAAGGTAGAAGGTAGCTTCACTGGTAGCTGGGGCCTCTCTCCATGTGGCTTTCCTACCCTTAGCTGTAGGAAAAGGGGTTTTTAGCAGCAAGCAAGGACAAGCCCATCTGAGCACTCAAGCTTCTTCTAGTGTTATATTTTTTTGTTAGTCCTTTGGGCCAAAGCAAAATTGGTAGGCCAATCTTATACATAGGGTGGGTGAAATTGCTTCTCCTCCTTGATCAGGGGCAAAGTCATGTTGCATATAGGGAAAAAAGTGAGCAAACTAGTAAACATTACTGTGCTAGTTTATTTACCACAGGAAGTAGAGGAGTTAACTCTGTGGATGTCTAACAGAAAAACTCCCTACGCAGTGAGAACAGCCTGTGCAAAAGACCTAAGGTGGAAGAATTCTTGATGTGTTTGTTCAAGGAACAGTGAGGAAAGGTCCATGTGACTTGAAGGAAAGGAACTGGGAGTAAGCAAAAGAGATAAGATCAAAGAGGTTAGGGGAAAAGTCTTTGTAAACAATTAATAAAGTTTTATTTTTTTGTGAAAAGTAGATTTGTGGGGCTGGGACTATGGCCTAGTGGCAAGAGTGCTTGAAGAGTGTTGAAGCCCTGAGTTCGATTCCCCAACTACATATGTAGAAAATTGCCAGAAGTGGTGCTGTGGCTCAAGTGGCAGAGTGCTAGCTAGCCTTGAGCAAAGAGAAGCCAGGGATAGTGCTCAGGCCCTGAGTCCAAGGCCCAGGACTGGCAAAAAAAAAAAAAAAAAAAAAAAAAAAAGTGGATCTGTGGAAGAGTTTTGAAGCGGGGATATGATGTGATCTGACTTGTTTTAACTGGATTACTTGTGGCTGTTCTTTTTGAGCCTAGATGAAGTAGGACGTGTTAAAAGCAGGAAGGCTATTTAGACTGCTACAGTGATATAGGGTAGGAAAGAAATGACTGTGGAATGAAGTATGATTTAGGCTTTGAATTTTTTTTTGAGACAAAGTCTCTAATTATGATAGAATTGAAGGCAAGTGGTTATAGAGGTTTTGATGGATTGTCTCGACACGATTTCTTTTTTAAACAGATTTGTGTGTGTATGTACATGCACAGATGTGTGCGTGCGTGCGTGTATGTGTGCACATGTCTCTATTGGAGCTTGAATTCAGGGCTTTGTACTCTCTCTTGGCTTTCTTTTTTTTTTTTTTTTTTTTGGCCAGTCCTGGGGCTTGGACTCTGGGCCTGAGCACTGTCCCTGGCTTCTTCCCGCTCAAGGCTAGCACTCTACCACTTGAGCCACAGCGCCACTTCTGGCCGTTTTCTGTATATGTGGTGCTGGGGAATCGAACCCAGGGCCTCATGTATATGAGGCAGGCACTCTTGCCACTAGGCCATATCCTCAACCCTCTCGGCTTTCTTGAACTTGTCTGCTGCTCTACCAACTGAGCTATGGCTCTAGTTCCAGCTTTTTGATGGTTAATTTGAGATAAAAACCTTGTGGATTTGTCTTCTTGGGCTGGCTTTGAGCACTCAATCCCCAGATCTCAGTCTCCTGAGTAGTTAGGATTATAGGTGTGACCTGCCATTAAAAAAAATATTGACAGTCCTGAAATTTTGAACTTATTTTCCTACGTTTGTTAGGCTGGTGCTCTACCAGTTGAGCCATGCCACTAGCCCTTCCTTTTGCAGATTATTCTAGAGACCTTAGTGAACTTTTCTGCCTAGGCAGAAATCTAAAACTGAGATTATCCAGCTCCCAACTTGAATATAAAATGATTCACACACCCCTCCCGCTTTTCCTCCCCATACTTTCTGTGGTCACACTAACACTCTAATCCATGTTCCTAACAACTTATGAGTAGAATTTTGTCTCTTCAACAAATATTAAATAAATGGAGTCATACTATATGTAACTTTTGCCACTACTTCTTTCATTCAGCGTGATTTTGAGAGTCATCCAGGTTTTGTTTATTAATTGTTTGTTGCTTTTTATTGCTGAATAGGATGCATATACTATACTATATGTCATCTCTCTTTTGTGTTAAGTATTTGAGAACACATTATTTGTCTTGGCACCATAATAAATGGAAGTTCTCTTACAGAAGTTAAAGCAGAGACATTAAGTTTATGTAACCTGTCAACAACTAGTTGACAGAATTGAGACTCGGACCTAGGTTGCTTGCTTCAAAGCCCATGCTTTTAATCATTAGGCTACAGGACTAGTTGTTGCTTTTAGCTTACTTATATCTTTTTTTTTTTTTTTTTTGGCCAGTCCTGGGCCTTGGACTCAGGGCCTGAGCACTGTCCCTGGCTTCTTCCAGCTCAAGGCTAGCACTCTGCCACTTGAGCCACAGCGCCGCTTCTGGCCGTTTTCTGTATATGTGGTGCTGGGGAATCGAACCTAGGGCCTCGTGTATCCGAGGCAGGCACTCTTGCCACTAGGCTATATCCCCAGCCCTACTTATATCTTTTGGTCAACTGTATAAGAGAACATGAAGTTCTTTTTTAAAAAATAATATCCTAAGATTTTTTCTTTATGTTTATATTTCAATTCTTTTTTTTTTTTTGAAAAAAATGCAATTATTTTAATGTTGCTAGATTTTGATCTTAGGGGCCAAAGGTTCTGTGGTTCAAGCTTAAACAACAAAAAGAAGCCAAGCCCTTCTTTCTCCCCTCCTCTCTGATAAGGAGAAACTTTGATAAGTTTGATAAGTTTCTTATGTTTGTAAGAAACTGCTAGTTTATTACAGATAGCTGTACTGTTTTATGCACTTGACTATATGAGTGATAGTCTATTTGTACCTAGCATAATTTGTACCTGGCATTAGTGTGTGTGTGTGTGTGTGTGTGTGTGTGTGTGTTTTGGTCATCCTTATCAGCTTTGGTAAATTCAGATCTGACCCTTTGAAGGGTGGGTAGTTTTTCTTTTTTCTTTTTGTTGTTGTTGGCATTCAGGCTTGAGTTCTGGCACCTCTGGTAAGAGTGGAGGCGGGGGTACTTTCCTGTTTGGGCTGGCTTTGAACTGTGATTCTCAGAACTGAGCCTCCTGAGTAGGCATGAGCCATCAATACCTGGCAGTTTTCTGTTTTTGATTTGAGAAAGTTCTTTATTTGGGTTTACTTTAATTCTCACAATAATCCTTTTTGGTGTAAGCTGTTAGCCTATAGGTAAAGAAACGAGGGCCTGGTTTAGTGCCCAAAATAACACTGGTAATAGGTAGCAGAGCTGGGATTTGAACCCAAGAAGACTGATTGTAGAAATTATGCCAAGTTGTTTGCTCTTCTTTTTCTTTCTTTCTTTCCTTTTTAATGTTCTAATATATATGGATCGATTTGTTTTGAGAGGTGGTGCTCTGAATAGAATGGGAATGCAGGTCCTTTAGAAGTTACCATATTAATCCATGTGCTCCTGGGGAAAGGCAATATTGTATAACAGCAACCCTGGAATTAACTCCCTGGGAGGACCTGTTTGTTTTAAAGAAGTATGATATTTTTACTTCACTGCTGGTGATCAAAAGTACTTCCAAACCATATCCAAATAGCTGCTATTATCAAGTAATGAGCTGCTTTGTATGAATGTATTTGCTAATAGCAGATTATCTTTTTATATACTTATATATCATTTAAAATATCTGAAACTTTAATGCTTTCCAGTTTTATTTTTTGTGATACTGCGGCTTGAACCCAGGGCCATGCACTTGCTACGTAGGTACTATGTCCCTTCAGCTCTTTTTGCTTTATAGTTACTTTTCAAATAGGGTTTCATGTTTATGTCCAGGCAGAACTGGTTGTTGATTTTCCTGTTTACACTTTCTGTGCTGGGATGACACACACATTGAGATGGGCTCTCAAGAACTTTTTGCCCAAGCTAGCCCCAAACTATTAACCCCTCCCCCCATCTCTAGCTTTAGCTGATAAGTCTTTTAAAACCCTTTGACATGCTAGGCATTGTAACTTATTCTTGTAATTGCAATTACTTGGGAAGCAGAGTTTCTTTGGAAGCCAGCCTAGGCAAAAAGTTATTAAGACTCACTATCAATCAGTAAGCTGATGTGATCTGTCAGGGCTGTGACCTAATGATCTGAGAGACCATTGGTGGAGGATCACTGTGGGATGTTGGTGGGACATAATTGAGAAACTGAAAAAACAGCAAAAACAACAAGAGCTGGGCACTAGTGGGTTTTTACCTGTAATCCTAACTACTCTGGAGGCTGAGATCTGAGGATTGCAGTTCAAAGCAAGCCTGGGCAGAAAAGTCTGTGAGACTCTCATCTTCAGTTAGCCACCAGAAAACCAGAAGTGGTACCGTGGCTCAAAATCGTAGCATGAAAAAGCTCATGGCCAGTGTCCAGGCCCGAGTTCAAGCCCCACAGGAAAGGTTGGAGGGGTATGGCTTGCCTATCAAACATAAGACCCTATACTGTCAAAAATCCACAAAACATCTATCATACCAGTGCTGACATTAGGGCTGTTAATGATTGGTAATACATTTGGGAAAGTATGTGCAGTAAATGGTAATATGTTTAGGGAATATGTACAACTCACTTACAGAATGGCTTCAGATCTTAGCACTTTATTTTGTGGGACTTTGGTCTGACCCCAGGGTTTTATGGATGTTTGTCACCAGCCACATTCCTGGCTCCAAACACTTTAAAGTTATATTTATATGTAGTTTTATAGTCTTTTTTCGTTATCAACTCTCATTTATTCTGCTACCATCCTTCCATTATTGCACTCTTCTTATCCTTTGTAATTTCTTTTTTTTTTTTTTTTTTTTTTTTTGCCAGTCCTGGGCCTTGGACTCAGGGCCTGAGCACTGTCCCTGGCTTCTTCTGCTCAAGGCTAGCACTCTGCCGCTTGAGCCACAGCGCCGCTTCTGGCCGTTTTCTGTATATGTGGTGCTGGGGAATCGAACCTAGGGCCTCGTGTATCTGAGGCAGGCACTCTTGCCGCTAGGCTATATCCCCAGCCCCCTTTGTAATTTCTAACTAGTTAAAGAAGACATTCAGATTATTAGGTTTACATGGATATTCTCCAAAGTCATCTTTAGCTGTGGAAAGTGACTGAGGAGGAAGGGGGCTTTCCATTGAGCAGTGGACTTCCTATTGACTGCTCAGAGAAATGTTTTCTTGGTACTTGTGTTTTGAGAAGATTTTCTGGATTAGAGAGCTCTAAAGCAAGTTGTATGTGGCATTTGGCAATTAAAAATGATGTACATTTCTTTTGAGTAATTGTTAATTTGTTAGACCATGAAGATTATTTGAGTAAACGAAGCAGTGTTCAGGGGGAATAGATACATAGCCTGAGAGTCAGTTCGCAATCATGTTTTATAGCAGTTTGTAAAGAGTGAGAACTGTCATCTGTGCTGCTACTAAAGAAGGATAATTATTCCTAAATAGTTAACTAAAGGTAGAAAGCCGTACTAAGTTCCACTATTTTCTATTACTACTGGAATTTGAACATGGTTTAGCCCTCTACTACTCCAGCCCCTTTTTGTACTGATTGTTGTTTAGTTATGGCTTTGCTTCCCTTGCACAAAGGGACCTCCATCCAACTGTTTTAGGCTTCCCATTGTAGCTGCGAAGGAGGGCATGTTTTATTCTCATTGAGAAGGGATCTCAAAAGGATCTCTCAAGAGATTCAAAAGGGATCTCTGATCAAAAACTTTTCTGCCTAAGCTGGCCTTGGATTGTGATCCTCCCAATTTGATGACTTCCAAGCAGCCAGGATTACAGGCTTGAACCACTAGTGTGTGACTCCACTATCTACTTTTCAGCAAAATATTTTTTTTTTTTCACAGTTTAAACACCATTTATTTTTTATGTGTCCCAATTTGTTTGTTTTGCTTTCTGGGGGACAGGGTCATGGGGCTGAAATTCTGGGCCTGGGCACTGTCCCTGAGCTCTTTAGCTCAAGGCTAGTGCTCTACCACTTGAACCACAGTGCCACTTCTGGGGTTGTTTTTTCTGGTGGTTAATTGGAGAAGAGTGTCACAGACATTCCTTCCGGGCTGGCTTTGAACTGTGATCCTCAGATCTCAGCTAGGATGATAGGTGTCAGTCACCAGTGCCCAGCCGAATTCATCTCTTGGTATGTCACTTTGGAAAACAATTGTTTTTCAGGTAGGATTGTATCTTAGTCTGTTTTGGGAAGTAAAACAAAGAGCATGAACTAGCATTTTGTTTATCCTAGTTTTGTAAGCAGGGAAGTCCACAGTCAAGGCACCTTCAGATCTGGTGTCCAGTGGAGATTTCACCACGGTCCTGTTTCTTGTGCCCTGACATGGTAGCCTTGTTATTCCATTTTCTCCAAGTAATTTGCCATGCTTCTGGAGTTCAGGATGGCAGTCAAATAAAATGTCTGATGGTATAGTGGTTAATTGGGAGAAAGGATAGACTCACGATATGTCGACCGAGGGCTATCAGGGTATCATCGCCCGCAGGAGTCAACTCCCACCAGAACTGCCATTTACAAGCACATCTCCTCCCTTCTTACCATTCCAGCCATGACTGTCGACAGGGATTCCTCATGGCTCTCGATTTTCTTTTTTTTTTTTTTTTCTTTTTTTTTTTTTTAATTTTTTTTATTATTAATTAAGCAAAAAAAATTTTTTTTACAAGGTGTTGTGCAACGAGGGTACAGTTACATAGTAGGGCAGTGTGTACATTTCTTGTGATATCTTACAACCTGTTTTTCCATCCCTTGTCTAGGTCAGGTAGACCCATATGCAATTTACAATGTATCAAGCACATATACAGTGTTCACAGACTTGGTCTCTACTGTCTCTCCATCTCCCTTTGTTAACAGTCATATATCAGGGAGATCATGCCCCTTTGTTTTCTGTGTTCTAGGCTTGTCTCGCTCAACATTATTTGTTCGAGTTCTGACCATTTCCCTGCGAATAACAGTATTTCACCATTCCTAATCGCTATGTAGTATTCCATTGTGTATAAGTACCATATTTTTTGGATCCATTCATCTGTGGAGGGGCATCTGGGTTGTTTCCAAATTTTGGCTATTGTGAATTGTGCCGCAATAAACATGGAAGTACAAATGTCCTTTTGATATCTTGGGTTTTGCTGTTTAGGATAGATGCCTAGGAGTGGTATGGCTGGGTCATAGGGTAGGTCTATATTGAGCTTTTTGAGAAACCTCCATACTGTTCTCCAAAGTGGTTGTACTAATTTGCACTCCCACCAACAATGGAGAAGGGTTCCTCTTTCCCCACAGCCCCTCCAGCATTTGTTGTTTCCTGAGTTCAGAGTATAGGCCATTCTAACTGGGGTGAGGTGATATCTCAGGGTTGTTTTTATTTGCATTTCCTTTACTAGCAGGGATGTTGAGCATTTCCTCATGTGTTTCTTTGCCATTTTTATATCTTCTCTTGTGAAGTCTCTCTTTAGCTCTTTTGCCCATTTCCTAATAGGTTTATTGGGCTTGGAGGGGCTTAGTTTTTTGAGTTCTCTGTAGATGACAGATATCAGGCCTTTGTCTGTTTCAGCAAAATATTAGAACAAACGATTCCTATGCATTTGCACTTCATTACTACAAATAGTTTTTGGAAGTGCTAATGCTTCAGGCCATTTTTATTAACTTATGTGCTTAGAAGGAATTAATAAATGTTTACCAAGGGGCCGTGGAAAATAGTTGCAATATTCAGTGGCTTGGCACCTTTGTTGGGGACTTGGAGAGCAGAATTTCACTTGCCACAATTGTTTGCCTCTTGGATTGGTTTATGCACAGTGTAGCAGAGCTGTAGCAGGGTGCTTGCATAGGGAAGCTTGCAAAGTATGGAAAATTTTGTTTTGAATGTAAAACTATGGCTTTCATTTGGAAATAGAATTATGCTTTATGATCACATTGTTTTTTTTTTCCTAAATGAAGATTTGTCAAGCTTGTAATTCTTTTTGAAATCATTTTACTATGTTGGACTTCCTGTGCTGGATTTTTAAAAATAATTCTATTAACCATATTAATTCACACTTACTTTTCCACTGAACTTTGGCTTTTCTAGTGGATTTTATCTGTTTAGAGGATTTATAAGTCTGTATCTAGCATTACAGTTTGCTTGCTTTTCCTGATTGCATAGCTGTATATCTCTTACATATAAGGGTTAATGAGTAGCCAGATTAGACTTACCCAAACCATTGTTACATGAAGAGCCATGGCTCACTGACTTCCATCATCATACTTATTCCCCTTTACTTAATAGATTAAAATAGCTTTTAAAAGTTGAGGTTTTATTTTTAAAAAAACAACAACATATAATTTGTAGTTTTGCTTCCCTGAAGATTCTCATATTACTGTTAATTTTCAACCGTGGCAGTTAACATGTGTTTAGTAATGGTTTAATCTGCTTGCCTCCAGTCTTGTACCTCTTTCCCGTTTTTTACCTGTGGATTTGCATGTTTGACCTAGCAGAATAATTGGGTCCACAGCAACATGGGCGTGCCGCCCTTAGAAACACTTAGTTTCATGTATGACTCATAAGCTGAAGCACAGACACCACTTCCCCAATCTACAGGAGCCATTTTAACAGCATAAAACTTGCTGGGTTGCTTTTCATTTTCAAGCCCAAGGGACGGCGTCTAAAAAGAAAGAAAGTTTGAAGGTAACTTGTTCTTATTTTGTGTGTTTGCTTCTGGCTTATATCTTGAGCTAATACACGGAGGTGGTTCTTACCTGTTGAAGAACATGGCTGATTGTGGTGTTTAACTCTTTAACTCTGATAAAAATGTACAGTCAGTCACATGCCTGATGGCACTTAACTACTAGAGAGAAACAAAGCATTCAGAGGCTGGAAAGTTTTGGGTCTCCTTGGGAGGTGCTTTTGATGTTTCATGTATTTAGTCTTATTTCTTTGTTTTGACCTCAGAATAAAGGAGATTTTTTTTTTCTTTTTTTGTGCTACCACAAAGCAAACAGGTCAAATTTCAATTGAAAAAAATCTAATTGTACTTGTAGTCCTGGCTGGGAAGTTACAGTTAAGTAATCCATCCTGTTCATTTTGTGATATGGATAAGAAAAATATTTAGGGGCAGTGGCTTTGTTTTGGTATTTAGTGAAGGATAAAGTTTTGGGACAACTCAATCATAAGTGGTGTTAACTGGCCATGCTGTCCTTTGTTTTCTTTCCTTAAAGTTAATAAACTATAGTTTTTATTTTAAAAACTTTTAATTGTTATTGTAAAGATAATTTACAGAGGCTGTTTTTCATTTTAAAAATGGAATAGAATTTGAAGTGAAATTTCTTAGATAACTAAAAATGAATATTAAATAATTGGAAAAGATTAGAATGATTTATTTACTGTTTGGAAAAAATGAAGTGTTACAATTCACATGGAAAAGTTATTTTCAGTAACAACTTTACAAGCAAAGCTGTCCTAGAAGATGTATACTATTTTGTGTAAAAAGAAAAGTGAAGTATCACCCATTTTCTTATACTACTATTCTTAGAATTTGACTTTTTAAACCTAAAAATATTAAGTATTAAAGACTTACTGTAAATGGGAGCTTGCTCAGTCTTTTTCTGAAATGCTTGTCATTGAAATTGTGAGATCCTGGCTGGCATATTCTGTGTGCTTTGAAGTTGTAGGTAGTATGAGAACAGTAGTAGTTTACTTCTGAAACATATTCATGAAGCTAATATTTGGATAAAAGTAAAATTTGAATATGCAACAACTAAAAGTTAAACTTTTTGGAAATAAAATTTTCCAAGTTATTTATTGATTTTGTTCAAAATATAATTTTAGTGTTATTATTAATGTACAGAGGGAGTTGCCATTTCATAAGACAAGTTATTTATTATTGACCAAACTAATTACATAGCTACTTTGACTTCTAAGTGCTTGAAATGCTATCAGTTTTGAAAGGGAGGATAGAAAGGCAGTTTTAATTTCATACCTTTTTGATATTAATAGCATTTTGTAGTCTTACAAGACAGACACAGCAGACATTTTTGCCAATTCAGCTCTAAGCCGTTTGCTATCATCTTTGTATATTGCTGGGTTAGTCAGCCTGTGCGTTAAGCAAAGGTGGTATTTACTTCAAGCCTAGACTATGAAAAATACAGTGAAACTTTCCTTTGTTTTTTGAGGTTGGAGAGGGAAGAAGAGGGGTTTGTGAAGTTTTTACAGGCCAGTGATCCATAAGAGAAAAATGAAGAGGTGTACACATAAGCCACAAATTGAATTTTTATTGATTCAAACTGATTAAACCTGTCCAGGCTAGCTTTGAACTACTTGAGTCACTGTCCTCAGATCTCAGTCTCCTGAGTAGCTAGGGTTACAGGTGTGAGCCATTGGTGCCAGCTTTGGCCCAGAGAAGTGCTGTTACTTACTCCAGATTAGACAGAGCTTCCAGTGTGGAGTTGCTCATGCTAGCCCACCATGATGAGAATAAATAAAGAGCGTGGCACCAGTGGCTCACCATGTATTCTAAGTACTCAGGCTGAGATCTGAGGATCATGGTTCAGCCCAGGCAGGAAATTACATGAGATTCTTATCGCGAATAAACTACTCAGAAAAGACTGGGAGTGGCACTGTGGCTCATATGGTAGGAGTGCTAGTCTTGAGCAAAAGAAGCTCAGGGACAGCGCCCAGGCCCAGAGTTCAAACCCCAGGACTGGCAAAAAAAATCCTTAATTAACCTTAATTAGTTAGGCTGTTCAGTAATAATTTTGGTGGTGAGTCAACTAAAAAAGTGGTTTTCAAAATCTTCTCAGATTAGTTTGCTTTTCAGCAGTTTGTGGTACTGCCTGTGTAAGGGTTCTAGATGTCTATATAAAGAATTGAACACCTAGATATGAAGATAAGTTTATTTCTTCTGTCAGTTTTACCTAATATTTAGGAGCATAAATGTCATTTGGTATAATATCTACCCTTTTAACGGGTGTGTATAAATGCTCTAGTCTTCAGCGTTACACATTTTAAGCCTGATCTTTATGAATTTATTTTATTCCATTTGTCTTTGTTCTCTAATTCCTTTGTTTGAGTGCTGTTGGGTATTAGGTTGGAAATTGGCTATAAATCTGCTTATTTTCTTGGTCTGAGATTTAGATATTAAGAAAATTACTGTGTATAAATGTTTAATCTCCTAATTTATTTATTTTTTTTACCAGTCCTGGGGCTTGAACTCAGGGCCTGAGCACTGTCCCTGGCGTCTTTTTGCTCAAGGCTAGCACTCTAGCTCTTAAGCCACAGTGCCACTTCTGGCCTTTTCTATATATGTGGTGCTGAGGAATTGAACCCAGGGCTTCCTGTATGCTAGGCAAGCACTCTGCCACTAGGCCATATTCCCAGCCCCAATCTCCTAAATTTTTTTAACTAAGATGTTTTATCAAATCCTCCACAGCATCGCCATCATTATGCTAGAGCAACAAACATCACAAAGCCTAGAAACATGGGCTCTATGCTCACACGCTTTTAATTTGTTGGGAAAATAGGCATAGAGATAGGAATGGAACCAAACTACCAATTTAGTTCAGATTTATGCTACTTAAGATGAAACATTGACTGGATTTTTAAAAAGGAACATTCATCAACATTTAAAAAATTCTCTTTAAATAGTTGTATAAAGGGATTTCAGTTCAACACACTGATTTGTATGTACCGTCCATCTTGATTGGTGGGAATTTTTTACCTTGAAGGGATTACTATATTGACAGCGAATACCTTTTCCTTAGGTTAAGGAGATAGTGTTCACCAATAAAAAGCTCATTGAAATCAGATGTATTTTATCTTTTGTGACTTTTTCAACCCTGACACAATTTCAAGCATATATAAATAAGTAGGCACATATTATTCATTGGCTCAAACCCTTGGATATTCTTTGTTACTACTTCAAGTGACAAATTCAGATGGCCAGGTCCTGCTCAAGTCAGGAGGGGCAAATCTTAGAAGGCTGACCTCAGCTCTTATCTCTCCTTAATATCTGCGTATTTCTATGGTATCTTTAGTAGTTAAAAGAAGAAAGTTAACACCAGTTGCTATTATTCCTTTAACAGCAATAATTGTCAACCTTGGGTATAACAGAATTACTTTGCTTCAACTTAGATTCTAATTCATTAGGCCTCATGTTTTGTTTAGTAAAATCAATAATTTAAAAAATCCCCTAGGCAATTGTAATGTAGGCACTTGTAGGGTGCACACTTTGAGTTTTACAGATTTAAGGCACTGAATGGCAATTTGTGAGTTATTTAATCAGTTATTTATTGTTTTAATGCTTGAATTTTTAAAGCAACAATGATATTTTCAAGACCATAGCCTCTATGAAGGAAGGAAAATGACCAGAGTACTTTAAAACCTCTGTAGTCTCTCCTCCTTATCCAAGTTACCCTTTACTCTATTCTATTATTTGCTTTTTTCCACTATGGAGGCCCTACCAAATGTGCCAGATATTATAGTAGAAGTGACTGTTGAGCTCTGTACTCTGCAAATGTCTTTTCTGATTATGGCTCTAAACAGCATGTTCCTCTATTGGAGAAAACACATGAATACTGTTTGCTTTGTTGGCAGAGAGGGAGAAATTATCCATCTGAGCTTTGGGTGTCTCAAATTTTATGCAGAAAAGTTTTGATTCCTTCTCTTCTAGATACAAGTATCTGAATTAATAGCATTCTCATTGTAGAAACATGGCTTCTGAAGTTCTCTTTTTACTTGCTCATTTCCCAGTAAGCATCCAGTTGTCTTTGTCTCTTAATTGCTGAGTGGTTTGTATCAGTTCTTTTTCTTTCCATATGATGTAGGCCAAGAATGAATGGAAACCATCCCCTTTTTTCCTGCTTTCACCCTAAATTCTGCTACTCAAAGGCCATACTTCTTAGAGAAGTCTGTTGTGGGGAGGGGTCTGACCTATTTTTAACCAGCATGTTAGCATGACCTGTAGATGCTCACTACACAATGATCATTGCTCATAAAAGTTGTATAGCACAACTTACAAAATCTAAATGTAATTAGTTTAAAGAATGTATAGGTTACTTTCTGGGTTTAGAAAACATTGAAGCTGGAAGTGGAGGTGTGACAAGTGGTGGAGTCCACCTGTGGGAGAAAAAGCCAAGTGAGAGTGTAAGGCCCCGAGTTCCAAGTTCCCAGTACCAGCAATTAAGAACAAAGAGAGAAATGGAAACTATGAAATTCTACAGTGAAACTGTGAAAGTCAGGAGTTGGTTTTGTAACTTAATTTACATGAATTTTATTTTTTATATCCAAAAGTCCAATGAAAGGTTAGTGTTGCAATTTTTTTCTTCTTACATGTGGGAGAGTACATAAAATATAATAGTTTAAATATTTATACAGTGTTTACCCAAGTCACAATAATCTAGATTAGCAAATAGATTATATCTGTTACTTCTGAAACCAATTGCTTCTGTCCATATTTGTTTCCCTTTATAAAAATTATGACTATCCTGACTTTTTTTTTGGGTACTGGGGATCGAACACAGGACCTTGTACTTGCTAGGCAAACACTTTGCCACTGAGCTACATCCCAGCCCCCTATTTGACTTTTTTTTTTTTTTTTTTTTTTTGGCCAGTCCTGGGGCTTGGACTGAGGGCCTGAGCACTGTCCCAGGCTTCTTTTTGCTTAAGGCTAGCACTCTGCCGCTTGAGCCACAGCGCCACTTCTGGCCATTTTCTGTATATGTGGTGCTGGGGAATTGAACCCAGGGCCTCATGTATATGAGGCAAGCGCTCTTGCCACTAGGCTATATCCCCAGCCCTCCTATTCTGACTTTTGTAGTAATCTTTTCTTTATAGTTCTTATCTCTTTGAACTTTATGTAGATGGAATTGAAACATATGAATTCTATAATGATTTGTGATTTCTTTCATTCAACTTTGTGTGATTTATTATAGCTTAGTGTTCCATTGTTTGTCTATACCAAAGTACTGCATATTGTTCTCTTGATGATGTTACATTTTATTTTGAAAATATTCTTACACGTGGTTTCTGGGACATATGTGCAGGAATTCTTTTTTTTTGGCCAGTCCTGGGCCTTGGACTCAGGGCCTGAGCACTGTCCCTGGCTTCCTTTTGCTCAAGGCTAGCACTATGCCACTTGAGCCACAGCGCCACTTCTGGCCATTTTCTATATATGTGGTGCTGGGGAATTGAACCCAGGGCTTCATGTATATGAGGCAAGTACTCTTGCCACTAGGCCATATCCCTAGCATGTGCAGGAATTCTTTAGGGTAGAATCTTTATATAATGGTATGTGATGACTTTACAAAGAATATGGAAGGAATGGATAGTTGAAGGAAGTAATCTTTAGTTTTCATGAAGAATATTGAGTGAAACAGCCCTTTAAAAATGTAAGTACCTAGTGGTAAAACAAAAACAAAAAAACAAAAAAAAACCCCAAAATTTTGTAGAGTGGCTTGATGCAGCTTTTCCCAAAGAAGTAAAAGTATTGACTCTGAATGATTATCTCTAGTAAGTTCGTGCCTTTGTGACTGAGAAAAGGGAAGTTGAAAGGCAGAACAAAACAGTTACTGGCTTCTTTTAGTCTAAGGTATTTCTGTACATTAACTTTAATTTTCATAGCAAATGAAGTCAGCAGTTATCATTCTTATATGTTTTAAGTAATAGGTGAAATGTACCTTTAACAACTTCTAGTAGCTTCAGTTTCTCGTTTTCTGATGGTTACATTTGTGTGTGTGTGTGTGTGTGTGTGTGTGTGTGTGTGTGTGTGTGTATGTTCTTAAAGAAGAACTCTGAGTTATTCTCCTCTTACACTGAGGTGAACCCTCAACACTCCCACAAAAAGTTTGAATTAAAGAAGTATTTTAAGCAGGTAAGAAAGAGACTGTTAGGATTAGACATTCAGGCTTCCTGTTAAGACCCTCCACACACATGGTGTCCCTAAGGTATATTATCTCTTTTCTGCATGAGATACTTTTTGTGAGAGGCTTTTGGAGATAGGCTGCTTTGTACATTTCAGAGACTTCTGTGTTATAATGGACTTCTTAGAATCATTGTTTTCAGTGAGGTTTAATTTTTTTTTTTTAGTACTGAGTTCTAAAGAATGCTTAAATGTCATATCTATAAAAATTTCTAAAATCCCTTTCCTGACATTTTAGGTTTTAAACTTGTTAGGGTATGCTGGAAGAAGTACCATCTACTTATGGTTTAAAAATTATTTTATTGCCATTATTTTGCAATGCTGAGTAAACACTGAGCCACCAAGCTAGGTTTTCAACCTTTTACATATAGGTTTAGTTTTTTAAATTATCTTGAAAAACTTGTACAGAATGGTTTTAGTTTACATATGGTTTTAAAATAACTTAAGATGCATATGTATATTGAAACATAAAGAGAAATAATGTGAAGAGTTTAGATTTTAAATTACAAATATTAACTGAAACTAATGTTACCTCTGTTTTAGTGTGGAGGACAACTTGAAGCAATTTGTATTTAAAGTATGTTCTGGGAACCATTTTACTCAGTGTTTTCACGATGTGAACATTGTAAGATGGACATTATGTTTGATCCTTTAATCTATGGATCAGAGACAAACTTGTATATTTATAGGATAGTTTATAATCTGGTAGCCCTGGGAATAAATTGAAAGGAAGGGATAATATTCATCTGATCTTGGTAGACTAGGAAAGTTGCACACCATTGTTAGCATATTTGTTAGGTAGGTTATGGTTGTTAAGTCCTCTGTTGCTGCTCTGAGACTTTCATATTATTCAAGGTTATTCCACCAAACATCAGTGACAGAGGCTGTGGGAAAAAAACTAAGACATAAGGAAATGCCTTTTCCTTAAAGGTTCAGGGAACACTTACTCTTCTTTCCCTAGATATTAGGGACAGCTGAGAAAATGTTTATAAAAAAGAGTAAAAACATACTAAATATATTCTAGGAATGTACTAGTAACTCTGACTCTGATTTTTTTTTTTTTTTTCCAGTCCTGGGCCTTAAACTCCGGGCCTAAGCCCTGTCCTTAGCTTCTTTTTACTCAGGGCTAGCATTCTACCACTTGAGCCATAGCACTACTTCCAGCTTACTCTGTGTATGTGGTGCTGAGGAATCAAACCCAGGGCTTCATGCACTCTACCACTAAGCTACATTCCTAGCCCCATAACTCTGACTCTTGAGAAGAATGTGCTAGATTCATATTTGACAATATTAGATAAAATTGAATTCCTTTTCTTTCCAAGACACTCATTTAAGAAATCTCTTTTGGGGGCTGGGAATGTGACTTAGTGGTAGAGTGCTTGCCTAGCATGCAGGAAGCCCTGTGTTCCATTCCTCAGTACTCCATAAACAGAAAAAGCAACAAGTGGTACTGTGGCTCAAGGTAGAGTGCTAGCCTTGAGCAAAAGAGTTTGCTCAGGGACAGTGCCCAGGCCCTTAGTTCAAGCCCCAGGACTGGAAAGCAACAACAACAAAACAGAAGTGGAGATGTGTCTCAAGTGTTAAGAGCACTAGCCTTGAGCAAAAAGAAGAAATCTCCTTTTAGCATCATTGGCCATGTTTAAAACTGAAGAGTAGGTAAATGCTGAGTTCTGCTTAGGAAGAGAAGTGACAGGAAGCTCAAGATGGACTGATATGCAGTAAAATACAGAGTTATTTTAGACAGTCACCTAGAATGAAGTCACACGCTTGGTAAAATTATAGTTGTAACTTACATTTCTAGCTAACTTAAGAAGTGACCAATATTGTCTGGTGTGGTGGCAGTAGACCAACACTGTAGGCGAAGGTCCCTAGCCAGCCTGCGTTACCTAGACCCTGCTTAAAACAAAGAACAACAAAATAAAACCAAACCCCAGCACTTACCAGTATGACTAGAGAAGAAAACCGAATTTTGTCCTTGTTTATATAAAATATGAGGCATAAAATGAACGATGAACTGAGGTTCTTCTGAAAAGATAGTTTGGGGGGAACTAAGAATGATAAACAGTAATCACAATATTTCTCATAATAATTGGAAGTTTGCTTACATGGCTTGAAGCAGCTGGATTAATTTATGGAGAATCGAATTCTGTTTGGTTTATGTACAGTTGAATGTTGAGTGCATAAATGGACAACAAGAACCAAGTTTTATATGGCCAGGCAGTAGAGATAGTTTTGTTGGGGCGGGGAGTCATAAAAAATAATAATCTCGGAAGAATGCTGGCAAAAGCCATGTAAAAACAACCAAAGGCTAAAGAGGTAAGTTATCAGTGCTGCTTTGAGAGTCAGTGGTGTGAGTGTGGAGGAGAGGAGAAGATGTGAGAAGGGTTGGGGGAGTTATCTGTGTCAGGCAGTAGTCATCTGTTTTGGTAGGTAAAGTCAAGGGTAGGGAGAGTATCAAGTGTTTCTCATGAAATTAGTAGGGGGTATATTAGTTTCAGGACACTTTCATTGTTTAGACACTTGATTTTTAGTCATAGTAGTTTTTCAAGTTTTCCTTTGACATTTATTCCTAGGAATACTTCGATATTTTTTTGTGCATATTGAATCTCAACATCAAAATATTTCATTGGCTCTGTTTTTATAGACACTCTTTACCATTCATATATTTCTGCTGCTATGCTTCAATATATTTTCATATAAATTACTGAGCTATTTATAAAACAAGACATAAAGATGTAGCAAAGACGGCAGGAAATGCTTGACATTTTGCATGTCCTATCTTATTCTCTGCTTCCTGTCAGTTAAACCACGATGAGGGGAACAGAGAGACACAGATGTACAAATGCCGCTTTAATTTCCCATCAGGGAGACCAGATAAGCACAAAGCATACTTTATTAAACTTTGTACTTATTGTTTCTAGTTGTATTATAAAGTTATTTGTATTATGTGGATTGTGTAGATTATCTGGCGGCAATCAAACTGTTTGCAATAGGAACTAATAGGAAGGTGATAACTTACATATTAAAAAATTGTTTCCTTTTGTGACACTTTTACAGGTTGCCAAAGATTGACAGTGAAATTTGTATATAAAGATACAAATTTACTCTGAAATGATAAACAGATGTTTTAATCTTGTAATTTTAATAACCAAACATTAATTTATATATCATTATATTAGGATTCTTTAAACTTTTATTGAAATATTTTATGATTCATGAGTGTGTATTTATTTAGACAATATTTGGCTTTGGAGCCCAGACTGGCCCCTAATTCCAGAACCTTCTGTTTTCAGCCAAAGTGGCGTGGGCCACCAAACCTGGCCAGCGAGAAATATTAAGAATAACTTTAAGATGAAAGATGAAATGGAAGATCATGGAGGTTGACTTACACAAGAAGACATCTTAGTAAATGACAGGGCTAGAACTAGGACTTGAGTACAGATTTTCTGATGCTAGATCTTGTGTCCTATTAGGACAAAAGAGTTCTTTTTCATTATGGTTTAACCTATTTCTCAGTGATTTAAAATTTTAGGATTGCCTCTACTAAATAAAGGAATATCCTTTGTCACTTGTAATATTTTCTTACAGATATGTACTCCTTTTTCTTCCTTCATTATTTGATTGACTAATACATTTATATTGCTTTTAGAGATCCCTCAGTTTCTTTTCTTTCTTAGTGAATTATTTATTGATAAAGAGCATGTCTTATTTGTCCTTCCTCTCTCCCCTCAATCCCTCCCTTTTGGCCAGTCCTGGGGCTTGGACTCAAGGCCTGAGCACTGTCCCTGGCTTCTTTTTGCTTAAGGCTAGCACTCTACCACTTGAGCCACAGCGCCACTTCTGGACATTTTCTATATATGTGGTGCTGGGGAATTGAACCCAGGGCCTCATGTATATGAGGCAAGCATATACATATACAAGCATATACATGAGGCCAGCACTCTTGCCACTAGGCCATATCCCTAGCCCTTATCTTTATTTTCATATTCCCAGTACCTATGCTTGAACCTAAGTGCAAACCAAGTAGAGTAGGGTTGTGGAAAATAGTTTTGTCTTTTTTAATGGGGTTGTTGAGTGTCCTTTTTCATGTAGGACCTTCCTTTTTTGTGTTATTTTCAGGGAATTTTGGAATATAATGCATTTGAATCAGAAAATATATGCATAGGACAATTTGAGAATACTGAAGCCTAGCATAAGATCATTTGATTTTGGAAATTCAGTGCATCTTGTGAAACTCTTTAAAATGCCAAAATAAACACATGAAACCACCATCTTTAACCATTTTAATGACAGTCATTTTTTTTAATTAGCAATAGCAAGTGTTCTTTCATCTTGTGACCTATTTTTATTTTCAACACAAAAGGTATTCTTAGTATTCTTATAAATTGTGGCCTGTTTTGACTTTTCATGCAATAGGTTTTCTTAGTATTTTTATAAAAGTATTCTTAGTATTCTTGCAAATATATCAAAAACATTTTTATATGTGTTATGTTCAAGTAGTTTATAATATTAAGAGATAGAACATAGTAAATGATTACTGAACAACTTGGGAAAATGAGCTTTGTATCCAGTTCTACCTTAACGTGTATATTTGTATTTGTTTCAATTGATAGATTGTAGTACTCCTAAGGACAGTCTTTGCCACCTATCTTCCCTACTTTTTTCTTCACCAAAGTTAGTAAAAATGTGTCTAGTGAGTTTCTTGTTGCAGAAAGAAAGAATGTAGATAGTACTGATAAGATTTCTGAGGACCATTTAGTATATAGGAGAAGACAATATAGGAAGAATTCTCTTTCTTGAGGTATTTTTCCTTGTAAAGGGCACACTTTTATAAATACAAGTACTTTTTGGTTGTGAAATTTCATTTTGTTTAAAATCAGATTAAAAATTAAAGCTTAAGGTAAGCTTAAGTTACCCCTAGGTAAATCAACTTTGCTTAGAACAATCTGCTGGTCTGCCTTTGGATTCAATTGTATCTAATTTTCTGCCAGATATTCCCCTTCCTATCATGTCTGCTTAGGTTATTTGGAAGGTAAGTAGTTTATCCTCTACTTCCCACTTAGGGTCGGAAAGTTCGTATTTATTTTATATGTCTAATTGATGAGAATTGTTTTGCAGCTGAGAGGTAGATATTGAAGTAGTGCAGCAGTACTTTGTATTTATGGGTTGGAAGGTTGCATCTGTAATGCCTTATGATAGGTATTTTAAAAACAATATCTTGAGGGGAAGCATCATGTGATTAAGATCACTAGATTATAAGCCATTTGAAGGCAGAAATTTTGATCCATTTATTCAGTGTTGTATTCCTATGATATAAAATAGGATCTGGCACTATTGTAGGTGCTCAATGGATATTTGTTGAATGAATAGGCAGATTAATGATCTTGAACTGAAGTAAAACACAGGCTCAGGTCCCCACTATACCTTTGAATAGTTTGTATATTTGCTTAACAAATATTTGTCATGAACTCTACTGTATAAGAGACTGTAGTGACCTCATGACAATCCCTGCCCTTACTTGGTCCGCTATCTTATCTTTGTATACTCTTATACATGTGAGATGGGTATTTGCGTTACTAAATTTTTTTTCTAACCATTTGAAAAAGTATCCGATTTTTTTTGTATGTGCAAAACCAAAAGGAGTTCTTAGAGATGTTCAAGGATTAAGTAAAACAATATTTATGAGTTTTTTTTTGTTTTATAAAAGCAAGGTAGTACTTGTTTCACTTTGTTTTATATGTGAAGCATTTAGTAAACATTAGATGTAACACAAACTTCATTGTGTTATAGCATGGGATGTGTCTTTATGCTAATTTTTTTAATTTAGTGCTTGTTAGATTTATGGAGGCACCTTGGGATCCGTGAAAAGACAAAGCTATAAAAAGAAAATACTTGTTATAAAAAGTCAGGTTTGAATAAAGTTTAACTTCTTCAAAATAACCATTTTCATCAGCCCTTTGGGGGGGCGGGAATCATGGGGCTTGAACTCAGGGCCTGGGCATTGTCTCTGAGCTTTTATCCTCAAGGCTAGTGCACTACCACTTTGAGCCATAGAACCACTAAGATAACCATTTTCTTTTCTTTTCTTTTTTTTTTTTTTTTTGCCAGTCCTGGCCCTTGAACTCAGGGCCTGAGCTCTGTCCCTGGCTTCTTTTTGTTCAAGTCTAACACTCTGCCACTTGAGCCACAGTGCCACTTCTGGCCGTTTTCTGTATATGTGGTGCTGAGGAATCGAACCCAGGGCTTCATGTGTATGAAGCAAGCACTCTTGCCACTAGGCCATATTCCCAGCCCTCTAAGATAACCATTTCAAAGGAGCATCTTCCTTCTACATATCATTCAGCAGATATATTTCTCTTTGTAGGTCTTGGGCACCCAAGGCCTTGTACATGCTAGGCAAGGATTGTACTACTGAGTTACACTCTCAACTCAGAAAGTAAAGATGTCTTGATAGTACTCTCTATTAAGTACCTAAGGGGGGCTGGGAATGTGGCTTAGTGTTTGCCTAGCATGCATGAAGCCCTGGGTTCAATTCCTTAGTACCACATAAGTAGAAAAAGCTAGAGTGGGCTAGCTTGCCCAGTGGCAAGAGTGCTTGCCTTGTATACATGAAGCCCTGGGTTCGATTCCCCAGCACCACATATATAGAAAATGACCAGAAGTGGTGCTGTGGCTCAAGTGGTAGTGGGCTAGCTTTGAGCAAAAGAAGCTCAGGGACAGTGCCCAAGCCCCGAGTTCAAGCCCAGGAGTGGCAAAAAAAAGTAAGAAATTTAAGTCTTTCATATACATTACCTCTTTTTTTCATTGTCTGAGTCATTTATTCAAAATTCTTAGGTAATAAATGATAAGATCCAGTTATACATAGATGTAATTGGTTCCTGTATTTTAACTTTTAACTGGTATCTCAATAACTGAAGGATAGTTTTGATGTTCAGTTGACTAACTTGTAAGAAAGATGCAATTCCTAGCTACTGGGGAGCCAGAGATAGGATTGTGGTTTGAGGCCAGCCCCCAAACAAGCTGGACGTGGTGATGCTCAGGGGGCAGAAGTAGCAAGGTTTGAAACCCTATCTGGAAACTAAAAAGCAAAAAGAGCTGGAGATATACCTCAAAGGTTAGAACACTAGGCCCTGAGTTCAAACCTTATCACTGCAGAAAAAAAAAGGATAAAAAGATGAAATAATAAATCATACCTTTTAGAAAATCTTGTCTCCTCTTCTAATCCTTTGGTGTAAAAGAACAAAAACAAAATTTATTGATTAGGTGATTTTGTTTTAAACTATAGACAAACTGAACTGTTTAAAAATTAGTTGAGAATCTCTATTATAAGTAGTGAGGAATTTAACAAGTACAGTCTACACTAAAATTATCAGTGTAGCAAAGCATGGAATGATGAGCCACTATCACTTTTGGATCATAGTTCCCAGATCCCCTTCTTGCATTGTGTGTTTTGTAGTCATAGAGCCAGTACTCTGTTGTTAAAATCCTATTTGAAAATCTTTAGAACCTTCTGGAGCCACTGCCACAAGCTTTGCTTTTTTGGTGTTATTTTGGTAATGTAGCCCCATGGACTTTTCTGACTGAGACTGGCTTTGAATTGCAATGCAAACCTCTGACTCTCAGTCTCCTGAGTAGCTAGTGTTACCTGTGTGATCTATTACCTGGTTCCAGCTCTGCTTTGTCTGGTTATTCTGGAGATAGAGTCTAGGGAACTACTCGCTAGGATTACAGGTTTGAGCCACTGGCACCCAGCACTTTATTTTAGATCTTCAAATTAGTTAAAGCTGACTTCCATCTAATGTTTGGAGAATAGGAAATATGAAGTTTTGTGTATAATTTATAATATTAAGCATCACCATTTTACGTCTATCTTTTAAAAATACTGAGTTTATGCTGTTTGCTTTCTCGTTTTCCATCTAGGGTTTTTCTATGTTTTGTTTGTTTGTTTCATTGAATTTAGAGACTTACGTGAGTACCAAATAGGAGGATGATTCCAAGAAGAATCCCAATTTAAGCTTCCTGACATGGAATAACAGAATAAATTTGTTAGATCTAAACTTAGAAAAAAACTTTCCTTTTTAAAAGAAGAACAGGGCCTACTGTGAGAACAGTAGCTTGTTCAGGGTCTTCTTACACACGGTGTACAGGAAGTTTTGTGCTTAATTATCTTAATGTTTCACATTTATTCACAACTTGGGAAAAACATGGAAATGGTCTATGTTCCTGGATTTTATATGCTTAAGTCGGGTTGTACCAAGACTTGGAAGAAGACCCTAAAATATCACAGGAATCAAAGTTTATCCTTAAAGAATATGTAGAAGGGTCTTGATTTAGCTTGGCAATATGGGTTCTTCAGATCAGGCTTCTTTCTTTAATCATGGAGGGTGAGGGTGGAACATGGGAATAAAAAAGCACAGATATGCTGGAATATGTGTTTTTGAAATGGTGTTGTAGTTTGAATCTTGAATGCTCATGTGTTAAAGGCTTGATGTCCGTAGTGCGGCACCGTTGGATCCTTCAGGAGATGGGACATAGTGGGAGAAAGTTAGGTCAAATGTGCCTTTGAAGGAGGTATTGAGACCCTGACCCCTCCTCTTTCTCTTCCCAGCTCACATGAGTTGTACATGTTGCTCTCCCAGGCACTTCACACCATAATGTGCCACCTCACCACAAGTCCAAAGACAATAGGGCCAAATGGCCGTGGGCTTGAAACTCTAGGCCAGATAGACCTTTTCTCCTTAGCTTGTTGAGGTACCACTGGTATTTGTTATAGTAACAGAAAACAAATAAAATAGTGAAGAATGATACAATTTGAAGTCTACTTTAAAAGTATAGATTAAGTTTATTTACTTTTTTCCCATAGGGTCTTGTGGCCTCAGCTGGCCTTGACCTTGATACATAGCCCAGTTAGTTTGATTTTACAGCCCTCCTACCTCATCTTCTCCAGTGCTGGGATTACAGATTTGTAACCATAGCCAGTGAGCTAGCAAGCACGTGCCCGCTCTCTTGCTCTTGAGCTCGTGCGCTCTCTCTCTCTCTCTCTCTCTCTGTAACAAAATAAAATTTTTTAAAAGCACTTCTGGACTCACAACAAAATTCAAAGTACAGATATTTCCTGTGAACCTTCCTATACCTTCAATATGCATGGACGCCTCTATTTTTTGGTAACTAACGAGTGTTATGATTTATGAGCAGATACTGATACATTATCACCACTGTGAAGGTATGTCTGAAAATTTTTATTTAGTAATATTTGTTTAAGGTCCCTCTATGTCTTTCTGAGCTTGATAGTTCATTTCCTTTTAGTAGTGAATTATCTTTTATTCTCCAGATGTACCAATGTTTTTTCCTCTATCTGAGACGGGGACTCAAACTTGATATCTGATGCCTTTACACTTACTGGAAAGTGACCTACCACCAGTGTCATGCTTCCAACCCCAGACTCCTTCACTTTTAATTGTTTTTCAGATAGAATCTTAATTGCTAATTTTGCTATGCTGGCCTTAACTTTGTTCCTTCTTCCTCCATTTTTGTAATATCTGGGACTACAGCATGTCTCACCACTAACCAGAGGATCTTGCTAAAGTTTGTTCCTCTGGCCTTGAACTACCATTCTTCCATACCTACTTCCTAGTTGGGATTAGAGATATGCTTCACTGTGCTCTCATCCTTGAAAAATATGTTAGTTCTAAGTTTTAGCAATATGAATGGAGTTTCCATAAATATTTGTGTGCAGTTCTTCCATGGTTATACGTTTTCACTTTGTGTAAATGAGTATAACTATTTTAAGGTGTGTGTGTGTGTGTGTGTGTGTGTGTGTGTGTGTGTGTACATGTGCATGCCAGTCCTGGAGCTTGTATTTAGGACCTGGGCACTCTCCCTGAACTTTTGTGCTAAAGACTAGTACTCTACCACTTGAGCGCTATAGCTCCACTTTCGGCTTTTTGTGGTTAATTGGAGATAAGAGTCTCAAGGACTTTGCTGCTCAGGCTGGCTTTGAACATCAATCCTTAGATCTAGGTCTCCTGAGTAGCTAGGATTACAGGCATGAGCCACTGGTGCCTGGCAATTATGTTTAATTTTGTAAGATACTGACAAACTGTCTTCCAGAGTGGCTTGTCTCATGTTGCATTCCAACTGGCATTGAATTAGAGTTCCTATTGCTCTATCTCATTCCTAGTATTTGATTGTCAGTGTGTCATTGCCCTAGATTGGACCTTGGTAAAAGGTATGTAGTGGTATCTTATTGTCATTTTAATTTTCACTTCTGCGGTGGTGACATATGATATGAAGCATTTCCCATATGCTTGTATATTTTTCATATACTCATTGGTGAAGTTGTCTGTTAATTAAAGTAAGGCCTTATGATTTCTTAAAATCATGTTACTCAGTTTTAATTCTTGTAAGTTTTGGGAGGTTTTGTTTATTTTGGATAGCACTCTCTTAGCAGGTGTGTCTTTTGCAAATATTTTTTCTCTGTAGCTTGTTTTCTCATCTTTTGATATTGTCTTTCATACAGCAGAAGAATTTTAATTTTAACAAAGTTAAATTTATCGGTTCTTTCATGGATTCTACCTTTGTGTCATCACCAAATTCATGAACTTCTGGATTTTCTAATATGCTGTATTCTGGGAGTTTTAACATACTATATTCAGGTCTGTTATCCATTTTGAGTTTGTTTCCAAAGTGTGTTAGGTCTGTCTAGTTTGTTGTTGTAATGCTGGGGTTTGAGCTCCAGGGCAACTGCTCTACCACTTGAACCTTTTTGCTTAATGCTTCAAACAAATTCTGTTTTTTTCACTTAGGGCTTGTCTGGACCTCTTATTAATGCCTACTATGTAGTTGCGATGATAGGCATTCACTACCATACTTAGCTTTATTGGTTTCTGTTAGGGTCTTGCTAATTCTGTGCCCAGGAGGGTCTCTGCCATATAGATCTCCACTTCCCAGTTAGCTGGGGAAAAAGGTGTGAGCCACTGTTCCTGGTTTGGATTCATTTTTCTCCACATGTCGGATGATCTTTTTTTTTTTTTTCCCAGCACTATCTGTTGAAAAGACTGTCTATTCTTGCATTGCTTTGCTTCTTTATCAGAAGTATTTGTTAGTCTATTTCTGGGTTCTTAAACCCAGGTATTGGGTTCTGGGTTCTTAAACCCAATACCCTGTTCCATTCTTCTGCTTGTGTCTCTCACCAAAACCTCACTGTCTTGATGATTGTAGCTTATAGGTCTATGTTTAATCTTGATCTATGGGATATTCCTGTTCCTTTTTCTAGTCTAGGTACTCATATATCCTGTCTTGCAAGTCCCGAGTGCAGTTTCCTGATACCTTTGCTACATCATTAAAGAGCCATGTAAGTGCCACTAATGGTTTGGAGCTTTTCCTAGTGGTAGTGGAAGCTGTTGGTTAGTTTTAAGTACAGAGTATGATGATCACATGTTCATGTTGAACTTCAGCTGAATATAGTGGTTCATGTCTATAACCTCAGCAGTTCATGAACATTAGTGATTTTATATGACATTGAAATTTTGCTTTCAACTGACCTTAATATATAATAGCCCAGGCTAACCTAGAACCCTTGAGTCCTGGGATTAACCTCATCTGGCTCTGGAGGTACTAGTAAGCAAAATATCCCTGGCATATCTCTGTCAATGCCAGAGCCTAAGTGATATCTCAAAATCTGCTATTATCTCAGATGAGACAATCATTGTACTAGGGTTAATTGTTTCTAAAATGAAAATATGAACGAGGGAAATAATCAGCCACAAAAATGAAACAGTTTCCTTGCAAGTTAATTCTTGTTTGCTGCAGAGAGAAAAAAATTTAACTGCCTGAACAGGTTTTGCTGATACGGATATTTGAATGTGTGTGCCTTGGCTAGGTAGTTTTTTGTTGTTCTTGTTACTGTTCATAATTTGGGTACTGGAGGAAATAAATTTCTATAGCCAGTTAATTTGTATAATGAAAACACCAGTCAATGATATTTTGATAGGTTTAAACTTTTAGCCTTTTTTTTCATAACCAGATTTAAAACAGTATCTGAGTAATGTTTAATATTTCATTTTTACTTTTAAATTCTCTTGTTTTCAGAACATGCTTGGAAAAGAGTTCATCTTGAGACCACAGGTATGGACAGGTCTAGGTATTTGATCTGTTCTGCTGTTTTGCAAGGTGCTATAAATGCTGCCTGAGTGTAATCTGATACCAGGCAGGCCTTGAGTGGCTGATAATGGAAAGTGGAAAACTATGTGAAAGAACTGGAATTTCAGGTTTGGGGAGTAATTGCAGCCTGCCCTCAGAGTTTTGAAACTGTTCACGAGTGTCAGCAAAAAGGCAAAAGCATGGAGAAGTCAGCTTGTTTGTTTGATCATACTGATATTTCTTTTTAAATTAGTATGGTCTAAGTGAAGTTAGCTTAAGTGAAGTTAGCTTAACCCGAAAAGACCTGCTTGAGCTTTGCAAATAGGTCATCAGAAACCTGACTGAGACTTTGTATGCCAAGAGTCAATTTGTACTTCCTTTATATGAAATTAAACCTTTTTGTGTTTTTTATTTTTTAACTGGCCTACATTTAGTTCTAAGATCAAACTCTCACTTCTATCACTCTCCCTTACCTAACTCTTCCCCTTCTTAAAACAATTTCAGTAAGTTTCATTGTTCTGTTTTCATTACATTCTATACAGATAGGCTACTTCAACCTTTTAAATCCTCATTTACCCTGTCTTAAGGTTTTTCCTTCCAGTTACTTTCCTGTGATTCTTATTTTGTTAATGTATATTAATTGTACCAAGGGATTTTACCATGATATTTCAGACTTACATATATTTATTTTAATCAAAACAATCCTCTCTATCCCTCCTCCCACTCCCACCTACTAGTCAACAGCTTTCATTGAGATTCCTGGTTGCTACCTTCATATATAAACCTGCATTCTTTATGAAGTTATAGGTACATCACTCCCCTGTGTGCTCAGTCTTCTACTCCAATTGAAAAATACTTAAAGAAGGTCTAATTTAAGTAGCTATACTTAATAGTGTAATACTAGCATTGGAGAAGAAGAAGGGTCAAGTGTTTGAAACTAAGCCAGTCACCTGTGGCTCACTCTTGTAATCCTAGCTACTCAGGAGGCTGTGATTTGAGGATGGCAGTTTGAAGCTAGCCTGGGTGGGAAAAAAATCTGTGAGACTCTTCTATCTCCAGTTAACCAGTGAAAAGTGGATCTGAAAGTGGATCTGTGGTTCAAATGGTATGGTACTAGCCTTGAACAAAACTCAGGGACAGGGTGCAGGCCTGAGTTCAACCTCCTGGATTGGCACCAAAAAAAGTATGAAGCAGCTTCAGACTACGTAGTGAATATTAAGACCACCCTCGTCTACCTAGGAAGACCCAGTCTCCAAGATAAAAAACAAATTTTAAAAATATTTAATTTTATAAAGTTAGTTATACCAAGAGGTTTCAATTCCAGAAATCAGATTGTGAGAACAGTGCATTTTGACCATTGTCACCCCTTCTGTTGTTCTCTCTCATCTTTCCCCACCCATCATTACCCTCAAATTATGAAGCTGAATTTTTACAGAATCTTCATTGAATATAATGACTATATTTGTTCACCCTTCCTCCCTCTATTCCCCTCACCTTACCCTTACCCCAACCCAACGTGTTTCAGCTTCTTGTTACTCATTTAATTGTTCAGCTGAGTTATACCATTGGACTCCTAAGTATACCATCCTTTAGTTAGTTCATGTGTGCATATGCATGTAACACTGTATATGTTATCATAGTATTTTAGATCTAACTTCCACATATGAGGGAAAACATACTGTTTGTCTCTCTGAGCCTGGTTTACTTTACATTTCCCTGCAAAGAACATAATACTCTTTCTGCTAATGAATTAAATTCCTCTGTATATATGTACCACATTTTCTTGATCCACTTATTCTTTGTAGGGCATCTGGGCTGTTTCCATAATGTGGCTATAGTAAATAGTGCATGGATGTAGACCACTCTAGTCTACTTATAAAGACCCTGTCTCAAAAAAAAATTTTTTTTTTGCCAGTCCTGGGCCTTGAACTCAGGGCCTGAGCACTGTCCCTGGTTTCTTTTTGCTCAAGGCTAGCACTCTGCCACTTGAGCCACAGCGCCACTTCTGGCCATTTTCTGTATATGTGGTGCTGGGGAATCAAACCCAGGGCTTCATGTATATAAGGCAGGTGCTCTTGCCGCTAGGCCATATTCCCAGCCCCTCAAAAAAAGTTTAAATGAATTCCTTCCCCCCCCCCCAAAGGATTGGAGATACTGGTGGTGTCCACACGGTACATATATGAATTTCAGACCTTTTTTTCCTTTGAGGCTGGGGATCAATTCCAGGAACTTGGCCGTGCAAGTCAAGTGCTCTGCATGCTTACTTCCATCTACTAGAGTTCATATTTTTACACGTTCTTAAATTCCTTGAGTATTTGAAAAAAAATCAGAAAGGTTGGAGGGGGTATAGAACAATTTTCTTTTTGATTGGGAATGCTGAATGGAAGATTTGTTTACTTTGTGATACTGTTGTTTTTTTTTTAATCTTCTATTTTGTGTACATAGTACATGGTTTTGAGACAGCCTAATGAGATTTATTTTCCAGTTGGTGTCTTTTTTTCTCCCTTATTCAGCAGGAATTGAGACTGGTGCTATCTTTGTTAGGGAAAGTTCAAGTCTGACGACTTAATTGTGTCTGCATTATGGTGTATTTCTTGTGCTATCCATATTCACATTGTGTGTGTGTGTGTGTGTGTGTGTGTGTGTGTGTGTGTGTGTGTGTAATACTACATACAAGAACTTGAAAGAAAAACATCAGTAAAAATGATTTGAGAGGGCTGGGAATGTGGTCTCATGGTAGAGTGCTTGCCTCGTATACATGAAGCCCTGGGTTCGATTGCTCTGCACCACATATATAGAAAAGGCCAGAAGTGGCGCTGTGCTCAAGTGGTAGAGTGCTAGCCTTGAGCATAAAGAAGCGAGGGACAGCGCTCAGGCCCTGAGTTCAAGCCTCAGGACTGGCAAAAAAAAAAAAGAAAGAAAGAAAAATGATTTGAGAGTTTAATGAGTTAAGTAGTAAGAGCTTTATAAAAAGGCTTGTAACTATTTCCTTTTCATTTTTTAGGCTAAATGTCTAAGATGGTATGATAGGTTATGAATGAGCAGTAATAGTAAAAAAGATTTAATTATAGAGAAACTTATAGCCCTTTCCTACAGTTAGTCCTAAATAATGTGATTGAAAGCGATCCATTCCAGGTATCAACTTGTTGCATAAAATACTATATAAAAACATTTCAATTAGTATTTGTACTGAAGTGTGGCTGGATACTTTTGCTATAGAAACTTATATATGGGATTACTTCTTTTTGATGGCCAGGACAAAAAATCTTGAGACCCTACTTGAAAACTAATGAAAGCAAAAACAGACTGGGGTATCTAGCTAAAGTAGCAGAGAGCCTACCTAGCAACTACAAGGACCTGAGTTCAAATCCCAGAACTATCAAACAAGTCTGTAAGGCCCAACAGTGGTCTGTTAACACAAGAATTCTAGTTTCTAATTTGTAAGTTATTACTTCTCATTTTTAATTTATTTATTCTTATGCTCTTTAAATTCCTGTTGTATTTTTCCTTGATATTTTAGATGTCTATATGTTGAAGAATACCTTTAATTAGGTTACCATTTCTTATAAGACTACTTCCTAGGTCGGGAAGATGGCCTAATGGTAAAGTGCTCGTCTCGTATACATGAAGCCCTGGGTTCCTGGGTTCGATTCCTCAGCACCACATGTATAGAAAAAGCTGGAAGTGGTACTGTGGCTAAAGTGGCAGAGTGCTAGCCTTGAGCAAAAAGAAGCCAGGGACAGTGCTCAGGCTCTGAGTTCAAGCCCCAGGGCTGGCAAAAAAAAAAAAACCCAACATGAATACTTCTTGTCAGGCACTAAATATTGAGACAGAATTCCAATTGTTTATGTATTTCTACTTAACAAACATGTATATGTGCATAAACACAAGCACTGTATATTAATGCTAGGGTAGTTATTCAGCCACTATTGATCTTACCTGGTATATTTTGCCCTCTTTGAAGTAGAATTACTTAATCTAACACTTTTTTGTTTCCTTTGTCTATTTCCATTAGTGAATTGATACTATAGTAATTTCCCAAGGAAAGCAGTATTTATTTATGTATTTATATTTGTTACTAGTATTGGGGTTTGAACTCGAGGCTTGGGTGTTGTCTTTTATCTTTTTCCACTTAAAGCTTGTGCTTTACCACTTGTGCCATAGCTCTACTTCTAGCTTTTTGGGTGGTTAATTGGAGATGGAGTCTCACTGACTTTCCTGACCTTAGCTGGCTTGAAATGTGGTCCTCAGATCTCAGCCTCTTGAGTAGTTAGGATTACAAACTCAGTGTTTATTTTTGAGGTAACATTTCAATTTATGCCCCAAGGGCCTGGACTGTGACTCCTCAATTTGTGTTTCCTTGTGTCTTTGGGGTGTCTGTTGTGCCCAATATTTGTGTTTCCCTCCAAAATACCATTTGCTCTCTCTGGCGGAGATGGAGGGTCATGAACTTTTTATGCCCAGCCTAACATGCACCTGCTACCTATTTTGTACACTGTGCTGGGAGCTATAATTAAACTAATTTTTTTTTTGGGTCAGTCCTGGGGCTTGAACTCAGGGCCTGAGCACTGTCCCTGGCTTCTTTTTGCTCAAGGCTAGCACTCTGCCACTTGAGCCACAGCGTCACTTCTGGCCATTTTCTATATATGTGGTGCTGAGGAATCGAACCCAGAGCTTTCATGTATATGAGGCAAGCACTCTTGCCACTAGGCCATATTCCTAGCCCCTAAACTAATGTTTATTGAGTACAATTTGTCGGGCATTCCTCTTCACATGTTCCCTCCTTCCCCTCTTGTAACTGGGGATAAAACCCAGTACCTACCTGTACATAGTAGACAAAGTACATGCAAGGCACATGCTGTACCACTAAGTTACATGTATTTTGCCCATGGCTCTTTCATATGTATTTTTTATGTAATCCTGACAACTTTAGATTTTGATGTTATTTGTTTTGTACCCACTTTACAGAGTGAGGAAACTTGAGACGTATATTTGTTTATGGAAAGTGAGATTGAGATACTACATAAGCCAACTTGTTCAAGATCATATTGTAGAAGATTGGAACCCAAGTGTTTTGACTATAGGTCCTGTTTTCTTTTTTTTTTTTTAATATTATTTTTATTTTTTACTATTTTTACCTTGAAGTGGCATGTCTCACTAAAGAATAGGAATACAATCCTGACACAGTTGGAAGAGCCAGGCTGGGGAGGGTTTATTATCTGGTGGATAGTGAACTGATTTTCCAACTATGCAAATAATATGTCTGTGCCACTCAGATGTTTTTCATTACAGCATTGTAAAAAAATATGCTATAAAGCGCTATTAAATGCAGCAGGGTGTACTTGTTGAATATCATATGTGTAACTCAGTAACGGGTAATTTAAACTGTGAAGTCTTTTTTCTTTTTGTTTTTGGCCAGTCCTGGGGCTTGAACTCAGGACCTGAGCACAGTCCCTGGCTTCTTTTTGCTCATGGCATCCTACCACTTGAGGAACAGCGCCACTTCTGGCATTTTCTATGCATGTGGTGCTGAGGAATCGAATCCAGGGCTTCATGTATACGAGGTGAGCACTTTGCCACTAGGCTATATTCCCAGCCCCTAAACTGTGGTGTCTTTTTGATAGGGTTTTATTTGTAGCCTAGGCTGGCCTTGAACTCAGGAGTTTCCTGTTTTATCCTTACAAGTGCTGCAGTTACAGACAACTGACGATCTTAAACTTTCTTAAAATAGTATGGGAGGCTTTTGTTTCCCAAAAGGCATTCCCACATATTTCTATATTAGGTCTAATTTGAAGAATCATGGTGATGAGTTTTGGCTGTTTTAGACATACTGTCTCTGAGCTGGAGTAGTTTATTGACTGGATTTGGAGATAAACTAGTTTCCCCCTTAACATTGACTTAAGACATCCTGTGGCACAAAGGATGTAGGTAGATTTGGAAACAGGAGTGAATTATAGTAATAGAGTTCTGATTTAGGAAATTATAATTCTATTAACTTATTGGCTGATTGATTTTTGGTCATGGGGCTTGAACTCAGGGCTTGGGCATTGTCCCTGAGCTCTTTTGCTCAAGGCTAGCACTGTACCACTTTGAGCTACAGCTCTACTCCTGGTTTTCTGGTGGTTAGTTGGAGGTAAAACTCTCACGGACTTTCTTGCCCAGGCTGGCTGTGAACCACATCCTCAGATCACAGCCTCCTGTGTAGCGAGGATTACAGAATCTGTTGGGCTTACAGACTCTGAGATCTTGGACACCTCAGTTTTTTCAATGAAAAAAATGAACCAATGATATAGATTTTGTCTGTGACTAAAAAGTTTTAATATGCCTAGACTATGTTATTTAAATAACATAATAACCCTGACCTATACAGATCTCTATATTAGGAACCAGAAAATTTATTTTCAAGAACCACTTTTATATCATAAGATATATAACTAGAGATAAGGAAGAGGAGCAGGAAAGGCAACAACAGGCTATCAGAGAGCTGATGAAAACAATAAAATGCTCTTCTTTACTTACACATTTGCAGCTTTGAACTTATACCGTACATAAGTTAACAAGAGTTATGGGCGAAGTTTATTCTTTTCCTATCTCAGCAAAAGGCTTAGTGATTGTGGGGACCATTCCAGCTGCTTTATTACTATTGTTAGCATGTGCTTTGAGGTGTGGATCTGTTGATTGGTTGTCCTTAATTTTTGAAAACTTCCAAAGACTTTTACTAAACCCCAGTAGCAGTGTGGAAGTGCTAGTGAGAAAAGGTACATGGTTATAATGGAAAAGAAAGTGAAACTTTCAGCCAGGCATCAGTGGCGCATGCCTATAATCTTGGCTACTCAGGAGGCTGAGATCTTAGGATCACAGTTCAAAGCCAGTCTGGGCAGAAAAGTGTGAGACTCTTATCTTCAATTAACCATCAACCCCCCTAGAAATTGAGCTGTGATTCAAGTAGTAGAGCACCAGCCTTGAGCTGAAAAGGCTAGGGGACAGCGCCCAGGCCTTGTGAAGCCCCAGTATGAGCATTTAAAAAAAAAAAAAAAAAAGGAAAAGGAAAAGATATTATCGAGTGTTGAGAGATTAGAGGGAGTTTCCAGGAAGAGGAATAAGTTGAGAAGGAAGGCAAGAATCGATGTAGTTTGTGTGAAGAAACGTAGAAGGCAGGCCTACTATAGAAAAAAGTAATAACTTAAGGGAAAAGATAATACAAGTAATATTTGTCTAATGCCATATATATGTCTTACCTTGAAATATTTGTGCTCAATTTAAAGCATTTTCATCTAAGTAATGGTACATTGCTCAAAAAAACTACTGAGATACACTAAAAATACTCACTACCTAAGTTGAATTTGCTCTTAGGTCAAATCAGTGGCAGCAAAAAAACATTGGATTGGAACCTGAATTGAAGGCTTTATCTTCATGTTGTTTTGTTTTCAGTTGTGGAAATCACAGTGATTGATGTGATCCCTGACTATGTGGTCCCTAGAACCTAGAATACATAGAGAATTTGTTTTCCTGAAACTAAGAAACCAAGCCTCTGATTTGGCTAGCTCATAGTAGCTGGGTTTAAGCTCTATTTACCTTGTTAGTTTCTTTCTCTCTCTGGCTTTGTCTTTCTTTCTCAATATCAGACATCTTTGGAAGTCATTTTTAAAGCATTTCTTTTTCCATTGTGAAATTGTTTTCGCTCTCAAGTCTCATTTCTGTTTTTCTACCATTGTAAAGTGCAGTTCTTTGCATGTTCTAATTTGCCATGACGTGGTCAAGGGCTGTTTCCTTCCTGTTGCTTTTGAGCCCTGTGCTAGAGATAAGGATGCATTTCAGTGCATTAAAAAAAAACAACACAAAAAAACAAAAAAAACACCTACTGAAGACACTCTTCAGTATGGTAACTCAGTTATTTTACTTACCTGAAGCTTTTTAAAGAACAAAAAGGGTAGACTTTAATTCTGATTATTTTTAAAACTTAAAATAGTAAACTTGAAATGTACTAGATTCAGTGTGTGTGTGTGTGTGTGTGTGTGTGTGTGTGTGTGTGTGTTGAGCTTAACAGGGATGCTCTCTGAATGTTTCAGTTAAAGGCAAAAGTATACTTTAGGAAATTATTCACAGTAGCAATTTTAGTTAGTGGAAAGAAGGAAATTGTTTATATGTCCTTTATTGAGGTTACTAAACCTCATTACTTTTGCTAGATTTTTGTTTTTATACTATTCAGCATTTAGTGCAAGTTAACTGAGGGAAGGAAGTGACTGTAATTGATTCATTTTTAGTAATGAAGGGAAGTTTTTTTTTAATCTTAGAATGAAGTCTTCAGAGAAGGTAGGCTGGGAATATGGCCTAGTGGCAAGAGTGCTTGCCTCGTATACATGAAGCCCTTGGGTTTGATTCCTCAGCACCACATATACAGCAAATGGCCAGAAGTGGCACTGTGGCTTAAGTGGCAGGGTGCTAGCCTTGAACAAAAAGAAGCCAGGGACAGTGCTCAGGCCCTGCGTTCAAGGCCCAGGACTGGCAAAAAAAAAAAAAAAAAAAAAAAAAAGAAGGTAGGTCTAACAACAACAAAAATAGAGTCTGTTCATTTGTCATGTTCATCTTAGTCAACAAAACAACACTTGAGATACAGGGCTCTGAATTAGTTGTTATATTTTAAATAACAAATACTTGTTTTTCAGGCCCAGAAGGTTGAGAGAAGAATAATTTCAGAAGTACTGCCTTGGTTTGTTTAGAATCAACGAATCAAGAAGATTTGAAGTATCTTCCCTAAAGAAACGTGGGTATCCTGTAATTTTACAGACTTGACTGAGGGGTTTTTCCCGAACTGATCGCTGGACTCTACTGCCTGATACTTGAGTCTGTTTGGATTGTTCCATGTGGATCTAAGGGGAATGTTTTATTATGGCTGCTGTTGTCCAACAGAACGACCTCGTATTTGAATTCACTAGTAACGTCATGGAGGATGAACATCAGGTATGAGACCTTCAAGTTAGATTTTAATAAATATTATGATTTTTTCATATGTATCAGAAAATTACTTTAAGAAATCAGACTACTAAAATAAAAATTAAACATTTGAAGGTAAGTGCACTTGTACGTACTAGTTAATTTATTAAACATAAATCTTATTCTTGGCTTTAATGGTGAAACAAGGAATACTTCGGGGTTTTAACTTGTTTTCTTTAAAATGAGAGTCAGTGGCAACTGCCTGAAGTAATTACCTTAAATCACTTCGAAAAGATATAGTTAACAATACATTTTAATGTCTATAATTAATTTTTGTGATTGTGGGAGGTTTCTTCAAGCAGATGAATTGACTTCAGCAGTATTGGGATACATTTCAGTCCTAAACATGTGACTCTGAAGGAAGTACTTGCCTTCTCTAGACCTAGATTTTATCATCTGCAGGGGAATTAGGTAATTTCTAAGTCAGCTTTTCTTGAATTTATGCATGATTCACAAATTACTGACTTCAAAATGTGGAAAAAAGACAGGAGACAAATAAGACTATCTCTAGCTCCCTCAACTTCCCCTGTCTATAGGGCTAGGATTTTATAATTTTATTTTAAACAGATTATATAAGCAGTGTATGATATGATGTGGGAGAAATAGCGGTAAGTGTTAGACTCACTAGGAAAAATATTTTGAGTAGTAGTTTCAAAAATATGCCTAATACGGTTGATTTTGTTTTTGAAATATATTTAATCCTAAAATTTAACTCTACTAGGCAGTTTTAATGTCATGTATTCTAAAAACAGTTACTGCAAATAATAATTTTTGTTATAATTATTGAGTTGTCATAATTTCTTAACTTTCTGTTGTCCATTGAATTGACAGAATTTTAAAAAAATGGCAAAGGGTAATTAACTTGCCTTAAACTTGGATTAACTTGTCCTAAAATCAAGATGAGCTCCCATTAGGGAGAAAAAATGTTTGAAGGGAAGCATTTCTGTTCCCAACTAGCAAAATATTAATAGTTACATGGTTTTACTCTATAGACAGTAGAAAAGAGAAATTGTTTTGAATTTAAAACGGAAGATTTGTGTATATATTAAGGTTTAAAAACGTTGTGTTTGCTATGCTGTTCTCTTGGATAAAAGGTCCTATGATAGATCCCAGGTTTAATGTGGTGAGATTTGATAAGCAGAATTTGACAACAGAGAATAGTCCTGTAAAGACTCTCTCTGGTATGCAGTGACTTTGGCATGCTTGACCACATGAGAAATACATTTTACATTATGGTTCCACATTTATATAAGTACGCATAGCCTTAAAGTTATGTAAAGCAGCACTTTTATTTCAGTTTTTGTTTATTCTTTTAAAAATATTTTATTGTTATTATTAAAGTGTTGTACCGGAGGGATTACCAGATCATACGTCAGGTAATGAGTACATTTCTTCTTTTGGATAATGTCACCCCTTCCTTCATTTTCTCCCGTTTTCCCTTCCATCCCTGCCCCAAAATCGTACAGGTCATTTTCCACATACTGCATATAGAGTACCGTGCCAACATTTAAATTTTTTTTTCTCTCCCTTTCTGTACTTTCTTTCTCCATCCCCCCCTTAAAAGCCCAAGTTAAAAAAACTAACCACATTACCACCAATAACAATGACAAAACTTGTGTTTCCATATCCTGGAATTAATTTTGATAAATAGTATTTGAAAATTTCAGAGAAATTACACCTTTGCTTCCCCTAAGGGTGTCCTCCTTTAGTCTGACAGTTTGTGTGTGAATGCTTAGACTCCCATATAGGTTATCATGTCATTATATTTCAGATCTAGCTTCCACACATGAGAGAAAACATGCACCATTTTCACTCTGAGCTTGGCTTACATTACTTAGCATGTTCTAGGTCCACCCAAAGCAGTACTTCTACTGTTTATGATTCACTTAGTTTATCTTGGAGAGGTTATTTATGTATTTTTGTCTTTGGAAAGAGTGTTAGCTTAACGTCAGCATGTGTATGTGCATGTGCATTCTTTAGTTTATTTTCATTGGACAAATTTAACTTTTGTGAAATTATTATAAGGATTTAACATATTTGCCATTTGAAGTAAATACTATTATCTTCATTTTATGATGAGGAAGCTGATACATAAAGATGTTAAGTGACCAAATCAAAAGCTAGTTAAAAAAAACACAGGTAAATAGAGCTACAACTTGAACCTTGTTTGGCTTTCACTAGGGATATTGTATGATCTTGCAGTGGTGCATGCCAGTCTTACTGTCATGTGGTAAAGCCACAATAATCATGGTCAAAGAAATTAAATTACTTTAAAAATAATTATTGAAATCATAAATAGTGTACTTAGAAATGTATAAACCCTAACTTCTATATCAAGTTTTCTTAGGTTGGTAAAGTAGTTTTCCTGTGGTTGCATTTTGAGAATGAAGTTATATATTGTAGACTGAGACTGTTGGGAATGTGAACTAGTGTAACCACTATAGAAATCACTAGATGAGGGAGGAGGTAACAAGTTGGGTAAGAAGTGTACTCACTGCCTTACATATGAAACTGTAACCCCTCTGTACTTCACTGTGACAATAAAGAAAAAACAAACAAAAAGCTAAAAATAGACCTACTATGACCTACCATAGCAATATTTATCATAGATCTGAAGGAGAGTAAATCAATACACAAGTAAAATACTGCATGCTTATGTTTATTGCAGCACTTCACAATAGCTAAACTATGGAACTGGCAGAGGTATCCAACATCAGATGAATGGATAAAGAATACTTTATATGTGTGTGCATGCACGTACATATCCACAGAGGCACACATAGTGGGATATGCGTAGCCACAAAGAAAAAATGAAATGCCATTTTCAGGAAAAGGAATGGAATTGGAAAACATAATCTTCACCAACAAAAACCAATCTCAAAAGGCCAAATATCTTATGTTTTCACTCATATTTGGAAGCTAGACTTAAAGGACATGCATATTGGCTGTGATTGTGGCTTAGTGGTAGAGTGCTTGCCTAGTATGCATGAAGCCCTGGGTTCAATTCTTCAGGACCACATAAACAGAAAAAAAAGGAAATGGTGCCATGCTCATGCCTATTAAAAGGATATGTCCCGGCCATCCCAGGGGACCATGCAGAGATAATCACAGTCAGGAGAAGAAGGTTTATAAGGAGGTTTATTAGTGGGGCCATAGTTCCCATGGGAGAGGGAGCTACATGGCGTCTGCACCTTACCCAGTGGCAGCTTCTCTCTCTGGGGGTAAAGGGGAAGTAGGTAGGTAGTGAGTAGGAGTGGCTCATTAGGTATGGGTGGATTTGGGGGCTAGTGGGAGGAGCTGAGGACCTGAGGCTAGGGAAATGCTAACATCTATAATCCTAGCTACTAAGGAGGCTGAGATCTGAGGATTGAGCTCAAAAGGGGCAAGAAGGTCTATGAGACTCTTATTGCCAATTAACCACCAGCAAACCAGAAGTGATGCTGTGGCTCAAAGTGCCAGCCTAACCTTTAGCAAAAAAGCACAGAGATGGCATCCAGGCCTGGAATTCAACCCCCACAACCAACAACAACAACAACAAAAAATAGACAAATCTGGGCAAAGATTAAAGGCTAAAGAAGACAAATTGTCCTGTAAGAGCTGCAGTGAGATAGACTGTAAATGACTCCAAGGGGATTTACAATAGCAATTGAAATGTTATCTTGGGGGAGTCTGGAAAAAAGACCATTTACTTAGATCTTTGTATTGTTGGTGTTGCTGTGTAATGGAAAAGCCAATCTTCTTCAGAAGCACCCATATCATCTGGAGCCAACAGAAGTAAAACAAACTGCTTTAGTTGTAGCTTTTAATAACAATCTATAATTTTTTTAAAACTTAGCTTTAATTCAAATGAAGTTTTCATTGTGGCTAAGGTTTATCTGTAGGATCTTGTGTGGATAATCTGGTAGTAGTGAAGCTCGTCAACTCTGGGTTGAGATTTCAACTCTATAATCATTGACTTTAAGTGATAACAGTGTGACATACTGTGTAGGGATTCAGTGGGGTAAGTTATGTGCACTACCTAATATAGGAGGAACATTCATCTTTTTTTACTTCATTAAGACTACTATGCTTTCAACATCATGGTTTATTCTATGGAAATCTCAAAGATGAGGACTCGTGAACACTTCTTCAGTTTCCTTTTGGGTTTTTTGTGAGACAAGGACTCACTATGTAACTGTGTCTCAAGATCTCAATCTGTAACTGGCCTGGGACTCTGTGTCCCTAAATCTGACCTGGAATTCTCTATCCTCCTGCCTTAGCCTCCTGCTTCTGGCTGCTGTTACATATATGCACTACCATACCTAGCTTAGAGAATACTTTCTACACCGCACTGTAGTAATTTCCTTCTTAGTCTTTGATTGTTTCAATCACCAAAGAGACCTTATTTTCCTTTCATATTAAGGCATACAACAGAAGGCATATAACATATACTATGATAATTATAGCAAGTATATAACCGATAAAATGTAGTGAGGAGATTAAGAGAAGTATGAATTTACTTTGGGAGGGGGGAGGGCTGGGTTCTGTCCCTGAGCTGCTTTTGCTCAAGGCTGGCACTCTACCACTTGAGTCACAATACCACTTCTGGCTTTTTCAGACTAGATTATTGGAGGTAAGAGTCTCACAAACTTTCCTGCCCTGACTTGCTTTGAACTGTGATCCTTAGATCTCAGCCTCTTGAGTAGCTAGGATTACAGGCATGACCCACAGGTACCCAGCTGAATTTACAGTTTTAAACTCAGTGATACTCTCTATCCAAGAATACTTTTCTCTTGAGTACTGGATAAAGAAAGCACTGCCTAATAGCCCATATACCCTTTGTACTTATAGTTCTGTGTATGATATAGTATTGTTCCCTATCCTCTTCCCTTTGCTTCTGAGGATTGAACCCAGGATCTTGAACACACTGAACATACTAACATAACATACTGAGCTGCACTTCCAACCAACCCTCTTTCCGTGTTCCTTTCTTTTTGTCTTTTTTCTCCTTTGCCCCTCCCTCCCTCCCTCTCTCCCTCTCTCCCTCCTTCCTCTCTCTATTTTTGGGTAACAGGTTTTGCTGTGTTGTTCAGGCAGGCCTTCACCTTGCATTCTCCTGTCTCATCCTCTCAAATGGCTGGAATTACAAGCACACATCACCATGGCTGGCTTGATTTCCCATAGTATAACATTACCCTGAACTTACTGCTGGATAACTAGATGCTACGACAGTGTTAAAAGGTACACATAGTAATCATTCTTCAAAATAACCTAGTTTAATGTATGTCTGGATCCCAATTCTGAATTAAGTACTCTTTAAAAAGAATAGCTCCTAGTAGGAAATTTGCCTCATTGTGCTCTATCACTTTAGCCATAGTTCCGCCAGGCTTTTTTGGTGGTAGTTCTTCCTATGTTGGCTTCGAACTGAGATCTTCAGATCTCAGCTTCTTGAATAGCTAGGATTACAGGTGTGAGCCACCTGCACATGGCCTGACATGTCGTACTGTTCTTGATTTGATTATATTCTCTACTAAGGGATGCTGGTATGAAGAACCAGGTAGGGATTTTATACAATATTTGGACCACTATTTTGGAGATGTTTGTAATCTAGATTTTATTTATTTATTTATTTTTTGCCAGTCCTGGGCCTTGGACTCAGGGCCTGAGCACTGTCCCTGGCTACTTCCCGCTCAAGGCTAGCACTCTGCCACTTGAGCCACAGCGCCGCTTCTGGCCGTTTTCTGTATATGTGGTGCTGGGGAATCGAACCTAGGGCCTCGTGTATCCGAGGCAGGCACTCTTGCCACTAGGCCATATCCCCAGCCCTGTAATCTAGATTTGATCATTTTGTTTGAAATGAAAATGCACAGGTAGGGGCTGGGAATATGGCCTAGTGGTAAAGTGCTCGTCTTGTATACATGAAGCCCTGGGTTCGATTCCTCAGCACCACATATATAGAAAAAGCCAGAAGTGGCGCTGTGGCTCAAGTCACCGAGTGCTAGCCTTGAGCAAAAAGAAGCCAGGGACAGTGCTCAGGCTCTGAGTCCAAGGTGCAGGACTGGCAAAAAAAAAAAAAAAAAAAGAAAGAAAGAAAGAAAATGCACAGGTAACAGAGAAACAGAAAATTAAAGAAATAACTCCCACATAAATAAAACTGGTAGGTCCAAATATTTTCATAGGTGAGCTAATTTCAACATTAATGGGTTACTTAAACAGATTCAGATAATTTCCTAAGTCATTTTTATAAGGCAAACATTACATCCATTTTGCAACTTGTTAAAATGTTAGTGTACACCATATGAACAATAGGATAATCTCAAAATGTATATTTTGTTTAAATAAGGGCAAGTACTTGTCTGTTACCTTGCCGATCTTATATATGACATAATTTTTGTTTTGATCATTAGAATTTGTTACAAGGACAGAACTTATTGTCCTCATGTGGTGTGTGTGTGTTTGTGTGTGTGTATGCACGTTTGTGGGCACAAATGTGTGTGCTGGTACTTAGAGCCTCAAGCTCTTGCTTGGCTTTTTCACTCATGGCTGGGGCTTTGCCAGTTGAGTCATACCTCCACTTTCATCTTCTTGTTGATTAATTGGAGATACAAGTGTCACAGACTTCTTTGTCTAGGCTGGCTTTGAACTTCAGTCTTCCTGTCTCAGCTTCCTGGGTAGCTACGATGATAGGTGTGAGCCATCTGTGCCTGGCCATTGGGATATTTTTAAAGATTTATTTTACCTGTTTTTTTTTGTTTGTTTGTTTCAGAAAAACTTACTGCTATTCTCATTAAGCTATTTTATAGAAGACTCTGGCAGGATGTTTCACGATCACTATGTAACAGATTGAAAGCTGCCTGGGAGAGAAACTTTAGAATTATTATTATTATTATTTCAGAACTTTTGTGCTTTTTCATAAACTAAAATGGACAAACTTATTTACTAATCAAGTTGGAATAGTGACCCTATAGTTTCTTAAATACCCTTGGATTGTGTTGTATTAGGGAGGAGGATATTTTAATAGTCAGCAGAAATAACATACTGTACTGTCTACCTTGGTTACCCTTACTTTCCATTTAACTTGATGGTATTGCTTCATATGTGTGAACACAAATGTAAACTATGTAGGGAACAGTGTTGAAATTTGTGGAATTGTGGTCTCCTGCTATCTACTAAAACTTGTTTTAATTTTTATTGCTGCTGCTAAAATGCTGAAAATTTGCTTCCAGTGTATATATTAACTATACCTATAATTAAAAGAAAAGAGAATTGCAATAGTATTTTTATTTTCTAAAACCGTTAAGTCTCAAGTTAAACTCAGGGCCTAGACACTGTCCCTGAGCTTTTTTGCTCTATGTTAGCACTCTGTCTACCACTTGAGCCACAGCTCTACTTCCACCTTTTTTAAATTTATTTTTTAAGTAGTTAATTGGAGGTAAAAGTCTTGTGGACTTTCCTGCCCAAGTTAACTTGGAACCAGGGCCTTCAGATTTCATCCTGCATAGGGTAGGATTACAGGCATGAGACACTGATACCCATCCTGCTAAGACCTCTGAAATGGTTATAAAACAGATGAAAGTCAGTTCTTATAGTGAAAATTTTTTCTAGTGATTTATGATTTGAAATCTATGATAAGTTTAATTCCAGGAAATCTTCCTTTTCTAGTCCCCATGGTTTGTGACTTATTTTGGTTCTATCTCCAAAACAGAAGTGAAAATAATCTATGCCAGATAGCAAAAGATCTCATAATATATTTGTTGAATTCTAAGTATTCCAAATTTTGGCATGAATAAGAGTTAATTTTGAGTTTTGAGTATTATTAATGCAGTTTTGAATAGTCTTAAATGTTTATTATTATTACAAAGGTGATGTACAGAGGGGTTACAGTTACATAAGTCAGTTAATGAGTACAGTTCTTTTTGGACAATTATTGCCCTTTCTTTCTTCACTCTCCCAGTGTTTTTGTTTTGGTCAGTTGTGGGGTGTGAACTCAGGCTTGAGCTCTTTAGCTCAAGGCTAACATTCTATAACTTAAGAGTCACAACTCCACTTCCTGTTTTGAGTGCTTAATTGGAGGTAAGAGTCTCACGAACTTTCCTGCCTGGGCTGGCTTCAGCCTCCTGAGTAGCTAGGATTACAGGCAGGAGCCACCAGCACCCGGCTCTCTCCGAGTTGTTGTTGTTGTTTTTAATACTCCTTAAATCAGTGTCTGAACCCTAGATACAAATTAGACTCATTAGGGGAGCTTTAATAATAGATGTTGGTCATACCCTCAGAATCAGTACTGGTAGGGCATAGTGAGGTGTTTTTGTTTTTGCTAGGCCTGGGGCTTGAACTCAGGACCTGAGAGCTCTGTCCCAGAGCCTCTCCTTGCTCTCAAGGCCAGTACTCTACTACTTGAGCTACATCATTACTTCTGGCTTTTTCTGTTTATATGGTACTGAGGAATCAGACCCAGGGCTTCATGCATGCCAGGCAAGCACTCTACCACTAAGCTACTTTCCCAGCCCATTTATTACTCAAATTAAAGGTAGAACTAGGAATGTTGTTCAGTGGTAGAGTTTTTGCCTAGCATGTGGGAGCCCAGAGTTTGTTCATTATCTCAGAAAAAGAAGAAGAAACCAAAAGTTGTGAAAGATGTTGATTTAATAATCTCAATGGGAACTTTCAGTTTTATTTGGAGAGTCATTTTATAAAGAAGTAGCCAGATGAATGGAATACGGTAATTTTGTTAAGGAATCATGCAAATTTTGTTGACATTTTAATTTTTTTAAAGGAGGTAATAGGACTGGAGACATGGCTTAGCAGTAGAGCTCCTGCCTAAGGAGCACAAGGACTTTAGTTCAAACCCCCAGTATTGCTCCAACCCCCAGAATCTTTTGGTATCAATAGTATTTTGTGAATAACCGTGACCTCTTAACATTTTTCTTAACATTGTTCTTTTGGAGGTGGGACAGTGTTTCCAGCCTGGCTTCAAACTGCTGAGGTCAAGTGAGCCTCCTCTTTCAGGCTCCTTGGTAGCTGGGACTATACTGTGCACAGTGCTCTGACAGCTCGCCCTTCCTTCCTTCCTTCCTTCCTTCCTTCCTTCCTTCCTTCCTTCCTTCCTTCCTTCCTTCCTTCCTTCCTTCCTTCCTTCCTTCCTTCCTTCCTTCCTTCCTTCCTTCCTTCCTCCCTTCCTCCCTCCCTCCCTCCCTCCCTCCCTCCCTCCCTCCCTCCCTCCCTCCCCTCCCCTCCTCTCCCTTCCCCTCCCTCCCCTCCCCTCCTCTCTCCCTCCCTCCCTCCCCTCCCTCCCTCTTTTCCTTCCCTTCATTCTTTCCTTTTCCTCCCCTGCCCCTTTTGGGTGCTTGCCGTAGGATAGCTTTCTTGCCCATGGGTGACTTCTGTGCCTCCAAGTCTCCAGTTGGGCACTTTTACTGGTTAATTGAGATGTAGGAGACTTTTCTGTCTGGGCTGCCTTTGATCTGTGACCCTCTGTCATAGCCTTCTGATTAGCTAGGATTATAAGCATAAGCCACTGGCATGCTCTGGCTTTCTTGAAGCTTCTGTTTTGAATAAATTGAGGAAAGGAATCTAGTTGATACAATGTAGGAAAAAAACCTCAAGTAAATAAGATTTGATAGTCTTCAGCAAAGAAACCTGAATAATGTCTAAATTCTATTTAAAAAGTAGTAAGATTTTATGTATCCATGGCTATAAAATCTTACTACTTTTAAAATATACATACATTTAAAAATATATATAGATAGATAGATAACATAAGTCCTAGTATTCATTCTTTTAAATCTAAGACTTAAGAGATCAGGAATATTAGAGATGTGGGTCATTGATAAAACATTTGCCTAGCCTGTGTGGGGGCCTGAGCTTGATCCCCAGTACCAAGGGGGAAAAAGGTCCAGGACTAGTTCTCTGTGAGAAATTTTGCAGTGTATTGTTACGATGGAGTTTAAATTCCTGATGATTCATTCTTTAGTCATTGCCAGTCAATCCAGTTTAAAAGGCAGTTTATCTTGAGTCCAGACCAGCTACTAGAATTACTAGACTGTGTATTTATTGTCTTTCCATTTATGGTAATACTTAACTAATGACAGTGTTTCTAGTCACCTGAGAAGAATTGCCTAGATTTTTGCATATACAGATTCAGTCTTCTTACCTGTAAATTAGTCTGTTTCTTATAAATGGATTTATAGCACCTTGGAGAAAGTAGAGGTGGAAACTTTAAATGTGTATCTACATTTTAATAGGCTAGGTGTGGCCATTGCTTTTCATGAGATCAGCACGTACCTCAGGAGAAGGCTGTGTGACTAAATTGGGGATGATCTTAGGATATAGCTAATGGATTGAGAAGAATTGACAATGGCAGGAAAGTTTACTTATAGAGTCAGAGGCATAAAGCCCTGGGACAGATAATGTTAAAACCATACCTCCTTTTGCAAACATAGCTGCTTACCTACTTCATTTCTAGTTAAAGCCATGTTGACAAAGCACCCTGAGTAGATGAGAGTTACTAGTGTGTGCTAACTTGTTTTTGAAATAGGGTCTCATTGACTTTTGTGGGGGTAGCCTTGAACCTTGGTCTTCCTGTCTCTGCCTCCTGAGTGTTGGATTACATGCATTGTCAGACTGGGCTGGAGTTATTAAATAGTTTGTTGGAAGTGGAGTAGAATGTATTTGAGTATAGACAGTACCTGCTGGAGATAGAAGGAACTGGTAACTATGGTTGGGTTTGGGATGGCATCGGAGTAGCAGTGGCATTTGCTGTAGTGCTATTTGACAAGGTGTTTTCTGAGACCTCATTTCTGGGAACAACTTCAATTAAAGTTCAGTAGAATAGAACAAGGAAGAAAATAATAGCTATCTGTAGCTATTGGAAACATAAGAGTTTTATATATATATATATATATATATTCAGAAAAAATATAGAGGCATCCTTTGTAATAAGTGCACTCTTTCTTACAAGTCTCTGTCCCACAAGGTTTTAAAATGGAGGAGTCCTTTGGTTTTATCGGAAGATGAGCTTGTAAATTCCATTGGCATGCCTCTATCTCAGACTTAGTAGATGACCCACTAAGAGCGCATAGGGTTATAACAACATAAAAGGAGACCATGTGATCTCTGGTCTTTCCTTGTTAAAACAGTAAGAGCTTAAGTGGAGCTCCTGGGAGAAAAGAGAAGGCAAAGTGTTTTAACAGGTAGATATTTGTGCTAGGTTGAGTTATATGTGTAATAACTTCTCTAGAAAGGAAAAAGCAAGCCCTAATGATTATACTCTGGACATTTTATATTCTCCCCTCTCTCTTTTTCCTCCTTCTCCTTCCTCCCTTTCTTTTCCTCTCTTCTCTTTCCTCTTCCCCGTACTCCCCCTTCTTCCTCCCCCTTTCTCCCTCTCCCCTCCTCTCCTTTCTCCTCTCCTCTTGTGAATAGTGTATGTTTCACAGCATAATTTTATACTGTTTTAAAATTAATTTTTCAATTTCAAAGGCCAGTTACTTCTTGCTAACTTCTTCTTTTCTGAAACAGGAAGAAAACATTTTGAAATAAACTATCCAAATATGCTTTAGGGTTATTGCCCATAATTTTAGAGCATAGCATTCTTGAAAGCTAGGAATCTGTTTAGCACTTCAGAAATGTATTAAATTTAGGTACTTGAATTCTGAAGTTAATACAGTGTATAATTCTATTAGTGTGCAGTTACATTAACGTATTTATTTTAAAAGCTTGAGACCGCTTAGTATATGATGAAACCATAAGTTACTTTTTCAGTACAGCTGATTTAAGGAAAATAATGTAGCTGATGTTATTTTCTGTGAGCCATAACATTTCCTTGTATTTAAGAAGATGTACTTTGTGGAGAAATGCTGAGTTATTGTGCAGAAGGTATATTTTCACAAAATACTTACAAAAGGAAAAACAGTAACTTTATGGGGCAGAAACCAGGTAGACATTGCCTTAACCCAGTGATCAGAGTTAATATCCCCAGGAATGGGACACGTGGGCCCCTTGACATGTGATGTGTTTTAAGGACTATAACAGTACTTCTTTGGTATTCTTGACAAATTGAATGTAATTGTGAGGAAATATCTAAACCCAATTGAGAGAGGTTAGTCTAAAAAAAAAAGACCTATTATCTTTTTTTTTTTTTTTTTGGCCAGTCCTGGGCCTTGGACTCAGGGCCTGAGCACTGTCCCTGGCTTCTTCTTGCTCAAGGCTAGCACTCAACCACTTGAGTCACAGCGCCCCTTCTGGCTGTTTCTATATATGTGGTGCCGGGGAATTGAACCCAGGGCTTCATGTATACAAGGCAAGCACTCTTGCCACTAGGCCATATTCCCAGTTCCAAGACCTATTATCTTTTAAATTTAGGATATTTTAATTGTACAACCAAGTTTCATTATGGTATTTCCCTAACTACACTTGTTGTACTTTGATCAAATTCACTCCCTCTGTTAACTTTATTATGTCCTCTCCCATGTGTTAAAGCAATTTTTAATAGGTCGTTATTTTCATACATGCATAGAAAATATTTTTATAACATTTCTCCCTCTGTTACCTTTTCACTTTCTACTAGTTTCTACCTTCAAACAGTTTGTTTTGCATTTCTGTTATTAACTGGGTGTGATAGCATGTGCTGGTAATCCCAGTACTCAAGAAATTGAGGAAGGAGGAATTCAAGTTTGAAACCAGCCTGTGCTCTCCATGGTCAGAATTTGTCTAAAGAAAAGACATCATAGTTGCATCATAGTTATTTCAGATACTTTTGTGATTTTCCTAAGTTTGAAATTACTTCAGAGTAAAGAGTTATTTATTGGAAGTAGTAGCTTGATACAGTCTGTTACTACTGATTTTTAGTAAGTTAAAAATAAAACACCTCTGATTTATTGTCCTGATCTATAAAATGGGGTGGCTGGACGAGGTTAAAATTTTAGGGTATTCTTATTTACAAATTCCTTGGCTTTATAACCAGACATTTGTAGCAGTAATTTTTACCCTGAAGATAGCCATTCTTAAGCCACTTGTAGAAAGTGGAAGTTAAATGTTTTCGTGTGAAGCAAATGATGTTAAAAAATAAAGCTTATGGTATGAGGAAAAATGGGGAAGAAAGTTGGAAGGGGTGACACTGATCAAGATACATTATACTCACAACCTGACTTTTGGAATTGAAACCATTTTGTAGAACTATTTAATAAAAATAAATATTAAAAAATATAAGACCTGTGTGCCAGATGACAATGTAATATTTATTGAACTCAGGTTTTTTCTTAGAGTTTCATTGTATATTTTGCTTGTATATCATTTGTTGGTTTTTGCTTAGAAATTCACGATAACCTTTTTGTTTTCTATGTAACAATGTGGATCTGTTTAACAATGTGAATTATTCATTGAAAATTTACTCCACATCCAAGATTCATAATGAAAATATATGTGGTATAGATCCATAGTCTCTTAAGTTTAGAAGGATTGTCAGTATATAAATAGGGGAGCTGGGCAAAGAGGTATCCACCTGTAATCCAATTACTTAGGAGACAGAGGCAGGAAAATCCTGAGTTCTAGGCTAGCTTAGGCTACATAACAAATTCAAGACCAATTCCAGGCTACAGTAAACTTGGTCTCATATAACTGTGTGAGAAAAGATACAAGTAACTGGTGAATATAGAAACTAAATTGATATAAAGTATAGTATAGATTTGATGTGTAGCTCAGTAGATCAGACCTAATGTTGGCCTAACATGTGCCAGGCCCTGGGTACAGTCCTCAGCACTGCAAAAATGGAAGCAAATGAAATAAAATGTAACATACTTTTGGGTTATGTCTAACAAAGTAAATGTTGATAACCCTATCTTCCTCCTCACCTCTCCCAACCGGAATCCCAGCTTGGTGATCCAGCTATTTTTCCTGCTGTAATTGTGGAACATGTTCCTGGAGCTGATATTCTCAATAGTTATGCTGGTCTTGCCTGTGTGGAAGAGCCTAATGACATGATTACTGAGAGCTCACTGGATGTTGCTGAAGAAGAAATCATAGATGATGATGATGATGATGACGACGACGACGACGACATCACCCTTACAGGTACGTGTGTCTTCATGTGACCTTACTACAAAACAGTTTTAGGCAATGCCCTAGTCCTGAGGATTTTGAGTCACAGAAAGCCCCCCGCCCCTTTTTTTAAAAAATAACTTCATTACTTGTCTTGTTCTATATCATGTTTTTCTTTCTCTCTTTTTCCTAAATATATTGAGATAGAAGTGACACAAAAAAGGAGGCACTCAATCTACAAAATTCATCATCTTGACAAACTAAGTTTTTATATGCCTACCTCTGTATTCATGAGAACAAAATGAGAAACTGTGTAGGGAAAGAAATAGGTATGTTCTTTTCTTACTGCTCCCATAGGAAACAAAATAGAAGGCCATGACCTTAATGTATGATAAAGCCCTGGGATGAATAGAGGATTTCTCTTCAGGTTCAATCAGAACTAGGAATATTTTTCAAACTTGAAAAATAGGTTCCATAAATGTAAGCTAGGGTAATGTTATTTTTATCAGTTGTAAACATTGGTACATGTGTAGTTTCGTATATTCACACTCAGGTATCTTGCCTGCATGTCAGTAATATTTGAGAAAAGTTATTTGTAAGAAAATAATTGTGGGGCTGGGAATGTGGCCTAGTGGAAGAGTGCTCGCCTAGCATGCATGAGGCCCTGGGTTCGATTCCTCAGCACCATATATATATAGAAAACGCCAGGGGCTGGGAATATGGCCTAGTGGCTAGAGTGCTTGCCTCGAAGCCCTAGGTTCAATTCCGCAGCACCACATGTACAGAAAGTGGCCAGTGGTGCCATGGCTCAAGTGGCAGAGGGCTAGCCTTGAGCAAAAAGGAAGCCAGGGACAGTCCTCAGGCCCTGAGTTCAAGGCCCAGGACTGGGAAAAAAAAAAAAAAGAAAATAGTTGTGCCATTATTTTGTTGGTGGCATTGTTACTACTCAGACTCCTCTATACCTTCAGGTCTTGCACCATGCTCAGCACCTAGTATGAATTCAGTGAAAAAAATTTTTGTTTTGGTCAGTTGTAGGCCTTGAACTCAGGGCCTGAGGGACTGTCCCTGTCAATAAATAATTTCTTGCATCAAAAATTTAGCAAAGGGGGGCTGGGGATATGGCCTAGTGGCAAGAGAGCTTGCTTCGTATACATGAGGCCCTGGGTTCGATTCCCCAGCACCACATATACAGAAAACGGCCAGAAGTGGCGCTGTGGCTCAAGTGGCAGAGTGCTAGCCTTGAGCAAAAAGAAGCCAGGGACAGTGCTCAGGCCCTGAGTTCAAGCCCCAGGAGTGGCAAAAAAAAAAAAATTTAGCAAAGGGCTGTGAATTTGGCTTAGTGGTAGAGTGCTTGCCTAGCATGCAGGATTCCTCGACACCACATAAACAGAAAAAGCTGGAGATGGTGCTGTGGCTCAAGTGGTAGAGCGCTACTAGCCTGGAGCAAAAGACGCTCAGGGATAGTGCCCAGGCCTTGATTTCAAGCCCCAAGACTGGCACAAAACAAAGAAAAAACTTAATGCTACCAAATACTAAAATGTTTGGAGTGACAGTAACATTCAGAGGTACTATTAGTAAAAGAAAGTTGGATATTAGAATTCAGTGTTAAGGCTAGATGCAGGTACTGGTCTATTTCAAGAAGTTTGCATATGATCTAGTGACATTTTAAATTAGAAAGGAAAGGAAGAATGATTGTGTATCCCATTTGGTGGGAAGGGGAAGAAAAAGAAATTAGAGTCCTACCTTAATCATACTCTAAAATATCAAAGTAAATCCCACATGGGTTAAAATTTTAATGTGACAAGCAAAATCACCAAAAATAATTTGGAAAGTTGACTATGTGATTTTAAAGTAACAGGATATTCTAAGCATGAAAATAAAGTACAAAATGGAAAGATGGATGACAGTGACAAATACTGAAAACTTCCCTCAAAAACAATGTAAATGAAAAAAAAGCAAATATCAAGTAGGTAAAAATTATTAGAAGCTATATGATAGATAAAACATTAATATCCTTTATATAGAGAGTGCTTTAAAAAACCGGTAACAACCATAAATGGATATAGAATTGGAAGTCTTGTTCAGTAAGCAAAAAGAAAACTTCAGATGTCCAATTTGTTTGACTAAGAGAACTTTGTTTAGTAAAAGAAATATACTCTGAAAAAATTCTCACCAACATTGAAAACATGATGAAGGGCAATAAAGAAAATATGATTTGGTTGTGGCATAGACTTAGGGCCAAAGGATTAAGTATTGGTGTAGAGCTGATAATGTTTTAGGTAGGGAATGAGCATGAAGGTTCATTAAACTGTGTCCCTTTACTTAGATTTTGTTTGAAGTTTCCAATAATAAAAATCTATAGTGACTATGAAATTTGAGGCTTATAGTAGATTACTACTGTCATATAAAACCTCTGACTTCAGATTTTCATGCTCATCAAAATGATATTGAGGGGCTGGGAAGTGTGCCTTGGCGTTAGAGTGCTTGCCCAGCATGCGTGAAGCCCTGGGTTCGGTTCTTCAGCACCACAAAGTAGTGCTGTGGCTCAAGTGGTAGAGTGCTAGCCTTGAGAAAAAAAAGAAGTCAGGGACAGTGCTCAGGTCCTGAGATCAAGCCCCAGGACTAGCAAAAAAAAAAAAAAAAAAAAAGATGTTGATTTATTCCATATCAGGGTATAAACTTGAACTTATAAAAAATGTGCAGGGCTGGGAATGTGGCTTAGAGGTAGAGTGCTTGCCTAGTATCCATGAAACCCTGGGTTAGATTCCTCAGCACCAAATAAACAGAAAAAGCTAGAAGTGGTGCTGTGGCTCAAGTGGCAGAGTGCTAGCCTTGAGCAAAAGAAGCCAGAGACAGTGCTCAGGCCCTGAGTCCAAGCCCTAGGACTGGCCCAAAAAAAAAAAAAATGCAACGAAGAAAGACTACTGTTTAGTCAGGCACTGGTGGTTATACAGAAGGCTAACATCTGGAACATTGCAGTTCGAGGCCAATCCAGGCAGGAAAGTCCTCAAGACTGTTTCCAAATTACCAGCAAAAAGCACCAGCTGTGAACAAGGCTGAGTGAGTTCAAGGCTTTAAGTTAAAAACTCTAGTACCATCAGAATAAAAAACCTACTTTTGGCAGAACAGGAGTTTGAATTCAGGGCTTAATGTGTGTGAGACAAGTATACTACCATTAGAACCACATTTCTAGCCCCCCCAAATGTTGCATTTTTATCTGTTTATTTCTAGGTAAGTTTTATCTGGATATAGGATCGTACAGCTAAAATTTTTTGAAAATTTTTGACTTCACTCGCACCTATGTGGAACATCTTCTGTTACAAATGCTACATTTATATTTACTGTTTTTGTGTATGTGTATGCCCGTCTTAGGGCACTGTCTACCTATGAGCTTTTTTGTTCTCAAGGTTAGTGCTCTGTTACTTGAGCCACAGCACCACTTCTAGATTTTTTATTTGGAGATAAGACTCTCATGGATTTTCCTGCCCTGGCTGGCTTTAAACCATGATCCTTGGATCTCAGCCTCCTAAGTAGCTAGGATTACAGGTGTGAGCCACCAGTGCCTGGCTTATAATTACTTTTTATTCTTGTGAAAAATTAAAAGGTTTAGATTCAGTTATATATTGTCAATCCATCCCTGAAGAGTCTATAGATACAAAATAATTTACCTGGTATAAGCAAGTGTAGTAACAAGATTTCTGTCAAACTAGGACCCTTTCCATTCCAGTCTAATATCCATCTTTACTTACTCTGGAAATGTAAGAATTACCAAATTAATTGGTTTTCATCCAGAATATGAACTGTATTTTACTTATCTCCAGCATTTTTCAAAGGGTTGGAGTCTTTTTTGGTTGTTGTCTTGAGTGTGTGCGCGTGAGTGTGTGGGTGTGTTACTGGTACTTGAAGTCAGAATCTCAAACCCTTGATTAGCTATTTTGTTCAAGGCTGGCAGTCTACCACTTGAGTCAAATCTCCCCACTTCTGACCTTTTGCTGGTTGACTGGAAATAAGAACCTTTCAGAGTTACCTGCCTGGGCTTAGCTTTCCTGAATAGCTTGGATTACAGTGTAAGCCCATCAGCATCTGCCTATAAAAGTTACTTTTAAAATAAAAATAGACAATTACTTAATAGCTATATTTAGTACTGTTTCCTATGTTCATAAAAATTATACATATTATAATTTCTGTGTGTATAAACTTAAAGAGTATAAAGTGATACATCTTGGTTCAGCTAGCAATATATGAATTTTAGAGCAACATATATGTTGTAGCTAATTGTATTTTTTCTTTGTATGTGTTTAGTTGAAGCTTCCTGCCATAATGAGGATGAAACTATTGAAACTATTGAAGCTGCTGAGGCACTCCTCAATATGGATTCTCCTGGTCCTATGCTGGATGAAAAACGAAGTGAGTAGTTGAAATCGCTCATAGTATGTACTTTGCGAAGTTATTCTTGCCATTTCTCTCTCTATTAAATGGTAAATATCCAAAGACCAGTGACTATGTTTATATTTTTTAGTTTCTAAGCACATTTTGTTAGGGTACTGTTAGTTATCTTTGTTAAAATCTTCAAAGAAAACTTTTTTTTGGATGCTGGTGTTGGGTCTTGAACTCTGAGCCTCTCACTCTTGCTTAGCATTTTTGCTCAAGGCTGGCATTCCACCATTTGAGCTACATCTCCATTTCTGGCTTTTTACTGGTTAATTGGAGAAAAATTCTCTTGGATTTGTCTTCCAGGTTGGACTCAAACCAGGCTTCTCAGATCTCAGTTTCTTGAGTAACTAGGATTACATGAATGAGCCACCATTGCCTAGCATAGAAAACTGTACTTTGGGGAATGAAGCCTTCAGGAACAAATAAGTAATAAGTTATCATATATTACATTGACGAATTTCCTCTCTCTCTCTTTTTTTTTTTTTTTTTTGCCAGTCCTGGGGCTTGAACTCAGGGCCTGAGTACTGTCCCTGGCTTCTTTTTTGCTCAAGGCTAACACTCTACCACTTGAGCCATAGCGCCACTTCTGGCCTTTTCTGTATATGTGGTGTTGAGGAATCGAACCCAGGGCCTCATGCATACGAGGCAAATACTCTACCACTAGGCCATATTCCCAGGCCAAAATTTCCTCTACTTAATGGCTCCATTGGTGAAAATATTAAGGTATTTGAAACCAGATTATTATAATTTAGCCATCTCTGGATAATCATAATGGAGCAGACAAAAATCCACAGAAATTTTTACTAACTTTGAATTTTAAAAAGAATTTATTGTTATTGTAAAGATGATGTACAGAAGGGTTACAGTTTTTGCTAACTTTTTAATGGGATAAAATTTATTACTGTGTTATTAATACTTTTTTAAATCCCTCTTCTCCTCTGGGCTTTTCTGACAAGGAAGGACTTAAACTCATAAATCTAATTACTAAGTCATTACAAAAATATTTGCTGTATGCCTAGTAGCGTACAGCAATAAAAGATGTACAGATTGTTAGGCAATAACAGGATAATAAAATGAATAATATTTGTCCTTTCCTTGATCTTTAATTTTTTTTTTTTTGGCCAGTCCTGGGGCTTGGACTCAGGGCCTGAGCACTGTCCCTGGCTTCTTTTTTGCTCAAGGCTAGCACTCTGCCACTTGAGCCACAGCGCCACTTCTGGCCGTTTTCTGTATATGTGGTGCTGGGGAATTGAACCCAGGGCTTTCATGTATATGAGGCAAGCACTCTTGCCACTAGGCCATATCCCCAGCCCCTTGATCTTTAATTTTTAAAGTCAGTTACTTATGTAAATAATTGTAAATGCCAAAAATAAGGACACGGAGAGTAACAGCAAAGTGTTCTGAAAGCAGTGAAGGTTCTAGGTGAGAACAACAGAGATAAGCATTAAGAAGGAGTGCTTAGTTAGAGTTATATAAGCTTCACTAGAAGATGGAAGAGTCAGGAAAGAACACTTCAGCTAGAGGGAATTGATCAACCAACACAGACCTATGAAAAAATAAAAATTTGAGAGGAAAATGGTTTGTTGTACCTGAAGTAAAAGCTTTACAGTGAGTGGAAAATGAGATTGGAAAGGTAGTATTACACTGTGGAAGCTTTGAAAGGCATATTACAAAACTTGAGTTGTTCTTATATTTTTTTTTACCTAGTAAATTATAGGAAGAGATTTTTCCTATAATTTTTCCTTCTAATTTTATGTGGAGGGATAATTTGGTCAGGCAAGATAACTCCAAAGCTAGATGCCTGTGGCTCATGCCTATTATACTAGCCATTTGGGAGGCTGACATGGGGAAGATCAAAGTTTAAGACCAGGCCTGGCAGAAAGGTTTGAGAGACCTCTTTTTAGCCCATACTTTACCACACTGGTTTGTGTCTGACATTCCAAGCTACTTACGTGGGAGGTTGAAATTGGAAAGGTGGTAGTTCCAGGACAGCCTGGGCAGAATCTCTGCAGAATGATACTGCCTGTTATCCCAGCAACTACAGGAATTCTGAAGTTGGTGGATCACAAGTGAAGTACATGCTGGGGCGGGCAGTAGGTGAGACCCTGTCTTAGAGTCAATGGTAGGGCTTGTGAATGTGGCTCAGCAGTAGTGCAGGAGTCTAGCCATGCAAGGTTCTTGAGTTCAAACCCCATTACCACTGAATAAAAAAAATAAAATGAGGTAACTAACATAGAAAGGAGAAAGAATATATTGGTGATAAGAACAAAAGAGAGATAATGATACAGTCCAGACAAGGTTGGACTGGTTTAGGGTGTTATTTTGTTTTGTTTGTTTTTTTGCCAGTCTTGGGGCTTGAACTCAGGGCCTGAGCACTGTCCCTGGCTTCTTTTTGCTCAAGGCTAGCACTCTACCTCTTGAGCCACCACGCCACTTCCAGCCTTTTCTGATTATGTGGTATTGAATTGTATGCATGCTAGGCAAGTACTCTTACCACTAAGCCACATTCCCAGCCCCTAGAGTTCTTGATGGAAGGCAGAGAAAACACAAATGAATAGCAGTTTTCAATTTCTACTCCTATCTTCATAGAATTAGGAAACTCTTGATTTATAATACATTATTGATTGTAATTTTTGTTTTTTTCCATTAGGTAATAACATATTTAGTCCTTCTGAAGATGACATTGTTGCCCCAATCACCCATGTATCTGTCACGTTAGATGGGATTCCTGAAGTGGTAGAAACTCAGCAGGTGCAAGAGACCTATGCAGACTCACCAGGAGCCTCATCCCCAGAACAGCCTAAAAGAAAGAAAGGTGTGTGGTTAATTTGTTTAGGTCCAATAATTAAATCTTGATGTGCAATCCAAAATTTTTTATTCAAGCCTATGTCTACATCAATTAAAACATGTAAGACAAAAATTGAGGGCATAAAAGAAATTTAAACATTATTTCATATAACAGCCACTAAAGTTATATAATCTAACACATTTAGAATATTTGTGGGTTGTTTTACAGAAAAGATTATGTGTCAGAACCAGGCTCACACCTATACTCCTAGCTACTCAGGAGGCTGAGATCTGAGGATTATGGTTCAAAGCCAGTCTGGGGAGGAAAGTCCCTGAGACTCTTTACCTCCAACAAACTACTCAGAAAAAGCCAGAAGTGGCACTATAGCCAAAGTGGTAGAGCACTAGCCTTGAGCACAAAGAGGCTCAGGGACAGCACCCAGGCCCTGAGTTCAAGCCCCAGGACTGACAAAAAAAAAAAAAAAGAAACACATGTATCAGCTTTCAAAGTCTTAAAAGTTTTACCTAATCCCTTTCATACAAGCTCAAAAAGAGCTGTAAGGATAAAAGCAGGTCAGTTTCTTTCCAAGGGGTATAATTTGAAAGCTGACAGTCTGCTAGTAATTCCTTAGATAAGACTTCACATAGGGCTGGGGATATGGCCTAGTGGCAAGAGTGCTCGACTTGTATACGTGAAGCCCTGGGTTCAATTCCTCAGCACCACATATACAGAAAACGGCCAGAAGTGGCGCTGTGGCTCAAGGGGCAGAGTGCAAAAAGAAGCCAAAAAAAAAAAAAAGACTTCACATAGATAACATCACAATTGAAAACCAGCAGGTATTAAGAATTCATTGTATATACTGCAAAAGAAAGGGAAGGGGGAGGTCACAGGAGTGAGAATGTTGAAAGGGGTTACACTGATCAATGTGTATTATAGTCATAAACTACTTTGTTAAGTGGCAATGCCTTTGTATAGCTATTTAAAGATAATAACAATTGCTTTGGAAATAGTTTGTTTCTTAAATATTGTATATTGAATCGCCATTCTACTACTGAGTATTTAAATAAAAAGAAATTAAACCTTATGTGCATCGACAAAAAACTATGTATGAAGGGTCTTTTTTTTTTTTTTGTCCAGTCCTGGGCCTTGAACTCAGGGCCTGAGCACCATCCTGGCTTCTTTTTGCTCAAGGCTAGCACTCTGCAACTTGAGCCACAGTGCCACTTCTGGCCGTTTTCTATATATGTGGTGCTGAGGAATCAAACCCACGGCTTCATGTATATGAGGCAAGCACTCTGCCACTAGGCCGTATTCCCAGCCCCTGCATGAAGATTTTTAAAAGCCCTATTTGTAGATGTCTAAAATTAGAAACAACCCAAATATCCATCAACTTCTGATTAAATAGATGAATTAGTCAAACAATATATATAATTGAGCAACAAAATGTAAGTGTTGATACAACATGCAACAGAAAGGAATGAATCTCAACCTAGATGATAAAAGAAATAATGCTCTCATACAACCTTAGGACACTTATTACTCAGTGACAACAGATGAGTCCTTGCTTGTGGATTGAGTAGTGTGGGGAAGGAGGTGGTAACTAAGTACAGTGTTAATCTCCTCAGGGCAGCATTCTTGTCTTAAAAACAGGCTAGGGGCTGGGGATATGGCCTAGTGGCAAGAGTGCCTGCCTCGGATACACGAGGCCCTAGGTTCGATTCCCCAGCACCACATATACAGAAAACGGCCAGAAGCGGCGCTGTGGCTCAAGTGGCAGAGTGCTAGCCTTGAGCGGGAAGAAGCCAGGGACAGTGCTCAGGCCCTGAGTCCAAGGCCCAGGACTGGCAAAAAAAAAAAAAAAACAAAAAAAAACAGGCTAGCAAACTGTGGGTCTAGGTGAGTTGCAAAAGATCTCAGGGCTGTAGAACGAACAGTTCAGCAACTCAGTTGAAGACTGGATGGACTTTATAATTTAATTATTGGTGATGGATAACTAAAGTTTGTTTGATTAAAAAGAGATAAAGAAAATAAGATGTTTAGGAATACATATGAAAAAGCGCCATTTCACCAAAGCTTTCCCTTATATATTCTCTAAATCTCTGGAGTTTGGGAAGTTTCTAATATCTGCTAATTAAATGTATGAAGAAATGTATTTAATAGAAAAGTGGAAGTATGGCTCACGTGGTAGAACACCAGTCTTCAGTGAGAAAGCCCAGCAAGAGTTGAAGGCCCTATGTTCAAATACCACTTTTAGTACAAACAAAAGAAAGACAACATGTAAGAGACAAGCCCCAGTAAAAACTTTAAAGATAAGTATGTTGAGCTGGGTGCCTGGTGGCTCAGCTCACTCTTATAATCCTTGTTTCTAAGAAGGCTGAGATCTGAGAATTGCAGTTTGAAGGTGGCCTGGCTAGGAAAGTTCTCCAGTTTGTCACCAAACAGCTGGAAGTGGGGCTGGGATGTAGTTCAGTGGCAGAGTGCTTACCTAGAAAATGTGTTCTGGGTTTGACCCCCAGTACCAAAGGAAAAAAAAAAAGACAAAAATAGTTACAGTTGAAAAGCAAAAAAGCTGTAAGTGGAAGTAGAGTTATGACTCAAGTGGTAGAGCACTAGCCTTGAGCAAAAAAGCAGATAGCACCCAAGCCCTGAGTTGTAGCCCTAGTACTGGCACGCGCACACATACATGCGCACACACACACATACACGCACACACACACAAGCTAAAAGCCTCCTTGGTTTGTACTCAGAAATTCTATATGTTATAAGCAGACAAGCTAATATAGCTATTTTTTTCCCAGTATGGCTAATTTTTATTTTTTATTTTTTTGCCAGTCCTGGGCCTTGGGCTCAGGGCCTGAGCACTGTCCCTGGCTTCTTCCCCCTCGAGGCTAGCACTCTGCTTCCTGAGCCACAGCGCCCCTTCTGGCCGTTTTTCCATATATGTGGTGCTGGGGAATCGAACCGAGAGCTTCAGTGTGTAGGAGGCAAGCACTCTTGCCACTAGGCCATATTCCCAGCCCCCAGTATGGCTAATGTTAAGCCCAGGTTTTATCTGTGTCAAGTATAGTCTCCATAATTTTAAGAAATTACTGTTACTTTGTCCCAAAGACAAGATAGAATATTTGAAATTTAAGTTCATTTTAAAATACAAAGTGTCATTTCTTACATAAATGTGTTTATGATCTGAATTACTTAATGTTCAATTTTTTGTGTGTGTGTGGTTTGAACAAAGAGCCTTGTTGTGCTTGTTAGGCATGTATTCTATCACCTGTGCTTGTAAGGCATGCATTCTATTGCCTGAGCTACACCTAAAGCTCAGCTAATTTTCAATTTTTAGTCATGTTATTGTTCAGTGAATGACATTTGAAGAAATTGGCTTGTATGACTTACAAGTAAAGAATTTAGCACTCAAAATTTTCCTTTCTTTTTGAATGTTGATGACAAATACTTAGGCAGAGCTATATTAATTACAGGGAGAAAAACTAAACCACCACGACCAGATTCTCCAGCTACTACTCCAAATATATCTGTGAAAAAGAAAAACAAAGATGGGAAGGGTAAGTTATTATAATTTACTTATAATAGAGGCCAAATAATATTCAGATTGCTTTATAATCTTTCATATTATAAGTGGAAACCATATTTTCTTGATGTGTTGAAATAGAACTGTTAGAGCTGCCATTTAAGATACATTTTTTGTGAAGAGACTGGTCACTAAGCCAAAGAAATCCGTTTGAAATATTTTTCACTTACCTGTCAAAATAATCGATTCTTCTATTCATGACTTGGGTTCTTGGAAGAGTTCAACCTTTAGAATTACAGTTCATAAGCAGTTTTTTAAATTGTCTTAAAATTTTAATGTCTTCATAACCATTGGTTAAATTTCATGTAAATCTTTATAGTTAATCTCTGGCTCTGATTTTTAAAATTAGATCAAGTTTTCAGAGGTTTTATACAAGTTTTTCATATTTTTTCAAAGTAATGGTTCTTAAAGAAAAATGAAGATCTCAAAGTGGTGTAGTGGGTTGGGTGGTAGAGCGTTAGCTCTGAGTAAAAGAAGCTTAGGGACAGTGCTCAGGCCCTGAGTTGGTCTGGCAAAAAAATAATAATAATACAGATGGCTTTGTCTTGAAGTCATCACATAATTACTTGACAAGATTATCTTTACTTATACATTTTATGAGACTAATAAAAAGGTATTTATTAGGCCCTAAAAATTGACTACAGTATTTTGTAATTATTGTGTGTATGTTAATGTAGACAGAATTTGTAAGACTTTTGTGTTTTACTGTACTCTTTTTTTGTTGGTGGTGGTGATCATGGGGCTTGAACTTTTGAGCTCTTTTGCTCAAGGCTAGTGCTCTACCACTTTGAGGCACTTCTGGCTTTTTTTTTTTTTTTTTGCCAGTCCTGGGCCTTGGACTCAGGGACTGGGCACTGTCCCTGGCTTCTTTTTGCTCAAGGCTAGCACTCTGCCACTTGAGCCACAGAGCCACTTCTGGTGCTATATATGTGATGCTGAGGAATAGAACCCAGGGCTTCATGTATACGAGGCAAGCACTCTTGCCATTAGGCCATATTCCCAGCCAACACTTCTGGTTTTCTAGTGGTTAAATGGAGATAAGAGTCTTCCTGACTTCCCTGCCCAGGCTGGCTTCAAGTGGTGATCCTCAGATCTCAGTGTCTTCTCCTGTGTGTTTAGGATTACAGGCGTGAGCCACCAGCCCACATTTCCTGTACTCTTTAATTTATGTATTTACTGTGTTCTATTAAAGGAAAATTTGATCACTTGAGAATAAATTGTTTTCTTTCAGGAAACACAATTTATCTTTGGGAGTTTTTATTGGCTCTTCTCCAGGATAAAGCTACCTGTCCTAAATATATCAAGTGGACCCAGCGAGAAAAAGGCATTTTTAAATTGGTAGATTCTAAAGCAGTATCCAGGTTGTGGGGGAAACACAAAAACAAACCTGATATGAATTATGAAACCATGGGAAGAGCACTCAGGTATGTGAAGTTTTTGTTGGGTAAGAGTATCATTTCCCAGATGTTGAAAATAAAAAGGTAGGGCTGGGGATATGGCCTAGTGGCAAGAGTGCTTGCCTCCTATACATGAAACCCTGGGTTCAATTCCCCAGCATCACATATACAGAAAATAGCCAGAACTGGCGCTGTGGCTCAAGTGGCAGAGTGCTAGCCTTGGCAAAAGAAGCTAGGGACAGTGCTCAGGCCCTGAGTCCAAGCCCCAGGACTGGCAAAAAAAAAAAAAAAAAGAAAATAAAAAGGTAACATTTTTAAAAATTAAGATAGTAAAGAAGTAATGAGTTACACTTAAAAAAAAAAGCAGTACTAAAGATTAAACTCTGCCCCCACACTTGCTAGGCAAGCTTTCTTTGACATGAGGCATGTTCCTAGTCTGTTTTGCTGTAGTTTGTTTTTCAGCTTAGTTTGTTTGCTTACACTTTTTGTCTGGGACCACCCTTGGACTGTGATCCTCATACCACTTTTCCCTCTTCTTCCCATCAGTCTTTATATTAGACATCAGGAAAATTTTTACTGAGAGTACCTTTTGTTTAATGTCTTCCCTGGGGCTTGTCCTCAGGGACTGGGCAGTGTCCCTAAGCTTTTTTGCTCAAGGCTAGTGCTCTACCACTTGAGCCAAGCTCCACTTCCAGCTTTTTAGTGGCTAATTGGAGGTAAGTCTTATGGATTTTCCAGCTTGGGCTGGCTTTGAACCACAATCCCCAGATCTCAGCCTCCTGAGTAGCTAGGATTATAGGTGTAAGCTACCAGCAATGCCTAGCCCCTTTTTATTCTTAAAACTTTTGTTTTTTCTGTGTCACCAGTATACAGTATTTAAGAAAGACTTTTCTATCTATAAACAAACATGTAAGTATATTCGATATAACTTTGCTACATTCTCATTTGTTTGAATACAAATTTAACATTTTATGAGTAGGAAAAATTAATTTATTATTGTCTTTTGCTTAATTGAATAACATTGATCAACTATCTGCTTTGAATAGGTACTATTATCAAAGGGGTATTTTGGCCAAAGTGGAAGGTCAGCGCTTGGTGTATCAGTTTAAAGAAATGCCTAAAGATCTTATATATATAGATGATGAGGATCCAAGTTCCAGCATAGAGTCTTCGGATACATCCTTATCTTCAACAACCACTTCAAGTAGGAATCAAGCAAGCCGTTCAAGAGTATCTTCAAGTCCAGGCATAAAAGGAGGAGCCACTTCTGTTCTAAAACCAGGGCATTCTAAAGGGGCGAAACCCAAAGAACCTGTGGAAATTGCACAGCCATCAGAAGTTGTGAGGACAGTGCAGGCCTCACAGTCTCCATATCCTACCCAATTATTCCGGACTGTTCATGTTGTACAGCCAGTACAAGCTGTCTCAGAAGGAGAAGCAACCATAACCACCAGCACCATGCAGGAAGAAACATTAAGTTCTACTATTCCAAGTATTAGGTGAGAAAACCAAAGTGATTGATTCATATCATGTAATATTTTTTATTAGAACCATTATTTAAATAGGTCAAGATTCATAGGTAAAAACTTCAAGCTAGAACTTTTGTTGACAGATTTCTTCAGGAGCAATATATATTAGGATAGTCATCTGATAGTATCAAGGTATCTTTAGTTTTAAACTTTGACTGTATTTTATGTAATTCTCTTACTTTATTCCACTAAATTGATCACAGGAGGAATGACTCAAATGTATAAAATTCCAAACAATAGTTTTAGGTCATTTTCCAGATCATCAGAATCTGTAAAAATTCAGCATTAATTGACATCCTATGATATTTAGAAAGCTTTGAGTTCTAAGCAATGTTATTTCTTGGGAAGATTCTATTTTGAAAACTAAAGTTCACACAAGGACTGAATGTATGGCTGAAGTGGTGAGAGTACCAGATTAAAATTCAAACAGGTGTGGAAGCCAAGAATCTAAGGTCCTTTCTTTTAGATAATTTCAGTATGTCAGAAGTTGGGAAAGTATTTTTTTAATCAGATTTTCCTCAGAATCATGGGAAAGATGCTGAATAATCAATTGACCAAGAAAATACTGAATCATGGGATAGATGCTGAGTACCAAATTCACCAAGAAAATACTAAGGCATTAGGTTGGTCTTTTGCATAAATTGAGACTGGTACTGGTCTCATCTGATTTAGAGTGGGAGCAAGGGAAGGAGGTAGAAAATTAGATGGATATTTGTACTGCTTACTTTTTTTGTTACTGTCATGATTTTCCAGAATATGGACTTAAAAGTAGCACATAGGAGCCTTTCCAAAGACAATAGAAATATTAAGCATACTTCTACAATTGTATATCCCAGAATATAAATGCCAAGGTTTTGTTCTATTGCCCTTGATATAAGTTAATATTTCTTAGAGTAAACACAGTCTTCTTTGTATAGTAAATTAAAATAAAAATGTAGTACTAGGGATTCAATGGCTTCTAGGGCCCTTGTATGTGCTAGGTAAGTGATCTACCTCTGAGTTACAGTCCCAGCCCAAGTTTAAATGTTTTAAATTGTGAAAATCTTCAAATGATAACCGGTGGAGATGTAGCCAGGCAGCCAGCTTTATTTGAACAGGTAGGAAGGAATTATGTAAAAACAATGATTGTGGGTAGCTGAGTCTATGAAACTATGTAGCATGGATTTAGAAAGATCTGAAGGAAGAAAACCAAACAAATCTACTTGAGAAAAATGTCTTGTAGGAATGTTGAGCATCCTTAATCCAAAAAGCTGAAATGCTCCAAAATCTGAAACTTCCAGGCATAGATATGGGGCCACTAGTGAAAATTTTCATACCTGGCCTCATCACAGTCAAAACCAGGTACACTATAAATATTGTAAAAATTTATTTTTAGGCTATGTATGTATTTTTTGGCCAGTCCTGGGGCTTGGACTCGGCCTGAGTACTCCCCTGGCTTCTTTTGCTCAAGGCTAGCAATCTACCTCTTGAGCCACAGCGCCACTTCTGGCTTTTTCTGTTTATGTGGTACTGAGTAATGAACCCAGGGCTTCATGAATGCTAGGCAAGCACTCTACTGCTAAGCCATATTCCCAGCCCCAAGGCTATGATTTTATGAAACAAATGAATTTCAGATTTAGGGTAGGTCCAACCCTTAGTTTATTAGTTATCTGTAAATACTCCAGACCCCAAAAGCAAAATCCAAAATTCTGAAACAGTTCTGGTTCTTAGTAGGACCAGAATGAATGTTTAACTTGTATATGTAGTTTTATCAGATAAGAAATGTATTATAAATGGGCAAAGAGTCCATGGAACTCTTTTTTTTTTTCTTGCCAGTCCTGGGGCTTGGACTCAGGGCCTGAGCACTGTCCCTGGCTTTTTGCTCAAGGCTAGCACTCTTTCACTTGAGCCACAGCGCCACTTTTGGCCATTTTCTATATATGTGGTACTGGGGAATTGAACCCAGGCCTTCATGTATACGAGGCAAGCGCTCTTGCCACTAGGCCATTTCCGCAGCCTCCATGGAACTCTTGTTCCTAGAAATGAGGATTGTGTTTACCAAGGACAGTTGGAAACCCACGGGGCTATACTTCTGAACTTTCCTTCTAACTTGTGAATTGCACTGAGTCATGGTTCAGTTCTATCTCGTCTATTGATTTTGCCCTCCAGAATTTTGGTTTCTCATATGTGAAAGGCAAACATACAAAAATTAACATTAACCCTAGCCATACTGTAAATTTCATTTGAACTTTTCAAATTAGATTGACTGATATCACTTGTATGCCTTTTTATGTAATGATGATCAGCATATAATCTGGATCTACTTAAAAGGATTCATTATATTATAGCTTTATGACTAAAACTTGTAAAAAAAATTGGGCCTGGAAAACTGATAAAACATGTTTATTTTTTTTTTTTGCCAAAACTTGCCCTTTTTTTTGGCCCTTTTCTGGCATGAAACTTAGGAATTAATTATAGTAATTGTTTTAAGTATGGTAGGGACTATGAGATATTAAAATTCTTGTAATTCTGCTATGTGTAAATTGAGGACAACAGAAGTTTGTTTTGTTTTTTTCCCCAGTCCTGGGGCTTGAACTCGGGGCCTGAGTACTGTCCCTGCCTTCTTTTTGCTCAAGGCTAGCACTCTACCACTTGAGCCACAGCGCCACTTCTGGCTTTTTCTATATATGTGGTGCTGGGGAATCGAACCTAGGGCTTCATGTATACAAGGCGAGCACTTTACCACTAGGACATATTCCCAGTCCCGAGGACAACAGAAGTTGAAAACATTTATGTGAATTTTACTCATTGTTACAGATGAACATATTAATGACACTTTATCCCACAAATGCCAAAAAAGGGTGAATATGCTTCCAGGTGTCTGTGGCTCATGCCTATAATTCTAGCTACCCAGGAGGCTGAGACCTGAGGATCTCAGTTCGAAGCCAATCTGGGCAGGAAAGTCCAAGAGACCAACAAAAAGCCAGAAATGGAGCTGTGGCTCAAGTGGTAGAGCACTGACCTGGAGTAAAAGAGCTCAGGGACAGAGCCCAGGCCCTGAGTGTGAGCCCAAGGACTGATGCAAGTATGTGAGTGTACACATATACAGATACTTTTAAATTCCTCATCTTCCTTCAAATAGCTCAGACATAGCTTCTTGCTAAGCATTTTTATATTCTTCCCACTTGGGTTAATATGGCATTATATACATACTATCTATACATCACTCAAATGGTATCAAAAAGTCTGAAAAGCTTTGTGTTGAGCCTCTATGTTTGAAGTTTCAACTGATGTAGAATATGTTAATCATAATACCACTTTTATTTGGTAATCTCAATAGGACTATTCAGGCTTCATCCCAAGTTCCAGTGGTTGTGTCTCCTGGTAATCAGCAGTTACATACAGTAACACTCCAGACAGTGCCACTTACAACGGTTATAGCCAGCACAGATCCATCATCAAGTGCTGGAGCTCAGAAATTTATTTTACAAGCCATTCCATCATCACAACCCATGACAGTACTGAAAGAAAATGTCATGCTACAGTCACAGAAGCCGAGTTCTCCTCCAATTGTTTTTAGCCCTGCTCATGTACAGCAGGTTCTTACAAGCAATGTTCAGTCCATCTGCAATGGAACGGTGAGTGTGGCTTCATCTCCCTCCTTCAGTGCTACTTCTCCTGTGGTGACCTTTTCTCGAAGTTCACAACTGGTTGCTCACCCACCTGGCACTGTAATCACTTCTGTCATCAAAGCTCAAGAAACAAAAACTCTTGTGAAAGAAGTGAAAAAGGAGGTTGAAGATGATTTGGAAGAACACACAGAGAAAACTGAGCAGCCGCCACAGCCCTATGTGATGGTAGTATCCAGTTCAAATGGATTTACCTCTCAGGTAGCTATGAAGCAAAACGAGCTCTTGGAACCCAAATCATTTTAATATACCAAAAAAAAATGGATAATTTTTTAAATGGAACTGCAAACTATCTGATTAAACCTAAGATAAACCTGCAGTTTCCTAATTTTATAATTGCTAAAAACAATTTAATTTTGACTTCGTTAGATGAGGAAATCCTAGGTGTTTCTCTTTATTCTCCAAATGTTTCGGAATTCAATTTTGAAGGAACAGGCATTTTATACTATGAAGACATTCTTCTTGCGATTTTTTTTCCAGTTGCTATATCGTAAGCATTTTTAGAATTTCTTTTCTAATTTTACATTGTATTAGTTTTTCTGCCTCTTTTGTAAATACAATACTTATATAAATCAACAAGAAATTTATGTAGGAACTATTTTCATTCCACTTATGTTTAGTTTTGGTTCTTTCAAGTGCAAGAAATTTATTTTATACTTTGTCAAAATTATGTCATTTAGATTGATTTTAGTTGGCCACACTGTATAACCATGAATATATAAAATAACATTAAAAATTGGAATGTATACATGATACAAATATCTGAACCTAGTTCTGAATAATGGTTAGGGAATTGTTTTTCTGCCAAGGGCCATTTTGATATTTATATATCATCATCCTTGTACTATACAAAATTAATGTAAGCAGATGGGGGCTTGCCGGCAGTCACTGGGCCATCTTCTGTCATGGAACAATTGATTTTGAAGCTTTACATTGCCTGTAGGCTGGACATTTCCCACCCTTATAAAAGCAATGGCCTAAGTGGCTTTCCTGCTAACTAGCTGTGTAATCTAAGGCAAGACATTTTGATCTTACGGGGCTTTAGTTCTTTCATAAAAAGGAGTACATTGGACTAGACAAATTGATCTCAAATTTCTTTCCTACTTCTCATTTTTATGATTCTAACACCTATATTTTAATATTATGTCAAAACATCAGATTATTTCCTAAATAAATATAAATATAGGTAAAATATTGTAGAAAAATAAGTGACCCTCTTAAAATTCATTCTTAACTCTTTGTTCATTAGCATTTTAGTCCACTGTGTACTGTGATGTTAGTAAATTTATATTACTGAGTTCTGAATGATATACTGCTGTTCTGAGAAATCAAGGCTTCTACGGGCCAAGAAAAGAACTTGAGTTTTGGGCTAATCTGGCTGAGTAGTCAGTTGTTATAAAAGCACAATTGGATTATATTTTGGATCATTTTTTATTGAGAGTGAGTGGAGAGGGAAGTTGCATACAAAAAAACATATATTCAAGTTTCTGAAATAAGTTTTTAGATTATTTTTCAACTGTATATAATGTACATTTAATGTCACAAGAAAAATTGTTATCTGAAAATTTTCTAGAATAGCCAAGAGGAATTTTTGTAGATGAAAAATGATTATGTTTAGAGGTCTAATGTTATATGTTTTCATGTTACAAACTGAATTTGTATTTAAACAAAACTTTAAATTTTGGAATCCTCTAAACGGTTTTGTATCTTTATTATTAAATAAATCATGTAAAAGTTCTCAATATTTGTTTTCAGGTAAATGTTTCTTAAGTATGCACAGAATGTTGCTAACGTTTACAATGCTACTAAATGTTCCTATGACAAACTATATTTAGTCAGAATTATGTCATTCTCTTTGCATTTTACCACGCTATATTCAGGTTTCTGGATAAAACACAAAGAATGTCAAGGACTTAATCCATTTTTTTGCTACAGACTGAGTAACTTATTTCTCACAGTTGGGAGGCTCTGAAGTCCGATATCAAGGTGCTGCCATTTTTCAAGAGCCTTCTTGCTCTCTCATTCCAGGAGATGCAATAATGCATCAGGTCATATTTCTGCTCTGTCCTCATAATCTAATCACCTCTTACAAGTTTTCATTGTTAAAGTAGCAATTGAATTTCAACATGTTTTAGATGGGACATTCAAACCATAGCAATCAAGCTCCAACAATTAGAAAAGAAAATATTGGGCTGGGGATATGGCCTAGTGGCAAGAGTGCTTGCCTCCTATACATGAGACCCTGGGTTCAATTCCCCAGCACCACATATATAGAAAATGGCCAGAAGTGGCGCTGTGGCTCAAGTGGTAGAGTGCTACTAGCCTTGAGCAAAAAGAAGCCAGGGACGGTGCTCAGGCCCTGAGTCTAAGCCCCAGGACTGGCAAAAAGAAAAGAAAATATTCTCAGCAGTAATATGAAATTTGTTTTTTTTCTTGCAAGATAGGATTCTTTATGTAGCCTGGATAGGTCTTGAATTCCTGAATGTTCTTCTGCCTCAGCCTCCAAAATGCTGGGACTAATGGTATGTATCACCACATTGAGCTTAAACATATTCTTCAAATAACAAGTCTTCTAATAAGAAAGTTGCCAAGCTAATTACTAAACTTGTAAAACCTGGCATGAAAGAAAATTAAAACCTATAATTTAATACCTCTTACCCAATGATAACTTTCACTTATATACTAGAACATTAATAAAAATGAAAACATATATAAAGGTGTATTATAATAGTTCAAGAAAACTTTTAACTTGGTTAGCACTGTAGTTTTCTGTTACATAAATGGTAGTGAATATATAATAGCTCATTTGTGCTGCTGTAACAAAAGACTAGGTAATTTGGGGGAAGGGATTGGTGTGGCAGGTTTAGGTTCTGGCAGGTTTAGCAATTCTAATTCCTAGATGGTGTCTTGAGCACCACACATGACAACAAAAGTTCCAAAGAGCTTAAGGGAAATTAAAATATTTTCAAGAAATAGGATTGGGACAACTAGATATCCAGATGAGAGATCAACCACCTTGTCGCTACAGTCACACCTTTCACAAATTAACTCATCTAGAAGAAAAGATTTTCACAGCCTTGGAAAAGAGCCTTCCTTATGGCATTTAAAAAAAGGGGGTGGGGCTGGGAATATGGCCTAGTGGCAAGAATGCTTGCTTCCAACACATGAAGCTCCCAGTTCGATTCCCCAGCACAACATATATGGAAAACGGCCAGAAGAGGTGCTGTGGCTCAGGTGGCAGAGTGCTAGCCTTGAGTGGGAAGAAGCCAGGGACAGTGCTCAGGTCCTGAGTCCAAGGCCCAGGACTGGCCAAAAACAAAAAAAAAGCCCTGGTTATAAGATAAACTACCTTAAAACAAACCAATTATTTAAAAAGTTTTAGAGGATAAACGAGAAACTGGGAGAGGAGACATCTGCAATAAATACATCTGACAAATGTCTTAAAGACCACATGAGTTTTACTGTTAAGTTGGTAAGATAACACTCTTACATGATTATGCAAGGATTTGAGTTCTTTACAGCCTTAGTATCTTCACATGTCCTGTGCCTCTAACTCTTTACAAGTACTTTCAGCTGAATACATGCATAGGAAAACAAACTTTAACAATTCTCAGTTTTTGCATTCATTTACTGGTGTAATACCTGAAAGAATATGTCCCAGCCATCCCAGGGGACCGGGCGGAGATAGTTATGGATAGAAGGTTTATAAGGTGGTTTATTAGTGGGGCCATATCTCCCATGGGAGAGGGAGCAACATAGCCTCTGGCTTCCGCACCTTATCCAGGTGGTAGCTTCTCTGGGGCTAAAGGGGAAGTAGGTAGGTCTTAATGGTGAATAGGAGTGGCCCATTATAGTTCTCGGGCAGGGAGTTTAGGTATGGGGGGAGGGGCGCCCGCAAATGGGAGGAGCTGAGGACTTAAGTGGGGGGAGGATGCTAACAACACCTTTCATCAACTATGCAAACCAGATACAAATGATCTGTTTAACTTAGCAAACACTACAGGTTTACCGCACCCCCCCCCCCATTTGTCATTCATTCTCTTTTTCCTCAAGTGCGACCGCAGTCAGTGGTTTAATTTGTTCCACCTGTATTACAAATTACCTACCAACAATGACTCGTTCTCCTTCAATCATTTTTAAATATTTACAGACAACATACTCCTAAAAAGTGAAAATTTTACCGTTACTGCCTTTTGAAATTAAAAATTTTATGCGTTAATGCCATTGAGTAACATTTAAGTTTGGCATATCACACCCAACCTTAAAATAGGCTTGCATGCTGGCCCTTTCATGTTTAACTTGGTATCACCCTAAGAGCGATAAGCTCTAAGCATTTTAGATCTCAGCTTGTTTCCAAGTTTTGTTTTGCACGAAAATTCGATTCTATTCTTTGGGGATGAGATCAGGGGCGACACCCTCCCGGCTGCCATCCAGCTAAGTGCTCATCACCTCCAGGCACTCCTTCATCACTTAGAACTCCAGATTAAGCCTCTGGAGGGCGTTAACCTCATTGGAACTCAAAGTCTGGTTTAGAATAGGTTGACATAAATGGACTTGGGTCTACTCTCTTCTTCCTCGCTTTCCCATTCCAACCTCCCAATGGATGTGGTCCAAAGTTTTTCCACCGATGTGCTTGGGTCAGTGGAGTGTGAGAGTGTGCGCGCAAGCGGGGGGGGGGGGGCGCACAGACCCACAATTTCATTAGCAATTGTGGCTCAGGCGATAGCCCAGGGATAGGGCACAGGCCCCGAGTGTAAGCCCCACACGCATACACAAACCCCCGCAATTTTAGACCATCTTCTTCCCCTCAAATGCCTTCCGGTCGAAAAGGCGAGGACGCTTTTCTCATTCTGGACAGCCGACTAGGAAGAACGCTCGGGCACTGGAGTGAAGCTTCGGGAACCCAACCAACCAACAACCTGACGACTCGTTCCCAAACCGGCCAAACGACTTCCGGCGAGTGCCGGGCCCGAGAGGGGTGGGTGGGCGGGAGGTCTTTGCTCAACCATCGCGGGAATTTGCGCGACATCCGGGACTCCGTTCCCGGAAACGATCACATAGGGACGAGTGTCGCGAGAAAAGCCAAGCTGATTGTAGTCAGCCACGGTAGGAACGAGTGCAAACAGAGCTTCACGAAGCATGCGTTGTTTAGCGGACGTGCGGACGTCCCCAATTGCCACACGCCTGGAGGATAGCAAGATACCCACTCTTAGAGGTTTAGTCTAAGTGGCCGCAGCCGACATCGTCACCGTGGCCTCGAGGGGTGGGGCCTGTGAGAGCCGGTCACGGGGTCCGAGGTGGGGCGGGGCGCGGTGCTGCGTCCAAGGCGGTCCTCCGCCTTCCCAGCAGGCTCTGCGGCCGCCTGTTGCCGTCCCTTCCCCCCCCCCCCCCCCCCAGCCGCACGCTGCGTGGCTACTCGTTGGCTATTTAGGACGGAAGCTGGGTTGGTGTTTCTCCAGAAGTTTCCCCCTAGGGCGGCGGCGGAGCTGGTTACCGCGTTAGTGGCCGCCTCGGCGTCAGCCACTGGGACTTAGCGATGGCGGCGGCTGCAGCAGGACCTGCAACAGCCCAACGGTAGGTGTTTTGTTTCTTTCCCTCAGAACTTTGTGAATGTTGGTCTGACTCCTATTCGTCCTTGTTTTTCTCGGCAGATTTTTCGCGAGCTTCTCGGATGCTCTGATTGACGAGGACCCCCAGGCGGCCTTGGAGGTGAGAGAGCCGGGGTCTGCGCCTCCTCCACTCCTCAGGGGGCCGAGACTGCGGGAGGCTCCTGCGGACCCCCCTCTGCCCAGCGGGATCGCGGGGTCTCAGCGCCGGGGCTGGACTCCGGACTCCTCGGGTCCCTTTCTCCATCCTTGAACCTCTGTTGCCCTTCGCGTTCCCGGACTCCTGCATCCCGCCGCGTGTGTGAGGAAACCCATACGATCTCGGTTACTGCGGGAGGGGGGGGGGTCGAGTGTGGTTGTGGGGTATAGTTGCCACCCACGGTTGACCTGAAAAGTGACATTCGTGACAAAGAGAAATAGGAAATCTGGGCTTGATAGGTTAATTGGCGTTTTCATTTGACTTGTGCTTATATACCGGGCACTGCTGTGTCTGAACTCCATTTACTAAAATAGAAATCTTTTCTTTATGTCTGGAAACTTTCCAGAATACCGGTCGCTGTATATCATTCACTCTTTGGTTTTGAAAAAGAATTAGTTCTTGTGTGTAAGGCACTGATTGCCATAGATAAAAGTTACTTGTACACTTAGCTAAATTTAGAGAGCACTGTGTTTTTGTGCACTGGAAGACACGATTATAACACTAAAGGGATGTAGAAGAGCTAAGAGCACAAAAAGTAAGAATTAAAATGATGAGAGTTGGAACTGCTGGTACATTCTGCTGTGGGTCACAAAACTTGGGGTGCATCTTAATTTCCACAAAAACAGAGTGTTGCTTCGATTTCTATATTCTAACATTATCCTGTTAATGTTCTTATTTAACCTAAGTTTTGACAACTCGATGCCAGTTAGCCTTTTCTTTTTTAGTTTTGACTTTTAAAAAAGGAATTTGTACCCGAGGCCAGTGACTCATGCCTATAATCCTAGCTACTCTGGAGGCTGAGATAGGAGAATCTTGGTCCAAAGCCAGCCCAGGCAAGAAAGGCAGGAGACTCTGATCTCCAATTAACTACCAAAAACCTGAAAGTGGCACTGTGGTTTAAGTGGTAGAGCACTAGCATGGATCTGAAGAGCTCTGGGACAGCTCCCAGGCTGGAGTTCAAGGTGGGGGGGGGGCGACACAAAACAAAGAAAACCCCCCCAAAAATGTGTCTTAGGGTACCAAAGGCTCTCTGAGCTGGTGATGAAGACCAGAAAGTGAGCTACTGTGAAGCTTTTGGGAAAGACCATTGCAGGCAGAGAAAACACCTGGTTCCATACTACTGAGTTTGGCCTGTACAAGGAGCAGCAAAAGTCCCTTTTTGCTTAGAGTGGAATGAAAGAAGGTTGGCCTGGAAACCAAGAGGCTAGGTGTGGATATGTTTTGGAGACCCACTTTATATGAAAGTTAGTATTGTGTTTTTGCTATACTACTATTTGAACTCAGCTTTTTTTTTTTCCCCCCATGGGGCTTGAACTCTGGGCCTGTTGAGCCACAGCTTCACTCAAGTGCTCAAATTTCTAGCCTCTCAAAGTTTTCTTTTAAGGATATTAACATGAGTTTCATTGTCAGTTTATTTCCATTTCAAAATTTTTATTAAGGTACCATATGTAAATAACCTTTTCATTTTTTCATGTTGCTGGGGATGAGACCCATAGTCTTGTATAGCTAGGCAAGCACTTTTGGCATTGAGCTCTACCCCTAGCTCCAAAATAATGTTTTTGTTAGTGCTGTAAATGGATCTCAGGGCTTTGCATATGCTAGGCAAGTGATGTACTATTAAATACCCCAATCCCATTTATAACACATTTTAAGTGCATAATTTGAGTAATTTTGCTTGTGTACCACATACAGTCAGGATATAGAACATCTGTCCAGAATATCCCTTTATGCTCCTTCCCAGCCAATAATTTGTGTATTTCAGTTGACTTTTGTTGTAATGTGTATTAGTTTTGCTTGGTTTTGTACTCACAGAATCATGCAGTATGTGCTTTATTGGTTATCGATATACTCCTTTGGCTGTAAGCATTATGAGTGTACATATTTTGTTCTTTTTAATTATTATGTAGTATTCTGTGGCATTGACAGTATGGCTTTAGTAATAGACAAGTTATTTCTAGTTACTGGCTAGTATGTTTAAAAACCTCAATACTCTTGTAAGTTATGTTCTTGTATTTTGGTGAGCACATGCATTAGCTCTTGATCGTTTATACTAGAAGGAAAATCAACACAGGCTGTTAATTTGAGTACCTTGATTCTTAATTTGTGGCACTTGGAGCAACAAGGAGTATTTCCAGAGAACTCACTAGAAATGCAGATTTTTTTGTTGTTGAAAATCCTTGCAACTCATTAATCCAGTACTTTCCTTTCTTTTTTACAATGTACGGAAGAAAATTGAGACTTAACTCCAAGTGATCTGTTACACAAGTACACAACTAATCAGAACACAGATTTCCTGACTTTCAGCCGAATGCTAGAGAGTAGTGGTTCTCCAGAGTATGGTCTTCACACTATCAGGATACAGGTTTCCTAACTGTAATGTTGTATAACAGTGGCTCTCAACGGTATCTCTTTACACTAGCAGCTATCATTGTTAGAAAGCACTTCTCGGAACCCACCACATACCTGGAACCTCTTAGTGTGGGGAAGATGATGTGGAAAAAAACTAATTGTCATCTTGAGGTCATCTTGATGACCTCACAAAGATGAGCAAGTAGATGTAAATTATTAAATAATAATAAGCAGAAAGCAGTGCTGGAACTTTTATGATGAATCTTGAATCTATTTCCTCCTGATCTTACATCTGTTTTACATAAGCCCATCTAATAAGGGACAAGGGGAAAACGTTTTGTGTAACATAACTTGTTTCACACTTTTTATTTGACTAAATAGCATACGTCAATGGTGAATCCTGTCCTGGGAATCAGGACTCTACAGATGGAAAGATTGTGGAGAAGGGAGTTTGTAATCTGGTGGGTTTGTGTATAAAGTACACTATGAGCATGCATAGCAAAATAGAGGCCAGCTAGGAGAGTAAAGGAAAACCTTTATAGGAAGATGAACACATTGGATAGGAAGGAAGAATTAATATTCTGAAATGTTAAACAACTTCATAGAAGTACAATACTATGTTGAATAAAAATAAAAGTACACTAAATTTAAAAATCTTCAAAGGAGGTTACAGTTCAGTAGAAGTGACAATGCATTTTTTTGAGAAGTTTCTGAAGTTCTGTATGTGTGGTACTTAAGAACCTATTCTGAAGTCAGAGACTCTTACATCCAAGTCTTGGATTAATAATCGTATTACCTTACTTAAATGGCCACTCTAGAATAGGTTTCTCATCTGTAGAATGGGAATAAATAGGATTTACTTGAAAGAGTTATGAAGGTAAATGGGTTACTATTACTTAGTATAGTGCTCGGCACATGGTCAGGACTCCAGAACTGTTGAATTTGGGGGACAGTACAGGTTGTTTCCTAGTGTTAGGACATGAAGTATAAGGAGGCAAGTGGTAGCTACAGCCTTCCATCACACTAAAGATCCTCATTTCTTTATAATGACCTGCCAAGGTAGTTAGCAAAGTAGGATTTTATAGTTTCTTTGCTGCCTGGATTAGAGCTACACTGACTTTTTTCTGTTCCTTGCGTGTGCTAAGCCTCAATCGTGTTTTTTTCCAGAACGTGCTCTTGACCTATTTTGGAGATACTTATTCCTTTAGATTTCAACTGATGCCTCAAAGAATTTGGCTTTCCTGTCTAAATCTAAATGCATAGCAATAGTAGCTTATTTTGTTTTGTGACTGTGATGTTCTCAGTATTTTACCTTGATATATATATGATGACCATTCACAGGAGTTAAGTGGTTTCTGTGGCAATTCCCATATTGACTGTGGTAGGAGTTAATTTGCATTTTGCTGTGGAAGTTGAGGCAAAACAGTAGAGGCTAAATTGCTTAAAGGCTTGGAAGTTTCATAGGGTTAAAGTCATTTGCTGGAAGACAAGAGATTATCAATGTAGATATAAGTTGCTTTGTTAAGAATACTGCTGATTGGTAAACCCATTCTGCATTTTTTTTTTCCCCTCTAGAAGTGCTAAGTAGGTTAAAACAGAAGGATTAATGTTCTTATTTATGTGATTGAGGGTTAGTTGGGTGACTGGAAGAAAATGAAATTAAATTGCAGCCCGGAGCTAAAGCCTTCGGAGTGAGCAGTCTGCTTTTCCTTTTTTTTTTTTTTTTTTTTGCCAGTTCTAAGGCTTGGACTCAGGGCCTGAGTACTGTCCCTAACTTCTTTTTGCTCAAGGCTAACACTCTACCACTTGCCATAGCACCACTTCCGGCTTTTGCTTTTTCTATTTATGTGGTGCTGAGGAATCGAAGCCAGGGCATCATGCATGCAAGGCATATTCCCAGCCTTGCTTTTCTTTTCTTTAAATTTTTTTTTAGGGCTCTTCTTGCTTGCTAGGCAGATAGTCTACTGCTTTGCCATGCCTTCTTTTTTGCACTGTTTTTTAGATAGGGATTCACTGTGTCTGGATGCATAGACCACAGTCCCCCTATCTTAGGGTTTTTTTTTTTTTTTTAATGTAACTGGGATGGATGGTGCATTCCAGTATTCCAGCAGTCTCTTTTATCTTTTCTGCCTGGGCTGGCCTAGAATAATTTTCCTCTCCATCTCAACCTTTCATGTAGCTGGGATACAGGTGCACATCACCAGGCCAACCTGTTTGTTCAGAAAGGGTCTTCAGTGTACGCCCAGGTTGGCATTAAACCATGATTCCACTCATCTCAGCCTCCCAATTCCTTTTTTTTTGGTGCCAGTCCTGGGTGGGGCTTGAACTTAGGGGGCCTGGGTGCTGTCCTTGATCTCACCCTCTGAGCACAGATCCATTCTGTCTTTTTTTAGTGTTTAATTAGAGATAAAAATCTCATGTATTTTCCTACTTGGGCTGGTTTTGAAACATAATCCCCAGATCTCAGTCTCCTGAGTAGCTAAAATTACAGGTACCATCTTCAGCCTCCCAATTTTAATGTACTTTAAAAAAGATTCCCTCCTGTTATTTTGGGTTACCAGGATACTTCACTATCATCCTAGTAAGTATTTTGGTGTAATTGTATTTTACAATTCACTATGTGTCTTTGTTTTTTTTTTTTTTTGTGAAGATTTTTTTTTTATTTTTTTTTTTCTCAAATTTTTATTTTCAAACTGACGTACAGAGAGGTTACAGTATCATACGTTGGGCGTTGTGTCTTTGTTTTTTTGAAAAATATCAACTGCTCGTTTTCTTTGTAGTGCTGAAGAAAGAACCCAGGGACTTGTGGATACTAGTCAAGTATTCTACCTACTGAGCCACATTCCTAGGCCATATAACTAATTTTCTGCAGGTATATCTTTGGACTTAACCTCCTGAATCACATTCCCCCTTCAAGGACTTTTCTAGCCAGATTTCCAACTTGGATACACCAGTTCTCAGTTTCTTGAGTACTAGGATTATAGCCACAGGCAACCAGCTTGTATGGTGGTTTCTTAAAAGTCATTTACAAAAGTGGTTTGAATACTGAAGCTTTTGCCTAGTTCCTAGTGACTCATGCCTGTAATTATAAGTACTTGAGACATTGACACAGTATTTGAGTTTCAGGCCAACCTTAAGACCCTTTTGGGGGGCAGAAAGTAGGATTTTTTTTTTTTTTTTTTGGCCAGTCCTGGGCCTTGGACTCAGGGCCTGAGCACCATCCCTGGCTTCTTCCCGCTCAAGGCTAGCACTCTGCCACCTGAGCCATAGCGCCCCTCTGGCCATTTTCCATATATGTGGTGCTGGGGAATCGAACCAAGAGCTTCATGTGTAGGAGGCAAGCACTCTTGCCACTAGGCCATATTCCCAGCCCAGGAATTTTTTTTTTTAATCCTTTTCCTCACCTGGTGTCTGTCTCTTGTCTGTTATTAGATACTATTTTTATTTTTTCAATTCACTTGATTGTTATTTTAGAGGTGATATACCTCTAAAAGCGAGGTTACATTTATGAACATCAGGTAATAAGTAGTACATATTATGTCTACAGACACTTTTTGTGAAGGCTAGGCATGGTGGTGCATGCCTACTATATCCCAGTACTTGGGAGACTCAGGCAGAATTGTGAGTTCAAGGTGAACTACAAACTTATAAAATTTGACCACCTGGATGCCAGTATAATGGGCTTTTTTGACCAAAAGGTTCCAGTTTTCTAAGGAGTGTCTAAAAGTTCAATTTGAAGATAGATTAAGAAACTGTTCACTATTATTTGAGGAGAGAGGATGTGTGGCATTCTTGGGCCGGAACTTAGGGCCTACGTGGTACCTCTGAGTATAAGAATACTAGACTCTCAGATCCAAGCCTTCTGAGTAGCTAGGATTACAGGTCTGATCCAACAGCATCGAGTTATCAAATTGTTTTGAAGTTTGGTGCAAGGAATTTCAAAGCAATAGAAAACATCAATGTAACTTGGAATTTAAAAAACAAAAATACAAGAGGCAGTGTTGTTTTTGTGGTTTAAATCTACTCTGGAGCTAGTTAAACCTGGATTTGACCCATGTCTGGCAGTGTCTTGTCTCATGAGGAAGCAAGGGAATTAATTCTGCATGCACATTTTGGGAAAGGGCATTCTAGTTGGAGGGAACACATGTGTAGAGTGGTGAAGTGTTTGAGGAGATTCAGGGAACCAGACCATTTTGGCCAGAGGGAAGGAACTAGAAGAAGAGTATAAGAAGTGAAATCAGAGGGATTGAGAGAGTCATATCAAGTAGAGCCTTCTGGAAGAACTTGGCTTTTGCTCTGTGTCAGCTGGAAAGGCAGTGAGAGATAACAATAACATGATTTCATTAACATCAGTGCTTGGATTTGTAGGCAAAGATGCTAAAAAGTGGTTTGATTTTAGGTACATTTTGGTTGATTGCATAAAGAATCTTGTTATAAAGAAAGAATCCTATTATTAAAAGACAGTGATTTGTAGCTATTGAAATAACTCAGTCTTAAGAACCACTTGTTCTTACTTATTGAAAGATCTTTTCTTGGCATCATTATTGTTCTAGCTACTACCTAAATCTTGTGACAGCCCAGGACAGTATGAGTTTTAGTCTCCAGTGCTAACAACTGATAATAGCTAGTACCTATAAGATGCTATCTAGAGGCTTTTTATCTACCACTGTTCAAGATTTAACTTGTTTTGTTGTTTTTGTCAGTCCTGGAGCTTGAACTACGGGCCTGGGTACTGTCCTTGAGCTTCTTTTGCTGAAGGTTAGCACCACTTCTGGCCTTTTCTGTTTATGTGGTACTGAGGAATTGAACCCAGGGCTTCATGCATGCTAGGCAAGCATTCTTCCACTAAGCCACATTCTCAACCCCGTTTTTTTGTTGTTTTTAAGTCATGTAGTGTTATGTTTTCTTGGCATCTCAAATTCTACGTGATCTTTGAGTCTTCTCCAAATTAGGAGGCATTTTATGTTTGCTGGTGTTATTCTGACTCAGTTTTTCAGAATAATGAGGTGATTATCATGTATTGAGTTCCTACTATGGGCCAGGAACTGCTGAATGCTTTATATGGATATTATTTCTCATTGTGTGCTTTAGCATACATAGCTAGAGGGGAGATACAGTTATCCTCTTACAAAGAAAAGTTCCAAGTTTGTTTCTCTGTTATCTTTTCTCCAAATAGCCCGTGATAATAAATTATGTTCTAATTAGAGTTAGATAGCTTTAAGAAACACTTACTGATGGTCCATGTGTTTGTATTTGTAGGAGCTGACTAAAGCTTTGGAACAGAATCCAGATGATGCACAGTATTATTGTCAGAGAGCTTATTGTCACATTCTTCTTGGAAAATACTGTGGTAACTTTTCTTATAAAGTGTATTGTCTGTTTATAATTTACTTACAAATTTTGCCCAAGATATAATTGAGGTTATCTTTGCGAATTTTTAAATTAGTCTTATATCCAATGTAAAGTCGCTGTAATATGACCAAATTGTTAGCAACATCCACTTTATTATCAAGGATATGTCTTCCTTTCTCAGTAGGTAATTTATGTAGATTTCACTCATAGTAGTTGGATCCCATTTATCATTTTAGTGTGTTTAAATGAAATACTCCAACTTAAAAATAGCATGTTTCTATATGGTGCAACTTTTAAAAATGATTCTACTTATGAATCTGGGCAAGAAAGAATTCAGTATCTTCAGTCAACTTACATAAATGTTGATGAGCAAAGGAGATGAACTTCTCAACAGAGCTTTTATTATTATAAGAGCTAATTTTAGGCCCAAAGAAGATGTGAGGGTAGTACTTACTTGAATTTTGTCTTGGATTGGCTTCTTCTAATTTAAAACCATGTAGCCTTTCCACCAACTTAAGAATCTAACAGTTAAAGATGGATTCAATTTTGTGTGTAGTACTTGATATCTTTGCACAAAACTGATTTGAAAAACCATCTTTTTGGATACAGATGCCATTGCTGATGCAAAGAAGTCTCTTGAACTCAATCCAAATAATGCCACTGCTATGCTGAGAAAAGGGTATGTATTTAAATGCATTTTCTTTTTGCTTGGACTATAGATAGTTCCTTTGTTATATGAATTCATTGTAAGCTTTTTTTCCTATAGTAAAGTATGTACATATTTTATAATGAGAAAAGGTTCAGTTCTAGTATAACTCCCTACCACCCCCTTGTACTGGGGATTGAACTCATCTGACCTCTCACTTGCTAGGCAAGCAGCTGCTCTAACACTTTTTTTTTTTTTTTGGCCAGTCCTTGGGCTTGAACTCAGGGCCTGGGCACTGTCCCTCAGCTGCTTTTGCTCAAAGCTAGCACTCTGTTACTTGAGCCACAGCAACACTTCCAGCTTTTTCCGTTTATGCAGTACTGAGGAGACTCAGGGCTTCATACATACTAGGTATGCACTCTACCATTAAGCCACTTTTCCAGCCCTATCCTCACCTCTTGAGTGCCACTACACTCCAGCTTAATCTTGAGATGGAATCTTGCTAATATCTTGCTTGGGCTGGCCACAAAGTATAACCTGTCTAGCTCTGCCTCTAGAGTTTCTGGGAATATAGATGGTAGTTACCATATCTGGCTCTTCTGTTAGTATGTTAACTGAAGTATGTGTGAAGAAAATGTCTAGTTCCTATGTTTTACAATAGTGATGATTAAGGTTCTGCAAATAATGACAGATGTTCTCTGTTGAAGGCCCAAACCAAGATGGATAAGCATATTTAATGCTAAGAACGCTCTACACCTTTTATCTGTATTTGTTGAACACAACCTCCTTTGCTGACAAGTGACTTGATTTATATGAAAATATTCCTTTGTATAATTACATTTTGAAATGAGATTTGCACAATTCAAATCCCTCTTGAAGTGAGTTCCTAAATTGAGTTTTAATGAGAATTATATTAGATGTTACAGTATTCTAGAAAATCTCTTGGCAAATAAATTCTCTTGTTTAACAGTACAAAGACTTTTTTTAATTTAGGGAGAAAGCTAAATAATTCATGTGTGTATTTGTTTTTAATGTTTTTGTAGAATATGTGAATACCATGAAAAAAACTACCCTGCTGCTCTAGAAAGTTTTACAGAAGGACAGAAATTAAGTAAGTAGTAGAAATGTACTTTGAAAAATGAGTCTCTAATTAAGTACTTGTACAAAGAAATTACAATTCCATAAGTCAGGTTATGGGTACAGTGCTTGGTCACTGTCACCTCTTCCATCGTTTCCCATTATCCCCTCTTTCTTTTTGTTTTTTCTTTTGGCCAGTCGTGGGCTTTGGACTTAGGGCCTGAGCACTGTCCCTGGCTTCTTTTTGCTCAAGGCTAGCACTCTGCCACTTGAGCCACAGCGCCACTTCTGGCCATTTTCTATATATGTGGTGCTGGGGAATCAAACCTAGCGCTTCATGTATATGAGGCAAGCACTCTTGCCACTAGACCATATTCCCAGCCTCTTTCTTTTCTTTTCTCTTTCTTTCTTTCTTTCTTTCTTTCTTTCTTTCTTTCTTTCTTTCTTTCTTTCTTTCTTTCTTTCTTTCTTTCTTTCCTTTCTCTCTCTCTTTCTCTTTCTTTCTTCCCTTCTTTCTTTCTTTCTCCAGTCCTAAGGCCTGAACTCAGGGTCTGGGCACTGTTCCTTAGCTTCTTTTGCTCAAGGCTGGCACTCTACCTCTTGAGCCACAGCACCACTTCTGGCTTTTCCTGTTTATGTGATACTGAGGAATTGAACCCAGGGCTTCATGCATGCTAGGTAAGCAGTCTACCACTAAGCCACATTTCTAGCCGCCTTTGGTTCTTTTGAGATAGGGTCTCATAGCCCTATAACTTGCAACATAATCCCTACCAGCCTCTAATTTATGCTAAACTATTTTTTCTGTCTTAAATACCATTGCTAGATTTTCTTACTGTAATTTCAAATGAATTATAGAACATGTTTCTTTTAATGATACTTGTATTGATTGTAGAATTTGAATTTGCCTGAAAAATAAATTGGCCTTTCTTTAGCATTTGAGTTATAGATAAACTTTGATGTTTATATATAGCTCATTTTGCTTACCCCAAGTCTAACTTTTTTTTTTTTTTTTTTTTTTGCCAGTCCTGGGCCTTGGACTCAGGGCCTGAGCACTGTCCCTGGCTTCTTCCCGCTCAAGGCTAGCACTCTGCCACTTGAGCCACAGCGCCGCTTCTGGCCGTTTTCTGTATATGTGGTGCTGGGGAATCGAACCTAGGGCCTCGTGTATCCGAGGCAGGCACTCTTGCCACTAGGCTATATCCCCAGCCCCCCAAGTCTAACTTTTTAAAGTGGAGAAGTAAAAGTTGAATTTACAGTCTTTTTCAAAAGTCTGTTCATTTTGTTACCCAGAGTACTAAGATGAGAAGTCTTTACAAATAAAAAAGTCTTTTTTGACTTATCCCTATAATCCTAGCTGCTCAGAAAGCTGAGATCTGAGGATCATGGTTGAAAACCAGTCTGGATAGTAAAGACTGAGAGACTGTCTTCAAAAAGACAGAAGTGGAACAATGGCTTAAGTGGGTAGGATACTAGCCTTGGGCACAAAAGCTAGGGGACAGTGCCCAGATCCTGAGTTTGAGTCTCAGGACTGGCCACCCCACCAAAAAATGTCTTTTATGACTGGGTGTCAGTGGCTCATGTCTGTAATGCTACTTAGAAGGCTGAGATCTGAGGATATTGATTAGAAGCCAACTCAGGCAGGAAAGTCTGTGAGACTCTTCTCCTTTAGCACCAAACAACAACGACAACAACAACAACAAAAACCACAAAAGAAAACCTGGAAGTGGAGCTGTGGCTCTCGTAGAGTGCTAGCCTTGAGCAACAAAGCTCAGAGACAGCACCTAGGCTTGGAGTTCAAATCTTGGGATATGCGTATACACACACACACACAGTCTTCTGTGAAGAAGTAAGTTGTAAGTTTGAGTAAATTTGTGAGGTGTAGAAGAAACATTGAGAATATAAATTCTCAAAAATTTCATTTTTAAATATTTTAAATGATACTGGGGCCTAGTTCAAGCCCCAGTATCATGACTCAAAAAAAGATGAGTAGTCACAAAAGATAAAGAAAGGAAGTTTGTTAGACAGTCCCGGCAGCCACAGGAAGTAAAAGGTTGCCAGACAGATATTTGTTGCGGGTTTAAATAGGAAGAAGACTGGGGACAATGGATGAGAGGCATACGTAGTTAGTTATACAGGCCCAGGCACAGATGTGTTCCAGTGGCCAGAGGTGGTAAGCAGCAGAAGGTAAGCTAATTTTTTAGGATTAGCCAGGTGAGGCCTGGTTTAATGAGTCAGAAGATGATCAGGTCCTCCTAGATTCCAAAATACCTACAGGGTAACTATAGAAGAGAATGGTTCAGTTCAAAGAACACATACAAAATGGAAACTGGGATGCTTAGCTTTTCTCCTGCCTTCAGTTAATACATGGACTCAAGTAAGAACTTGGCAAGCAGCCTAAAGTACCTGCACTCAGATTTTTTTTTTTTTTTTTTTGGCCAGCCCTGGGCCTTGGACTCAGGGCCTGAGCACTGTCCCTGGCTTCCTTTTTGCTCAAGGCTAGCACTCTGCCACTTGAGCCACAGCGCCACTTCTGGCCGTTTTCTGTATATGTGGTGCTGGGGAATCGAACCCAGGGCCTCATGTATATGAGGCAAGCTCTCTTGCCACTAGGCCATATCCCCAGCCCCCTGCACTCAGATTTTAATCCCCACTAACCATGGCCTCCTGTGAGCTGGGATTACAAGCATGCTACCATGCTTGTCTAGTTAGTTTAGACGAAATCTTCTTGTTCATTTTTTGCTGGTCTGGTCTTGATCCATGATCTTCTCAATTTCTACCCTCCACGTAGCTATGATTATAGGCATGCTACCCTGCTTGTCTAGTGGGTTCAGAAGAGATCTTATTTTTTGCTGGTCTTATCTTGAACCATGATCTTTTGGGGGGGGGGGGCAGTCCGAGCGCTGTCCCTGGCTTCTTTTTGCTCAAGGCTAGGCACTCTGCCACTTGAGCCACAGCGCCACTTCTGGCCTTTTCTATATAAGTGGTGCTGAGGAATTGAACCGAGGGCTTCATGTATATGAGGCAAGCACTCTTGCCAATAAGCCATATTCCCAGTCCAAACCATGATCCTTTCTTTCTTTTTTTTTTATAGCAAATCTTCAATTTATTTGAAGCAATTCAGTTTCAAAAACTTTTAAGTTACAGCAGTCACAAAAACCAGGGAATAGTCAGGAACAACGAAAGAATGGTCAGGAGTACTGCATTTTTAAATTTGTTTTTAACACTGTCATGGCTTTATTCAAAACACAGTTGCACAAAAGTATTCAAATTTTTAAGGAGAGATTCTTGAAGAACTTAACACATTATATACATACTGCCATACAAAGAGCATTAAAACAGGACCCAAAACTTCTACGAAATATAAACCCACCTTTACTTGCATGAAAATACCACCCACAGAGTTAAGGACGTCTTAAAAGTTATCTAAGGCTCTAAGTGTAGTCTTCAAACCAAAGAACTCTAATTTTGATTGCACAATAAGATGATTGATAAGAAAGTTAATATATAGATTTCACTTTAAGCATTTTTATAACTGGCAGAGTGAGCAATTTTTAGGAATGAACACAGGCATTTCAATTGATAAAATTAGGAGAAAAAAATGTTCATCTTTTGGAGATTTCAATCTCTCCCACCAAATTTATTCTGTTTTATTTCAATCAGTTTGTATAGCCTTTTTAATTTTTCACAAATTTTGTAATTCTTATTTTAAAATACTAAATTATATATCTTAAACTGAAAATGGGAGTGACAGCAATACTATATTCAGTGATTTGTGTCTCAGAATCAGAACATCAGTTTGGCGGGGGGGGGGGGGGGGGTTGTCCAGTCCTGGGGCTTGGACTCAGGGCCTGAGCACTATCCCTGGCTCCTTTTTGCTCAAGGCTAACAGTCTGCCACTTGAGCCACTTCCACAGCACCACTTCCACAACACCACTTCTGGCCTTTTCTATATATGTGGTGCTAAGGAATCGAATCCACAGCTTCATGTATACCAGGCAAGCACTCTTGCCACTATGCCATATTCCCAGCCCCCAATTTTTTTTTTAAATTTACCAACATGCGAAACAAAGAGAAATACATTTTAAGTTGCCAAAATTGTCCTGAACATGGAGCCACCATAACAAAAGGGAGAAAGACATATCTACTCTCAAGTTTTAGGTAGTTGCCACATAAGGAAGGACACACAACAATCAAAAATATTTTTCTATTTTTAGTCCACACCATGATCTTTTCAGTATTCACCCTCTACTTCCAAGTAGCTGGGATTACAGACATGAGCCACAGACTCTGTCCCCTCAAAAATGTCATTCTTAATTTTTTTTTTATGGTGGTGCTGATAATAGAATATGACCTTTTTGGGCTCTAGCAATTATTCAGACAGGTTATTTTGCTTTTTCTTAGTAATTGGGATTACAAGTGCTTCTGCTCCTCTTTCTGCCTCTCCCACCTGGCTTGTTTGAGATTGGGATGTCACTAACCTTTGCGCAGGCAGGCCTGAACTATAGTCCTCCTTAGTAGATGAGATTACAGCATACCCCCACCTCTCCTGGCCAAAAATGTCACCTTTTTGAAAGGAATGCAGTAGATCCTGATATTTGCGGGAGGGTATATGGTTCTAAGAGGCCTCTGTTGAGATAAAAAAAACTGAGTGCCAAGATTCTGAACTGACTAAAGTTTATGTTCAGTATACAATCATACATATAGTAAGACTGAGTATCTATGAAATCTGAAGTTGGAGACGCTCCATTACTGTTACAAAAATTACTGTTATCCACATTAAATAATATCTAGTTTACAAAAAACTAGAGCTTATTTTTTAAATTGTATTGTAAAGGTGATGTACAGAGAGGTTACAGTAAACAAGTCATGTAATGAGTACATTTCCATTTGAACAGTGTCACCCCCACCATCATTTCTCCCAATTCCCCCCACCCCCCGCCGCCCCACCCAACTTCCCTTCCCTCAAAGTGGTATGGTTCATTCCCAACATAGTGTCTAGTGGGTTTCACTGCTCAGTCAGCGCACCCTTTGTCCCACTGTTTCTGCTTATTTCATGCTCCTTGTTTTGAATAAGGTGGATGGTTGATTCACCTTTCCCTGTCTTTTAAATCAAGCACCTAAACTTTTACTTGGATTTTTTTCATACCCTTTTTCTTTTTTTTTCTGCTTAGTTTTTTGGGAGGCAGATTTTGACAAAACTAAGAACAGAAAACAATCATCAGATCCCACAATGATTTACAATGTTGATTTAATAATTTAAATAAGTAGGACTAAGTGGGATAACAATAATAATGATGATGGCAAAGCTGGGTAATATGTGTGTGAGATGGTAACATTTTTGTTTCTGACATTTTGATTTCTTTATTACAATTTTTTTGTGTGCCTGGTCAAAACCACATGTAATCAATGTTAAAATAAGGCCATTATACAGCACCTGATTATCAGGGCACATGTGAAGAAATGGTGAGAGCTGAGAACTAAAAATCATACTAAAACATAGAGGTTGTAATACTGCCGAAAATTATAGAAGACTACACTATAGACTTAGCAATTAGGTGTCTATCTTCATGTGATAATTTTCTGAAATGGACATTAATGTTGTAACTGGCTACGGTTTTGCTGCCAGGGCAACTTCTGTGTCTGAAGATTTTTTCTTTTCATGGTTAATGGATAGACAGGGTGCTACAGATGCTATTAAACATGCTGTAGATAAAGAACAGTTCCCTACAGCAGAGAAGTACCTGATAAGAGCAATGGGGTATGGGATTATCACATTTAAACACAGCATAACCAGTAAGTTTAAAAAAGAAAGAAAAAAGTTATCTGGTAAAAAATGCCTATTGTGTTGAGGTTGAGAAGCCCTGTTTTTTTTTTTTTTTTTTTTTTTTTTTTGGGGCGCCAGTCCTGGGCCTTGGACTCAGGGCCTGAGCTCTGTCCCTGGCTTCTTCCCGCTCAAGGCTAGCACTGCCACTTGAGCCACAGCGCCGCTTCTGGCCGTTTTCCGTATATGTGGTGCTGGGGAATCGAACCTAGGGCCTCGTGTATCCGAGGCAGGCACTCTTGCCACTAGGCCATATCCCCAGCCCGAGAAGCCCTGTTTTTAAAATTCTATATATTTTAAAATATATTCTGTACTGCTTTAAAACTTGCTTCTCTGCACTGTATTGATCAAAAAATAAGATTTTAGATCCAAATATGCACATAAACTATAAATTAGAAAGGAAGAGAACTGGGCAATAAGACTTCTTAAATTAGTCAAGTTGCCAAACCAGTACATCTGCACCAAATTTTAATTAGAAAACTCAAAGAAGACATGAGTCATTCTGTGTGCTACAGTTTTAAGCTCTGTGCTTCCTCCTTCCCCTTATATGGTAACTGGCTTGGCTTTATTTACTGATTGATTGAATAGTAGATTATTCAAGACTAGTATTTTGATAACATACTACCCCCATAGATATTTGTATCTATAGAGTTTGTATGCTTAAATTTTTTAAGAGACATATGTTGTTTGAAAACTTTTATAAATCAGAAAATTTAAAGAAAATTTACTACTTTTTACTTTTAATATTGCCTATCATTTGAATTAGTAAGCTTTTGTTTTGTTTTGTTTTTTGCTTGTCCTGGTTCTTGAACTCAGGGCCCGAACACTGTCCTTGGCTTCTTTTTTTTTTTTGGCCAGTCCTGGGGCTTGGACTCAGGGCCTGAGCACTGTCCCTGGCTTCTTCCCGCTCAAGGCTAGCACTCTGCCACTTGAGCCACAGCGCCGCTTCTGGCCGTTTTCTGTATATGTGGTGCTGGGGAATCGAACCTAGGGCCTCGTGTGTCCGAGGCAGGCACTCTTGCCACTAGGCTATATCCCCAGCCCCCCTTGGCTTCTTTTTGCTCAAGGCTAGCACTCTACCACTTGAGCCACAGTGCCACTTCTGGTTTTATCTCTATATGTGGTACCTAGGAATCGAACCCAGGGCTTCATGCATATGAGGGAAGTGCTTTACCACTAGGCCATATTCCCAGCCCTGAATTAGTAAGCTTTTATTTAGGTCACTTTTAATATTTCTTTAACTGTTACAGTGTCCACTAAAGAATGTCTGGATATTGTTCTGGATCTTTAGAATAAATATTTTCTATACACTTTCACAGTGTTTTCTATAAATACAAAATTCCCATCTAAAGTTTCTTGGCTAACATGTAATTTGAAGTTATAACAAAACTTTTCCAAGTATAAATATGTTTCTTTATGTTGATAGAATAGATAAGGAAACAACTAAAGCCATTGAGAGAATAATAGGATAGGTAACTACACTAAGGGAGAGCAAGATGATACCAGGAAGGCTTTTCAATCTCGGCTCAAATCCAGTTATCAGGACTTATGTTTTCCCTAGCTGATGGTGTTTGCAAGCTGATTCAGTTCTGACTTTGTTTTGTGGCAAAAATTTCCTTTGAGAACTGAGTATTGTGAGGAAATGTGGATGATACCTGGGTAAACTGGTGAGACTAAAACTAATTTGACATGTAAAACAAAATTTTCCAAGATGAACATCTAAACAGAAAAACTTTGGTTTTATTGTGGCTATAACATTAAGGTTATTAAAAGCTGTTAGGATAGTGAATGTTCATATTTGCTGCTGCATCCCTAGTGCCTAGAATAATGTTAGGGACATTAATAATATTTGTTTGATATGTTGCATTTGACAGATGAGTGATGATACAGTGTTTTTGCTTTGTTTTTTTCATTCTAGGTGCAGATGCAGATTTCAGTGTCTGGATTAAAAGGTGTCAGGAACCTCAGAATGGTCTGTATGTTTTATACATTTCCATACGTGTCCATTTTAATGTAAAATAAGGCAATTATTTAAATTTCTTGGCCTAAACATTGGGCTTGAACTTACAGCCTGGGTGCTCTCCCTGAACCTTTTTGTTTAAAGCTAGTACTCTGCCACTTTAGTCCTACCTCCAGTTTTAGCTTTCTGGTGGTTAATTGGAGATAGGAGTCTCATAAACTTTTCTGCCCAAGTTCAAAGTTTTGAACATCAGTCCTCAGATCTTAGCCTCCTGAGTAGCTAGGATTACAGGTGTGAGCCACCAGCATATGAGTATCATTCTGTTACCAGTAGGAATTAACTGAATTTAAAATAATTCCAGCATTCAGAATTAAGCCACTGTCTTCTTTCATTTGAAATACATGGAGAGGGCTAGAGACATATCACAAGTGACAGAGTACTTGCCTAGCAAGTGTGAGGCCCCACATTCTAACTCCCCCAGTATTAGCCAAACAACAAAAAAACAGATATGGAGGATTAGCTTTATTTTTTAAAAAAATGGTTTTTTACTGTTATTATAAAGATGATGTGCAGAGGGGTTACAGGAATTAGCTTTCTTAATCAGTATGTTTGTGTCATAGAAATCATATCTGTAAATGCCTATAAATATACTGCTCTCTGAAAATGCTTTCTTTTTTATGTTTTATAGGAACAGAATCTGAGGTGGTGAGTCCAAAATTTCATCTTTGATGTTTTTAATTTATAAATACATAAAATTTATGGTATGAGAAATATGTGAGGCAGGATGTGGGATGAACTCACTCTCAAATATTCAGCATTTGCATTTAAATAATGGTTTTGTAACTGAAATGAAATAATTTTTGGTGAAGTAAATTATAGAAGTTTATAGTCATGAAAATTATTGGATTGTTTTGATCATTTTAGTATGTAGTATGATTTGGTTTGTTTTTACATGGTCAGGATGATTACTTCCTATCTTTTTACTGCCAAAAAAGTACATAAAATTACCACATTTGTTCTGGTTAATTAGTTGGAATCGCTTGTAGTAGGGCATTTTTAAGTCAGGTTAAGGGTACATTTCTTTTTGGACAGTGTCACACACCCCCCCTTGCGCGCGTGCATGTGCGCGCTCTCTGTCTCTCTCTGTCTCTCTCTCTCTCTCTCTCTCGTTTTGATTGCTTGTGGGGCTTGAACTTAGGGCTTGGGTGCTGTCCCTGAGACTCTTGTGCTCAAGGCTAAGGCTCTGCCACTTGAGCCGCAGTGCCACTTCCAGTTTTTGAGTGGTTAATTGGAGATGAGTCTCATGGGGACTTTTCTGCCTGGGCTGGCTTTGAACTGCAGTCCTCAGATCTCAGCCTCCTGAGTAGCTAGGATTACAGGCATGAGCCACTGGTGCCTGGCTTCCCTCACTCTCCTGTAGGACTTTTTATGATAGACTTAAAACACATAGGATAATGTAAATTGAAATGCATATATCTAACTCAGTGTTAGGGATTGTTTTGGACATGAAGATCTTCAAGGCATTTTTTAGTTATTAAATTGTCATTTTAAATCCTTATAGGCTTTTATGTTGTTAAATTTTATGATTAGTACTAGTTTAGCACTAGACATCAACATTTTTTTTTTTTTGGCCAGTCCTGGGCCTTGGACTCAGGGCCCGAGCACGGTCCCTGGCTTCTTCCCGCTCAAGGCTAGCACTCTGCCACTTGAGCCACAGCGCCGCTTCTGGCCGTTTTCTGTATATGTGGTGCTGGGGAATCGAACCTAGGGCCTCGTGTATCCGAGGCAGGCACTCTTGCCACTAGGCTATATCCCCAGCCCAACATCAACATTTTTAGTCAAGAAAGAATATTACAAGGAGTTGGGAGATACATGATTAGGCCCTGCTCATTCTATGGACAGTTAACTTTTTTGAGTTGCTTTCTTAATTTCTCTAGGAAGAGTTACATCTCTCTTAACAAAACTATATTGTAACATTACTTCATGAGATTTCTTCCTTTATAAATGGAGGCTAACAAAGCTTATCTTTTTTCAGGCAGGTTACTTTAGGCAAAATACGTGTGTGTGGTGATGAGGGTTTGGGGAATCTTCAGAAGTTAGCCCTATCTGTCCTTATAATTGGTACTTACCCATACTTTATAGTGATAGGTGGAGAATGAGTTGAAGGTTTTCAGAAATTGGCTTCTTGTTTCATCTGTTTCTAGCTTTGTTCAGTTTGCGTAGTATTTGAGATTCAGACTAGGTCTTCAAATAAGAAAATAACATTTGGATTTAAAAGGGGGGAAACAAAGAACAATTTCATTGGCAGGTGCTTTGTAGCCTTTACTACTTTTATCTTTAGTCTCCTTTTATCCTGATTTCTAGAATGAACTGAATACTTTTATCTAGTCAATATTTCCACTTGATATGAGTTTCTATTACTTCTCATTCCCTAAGTAACACTGGAGAGGAGCTCTGAATTAGATGCAGCTTTCTAGTGCTGTTTTCTTTGCTCTGAACCTCATGTCTCCCCGTTTCATTTGGGGATGGTTTAGAGGCAACATAATACTCAGGAAAGATTCTTTAGCTTTCTATATATGGTCTTAACCAGTGCACATGTAGTTTAGGAGAGTATGACCAGGTCAGGAGTCAAATGGAGGTGTGGCTCAAGTGGGAGAGCACTAGCCTTGAGCAAAGAGACTTAATAATTGGGAAAGATGTTTTGGGCCTGTATATAAATTTTTCCAATCAAACCTTTAGAAAGGCATTTTATTATTTTATTTGCACTGGCATTGGGTTTGAACTCAGAATTTTGATGAGCCTTCCCTTGGTTTTTTTTTGCTTAATGAGTAGCTAGGATAATAGGCATGAGCCAACAATGCCTGGCTGGAAAAGTTGTCAGTGGGGCTGTTTCGTCATTTTTTGGTGCCACATCCAGTGCTCCTGGACTAAGGATGTTATGTTGTTGCTCAGTTATTTCACTCATGGCTGACTTTCTACCCTTTGAACCACACCTTCTGTTGCTTTAGAAAGGTTTTTGAAGTAATTTTTGTACTCAAACCAGACTGACCTTGTTCTCAGCTTCTAGAGTACTAGGATTACAGCAGTGTACCACCAAACCTGGCGTTAAATTTTATTATTATTTTAAACTGGCACAAATGGCCTTTATTGGTTGCAAGAGTAAATAAAAGGTCTTGGTCCTGAGGTGGCATCTGCAGACCTTGTCACACCTTTTGAATACATTTTAGTTGGAACTAATAAAATTATTAAAATGAATATTCTACTTAGTTGTGAAGATTGTGTTATTTAACTGAAATTCTGTTTTACCTTTGAGAAAAGTTTTCATGTGGTCATTTCATATCAAGGGGATAAATATATAGTTGCTAATCAAACTTGTAAAATTATTTTTCTTTCAACTTCCCAGAATCAATCTGCATCCCAGCAGACTCAGTCAAAAATCAAGTAAGCATTTCTTTTTCGTAAATCATATCCTCACCATGTCATTTTTAAGTGTTTCATAATTTCATTTTTAAAAATTATTTTATAGCCCTGTTAAAAACCTTATTAAGGCTGCCTACTGATAAGTATCAGTGTTTACATAAATTCAAATTATGCCTTGAAACTTTCTGTATGTTTAGGAGAATTATTTTTCCAGCTGAGTTGATACCAGTATACGAATAAATGAGTTAATAGTATTAACAGAATTGTAACCTGCCATGCCTATTAATTTGGAGAAGTTTTTCTTTTCTTTTTTTTTTTTTTTGGCCAGTCCTGGGGCTTGGACTCAGGGCCTGAGCACTGTCCCTGGCTTCTTCCCGCTCAAGGCTAGCACTCTGCCACTTGAGCCACAGCGCCGCTTCTGGCCGTTTTCTGTATATGTGGTGCTGGGGAATCGAACCTACGGCCTCGTGTATCCGAGGCAGGCACTCTTGCCACTAGGCTATATCCCCAGCCCCTTCTTTTCTTAATTTTGTTTTTATCCATATTGGAGATTGAACTTAGGAACGAAGCTTGCTAAGTAGATGCTGTATCACTTAAACTCATCTCCAACTGGAGTATATTTTTCATGGGAACATTCTGCTTGAGTTGAAAGTTAATATTGCTGTGGACAATAACAAAGGATAAGCAACTGCCTGTTGTTCTAACTTTATTTTTAGATATTTCTTAGCCATGTGTACAACTTGTATTAGAACTGTAAAGCATGAAGCATAATCTGAAGCTCTGCATCCTCACTGAATTTCAGAGGCAAACTGTGAAACTCATTTCTTTAATCAAGTTGCTTCTGAACTTAGATAATGTAAAAGCAAAAACAATTTACTTATTTTCCTCCTAGGGAAATACAAGCTAGAATTTCAAGTACCTACAAGTAAGGAACTTTGACTTGCCTACTGGCCACAGCAAGAATATAGCAACTAAACATCAAATAGTAATTGTAGTGTTTTGAATGTAAAATAGTTGAATTTTTTTTTGTTGTTGTTAAGTATACTGTGTTGTCAGTACCTGGGGATATGATAGTGGCAGGATAAATAGCTCGGCCTCAGGGAAATTATAACCTTGATTAAATTGAAAGTGAGGATTCCTGAATGTTTAGGGCTTTCAGAGCGAAAGTTACATATAGAGAAATCTCTTGACATGTGGATCTTTTTCATACCTTGGATTGAAGGGGAAGGTATTGTGTATAATGTGCCTGGCATGGTGGACAAACTTGTTATATAACACCTGCTCTACTATTTTGTTACTCAAGGTGGAGCTCTTGTTACTTATTGCATTAGTTTTTATTTTGACAGTTTCAAGAAAATTAGAAGGTCTGTTTTAAGGTGTTAGTTTTCTTTCTTTTTTTTTTATAGGTATGATTGGTATCAGACAGAATCTCAAGTAATAATTACACTTATGATCAAAAATGTTCAGAAGAATGATGTAAATGTGGAATTTTCTGAAAAAGAGGTATTTAGCCTTTGAGACATTCATGTGGGGATTATTTGGGTAGTCTATGAGATAAGATAGCTAGATGTACCTTTTATTCAGATTTGGAATGCAAACGAGAATTTATTTGACAGTAGTAAGATAGATAATGTTGCATAGTGTACTTCATAACATGTCTGGTTATTCATTGTGTGATTTACACAAGTCTTAGAATTAAGCATATTAAAGGAATATTTTAATAACTGATTCTTAGCATTCTTAGCATTTAATGGGAACTCTGATAGATACTTAGAAAAGTAGTGGCAGAATTAATATGTTTAGTGCATTAATAGCATTTTGTTATATGTTGTATCATTTTGTTTATGTTTATCATGTTTATCTGATACTGAAGTTCCATATTTAGTTTAAGTGTTTTCCCTTCATTTATGCATTTATCAAATATGCAAATATTTTTGTTCAATAGTTGTCTGCTTTGGTAAAACTTTCTTCTGGAGAGGATTATAATTTGAAACTGAGACTGCTTCATCCTATAATACCAGAACAGAGCACATTTAAAGTGCTTTCAACAAAGGTAAGGCATTTGAAAAGGATTGTTCTAGTAATATATTCAAAATATGTAAGTAGTGGTGAACAAAATACCCAATGTTTAAAAAACTTGTAGCTTCTTCTAAGCCACATACCTTTAAAGTAAAAGGGACAGGTATAAAGAACAATGATTTTTGTATTTAAACCACTTTCTACATTTTTAGTACAATGGAATGTAAAAGTTCATTTATTTTGCATGATGTTTATATAATTATAAAGGTAGCAATATTGTGCCTAATGAAGTTAAAAATGCAAACAATTGCTGGGTGTGGTGGCTCACACCTGTAATCTTAGCTACTCAGGAGGCTAAGGTCTGAGGATTGTGGTTAAAAGCTAGTGTGGACAGGATAATTTGTGAGATTCTCACCTCCAAGTGGAGGCTGTGGCTCAAGTGGTAGATCATAGCTTTGAACACAAGCTAAGAAACAACACTCAAGCTCAGAGTTCAAGTTCCAGGACTAGCAAAAAACAAAAACCCTATAAAGACAAAGCTGGATTCTTGTTCATTTTTTACTTAAGCTGAATTTTGAGTTACTTCATTATGAAGGAATGGTGCAGAAATTACAGTTTGAGTTACTATGTGTTCAGCTTAGTGTGTTTTCAACAGTATGCAGCTTAAATATGGAGTGATGTTTAAGAAATTCAGTGATATTTAAGGTGGCAATGTAAATGAGTAGGGAAAATACAGAATTGAAAATCAGAAACTCTGACTCTGGCTGGTCTTATGCCCAGTGAATTTATTCACAGAATTTTTCTTAGGCCTAAATTTCCAGCATCAGTACAATGAGGGTTATGAGCTAAAGAAGCTCAAGTTTTTTTCAGCTATAAAATTGCATGAAAAATTTTAAGATATATGATAATGAGAATGCACTATAAAGTTCAACTAGAATCTTTTTAATGATTAAAACATGTTTTGTAGCTGGGCACCAGTGGCTCACACCTATTATCCTAGCTACCGAGGAGGCTTAGATATGAGGATCGTGGTTCAAAGCCAGTCCAGTCAGGACAGTCTGTGAGATTCTTATCTCCATCTAACCAGCAGAAAACCAGAAGCGGCACTGTGCAAGATGGTAGAGTGCCAGCCTTGAGCTGAAAAGCTCAGGGACAGCACCCAGGCTCAAAGCCCAATGCCCAGGACCAACCCAAAATAACTTGTTTTGTATACTTAGACTCTTTAAGATGTAAGGGCATGTATCTTTTTTATTTTTTGAGGGAGGGTAGCTCTGGCCTTTGAAATAGCATCTCACTTGGTAGGCTTATACTGTACCACCTGAGCCATGTCCTTTGGACATTTTCTATTAAGGAATTGAATTCTGAGTCCATTGATGTCATGAAGAGTAACTGGTCATACAGAAAGGATAGCTACACAAAGAAAGAACAGGAAATACTAAGTAAGTCGTTTTCTTGCATGTAATTAAAGAGGCTTTTGCGGGGGGTGAGGGGGGTGCCAGTCCTGAGTCTTGAATTCAGAGTCTAGGTGCTGTCTCTGAGCTGTTTTGCTCAAGGTAGTACTCTACCACTTGAGCCACAGCTCCTTTTCCAGCTTTTTGGTGTTTAATTGGAGATAAGTTTCATCATGGGCTTTCCTGCTGGACTGTTTGAACTGTGATCTTCAGATCTCAGCCTTCTGAGTAGGATTACAGGTATGAGCCACTAGCACCTAACTAGACTTTTCTCTTAAATGTTTGCTAAACCATAAAACTAGTAAGTTATGAGGAAAATGAAACAAGATGTGTGTCAATAGAAAGTGCAAAAAGGGGTTAATCTTAAGCAGAATTTCAGCCCATCACCTGTCCTGCTCATACAGTGTAGAATTTGACAAAGGAACTTTGAAGCTGAACTGGTGACTATGATGACATAGGTCCAGAGGATTAGTTTGAAGCCAGCCAGGACAGAAAAGTTCAGGAGATTCCATTTCAAAAATAACCAGCAAAAAGCCAGGTTGGAAGAGTGGCTTCAGTGATAGAGGTTAGGCTTAAGTTAGGTTAGGCAGGCCTGACAAGCAAGCTAAGGAAACCTAGTACCACCAGGAAAGAAACAAACAAGGCAGATGTCTCAGGAAGATAGGCCAAGAAGTTACGAGTTTGGTATCTGTGTATATTTCTGTCACAAAAATCTTTTTTTTTTTTTTTTTTGGCCGGTCCTGGGTCTTGCACTCAGGGCCTGAGCACTTGTCCCTGGCTTCTTTTTGCTCAAGGCTAGCACTCTGCCACTTGAGCCACAGCGCCACTTCTGGCCATTTTCTGTATATGTGGTACTGGGGAATTGAACCCAGGGCCTCATGTATAGGAGGCAAGCACTCTTGCCACTAGGCCATATCCCCAGCCCCTGTAACAAAAATCTTAATGACTTAATCTTTAAATGTCTTCCATCTGAAGGCATTTAAGTTGATTTATGTGAATAGGTGATGAATGACTTAGTTTCACATATTTGAAATACAAATGAAGTTTGTGTTTCAGATCAATGAATAATTTTTTAGTACAAATGTTTTCTATGTTTTATTGTTATTTGCTAAGTTTGGCAACCCTTCCCTCTGCATTGTACATGAATACTTGGTAATTTGTTATCATGAATTAATCTAAATTGATTAGGAAGTAAGCAATGTTTTTATTTTTACCATGGTTGGGGGAGTTGAACTGAGATTATGGACTGCAAATATTGTCCCCCAAGTTCACAGTTAACTAAATTAGTCAAACGGATGCAAAATTTATCTGTTAGACTAACTTTTATGCTATATTTTATAAGAAATAGAATTTCTTACCATGACAAATAAATGATGAAATCCTCAGATCATTTCCTTTTTCATACAGCAGAGGGAGATGGTGTTACAAAATACTGAAAACAAAATCTAGGTTACCGAGGCTTTTATTAGCTAGTGATAGTAAAGATATAACCAAATAATTTGCTTTTCTATGTATTAAATGAATTGAAAGTATTTAATGTATCCACATATCTTGAATCTTTGCATGAAATGAGGAAAGTATGTTATTTTGTGTAGAATTGGCTTAAAATGAACGGTTTTGTGAAATTTATGGTTTAAATGAGCTTAGTTTCTGCTTTTTGTGTGAGTGCTGGTACTGGTGCTTGATTTTTTTCAGTGTCTTGCTTTCTCTTGGCTTTTCCACTGGCACTCTACTCCTTGAGCTTTTGTTTAGTTAATTGGAGATAAGAATCTTAAAAATTTTGTCTGCCCTGATTGGCTTTGAAACTGGGTCCTCAGAGCTCAGAGTAGATTTATAGATGTCAGCCACAACCATTCGGCTGTGTCTGTTTTTGTTTTTGTTGGTGAGTGGTAGGGCTTGAACTCAGGGCCTGGGCACTGGACTGTCCCTGAGCTCTTCTGCTCAAGACTAGCGCCCTACCATTTTGAGCCACAGCTCCACTTCCAGTTTTCTGGTGGTCAGTTAAGAGATAAGAGTCTCATGGTCTTTCCCATCTGGGCTGGCTTTGAACCGAGACCTTCTGATCTCAGCCTCCTGAGAAGCTAGGATTACAGGTGTGAGCTTCACTAGTTTCTGGCTTTGATTTGTCTTTTTGAGAATTTTATTTTCTCCCTACCTTCAAGGTTGAGTAAACGTTGTATATCCATGTATGGCTATTATTTATTTATATGCTTAATTTAGGTGAAATATAATTGTCTTGGTACTCATAGAATATGTAGAAAATACCAGAGATAATGTAATGAAGTACAAGTATTGGTACAGTATTGTTAGTTATCTGAGTATGTAAATGTTGGGGGTTTGTTGTTTCATTTTTTTAGCCTTTTGTAGCACTGAGGTGTTGCTGATAGTTTCAAATTGTAGATCTTGGAGTATATTCTTGTTCTCTATTTAAAATAATTTTACTATAGTTATCTTTTAATTTTTAAGTATTGCTGGGCTGTAAGCAAAATTCTGAGCTACTATTGTAGTACAAAAAGATTTGATACACCAACTAAATATTCATAGAGCCTAATAAGAGAATGTCGTAAGGCTGCATCCTGAAGCTCATAGAGCAGTTATTTAATGACTGCAACTTTGAAGCATATGATTCTCAAAAATTTGGCAGTAAAGCTGAGTGGGAGGTGGCACATGCCTGTTCAAAGCCATGAGACTCTTTTATCTCCAATCAACCACCAGAAGGCCAGAGTGGTGCTGTGGCTCAAAGTGGTAGAGCACTAGCTTTGAGCAAAAAAGCTCAGAGACAGCACCCAAGTTCTGAGTTCAAGCCCCAGGAAGTGGGGGGGGGGGGGGCGGGGGGATTGCCAGGAAACTGACTTGGAAAAAAGCCCTTTGCCACTAGTTTGTTCCAGTGTAGCATCATAATACTTCTTAAGGGGGTGCCTTTGTTGTAGAGAGCAGAACTGACCCCATCTTGATTAGGGAAACATGGTAGCAATAGTTAAAATGGAGTTAAATATTAGGTCAACCTGACCATAAAATTCTGCTTCTGTAAATGGCTTGCTTAACTCGTTTGTTGCTTGCTCTACCCCCAGCGTCAATCCCCTACATCTGTACTATGCTTTTACCTTTATAAACCCCAGCTTGAGGATTGTTAGACATCACAGTGTTAGCTCCTGAGTCTGCACAGTGTCCCTGGCCAGTCAGCCCACTTTTTATGGTCACAGTTTCAGCTCTCGAGTCTGTGCTGCGTCCCTGGCTGGTCAGGTCGCTTTTTGCTTCCCCAATAAATCCATCTTTTTGCTTGAGACTGTCTCTGAGTGGTGGAAGGATATGGAATCTCCTCCCTTAAACCCCGTAACACCTTGATGACAAGGTTGATTAGAAATAACAATGACTCCTCTTTTAAATCTGAAGTCCCTTCACTGGAAAAAAAATTAATAAATTCTGTTACACAGAGAAGACCTCACAGACGTGGAAGCAGTACATAGAATGGGTACTCTTAGTATTAGGAAGGGTTTTTTGTTGTGTGGTACTAGGAATGAAACCCAATGCCTTGTTCATTATAGCCAAGTTTTTTACCTCTTAAGCCAGCCTTTTGTTTTTATGTTTTTGAGATAGGTCTTGCCAACTTTGCCTAAGTTGGTATCAAACTTGCTACCCTCCTACCTCAGTCTCCTGAACAGCAGATAAAAGGCATGAACCACCATGCTTGGCCAAGGATTCTTATTAACTTGTAGATACTATATAGGGATATTTGGGTGTCTTTCCTGTGAAAAATGAGAACAGGGAGGGGCATGTGGCTCAAAATGGTAGATTGCTAGCCTTGAACAAAAGAGCACTGGGACATTGCCCAGGCCTTGAGTTCAATCAAGCCTCATGACCAACAAAAAGAAAAAGAAAGGGGGGAAAATAAGGAAAAATGAGAACAATATTCAAACAAATTAATAAGATTTTAAGTTACCTTTCAAAGATGGGTTTTTTTTATTGTCAAACTGATGTACAGAGAGGTTTCCAAAGATGGTTTTACGTAAGTAAAAATGAGATATATTTATTACTGGTGGCAATAAATAAAAACCTTTGAAATTAGACTGATAACTCTAGAAGTGTGTGCCAGAATCAAGACTTATACTTCATTTCTAAAAGCATGTAGAAGCATTGAAAGTGAAGTAGGTATAAAAAGGGATTCACAGAAAATCAGTCCTCCCCTTTTAAGAAAGCTCCCTTAAAAGGCTTAGTAGATGCTGCTATTTAATGAATAGAATAAGTATAATTTCAAGCTCAGGTCAGCTTGTCTCAGTTGAAACAGGTTGTTTGTTAAGAGCTTTTGACTCTAGTTTTATAAAGGCCTCTTTATTCAGATTGCACAATTACTCAGGTTACTGTGGCTTCTAGTAGATGAGAATGCTGGTCTGTGCTGCTCTTTGGGTGGAACAAGGAACTTTACAGAGACTGGATAGTATAGAAACTTGAGTGGATATAGACTATAGGATGCCCTGTTCCTAAGTTTAGTGTGCTGATAAATGTATCCCTTACCCTGATCTCATTTCCAGATGCCTTGAAAAGCAAGGGTGCAAGACACAGTTTGAAATTTTAGGATGATGATAATAGCCCTTTTTCGTGAATGTTGCTGTGTCATTGCCAGCTATTGAACTCTTATATTCCCCTTTTTTGGGTGTGTGCCAGTCCTAGGGCTTAAACTCAGGGCTTGGGCACTGTCCCTGAGCCTTTGTTGCTTAAGGTTTGCACTCTACCACTTGAGCCACAGCTCCACTTCTGCCTTTTTTGGTAGTTAATTGGAGAATAGAGTCTCATGAATTTTCTTGCTTGGGCTGGCTTTGAACCGTGATCCTCAGAGCTCAGCCTTCTCAGTAGCTAGGATTATATGTGTGAGCCACTAGTGCAGAGCTCTTCTGTTCCCATTTGATGAGTACCTCAGCAGAGACTACTTGGAATAACCAAAGTATTATCACATAATACCTGTGAAAAAATATTAGTGCCATTTTATTTTAGAGCAGTCACAGTATACACTAAAGGGAATTATAGAGATTGTTGGAGAACATTTGTTTTCCTGTTAGCAGAATTTAAGCATGAAGAAAATACTGGTTTTCTTTTTAGCAGAATTTAAGCATAACCATTACATCAAAGATACTCTGCCTTTCCCAGTGACATTTTTTTTTTCTGTATTTCTCTTATTTTGAAAACAGTTCTGATTTGAAAACATCTCTGTTCTCCTAAAGAAATAGATTTAGGAACTACTTCACTTCCCCCCAAGCAATTAAATCATATCTGATTAAAATATTGACTGAACTCTAGGCACATTTGCTTGTGCCTGTACTTCAAGCCACTTGGGTTGCTGAAGCAGCAAGATTATATGAGTAATTATTTGGGAACAACAGTGAGACACTGTCTCAAAAAAGTGTGGGTTGGTATGTTTGTGCACCTGTGCTGGGTTTTCTATGTTAGTACTTTGTTAAGATATTTTAAAGTACAAATTTGAGATTGTCTCACAAAATGCAGGTGAGAGAAAGATGGCTAGGAATTGCTGATTTAAATGAACCATCTGAAATAAAAAAGGTGTAGAACCAAGGGGTGAATAGGCTTCTCTATTTGTTAGGTATGTTTAAAATTTTTCTTCCATTTACAAAAGTAATGATCTTATCATAGAAAGTAATAAAATTACGATTTGATTTTTAATTTAAACCATATAATACTTTAGTACTATGATTAATGGCTTTGTTACTTTTTTGTTGTTGTTTTGTTTTTACATCCCCTCCTCCCCCCCCCCCCCCCCCCCGCCCATGCCCCTGGTACTAGAAATTGAAGTCAGGGTCTGGCACATGCTAGGAAAGCACTGTAACACTGAGCTACATGCCCAGTCTTTTAAAATTGTTATGATAGTGCATCCATAGTTGCTCATGCTTGCCTTGAACTTGTGTTCTACTCAGCCTTCTCAGTAGTTAGTGTCAGGAAACATAGTCTTTGCCGGGCTTGTAAAAGTGGTGATGAAAGCATTATGTATTTTGAATATGTTAGGGATAAGAGTAGATTGTGAGTATCAGATGCCTTGATTAGAGCAAAAGTGCTATTAAAATGCTACTAACTTCTTCATTTTATTTTATTTTCTTAATTTTATTGACAAGGTGATGTACAGAGGGAGTACAGTTACATAATAAGGTAGTGAGTACATTTCTTGTTTTGTTACACCCTCCCTCATTTTTCTTTCCTTTCCCTAGTTCAATTAAGCGTATATACAATGTGTACCAGAATCATATACAGTGACCACAGGGGGTACGCCAAAGGAAATTCACCTAGTACATTAAACATAATGAGAGCAATAAAATCCTCCTGATTCCATCTCTTGGAGTTCATTTTGCTCAGCCTCATCCTATATAATGATATGTACATAGCTGTTAAGCTCTTGTGATCCTCTCTCTGATGTGTCTATCCTAGACCTTTTTATGTTTATTTAGTAATTGATTGGTTTTAGAGACATACTGTAAAGTCGCTGACCAAAACATGTGGAAATACCATTTGAAGTTTGTCATTTTACAGACATGATGATCTCTACTCCTCCCCCCCCCCCCCCCCCCACCGCCAACAACCACATATCAGGGAGACCATGGGCCTTGGTTCTCTGTGTTCTAGGTTTGTCTCACTCAACATTATTTGTTCAAGATCTGACCTGGGAATATGGTCTAGTGGCAAGAGTGCTTGCCTCGTATACATGAAGCCCTGGGTTCAATTCTCCAGGACTACATATATAGAAAATGTCCAGAAGTGGCACTGTGGCTCAAATGGCAGTGTTAGCCTTGAGCAAAAACCAGCCAGGGACAGTGCTCAGGCCCTGAGTTTAAGGCCCAGGACTGGCAAATAAATAAATAAATAAATAAATAAATAAATAAAATTTTAAAAATTAAAAAATAAAAGGATCTGACCATTTCCCTGCGAATACCATTATTTTATTTCTAATTGCTATGTAGTATTCCATTGTGTATAGGTACTACGTTTTTTGGATCCATTCATCTGTAGTGGGGCATCTGGGTTGTTTGTATATTTTGGCTATTGTGAATTGTGCTGCGATAAACATGGATGTATGTGCAAGTGTCTTTGTGGCATCCTGGATCCTGTTGTTCAGGATAGATGCCTAGGAGTGGTATGGCTGGGTCATAGGGTATGTCTATGTTGAGTTTTTTGAGGAACCTCCATACTGTTCTCCAGAGTGGTTATACTAGTTTACACTCCCACCAACAGTGAAGAAGGGTTCCTCTTTCTCTGCATCCCCTCCAGCATTTGTTGTTGCCAGTGTTCAGAGTATAGGCCATTCTAACTGCAGTGAGGTGGTCTCTCAGGGTTGTTTTTATTTGTATTTCCTTTACTGCCACGGATTATTTTGTAGTAATCCCATTTGTGGAGTCTCTTCTCTATCTGTTGTGCTTCTGGGACTCTGTTCAGGAAGTTCCTGCCTATGCCTATAAGTTCTAGTGTCTCTCCTACCCTGTCCTTCAGTAGTTTCAGGGTTTCAGGTCTGATGTTGAGGTCTTTAATCCATTTTGAGCTGATCTTGGTTCATGGTAGTAGGCTAGGGTCCACTTTGAGTTTCCTACTTGTGGCTGCCCAGTTTTCCCAGCACCAGTAGTTGAAGAGGCTATGTTTTTTCTATTGTATGTCTTTATTTAGCTCCTTTGTCAAATATCAGCTGACTGTAAGTATGTGTATTTATTTCCAGATCTTCTATCCTATTCCATTGATCTTCAGGTCTGTTTTTATGCCAGTGCCAGGCTGTTTTTGTTTTGATGGCTCTATAATAGAGCTTTAAGTCTGGTATTGTGATACCTCCTGTGTTGCTTCTTTTGCCTAGAATTGCTTTGTCCCAGCCCTATTTTCTCAAGCTGTGCTTCCAAGACTTGTAATATTTTTTATACAGTGGAATAAGTTCTTCTGGTATGCATGAGGACACTAATTCCTTTAGAATAGGGTTTTCAGTGGTGACCTTAGAGGTATTTAGGGCTAGATAATTCTTTTGTGGTTGTGATAACTAACGGACATTGCCAGATGCCCTCTGCGTGGCAGAATCGCTCTGTTATAAGAAAAATGAGCTCTTAGATATCAAGATTCTTTAAAAACAATATTTTGCCGGTCCTGGGGCTTGAACTCTGGGCCTGGCCACTCTCCTTGGGATCCTTTTGCCTAAGGCTATCACTGTACCTTTTGAACCACAGTGCCACTTTCAGTACTGTGGCGATTAATTATTGGAGATGAAAGGCTCACAGACTTTCCTGCCGAGGCTGGCTTCAAACCATGATCCTCAGATTTCAGCTAGGATTACAGGCATGAGCCATTGGCACCCAGGCAAGATTCTTAATTGTAGTTTTTGTAAGTGTGTGTTAGTTTTTGAAGGGTGAATTCTAAGAGTAGAAACAAAATAAATATTTCATAATTTCTTGAATTTAACCTTGTGTAATTCAAGCAAACTGTCAAAGACATTATTAATTCTTATAAAATTTTGATGGCATAAGAAAATTGCATTTTTACTGATTTATGTAGTTTACAGTGAATAATAGATTTTATTTTGTGTTTCCTTTAGATTGAAATTAAAATGAAAAAGCCAGAGGCTGTGAGATGGGAAAAGCTAGAGGGGCAAGGAAATGTGCCTACACCAAAACAGTTTATAGCAGGTTTGTTTTGATGAGTTTTAAATTCATATTGTGTTGTATATTTGAAATTAAATAGTAATGCACATTCTTTCTACTTCATTATTTATGTTGCCAAGAAAAGATAAATTAATTGTAATAAAGTTATACTCTGTAATGAATATAAAGTAGTCTTTCATAAATGTTTCAACTCTCTAACCTAAAATACAAATGAATGGCAGAAGAGGAGTGGGATTGTTTACTGTGTAAACGTATGATATTATTAGTTGGAGTTTGTTTCTGTATGTGACTTTAGTATTCTGTTTTGCTTTTAAGTTAGTTTGGTGAACTGATATTTCCTCTTCTTTGTTCCTGTTTCTTCTACTGATATTGTCAATTCTTAATTTTTACAGTATTGGGCTTTCAAAGAGTAAAACTTATTTTACTCTGTTACTAATTTAGAGATTGATATAAAAACAGAGTAAATAGTAAGAAAAAAATCTGAAAGGAATGGAAAACTAGAATTGGGTTTTATAACCCTTTGAGGGATGAATACAATTGTGTTGAGATCAGTTCTCACATATGCAATAAGCAGATAAGCACTTTTCTAATGGCATAATTAATCTGAAGGACACTTTAGAACTATAACCTAAGATTGCTTTCAACTGTAATAGCTTCATTAATGAATAGAGAGACATTTCTTTTTGATTTGTTAGTTAATGCTCTGATTTGATGACTCAAGCTAACATTGTGTCTCAGTTACTTTTAACTACTTCCTTCTATAACAGATTGCTTGTTGCCAAACTTTTAGAAGATGAGTTATTTAGTAGGTCTGCTTTTTAGTGTGTGTGTTTGTTTGTATGTGCACCTGTGTACCATGTGTATTCTTGGAAGTAATTTTAGACACAGAAATGGGAAAAATAGGAGTTTACGTACATCCTTTACTTAGTTTTTCCCAGTAATGATGTCTTAACCAGTCTGAAGTACTGTTGAGAAAACCAGGAAATGGATATCAACAAATAATTTTTTTAAGACTGAAATAGTTGCTAGTTGATACTTAAAAAGATACCTTGTGTGTTTTTCTTGTGACTCGTACCCCTTACAGAAATTTCGGAGAAGAGGTTATATAATGTAATTCTCTATAAATAGTATCTCACTTATAATTCTTTTTTTTTTTTTTTTTGCCAGTCCTGGGCCTTGGACTCGGCCCAAGCACTGTCCCTGGCTTCTTTTTGCTCAAGGCTAGCACTCTGCCACTTGAGCCACAGCGCCACTTTTGGCCATTTTCTATATATGTGTGTGGTGCTGAGGAATCGAACCTAGGGCTTCCTGTATATGAGGCACTCTTGCCAATAGGCCATATTCCCAGCCCCTCACTTATAATTCTAACAGCTCGTAAACTAGGAGATACTGTATTGTTTTTGGTTTTGTGTTTTTTTTTCAAATTTTTATTATCAAACTGATGTACAGAGAGGTTACAGTTTCATACGTTAGGCATTGGATACATTTCTTGTACTGTTTGTTACCTCGTCCCTCATACCCCCCACCCTCCTCCCCCTTTCCCTTTCCCCCCCTGAGGTGTTCAGTTCACTTACACCAAACAGTTTTGCAAGTATTGCTTTTGTAGTTGTTTGTCTTTTTTTACCCTGTGTCTCTCAATTTTGGTATTCCCTTTCAATTTCCTAGTTCCAATACCAGTATACACGGTTTCCAGTATACTCAGATAAGATTACAGAGATAGTTTAGGTACAACCACAGGAAGGTGATACAAGAACATCATCAATAATAGAAGCTACAGATACACATGGGACGTTGAAAGTAGTTACAACTGTGATATAACAGTTGTTTCCATAACATGGAGTTCATTTCACTTAGCATCATCTTATGTGTTCATAAGGGTAATAGCTATTGGGCCTTGTGATGCTCTGCTATGACTTGCCTAAACCTGTACTAATTATTCCCAATAAGGGAGACCATAGAGTCCATAGGGAGACCATAGAGTCCATGTTTCTTTGGGTCTGGCTCACTTCACTTAGTATAATTTTTTCCAAGTCTTTCCATTTCCTTACAAATGGGACAATGTCATTCTTTCTGATAGAGGCATAAAATTCCATTGGGAGACACTGTATTGTTTCTTCTACTTCACAGCTTGCTAAGATAGGTTAAGCACCTTTCTGAAAAATCACCTGGCAGATATCATTGTGTAGAACTAAAGTGGAGTCTCGGTCTTGTTCTTCTGTTAACTCTATGTGTGATATTGCTTGTAGTTGTATTTTCTAACAATGGAAATGGTCTCTGCTGACAGGAGTATCTTTGCAGTTATTTGATAATACAGTGAATGGGTAAGGATGTTAGATTACTCAGCTCTCAGTAGTTCATTTCCTGTCTCCAGGTGTTAAAGTTTTTCTGAGATTAAATATCAAGGTTTTTTTTTAGTGTTTGAGTTAATAAGTTTTTTTTCCCTAAACTCAATACCTTAGATATTCAAGATGTTCTTCCTCCTGTCCTGTTACATTTTTGTAAGGAATTAATATGCTTGTCAGATCCCTGTGTACTGCAAGCTGTAGACTGTAGATAAGGGCAAGTCACTTAACCTTTCTAGGCCAGCTTTCTTATCTATAAAATGGAGATTAAAACCTCTATTCCCATCCTTTCTGGGAGTCAGCATTAGAATTAATTAAATCCATGTTTGCTAAGACTCTTAACTTCCCATGGATTGCATTTTTCTTTTTTGTTTTGGCTACTAATGAAAATATACAAAGAAAAAAATTTAGCACAGGAAGGTAGATAGCATTTCCCGAACAGTTACCTACCTTGAAAAACTGTCCAAGGTCTTCTTGGATTTTGTTTAATATTTTCCTGAGTTCAAATAATGAGATGAAATTATTTTTGATATTTTAGATGTAATAAAATACAGTACATACTAAATGCATTTCCCTTTAAATCTTTTTAGTAACATAACTATTACAAATGTTAAAGTTCTGTGTGACTGTTTTATATTTTTTATTTTTATTTTTTTTTCTGGCCAGTCCTGGGCCTTGGACTCAGGGCCTGAGCACTGTCCCTGGCTTCTTCCCGCTCAAGGCCAGCACTCTGCCACCTGAGCCACAGTGCCCCTTCTGGCCGTTTTCCATATATGTGGTGCTGGGGAATCGAACCGAGAGCTTCATGTGTAGGAGGCAAGCATTCTTGCCACTAGGCCATATTCCCAGTCCTGTTTTATATTTTTATTGGACAGTGAAACTACTCTTACACCTACTGGGTCATTTAAGTGTTGTTTTTTCTCAATTATGGGGCTTGAACTACTGATTTTTGTGGGTTATTTTGCATCCTTCTACTTGGACAAAGTTACTGATCAGATCTAGGAGCTTGGAGGTACAGTTTCTATGATTCTTTAGATCATATCCTGCAAATAGGGACATGGGTTTTGAACTCTGGGTCTGAGTGCTGTCCCCAAGCTCTTCAGCTGAACGCTAGCCATCTGGTTTTCTTTTTAGTAACATAACTATTACAAATGTTAAAGTTCTGTGTGACTGTTTTATATTTTTTATTTATTTATTTTTTTTCTGGCCAGTCCTGGGCCTTGGACTCAGGGCCTGAGCACTGTCCCTGGCTTCTTCCCGCTCAAGGCTAGCACTCCGCCACTTGAGCCACAGCGCCGCTTCTGGCCGTTTTCTGTATATGTGGTGCTGGGGAATCGAACCTAGGGCCTCTTGTATCTGAGGCAGGCACTCTTGCCACTAGGCTATATCCCCAGCCCCTGCTTATGCATTCTTGGCATAATCAAATCAGGTTGATTAATCACTTCTGCCTTTTTTACTTTGTAGATGTAAAGAACCTATATCCATCATCCTCTCATTATACAAGAAATTGGGATAAATTGGTTGGTGAGATCAAAGAAGAAGAAAAGAATGAGAAGTTGGAGGGTGATGCAGCTCTAAACAAATTATTTCAACAAATCTATTCAGATGGTTCTGATGAAGTGAAACGTGCCATGAACAAATCATTTGTAAGAATTTTTTTTTCAAATATAGAAATAAATGTAGGTATTTTAAGGAAATAAGTAGGTAGCTTGGGACTAAACTGCATATACTATATGTTTAAACCTTTTTGTGAACAGTTTTGTCTAAAAATTCCTTCTTACTCTAAACTTAGAGTAATTGTTGAATTAGAAAACATGGTACAGGGCTGGGAATATGGCCTAGTGGCAAGAGCGCTTGCCTCCTACACATGAAACTCTCGGTTCGATTCCCCAGCACCACATATATGGAAAACGGCCAGAAGGGGCGCTGTGGCTCAGGTGGCAGAGTGCTGGCCTTGAGCGGGAAGAAGCCAGGGACAGTGCTCAGGCCCTGAGTCCAAGGCCCAGGACTGGCCAAAAAAAAAGAAAGAAAAGAAAACATGGTACAGATGAGATTAAGTGGATAACTCATTTTATTTGTCCATGAGTTACTAGTTAGTTAGAAGGTTAAGAAATACCAAAGAGATCTGAGAATGTGGCTTATTGGCAGAGTAGCTTGCCTAGCATGCATGAAACCCTGGTTTGATTCCCAGTACCACATAAACAGAAATGTCTGAAGTGGTGCCAAGGCTCAAGTGGTAGAGTTAGCCTTGAGCAAAAAAACCTCAGGGACAGTGCCCAGGCCCTGAGTTCAATTCCCAGGACTGGCAAAAAAGAAAGAAAGAAAGAAATATCAAGAATCCATCACAGTAACCAAGAGATTCTACCTTCAAGATTTTTGTTGTTGTTGGTCATAGGGTTTGAACTCAGGGTCTGGGTGCTTTCTCTGAGCTTTTGTGCTCTAGGCTAGTGCCCTACAACTTTGAACCCCAGCCTCACTTCTGGTTTAATTGGAGATAGGAGTCTCAACAGACTTTCCTTTCCTGGCTAGCTTTGAACCGTGACCCTCAGATCCCAGTTAACATTTTTACTATTAGCAAATACTACTTTTGTACAAAGGGAAGCTTTATTGTGATATTTTTGTACATGTATAAAATGCATCTCCATCAAACTTTCCTATTCTGTCTTTCTCTTTTTCCCCTCTTTTTTTTCAGCAGGTTTTGTTTTTCTGTTTTCATACATGAGTATAAAGCACTTCAACCATATTTGCCCTCCATTCACCTTCCCCACTCCTGCTGGTACCTCCAGCATATAGCTTGTTTTACTTTTCTGTGATTAATTTTTCTCTCTGTGCATATTTTATATTTCTGGCTGCACAGGTTTGTTAACAGGCAGCATGATAATGCATCATAATATGGATATTACAGTGACTGCATCAATAGGCTATTGGACATTTTCATTTTGTTATATATACAGTTTAGGATGGGGGTGGTGCTGGCTCATGAAGTAGGTCACTGCCTAGTAAGGATGAGGCCCTGAGTTCAAACTCAAGTACCATAAAAGCAGTCAAAATATTTAGTGATATTCTGTCTTGAGGATATCTAATGAGAATAACAGCAGAGCAATCATAGTCATAGCTTTAAGATAAATAATGGTTTTGACCCAGGACAAAAATGCAGGAATGGAGGGAGGAAGGGTGAGCAAATGCAGTCATTACATTCAATAAACATTATGTAAAAAATGAACTATATAATTTGAAGGTAGGGACAAGAGAGGGGGAAATGGAGAAGGATGGAAGAGGTGACATTGATCAATCAAGAAGCATTGTGTTCATAACCTGACTTCGGAATTGTAAGCCCTTTGTACAGCTACTTACTAAGAACAATAAATACATTTGATGAGACCTGAGGATCATGGTTCAAATCCAGCCTGGGCAAGAAAGTTCTGGAGACTCCCATCTCCAATTAACCACCAGGAAACTGGAAATGGCCCTGTGGCTCAAAGTGGTAGAGCACTAGTTGTGAGTGAAAAAGCTTAGAGACAGCACTTAGGCCCTGAGATCAAACCCCATGACCAGCCAAACTCCCCCTTCCCCCCAAAAAATTCTACATTTAATTATATATATATATATATATATATATAGAGAGAGAGAGAGAGAGAGAGAGAGAGAGAGAGGTATTTCCTATTGAATAACCTGTTTTCAGTATGTTTTTTTAATACTGGAAGAAATAGTAAAAATGTGAAATAATAAAATGTGACATGGATATTTTATTATGTCTACAATATTTTGTTATTTATGTTACCACATGTCAGTATTCAAATAGAACGTATATAGACAATAATTTGTAAGAAAAACTACAATGAAAATTTAAAGTACTTTGTTACATTTAATTATATTTAACCTTGTTTATGGAATATAATACTTTGTTAAAAGGTTTATTGAGAGGACTATTAACTCATTTTGAAATGCCTGGGAAAAGTTGAAAAAAACAAGTATTTAAAGAGACTAATGCTTTTTTTCGGAATACATGTTCCTATCTGATGTCTTGAATTTAAATGCAGTTTATCGTTTGCCTAAACATTGTTAATGTTTCACATGACTAGTTTGTCACAGAGACACTGATTTTGTATGGCTTTATTGTATGTACAGCAATACCACCTTAATCTTGAATAGAATATACTGCATGGATTTTGGCTAAGTACAGTCAAAAATGTATTTTTCAGAACCAAAAATTTAAAACTCCCCCATGTACATTGAGTAGCTCAGTTGATTCAGAGAAGCTTTCAGCCAATTCTGTGTCATTATTAGATGTGTTTAAATCATGTTATCTGCTGCGTATCCTTATTTTTGTGGGAATATGTTTACCTAAAAGCAAATGGGGCCCCCAAAAATGTGAAAGTTTGGTAATCATCTCAAGCCAAAAACAGCACGTACTGTGCTTATTAATTTAACAAAGATAATTTTAGATTTGTTGAAAGGCAGGGAGCTTGTGTTTGGAAGGAAATTAAGCATGTGCATTATTCAAGGTAAAGAACCATGAAATAAAATCTAGTTTATGTGATGAGTATTAATGTATACAAGAGTAATTTTTATGACAGTAATGTAACCTGCTCCATATGGTTTCATGTTATGGATGTTCAGACCTACTGTATGTATGATACAGGTGTCTCCTTAAATTAATACAAAATGCGGATAAGGGGGCTAGGGATATGGCCTAGTGGCAAGAGAGCTTGCCTCGTATACATGAGGCCCTGGGTTCAATTCCCCAGCACCACATATACAGAAAACGGCCAGAAGTGGCGCTATGGCTCAAGTGGCAGAGTGCTAGCCTTGAGCAAAAGGAAGCCAGGGACAGTGCTCAGGCCCTGAGTTCAAGGCCCAGGACTGGCAAAAAAAAAAAATGCAGATAAGGGTCTTTGTACCTTGAATTTTAAGAATAATTTTGGAGAAAACCTTTGTGTTTGGCACAAATGGAACATTAAGTATGGGTTCTTAAAATTCTACTTAACTGGTAATAAAAGTAGTTTATTTTGCTTGGACCTTACTGTATCCAGAAGATCACATACAGTATTCTTCTTTGATAGAAATTTTGTTTTTATTTGAGGTATTTTTTCCATATATACTTATGTACTGGTTAGCAGAGGGGTACATGGTGCTTACTATTGCTTTTAAGTAGCCTGTATTTGGGATTCTATACTTTGAACATTTTGAGAAAGATATTCCCATTTTGATTATATGGACCAAGAACTAATTTACTCTTGTTTTTTTTTTTTTTGTTTTGTTTTTTTTAATTGCAGATGGAGTCTGGTGGTACAGTTTTGAGTACCAACTGGTCAGATGTAGGTAAAAGGAAAGTTGAAATCAATCCTCCTGATGATATGGAATGGAAAAAGTACTAAATAAATAAATTTGCTATTACTGTATTGCATATATTCACTAATACCCAGTGTGTATTGATACTGCATTCTTGAATTTTGAACACTGAATATCTTTTTGAAAGATTATACCTCTTTACCTCTTTGTGCTTTGGAAACTATTTTCCTTCAAGTGTTCTAAGAGTCTAATGAAGAATGAAGATCACATCTTTATTACTTCAGTCCTTACGGATTTAAAACATGAACCTGAATGAAATATTATTTGCCACTAGGTAGATTAGTTCTGTCTACTAGTTGTGGGAATGGAGAAATCTTTAATGACCTATCTTGGGTTATTGCCTTACTTTTGATCCAATATTCTGTTAATAACTTATTAGACTTGGCAACTTTGGTTGAGCATAAATTTTTCAACTTCAATGTTATGTTGTGTTTTCTTTTAAAAACTGCTTTTGAATGAGAGTTGTAAATATAATTTTTCTATGAAAACGTTTGGCTTATTTACCTTTTTCTTAAATTTTTCATGAGAAATTTAAACATTATCACAGGAAAGTCCCATTTAGTTCAAGAGAAGTATTGTCATTTGCAACTGAGATTTTGGTCACACTTTTCTGAATTCCTGTATGAAGAAAATAGGTTCTTGAGTTTAACATATTGCAAACTTTTAAACTGTGATTTTAGAGTTAAGAATAATAATGTAAGATATTGTCCTATATTATATCATACATGGCATACCAAACAAGAATAATATGGGAAACTGCTGCTTGGTGCTTTTGCCACATCAGGATTCCAGAAGTTATAACTCTGTTGGAGTTTTTATTTTTAGTATTTTTTTCTTCTTTATGAGAAAAATCTCTGTTCTCAAATCCTGTGGTTACTTTGATCTCAGTAGATAATGGTAACTATTTAAAAGTAAGTTACTATCTAAATACAGTATTTGCTCTATGCCTAAAATACCATGAAACAAAAACAAAAGACATTAATTTCCAAGAGTTTGTTGCAGCAGAAAGTATGGAGTGTTTGAAAGCTACACTTGTAAGTACAGTTTTGAGATCACAATAAGCATTCCATGATTAAAATTCTTTTTATTTTTAATTAGTGTTTGTGCCAGTACTAGAGCTTGAACTCAGGGCCTAAATGCTGTCCCCTAGGTTTTTTACTCAAGCCTGCCTTGGAGCTGCAGTGCTCAGATCTCAGCCTCGTGAGTACCTAGGATTACAGGTGTGAGTCACTAGTGCCTGGCTAAGATGGTTACTTTTGTGTTACTACAGCTTATTATCCTCTTTAAGCAGCATTAAGGAGTTAGAACTTTATGATCATACTTCCCACTATAACCATGTTAGAAAATAGTTAATTTTCTTTGCCTTAGAGGAATTAGAGTTAAGAAACGATAAAAAAAAACTTAGGGGTTGGGGATATAGCCTAGTGGCAAGAGTGCCTGCCTCGGATACAAGAGGCCCTAGGTTCGATTCCCCAGCACCACATATACAGAAAACGGCCAGAAGCGGCGCTGTGGCTCAAGTGGCAGAGTGCTAGCCTTGAGCGGGAAGAGGCCAGGGACAGTGCTCAGGCCCTGAGTCCAAGGCCCAGGACTGGCCAAAAAAAAACAAAACAAAAAAAAACTTAGAAGACAAGGTTCTGGTTTCTGTCCTACCTTACTGTTTTTGTTGTTTTCCTGAAAACTAGTGTACATTATTTGCACAAGGGAGATTTTCATTATATTTCCATACATGTAAAAAGCTTCAGCACATCTGTCTTCCTATCCTACTATTCCTCCTTAAACAATTGCAATGTTTTTTTATTGTTCTACTTTCATAGATGGAAGTAAACTACTACTTCAACCATGTTCATCCTCATTCACTTTTTTTAGCACCTCTCCCTTCCACTGGTACCCAGCCATGCCCCCCCCCCCTCCATTTTACTCTTCTTTTTGTGTGTGTACCAGTCCTGGGACTTGAACTCAGGGCCTCGCCCCTATCCCTGAGCATTTTTGCTCAAGGTTAGTGCTCTATCACTTGAGCCACAGCTTCCAGCCTTTCGGTGCTCAATAATAGATAAGAGTTAGAATGACTTTACTAGTCATGCTGGCTTAGATCTCAGCTTCCTCAGTAGCTAGGATGACAGGTGTAAACCACCAGTGCCTGGGTGTCTTTTATTTTTTTAGTGCACCAAGGACTTTCATTATGGTATTTCACATATGCATATATTTTTTTCTCTCATTTTCTCTTCTACATCCAGTCCCCTATTGATAAACATCTTCCATTGAGCTTGCCTATGCATATGTAGTTGCTTGATAATTTGAAATTATTCACCCTCAATCTTCTTCCCTTTACTCAACCTCCTAAATATTAGTCCCATTGTTAGTTAGGATCGTGTTTTATGTCATGTGTAAGGAGAGGTCATCCACATTTGTCTAATTTCCATTGTCTCCAATTGTGTCTTTCCTTTGTTCCCAGTGGTTTTTGGGTTTGTTTTTTGAGACAGACTCTTGTTTATGTAACCAAGGCTTGCTTGAAAGAAAATCCGCTGTTTGAGCCAAAATGAAAGAAATCTGAGATCAGGTATTTGAGTAAGATATTATTACTACTGTGATATAATAAAATTTGAGCAACAGATAACTCAGTATTCATGGAGGACCATGGCATAATATAAATTTATAATGAGGCACTATTTCTTCATTACAACTGAAATATCTTCAGAAGTTGCCTATCTGATAAACTATCAGATACTAAGTATTTGAAAGTATGGAACTGGTTGAATCAGCTGAATAGAATGTATATTAAAGTACATGTTAGGCAGACCTCACTACCTTGTTACCTCGGTAACAATTAAGAATGTGGTTTTAATTCTTTTTTTAAAGAGGAAGTACTTTCAACAGTATTATGTCCTGCTAGTAGAAGTTTCATGATTGACTAGTTTTTGTGTCTGATTATGTCAGTATAAGTCAGTCATTATGTAAAGATAATATAGTAGCCTAAGCTAATCAAGTATAGAAAAGTCTTAGCAATTTATTCACACCTTTGAAGGCAGCAGTATAAAAAGCCACTGAAGTCACACTTTCAAAAATCATGTGAAGTAAACTTTTTAAATGCTAGTTTTCAAAAGTATGCAGAAGCATTCCATACTATCTCCTTGCTATTAGAATTTTTGCAACCGCATACAGAAGAGTTCAGTTTTATGGGGTTCTGTGTCATTCGCAGGAATCTGGTAGGAAGAGAATTTTTGCCAAGAAACCAGCACAAAGGAGAGGGCAGAAATATGATATAGCACATGTGTAATTACAAAAATCCTAGTCAGAATTGGTTGGGCATACTATTTAAATAACTTTATAGGTTCTTTGTTACTTGGCAGTACTGGGGTTTGAACTCAGGGCCTCCCTTGTGCTTGTTAGGCATTCTACCAATGATCCATGATGCCTCTAGTTCTTTTTTGCACTGATAATTATTTTTGTTTGTTTTGTTTTTTGCCAGTCCTGGGCCTTGGACTCGGGGCCTGAGCACTATCCCTGGCTTCTTTTTGCTCAAGGATAGCACTCTGCCACTTGAGCCACAGCGCCACTTCTGGCCATTTTCTATATATGTGGTGCTGGGGAATCGAACCCAGGGCTTCATGTATATGAGACCAGCGCTCTTGTCACTAGGCCATATTCCCAGCCCTGCACTGATAATTTTTGAGATAGGCTCATACTTTCACTTTCGCATCCAGCTGTTGATTGAGAAAGGTTCTCACAAACTTTTCTGGGCAGGCTGGCCTTGAACCATAATCATTCCAATCTCAGTCTCTGAAGGAACTAGGATTGTAGATACGAGCCACTTGTGCCTGGCTAGTAATTTGGTGTTTTTAACTAGTGACTTGCTTTAGCAAGTTACATTACTTCCAGTCCTATTACTGGTGTTTGTCCCCTAATACAAACTAACTTATATATTTTATGTAAAAACTTAAGATATGAAAAAGGTTTAGTAAGCCAAACATCTTAGAAAGTTAGCTATCTGCCAAATTTAGATTATACATGAATAAATATGGATATAGTTATGTGCTTACCTTTACACAGCAAATGCCTAAAACTGGTATGTAAATTGGTTACTTTTGTAGAATTAAGACATTAGGTTTCAATGTTGATACTGTAAAGTATGTTGTATTGTCATTTTGTTGTGTATATGATAATTGCTTCTTTCCTATACCTGTTTTGCTAATCTCATCTAGTAGGGTTTATTCTTATATTTTACTGTTTTTTATTTCTTTGGGTAAGTATCTTTTTCAGTGCTAGTTTAGTAAGTCATGAATTTCTTTAGCTTTTATCTAGGAGGGTTTTTATTTCTGTCAGTTATGAGGGATCACTTTACCTGGGTACATTAAGTTGGTAATTCTTACCTCTTGGATCTTGAATTAAGTTCTCCATACACCCCTTGTATTTAGAGTTGGTGTTGAGAAATCTGATATTTTTTTTCTGATGGGTTGCCATTGTAAATTACTTTATCTCCTTTCTTACAGCTTTCAGTATTCTTATAATCTGTATGTTTTGTGCTTAGCTATAATGCATCTTAGGGTCTAAGTTCTCTGATCTCTGCTTGTTTGTTAGTCTACACAATAATGATGCTTGCTCAAGACACTGTGACACTGTTTTCCCCTAAGCGCGAGTGAACTTAGGAACCATAGAAATTGCAATTGATAAATGAAACCTTGTGTTTGTGGAAATCTCTGTTGAAGACTAGTTACCATTACTGCTCCATTCATAGTCTAGGGAGACTTAGTTAACTGGGGTGGTAATAGGAATGAGGTGGTGGGGTTAACATTAATGAACAATACTGTTTTTATAGGAAAGGAAAGGGTAGAGGTTAAGCCTAACAAGGGAGGTTAATGAGAAGAGTGAGGTAGTAGGGGAAGAAAACCTGGCTAGTGTGTTCATATAGGGAGGGCATAGGCAAAGAATGAAGCACAGAATGAAGAAAGGAAAAAAAAAAAGACCTCAAAACAGCAAACATGGAATGTTAAATGTGTTTAGGCAATCTAGTTACCCATTAAGTGTGTAGGTAATGCAAAAAAAATGTGAAAGTAGGTATAGAAAGAAATAATGGCAAGATAATAATTCTACTTGTAGATAGAAGGGAAGTATAAATGAGAAAGGGTATAAAAAGGGATGGAAATTAGATTTTTAAATTGAATACTAAGTGATACCGGAGAAATGTGTGTAGGGAGAAGAACTAAAAAGTAGGTGGCCTGTATCAGTTACAAGGGGGAAAATCTTCATTTGTTTCCATCCCAGCTTTCTCCATAGCTAGGATGGCAGACATATATCACTATCATCACTATACCCACTATTGGTTGATATGTGTTTGTGTGGACTGGTCTCAAATTGCAGGCCTCCCGATCTCAGCCTCCTAGAATTACAGGTGTGAGCCACCCATGCTTGGCTTGTAATTTTTATTGTATTCTGTTGCACTTTTATATGCATTAGAACAAAGCATGCATGTATGTACAAAAGTCCTTTAAAAGGAGTTATTGTGAATAAAACATACTGCTGCCTTTAAATGTTTTTTCTAAAGTTTGCTACTGACTCAAGTTTACACCTTCATTTTATGCTGTTTGGATTATGTCAATTCCCTCCTGTCCTGATAAATCATTTAAGTTGTGGCAATTTTATAAAATATGTCCTTATTAGATAAATCAATAGAGTCCATCTATATAGAAATAAGTTATTCTCACAAGAAATTTCTATTTTTGTGAAAATGTAGATTGTATTTGAATGTGATCTGGTATAAAAATGGATGAATGAATCACCTGATTAATCTTAGTTTACTTACCTTTCAGTGTCAGAATGTTTGAGGTAATGGTGGAAAGTGAGATGGGATTGATAGGTTTTTAAACTTGCTGCAATGGAAGCTCTTCATACTGTACTTTAATGACATAAGTCAATGTGACATAACAATTATAGATAATTGAAACCCACCAGTATCCTTGTTTATTTTCCTTTTGCTAAGTGAGCAGTAGCTAACTATATCTAAGACTATAGAGTCACAATAGAACCTTGAAAATGTAAAATGTTCTGAGAGGGACTGCTTTACCAAATCACTGGGAATGAATTAAGTATCTAAAAGAACACAGTGACACCACTCCATATGTCTACACATATACTAGTGGGTTTCATTTGGGAATTTACATCTTTTGAACTGGCCTGGTTAGAGACAATCTGGCATTAGTACTAAGTGTGAGAGCTTGCTATTTCATTGTCCTTTTTCCTTACTAAATGTTCTATGTGTACACTTGTCGGGCTCACTCTCCACGTCCCCCCCTTTCTCCCCCGGGGAGACGCCAAGCCCCTAATTGTGAGGGACAGTCGGCTCTGCTACCCCCGCCAGCAGGAGAGGCGAAGTAGACCATAGTTTTTGTTCCTGGAGCACAATTTGGGTCCCTTCATCCAAACTTACTTTTCCCCTCTGACCTTTAATTTTCCAATGCCTGTTTATTTTCTGTGAAGGTGCTGTCCTTCCGTATATAGTGACTTTGTTATGAACACAACCCCTTTATCTTCTGTATGTTCATCTAATGATGAACTTTGGAAAAGAGCACCTTTCTGGAAGGCGGTCTTTCCTATGCTATGTTCTCTTTGCTCATATGCCCTTCAGCCTGTCTTGGAACTCAGTTCTCACATGGAAAGCTGCCAACATGACCCACTTTATATGAGAAGAGCCAGTCACCGCCCTCTCTGGAACCTTTCATTTGTTCCTTCGCAACCTATCAGACTTTTCCCAAGTTATGTACCTATAAGGATAGCGTCTGCCTGTCTTTCCATCTTGGTGTCTCCTACTTTCATGTTCTATTTTCCCTGTTTATTCTATTACTTTCCTTTACTCAATGGGCTATTCCCACCACCTGAAATGCCCATTGTTTAAGGTGCCATTTGCTCATCTTGAAGATCTCAGGTAGTGAAACGTATTGCTCTCTTCCTTATCAAGATGTATCTCTTGTAATGTTTTTCTTGTTCTAAAATTCAGGATATAGTGTTGACCCATGTGTGTGGAAGATGCTGTACAGAACTACTGGTGCATACTTTGCTTAGTTTGTAGAATAGCAGTCATTTTACTGGCATATAAAATTCATTTGCAGGAAGGAGCTGCTGCCTGAGAGCAGTTGTGACCATATGCGTAATTATGGTGTACCTCCTTACATCCTTTTTTTTTTCCCTCAGAGACAGAATTTACTGTGTATCCCATTAAACAGATCATTTGATAGCTAGGTTTTAAAATTCTGTATCTTTTTATAGACTTGGATTAGCAAACACCAAACTCGTGGAGTAGTGAGGTCATGGCATCAAGACTCTTGGCATCTCTGAATCCTATATTTTGGGAAGCCTACTTTCATCAAAAAAGTTGTTCTTCAGCTCTCAAACTGGGATTCGATACTAAAATGTCAAAAATATAAAATACCTGCTCATCTTTCTTCAATTTCTGAAAACTGTCTTCGTTCCTGAGAGAGTTCCTCTGTGTCTTTATAAATAAATAAGCTATCTTCAATCAGATTTGCCAAGTAGCACTGTCAGCCCTTTTACTAGTAGAGTAACTATTGGTAATTGGACTACACCAGCAGACTGATTTGTACTACAAAGGTAAAACTTGTCATGCTGTTTCTTGCACAATGGCCACTTACTGAAAACAGATTGAAAAGATGAAGACTAGCTTTCAGAATGTCAATAAAGTTCTTCACAAGTGCAGTTTACCTTCAAACTTGGACACACTTTCTTTTCTTTTTTGTCCTGGTGGCCTAGGCACTGTCCCTGAGCTTCTTTTGCTCAAAGCTAGCACTCTACCACTTGAGCCACAACGCCACTTCAAGCTTTTCCTGTTTGTGGTACTGAGGAATTGAACAAGGGCTTCGTGCATGCTAGCTAGGCAAGTGCTCTACCACTAAGCCACATTCCCAGCCTCAGTACTCTTAATGGAGGGCTGCCATTTAACTACATGCCATTGCAAAGTATAGTTGAGGAATTTTTTATAATGTCACGAAGTTAGAGTCTACTTTCTGGTGGATCCTATCATGCATCCTATTTTCTTTTTTGTTGGAATATTTATGGCAGCGGCATGAGCAAAACGGAATAACAAGGTTAAGAACAACAGGAATTCTGTATAAATAACAGAATAACTAGAAAGATTTTGGACATGACAATCACCTGAAGTTGTAAATCATTCTCCACATTTATTTCATAACTTGGAAGACTTTATTGTCAAGGCAAAGCAAAAAAAATGAAGGGATTATTGTCATTGTAGACCAAACTACCCTTTCAGTACATTGCTTTCAGTACATTGTACTTAGGTACAGTTCTGGAAAGCAACAGAAAATCTGTTAAATGTATCGGATAACATTGCTCACGTTGGGTGTAAAATACTTTGTGGTCCCTTAGCATCAACATGCTTTATGCTTCTTTGGTTGACACTCTTGTTAATTCTTACTTGACAGAACCTCATAAATGAAATGATTTTACACCATGCCTAAGATGCGGGCAACCCACCAGCTACAAGGCATGATAACTCTGCAGGCAGAACGGCAACCTTGATAATTATAAGGCCATGGATAGTATCCCCCCAGGGGTTCACAGATCTTCTGGCAGTGGGTGTAGCTCCGCCTACATTCTATGCAGCAGATACCTTCATGATCCAGTCTTGGGTCAAATGTCATGCTTTCCCCTTCTTGCTGCTGTAAAAGAAAAAGACTGTTTGTATTCAGGTTATAGCATGCACATTAATTTAAAATAACATCCTGACTTGTTCACTACTGCAAGAAATCAGCATAATCAGCTCTTAAGTTTCCAATCTTATTTTCATGATCTGACATCAAGGAACCTTTACCTACTTAATCTGTCATTGGCAGAAAGTGTGTATGTGTGTGTGTTTTAATGTTTTGAAAATCCATCATGTCTTTAATGAGCCATGCTTACCACTCATAGTGACTCAGTTTAAGTAAGAAAACAAAAAAGAAGCATGATCAAAAGTAGCTTTTCTGCCATTGCTAATTTTAAGCCTTCCATTAGTAATGGCTTCTAGGGCTCTCTCAGAGCACTGTCATGTCATTTAGTTTCTTCTGCCTTCATTTCAGCAACAGAATAAGGGTGTTATTTCCATGGGGATGTAAGGGAGCTATTACACTAAGGAAAAGCTCCATAAAAATTTGTAGAAATTCAAGGCCTTAAGCCTTACCAAGAGAAAATCATTCATTACAAAACTAGAAGAAATTTGTCCTTTGCTCAATTTGCATGTCTAGTTTACCTTTGCAAGAATCTCTGAGGGATTAAGATTCTGTTAGTATTTTCTAGGACTGTGTTCAATTATATTTTCAAGAAGCCCTTAACATTCTCTGTTTAGCTATTATTCCTGGTGGTAGTTCATTTTAGTACTTTTGAAGTCTAATTTGGGATGGGATTATACTCAAATAGACTGTAAAGTGGGGGAAATTACACTATCAGTACATGTTAATTTGCTAACCTGTTGTCAAATTTCTTTTTTTTTTTCTTCCTGAAGTATTTTTTTTTTTTTTGGCCAGTCCTGGGCCTTGAACTCAGGGCCTGAGCACTGTCCCTGGCTTCTTTTTGCTCAAGGCTAGCACTCTGCCACTTGAGCCACAGCACCACTTCTGGATGTTTTCTGTATATGTGGTGCTGGGGAATTGAACCCAGGGCCTCATGTATATGAGGCAAGCTCTCTTGCCACTAGGCCATATCCCTAGCCCTTCCTGAAGTATTTTTAAGGTAAAGTTTGATGAAAGAGAAAGGCATGGTAACATTTTGTCTACAAATATATTAGAATGGGCCTCCAAATGGACATTTTTCTACACAACCAAATCACCATTATTGTATCTGAAAAATTCTTAGCAGTATCTTATGCAGCCTGTTTAAATTTGTCATCAAAATCTCTACTATCTTACTCTTTTATATCACTCATTCCTCAGACACCCTTTCCCCACTTATCTTGAAATAGTCTGATCTGGGACAATTTGACAGTCACCTGATTAACAACTGTAACTGATTTCTCTGGGTGTTGGTTGAGGTGTTTCCTCATAAAGCTTCAGCACAGATTTATTAGGATTAAAAAGTTGGGAAGAAATCATAGGTGGTTGCTCTAAGATTTTTCTTAAAAATGTCCAAAGCCAAGCACTGGTGGCTCATGCCTGTAATCCTAGCTACCCAGGAGGCTGAGATCTGAGGATCTGAGTTCAAAGCCAGCTCTGGCAGGAAAGTCCACGAGACTTTTATCTCCAATTAACTACCAAAATACCGGAAGTGATGCTGTGGCTCAAGTGGTAGAGCACTGGCCTTGAGCTGAAGAGCTCAGGGACAGGGCCCAGAGGCAGAGTTTGAGCTCCATGACCCACAAAAAAACAAAAGAATAACTGAGAGACAGAGTATGGGGAGGAATGACTCAAGTTTGAAACCAAGACAATGTGAAACCATTCTGAAAGGGCTCATGCCTTCACATATGGGCAGAGATTGCAAACCCAGGACCCCAAAACACACAATTCTTTGAGCTTAGGGACTGGAAACAAGGATGGCCTGAAATTTTGATAAATTTTAGGTTGCTTATAAAATACTCTTTGCCCTAAGTTTTTCTAACATCTATTAGTCAAAAATGATTAGCTAGACAAAAATATATTAACACCAGTAGTAGTGTAGGACTGCATAGGCTGTACAGGAAAGAATAAATGATAGTGCAAAGATGTTCAACCTTGTAACTAAAAACAGACAAGACAACCAAGGGATACAGTTTATACACCCATGAGTGATGGTTCTCTGGGTGTAGTTCAGTGGTAGGGTGCATGTTCAACATGTTAGAAGCCCTGAATTCAACCCTTTACACCATGTTTACAGTAAATAGGTTCCTCCCACTTACCAACTGCCCTTTGCAAATGCAGTTGGCAGAATAGCCTAGAAAGCAATTTGGGATCCCTTATTAAAATGCAAATTTTCCACCCAAGTACTAGTGGTTTATACCTGTAATCCTAACTACTCAGGAGGCTGAGATCTGAGGATCACAGTTCCAAACCAGTCTGGATAGCAAAGTCCATGAGCCTCCAGTTAACCAGCAAAAATCCAGTAATGGAGCTGTGGCTCAAGTGGTAAAGCACTTCGTTTGAGCTAAACAACAACAAAAAACTAATGTCCAAGGCCTAACGTATGAAACTGTAACCCCTCTGTACATCACTTTGACAATAAATAATATTGAAAAAAAGAAAGAAAGAAAACATGCAGGGATAGCACCTGGGCTCTGGATTCAAGCCCCAGGATTTACAGAAACACAAAATTCCCATTGGGGCCAGAAAAGTCTATAGAATCCATCTCCAAACTGTGTGATGCAGCAGACACACACTTTGGCGTTTATGTCAGAGCTGTACTTCCTAGTATGGAGAGGAGATAAACACAGCTACCAGTAAGCAATGTGCTGAGAATTCCTGGCATCGCCATTTACTATTACCTGATGAATCACGTACAAGCTAGTATACTCCAGCAGTGTTTGCAATAGCAAAAGAGAGCTTATATGTCCACCAAAACAGTTGTTTCTGCACTAGTTTCTATCCACATATTAGAAAACTAAATGAACAGATGTGTGATGAAGTATTTATGTTGCTTATTTAAACAATTTCCAGAATACTGTTAACTGGAAAATTATAAGCTACGTGTGGAACTGAAGGAGAGGAGGAGGAAGAAGCATAAGCTAGGTGTAGAATTGGGGGCATAAAAAGCAAGGTATAAGGGGCTGGGGATATAGCCTAGTGGCAAGAATGCCTGCCTCGGATACACGAGGCCCTAGGTTCGATTCCCCAGCACCACATATACAGAAAACGGCCAGAAGCGGCACTGTGGCTCAAGTGGCGGAGTGCTAGCCTTGAGCGGGAAGAAGCCAGGGACAGTGCTCAGGCCCTGAGTCCAAGGCCCAGGACTGGCCAAAAAAAAAAAAAAAAAAAAAAGCAAGGTATAAGCTAGGAGTAGCTAGATTTACACCTGTAATTACACCTGTAATCTAGCTACTTGGGAAGTGGAGAGGAGTACTAAAGGTCAAGGCAAGGCCAACCTAAGCAAAAAGTGAGATCTCTACCTTAATAAAAAGATGGGCACGATGGTATGCATGTGTCATCTCAGCTACACAGGAAGTATGCATCAGAGGATCACAGTCCAGGTTAGTGGAAACAGAGATCTTACTTGAAAAATAAAGATGTCTTCAAACAGTATTGCAAAAAAAAAAGTATAGCAATGTTGGGCTGTCCCAGAGTGCACCAAGCACCCCTGATGGCAGAAAATTCTCCTGACCATCCAGAGACAAGCCAAGCACTCCACAAATGCCTGGTGCCTGGATGAATAAAGTGGTAGCTAAAGAGGGAAGAAGAATGCTTTCATTCTCCAAGTTGCCCCCTATGCACACAATTAGAGACATTTTTAGATACTCAAATTTTTGGTTGTTGTTTTGTTTTGTTATTTATTTATTTTTTTGTCAGTCCTAAGGCTTGGACTCAGGGCCTGAGCACTGTCCCTGGCTTCTTTTTGCTCAAGGCTAGCACTCTGCCAACTTGAGCCACAGCACTACTTCTGGCCTTTTCTATATATGTGGTGCTGAGGAATTGAACCCAGGGCTTCATGTATACGAGGCAAGCCCTCTTGCCACTAGGTCATATTCCCAGCCCCTCAAATTTCTGGTATGAATTTGTTTGCATGGATTTTCCTATGACAAGCCAAAAGAGAATACAGGAAACCAGAGGATTCGTCTAACTCTCTCTAACCAATCAGGATTTTATGCTACAGAGGCAATGCTTCAGCATTCCTGCTCTTAATTATAACTGATGCATCAAATAGAGGAAGAAGTATTTAAAAAATAATCAAGGAAAGGTCTCCATTGAAAACAAAATGCTCCTATGAAACCTCAACTAGAAACACCATTTCAGCATTGTGCTTAATGCTCCCCCGTCTGTGCTTGTCAGGAAGCCACCAGTACAAGTACGCACGTGGTAAGGATTATCTGGATTGAAAGGCTCTGCGTCCTCTTGAACACTAGGTCTGCTTTCATTATTCAGTCTTCCAGGGCCTGGGCTGCCCCGTGGCCTGTTGCGTGGTCTTCTTGTGGTAGTAGGAACGATGTTTCTTACCACTTCTCTTCTTTCTCTCTGGGTCTCTACAAAGATTGCTGTAAATTAATTTCTTTATTGGATAATTAAGGTAATTAGATTTGCATACTTTCAGGGTGAAAAAGCATAAGAAAACATCAAAACACATGTATATGCTATATACTCAAATTTTTGTGCTGGAGATTTTAAAAACTGGGCTCATTATTTGACAGATAACCTGACCATTCTTTTTGTTCATTTGGGGGATTTCTTTGGTTTGCGTTCGGATTTTATTCAGACAAGATCTTATGTTCCCCAGGCTGCTCTTCAATTCCTGGGCTCAAATGATAACCTGCCTCAGCCTGGATAGCTGAGACTACAGGGGTGAGCCACTGAGCCCAGCTTCCTATTGGTTTATAATTCTAGTGGAAGAAGATGTTGAAAGGTAATTAACAGCACTCCATTCTCAACCCTTTTTGTCACTATGGGGCTCAGTAAGTAACATACTATTGGCAATGAAGCGAGCCCCCAACAAGCCAGTTCTGACAGCAGAATCTGCTAGTGCCATTGTAGGAAAACTGCTTCCTTGCTAGAAGAGGACTGTCTTATTGTCCTTGTTGTATTTTTATTTATTTTTTGGTAGTAGTTCAGACCCAGGACCTGGCATATGCTAGGTAAGTACTCTGCCGCTGAGCTACTTCCCCAAGATGCCTTTTCTTTTCTTTTCTTTTTTTTTTTTTGGCCAGTCCTGGGGCTTGGACTCAGGGCCTGAGCACTGTCCCTGGCTTATTCCCGCTCAAGGCTAGCACTCTGCCACTTGAGCCACATTGCCGCTTCTGGCCGTTTTCTGCATATGTGGTGCTGGGGAATCGAACCTAGGGCCTCGTGTATCCGAGGCAGGCACTCTTGCCACTAGGCTATATCCCCAGCCCCGCCTTTTCTTTTCTTGAATGTAGGTGTGACATTGAGAATTAGGCAAGTCAATACAATACAAGTATACTACAGATAGCAAAACAGTAAGCTGGGAAGACTGCTAAAGGTTCCATGGAGTAGCTTACTGTCTTCAGGTTTGTGACAGATAAAGAAATAAATTCCTGTATATGCTGAAACCACTGTTGGTCAGGTATTCTGATACTTGGAGCCTTAAGTATTCCTAATGGATGGACTACATAGGTATTAAGTTTCAGAGTTTACATTAGCTTGATTCTTATTTTGAAAAACAAAACAAAACTTATGAGAGGCCAGACATGGTAGCACACCCCTGTACTCCAGAAGGCAGGGATTGAGGCAGGGACTGTGGTTTGAGGCACAGCCAGGTAAAAAGTTAATTAGGGGCTGGGAATATGGCCTAGTGGCAAGAGTGCTTGCCTCCTACACATGAAGCTTTCGGTTCGATTCCCCAGCACCACATATATGGAAAACGGCCAGAAGGGGCGCTGTGGCTCAGGTGGCAGAGTGCTAGCCTTGAGCAAAAAGAAGCCAGGGACAGTGCTTGGGCCGAGTCCAAGGCCCAGGACTGGCAAAAAAAAAAACCAAAAACAAACAAAACAAAACAAAAGTTAATTAGGCCTCCATCTCCATAAACAAGCTGGAGATGGTGAATATCTGTCATGTTAGCTGTCTCAGGAGGCACAGGTAAAAACACTGTAACCAGTCTGGCCCCCAACAAAACTTTGAGACCCTATCTGAAAAATAACAAAAGCTAAAAGCTGAGAGTATGGTTTCAGTGGTAGAGTGCTTGCCTAGCAAGATTGAGACCTTGATTCAAAATGCTGTGGAATACAAAAGGCAATTTATTTTTATTTTTTGCAGTCCTGGGGCTTGGACTCAGGGCCTGAGCACTGTCTCTGGCTTCTTTTTGCTCAAGGCTAGCGCTCTGCCACTTGAGCCACAGCACCACTTCTGGCCGTTTTCTGTATATGTTGTGCTAGAGAATTGAACCCAAGGCTTCACAAGCACTCTTGCCACTAGGCCATATCCCAGCAAATGTTTTTACATACAAGGGTGCTAATGGCTCCGAAAGGCCAAATGGCCTGGCTAAGATCACCCAGAGAAGCTAAGAGCCAGAAACTGGTTTTTTGTCAAGGTCTCTGGTCAGCCACACTGCCTCACAGATCCATCCTGCACATCAGGTAGCTAAGTAACAAAGGTAAGAAGGTACCATGTAGCTTGCACTTTGATGCTTGCCTTAGCCTCTGGTTCTCCATTTGTAAAGTCAAGATAATCGTATCTAATTGATAGGTTAGAGGTGGTGTCCATGAAAACTTATACCTAAATGTTTTAGTGCAGTTTTTGGCATATAATAAGCACCTGAGTGTTAAGTAGTGGTACTTTTATCATGCTTTGTTATTTATGAGAACTTACATGTGCTTTAAAGTCAGGCATACATAACTTTTATAGATAATATGATTGGAAAAGCACCAGAAAGACCTGAATTCATTCACTGTTACATTTTTTAAATTAATTAATTAATTTTGTGCCTGTTCTGGGGCTTGAACTCAGGGCCTATGAGCTGTCCCTGAGCTTCTTTGGCCAAAGGCTAGAGGCACTAGTGCTATACCACTTGGGCTGCAGCTCTACTTCTGGCTTTTATTTATTGGGGATGAGAGTCTCATGAACTTTTCTGCCTAGGCCGACTGGCTTTGAACTGTGATCCTTAGGTCTCAGCCCCCTGAGTAGTTAGGATTACAGTCATGAGTCTGGCACATAGCTCCATTTCTTAACTAGTTGAATGGCTTCAGACAAATTACTTAATGTCTGTGAACCCTACATTCTTTCTCTGTGGGATGGGAATCTGAGTAGTTACCCCAGTAATCATTGGTACAGCTTGAATGAGGTTGGAGGTGATGTTCTAGAACAGTGCCCAACACAGAGCTGCACAGACACCGGGCTTCCTCCCCACTCAACTTGGGTACAGCCATCTTCATAGTTCCTTTATAACATGGCTATGTGACACTGATTACCTGTTCCATTCAACAGTCGGGACAAGGGCTGCGGATCTGGAGTTGGAGAATTTTGTGTGTGTATACCAGCCCTGGAACTTGAATTCATGTCCTGGGCACCGTCCCTGAGCTTTTGTCCAAAGGCTAGCCCTTACCACTTGAACCACAGCTCCACTTCTAACTTTTTGGTGGTTAATTGGACATGAAAGTCTCTTGTTGGCTTTGAACCATGATCCTCAGAGCTATCTCCTTATGAGCTAGGATTACAGGTGTGAGCCACCAGCACCGCCAGTCCTTGGGGACTTCTATTAGCATTAGAGAGGAAGCTGGGCATCATCACAAAGAGATTTTCTTCATATTATGAGAGAATAATTGGAAGCCCTTTCCTCCCCCTGCCCTTTTTTTCTTGTGCTGGTACTGAGATTTGAACTCAAGCCTAGGTATGTCCCTTAGCTTTTCTGCTCCAGGTTAGTGCTGTACTACTTGAGCCATAGCTCCACTTCCTGATTTTTGCTGGCTAATTGGAAATAGAAGTCTCATGAATTCCCACCTTCCCTACTCGCCCCCCCCCCCCCCCGGGCTGACTTCGACCACTTTCCTCAGATCTCAGCCTCCTGAGTAGCTAGGATTACAGGCGTGAGTCACTGAAATCTTTATATCGTTTTTCTCTGCGGTGCCAGGAGGAAGGTCTTTTTTTTTCTTCTTCTTTTGCCAGAGCTACAGGAAGGCCTTGGGGAGGCCAGGCGCTGATGGCAGTAGAAATGAAGGGATAGGCCTTCTGGGGATGGGAGACACTCAGGGGAAAGAGCAAGGCCCACTGGGCCCACATGCCCTTCGTCATTTGGAAATAACCCAAAGATGTGCTCCAACCTAACTCCAAACCCCAGGGATCCTGAACTTATTTTCTCTAGAATTGGAAGCTGATGCTCAAGCCTTGAACTTGAGGAATCATGTCTGATCCCCACAGCAGCTTTTGGCTGTCCCATAATTCTAGGTTTGAACATAATAAAAATTCAGCAGCATGACTGCTTCTTACTCCCTTGATGCTATGCCTGAAGAATAAAAAAATATTGTAAAATTGGAAAGGTGCAAACAACAGATTAAGGAGCGGAGCGGGACGAAGTGGGAACCTCATAAATAAAAGCAGAGGGTAATGGCAGGTACTGCAGTGGGGTTCTGTCTTCCGCCCTGCTTCTTGTTAACCCTGCTGCTCCTTCCCTTTCAAGCTGCCTGTCATGGCTGTCACTTTCTTTCTCTATCTCCCATGTTAATTGTGGAAACACCACCACATGCATCTTGATTTTATCTTTCTATCACATGCCCTGGCTGCAGGGGAACTGCACAGTAAGAGGAAGAAGTGCAAGCTCCATCCATTAGGAGAACTTAAGAAGTTACCTTTTGGATACATTGGTTTAAGCCAGAAAATAGGCAGATTGCCACAGAGTTCCAGGACTTTAGAACTCAGGAAGCTGTTGTCCTTCACTGGCTGGTCGACAGCCACCCAGATAAGAGAGTTTTCTTCATATTTAACTGGCATGATCTTGCCTTCCTGGAAGTAAAAATGAAATGCATTTCAGCAAAGAGGACTGTGGGACCCGCTGCATTATGAGCCATGTGTGGCTAAAGGATCATTTTTCCCTATAAAAATTTAGAGAGAATTGGGTATTGGTAGTTCAAGCCTCTAATACTAGCTACTCAAGAGGCTGAGACCTGGAAGGTCAAGGTTCAAAGTCAGCATGGGCAGAAAAATCCAAGCAACTCCATTTCCAATCAGCTAGCAAAAGCTGGGTAGGAAGCATAGTTCAGACAGTAGACATTCAGCTGTGAGTGAAAAAGCAGAGAGAGCTTGAGGCTCTGAGTTTAACTCCTGGTAATGGCACAAAAACAACAACTTAACAATTTGTGTGTATGTGTGTGTGTGCGCATGCACATGTGTACATATGATGTATGCACACTTTAAGGCTCCAGTCTCTTTGTAGCTGTTCTCACAATACTAAGCACACTACCTCCCCATCCTGCCTCTGGACAGGTGTAATGTGTGAACAGAAGTGTTCTGAGTTGAAGTGAAAATTACTTGATACCAACTTTGAGATTTAGGTTAATCTGATGTTTTCGATCAAAGATGTTTTTGAGGAAAAGCAATTGAACAGACCCTGAAATCCTATAAAGGAGAGAGGAACCCTTCATTTGAAGTGAAAATCTTTTGGGGTTTTGTTCTGCAGCTTCCAGACAACAATGGAAAAAGCAAGTGATTGGTTCTTTAATGTCTCCAGTTCAAAGTATTATTTAACATAAACCATTTCTCCACTTCCCAGCTATAACAAAACATATTTCAGATCTTCCTCACATCAAGCACACCACTGAGATTTCAAAGCGAAAGCCTGGATTTTCTTCCACAGTGAGATGCTGAGAATGGTTTGATAACCCAGGAGACAAATTTATTTTTACCAGGTTGTTCCTTTCATGTATTTATTAGTTTGCATTAGGTTGGAGGAATTAAAATGTTTTCTCCTTACTTTTAGCTAAAAGCAGCACTTCATTTATGCTTTTTCCCTCAGGCATAGGGTTGCATTAAAACAACTTAACGTTATTGGAGGAAGCTTGTACTCAAGTAATCCAGTTATTTACCTTAAATTAAATGGCCCTATCCAGGAAATGAATGCTCTTTTGAGTACAGTAGCTTTTTAAAGTTATATAAAAAAAAAAACCTGATGAAAAATTTATGAGAACAAATAGGACATCAATCTGCCCCGACATGGTCTAAAGTGTGTGGGCAAGCGGAGTGTGATTGAGATAATGCATCTTGTGATGAGTCCTGTAAGGTAAGAATGTTAAATCAGTTTGAGAGCATGTGGCTCTCCACTCTCCTTCTTCCTCCTTGCTTGCCACACAAATCCTGCTTTTGTTGTCAGCAGCAATGTCAGCACCAGGCAAGGGATACTGCCTTTTTTCACACTGGAATGGCCGGGGGGTTCTGGGTGGCTGGTAAGGCCCGGAAAACCCAGGCCAAGGATGCTGTGGGGCTGAGAGGCCTGCTTTTCCTGATGGAAGGTAAGTCAGGGTTGGCATTGTTTAATTTGCTCTGCTGCTTCTTTGTGCTGGCACTGGGGCCTGAACTCGGGGTATAGGCACTGTTCCTTAGCTTTGCTTTCTTTTTCTTTTCCAAGCTGGTGCTCTACCACTTGGGCCATACCTCCACTTTTTGGTGGTTAATTGGAGATTGGAGTCTACTGGACTGTTATGCCTGGGCTGGCTTAGAACCAAGATCCTTCAAGTAGCTAGGATTATAGGTATGAGCCTGATGCCTTGCTTCAGTTTCTTTTTGAAAAAGCTGAGTAGTACAGTACTATCATGTTTGGGAGTTGGAAGAACTGACTAAAGAAATAATTTTAAAACATCAAGATGCTGGCCACTGAGGCAGCTCCACAGCCTCTCTGCATTGATCACTACACTAAAGAGAAAAACAAGCTCTTCTTTCCATTACTCTAAGTTATCTGGTACTGACAGCCAAGTGTATGCCTAATTCACACACACACACACACACACACACACACACACACACACACACACACACAATCTGAATTGTTTTTTGTCCATCAGAAGTTCTGCCATGCATAATATAAGTAACTAAAACCTGCGATAAATAATGTACCTCTTAGACATAAGAAATAGGGATGAAGATTGAAACACAAAAATATTCAGTATGGTTAGATAATTGTTTTTGATGACTATTGTTTGAAATTGTGGGAAACTGAAGATACCTGAAATGTTTGGACAAAAATTATAATCATATGATAATGTATAATATAGAATCTACATTTAAAAAGAACTGAAGTTAAGTGAAATGTCATAAGAATGTGCAACAGTCTAATATCACTTATGGAAAAGAATGTCACATACAAACACAGAAATCCCACCAAAATGTTCACATTAGTTATCTGTGGATTATGCATTTGTAAATGTTTTTCTTTACTTTGATATGGTTCCCAGATTTTCTACAAGACAAGATATTATTTTTTCAATCAGGATAAAACTTATTTTAAAAACTTATACAATGTACTGTAAACCCTTGTCTGTACCTTTAGAAACTCTGGTTAGGGAGTTGGTCCTGGGGGAAGGCGAGGAAGGAAACAAGCTCTATGGCCTCACAGAAACAGTGATGGGTATTAAAAATATATATAATAGTAATGCAGTAAGAGAAGTTCAAGGTCCAGAATGAAGCAAGTCTTGATCCCATTTTTAGGTTGGTGTTAGTGAGTTCACACCCACCCTGGTGTTGGATGCTGAGTGGCTCAGCTCCAAGAGAACAAACTAGCGCATGTGCCAAGGAATGACAGGCGCAGTGGAGGTCAGCAAATCATGTGACAGGATAAATGCTGGAGAAACTGCAAGGAAAGACATGGAGGGCAGGGTGACTTGCTTCCAAAACTCATAGGTTTGTTTTTCATTTGTGTTTTGTTTTGTTTTGAGCCCCCGGCTACTGCTGTTCCCATGGGGGCAAACAATGGGGTGGTTTCCAGGCACCTTTCCCCACATTTCCTCTCTTTTCCTGAGGGAGCAACACTTGCTTCACTTTCCTCTCTGGAATACTGGAAGGCTCAGAGACAATCATAATAAAATTAGCAGTAATGAGCAGCAGCCTCCCCTTACCACCTAGTAGATCCTAGGGCTACGGGTAGTAGGTGTATCCCCCAGTCTGCAAAAGACAAAACTGAGGCTCCATGAGTTAAAGCCGCAACCTCAGCAAATATCAGAGCTGGGCTTGGAATTCACATTTTCCTGTCCGACCCCAAAGTTCATTTTCTCTTCACCCTACCTGGCAAAATCAATTGAAAGATAATAATGGGTGTGGCCTCTTCATGAAAGTATCACTAAGGGCTGGGAATGTGGCTCAGGGGTAGACTGCTTGCCTAGCATGCATGAAGCCTGGGTTCCATTCCTCAGCACAACATAAACAGAAAAGGCTGGAAGTGGTGCTGTGGCTCAAGTGGTAGAGTGCTAGCCTTGAGCGAAAAGAAGCCAGGGACAGTGCTCAGGCCCTGAGTTCAAGCCCCAGGACTTGAAAATAAAAAGTATCCTTTAAAAAAGGAAAAAGTATTACTAATTGTGTCTTTAGAACTCTACAACTCTTGAAAACAATCAAGCTTAAAGGCAAATTAGAATAACAAATGCAAGCATCTAGCGAGTACCCAGGATACCTGGAAGAAATGTCCCCATTGAGTGGGGCTGAGACTAGAGTGCTATGAAATCTCTTTAATGAAGATTGTATCTGTGAAGTGCTTTGTCTTGATTGTGAAATCTTAATTACTGATCTAGTAGGTCTTTAGCATTGGACAAATAGGAGCCACTTGAGCACCAAATCCTTAGAACATTTCTCAATGGGGCTTTCCCAAACCTTAACAATACTTCCTCATATCAGAATGATCCTGTGGAGCCTGCAGACAGAATTTAAATTACTTTGGCAGAGAAGAAAAGTTTAGTTTCTCGTCATGAACCATCCAGGAACTAGGGACACCGGGCTTTGTGCCTTGAAACCAATGCCTGCCAAATGCCTCTGGCTGTTGGCATATGTTGGTACCCACCAGTTCTGAAGCGATGCTTTGCTTGGTCACGGTGCCCACCTCAGGAACACGAGCCTTCACCTGCGCTTTGATGTAGCACTTTTCTCCTCCAGCAAAGCGGATTCCTGTGACGCCCTGTGAGATAAAAGCTTATCTGTCCATCCACTCATTTATTTTGTTTATTAAGCATCTATTGCATTGTTCTGCATCTAGTAGAGATGAATATGAGTTTAATCCTGACTCTTGTGGAATTTTCCTTTCAGTGTTATTTACTAGCAATAAGAAATAGAGATAGCTGGGTATTCATGGCTCATGCTTGTAACCTTAGCAACTCAGGAAGCTAAGATCTTAGGATCATGGTATAAGCCAGCTGGGGCAGGAAAGTCTAGGAAACTTTTATCTCCAGTTAACAAGAAAAAAGCTGAGAGTGGAGCTGTGGTTTAAGTGGTAAAGTGCTATCCTAGAACAAGAAAGCTCACAGGCACAGTGCCCAGGCCCTGAGTTCATCCCAGAACTAGCAAAAACAAAACAAAATAAATAGAGATGAAGTCAGGTAGAAGTAAGGGCTGTAAGAAAAGCAGAGGTCATGGGTAGGAATGGCTGGGTGGCACTTCAGATAGCATAGTCAGGACAAGGGGAGTATTGGTTGCTCCAACTACATGAGGCGCTCATGCGTTACCTCTTGCCCAGACAGCCTCTCCGGAGTGAGTGCTCCAGGCTTGAGCTTCCCCTAAACCCCTTCCTCTTCAAAGCTCATTTGTCAGTCTACACTGCTTGCTTAATTATAAGCGTCTCCAGATCTGAATCTGAATCTTTATTCTCTCTTCTTTTGGGTTCTCAATAGATGTTGATCGAATTTCATTAATTCTGACTTTCCTTAATTTACTGAACCCAAAACAAAGAGGGGAAAAATGTTCTGTAAAACCAGGAGATTAGGGGGCAATTTGTGAATTGAAGTGGTATTAAAATAAATAATGAAAATTAAAATTATAAGAAGAAAAGGGACAAGGGAATAGGAAGCAGAGGGGTGAATATGATCAAAGTATATTATCTGCATATGGAGATACCACAACAAAATTCCTTAGAACAATTAATATGTGATTAAGAAAACAACAAAAAGCAAATAAAAACAAAACAAAACAGGAGATGCACCTTGTTCTCAAACCTAACCCAAGAACTTGGGTGCTTTGTTTTTGTCCCCTGTGAAATACAAACAGTGTCACCTTCTCCCTGGGGACCAGCCTTAAGGGAAATACCTGCCCCATGGCGTGTTGGCTACAGTGGACACCGATTCTCTCCAGAGGACAAGATGGGTGACTGTAGGCTGTGTCCCAGGCATACAGATTTTCACTCTGCTGCTTTGAGTTTCATGAGAAGTGAAAGGCTCCACGAAGTCCTAAAGCTGACCAGTTTTATGCTATGATAACATAGATACCAGCATGAATTTGTACCTTGTGCTGTTGTGTGGAGACCATACTGAGCTGGTTCCAGCATCAGTGCTAAGGAATGGAGTGGGGTGGGGGTGGAGGGTAGAAAAGAATGGGAAGATCTAGAGGTCCAGCACAGGATTCATTCCTAAACACTGAGTCAAGTTAAATGTACATCCTGCTGGAGTTGATTCACGGGTGCTCAGCACCAGAGTCCAATAGAGGCTGCTAAATAGAGAAGGAAAGACATGTTCTTTCTAATGAAACTCACAGTTTGTCTTGAGGCCTGCTCAGCTTTGAGTACACACCTGACCCATTTCACCTACCACTCCTGCACTAGCTCCTGCACAGAGGCAGGGCATGGTCCCTGATTCACACAAGAGGAGCCCAAGGCTGGTGGTATGCAGTCCTTCTGTGACACGATCTCCAACTTTACGAGCACAGTTTGTTGGGCACTCCCCAGAGACACTTAAGCATTGGTAGCTCCCCAAGCATCTATAAAGTACAGCCACAGTTGAGAACTATTGGTAAGAGTGAAGAAACTTGTTAAGGGCAACTAAGTTTTTCATGTCTATGTGTGTATATGTTGGTACTGGGTCTTGAACTCAGGGCCTGGCACTCTCACTTGGCTTTTTCCATTCAAGACTGAGACTCAGGGCTGGGATGTAGCTCAGTGGCAAAGCACTTGCCTAGAAAGTGCAACGTCCTGGGTTCGATCTTCAGTACCAAAAAAGAAAAGACAAGAAAAATACAGTTAAAAAAAAAAAAAAAAAAGACTGTGACTCTACCACCTGAGCTACTAACAGCTTTTTTTTTTTTTTTTTTTTTTTTTTTTGCTGGTTAATTGGAGGTAAGCGTCTCATGGACTTTTCTGCCGAGGCTGACTTCAAACCTCTACCGTTAGAACTCAGCCTCTTAAGTAGCTAGGATTACAGGTGGGAGCCTTCAGTGCTTCAGGGTAGCTGTGTTTTTAAATGACTGCAATAATCTTTGGACCCAAGTTTCCCCTGTAGCAGAGACTCAAACTTTCACTTGCTTCAGAATCACTGAGAGATCTCATGAAATGCGACAGAGTGCTGGGTCCACCATGGGGTTTTCAATTCAGTAGGTCAACAATTTATATATTCCAGCATGCTTTTTGGCTCTGCTCTGTTGGTGGCTTGAAGAACACACTTTTTTTTTTTTTTTTTTTTTGCCAGTCCTGAGCCTTGGACTCAGGGCCTGAGCACTGTCCCTGGCTGGCTTCTTTTTGCTCAAGGCTAGCACTCTGCCACTTGAGCCACAGCGCCACTTGTGGCCATTTTCTATATACGTGGTGCTGGGGAATCGAACCCTGTGCTTCATGTATACGAGACAAGCCCTCTTGCCACTAGGCCATATTCCCAGCCCATTGAAGAACACACTTTTGAGAATCACTCTTCTATGGGATGATACTTCCCAAAGTTCTGCTGCTTTATTCCATATGGGCATCTAGAATTAGGATTTGAAACACAGAAGGCTGGGGAGGGAGACCACTGGCTCCCTCTGTGACTTCTTCCCTAATTTCAAACCCTCACCACCTCTGACTGTGAGCTGTGGGAGGAGACATCATGCAACCATGCCCACATTTCCAAAAGGAGAGAACAAGAGTCTGGAGAAGATGAACTGCGTCTGTTGTTAATCTAGCATTGAGTTCATTCTGATGATCTACACACTGCAGAGAGAACCGCAGCCCTGCTGAGACAGGACAGGGGAAGGAATTCACACATATCAACCTCCGCATCTAGCTAACATCTACATCAAGCTGCCGGAAAGATTAGGAGATTAAACAGAGGGAAGAAAGAGGCACAAGAAAGCCAAGCAGTCCTCCTACTTTCGCAAACAAACAAGGCAGTGATAATGAAGAAGCTGGTGCTAATGAAGACATTTGCTAATGAAGGCACGGAGTGAAGATTTAAAAAACACTACCACCAACTAATGTTCTTTCATCAAAAGAGTCTGCTAATCCCATCTAAGATGAACCATTTTTCTTCTGAGGGGATTTATCTATTTCTGTGACTTTCATGCGGGTCTCAAGGGCAGCAGGAAGTTTGGACTTCAAAGTATATTTTAGACATTTTTACAGGAATCTGGTTGTCACCCAGGTCTGGGTATTCCTGGCCTTGGGAGATGGTTCCTTCAGAGCCTGCAGTGGGTACTCCTGAAGAACTAGGGCCCAAAGAAAAACAAATCTGTTTGTAGATATCTGACTGGAACCCACTTCTATTTTATAAAAGCACAGATTGATTTAAATGTACAGCTTTCCTAGAAATGAAATTTCTGTGAAAATGGAGAAAACTTGGAATACATACATATAAAATCTATACCTTACTATACTATAGACAGCACCTTCATTTTTTTTTCTTTTCCTTAGGTTCCAGTTGGGGGCTATATTGATTTGTGAAATCTATAACCTACCTACCTTTTAGGTAGTTTATACTAACTTTTCTTCTCCCCCATTTTTAAATTGCACATTTTAAATAGTTACACAATAAAAGAATTTTAAATGAAATACACTTAGACTTACAGTGCAGTCTGTCTGTTAATTCCTAATCTGTTTTTGTTATTTAAATGCGGCATTAGGTCTGGGGTACTTGGCTTAAACCAACGGTCTTTATTTCTTTCTTTTCCTTTTTTTTCCCTGCCAGTCCTGGGGCTTGAACTCAGGGCCTAGGTGCTGTTCCCAAGCTCCTTTTGCTCAAGGCTAGCACTCTACCACTTGAGCCATAATGCCACTTCTGGCTTTTTCTGCAGTTAATTGGAGATAAAAGTGTCCTAGACTTTCCTACCTGGGCTGGCTTTGAAAAGATCCTCAGATCTCAGCCTCCCGAGTAGCTATGGTTACACATGTGAGCCACTGGCACCCGGCAGAGAATCTAACTTTCCACAGTATAACTCACATACTATGAATTAACCCGGTTTCTGTGCCTTTCAGAATACAGAGCTTGAAGCACTTGTCTTTCAGTGTCACTCCCATTAGGAGTGTTCTTTTTTCTCCATGAAGCTCTATTAAAAGTGTGGTAGGGTCCTGACCCCATTTAGGTCTCTGTCATGTCCCCTTTCTCCTGTTGGGCCACACTGGGAGTGTGTCTGTTCATTCCCGTACATTCATTCTCCTTCCCTGAGCCTGGAAAACCCTGACCTCACCTTGCTGCCAGCTGAGATTCAGCCACTCCTCAGCATCTGCTTCAAATGTCACCTCTGTCAAACCTGCTTACAGCCTCTAATCAGCAGCCAGACTTCTATGTGCTCCACTCACTGTCCTCTGAAGCCATCTCTCCCCCAACGCCCCCCCCGTGTGTGTGTGTGTGTGTGTGTGTGTGTGTGTGTGTGTGTGTGTGTGCGCGCGCGCATGTGCTTTCTGGATTCAACTGGAAGGTCCTCAAGGGACAAGTGTTAGTCATCTTTCATACCTCATGCTTACCACTGTCCCTGGCACACAGATGCTCAGTCAACACTTCCTGCTTTTGACTGATGGTTTAAAATAGAGGAGAAAGTAATAGCAGATGACCATAGGGGCTGATTCATGTGTTTTCAAAAGTCCAGGCTTGTTTAAACCCGTAACAGGTACTATTTATCAAGGAAATGTTCAACTCACCAGTTCTGACTTAGAGAAATGTGGAAGCTCTCAAAAAGAATTGATCAGTTTATAAAATATTTGTGGCCCTGTTGGCTTCTGAGAACAAAACACAATCAATACCATTATTAGAAAGATCTAGAGGATTATAAAACAGATATATAGGTTTGGGATTAAAATATTTCACAGGATATCCTTGGTGCAGGAACATCTCCAGAGAGATGTATTTTTTTTTATTCATCCTGTACTTAGCATATGTAGCATGGGTATTGTGGTATGTTATGTGTATTCAGTTTTGTTCAGGATTGAATGATGTGTGTGGAGGAGCTGCATTTTATTAGTTTATACTGAGTAGTACAAAGGGAAAAAAATGCTTTTACCTTGTTCTGAGTTTTGCAGTAAAAGCCTTTAATAGGTCCAGAGAAATTATCCTTGTGCACTGACCAGAGCCATCTGCAAAGCTGTGATCAACTAAAGTGCTGCTGGGCACATTCAAAACTGCAGAGCCTGTCCCCAGAGCAGGGACCGCTGTGAACACAGGCAGTCCTGCTCATCATCAAACAATGAGTAACATCTCAAGATTCTAATGGTAGCCTTTGCTGGGATTGCAAAAGGGCTTGTGATGCATGTTTTAGTACTGACGAAGAGTGCTTCTATTCAAATGAAAAGCATCTTTTGGTGTTACGCCTCAGAGGAAGATGGGTTGATGAGATGTTTGTGGACCAATAAGCTATGAGAAGAGACATTATTTTCAAGAGCTCTTCTTCATTAGGAACCTACTCCATCTACAGCTTGAACAGGAGGGTCCAAATAGTGGTGTCTCTTCCTCAACATAGAATGTTAAGGACAAGAAGATATTTATGTTGGCCATCGGGAGATGAAGCTTGGAGTGACACTTTGGTTTGCAGATGTGTACTGAAGCATCACTGAGTAGCTTAATGTCTCAAATTGCCTGTAAATTAAAACAGTCTTTTTTTTTTTTTAAAGGAAACTCAGATGTTTTTATCTATAATAGTCTATGGCTAGAAAATCGAGGCTATAATAGGGAAATCAACCATACTGATTTTCTGATTAAATGGAAATCAGAAGAACTGGGAAAAGAATTTAAGTAGATCCAACATGTTGTTGATGAGACTATTATTAAAGTTTCTTTCCTCTCTAAGCTGGGTATCAATGCCAGTGCCTGTAACTGCTCCAGAGGTTGAGATCTGGAGAAGCATGATTTGAAGCCAGCCCAGGCCAAAAACAAACAAAAAAGTCTTCGAGATACTATTTCCAAAATAACAGCAAAAAGCCTGACTGGAAGTATGACTCAAGTGGTAGAATATCAGCTGACAAGTACTAGTCTCTGAGCTCTGAGGAAAAGTTTTTCTTTTTTTCCAGAAGTTCAGAGCTTACGACCTTCTAGGATGGTATAAGCATTTTATTTTCCATGTTATAGAAAAGTAGTCATTAAGCCAAGATGTTGTATAATTCCAGGAATTATATCCTTTTCAATGGTACCATGATTTTTTTTTTTAATGGGTGCTGGTGTCTCATGCCTATAATCCTACTCAGGAAGCTGAGATCTGAGGATCATGTTTGGAGCCAGCCTGGGCAGAAAAAATCTGTGAGACTCTTATCTCCAAATAACTACCAAAAAAGCTGGAAATGGATCTGTACCTTCAGTGGTAGAGCACTAGGCTTGAGCAAAGTAGTTGGGGACAGTGCCTAGGTCATAAGTTCAAGTTCCAGGATTGGCATACACACACAGCACACAAGAATCAAGTTTTATTTGATTTCTAGACTGATACCATTTATTTCCTAAAAGTAAAATTAAGTTTTCAAAACAGTTACTTAGGCACCTGAATTTAGTAAATGAGTCTCTTTCTTTTCTTTGTGGTAGGATTTCCTTACACAGTCTCAAATTCCTGGGCTCAAGTGATCTTTCTGCCTCAATTTCTTCCCCCCGCCCCGGAGAAAACCTCTAGGGCTTCTGTTTATTCAAATGAGGAGCCCCCCAAATATACCCCCGAGGGTGGGCACAAGAGAGGGATTGCAGATTGGTCACAGAGGACTGTCCATCAAATGATGTCAGGGGACCTCCTTTGGGGGCAGAGGCCCAGCCCTCCAAGGATGGGCCCCTGGGGTACCCCCTTCCTGCCTCAATTTCTTGAGTAGGCAAGAATACAAGCATGCATCTGTACTTTAAGGTATTATTATTATTATTATTATTATTTTGCCAGTCCTGGCCCTTGGACTCAGGGCCTGAGCACTGTCCCTGGCTTCCTTTTTGCTCAAGGCTAGCACTCTGCCACTTGAGCTACAGCGCCACTTCTGGCCATTTTCTATATATGTGGTACTTGGGAATCGAACCCAGGGCTTCATGTATACGAGACAAGCACTCTTGACACTAGGCCATATTCCCAGCCCTTTAAGGTATTTTTTGTTGTGGTTGTTTTAGATTATTCTTTTTTCCCCACAGAGATGCTTGGGTTTTTGTGTTTCTTTTTGGAAATAGGAAGAACAGAGTGTGGTCCTTTTGGGGAGGAGAATATGCTACATGAAGTACCAGGTTCAGTGGCATTTCAACTACAGTAAAGAAAGAACAGCTACTATTTGGGTATGTAAAAGATGCTGCTTCTCTTTGAACTGGAAAAGTCCCTGGGCTCACCTGGTTAAACTCTTTAAATGCACAAAATACACTTACATTCTGGAAATCATTAACTTCAATTGCTTCTTCAGTTCCGCTTCCCATTTTAAAGGTCTCCAGGTTGTTTCTGGCATCTATTTCCATTGAGCCATCTTGTAGTTTCCCATTGATACTCATGGTGTAATGGACATTGTAAATCTGCAAATGAATGGAAGACTCAGTGGTGCTTTCTTCTTCCAGAAACTCAGGTCTCATCTTTAGACCCACAGTGTGTGAGGTGACTGCCACATTTCTCAGAGACACATGGGATCATCCTTAATAGTGATACGTGTATATACAAAGACCTCATCTGTACACAATCACTTAAAACAATGACCTCTTTAAATATACCTTACGAGTAAAACCTTTGATACTCTCAGATACCTATTGACATAGGTCAGCGACTTACGGCTGCATATCCACAGCAGATGGGTAGATGCTCTAGGTACCACATCTGGATTTCACTCTGAACCAGTGAAGTCAGAATGTGTGGGGGCTAGGATTTCAGAAATCATATTTCATGTTCTAAAGCTCAATTATCTTTGCAACTGGGTTGAGAACCCTTGATGGATAAATGGAAACTGAAGAGTAGGAGAGTCTGCTGGGTTTCAGCTGAGTAAGTCTGCAGTGTACCTCCATTTAAAAATCCTCTGGTCAGGATTAGGTATGGAGCTTAATGTAGAGTAAGAACTGCAGATAGGACTAGAATGTGGGTAATGTGGCCAGGCACTGGTGGGTGGCTCATATGTGTAATACTAGCTACTCAGGAGGCTGAATTCTGAGGATCATGGTTCAAAACCAGCCTGGGCAAGAAAACCCACTTGACGATCTCCAATTAACCAGCAAAAAGACAGACGTGGAAATGTAGACCAAGTGACAGAGCAACAGCCTTGAGTGAAAAGCTAAGAGACAGCTCCCAAGACCCAAGTTCAAGCCTTTTTCTTGGGGAAAAAATATTCCCAATGCAGGGCAGCATTTGTAGTGAGTAAGGTCAATGTGCACATCTGCTCAGCTCACATGGTCCTCTGGGATGGGCATATGGTGCCGGGCGTTTTGTTACAGTGACATGTGTGGCCTGTGTGGAGAGAAGAAGGGACTTGGCATTGGAAGAACAATGGGCAGGAATCAGGAAAACAGCTGTCTGCCCCCACAGATCCCTGGGTCTTGAGAGCTGCTTGAGGATGGTTTGTAGAATTAAGAAATTGGACTTTGGTTTTCATCTGTGAATCCAGAGCTCTGAATTTCAGGAGTGAAGCCTTGGATACAAGGCTGGTGGAGCAACAGTGGCTGTTGTTTATTTTTTTTTAAATTGGTTGTGGAGCTTGAACTCAGGGTGGGGTCCCTGTCCCTGAGCTTTTCTGCTCAAGGCTAGCACTCTACCACTTTGAGCCACAGCTCCGATTCCAGTTTACTGGGGGTTAACTAGTGATAAGGCCTCATGAGGAGCTAGGATTACAGGTGTGACTCACCAGCACCCAGCTTGGCTCTTCTTTTGATCTATTTTGTTTTTCATTTGTTTTGTGGGTATTTTGTTTTCTGAACGTGTGTGTGTGTGTGTGTGTGTGTGTGTGTGTGTGTTTTGATTAAGATTTTGCTAGAAAAACTCCACCGCTTAAAATTTTTTTGTTGGCTTCAAAAATAAAGGATCCAAAGCATTTCCTTAGCTTGACATTTAGATGCTATTGTGGTTTAAAAACAGTTCACATGCTGCTCTGTTCAGTGTGCTGCGACCTGGCTCCACCTTTTTGTGTGTGGAAAGGCTAATGGCAGGGTTCACTTCCTTCTTTAAGTTTTTGGATTTTGATACATTTATAGCTATATCTATCTGTCTGTCATCAATCAATCAATCAATCAATCTATCTATCTATAGTATGCATACATTATACACACCAGTGCCTATGCATAAATCCCCAAAGAGTAAGAATGAGAATTGATGAAGGTCATTTCTACCTGGTGCTAGGCCAGCCAGGCAGAACTCTCTTTAGCTCTCATTCTCAAGTCTGATTTTACCCCACCCCCCATCATGAAGAGCAATGGCTACATGGACAAACACTGGAAAACCTATCTTGTTCTTGGATCATTCCTGGGAGAAGTTAAATTATTACAGGACCCACAAAACACTGTTTTACATTGTCATCAGAGATGTAGAAATGGCTTTGCCACCACTATGGCCTTCCCTCCAGGCCACAGCACTCACTGGGGTAAATAGAAAATACCAGCGTCTACTTCAGCCCTGCCATCTCCCAGCCCCTATCTCTCCTTTGAGGAATTCAGATGTTGCAGTTTACTGTTCCCCCCCCAGCTGACCAGATCACAGGAAACTCTTCGAGGGGGTTCTAATTTAGTATAGTTGGAGCAAGGCCTACCAATCCGTTTTCCCTTTGCCCTTTAGGTGGTCTCTCTAATAGCTGAGCTACAAAAATGTGTTTGCTTTGGCCCAGCCGGCCCAGCCTGCCCTATAGACTCGTTGGAGAAAGCAGGCTCTCTTCTGCCTCTGGCATTCTGAGCAACCACTATTCATATGGATTATCAACAACTCAAAGGGCACATGACTTCCTGCTGTCACCGGAGTCCTCCATTCCGGTGACAAGACAATTTAGTTCTTTATTAAAAAGCATTGGCTACAGAAATGCAACCTTTAAAAATTTTGCCATTTCAAAAAATTTCAGGTTTTATGCTTAGAGCCTTGCCCTCTCTCTTGTCTTTTTGATCAGGGCTGGTGTTTTACCACTTGAGGAGTCATAGCCCACTTTGGCTTTCTCCTTCTTCTTCTCCTTCTTCTCCTTCTTCTTCTTCTTCTTCTTCTTCTTCTTCTTCTTCTTCTTCTTCTTCTTCTTTTGTGGCTAACTGGAGATACGAGTCTCACAGACTTTTCTTCCCATGTTGGCTTTGAACTGTGATCCCCAGATCTCAGGTTCTTGAGTAGCTAGGATGACAAGCATGAGCCACCGGTACTTGGCTTTCTTCACAATTTATAAGCAATGAGGATTGTTAGAAGAAATGAGGCCTGTGGTCCTAATTTTACTTTCTACCACTTCCATCCATCTTCTACCCAAGATCCCCTGGGTAAGCATAGCAGCCCTTGGAGTGCAGCCTCAGCAGATCAAGTCCACACGGGGCAGCAGCAGAAGCCTGAGCCCTCCTGAAGAGATGGGGCAGAGGTAGGGAAGGTGGGAGGCCATCTGCAGTTTCCAAAGTTCTAGACTCCTAGTTGCGCAGGCAACTGGGCTGCTCTGTAGCAATTACATTATGTGCTCTAAGCCGAGGGAGCTGTTGGCACCTCAGGCAATTTCTACCCAAGTACAATGAGGTTTATTATTTGCCAAAATTCTGCTCAATGTGGTGCCTGTTACAGCCAAGGATATTTGCTAATGAGTTTTTAATAAGGCCTAGATTCTATAAGATTAATTACATAGTGTTTGGGAAAATGCCTAGGAAAATTAGTTTGAGAAGAAAGGTCCCAAGCAATGGTCTCCTCTCCTCCTGCTGGGCAGAGTTGTCAGTAATCTGGCATTGGTAGGAATTCCCCATATTTCAATGCCTTGTTCCATTAACAATAATGTGGATGAAAAATGACCTCAATATAGGAGCTCGGTCAGTGATCCTTTGATTATTAGTACTCTGCTCTTCATAGTCCTCCGGCTAAATTTGAGAAGACCAGTCCTCAGGGATTTACCCATATGAAAAGAAGTGGAGGTGAATTGTGGGGGATTGAGAGATGCAAAGGCACCATGATCTCCAAGGAGTAATCGACTGTCTTTATGTCTGACAGAGACTGTTTTTGATCCTTTTTTGTTTGATTTACATTTGTATTCAGACCCTTGCATGTGCTAGGCATACAGGGTGCCAAATGTATTCTACTTAGAATTTTGTGACTTGTTTTTCAGACTTAAATAATATGCATCAGCACCAGACATTTGGAAGACAAAGAAAGAAAGAAAAACAGAAAGAAAGAAAAAAACAGAAAGAAAAGGGGAAAAATGACTATGATTTCTTTATTCTGCTGTGTAGAAAATAGCAATAACATTGATTGTTGGCAATAAAATGTGATTCACTATTGCGCTGTAGTCTTAGAATTTTATCTGGCCTCTTGAACCAGACAATCAAACATCTTGAGGTAAAGTGAGAGATAAGAGAAAAGGGACCTTGCTTATTCAGTGAGATCACTCAGTCTCTAAGAAGCTTGTCTGTTAGACATGTTTGTCTTGAATAATTAAATGCCAAATGGTATTCCAATTATATGTACCAGGGCCATATATTTACCAAAAAAATTAAAAAGCAAATCTATTTTCCCAAGTGACATACCCCATTGAGATTTTATTATCTAAAAGATAGCATTTACATTCTAATACCATCAAATTTCCAAAGGGATGACAATCTAAACCTGTTACTAATGGAGTCATAGACATTGAAATAGTTCTCATGTTCAGGTTTTCTGCTTTCAAATTTGAGCATCTGGCCCGGCTTCTATATTTAAAATACAAATACATTAAGGCACTTTTCAAATCCACACAAAAATACAGTGTAATTCTGATCTTACAAATTGATGCTTGTAAATTTGATATAGTCTCTAAAACAGACTCAGTGCGAAATGGCATGCTTATCTACATTAGGCATTTGAGTTAAAAATACAAATTATGCAGTGACTGCAGAAGATGTGATGTGTAAAATGGCTGAATTGCTTTCAGCACCATTTCTCTAAGTACTGGGATTCGTTCATGCTTTGAATCTCATGGTGGGAGAGAGGAGAGAAACACAGCAGTCACAGACAGCGCTTAAGAAAGAGCCCTTTGTGTGCACCTGGAGATGGAATTCTTTCCCATTAGTTGCGAGTAAGCTTCTATTCCATGTGTCAATGGTCATCAGGAGAAAATGCCTCTTTTTATGTAGGTGGATATGTTCAGGTATTTAGAGAACACATTGGAACTCTGCCTAGTCAAGTTAGAAGCTGTTTTTATATACCCCCCCTCCAGCCCCTGGGAGCCCATGGAGCTTTAAAATAAGTAGTTGAATACAAAGAAGGCAGGGCAGTATTTAGTGAGACATTTACCATTAAATCACATGTGACCAGGCCAGAATTGGTTGGTTCTTAAAGAGATTCGCCACCTCTAAGGAAGTTAGAGTTTTCTGGGGGGTGGGAAAGAGATAGAGAGACTATGAATAAATAGTGCTCTCTCTCTCTCTCTCTCTCTCTCTCTCTCTCTCACACACACACACACACACACACACACACACACCCTTCATCACACACCCACACACTTCTGAACTTCACCTCAATCACGGGTCTGAATATTTCTTCCCTCCCTTTATCCTAGGTCTGGGGCAGGCCGGAAGGTTAACTCAGGTTCCATTTCTTCCTTTAGAGATGAGTAAGTCCAATTCAGACAGGTAATAGGCCCCATCCATGGTCACTACTCATTAATGGAAAGGCCAGACTGAGACAGAGAACAAAGCCCCCCTGCGTTCGCCACTGCCAAGAGCTAAAAGCAGCTGAGCGGGACTGGATGGAGTAAGGGAGGTGGTGGAAGAAGTGGCGAGGACCTAGGGCGAGGGCCAGGCTGCCACCAGGACCAGGGATGGTCCGTGGCCCCAGAGCTGCCCTCGAATTGCTCTTGAGTGGCCCCTCGCGGTCCCGCGCTCCGGCTCCACCTAGCGGGAGGCCTGGGTATGACAAGGAGGCCCCAGCAGCCCCGCGCGCTCCTCTGGGGTTCCCCGCGCACCTTCCGGGCCCGCGTACCCCGACTCTGGTCTTACCCCGCGCGCCTCTGTTGGGACTTACGTGGTTGTCGCTTCCCTTCCAGAAGTAGAAGGCCCCGATGGCTCCGAAGAGCAGCAGCACCGCCCCCGAAATGAGCACCACGGCTCCCACCTTGAGCAGCCGCGCGGGGCTGGAGGGCTGCACGGTCACCGTGGCGTACGCCTGCGGGCCCGGGAAGCGGAGGAACAGGGTTACCACCGCGCCCCCCACCCCGGGCTGTCCCCGCGAGGGTGGGGCCCCCCCAGGGAATCGGGTCCCTCGTCCCGAGACGTGAAAAGTGCCCTATGCACACTTCCTACCCTGCGGACGGCTCTCCTCCTCTGCCCCAGGACGCCCCCTCCACGCCCGTCAGCAGAGCCCACGCTCCGCGCACCCTCCCGCGGGCGGGACGCCACCCCACGCACACGTTCCCCGCATTCGTTCCCCGCCCCCTCCACCTCACCTTGAATGGCACAATTCTCTGATCCTGGGCACTGGATCCAGATACCCAAGGACGACCCGGGCGCGAGTGTGGAGGGGCATCCGGTTGGTACTTACCGGGGGACTGCCGAACTCCACGTCGTCAGGCCCCGCCAGGGTGATAGGAACTTTGTCGTTCTCTGCCATGGCTGCACCAGGAGCAAGCACTCACTAGGAAAGCCTACGTGCGCCCTGTCCTGCGGCCCCCGACGACGTGCCCAGTGCTTCCCTGCTCGCAGTGCAGGGTCCCGCCCGGGCCAGCCCCGCCGTCCCCACCCCCTTCCAGCCCGCCTCCCCGCTCCCTCCTCTCTCCCGCACCCGGACAGAAGGCTGAGCCGTCCTGACATCGCAGATGCCCCCTCTCGCACTCTGTTCCATGTCCCACCACTGCCTCCGTGGTCCCCCAGTAACATCCGGATAAATCTGGGTGGGTGCAACCCTCACATCAAGGAGGCCGAATCCTGGGACCCCAAGAAGCACTAAAATTCTGGCCAATCGGTCATCCACCTGAGGCTGTCTTACAATTTCAGACAATGTTGTCATGACATCGGGCCAGAGGCCATTTTCCTGCAGTCTTTGTATGTTTGTCTGTGGTGTTGGTGGAGGGGACAGTAGAGACCCGCAGGTGAATAGGGGCACTGGACCAAGAGTACCAAGACTGGAATGCCTTTGCATCGCCTTGGCACTGCTGGGCAGACCTGGCAGTACAGTATAATCAAGGTCTTGGAGATGGCCTCTTACCCATGGCCTCTCCAGGACATAGGTACAAGTGCAATGAAAGTGAAGGCCAAGCAGAAAAGATGATAGGGAAAGAAGGATACAAGCTCATTCTGGTACTTCTGATTATGTTGATGAGAAACAAACAAGTTCAATGGCACCTCCCCAGACTAATATAACATGTATGAAGTTAACTTCCCTCCTTCCTTCCTTCTTACCTTCTTTCCTTCCTTCTCCCTCCTTCTCTCCCTCCCCCTCCCTCCTTCCCTTCCTTCCTTCCTTCCTTCCTTCCTTCCTTCCTTCCTTCCTTCCTTCCTTCCTTTCTCCCTCCCTCCCTCCCTCCCTCCCTCCCTCCCTCCCTCCCTCCCTCCCTCCCTCCCTCCCTCCCTTCCTCCCTCTCTTCCTTTCTTGTACTGGGGACTCTTGCCAGGGTCTTCTCCTGTATAGCAAACATTTTACACTCACAGTTCTTTCATTTACTTAATTAATTAATTCATTGAGGTAGGGGTAGGCTGGCTTTGAACTCTCTCTTCTCAACTTTCTATTTTATTTATTTATTTTTCCAGTTCTGGGGCTTGAACTCAGGGTACTGTCCCTGAGCTTCTTTTGCTCAAGGCCAGCACTCTACCACTTGAGCCACAGCATCATTTCCAGCTTTTTCTGTTTATGGAACTCAGGGCTTTGTGCATACTAGGCTAGTACCCTACCAACTAAGCCACATTCCCAGCCCGTTCTTTATTAAAAAAATGTTATTATAAAGGTGATATACAGAGGGGTTACAGTTACATAAGTCAGGTAAAGAGTACATTTCTTTTTGTGAACAGTGTCACCCCTTCCCTCACTCTCTGGAGCCTGCTTTCTTAAGTGGAACTTTTGAAAATACCATCTGCTGGGGCCCTGATGATGCGTAGTGCATGTGGATCCAGATTTCCTCAGTTCACCCTGGGTTCTAGCTTTGTGAAAAGCCTGTGTTCAAAAAGTGAGATGTGCTGATGCATGGGAGGAACTAAGGGTCTCCGAGGGGAGAGGGACTGTGTGTGCAGGAATCCTTGGGAGCCGCAGGTATGAGGAGATGCTGGAGACAGAGGATGTAGTGACAAGAATGACCACGTGGGGCTGGAAAGGAGTGACAGAGACTTTCATCGAACAATCAGTAAAACCTGGCAACTTACAGGCTGAGTAAACTGAGGTTTCATACCTAGAAAGAGTAGGAGACTGACAGAGTCCAGCAGAGGTGAAGAGTTGGGAGGAGCCAGGTTGAAAAACAGAGTTGGGGAAGTGTCCTGAGCCAGCCCTTCTGCACTTCCTGTTGGGTGTCTCAGCAAAGCACAGACACACGCCTTCTCCAGGCTCAAGGGCTAGGAAAGACGCAATACGAGGTCTCCAGGCAGGGCTCCTCCAGGCATTGCTGACGCTGAGGACTAAGACTACTTGTCCCAGGGGCATTTGTCCCAGGAATTTTACAAAGCAATAAGAGAAGTACCAGAAGTAGGAGATGATCTGAGATACAGTAGTGCATGTAATTAAAATGGTTGCTCAACAAGGATGAGATCAATGGTACCAACTGCTGCTGCAAAAAAGAGGCCATTGCATATTGCAATGAGGAGGGCATAGGCAGCTAATAGGACATCTGTTGAATTTGTTTCATTGGGAACAGAAGACATATTGCAAAGAGTCATAAAGTAACTAAAATATTTGCAGCACGTATCAAAGATAAGAAATTAATTTTCTAATATAGAATGTTCCTACGATTATAAAAAGACAAAAGGGAAAATAATGGCAAAGGACGGGAAGAGATGATTCACACAGAAATATACATGGCTTTCAACTGTAAGGGAATGATCTGTTGCATTTATATGAAGAAATGCTAACTACGAGTACACCTTTTAACCTATCAGATTGGCAGAAGTAAAGATAGTTGTTTTAAAATACTGTGAGTGGGGCTGGGAATGTGGCTTAGAGGTAGAGTGCTTATCTAGCATGCATGAAGCCCTGGGTTCGATTCCTCAGTACCACACAAACAGAAAAGGCTGGAAGTGATACTGTGGCTCAAGTGGTAAGAGTGCTAGCCTTGAGCAAAAGAAGCTCAGGGAGAATGCTCAGGCCCTGAGTTAAGCCCCAGGACTGGCAAAAAAAAAAAAAAAAACAGTAAATAAAAATATTTGTGAGTCAGTATAGGGGGAATGAGGCCTTCCCCCATCTTTTGTTGTTGTTGTTGTTGTTGGTGGTGGTGGTAGTAGTGCTGGCGATGGGGGTGGGGGACTAGAACTAAGTGCCTGGGCGCTGTTCCTGAATGCTTTCACTCAAGGACAGCACTCTACCACTTTGAGTCCCAGCCCACTTCCACTTTTCTGGAGGTTAACTGGAGATAAGAGTCTCATAGACTTTACTACCAGGGTTGGTTTTGAACCTCGATCTTCAGATCTCAGCCTCCTGATCTAAGATTATAGGCATGAGCCACCAGTGTCTGGCACCTTCCCCTATCTTGTTGTGGGTGGATGAATTGGTGTACATTCTACAAAGAGCAGTTTAATTCCAAAATGCCCTTTTGTGTCTATGGATTTGTCCTACAGATGCAGTCACAAGGATGGAAAAACCCTTAATAGATGAGAATCTTCACTGCAGCCTATGTGTTAGGACTAGGACTATTCACAGTGTCTAGAGAGGAGAATTAATGGTGTCTCTCACAGTGGAATCTTGGCAGCCATTTAAAAGAATAAGACAGTTTTGAATATACTGAATCAACTTCTAAGATATTTTAAGTGAGAAAAGCAAATGTATATTAATACTTCCATTAATAAAAGAATAAACAAGAATATATGTATGCATGTGTTGTCTGCAAAGATAAACAGTAAGTTGGAAGTGAGTTGTGTCTGAGGAGGATGTCGGGGCTTGGGAGACAGGTGGAAGGAAGATAGTTCACTGTAGCTTCTGGAATGCTTTGAATTCTGCATTGTGAAGATGTATTGACTATTTAAGAAATGAGTAAACAAATAATAAATAACACTGAGTGGGGAGGGCAGAGGCAAATTCTGCAAATGGAGTGGTTCTTTCAGTGACTTCAGCATTGAGAGAGGAAGAAAATATCAGGAGGATAGCTTAAGGGAGTTGGAGGACCAAGGAGGGGCCTCATTCTTCTCTGAAGGTGGTAAAGATATTGAAGCCTAAGAGAAGGGGGGAGGATGACAGAAAGCTGGGGGAGGGGAGAGCAGATTCACAGAGCAAGAAGAGGAATGAATGGACAGGTGGACACTGAGGAGAAGATGAGAAGCTTGGGAGTGGGGAATGCAGGACCTGGCTGCATCCATACATTCCCAGTAAATAACACACAGAGAGAAGCTCACTGAGGCAAGAAGGGGCCAGACTTCTAATGCAGTGACATAATTTTCACCATTATAAGACAATGTCCTTACAGAAGGATGGTTAGGAGTGAAGAAAGAACAGACGACATTGATTCAGATGCATGAGATTCACAATCTGACTTGTGGAATCGAAACCTCTTCATACAACTGTTTAAATATCGTAAATTTTTTTTTTTTTTGGCTAGTCCTGGGCCTTGGACTCAGGGCTTGAGCACTGTCCCTGGCTTCTTCCCGCTCAAGGCTAGCACTCTGCCACTTGAGCCACAGCGCCGCTTCTGGCCGTTTTTTCTGTATATGTGGTGCTGGGGAATCGAACCTAGGGCCTCGTGTATCCGAGGCAGGCACTCTTGCCACTAGGCTATATCCCCAGCCCCTAAATATCGTAAATTTTTAAAAAAGAGTGAAGACAGTAGGAAAGCAGCAAGAAAGGCTATAGAGAATGGGCACCACAGGGCTTTCTCCTTTCAGCCTACCCTGCTGCTAGACCCACTCAAGTTTCATGGGGTAGAACTGAGGCTGAGCAAATGAGATATGGTTCCTGATGGAGCTGGGCATTGGTGACTTGTGCCTATACTCCTAGCTACTCAGGAGGCTGAGGTCTACGGGTCACCATTTGAAGTCAGCTGGGCTAAAGTATCGGTGAGACTCTTACCTTCACTTAACCACCAAAAAGCTGGAAGTGGAGTGGTGGATCAAATGGCAGAGTAGCCTTGAGCAAAAAAGCTTAGGGACAGCACCTAGGCCTGGAGTTCAAGCCACAGGACCAGCACACAAAACAAAAACCAATAACAACAAAAAGCTTATGGAATAGTTGGCAGGAGTGATCACAAGATAATGCCATCAGGGCACCTGAGATACACAATATGAGCGAAAATACCGAGTACACCAAGATCTTTATGATGTTGAACCTATACTAAAAGAGGAAGACAGGAGGCTGGGGACTGGAAGAAGACAAAAACTTTCCCAGGTAGAGCAGGGTTGGGGGATGTGGAGAATCTGGAGGGACATCATTAAACAAGCACACACATCTCCTGGCAGTCTCCTGGCCTCTCTCCTGTCTTGTTCCCTATCCTCTTTGCCCTGGTAACACCGACCCTTGCAAAGTTCAATCCACAGTCCTTCACACCTCTGCTTGCCATACTGCTAGAGTATCCAGAGCCCCTGAAACAAAGCCCAGACTCCCAAATTCATGCCAGACCCTGGCTACTTCCCCACTTGCCTCCGATTATTTCTTTGCCAGTTTCTCCAACCAAACTATCATGGAAGCTTCTGGAAGCTCAGGATTTGTGCTTTCTTCATGCTTATGTGTGAGATAGGTGTATAGTATCCTCAGAAGTGCTATGCAAAACAGACCACTGAATACATGTGCTGAGAGTAAGTCTTGCGGAATAGGCTCTGTCCATCGTCACTGCTCAGTTGTGAGTGGGCAGTCCCCTTCAGCAGGAGTTCTTCCTGTGGCCAGTGGCCATTGTCTTCAGTCAGCAGAAAAATCAGAAATTAAAGTTTGACATAGCCAGGTGCTGGTGGCTCACACCTATAATCCTAGCTATGTAGGAGGCTGAGATCTGGGAATCATGGTTTGAGGCCAGCCTAGGCAGAAAAGTCTGTGAAACTCTTATCTCGCCAATTAACCAGCAAAAAAAGCAAGAAGTGAGGTGTGGCTCAATCTCCAGCCTTGAACAACAAAAAATCCAAATGAGAGGATGAGGTCTTGAGTGTAAGGCCCAGTATACAAACACACTCTCTCTCGGCATATTTTTGTCATTTCTAGATTGAGGAAGTTATCTGAGCAATGGAATTTGAATTCTTGACTATTGGAATTGTGGGATAGTTCAAAGATTTTTTTTTTTTTGAGAGTTACCGGCATAGAAATCACAGTGTAAGAATATGCCAGGGGCTGGGAATATGGCCTAGTGGCAAGAATGCTTGCCTTGTATACATGAAGCCCTGGGTTCGATTCCCCAGCACCACATATATAGAAAATGGCCAGAAGTGGTGCTGTGGCTCAAGTGGCAGAGTGCTAGCCTTCAGCAAAAAAGAAGCCAGGGATAGTGATCACGTCCTGAGTTCAAGGCGCAGGACTGGCAACAAACAAAAAAAGATTATGCCAGAAACATTCAAGACCTGTGACCACCCATCTCCATGATGATAAGGCCATTGGCATCTAACTGATTGTTGTCATCTGTGATGCTCTAAGCTTTCTCATCAGACAGCAAGCTCCTGGCTTGCTGGGGACAGTCTCTCAATTCCTTCTTGTGTTTAATATGGTGTGTGGAGCCAAGAGGCCATTAGCCAATGTTTATTGAGTGGCTGCATAGGGACCAAGGCAGTTACCTTCTCTGTGTCACCCATGATTGCTCAGGAGAGTGGAGACTGAATATTCAAGAACTCCTAGGCACCGTTCACAACAGAGCAGTTACCACCTGAGCCCATTCACTGGGATTTACTCTGGATCTCCCCAGAGAACAACACATCCAATTAATAGTTTATTCCAAATGACTCTAACTCCAATGTCTCTTTCCTGGGACTCACGAAGGGGCAATGCTCCTCCCTGACCATTTTCAAGTTCCATCTGTATGGATCCTTATGGCTTTCCTCAACTGTATTCACCTAGAATACCTTTGTCCATGGTGGGAAGCTCAAGCTTTGAAGAATAGGGACAGTGAAAATGGATAGGGGAAGCCAACTGAATTCTCTTTGCTGAAAGTCATAAAGATGGGAATGGAGAGAGATAAAGATGGGGAGAATTCTGAAGGGTCATTAGGTCTGTCTCCTCTTTATCATTGCTGAATAGCTATTGAGTGTCAACCACAGTGGGGATAGTAAGTGGGCAGGATCCCCGGCACAGTGAGTTAATCCATATGCAAACACAGTGACCCCAATTGCTTTGCAATAGAGAGCCACATGGCCTGTGCCCTTAAAATATATCATTTGGGCAGCTGCCAGAGGGCTGATTTATCCCAGCTGGCCAGAAACAGCCCTGAGATCATCAGCGCTTTTGTTAATTGGGAGAGGGTGGGAGGAGGGGAGCAGAGGAACCAAGATATTCCTGGGCACTAAGCATTCATTAGCCACCTGGCCTTCCTAAATTATGATCCTGCTACGATTTTCCCAGTGCTTCAACTGAAATTTTAATATTTGGAATGTATTAATAACTCGGAACATGTCATTTCCTAAATAAGCAATGCCCTTCTGGATCCATTGGAGAAGGGAGCCCAGAGAATCGTTAAGCAGCGTAGATATTGGCTACCCAGTGAGATGAGCGGTGTGGGGCTGACCTGGACGTTGTATCCACGGAACAAATACAAACAGATGCGATGTATGAAGGGACCTCGGGGTTAATGTCCCTGATTTCTATTCATTTGTTCTCTTCACAGAGCAGCTTAACAAGACCAACCCTAGGAAAAAATGGTAAAGCTGATGATAGGAGCAGTTAATGATTCAGAAGTCCTTATTACGAACAGCGCCTGCAGCTTCTGTGTCATGTGGATTATACCATCCAGTCCTTCAAGTGACCCACTCTTTAAATTTTTTTTTAAAATTTTATTGTCAAGGTGATATACAGAGGAGTTACAGTTACATACATCAGGTAGTGAGTATATTTCTTGTCATACTTGTTACGCCCTCCCTCATTTTTTTCCTACCTTCCCCCAAGTTGTACAGTTTATTTCCAACATATTGTTTTGTGTGCATTGGTTCGACCTTTATCCTTTGCCTCATCATTTTGATGTTCTCCTTCCCTTCCCTAATTTGGATAAACATATATACAATGAGCCACTCTTACCATCCTGTGAGCATGCATGCTGCATGCAGGCTGGAGCTTTCCCTGGCTTACTTGCCTTTTATCTCCAGCAGTAAGATTATGCCCTTGTATATAGTTGCTGTTCCATAAAATGGGGAAGGAATACACGAGTCTCCATTTTGGATGAGGTGGTTGGCATGTAGCAAAGTTGGTACGTTGTCTGGTTGTATGGACTTAGAATCAGGATTCACAACTCTATTCTCCACTCTGAGATATCTTTTTTTTTTTTTTTTTTTTTTTTTGTTCCCAGGTCTCAGAGTCCCCAGGGGCCTCCTGAGCAGGTCTGTTTATGTCAGTTCTTTGTTCTCCAAAATCGCCTCTAGTGGTTTTTTTTTTTCTTCAAATTTTTATTATCAAACTGATGTACAGAGAGGTTACAGTTTCATACGTTAGGCATTGGATACATTTCTTGTACTGTTTGTTACCTCGTCCCTCATACCCCCCTACCCTCCTCCCCCTTTCCCTTTCTTCCCATGAGGTGTTCAGTTCACTTACACCAAACAGTTTTGCAAGCATTATTTTGTAGTTGTTTGTCTTTTTTTACCCTGTGTCTCTCAATTTTGGTATTCCCTTTCAATTTCCTAGTTCTAATACCAGTATACATGGTTTCCAATATACTCAGATAAGATTACAGAGATAATGTAGGTACAACCACAGGAAGGTGATACAAGAACATCATCAATAATAGAAGCTACAGATACACATGGGACGTTGAAAGTAGTTAGAACTGTGATATAACAGTTGTTTCCATAACATGGAGTTCATTTCACTTAGCATCATCTTATGTGTTCATAAGGGTATAGCTATTGGGCTCTTGTGGGCCTCTGCTATGACTTGCCTAAATCTGTACTAATTATTCCCAATAAGGGAGACCATAGAGTCCATGTTTCTTTGGGTCTGGCTCACTTCACTTAGTATAATTTTTTCCAAGTCCTTCCATTTCCTTACAAATGGGGCAATGCCATTCTTTCTGATAGAGGCATAAAATTCCATTGTGTATATGTACCACATTTTCCTGATCCATTCATCTACTAAGGGGCATCTGGGTTGGTTCCAGATTCTAGCTATGACAAATTGCGCTGCGATGAACATTGCTGTGCTGGTGGCTTTACTGTGATTTTGTTTGTGGTCTTTTGGATAGATACCCAAGAGTGGGGCTGCTGGGTCATAGGGGAGTTCTACATTTAGCCTTCTGAGGAATCTCCATACTGCTTGCCAGAGTGGCTGAACCAGTTTACATCATTCCCACCAACAATGAAGTAGGGTTCCCTTTTGGCCACATCCCCTCCAACAATTGTTATTGTTGGTTTTCTTGATATAGGACATTCTTACTGGGGTGAGATGGATTCTCAATGTTGTTTTGATTTGCATTTCTTTTATGGCCAGTGATGTAGAGCACTTTTTCATATGTCTCTTGGCCATTCTCATTTCCTCATCAGAGAAGTCTCTTTGTAAGTCTTTAGCCCACTTGATGAGGGGGCTATTGGTTCTTTGCGGTTTTGTTTTAGAGGAAGGTAATTTTTTAGTTCTGCATATATTTTAGATATGAGGCCTTTGTCCGTTGAATGGCCAGTAAAGGTCTTCTCCCAGTCTGTGGGCTTTCTGTTTATCTTGCGAGCTATGTCCTTTGCCCTGCAGAAGCTCTGCAGTTTGATGCAGTCCCATTTGTCCAACCTTTCTTTGATTTGTAGCCTTTCTGGGTCATTGTTAAGGAAGTTCCGTCCTGCGCCAAGGAGCCCAAGTGTTTCTCTTACTCCTTCCTTTAGTGTTTTCAGGGTGTCTGTTTTGATTTCGAGGTCTTTAATCCATTTGGAATTGATTTTGGTGCAGGGTGATATATAAGGATCTAGTTTTAGTTTGTTGCATGTGTTGGACCAGTTTTGCCAGCACCATTTGTTAAAGAGGCTATCTTTTTTTTTTTTTTTTTTTTTGCCAGTCCTGGGGCTTGGACTCAGGGCCTGAGCACTGTCCCTGCCTTCTTTTTCCTCAAGGCTAGCACTCTGTCACTTGAGCCACAGCGCCACTTCTGGCCATTTTCTGTATATGTGGTGCTGGGGAATCAAACCCAGGGCTTCATGTATACGAGGCAAGCACTCTTGCCACTAGGCCATATCCCCAGCCCCTAAAGAGGCTATCTTTCTTCTAAACTATTGTTTTAGCTCCTTTATCAAAGATTAAGTAGGCATAGTTCTGTGGGTTCATTTCTGGGTCTTCATTTCTGTTCCATTGGTCTTCAGGTCTGTTCTGGTGCCAATACCAAGCTGTTTTTATTACTACAGCTTTATAATACAGCTTGAAGTTGGGTATTGTAATTCCTCCAGCACTGTTCTTTCTGCTTAGGATTGTTTTTGCTATTTTAGGTCTTTTATTGTTCCATATGAATTTCTGGATTGCTTCCTCTATTTCATTAAAAAATGGTGTTGGGATATTAATGGGTATTGCATTGAATTTGTAGATAGCCTTTGACAGTATTGCCATTTTGATTATATTAATCTTCCCAATCCAGGAGCATGGGAGGTTTTTCCATTTCCTTAGTTCTGACTTAATTTCATTTTTCAAGCTTTGAAAGTTCTCATCAAAGAGGTCTTTCACTTCTTTGGTTAAGGTTATTCCTAGATATTTTATGTTTTGGGGGGTATTGCAAAAGGAGATGCTTTCCTGATTTCAGCCTCGGTCTTTGGGTCATTAGCATAGAGAAAGGCCATTGATTTCTGAGGGTTTATTTTATATCTTGCAACTTTGCCAAAGTTTTGGATCAGCTCTAGTAGCTTGGGGGTAGAGTCTATGGGGTTCTTTAGGTATAGGATCATGTCATCTGTGAAGAGAGAAAGTTTAACTTCATCTTTTTCTAATTGGATCCCCTTTATATTTTCTTCTTGACTAATTGCTCTGGCTGGGAATTCTAGTACTATGTTGAAGAGCAGGGGAGAGAGTGGACATCCCTGCCTTGTTCCTGATTTTAAAGGGAATGGCCTTAGTTTTTCACCATTTGGTACTAGCACTGGAGCTACAACTCAAGGCCTCACGTTCTTGCTTGTTTTTTTTTTTTTTCTTCTTTTTGTTCAAGGTTGTTGCTCTATCATTTGAGCTATACCTCCACTCCTAGATTATAGCTGGGTCACTGGCAATAAGAGACTAACACACTTTTCTGCCTGGCTGGCTTTGAACCATGGTCCTCAGATCTCCTGAGTAGTTAGGATTGCAGTCATGAGCCACTGGTGCCTGGCTAAAATGATCTCTTTTATGGACTGAATGTATCTCCCTAAAGTTCATCTGTTAAAGCTTTAACCTCCAATATGATGGTGGAACATTTGAGAAGTAATTAGACTTAAATGAAGTCCTGAGGGTGGGAAACCTCGAAGACAGGATCCATATTGTGATAAGAAGAGTAAGATACTAGAATTTGAACTCTCTACATGTGAGGACACAGTAAGAGGGTATCTAAGCCAAGAAGAGAGTACTCACTGAAACTGCAACCCTGTGGTACCTTTCCAGTCTAGAACTATGAGAGATGGATGTCTGTTGTTTTAGCCATCCAGCCTGGGGTATTTTGTTATAGCAGCTCAAAAAGACTAAGATTACCCTTCTGTCTCACTCATCAATGTTTACTTACCCCATCCACTTTTGGCTCTTAGGTTTGTGATTCAGCATCAGCAAGTGATTTAATCAACTTGCTGCCCTTCTCTTCTTGCTTTCTCATCTCTCTAACAACTGTGGAGCCCATCAGTGTTTACAGAGATGTCACATAATGCGTTCACATGATGCTTAAAATCAACTTGTGACACTGGAAAAGCAGTTATTATTTTCCCATCTTCATACGTAAATAAGAGAGGTCTTAGTTCTAATCAAGACCTAGTGACTTACCATGATCAGTCAGCAAGACCAGGACTAAGATTTTCCAACCTTCTACCCAGTACACAGTGCTCTTTCCTCAGTGCTACTGTGTGGATAATGTCATCCATTGAAGAGCAGGTTGCATTGTAATGGGGAGTTGATAGGGAAGTCATGTAAATGACTTCCTATGATTTATTTTTATTTTTTGCAGGTAAACTCAAGAGGTTTTAGAAGGCCTCACATGAATTTGAGCTTCCACATGTCTTAACCATGGCTCACTCTAAACATTTCCAAAGAAATGCCAAACAAGTCAAATCTAAACATTGAGCAGGCTGATCTTCAACAATTTCCCACTGAAGAAATATCAACTATACTTGCATCCTTCTGACCGTCCATATTCCCCTTTCCTGCCTCTCTAGCACTTTTCTTTCTTGCTGTGTCTTCTGATTCTATCCTGTCTTGTCTGCCTCCTACTTGGGTTCAAACTGATCTGCCCTGTAGCAGGCCCAGGACACCAACCTCCTCCTTTAAAAACCCGTGTTTGAAGAGTTTTAAGAAGAAAAAGTAGGTGAAACCCATAGGAGGGGGGAGGGCAAGTGGAATGGGTGATAGGGGTGGTGACAAATACAGCTTGAGGTACATTATATATGTATGAAAGTAGAACAAAGAGACCCATTGAATTAAAAAATTATAAGGCTAAAAAAAAAAAAGAAATGAATGCAGCAGACTTTAAAAACAGAAAGATGATTCCAGCTCCTTGGAAAGCTGAGGCAAGCCAATCACGTGAGGTCATGAGTTTGAGACCACAGGCAATATATTTAGACCCCGTTTTTCTATTTTTTGAAATTGTTATTATAAGCATGACATATGGAGGGGTTGCAGTTCTGTAAGTCAGTTAAAATGTACATTTCCTTCTGGACAATGGCACCACGTTCCTTGCTCCCAGTTTTTCTCTCAATTAGATTCTGATTTTTTGTTGTTGTTGTTGTTTGTTTTTTAAAAAGAGACCAGGCTCTTGTAGCTTATGCCTATAATCCTAGCTATTTAGGAGGTGGAGATCTGAAGATTGCTGTCTGAAGCCAGCTCAAGCAGAAAAGTCCGTAAGACTCTTATCTCCAATTAACCAGCAAAAAGATGGAAGTGGAGGTGTAGCTCAAGTGGTAGAGTGCCAGCCTTGAGCAAAAAAGCCTAGTGAAAGCATGAGCCCCTGAGTTCAAGTCCCAGTACTGGTGAGCATAACACACACACACACACACACACAAAACAAAAACAAAAACAAAACAAACCTTTCTTTAGGGAAGACTTGAGAGTTATTTTACTGTTTACATTGTTTTTCTTTCTTTTAGAACGTTATCTCAGTGAGAGCAGGTTTGTATCTATGTATGACACAAACTTGTTACACAAAGAAATACTAAATAATACAAAAAAGAATAACATGAAATTAGTTCTACTAAGGCCTTGCATCCTATGTATGGCACAAAAATGTAAAGAACATTTCATTTAATTAAAAAAAAGATTACCTCAATCTTTGACTCCAAGGAAATAATCCAAAAGAGAAGGGGAAAAAAATCAATAAAAATAAAACAATCATTGTGGAGTAATTTATAATAAAGTAAAGTCAGAAACAACTTAAGAGTGAGCAGTTAAGTAAATTATGTCATGTCATTTTGATGGACTATCATATAGTCACTAAAAATTATAATTATGCAGACTGTGTAGGAACATAAAATGCTTATGATATAATGTTAGGCATGCAACGCGGAAGAGCAAATTTGCACGTACACTTGATTACAACTCTAAAAATCATGTTTACATGTGGGCAAAGACTAGCAGAAGCAGGAGGAATGAAAACAGATGATTAGTTCAGCTGGTGGGTTTGTGGGGGATTCCCCTACTCTGAATCTGTGTTATGCTGATCATGTTCCTTGTGCAGTTTTTAAAGGATGGTGTTCAGCCCTTTTGGGGACCACTTTCAAGATTGCTAGCACCAGGAAAACACATATACAGCACCAAGACTTCAATTCCTGATTACACCTCACTGCTGGGTCTCTCCTGGGTCCTTGACTCTGCTGGTGGGAATTCTCTCACCCAACCTGAGCACCACTGTTAGCACAATTATTCCCAAACAGAACTGTTGCTGCAGAAACTCAACCACAGACGAATATTTATTCTTAAATGTGTTCCTATTCACAGCCATTTAACACTTTTTTTCATTGAAAACAATTCTAGCACAGATCAACAAGCCATTTACTTGCAATGTTATGGAAAGAAGTGATTATTGGAGTAGAAATTTGACCTAGGTGACTTCAAGCCAGGCACTGCTAGTTCATGCCTATAACCCTAGATACTAAGAGGCTGAGATCTGAGGGTTGCAGTTCAAGGCCAGCCCATGCAGGAAAGTCTGTGAGACTCTTTTTTTTTGGGGGGGGGGGCAGTCCTGGGGCTTGGACTCAGGGCCCGAGCACTGTCCCTGGCTTCTTCTTGCTCAAGGCTAGCGCTCTGCCACTTGAGCCACAGCGCCACTTCTGGCCGTTTTCTGTATATGTGGTGCTGGGGAATTGAACCCAGGGCCTCATGTATACGAGGCAAGCACTCTTGCCACTAGGCCATATCCCCAGCCCCTCTGTGAGACTCTTATCTCTAATTAGTCACCAAAAAAAGCCACAAGTGAGACTGTGGCTCAAGTGGTAGAGTGCAGAAAAAGCTAAGGAACAACATCCAGACCCTGAGTTCAATCTCCAGTACCAGCACCAAAAACAAACAAAAAACAACAACAACAAAAAAACCCCAAACCAAACCAAAAAACCCTTGATGACCTCAAAGATTTGCTAAGTCTCACTTACAACCTCTATGACCCTCACACACGCAGTGTTGAGGCCTCTGTTATTTGCAGTCTTTTTGCTCCTGGCATATACATCATTTCAGAAATGGAGGTCAAATCCCAATCCTGCCACTGGCAAGCTTTGGGCCTGCAAGATGACTTACTTTTGATCTCTCTCAACTTCGGTTTAATCATCTATAAAACGAAGATGTCAAAACCTATCACTGAAGGTTGTAGAGAACATGGAAATGATCTAAAGCTGAGAGCTGTTCAGTTAGAGTGGCAGGTGTGTAACAGGTGCTCACACAGCAAGCTGGTGGGCTTTAACATGTGGGAGTACAGGAAAAGTGAGTTTTAAGTAGGGTATTGAGAAGCATAGCAAATGCATGAGAAACAGGAAACGCTGCAATATGAAGGAGAGTCTGGGAGTGATGGCCAATTTACAGACGAAAAAAAAATATATATATATGTTCTCCTGGGAGAAGCTGTAATGAAAACAAATGTGAGCAATCAGGAGGTACCTAACTTTTTATTTAATTGCCAAAAAAATCAAATATGTAATCTGAGAATCATCATAGCCACCTGCTTTGCCTTTTCTCTCCCTCTGCAGGGGCCTGTCACCTCTCACCTTCTGGGCTGCATTTCAAAGGGAACCTTCCCCCAAAAGCTGGCTTTTCAGATTGAGTTCCAGGGATCATCTGAATTCTTTTCTGTTTTAAATCCCTGACTGTCCTCTTGGGACCAAGATTTCCATTGCCACTAGATTCAGAATCAATTCAAACACTAGTTACGTAAGAATTAGATGAAAACAGAAAAACAGTTCCATAGTTACATAAGAATTACACTGAAAGAGAAATGCTTGGGACTTTGGCAACTGAATGTTAAGGGTTTTTTTTGTTGTTGTTGTTTTGTTTTGATTTTTTGTTCCTTGTTATCCCCCCCCCCCACTTAATTTTGTTTAGGTAAGTAAAAATATTGAAATAAAAAAGATACTTACTATTTTGTACAAAACTTAAAAAGCAATAAATCCAGCAGGGTGATGGTGGCTCTTGCCTATCATACTGGCTACTCAGAAGGCTGAGATAGAAACCGTTCTGGGCAGGATGTTTTGACACTCTTATCTCCAATTAACATCCCTGCCCTCTGCAACAAAAAAGCTGGAAGCGGAGCTGTGGCTCAAGTGGTAGAGGGCTAGCTTTGAGAAAAAACAACTCAAGGATAGCACCCAATCCCTGAGTTCAAGCTCTAAGACTGACACACACACACACACACACACACACACACACACACACACACACACACGCACAGAGCAATAAATCCATTTTAGTTTCTCCAAAAGTCCAGTCCAAATACCCCAAGAACTCCTTCTGATATTTCAGGAATGTAGAGACTCCCTTCCTGAACACAGTGCATGAACAGAGTCAATGCAGTGTGTGGTATTTTCAGAATCAACAGAAAACCCTCTGGGTGTTTGTGGCATCTCATGATTGCTTTTATGAAACTCAGTGAGCCAGAGTTGTGTTCAAGCACCTCTGTGAAAAGGATTGGACAGAGGGACTATTCACAGCATTGGGGATTTGTGGGGAAACAACTTACAGATTTTCTGACAACCTTGCCTTTCAATTTAGATGAATGAAGCACTATAGTTTGGTCATGAGGAACTTTAATAAAAAAAAGGTTGTCACCAAAGTTATTTCTCATTGGGTGCAAATATGTGAAAATGACAGTCATTAAATTTTGCTTGAGAAATGGAATTGTACTAGACACCAAAATCAATGCCAAAATAAAGTTAACTTTGAATTTTTTTTAAAAAAGCATCAGCATGTCAAGTTTAGACTAATAACATCTAGGCTTTGTGAATAGATGTGTACTTTCTTATCTCCCACATTGGATCCTGGTTTACATTACTACAAAGGAAATGTTTAGGTCATATTCATAGAAGGTCCCTTGAGTGTTGCAGAGCTTAATGTTATTTTACCCAGGCTTTTTCATCTCAGTGCAGTAACCTGGTGAGGGGAGAGGATTGAGTGATGGACTGCTGAGACATATGTGGGTGTTTGAAAAACATGGCCTTTTATGTTTTGATCTAAAACATCCAATATTGCACTATGTATGGCCACTGTATGACTCCTACCTTTTTATAGGTGTGTTGTGTGTGTGAATCAGTTTAAAAGGACTGTTGGCTGGACAATTGCTCCAAAACTCACAGAGTTGAAAGAATCAATATAAAGCCCAAGGATCATAAGACTTACAAAATATCTGGCTCAAAAAATGCCACTTAAAGAGCAAGGTTATTTCTTCATCCTCTTCAAGAGATAACGATTTGTGCTGAGCATTGATGGCTCCTGCCTATAATCTTAGCTACTCAGCAGGCTGAGATCTGAGGATCATTGCCTGAAGCAGAAAACTCTGTGAAATCTCCAACTAACTAGCAAATACTACTACTACTAGTAGCAATTAATAATAATAATAATAATAGCTGGAGGTGTGGCTCAAGTGATACAGCCAAAAAAAAAAAAAAAAAAAGAAAAATCCAAGGAAGAGCAGGAGGTACCGAGTTCAAGCCCCTGTACCAGCATATATACACGCAAAAAGACAAGTGGTTTATCAAAAGTACAACAGATTTTGACTCAGATGATTTGAGTTTGATTATAATGGAAAGAGAATGAGATTTTCCACACTGGGATGTGGTATTGTAAGGCTGATTTTTGTGACTCTGAGACCTTAACAAGCAAAATTCTCATTTTTCAGAGCCTCAGTTTGTTTCTGAGCATTGGGCCTACTGGTAACATTCTTTTCACAGGGAAGTTGGCTAAGTTTCATGAGCTATGATGTGTTCAGAAGTACTTTGTATCTTTGTAGTAATACATTCGTTTAGCTTCCTGTTGGTGTGGCAAAATACACAGGATAAATAAACTTGTAAGGAGGAAGGGTTCATTTTGGCTCATGTGTTTATGAGATTTCACTCTATGGTGCTTAGACCCCATTGCTTTGGGCCTGTGGTGGCATAGTGCAACATGTGGCAGGTGGCTCACTTCACATGGCGGGAAAGCAAAGACACAGGAAGGAGCTAGAGATTCAATATTCCCAGAAGAGTACATCCCCAACTTCCTTCCACTAGGTCCCACTTCCCAGGTCTTCTACCATCTCCAATAGTACCACACGCTTGTGACTAGCCTCTAACACATGGACCCTGCAGGAGACTGTCTTGATCCAATCATCACTAGTTCTGTACTCATTTAGCTACTGCTTTTTTTGTTTGTTTGTTTGTTTTTTTGCCAGTCCTGGGGCTTGAACTCAGGGCCTGAGCATTGTCCCTGGCTTCTTTTTGCTCAAGGCTAGCACTCTACCACTTGAGCCACAGTGCCACGTCTGGCTTTTCCTATGTATGTGGTGCTGAGGAATCGAACTCAGGGCTTCATGTATACGAGGCAAGCACTTTACCACTAGGCCATATTCCCAGCCCCTGGCTACTGCTTTTAATAATATAAGTCTGGGGCCTTAGATGCATCTCTAAGCTTTCCAGAACCTTAGTATTCTTCACTCTAATATGCAGAGAAATGACAGGCCCATCCACTTTATAAAGGCATCTTAGAGTCCAAAAAGCATACCGTGAAAAAAAAAATAGCTTGATGGCACAATTTCTTTATTCATTTGAGCAATTTTTCATATTAAGTGTAAACATATTCCAGTGGAATATTTTGAGTATTACCCACTTTGGGGATGATTTAATGATTCTACTGTACAATTCTTTATTTGTTTGAGCCATTTGTCATATTAAGTTAAAAATATTCCAGTGGAATACTTTGAGTATTATCCACTCTGGGATGATTTAATGACTCTTGTACCTTGTTGAATGCTGCCATTCATTTAACTTGATCTACAACCCATGCCTAAGATTTTAATAATGCTTTAAATAATCAAAGACATAAATTACAAAAATAAAGTTCTCTGGTTACCATAGGATTGCTTTCAATGCCACCCCCAGGCAGCCCCCATGTTAAATGCTGGCTCCTCATTGGACTCCCTGTTCTTCCCTTCTGGTGGTTGATGTCTTCACTCTGTTCTAGTCAGCGTCACAAATGCAGATCTGATGTGCTGACCTGCAGCCAGGCTTTAGCTCCCTCATTGACTCTTACAACCTTTTAGAATCCAGAGGAAATGGAAATGATCCTTGCTAGAAGGTGGGCCTTCCTCATATGCCATCTTTGTCAAAGGAACTTCATACATGCTAGAGACAGAACACATTGCCAAGACTTTGATGGGCAGCTGAGCTTCCCAAAGGGCATTGCCTTTCCTCAAGGAAAGATCTCTTCTTGCTGCTATGCAGGAACACTGCAGTCTTTGAGGTATTTGTGAGCTTTTGCCAGGTGTTTATGACACAGCATACCTTGAAAATGTCTGTCACTGCCTTTATTCAGAAAGGGTTGGCTGAACCCAGCTGAATACATCCCCTTTCTTTAGAGAGAAGCTTAGAGACAGATACTCTTGACATTACTGTCACAATTTCAAAGAAAACACTGTTTGCTGCAAGGGGGTCTTGCTCTTGTCCCAAGATCCATCAATATTGGCTCCCAGCTGGCATTAGCAAAAGGTTCAAACAAAATCCTTCCTTAGCATGCCTCTACCTCATTGCATAGGGACTAAAAGAAGACTTTGTTTCTTATTTCAAAGAAGGCTTGGGCAGGTTAAAAGGCCACAAGAGTTGGTATGACAAATCGAAAACCTCATCTATTTTTCAAATTTCTGTGTGTGTTCATTTCTCTCAAATGAAAAGCAGAAAATGGCCAATTTAGGTAAAAATGGAAAATGTGAAGTAGCACAAAGGACCATCTTTCTGAAAAGTAAGGTAATAGCAACAACAACAAGAAGCAAATTATAGAACTTGTCAGCAGCTACTGAAGAAGAACAGAGAACAACACAGCCAAAGGTCTGTGAGTGTGCGCATGTGCGTGCATGCTCACCTAGTGCAGTCAGTGTAGATGGACAGGGCACAGAAGAGCCTAAGAGGAGAACATGTGATCTTGGCTGAATCAAAACTCTCAAATTGCTTAATGTCTTTGTGTCTAATTTCGTTATCCCCAAGTAGGAAAAATAACAGTAGCCATTTTTTAGGGCAGTAGTGAAGATCGAATGAGAGATAAGGCACATAAACAGCAAGTGCCTGCACAGAGCTACCCTCTCCTCTTTATTGGTGGAACTGTTTAATGCCCCCCTTCCCCTCACATTTCCTCTGAATAGATGGAATAACCTGAGCCTAGCATGGGTGACTCATGCCTATAATCCTAGCTAGTTAGAATCTAGCTACTGGTGATATGAGGATCACGGTTTGAAGTGATCAGACCCTGAGCTCAAGCTCCAGTACCAGCACAAACAAACAACTTGAGCAGCTGCCCAGTGGTTTTTTTTTGGGTGGGGGGGAGGGTGCCTTAAAACTGGGGATTCTACTTCTTATCATTACAAAAGGGACATAAGAGACATCTAGTATTTTAAGAATTTTTCTTGCACTTTTTTTTTGGTGAGGCAGGATTAATATCTTTCCTTGTGCTTTCATTTTTAAGAGTTGCTATTCATCTTTTATCTTTCATTCTCCATTAACCAATTCTCATTTTGGTGAGCTTTTCACAACTTTATCTTCTACTTCTTTTATTTCGCTATAATATTTCTTGTTCTCACGTGGTTCTTAAAAATAGGATTTAATTTTGTTTCGCGGGTGAAATATAGTCTTATATCAGTAAGGATATTAATGACAGTTTTTAAAGAAGTTTCTTCTGTTGGATGTGGTAGGGGGATTTGGTTACATAGTGAGACCCTGTAAGAGAGAGAGAGAGAAAGAGAGAGTGGGAATAGGGAGGGAAGGGGAGGGACGGGGTAGGAAGAAAGGAAAGGGGGGGAAGAAAGGGAGAAGGAAGGAAGGAAGGAAGGAAAGAAAGAAAGAAAGAAAGAAAGGAAGGACGGAAGGAAGGAAGGAAGGAAGGAAGGAAAGAAAGAAAGGAAGGAAGGAAGGAAGGAAGGAAGGAAGGAAGAAAGAAGGAGAGGAGAAAAGTTTCCTATTCTCAGCATTGTCTTTATTTTTTTCCCAGGCTTCTTTGTCCTGTGTGCTGGTCTCTTTTCCTGAAGTGGTCTTCAATGGCTGTCTTGTGAGCCCCTGACAAGCTAAACACACAGGTTGTTGTCCAAGGGCAGGGTTATGAACAGAGAAGGTAAAGAGCTGGGGTTGTGGCTCTTGGTTGGGGACATCTGAATGCCTTTCTTGGGCTGTTGTTTTTCTCCGAGAGTCCTCCTCTATACACCCTCATCTCGAGTTTTTAAATTCAGTCCTAGCACTGAAAAGCAGGAAGGGAAGAGGGCAGAATGTCTCTCCACTCAGACTCCATTTTTCTTCTGTTTTCAGAGGCAGCTCATTTTACCTTCACCTCTGTTAAATTCCAGATTCCACACCTGCCTTGCTGATCTTCTCTGCCTGGCGGGAGCTTCCTCTCTGCCTGGCTGGGGAAGGGTGCCTGCTTCCATCCACACTCAAGCTGCAAGCTGCTCCTTACCAAAGCTGCTGACCCACGGGCTCTCAGCCCTGCCTGCACCTCTGCCTCCAGGAGTCAAGCAAGCTGAAGAGTCTTCAGACCTCAGAGCGAAGGAGCAGGGGGACAGAAAGATCTCCTAAGTGACTCTCCTAAGGGCTGGGGGTGGGGGAGGGGCAGGAGAAGGCACTGTGTTTAGAGAAAGGGAACAGGAAGAGGTAGCAAGAAAAATAAATTCATCACAGTTCATGCCCTTGGCAGCCCAGCACTGGGATGAGAACACCACTACCCACATTCACTTATATTTTGTTTTCTTTGTTGATTCGAGGATGTAGTTTCCATTTTACAAAAGGTTATGAACATTTCTCATGTGCTGTTGGGCTCTTGTGTTCTTTTTTGCTTTTGATTATTTTTAGCTTCTTTTCTCTCCCTCCCTCCCTCCCTCCCTTCCTCCCTTCCTACTTCCTCTCTCCTTTCTTTCTTTCTTGGCAATATTGGGGTTTGAACTTGGGACCTCGTGCTTTCCAGGTAAGAACAGTCTGAAGATTCTCCTTCAGAGGTCTGAGGTAGGGTCTGGCCATTCCTGTGTCTTAAAGCAGACAAGGAGGCTGACAGCTTTGAATGCTTTTCTCATGCACAGGTGACCCCTTCTCCTTGCTGGAAGCACAGGTGCGAAAAGCATTTATTGGGTGCTTTCTATGCTCCTGGAACTGTGTTAAAAGATGCTTTCAATTTCAGATGGTAGAATCAAAGAGCTTTAGCTGTGAATTTTGGCTGGGCAAATATGTGGCAAAAGGCAGGGGCTTCAGCATCTTATGGGCTCCCAGCAGTTCTTTTTTGTTTGTTGGCTTCCTTCTTCATGAGCCCAGAGCTGTTTCTACTCAGATTTGATCTTATCCCTGTTTGCATGGGTGTACCTATACAATTGCAGTGCTTGGAGGGCTGAGGCACGATGTTGTGAGCCCCTGCACGGCAGGGTTCCCCAAAGACAACTTAAGGGGAAGAAAGAGAAAGGGTTGTTTGCAGGAGGGAAGAGGGCTGGGCAACTAGAAAATAAATAAATCCATTATACTGGTGTTTAGTCACACACACACACACACACACACACACACACACACACACACACTCCTTTCAAAGCATTCTCACCAGTGTCTCATCCAATTTAACCAATGTCTCATCCAATTTAACAAAATTCTCCCATGGAAAAATTACACACATTTATCTTCTCAGCATTTTGAAATGTTTCAAAGTCATGTTCAATTACTCTGTATCTACAATGGTATCTATTTCTTTCTCTTTTTTTTTTTTTGTCCTTTTTCTCTTTTTTTTTTTTTTTTCCATTTCCAGAAGTAACTTCTAATGAACTAGCAACTTATAGGTATATGGTACATTCAATCATTCTTAACATGTCCAGGTCCCTAAAGAATTCTAGTCTCAGTGGGCTGGGTCCTGAGACACAGCAGGTACTCATTTAACAAACAGCTTAACTGAGTCTCAGCAATTCCAGGGACTTGCTGAAGACATATATTGATCCTTGGATCAAAATGAGAGTACTTATGGGTGTGGCCTGTGCCAGGCATAACTTGGAAGGCACGATTACCCTGGATCAGTCACTGACACGAAAGTTATATGACAAGGTAGCAAGTCCCATTTGGACATCATGGTGAAGGTATGGGAGGAAGGGAGTTCTCTGAAATAAGAGGGTATCTTCCTAGAGTCAGTAATGGTGATGGCTCATTCAACAAGAAAATGCCAATCAATGTTTCCATCTATTATCTCAGCAGTGACCCACCATGAAGTAGGTACTAACTTTACACAAATGAAAGAATAAAATCAGAGGCTTAGAGACATTCACTGCCATGCCCAAGGTCTCATAGGTGAGTATGGCAGGGAGAATCTTGGAACTCAGTGATGTCTGGTTGAGAAGTCTGTGGTCTTTACCTTCTCCTCTCAGTTGACAGTCTGTGCTTTACAGTACAGCCAGTGTGGCCAGACTCCAGGAATTCTAGAGGTTGTGCTCCAGAAGGAGGGGGATCCTAGGAGGATCTCCAACTTCTGGTTGATGCATTTTGTTCTATCACTTACTTCCCCCCTCCTCCAATTTATGCCCGATCTCTCTCCCATTTCACTTCAGCTGTTACCATGGTCTTCAATCTTCCAAGTGCCAAGGCAGGAGGTAGCCCCAGCTCTGTCGGTTCCCTTCTCCAGATGTCTTTACCCTTCCTGTCTCAAGTTCAATGGAAGTTTTCAGACTTTCTCCAAAAGAATCTTAATAGGAAATGTATTGGGGAAACAAACCCAAACTAAACAGCACAGAACTAGAAGAGGGAGGAAATGAATGTGTTCACCGAGTACTGACTTATTGTCTTGGTTTCACCAGATTTTCTGCCACCTGCTAGTGTGGCTGGTACTATTGCCAGGCTCCTATCATTGTTTAGCATATTTTCCAGAGGCATGCTCACGAACTTGTTCTCAAAGTTAGTTCCACCCCTAAGCATATCAGTTGAGGTTCACTAGAGGAAAAGAACTAATAGGCTCTGTATGCATGTATATATAGGTACAATTATAAGAAAGCATTTACTGGATTGGCTTACATGATTAGTGGTTGGATAGTCCAACAATGGCAGTTTGTGGGCTGCTTAGCTGCTTAGTCTGAGCATGTGAAGCCTGAGAATAAGGAGGATGTAATGATTTATCCACAGCCTGTGAATGAAAGCCTTGAAGCTCCAGAGGAATCACTGGTGTGAGTCCACATTCAAAAGCTGAAGAATTTGGAGTCTGATGTCCACAGATGATGGCAGCAATCAAAGACACACTCACTCAGGAAGAATGGAGTGTGCACACTCTCATTCCACCAGGCTCCACAGCCTATTTGTTGGCACATTAAGGATGAAGTTTCCATGTCAGTTGCTGTCTTCCACGACAGTCATTTCTAGGAACTGCTCCAGACAAATGCAGAAGTATGCCTTGCTTATCTCCTAAATGTCACTCAATCTAATCAATAGACCAACTTAACCATCATAGTAGAGTACTTTTATTACTCAAAATGGTGTGGGCTCACCAATGGATATACATAAACTCCTGGGTAGGAAATCACGATGATCACTTATTCTCATCTGAAGAAAATTTGAAGGCCCCATGCTTTCTACCATCTAGGGTTGCATAAATCATCTTGGAAGGTCCTGGATTTCTGCTATTCAGTTCATCCTCAGGGCCAAGATCATTGACATGGGCATAGAGATAGAAGTCCTTTGTTGGCTTACTGTCTATCTAGAGTATGTCAACAGTCCATCTATGCAGAAGCTCTGAGGACGCTTGCTGAAGTGCTCTGCAGTTCAATTTTGATTGCTGTATTTTTTCAATCTCAAAATGTTTCACATGTATTTATAAACAACTCACCTGTAGTCAGAGGAGGGAGGATGACAAGAAAATTTTCCATTTGGACAGCATTGGACCCTGGATTAATAGGAAAAAACTTCTATTTGCATATGAAAGGAGCAGAAGGACCTGAGACAGATGATGTGTCTGAGGTTGGGCCCAAGGGTTGGGGAGGGGATGTTGTTTGCAAACAGCTGCAAGCACTGTGAAGTAAAATTACAATGGGTTGATAGTATAATTTTAATAAGTTTTTTTTTCTGGTGCTGAGATTCATAAAATCATAGCTTGAAGCAATGAGGGATGATAAGGAAGAAAACAAGTGTTGAGATGTAAGCCATCACGGTGGTGGGCTCTGTGAATGTTATTTGTTTGTGTGTTGTGCATGCTGCTGAAAGTCCCAAATGCTTTACCAGCTTAAATTAAAAAAACGATTATTTAATACTTTTAGTTCTTCTGTCTGCCTTGAGAGAACAATATTATGGCCTTCCTCAGTGGTGAGGGTTGCAATCACAGTCTGCAAGGTGCTTCTCTCCCATCCCATTTCTCTGGCCTGGGCATTCTCTCTCTCTCTCTCTCTCTCTCTCTCTCTCTCTCTCTCCCCTTTCCATTTCTCATTTCCCTCCTTTTCCCCCACTCCCTCTTCCCCTCCCTCCACATCTGTATATAGGGCCCTGCTATCACAGTTGCTGTTGTACAGAGATCTCTGCTTTTCTAGAAAGCTTCAAAAGATAAGAGGATTATGGTGCTAGTGGAGGGGCAGGGCTGCTGTAGCCTGCATACAGAGCTTGGGCATTTGAGACATCCCAGAACTCATTCAGAATTTGAATCACTCATTTACTGAGCATCTACAACCTGCCAGGCTCTATGCGGGGTGCAGGAGATGAAGGTGAGAAATGAGTAGCCTCAGATTATTTTATGTTCCTATCCTCAATCATGCAACCACTTCTGGGAAGGAGCTCTGAAGCAGGTTTGTCTCACAAGGTAACATAGCCCTACCCTACCCTGGACAACCCATGAATACAGTGATGAACAGCTGCCCAGGAGTTTTGCTTGGGATATGTTAGTGGAATAGGAGCCTGGTGCTGCCTCGAGCACTGCACTAAGTATGTGACTGCTGCTGGTGATACTCAGCCTTCCTGCACCATCCTGAGTGTAGGGTGTCTGGATGTTTGACAGGCTGTTTTAAATGAAGATAATATTTGTCATTAACATTAATGGCAAATAGTCTGTAGATCTTAACTAATCTAAGAAGCGCTAGATGAGAATGGTACACATGTTTGTGAAAGATTTCATGTTTGGAGTTGTCAAATCATATCTGTTTTTTCCTTTTGCAGTATCTCCCCTATCTGTCAGTTTTACCCCTCCTGGAGACCATCCTAGTTCAAGCTCTCATTATCTCCTGCTGGAGATCATCCTGTTTTACTGCTTCTTTGGCCTCCATTCCCTGCCCACATAATGAAATCATCCCACACACTGCTTCTGGATTAATCTTTTTTAAAATTTTATTTGGCCAGTCTTGGGGCTTGAATTCTGGGCCTGGGCACTGTCCCTGAGCCTATCTGTGCTCAAGGCTAGTAGTACTCTACCACTTGAGCCACAGCGCCACTTCTGGCCTTTTCGGTTTACATGGTACTGAGGAATCAAAGCAAGGGCTTCATGCATGCTAGGCAAGCACTCTACCACTAAGCCACATTCCCAGCCCTGGATTAATCTTAAAGGATAGCTCAGATCCAGTCATTCTCTGGCACATATACATTTTATGGCTCCTTCCCATGGCCTATGAAGTTGAGAGAACACCCAACTCAGCACAAAGCGGCAGCCCCTCCCCAACTGCGTTGTGCACTGTGTAAATTGTATGGACCCTATTTGCATCTCAGCTTGCTTTCTCTCATTTGATTTTCTCTTGACTTGTAGATAAGGGTGGAGGGAAGATCAGCAGGGAGGCTGAAGAGTAGGAGGTAGACTTGGTCATTATGTGGATGACCAAAAATGCCATTTCTTTGGCCCCCATGGTAAGAGTTAACAGAACACAATCCCCAGAGTCCCTAAGTGTCCCTGGGCTCCAATAGAATGGTGATGATTCCATTCTGTCACCTCCATTTTCTGTTCTCATCACACCCTATAGATTTCCACACAATTGTGTCCCCCCTTAAATAACTCCTGCTTTCATTACTTGATTAGTGGTTCTCCCACATAGACTTGGCTCTGTCCACTTCCTAAGGTGGTTCAGGGCATTCCTTCCTTTTGGAGACAGGGGCAGCCTGTCTCTTCATTTTCAAGATGGACAGGAGAATAGGAATCTTATGGTCTCAATGTGCGTGTTTCTCCCCAAATGCATATATTGAAATTCTCACCTCAGGGTGATAAGGTCCTTTTGAGATCAGTAAAACATGAAGGTAGAGTTCTGAAAAATGGGATGAATGCCCTTTTGAGAGACCTGGGAGAGTTGAGGGCTCCCTACTACCATATGAGGACACAAAGAGACCATACCATCTATGAACCAAGAAACAGGCCTTCATTGGGTAATGTGTGGGTCCTCGACCTTAGAATTCTTAGACTTCAGAAGTGTGAAAAATAAACGTCTGTGCTTTATCAATTGTTCAGTTTCTGACATTTCGTTATGGAATCCTGAGTGGGCTAAGACAAGGTATGGGAAAAAAGTAGCAGAGAGGGGCTGGGGATATAGCCTAGTGGCAAGAGTGCCTGCCTCGGATACACGAGGCCCTAGGTTCGATTCCCCAGCACCACATATAGAGAAAATGGCCAGAAGCGGCGCTGTGGCTCAAGTGGCAGAGTTGCTAGCCTTGAGCGGGAAGAAGCCAGGGACAGTGCTCAGGCCCTGAGTCCAAGGCCCAGGACTGGCCAAAAAAAAAAAAAGTAGCAGAGAGCTCAGGGCTGGGGTTGAGCAGGGCTGAGATGCTGGTTATGGTGGTGGAAGCAGGAAGGAGAGCGGGTGGAATGACCAGACTGAAAAAAGGTTGTAGTTCTAGACATCAGGCATCATTCTTTAGGCATGGTGCATTGGAGATTGAGCCTTTTAACTAATGGGAATTGATTAAAAAAGTTCTGGTTTCTGAAGCAATTAAATCACTTGAAAGGATTTATAAGAATAACTGAAGAAGCAGGAAATGAGAGATACATGGATCAGGGAGTCTATGGCTGGTGATAAAAAACATCTGCCTAACCAGAGGTAACCTGAATATTTAACATTGCGAATCTATAAATATTTAAGTACATTCAAATATTTAGGTACTAAAATTGCCTCTCTTAAAAAAAACCCCACAATTTTCTGAGTATAGGGCCATTTTTCTCAAGGCACAATCTAGTCTAAGCAATTCATTTAAAAGATCTTTTTTGACAACTTATCATCGATTACAGAATGCAGCCCGGTGTGGTAAAATCCCTCTGATACACTGATCAGACAGAGTGTAATAAAAGTCCTGATCGGACTATCTCTCATCATACACAGGATGTCAGAAAACCTCTCCTGGTTTCTTGACATTTACTGATCATATCCTTTGCTTGCTTTCCCTATGAGAGTCTTGTAAGACACTCCTCTGAGCAAAATTGTTTCCCCATATAGAAAATACATGCACTGAAGAAATAGTCAATACCAACAAGCAATGCAATAGCTCATGATGGGGGTTGGGCACCTATGAAGGGGTAGGGTGGGAAGGCAAAGCTTCCAGGAAAGTTCACTACAGATGCATCCTCAAGCAGATAAATGTATGAATGGAGAAGATGGGCTTCAATTCATGGCCGCAAACCACTAGTTCCTACATATTCTTTTGGAAAGTCTTTAGAGTCTCAGAGTTCAAGTCTCTATGTTTGTTGAATACTGCTGTTCTCTACCCTGTTCTCTGTATTTTAGGACATTCTCTTTTCTCTAAGCACTTTCTCCACCTCCAAATTTAAGGCAGGACACTCCATGCAGCCACCAAATTAAAACAAAGGGCCTCAGTAAGCCTCCACTATGAATTCTCCCACCATTGCATTGTACAGTCTTCAGTACCATTTCAATCCCAGCCTCCTAGGTTTCCAAACAACACTTGTCCACCTTAAGTCCTTCATGCTGGATGAAGAGCTATCTGATGTGGATGTTGATTCTGTCTGCTACCTTAGAGAGGTCCTTGGGATGAATGCCCTTTAGAGACACGGAAAAGACATATGTGTTGAACTGTCCCAGTGAAGGGGCATTCTGACAATATCAACAGAATTGATATTAGTGATGGATAGTTGGATGCCAGGTCCTTCATCTAGCTTTCCTTGTATTCTGGCAACAGCCTTGTAAGGAAAGCAGTACTGTTTCCATTTCCCATTTGAGCTAGGATGCTGTGGTGGCTGCTTGTCCTTTCACTGAGAGATGTTAAATCACTGTCATTGAATGGGAGAGGGTCTGAAGATAGCCTGCCATAGAGCAGTAAGAAAAATCACAAGAAAAGGGGCTGGGAATATGGCCTATGGCAAGAGTGCTTGCCTCGTATACATGAAGCCCTAGATTCGATTTCTCAGTACCACATATATAGAAAATGGCCAGAAGTGGTGCTGTGGCTCAAGTGGCAGAGTGCTAGGCTTGAGCAAAAGGAAGCCAGGGACAGTGCTCAGGCCCTTAGTTCAAGGCCCAGGACTGGCAAAAAAAAAAAAAAAAAGAATGTATCTTAGAAAAATCACAAGAATGGACAGATCTGGGATTCTTGTATATGCCAGGCCATTCTTAGAAGGCTTTATAGGTACAGACACATTCTACCCTTCCAGTAATTCGATGGAGTATGGTATTGTCTTTAATCTTACTTGTCTGTGCAGTTTGAGGAGGAAGGCCAGTTTGGTAGTGAGTTTTAGAGTCAAGCTCTGGTGATCAGATTCCAAGTGACTGGACAAGGGCTAGTCCTCCTGATTGCGGCTCTGGATTAACAAAGGGAGTGGGGACTCACAAGTCTCACCCGGGTTTACATCACACAGAGCAGCCAAAGCAACTGTCATGGGCACCACCCAAGGTCAGCTGCCCAATACTGGTGTGAGTTTGTAGAAAGAACACAGGTATGGAGGTTGAGTTGCAATGAGAATTTGTGTCTGCCTGGTCCTTCTAAACCCAGTCAGTCCCTAAATCTCATTTTTGGGGGGCCTTATTTGATATTATCCTAAGTTGCAGGTCACAGGAATCCATTTGTTGCTTACTCTTATGGCTGTTTTCTTTTTTCTCTGAAAATCATGTGTCTTCCTTTCCCTCCCCTGATCTCTAAATCCCAGTCTAAAATCAATTTCTTCTAATCTGACAACGTTTTGTTTGTTTTTCACTTTCCTGTATACAGCCATTCATCACATAAAAACAGGAATATATTGTTGGATATCAGTTATTTTTTCCAGTACTGGGGATTAAACTCAGAGCCTCATACTTGATAAGCAAATGCTCTACCACTTGAGCCACATCTGTAGTTCTTTTGGTTTTTCAGATGGGGTCTCTTTAACTTTTTTCTGGGTTAGCCTTGAACCTTGATGTCCCTATCTCTGCCTCCCAAATAGCTGAAATTACAGGTGTTCACTTCTATGACTGTTTTTTCTGAATCTTTGGATCATACAATTCTGCTTTTAGAATTATAAACTAGAAAAAAGAAATAAGGATTCAAGGGTTTTAGATTTAAAGATATTCATTGAAATATTGCTTGAAATATTATGAAGGGGAAAACAATTGCAATGTCCATTTAGAGGGAAGGGTGAAATAAATTATGATGTCTCCTCATACTTGAATAGTATATGTAGCAGTTTGAGAAAAAAAATGAGACTGATGTAGTTTAGAAAGATGACCAAGATATGCTGCTGGGCTTGGGGGACCTGTCCTGTAATCCCAGCACTTGAGGATGGAGGTAGTAGGTAGGATCTAAAGCTCCAGGCCAGCTGTAACTATAAAATAAGGATCAGCATGGGTTGAAGAATGAGAGACTGTGTATACTACTATCATCTGATAAGATGGTATTACTCAGTGGCATGATAGTGCCTTGTTTTTTTTTAAGTACACCATACTATGTTTGAACAATTAACTAATTGACTAATGACATAATTTTTAGAATATATTTCTGTCTTTAAATGATGAATGACTACATAAGGTTAAGCCAAAAAACATAAGCAAATAAAATAGATTGTAAAAAATATAAGCTGTATGACCAAAAGAACATTTTTTTGTGTGCCAGTCCTGGGGCTTGAACTGTTGGCCTGGGCACACTCACTGAGCTTTTTTTTTTTTTTTTTTGGCCAGTCCTGGGGCTTGGACTCAGGGCCTGAGCACTGTCCCTGGCTTCTTTTTGCTCAAGGCTAGCACTCTGCCACTTGAGCCACAGAGCCACTTCTGGCCATTTTCTGTATATGTGGTGCTGGGGAATTGAACCCAGGGCCTCATGTATACGAGGCAAGCACTCTTGCCACTAGACCATATCCCCAGCCCCTCACTGAGCTTTTGTGCTCAATTAGTGCTCTACCACTTGAACCATAGCTCCACTTCCAGCTTTTTGTAGTTAATTGGAGATAAGAGTCTCATGGACTTTCCTACCCGGGCTGGCTTTGAACTGCAATCCTCTGATCTCAGCCTCTTGAGTAAGTAGAATTACATGGGCGAGCCACTGCACCCTGCATAATCTGTAATTTTTCGGGGTCAGGTAGCATTGATCTCCTGTCTTTGCACTTGCTAAGCAGGTGCTGTACAATGTAAGCCACATTCCTATTCCTCTTTTTTGTTTTCATTCTTTTCCAAATAAGGCCTCACTTTTCTACCCCTCTGGGCTTGCCTGGACCATACCCCTCCTGATTTTAGCCTTTCAAATAGTAGGATTATAAGAGTGAGCCATCAGGCCCAAGTGATTGATATATGTGTGTGTGTGTATATATATATATATATATATATATATATATTTTGGACAAGGACAAAAACTATGCTCCCTTATGGCATCAGATTTGATTACCCATCAGCCCTTCTGCACATGGCTTGTATCTTTAGAAGTCCTTGTTTCAACCTTGGTGGTTTAGTACATTAGTCTTCCATCTGAACTGTGAACTCAGGGTTTGTGTGATTCATTTTTGTGTGAGGTGAGCCATATTAAATTGCCAGAGTCTGACCTTTCCTTGCCTACAAAAGCAGCAGCCGGGAGAGGCCAGCTTGACCCTTCTCAGCATGAAGCACAATGTTAGGTTCTTGGCTGAACTGACTTGAATTGAAATCACATTGGCATTTGGTATTTTGAAAAAGGTTGGTTTGCTGTCTCACATAAACTCTTTTAAATTAATTCACATCGTTAATACAATTTGTAAGATCATTTATACTCACATTTTATAAATACAGTTCAGGTGTATGTATAATGCTGTAGTTATTGATGGGCGCATGCAGGGAGAAAGATTGAAAATGGGACTTCAACATGAGTTCTTAAAGCTATACGGCTTCTGACTGAGGAAAAATTGACATAGCTCGAATTCTTTCTGGTTCTTGATTTCTTTTTAAGACTTGCCAGCTAAAAGATTGAGGAGGCTTGAACCAAGGCCAGTGTAACTCCCCCTCCCCCATGGCGAGCCTTTCGGCTGCCTGGTTCTGAGAGAATAGTGACAGAGTCTGACTGTCAGCCTGTGACTTCTTTAAAGACAGCCTATTTGTCTAGAGAGAGTGTCCAAGTTTCTTGGTTAAGAATTTGTTCTTCTTTGTTTTCTTCCCTATAAACCAGTTGTGATTTTAGACCTGTGTGACTGGTCTCTGGCTCCAAATTTTCTACAGGCTCAGAAACTATTTCAGATGATCCTTTTGCTATTAAAAATAAAAATATACAAACTTGGGGATGTAGGACAAAAAAAACCTCTTTAAAAAAAAAAGAGATTGGGTATGTTTAATGAAACGAGGTAGGCATTGGTGGCTCTTGTAATCCTACCTATTCAGAAGCTGAGATCTGAGGATTGAGATTTGAAGCCAGCCTGGGCAGGAAAATCTGTGAGACTCCTATTTCCAATTAACCACCAAACTGCTGGAAGTAGAACTGTGGCTTCAAGTGGAAGAGTGCCAGCCTTGAGTGAAAAAAAAAAAACACAACAAAACAAGCAAGAGTACATAGCCCCAGTACAGCACATAACTAACTAACTAAGAAAGAAGGAAAAAGAAAGGAAAAATTTAGCTCTTCCAACATAGTGTTCAACTCTTGGCTAGCCTGAGGCACACACTCATGGATTTGAGACGTGAGCTGGATTGGACCAAGGACAAGTCCCAGAATTGTCCCACCTGTCGTATCTGGACAGTTTGTCTCCCCACCAGCCTGGGCAGGAGGCCAGCTGTGTCCAGCACGTGGCAAATAGGCTCAAGGCCATGACACAGAATGGCAATTCAGCTCTGAATAGGCATCGTAAGTTATTCTTAAGTCACAATCAGAGTACATTAGAACGTAGAAGCAGAGGGATTTTAGAGATTGGCTGCATTCCCAAAGTTCTGCAGGATATATTTAGAGTTTGGGGAAATTTAGAGTTTGGGGAGAAGACGTCTTTGGTCCTATAAGTTTGGAAATGATGAGAGCTCTTGGCTTCCCTGCTTCAGCTCAAGAACGACTTTCAACCAGTCTGTATTTGTTTGTGTAGGGCCCTTCCTGAAGCCCTGAAGGGTTTTCTGTCCTTCCAGGATGGGGCAGAAGTGGTGGAGTGGAGTAGAAACACCCTGGCTCCTTGCCCTTAGGCATGAAAACTGAACTGTCTGGCTTATACTGACTTTTTGGAATTTCTTCATGGAACTGAGCTTCTGTTTCCTTAATATTAGCTTAATGACATATTATTTTGGGTTCAATTTCTAGCACTACAAAAAACTATATACATATCTCACTATCATCACTACCTTCCATCTGTAGAACTCATTCATCTTCCCAAGCTAAAATTCCATATCTGTTAAGTAATATCTCTGCATTCCCCTTTTCCCCTCTTCTGACAACCACCCCCCTACTTTGTTTCTGAGTTCAACTACTATTGGTACCTTTGTCCTTTTGTGTCTGGTTTATTTTATTTTGTACAATTTCTTCTAAGTCTATCTGTGTTGTAGCATGTGTCAGAACCTCATTCCCTTCTTAAGGCTGAGTAATATTCTATTGTATGTATCCTGTTATGTTGATTTATTCATCTGTTGTATTAGTTTCCTGTTACTATAACAAATACCCAAGATAATAAACATATAAAAGGCTTCTTTTGTGTGCTTTGGGGATATTGCGGGGTACACATCCTAGCATGCATGGGGCAGAGCTGTTCATCTGGTGGCTGAGACTTGAAAGAGCAGAAGAGGAAGAGGGAATGGGGCCTGACATCTCCTTCAAGGGCACCCCCTCAGTAACCAGAACCCCTCCAACTAGGTTACATAATCTCATGTTTCCACAGCTTCCCGATAGCACCAAGCTGGGGACGAAGCCTTTAACACGTGGGCTTTTAAGGGACATTTAAGATTCCAACTATAGCATCCACCAGTGGACATTTGGGGTTTGTCCATCTTCTGGCCATTGTGAGTTAATATTGCTAGGAACGTGGAATACAAACATCTGTTTGAGGTTCTATTTTCAGTACTCTTTCTGGATCATGGATTAATTCTATGTTTTTTGTTTTTTTTTTGAGCAATGGCCATATTATTTCCAGGCTGGCTGTCTCATTTTACATCCCAACCAATAAATGCACAAACAGTCTACATTTTCTGCATCTTCTTCAGTATTTTCTATTTAAAAATTTTTAATTCATTTACTTTGTTTTCTTTGAGATGGGAGTCTCATAATGTTGCCTAGGTTAGCCTCTAAATTCTGGACTCAAGAAATGCTTCTGCCTCAGCCTCTTGACTAGCTGGGATGACACACCTAGATTATCTTATTAATTAACTTTTTGTGTGCATTGGTACCTGGATGTGGACTCAGGCCTCACACTCTTGCTTAGCTATTGTGCTTAAGATGATCTCCACCACTTGAGCCACGGCTCCCCTTCTAGCTTTTTGGTAGTTAATTGGAGATATGAATCTCCCAGACAGTTCTATCTGAGCTAGCTTGGAACAGTGATCCTGAGATCTCAGGCTTCTGCGTAGCTAGGATGACAGGCATGAGCCACTGGCTCTTGAACTTTTAGTTTTGATAATAAACATGCTAATGGATGTGAGACAGTATCAGTCTGTTGTTTCAACTTGCACTTTCCTGAAGATTAGTGAAGATGGACATGTTTTCACATGCTTACTGGCCATCTGTATAGCTTCTTTGGAGAAATGTCTATTCAAGTTTTTTTTGGACCATTTTCAAATTGAGCCGTCCTGTTTCTTTTTCTTTTTTATTTAGTGATGGAACTGTAGAAGTTGTGTATATGTTCTAGATATTAATCTATTTTGGCTGACTTTTGCTAGTTCCTATTTGTCTTTTTTTTGAATAAGTATTTATTGTCAAAGTGAGATACAGAGGGGTTATAGTGTCATATGTAAGGCAGTGGGTACATTTCTTGTACAGTTTGTTTCCTCCTCCCTCATTTCCCTCCTCCCCCTTTCCCTCTCCCTCCATGAGTTGTTCAGTTGGTTTACACCAAATGGTTTTGTAATTATTGCTTTTGGAGTTGTTTGTCTTTTTTATCCTTTGTCTCTCGATTTTTGATATTCCCTTTCCCTTTCCTAGTTCTAATACCAGCATATACAGTATCCAGGTTACTCCAATGAGATACAGTGATAGCATGGGGGTACAACCACAGGCAGGGGTTACAAGAAGATCATCAACAAAAAAAGCTACGGTTTCACATGGCATGTTGAAAATAATTACAACAGTGATATAACACTCATTTATTGGGCTCTTGTGATCCTCTGCTGTGACTAGCCTAAACCTGTACTAGTTTTTCCTTTTGAGGGAGACCATAGAGTCCATGTTTCTTTGAGTGTGACTCACTTCACTTAGAATAATTTTTCCAAGTCCTTCCATTTCCTTACGAATGGGGCAATGTCATTCTTTCTGATAGAGGCATAAAATTCCATTGTGTATATGTACCACATTTTCTTGATCCATTTGTCTACTGAGGGGCCTCATATCTAAAATATATGCAGAACTAAAGAAATTAAATTCCTCCAAAACAAGACCTCAAAGAACCAACAGGCCCCTCAACAAGTAGGCTAAAGACCTAAAAAGAGACTTCTCTGAAGAGGAAATGAGAATGGCCAAGAGACACATGAAGAAGTATTCTACATCACTGGACACAAAAGAAATGCAAATCAAAACAACATTGAGATTCCACCTCACCCCAGTAAGAATGCCCATTACCAGGAAAACTAACAATAACAAATGATGGAGGGGATGTGACCAAAAGGGAACCCTACTACATTGTTGGTGGGAGTGTAAACTGGTTCAGCCACTCTGGAAAGCGGTATGGAGATTCCTCAGAAGGCTAAACATAGAGCTCCCCTACGACCCAGCAGCTCCACTTTTGGGCATCTACCCAAAAGATTACAAGCAAGAATACACTAAAGCCACCAGCACAACAATGTTCATCACAGCACAATTTGTCATTGCTAAAATATGGAACCAACCCAGATGCCCCTTTTATTCTTAAAATCTCTCTCTCTCTCTCTCTCTCTCTCTCTCAGTGCCAGTTTAGGACCTGAGTTCAGGGTGCTGTCCATGAACTTTATTTGCTTAAGGCTAGCACTCTGCCACTTGAGCCACAGCTCCCCTCTGGCTTTTGGGTGGTTCATTGGAGATAAGAGTCTCATGGACTTTCCTGCCCAGGCTAGTTTTGGAACTGTAAGCTTCAGATCTCAGCATCCTGAGTAGCTAGGATTATAGACATGAGCCACCTGGCAAATCTTAAAAACCACACCCCCTTGCTTTGTGCCTTGCTTTGTTGATAAGCTGCATTAACTTGGTGTGCCTTAGGAGTTTGAGTGTCAACAAAGTTTTTGGAAAGTTTAGATTCAGTTCTATTGTTAATGTAGAACCTGGCTCTCAGTGGAAGTATCAGCATCACCAGGGAGCTTCTTGGGCCTTTCTGTAGCCCTCCTGAGCCAGAGCTGCTTTTGCCTAACCTCCCAGGGTGATTCATGTAATGCAGTTGCTGAAGAAGCTGGATTGAGGACAGTGTGATGGTGTATGACATCAGATGTCTGTGGAATTTTTTGGTTTTTGTTTTCAATTCTTTCTGATTCTAGAAGGACCTGTCTTGGCATTCTTGGCCTTTCTGCTGTTAAAACCAAGCTCACACTGCAATTCTGATGGCACAGGTCACCAGTGCATGGCCTCTTTTAATGCCAACATTCTGATATGGATGCTTTTCACTAGGGTGAAATCAGTACAGTTCATATGTCTACATAGATATCTGTGTGTTTCTCCTCTTTCCCTTCTCCAAAAATAAATGTAATACCTTCTGTTTCCTTCTAGAGCTAGGGAAAAGGAATTCCCACATTGGTTTCTAGTGACCCATTGACACTGTGTTTTATTTCTTAGTTGCTCTGTGTAAACTGCTTATAGGCAATTCCCTCCCTTACCTCCAGCTAGGGCTTCCGGCAGCTGAGGTGATTATTATCTCAGCAAGTCAGTGACATCAATCTATCCTTTCTCCTCTGGGACTGTCTGCCTGGAATGAGGCCACTCCCAAAATGTCCACTCTCTGAGCCCCTGGATGGGCACCAGAGTCAGAGATGAGTTACCTGTCCCACTCTACACAAAGAACCTTTGAGTCAATGACAGCTGGATGGTACATATGTCATGTGATCATAAGCCTTTGAAAATGCCTTTGGGTTGAGATTTCTAAAAAATAATAGTAACAAACATGACAATCATCTTAATAGACATAGTCACCTGAACATGACCCTAGTGGTTTATTATTGTCTTCATGAAAAATTTTCTTTCTTTCTGGGCCAGTGCTAGGGCTTGAACTCAGGAACTGGGCAGTGTCCTTAGCCTTTTTGCTCAAGGCTGGCACTCTACCATTTGAGTCATCCCTCTACTTCTGGCTTTTTGGTGATTAATTGGAGATAAGAGTTTCTTAGACCTACCTGCCCAGGCTCAGATGTCAGCCTCCTGAGTAGCTAGGATTATCGGCATGAGTCACTAGCTACTTTGCTTTTAATGGCTTACTGAACTGGCCTTTTACTCAGTCTAATTGTTCTCCTTTCTCTTAGTAATGAGAGCATTATTTTGGTTTAAATTTATTTCTATTGCATAGAGCACTCAGGTAGCAGGGACTTGAAATTCAAGTACTGTATAATTCAAATACAGTTTCTTACCATTGTTCAGCAGGGATAAACTAGAAAGGATTAAGATGAGTGGTAGGCACCTCTGTGTAAACTGATTCTTAGTGTTAGTGAAAGAAATCTCAGTCGTATGGAGACAGACTTACTCATGGAGACAAACTTACTCATGGAATGAACACAAGAAAGTGCTTCTTGGAAAATACTACTCAGATGCCAAGCTTCACTGATATTTAACTGGCCCACCTCCCCTTCCCTCCCACGGATTGTCCAGTTTGTTAGGATTACCACCTTCCCCTACATCTGGAACAGCTTTGAGGGAAGGAGGAAGCTGTGATATCAGGGGGATGGACTGAGGATTCTGGGAGAGGTTTCCTTGTACCTTGGCAAGGGGTTTCTCTTCCTCCTTGGACCTTCTACTATGTAGAGATGGTGCTTGGATGTATAGTCCTCTGGCCATATTCTAGGAGTGTGAGGCCCATACGGAGGACAGCAGAGAGAATGGATGGGATGTGTCAGGACCATGACCCTGCTGAGCTGCTTCTGGATCAACAAACCCCAGGACCCTGGCCCGGGGTTTCAGTTGTGTGAAATGGTAGCTTCCCTCCTGTTTAAGTTGGCTTCAGTCAGGATTCTTGTTTCCTGAAGCCGATTGCATTTTAAGAGATGCAAAGGGAAAATGTGGACAGTTTCCTGATATTTCAGACCTATGGGCTTATTTATATTGTAGTGTTAGACGTTCCTGGAAGAAAAGGGATCCATATTTGAAGTGTACAAACACATTCCAAACATGAAATACAATGTTTCATGTATACTTACATTTTAGACTACTACCCATGGTTTTTCTAATGAGAACACAAACAATGAAGAGCGGGCTATTTTATTTCCACCCAAATTTGCGTCTTTTGGATATAGAGGGGGAAATTCTGTGTCTAGAATCTTTCACCTAAGGCTATTCTGTTAAAATGTAGCTGTGAGCTCATAACCCCTATTACTACTAAGGAGCATTATCATCACAAAATATACCTTACTTCCATTACTGTGGTGGTAGGAGGAAATTGTTAAGAGAATTGAAAAAAAACTGGCAGAACTGAGGATTGAACCTAGGGCCTCATGATGATGGAGCAAATGTTTTACCAGTTGAATAATGCCCCAAGTCCTGTGTTTTGTTTTTCAGGTGGAGTCTCACTGACTTTGCCTAGGTCAGCCTAGAACTTGTTATTCTCCCACTTCCCCTTCTGAGTACCTGGGATTGTAGGCCTGCACCACTACACTCTGGCACAAATTAAAAATTAAGTGAGGCTCTTTTGTAAGTAGTTGATTCATGTACATAGTATACTACTTGAAGACACAGAATGGTATGCAGTAACGCAAAAAAGCTACCTCCTACTCTGGCCCAGTTCCCCAGGTCCTCTTTCTCGAGGCAAGAGCTGATACGGTTTATAAAAGGAAACACTATCTTCTTAATTTACTCACACCTTGGGTCAACCCAAACAGAAGCCCACTAGGGATGCATGATACTCCGCAGAAGCTAGATAGAATTCTAGACCAGTACTCATGAGGCTTGTGCACTGGTCCCGCCATGACAGAACGTCTGAGCTACACACCTTGTACAGGTCACCTGTATGGCTCTGGTCTCTTCTGCCTCACTCACATTGGAGCAGAGGAAAATAAGCTTACTCTACTCTTTGTATGTAGCTAGTTAAACTTCAAATCAGACAAATGACTAAACATTTTCTGAAGAAATAAAAATGTAACACCCATTGAATGTAGAAAATGGAAATTAGTTTGCTTCTATTGAGGTCCAAATATATGGGCTAACTATATTTTTCACATGTTCAGAAGTATTTAATGCATTTAATAATTTTTTTGCATGAGCTAAGATATAAATGTAAAAAATAAAGGATTATGGAACTTATTATCAATAAGTTTTAATTAGTTGGCTCTACAATTTTGATCCTTAAAGAATCCTTAGGATTTAGGTAGATTTATTTTTCTCACTCTAGCACGGAGTGCTTTTGTTGGCATATCAAGATGGGGGTAAGGAAGGATCTGATGTGTGCAATTCTGGGATGGTGGCCATCTTCTGGAATAGCATGGCAACCATGGTGGATTAATCCAAGAGGAAGGGGAAACTCCTGGCCCTCTGACTTTGGGGTGCCCTTTTAGGTATCTAGAGAGTGTATGTATGCCTGGCAGTATGGTAGGTTAACAAAAGAGATAGCACTACAGGGACAGTGTGGTGACAACAGTATTTCTAGAGTTGAGCCCAAATACTTATTCGTATACTTACTTTGAGTGGATGGGCTATCATTGGAGAGCAACTGCAATCCAGACTGGGTTTAACCCAGCTTTTAGATGATCTGAGCTGAAGGCAAAAGTGTAGGTAGCTGAGGAGGAAAGCACAGAATTAATTCATGGCTCAGCGTGGGTGGGTAAATGCAGGTTGTCTGGTCAGGAAAAAGCCAGCATTGAGAGGGTCCAACTGCAGGCTGTGGTGGGAGCCTACAACTAGAATAGTGTCCTGTTGGAACAGCCTGTCATATTTATTCTGGCAAGTTCTTTGGCAAGGCCACACTGAGCCCCATCTGGGATACTATCAGGTATGAAAGCTTGCTTCATTTTCTGTAGGGTGCTTTCACAGGCCCTGGGCATTTGTGGTTAAGCTGCTTAGATTGTGAGCCCAGCAAACACTGTCTCTTTGTGGAAAGCCACCGAGGCCTACATAGACCTCGATTCTCTTAAATTTTATTTCTTTTTTTTTTTTCTGCCTAAAATTAGGCCTGTCTGAATTAGGACTCAAGCTACTGCTTGCTAGGATTGGGCCAAGAATTTGTGGTAGCCATGGCAACAGCACTTCTTATTGGAGAAGGAGCCCCTTTTTATCAAGTCCTCTGTAACCCCCCACCCCTGGCCCGGCCCTACCCATGTCTCTGTAGGTGTGGCCCTGTGGACTAGATGGCCATTTTTTTTTTTGCCAGTCCTGGGCCTTGGACTCAGGGCCTGAGCACTGTCCCTGGCTTGTTTTTTGCTCAAGGCTAGCACTCTGCCACTTGAACCACAGAGCCACTTCTGGCCATTTTCTGTATATGTGGTGCTGGGGAATCGAACCCAGGGCTTCATGTATACAAGGCAAGCGCTCTTGCCACTAGGCTATATCCCCAGTCCCTAGATGGCCATTTTTGAAATGGGTGTGAGGGGACCCCAAGGTCTCTGTTGACGGAGTTATTTCTTTTCTTTTCTTTTTTTTTTTTTTTGGCCAGTCCTGGGGCTTGGACTCAGGGCCTGAGCACTATCCCTGGCTTCTTTCTGCTCAAGGCTAGCACTCTGCCACTTGAGCCACAGCGCCACTTCTGGCCGTTTTTTGTATATGTGGTGCTGGGGAATTGAACCCAGGGCCTCATGTATACGAGGCAAGCACTCTTGCTACTAGGCTATATCCCCAGCCCCGACAGAGTTATTTCTATTGCTTCCCACCATCCCCTACCTAGGCCCAACCTCAACATAGCATTTGTGACCTGGCTAAAAATGGGTTGCCATAGTTTACCCTGCAGCCTTCATACCTCTCTTTTACCAGCCCAAGTAAAGCCCACTTAGCATGGTAGTTTAGGCATAAGGCTCCAGAATTAAAATGTCTGTGTTTGTACTGGAGTGCCAAAATTTACTAAGTGCATGCCTTCAGATAAGGCTCTTAGTTGCTTGTCTTTTTTGTACAAATGGACAATATAGTACTTTTATAGAACTCAGGAAGGATGAAATCAGGGTAATGTGTACAAAATTCTTGGCAGAGGACCTGTGCAGTAGACTCACAAATAAGGTACTTTGTGTGTGTGTGTGTGTGTGTGTGTGTGTGTGTGCACACGCATGCAACAACACTGGTCCTGGGGCTTGAACTCAGGGCCTAGGAGATGTCACTTAGTTTTTTCACTAAAAAATGATCCTCTGCCATCTGAGCTATAGCTCCATTTCTGTTTTTTTTGGTAGTTAATTGAAGATAAGAGTCTCAAGAACTTCCCTATCTACCTAGGCTGGCTTTGAACGAGGATCTCAGATCTCAGCTTCCTGAGTAGGTAGGATTACAAGTATGAACCACCAGTGCCCAGCTAAGGTATTACTATTATTATGTATGGGAGGCTGTAGAATGCAAAGACATTCAACAGAAAGAGATTTCCTGCAACCACAGGCCTCAGTCCACCCTAGGCGTGGGATATACTCCAGCTGTGTCTACACTTGCTTGGTTCCTAGCCTATGTCCGGTCACTGTCACTCTCACACTTGCTTTTATAGTCCAAAGGCTATATGCACCCATCTTGGCTTCTTGCGATCTACCTTGGTAACAGCTGCTTGTTCTCATTCACTCTGACATTTGGAGGTTTTGTTTGTTGGTTTATTTTCTGACTTAGATTCATTGTTGGAAAGGTGAGTCTTCAGATTTGGTTTCTAGTGCAGTTAGATGTACCTACAAATAAGGCTTTACTCTAGATTTATGTGTCCAGCTCAGCATCTCTCTGACCAAATGATGTTGGCTTTCTTCTGTCAGACTACCCCTTCCAAGGGGACCTAGCGTGGGAATTCAGGCCAGGGCATCTGTCATCCCAAAGACAGCATGTACCCCTCAGGAACTGCCCCCCACTCCTATTCTGCACCTGAGTTCCACTATATGAGAGCCACCAGCCATTGGTAGCCACTCAACACTTGGAATGTGTTTAGTCTGAGTTGAGATTTACTATATGTATAACATATATGCTTGCAGAATTGGCACAAAACTTAAATTACCTAATTTATATTGATTAGCTGTTGAAATGATATTTTGATATCTTGAACAAATTTTTATTTAAACTTATTTAAACAAATTTTACACTATTAAAATCAATCTCTTCTTTTTCTCCTCCCTCCCTCCCTTCCTCCCTCCCTCCCTCTCTCCCTCCCTCCCTCCCTCTCTCCCTCCCTCCCTCCCTCCCTCCCTCCCTCCCTCCCTCCCTCCCTCCTTCCTTCTCCCTCCTCCTCTCTCCCTTCCCCTCTTCTTTCCTTACCTTCTTTCTTTTGCTAAGGATTAAACCCAGGGCCTCACCCATACTAATTAGATGCTTTACCTGAACTACACCCTTAAATCCTCTTTTTTATAGTTTATTAAAATATTTGGGTTTGAACTCAGGACCTCACATTTGTGTTGGTTTTTCTTGGAGCAGGGTCTCACTTTATGATCAGGCTGTTGTGGGCTATGATACTCCTATCTGTGTTTCTGTGTTGCTGGGGATGACAGGAATGCACCACAATGCCCAGTTATTCTACTTTTTCCCCCACTGGGGTAGCAGGCACAAGCCATTGTGCTCAGACATGGACTTAGATGGACTTTTGCAGACTTTTGTGCCTGAGCTGGCTTCAAACAGTGATCTCAATATTTGCCTCCCAAGTAGCTAGAATTACATGCTCTAGCCACTATACCTGACCTCTTTTTTTTTTTGCCAGTCCCAGGCCTTGGACTCAGGGCCTGAGCACTGTCCCTGGCTTCTTTTTATTCAAGGCTAGCACTCTGCCAACTTGAGCCACAGTGCCACTTCTGGCCTTTTCTATATATGTGGTGCTGGGGAATCGAACCCAGGGCTTCATGTATACGATGCAAGCACTCTTACCACTAGGCCATATTCCCAGCCCTACCTGGCCTCTTTTTGAATATGGCTACTAGAAAATTTATAATTATGAATGTGGCACAATGCCTGTGTGCTTCTTTATATGTATATAAAATTATATCAAAATGAACTCCAAGATATGGAAACAAGATCTCTCTCTCTTTTAATTTTCATTTTTTGATGATTCTGTATTCTTTTCTCTATGTATGGTGCATTCATGTGTATATTTTTGGGAAGGTGGGAGAGGGCACAGAAGTCAAGAGAAAAAGGGGAAAACTGCAGCCGAAGAACTCACTGGACATGGGATGAATGTGAACTATACAACTCATGGGTAGAGTTGGGAGGGAGGGACTGGGAGAGAATGAGGAAACAAGACACTGTTAAAAAGGAAATATATTCATTACCTGACTCATGCAATTGCAATCCTTTTGTATGTCACCTTTATAATAACAATAAAGTAAATTAATAAAACAGTAAAAAATATGCATGTGACTCATATTTGTGGCTTATATTTCTACTGGATGGTAATACTCTGCTCAACAATAAGCTAGGGATCAAGGAAATAGATATCAGTCCAGGAATTTTAATCAGAAGGGAATTGAACATAGGGAATTGGGCAATTAGGAATTTACTAAGTTACTGAAAAGACTTGAAGGAATGAAAATCATCAGGGCAGGGAGTAGGGAGGGAGGAGCTCTCCTTAGCTTTCAGGGTCACAGTTAGTTTTCAGAGAATTGGAAAATCACTGCTTAGTGCAAAGAGCAAGGAAATGCTGCCTTACAAACCCCAAGCTGAGGGATGACAAGAGAGTTGAACTGGTCTTTGCTAATACTTGTGATGCCCATGTGTCTGGCTTGCTACTGATTACTGCTTTCCTTCTGACTTTCAAATCTCATGCAAACACCTCTGATTGATAGAATGCAAATCACCTCCTAGCTACTCTATGGGCATTGTTTCCCATCTTCTAGCCTCTGAAGTGAAGGAGTAAGCGAGCTAATTGAAAATATATCAACAACAACAACAACAACAAAGACTAAAAGAGTCAGTATTGGACTGGGAATATGGCCTACTGGCAAGAGTGCTTGCCTCCTATACATGAAGCTCTGGGTTCGATTCCCTAGTACCATATATATAGAAAATGGCCAGAAGTAGCGCTGTGGCTCAAGTGGCAGAGTGCTAGCCTTGAGCAAAGAAAGAAGCCAGGGACAGTGCTCAGGCCCTGAGTCCAAGGCCCAGGACTGCCAAAAAAAAAAAAAAAAAAAAAAAAAAGAGTAAAAGAGTCAGTATTTAGCACAATGCTCAAAAAATAGTCATCTTTATCTTGGGGCACATTTAGTGAGCATTGCAAAACTGTGCATGTGTGTTTGTGTGTGTATATGTTGTGTGTGTGCTTATGTGTGTGTATGTTTATGGTAGTCTCAGTACTTTGCTATTGTAGATAATGTTACAATGGATAATTTCATGTATGACTATTTTAAAATATATTTTCTAGAGATAAATATTCAGGAGTGTGGCTATTGAAAGTGACTCTTGTTTGGTTTTGACATGTTGTTCTTTAAATGCATACTCAAACATAAAAATATATATGAGAATTATACACAGAGCATGAGTTTTTAGTAACATTACCAAACTGTACATAATCATCATTTGTTTATTTTTGTTCCTGTTTAGTATGTATAAGGTGAGCCCCATTTCCTTTGGGCTGCATACTGATTGAGCAAGTTCTAAGAAGGCTTAGAGATGGGATGGCTGACTCAGTAGCACAAGTCATGACTTCTTTTATCATTGAATGCTTTTAGCTGAAAGAACTTTGCCTAACTTTAAACATCACCTACTATTGCATGCACTCTCCTAAGATTAACTAAGAGGAACGGCAAACTTTGAGTTACTGGATTCTTTTCTTCTGCCAGTGAGAGTTAAGGGTAATTACATAGACATTTGACGTTGGCTGCAGAGAATGAAATATTTAATGGCAATAGCTAAATGAACCTTTTTATTTTCTTTCTTGAATCTTGCTGTGTTTCTTGACAGGGACCCACATGGTGATGGCTTACATATTTATAAGTTATATTCAAAGAACACATCATATTTTATTTCCCTGCAGGGGGAAGGTGATCAAGAGTATTGGGAGATAATGCAGATTGAGAAAGGGTTCAGGCATTCACTGGGACAAGTACCAGTATACCTTATAGGGTTCGAAGGGATTAAGTGATTGAATACCCCAAAAGTGCTTATCAGTGTACTTGGTATAGAGAAAGTACTTGGCAAATAGTGGCTGTTGTTGGCACAAGTAAGGTTATGTGTTTCTCCACCTGAGCCCCACTTCTGTCAGCCACTTATAACCTAAATGGCACTTTATATTTTTATGATCAGCAGCCATGTGAAGAGACTGTTAACACTTAGCTGGGAAATATAATTATCTGTAAAAGATGTGTGGCTATTTTGGGGTTTATGAGGAGGAAGATATGTGCAAGGTACCTAGAGTTACAATTGGTTGAGCAAAAAAAATATAGCTGAGCTGGCAAGAATCTTTGACATCATTCAGTGATAACTGTTTTATAAATGGAGGTCCAAGAGAGTGAAGTGAAGGATAAAAGATTTTCTAGCAAGTTCATGACAGGCCTTAGGGTAGAAACATTGGTTCTTCAGGCTCTACTCTCTTCTGCATGGTCACCACATCCAATGACTAGCCACTATTGTGTCGTGTTCTGTCTTTAGTGGTGAGAACACATTGTTCAATGTTGCTCCACCAAAGAGAAAACATGCTGTTCTACCAGAGAACCAGTCTCCTTGGAGTAGTGATTATCAATGTTTTTGAGTGTGTGTGTGTGTGTGTGTGTGTGTGTGTGTGTGTGTATGTGTGCGTGCGCTGGTGCTGGGGCTTAAACTCAAGGGTTGGGCATAGTCTGTTAGCTTTTTCTCTCAAGATTGGTTCTCTACCATGTGAGCCACTGCTCCATTTTCAACTTCTTGGTAGTTAATTGGAGGTAAAAGTCTCATGGATTTTCCTGCCCTACCTGGCTTCCAGCTGCAACTCTCAGATCTCAACCTCTGGAGTAGTTAGGATTATAAGTATGAGCTACCAGTGTTGGGCTAGAGAATGAGGAATATCTTTTTTGTTGTTGTTGTTGTTGCTGTTTGCTTTGTTCCAGTCTTGGGGCTAGAACTCAGGGTCTGTCCCTGAGCTCAGGGTAGCACTCTATCACTTGAGACACAACTTCACTTCCAGCTTTCTTGCTGTTATAATTGGAGATAAGTCTCACGGTCTTTCCTGGCCTGGGCTAGCTTTGAACTTCAGTCCTTAAATCTCCGTCCCCTGAGTAACTAGGTTTACAAGGTCCTAGGATTACTGGTGCCTACCTGTGCCTGAGGAATACTTTAAAACATCAATACATTTCATTGGCTCGTCCCACTCCAAGGAATGGCTAAAGTAGCTATAGATTTGATATAAACCATTGGAAAAAATGTGCAATGATACTAACTACTGTAAGCACACCAGCAATTTACAGTGAAGATGTACATGCATTTGAAAAATAGTTTTACCTGTTATTTATTCAGACTGCCAGCAATGACTAGATGGCAGATTCTTGAACAGCTTGCAATTAGTATTTCTGTACTAGATAGCTTTCACCATAGGTTGCTATGGGTCGCTGCTGTTTTCCTTTGCTTTCTAAAAGGTTTAAAAAGAAAATACTAATGTGGGGCTAAGTTAGCAAAAGTAAAGAGGGGCAGCAGGCCAAGTCATTCTAGACTTTTCTCTAATATTTTAGAGGCTTGGACAATAATATTGTCCAAGGCTAAGCTGACTGTAAGGAATGAGGCTCGAGAAGGAAAAAAAATCCAAACAAAGTCCTTTTTTGTTCTTTCATCTAAATGTGATGGTAAATTGATATCACATTTGGAATGTGGATCCCCATAATCTAAGAGCCAAAGTATTTGGGGACAGCTATGGTTTATTAACTGCAGGGAAAAACAGTGATCTTTAAGGATGAAGCTTTGGCAGTCAGACTCGTATTTTTTTTCTTCTTTTTGGTGATGGTACTGGGGCTTGAATTTAGGGTATTGTACTCTCCCTTAGCTTTTTTGCTCCAAGCCAGTGTTCTACCACTTGAGCTATAGTTCTACTTCTGTCTTTTTGGTAGTTAAGTGGAAATAAGAATCTTAGGAATTTTTTTTCCCTTCGAGGCTGGCTTTGAGCCAGGATCCTCAGATTTCAGACTGTTGAGCAGTTAGGATTACAGGTGAGAGCCACTGGTGCCTAGTTATAATTTTTTTTTCTGGACTTGAGGTTTGAATTTAGGCCTTAAGTGCTGTCTCTACTATTCTTTGTACACAAGGCTAGCGCTCTACCACTTCTGGCTTTTGCTGAGTAGTTTACTGGAGATAAGAGTCTCATGGACTTTTCTGCCTGGGCTGACTTTGAACTGTGATCCATATTTCTCAGCCTCCTGAGTAGCTAGGGTTGTAGGTGTGAGCCACTGGCATGGGACTTGTATGTTTTCTAATATTAGATTCAATGCATATATTAGATTCAAGTTGCAAAATTCTGACTTGATTTCCCCTGACCCAGGAAAGATTTGGGAAATATGGAGAGACAGTTGTTGGGAGGTCATTTGGAGGGTACAAGCCTCCTCCTTCTTTGGTATATTTTTGGGGTTGATTTGGCCAGAAAACAGGAGAATAGGTCCCTTAACCCTGATTTCTCAGTTCCCACAGGAGGTGGGAACTTCTGGTTACAGCAGCATGAAAGGTCAGTGGTTCCTACTTATAAAAAAAATGAGCAGGCAACTGGAAACAAAGTCAAGACTAACCATTTCAAAGCACTGTAAATTGACCAAAGGTTGATGACAAATTGAGCTGCTTTTATTATGTTGAAAAACAGCTGGAGCTTTTCATAAGAGCAGCAGGAATCTGTGGCCTTCTTGCTGAGGATGCTTCCAGTCCTTTCTGCCAGCCCAGTTGGCCAAAATTGTGGCTTTGAAAGCATGGAGCTGGCCACAAAAATGAGCAATTTTGCTGCCCGAAAGAATCAGAAGAAACCAACTCAATTCAGAGTGTGTGTGTGTGTGTGTGTGTGTGTGTGTGTGTGTGTGTGTGTGTAGCTTTGTTGGCTTAAAGTGCACGATTTACTTGGGAAGGGAGAATAACTTAAGACTTTATTAGTATAAGATTGAGTTCTTTTGTTGTTGTTAGTTAGGGCCTAAGCACTGTCTCTGAGCCTCTTTGTGCTCAAGGCTAGCACTCTACCACTTGAGCCACAGCACCACTTCTGTTTTTTGAGTGGTTAGTTGGAGAAAAGAGTCTCTCATGGGGACTTCTTTTTGCCCCCCAGCTGGCTTTGAACTGTGAACCTCAGATCTCAGCCTCCTGAGTAGTTAGGTTTACAAGCGTGAGCCAATGGCGCCCAGTTTAAGATTAAATTCTTGATTGAGTGCTGGACCAGGGTAGAAATTTAATGGAACTAAGAGTACAACAGAGGGTCTCAGACACACTCTCCATCTATTCCTGGCTGAGTGGAATATTATTCATGCAAGGGGAGACACCAGAGGACCCAGTAGAGGATGAAAACCATGGGAGATTTAGAACCGGCTTCAACTTTTAGTGTTGCGGTCTACACAACCACCTCCCATCCAGACCTACTGGTGGAGGAATGGAGGCCTGGTGAGGACCTGGGCCAGTGCCATTTCCTCATTAAGTCCAAGCCATTGGAGAATCTCCAAGCCATGATATGCTACTGGATGTCAGACCAGATTATGTTATTTTGAATACTTTTGTAGTGATACTGTTGAGGCTGTGTGGTTTATTAGAAGGAATGTAGGTTTGGGTCAGACAGAATGAGGTTTCAATTCCAGGTTTATTGCTTTATATTCTTATAAATTTGAATCGGCTCTGCAATCTCTCTCTCTCTATATCTATATCTATATATCTATATCTATATCTATATCTATATCTATATATATATTGGTCTTGAACTCTGGGCATGAGTGCTGTCCTTGAGCTTTTGTGTTCAAAGCTAGCACTCTACTTCGTGAGCCATAGCTCCAGCTCTGGCTTTTTGTCATTTGGAGATAAGAGTCTCATGGACATTTTTTACCCATGCTATCTTCAAACTGTGATCCTTAGTTTTCAACCTCCTGGGTGGCTAGGATTACAGGTGCAAGTCACCAGCTTGATCTCTATCTTAATATCAGCCCCATGTTCTAGGACACAGTGAAATGGGAACTTCTCAAATCTTTAAAAATTTTCTTTTTGGTGATGATTAAAAATTATAATGACTATCACATGTATATCACATGATAGTCACTCTCTAGATAGCTTTTTAAAAAATGGTTGCTATTGCTGACACAGAAAAGAATTATAGTCAGATTGCTAGATCCAGAAAGCTTAACCACTCAGGTAGTCACTAGGAAAGTCATTAGATGGTAATATTTCATCTGCATGGCATCTGCTTTTCCATTGTTGCCAGAACTTAAAACAACAAAAATTAATGTTGTGAAGTTCTATAGATCAGAAGTCCAGTTATACTGTTGCCCAACTGGGCAATCTTCTCTGTGTCTCTGAAGACTGAAACCAACGTATGGGTAAGGCGAGGTTCCTTTCTGAAAGCTTGAGGTATGGTCCTGCTCCTAGGCTCATTAGGGTTGCTGGCTCAATTGAGTTTCCTGTTTTCTTCCTGGATGGGAATCGGGCTGCTTTGAATTCCTCTCCCCAGCCCCTCTAATTCCTTCTTATTTTCCCATGTGGCTCTTTTCCAGTAGCAGAGGATCCAGGTCGTCTGTGCTCAGAATTTCTCCAATTTTTCTTTTTGCAGAATCTCTCTGCCTTATGTGACCGTATTGGACCCACATGGATAATCACAGCTAATATCTGCATTTAATAGCCCATAATCTTAGTAATATCTGTACAAAGCACTGCTGCCACAAGTTCCAGAAATTAGGGTTTTTGCCATATTTGAGGGGGTACATTCTGTAAGCTACTTCCATTTTGGTTGTTTTCTTTTTTAATCGTTAATTGAGGAGAAGAGTCTCATGGACTTTGCTGCACAGGCTGGCTTTGAACCACAGTCCTCAAATCTTCAACTCCTGAGTGGTTGGGACTACAAGCTTGAGACACCAGTGTCCAGCCAGGAATTGACTTTTGGGTGGAGATGTGTAGGCACTGAGAATGACTAGACTACAGTTCATAGAATGTCAGGGTCCTGAAGATGGAGGTGTATGAATCCTATTGTTGTGGCTACTGGAACACCCTCTGTCAGTCCTTCCTGGGGCCTAGTTGTTCAGTTCTTTCTTCAATACCACACCTCCTCAGAATTCTAATAAATTCTTTTTCTGGCTGAGGTTGCTCAGAATTGGATTCTGTTGTTTTACACCAAATGAATCCTAACTGATACACCGCCTCTCCATATTATGTCTGCCACCATCATTATGAAAAAGATCATTTGTTCAGCTCTCCTTTCTCACAGCTATGCTGGGAACTAATTACTGATACAGTTTCTAGTTTCTGTAATAGAGCGTCTTACCTTGAACCATGTCTTTTTTAATGCTTCCTCCATTAACCCTGATAAACCTGGAACAGACATACAGAAAAGTATTTAATAACATGTAATGCTTCAGGTCACACTAAAGGTACCAGCCAGCCAGGCAGAAATTACTAGTACTTTTAACCTTTTATTTCCTACTACATGTGAATTACAGCTACACAATATAATTCTCATTCAAGATGTTGGCTTGAATCGTAAAACTTCCAGTATGAAATGTCCTCTGTTGATTTCAGCAGGAAAGTATGCAATATACAAGCAATCTCCTTGTTTACTTTTTATGATTTCGTGCTTTAAGAGGTAAGCCCAAATTACATGGTCCATTCACTCTCCAGCATGTGGCATCTTCCGACAAAGACGGGATCAAGGAGGTACTGTGGAGGGAAGAATTAAGATTCAAATCACATACAGGGCACCAACAATTGTATTTCTGGCACAATGAATTCAAGGAGTGCTCAGAGCTGCTCTCAGGTTATTGAAAGGGAAGGAGGAAGGAGGTCACCTCTACTTTTACCCTGGGTGTGACTGTGATTCTTGAAGGAGGGCTTTAGGACCTGTTTTGATCGCTTGAAAGGCAGTGACTCTAGATGGATTGAAAAGCAACCTTGGCTTGGTGCTCTTAAGAAAAGCTTTGATGCAGAGTACAATATTCCTTTTGATTCTTTCCGAAGAGAGTTACAGCAAATTTAGTTCCACCCAGCTCCTCACAAACTCACATATCCGGTGCTCCAGTTGGTTCTCCATGAAGTTTAGAATATAGGATCTGCCCACTGAGGCGTCTACTTCAGCCCCCCTCACTATGTTCTTTCCATACTCCAGAAACTTAAATTCTCTAAAGAAGAAATCTGGAAGCTGGGTACCAGTGGGTCATGCCTGTAATCCTAGCTATGCAGAAGGCTGAGAGCAGAGGATTGAGATTCAAAGCTAGCCTGGGAAGGAAAGTCCACCAGACTCTTATCACCAATTAACCAGCAAAAAGCCAGAAGTAGAGCTGTGGCTTAAGTAGTAGAGAATCAGACTTGAGCAAAAAAGCTTATGAACAGCATCCTCAGGTCCTAAATTTAAGCCCTAGTACTGAAATATGGATAATGGCCTAACTGGTGCCATCTTGGCATCTTGGTGGATGATGGGGACTTTCTGAAAACTCTTAGAGGTGAAATTCCACCTCCAGGTAGGCATGCCTGAGTTCCTACAGGCAGCAGTGGGGACTTAGATAACAGGTTACTTGACTTGCCAGATCTGTACCATGAATTCATGAGACTCTTTGAACTCTTGAGCTCCCTGTGACCCTGTCCCCTAACCATGACCCGATTTAGTCCCCCACCAGCTCAGCTGCCATTGTGCCATGCCTCATGTCTCCTGGCTCTCCTTAGATCACCATGGCATCTCTCTTCAACTCTCCATTAGAGTCGATCTGGCTTGTTGGGATTGCTTTTCTGCTCTTTCTTTGCTGTATTATCCTTATAGTTCAGTTACCTAACAGTAATACGTGCATTTGAGTCTGCAAGCTTTTTTTGGGGGCGGGGAGGGGACATAAGTCTGCACACAGTTGCTGGTTTTCTTATAAAGACTCACAAAATGTGGCTCCTCTATATCTCATGACTGAATTCCCATATAACAGTACAAAGAAAAGAAGGAGAAAGTAGACAAGTAGGAGGAGGAGGAGGAAGAGGACGAGGAGGAGAAAAAATAATTTTGAAGCAAAAATTCACTTTCCCAGTCTAATTCCTCTCTTAGAAAGACACTCTCAAGAAACAATTCAGTCCAATAATAATAATAACACAGGCACTGTAACCACCTCCTGGATTTATATCATGCTGCCTTTGCAGAGAGACAGTGTGCTCTGAAGATCCTCCCTCTTTCTAGAAGGCAAGGAGTCATTGTGCAACCCTTCAGCTCCCAGGAAGGCTCCTGGTGGTTAGCCTGAAAAGATTTGTTTCCCTAAAAATCATCCCCCAAACCCTGTGATCTTTTCAGAGCTTATAAATAGATGGATGGCTGTTACATCCCATCCAGTGCTTTCCTTTTTCTTCTTTTGTTCCTCACTTTTTCCTCATTCCCCTTTTCTTTCTTCCTTTCTTTATTTTTTAGTAAGATGGTGCAGTTAGCATGCTATACTTATTGTCATCTTCCAGACAGCTTCCTTTCAAGCTCATGAACAGCCAGTGGTGCCATTCCAGTCCCGGCCTCTCAGCAGTCTTCTGGTCTCACCTAGGATAATGGCCACCTCGGCAGTGCCTCGGCTGCCTCTCTAAATGTCTGGGATATATTGTTTTCCTCTGTGGCAACTAGGCTAGCTCCATTCCTTTAACACAAAGGCATTGTTATTGACTAGTTTTGAAGGAAAATTTATTTTCCTCCACCCTCTTAAACCACAACTTTGACACCTCCTCCTCCTCCCCTTCATAATAGTCACAGTAGGATGTTCAATTATAGCTAAAAGCCCTAGATTTAAGTGACAGATTAAGAGGCTCGGCAGGTTGCAACTCTAATGTTCATTTCACCTGTTGGTTTATATTTTAGCGGGTAGGCAGTGAGTTTTAGCAAAGCCTTTTGACAAGGGGCTGTTTGCTGATGCATCCCGTTGTGGTTCAGCCCTCTCTGCTGGTACAGGCTTGGCCTGTGGGCGGGGCCAAGTAGGTGACTGTGTGCAGGGCACTGCCCACTGTCAAGGCCTCTCACTCTCTGGTTTCACCTGGAGGCTTCAATCATACACAATGACACAAGTGACCCATACCCCTTCCTGCCCCAGCTTCCAGCCTGGCCCAGAGCCTGGCACATACTTGGTGCCCATGTACAGTTTACAGTGAGAGACTCACCTTGATGACTAAGTGTCTGCATGAGGGGTTGACCACACATGCCACCCACTTCTCTCAAAATTGGAAAAAAAGGGGAAAAAAACCCATCTCCTCCCATCTTTTCGCCTACTATTTTGGCTTTATTGGGCTTCAAAGAGTATATTTCTTGCCTTTGCCTACTTCCTGTTCTCTTCCAGTGATTCTACCTAGTAATTTCCAACTGAATGGAGTCGCACAAGATGCTGTTCTTAGCCACTTATGTCATCAACTGGACCCAGGGAAATTCCCCCCTTCCCCCAGGGAAATTTGTACTTTAAAAAGGACACAAGAATTGTAGATTTCAGGGACAGGTGTGATGGCACATACTAATCTCTGTATTTGGGAGGGAGGCTGTGGCAGGTAGAGGATTGTAGGCTTGAAGCTTCTCATTTCTCAATTATAAAATCCCAATGATGGTAGACTTCCAGATATGTATTTTAGGTAAAAAGGAGCTGACCAGTAGCTAGAATCTACTAGCAGCTAGTAGCTCTCCTGGGCAGATCATTGTCTTTCTGTAGAACATGGTGGCTGCTTCACCCCTAGGAGCTTCTTAGAGATAGCTGTGAGTGGATTTCTGCTTCAAGTTGGACTCAGCTCCTGTCTCTCCTCAGAGGCAGCTGAATACACTTTTACTTTCAGTTTGTCCATTTGCAGAATGCTCATAGCACCTGGGTTCTTGTAGTCAGAGTACTAGAGCAGGCTGATCCTTCCAGAGTCCTTTCAGTCGATCGCCTGGGCCCCTCCTCGTACTGGAGCTGGATGTCACTCTTAGGTTACCTCTCCAAGGTACGCCTGGAGTGACTACTACTTCCTAGCACTGTGTTTGAATTTCATGTGTGTCTTATTTTCTCAGTGGGTAAAAAGATCTTTGAGGTAAGAACTAGTGCTTCCCATGTTGCATACCAAGTGTTTAATACAGTGTCTGGCTTTCCAGAAACATGGATGAAAGTGTTGGAGGAAAGAAAATAGAAGAAAGGGGCTGGGAATATGGCCTAGTGGTAGAGTGCTTGCCTCACATACATGAAGCCTTGGTTTGATTCTTCAGCACCACATATATACAAAAAGCCAGAAGTGGTGCTGTGGCTCCAGTGGTAGAGTGCTAGCCTTGAGCAAAAAGAAGCTAGGGACAGTGCTCAGGCCCTGAATTCAAGACCCAGGACTGGAAAAAAAAAAGAAAGAAAATAGAAGGAAAGGAGGAGAGGAAGGGGGAAAGGAGGAGGAAGGGAGGCAAAAAATGATAGATTAGAAACCTAGTTTTGGGCCTTTGCAACTAGAAATAACTATAATAATTAATTACCAACATGGTTCTAAAAGAAAACTAGTGTTGTAAGTATTCCTATGGATTTGAGCTTCCAGCCTAAGAACTGATGGATAATAAATTCTCTCACAAACAATTGAAGCACTTGTCTTGTAGCTGTGTTGGCACCATCTAATATATAATTAAGCCCAGGTTCTTTCTCTCATCTCCTTGATCCCTTATTGTTATGAACTACTCCAGCCTTAAGCCCCCTCTTTTGAAGTCAGATGCTCTTGGTATTTCATATTCAGCCTTTATCAGCAACCACTTGCTGTCTGGTAATTGCGAATTATTTGAACAAGAGGGGAATTGTATAGCAAGAATCTCAAAAAGGTCGAGGATGGGGGTTGTATCTAGAAACTGCAGCCAGAGAATGAAGAATCTTGACTTGCAGCATTAATTTTAGTCAATCACTAAGTCCCACTAAATTAGACTGGAAATGCATCTGGTAGTTTGTTCCAGGTCCTTCTACAATGAGCAGGGCAGGACAGAGCTTCCTGGCTTGAGTGGTGTGTGTGTGTGCGTGCGTGCGTGTGTGTGTGTGTGTACTGGCATGGGTATGTGCATGCGTACTTGTATCATGGGAACAAGACTCAGGCAGGCCAGTGTTCTGCTGCCATGCCCTGTTTGGTCTATAGGTTTATTAGGTCCAACATATATTCTGAGTTGCTATGCTCATTATGAACATCTTCTTTAGGCAGTGAGACTGAAATTTGAGTGTATTTCAGATGGAAATTATGGGAGAACTACAAATGCTACTTAATACTCAGAAGAAAAGAGCCTCTCCCTGCCCTCCCCAGCCCACCCTTTACTCTGTCCCCTCCCTTTTCCTCCTGTTATATCCTGTCCTATCCTATTTGTCTTCCCCCTCTCCTCCTTTCCTCTCCTTCTGTAATTTAGATAAGTTGAAGTTGGGTGAGGATTTGGACATATAAGAAACAATATCTTTTTGGGACAGGGCAGTACTAGGGCTTAAATTCAGGGCCTCACACTTGCTAAGCAGGCTAATCCGGAAGTTTAGGCTAAACCTAATAAAAGAATGATGGTAATAAAGTTTGAATCATGTCAGCCATGAATTCCATCCCTGCTCCTCCCATTCCTATCTCTGCTCATCATTATTTTCATTATTTCTGCCGAAGCAGTCTTGCCACACATCTGTGCTTGGAGTTCTCCTCTGTACTTGAAAATTTCCAGGGATCCTTGAGATTCAGCCCTGACTTTGCCTTCTCTTCTTTCTGGGCTGGCCCCAGAAACAATCAATGATTGATATCTCTTCAGGCCTCCCTGGGAACCCTCTCAGCTCTCCTGAGTAATCTCAGGCCTAGCCTTGCTGCCTCCACCTCATCTGGGCTTCATTGTAAACTGGGAGGGGGGGGGTCTGTGAGCCAGGGAACAAAGGTGCAGAACTCAGGTAGAATCCAGTTGGTCTGGGGACTTGCAGAAGCCCTGGATATTAGGAAATTGATGCTGCTATATCAGGGAGGGATGAGTAGCCTGCTCTTGCTTGCTCTCCATGTTTTCTCCCCTTGTTGACTGCCTGGAGTGGATGCTGATGTTTTTGGAAGCCTGGGTGAGTGCAGACTGCCCTGGTACCTCTGTGAGAGGTGACCATAAACAAGCCAGCCCTCAGTGGCAGTGGCCCATTGTTACAAGACGGCTTTTCCCTACACCAGCGGTCACAGCAGGGCAAGTTATGGAGCTGGTCTCATCTATCCCTGACTGGGAATAGGATCTACCTGGGTGCTGAGGTATCGTCCATCCCACTCACTGTTTCTGAGTGTGGTTAAGTGCAGCCACTTATGAGTCTCATAGACTCAAGTTCAAATTCTCCACTGACTGGTTGTTTGATCATGGCTAATAAACTACTCCCCTTGAACTTTGATTTTTCCCATTTATAAAAATGGATTGTTAGAAGTGGAGGTGTGGCTCAAAGTGGTAGAGTGGTAGCCTTGCATGCAAGAGCTCAGGGACAACACCCAAGCCCTAACTAAGTTCAAGCCCCATGACCACCACCACCAACAAAAAATAGATTGGTGATACCAACCTCATGGGCTGGTCACAAGATAGCATCTGTGACATGGTGAAGGAGGCACCCAAGATGGGCGCTGGTGGCTCACACCTATAATCCTGGCTACTCAGGACATTGAGATCTGAGGATTGTGGTTCAAAGCTAGCCTGAGCAGGATAGTCCATGAGACTCTTATCTCCAATTAATCACAAAAAAAGCCACAAGTGGAACTGTGGCTCAAGTGGTAGAGTACTAGCCTTGAGCTAAAAGGAGCTTAGGGACAGTGCCTACGCTCAGAGGTTTATGCCCTAGGACTGGCAAAAAGAAAAAAAAAAAAACCAAAGAAAAAAGGAGGCACCCAGTTCTTTGGCCTACTGCCTAGTGAAGAATGCAGGGGAAATGAAAGGCACAGAAAAGTCTTTCTCCTGGACTAGATGACTTAAGCTCTCAAAGCTCAAGATTAACTGTCTTCCATCTGAAATCTTAAGGGGCCGGGAGCTACCACAGGCCAAATGTTCATGAGGCATCATGGTAGTGTGAGCCATTGGGTTCTCCCTCTGTGGATGCTCATGTTCATGAGACGTGAAATGTAGCAGGCACTGACATCATTTTAATAAGGCTCAAGGACTTCTATGGGATGCTCCAGAGTCCTCACTGAAGCCATCCTGCTGTCAAAAGCTGACATCATAACCACATTGCTGAAGGGATTCCCTGGGAAATCACTGCTCATTTCCTTTCAGGCAGTTAGTTCGTTTACCTGCAGAAGCTGGACCCGCTGCTCTGCTTGGCAGCATCTGGCAATTGACACCATCCCGTAAGTCAATTTTGCAGCTGAGTGGACTGAGGTCCCAGAAAGCCAAAGGCCTGAAGTGGAAAATATCAAGCAAGTGACTCATTAAACCTTGAGTCTAGGACTTAAGCCCTGTGGAACAGCCTATGCACGGCTGATCTTATTGAATATTAGAAAACCTGATTGGACTGCAGCTTCATTTTAGGAAAGCACAAGGAAGAAGACAGAGCTTGGGAATTTTCTCCACTGCTGATGGTTCAGGATTTGCTAATTTAATTATAATTTAATTCATTTTGTGTGTGTCTGCCAGTACTGGAACTTGGGTATTGTCCTTGACTTTTTCACTCAAGGCTAGTGCTCTACCGCTGAGCAACAACTCCATCTCTGAACTTTTGGTGGCTAGTTGGAGAGAAGAGTCTCAAGGGTTTGCCTGTCCAGGCTGGCTTTGAACTGTGATCCTCAGATCTCAGCCTCCTGTGTAGCTAAGGTTACAGGTGTGATCCCCAGTGTCAGTTTTAAATGCATTTTGTCTCCTACTCAGCTCACTTTGAGTCTTCATCCACTCCACACAGACTACTTCTCATGCTAAAACTCTTCTCCTTTCCGTGCTGCTTGTAAACCTCTTCTCTTCAGCTGCTTATCATCCCTGTTCCAATTAAGCAGATGACCATGACTTTGCTTTACCTAAGACAGTAGATGCCTCACCTCTTCTTCATGTTCTAGTGTCAGAGGACGAGGGGAACATTCTCTTCAACAGAACCAGCCTTGCATCCTAACCTTTTGGCTTGACCCCTGGGTTTGGTCCTGGGGTTTGGATGGTCTTTCTTCCTATTTGGCTCTTTGAGGTTTTCAGACATATGCTTGACCCAATATACCCCAACTTCCTAGTCTCACTGGGAAACTTCCTAGCCAGTCATGTGCACCTGCTGCCCATCACAGGGACACACTGGGAGCCCTGTGACCTCCTCGAGGCATTTGAGAAGGTTGGGGGAGGCTCTCAGATGACAAGAGGGCTGGGTAGTACTCCTCTCTCAATGCTCTGCTACCTTAGATGCCTGGAGCAACTCATTTTCCCTGACACCCTTTCTTCAATGGACTCCGGGGTGTTCACCCCTCTGGGTTTTCTTCAAAATCTGACCTGTTTTCTCTCTTTTCTTTCTTTGTTCTGGATCGATGCAGTCTTCAGAGCTCAGTGTATTGTTCTCATATTTTCTGTTTGCTCTCTATTTTGTACTCACTCAATCTCATATCTCCTTTGTGTGGAGGAGGGGTGACCCTCAAAACTGGACTAGAATGAGGAATGGCTTTAAGAGGAAAATTAGAATTCACTAGCAAGGAAAATGGATATTGAGAATAAGAGAAAGACATGTTTATTTTGGATTTTCTTGCATTTGAAGGGATTTTTTTTCAGTGTGTCCTATAATTGTTCATTCCTCGACTTCTTCGTTCTTCCCCTTATATGGTAAAATATTAATTCAATATTCTATTTATGGAATTTAAGAACCATAGATTTAAGCTGTGTTGTTTACTGGCTGCCTTCTGGTTGACTTTAAGATGAATGACAGGTTTAAACCCCTTCCCGTCTGGTTTGTTGGAGCCTGCCTTCTGTGCTTCTGCCATTCTGACTAGATGTGAGCTAGAGTAGCCTCTGCATGGAGCGATGGGAAAGGGGGATGAGCAGTTCCTTGGCCAGGCAGGGAGGGAGCACTGGTGCTCCCTGGTGCAGGGAGGGACAGCCTCCTCTGGATGGCGCTATTGCTTTGTAAGGAGGATTCCTGTTTCAGACCAGAAAGCTGCCTGCGATGAGAAAGTACCACCTCTCCCTGGGCACCACTCTCCTCTCTTTTCAAGGGAACAACATTTGTACTGCATCCAATCTAAGCATCTCTAAAACTTTCCCCCAAGACCAAGGGACTTCCTTTCCCAATGGAAGCCATTCTTGTATTAAATCAGTCTTTGTGCATCTGGCTTTCAAGATTTCTGTGAACTTCACCCACCTCCCTGACAAACAAGGAGATGCCTGAATCTCAACAGAAATCCATCAACTGTTACAATTTCCAGGAGAGGGGAAAGTGGCTTTGTTTTCTCACTTGTACCACAAACAGTGGCTCCAATCTGTCATTATGACTGAGAACATGTCACAACAATCTGTTTTTATTCTTTAGGAGAGAAGAACAACATCTTGCTCTCCTCTAGCTAGAGCTAATTTGGAAAATTTGCAAGCTGACATACAACTTGATTAAAATGACCTGGAGCCACCAATTCTTTTAAAATGCAACTCAATGCTCACAACCTCAGACCTTTTGTAGTCCAGTTAATCTCCTGCAAAGCAGTGTGTGTGTGTGTGTGTGTGTGTGTGTGTGTGTGTGTGTGTGTGTGTGTGTGTGTAGAATAGGCAGAAAGAAAGAAGAGTTCAAGTTACAATCAACATAGAGATTTGAGATTAGTTTTGTTTCTCCCTTTCAGCTCTGTCACTATGGATTTCCTTCACAGGCTAGAGGGGAAGGCAAGCAAGCAGTCTGAGATCTCTAGGGTCATGGATTTCGTAGTCCTGAATCCCAAATGAAACATCAAACTGTAGTTGGAGACTATTTTAACATTGTGGTTTCATTCCTGTTTCACAGTTTGAGAAAATATGTAGGATTTTGTTCCAGTTAGAATGGTTTCCCTAGGTCTTTGTCAAGCCTGGTGATGCTGCATAAAGACAGTTCCTTCTAGGAAAACCAACACATAAAACAAAGCAGTAACACTTTGGTCCAGTGCTGGAAACCAGTGGGGTTCCATGTGTTGGAAACTGAGGCAGTGTTCAGAAGTCAGAGTGTAGGTTTGGTTTACAAACACATCCTTATGAATATTTAGCTTCTTTTTGATTTCTACAAATGTACATGATTGGCCCATCAGGGAAGGAAGGGGAGAGCTAGTAGTGTACAAGGTGTTAATGTGGGTTGACAGGGGTGCCTACAACTGTATTGTTCACTAAGACAATGTATAATTATTAGGAGACAATATATAATTACATGGTGAATTGTGTGCTGCACACTGTAAGTGTTGGCGTTCTGGCTCTGAGAGGGAAGAGCTAATATTGGTTGAGATCACGTAAATGCAGACACTCATTTGTTGGGACTGTACAGTAATGAGAATCATTCCTGAATCCTGTTGCCTTGGCAACCCATTCTAAAATGATGTCGATAAAGAGCTAGCAACACTTATCAAGGAAGCCAGCATGTCTTGGGAAGGAATGATGCTAAAAACAAGGCATTAAGCAGCAGACCAAACCAGCTTGTAAGGGTATGGCCCTGTTCAAAGTCTGGTAGAGATGTGAAATGAGGGCGCAGCCATTAAGGTCATGGCTATCATCAATAGCCCCCTGACACTGGCCAGACACATAGTGACACAGAGGTTGTTGGATGTTATGTCAGCTCAGGCTTTGTTTCTTACTCAGGGCAGCTCTTATGGATGAGTCATTTTTGTGTGGATGGGTGATCACTAAAAAGCCAGAAGGGGCAACCTAGGGTGCATAAGTGTGGAGCAGCGCCCCTGCTTGCAAGGCATAGACTTCTGGGGGGGGGGGGAGGGGAAGGACATTCCCATTCCTCTGCCTTTATTTACTTACTTATTTATTTGTTTATTTATCTATTTGTGATACTCTCACATGGTAAGAGGTTTAGCACATTGTTTCTGTCTTAAAGACAAGTTAGGGCTGAGCCAGGTTCTTCTTTTCTCTAGTAGTACTAGGATTTGAACTCAGGGCCTCATGCTGGCTAAATACCGTGTCCTTTACTATACTCTGATAGTCTAAATCAGGGTCTTGAGCTATTCTCCTACCAGTCATAGCAGAGTGATGCAGAAATCCTACTGCCTACCTATCCATCCATAGGACCTGAGCATTCTCTGTCTGTCTGTCTGTCTGTCTCTCTCTGTCTCTCTGTCTTTCTCTTTTGCCAGTCCTGGGGCTTGAACTCAGGGCCTGAGTACAGTCCCTGGCTTCTTTTTGCTCAAGGCTAGCACTCTACCACTTGAGCCACAGCGCCACTTCTGGCTTTTTCTATATATGTGGTGCTGAGGAATCAAACCCAAGGCTTCAGGTATATGAGGTGAGCACTCTATTGCTAGGCCATATTCTCAGCCCAACATTTTCTCTTTTTGTGCTCAGTATAAGCCTGATCAGTATTTACTCTGTGGTGGTAGGTTCAAATCAGCTTGAGCTGTGCAAACCAAACTCTGAATCAGAAACAAGGCTCCTGAAATTGGGGTGAAAAGGCGGCGGCGGTGGGGGGGAACTGGCTGCTGTGTCATGCTAGGAAGATGCCTATGAACCTTCTTTGGTCTCCACCCTTAGTCAGGGGACTCCTCTGGTTTGCAGAGAACCAAGACTGACATACCCCTCAGGGAGTAATATGAATCCCCAGAACATTAATGAAAACATTGTAAGACTACATGTTGAAGATTTCTTTTTTATAGTAGCCAAACTTGTCCAGATTTTTCTTACCCACTTTAATTATGTTTTTAAAAATTACATGCCATCAAGTTACAGACTGACTACAGCAGGACCCAAACAATAACCCAGGCGTGTTCCAGATAGGGAATTTCGACAATTGTTTACATTAGTGTCAATTCTGAGATGGAAAGAGCGAGGGGGTGCTAATTTGCATCCCGTTAAAGGCCATCTATAAAAAAACATTCAGAGAAAAAGATGAGCGCATGGATTGCCTACAAACTCATCTTTTAACTCTTGAGCTTCTAAGCTGAGGAAAAAATTATAAAAAGTCTGTTTGCCCTCGTTAATCACAGAGTAGCATGTTGGCAAGGGTTACTTTCTCCCACTATGGTTCCTCATAGGTTATTTTCCCTTCTTTCCTTCCTCACCTCTGTTCCTTATATCAAGACGGTTTATCAAATACAATCCTTTGTACTGGAAAACTAGGGTGTTTGATGACCCATGAAGGGTTCTTCTTTTAGTCAGAGATACACACACATTTTAGTGACTTCTCTTCATAGCCTTCTAGACACACAGAGAATAGTATAGAGATCAAGGTGAGAGAAAGGCTCATGGAATATGTACTTTTTCTTCTGGGCTTCAGAGGAGGCTAAGATTTTTCTAATTAGAGAAAGGTGAATGGGGGGGGGGCTGGAGGATAGGGAGGAGAAAGTGTTTTCTAAACAAAAGGAATGACAGCCATAATGGTAACTAAAGACAGCTTAGCAATTATATTTAGTTACTGGGGATTGTAGAGATAGTCCACCAGAATTGATGTTTTCCTTTTACTATATAGAATAGATGTGCAGACAGAGACTACATATCCTGTCTATTTGTGTTTACATGGTGACAGGTGACTATTTCTAATCAGTCCTTAAGGTGATGAAGAAGTGACTTTTCTTTCCCTTTCTGTCTTTCCATTAGCTGGCATCAGTGTTGAGGATTCTGAATCCCAAACAAGGAAAGTCACAAAGTAGGAGTAACCTGAAGCCTAAGTCATCACATGGAGGTCTACCCATTGATCAGTAACACTTCCATTGTACTAATAGTGCCTGACAAGTAAGGAGTTAAACATACATTGTGGAAGCCATTAAAATTGGGAGAAAAATGAGGGAGGAGGTAACAAGTTTGACAAGAAATATATTCAGTACATTATATATGTAACTGTAACTCCTCTGTACATCACTTTGACAATAAAAATAAAATGAAATATATAAAAATATTTGGGATTTCTTTGTTATAGCAATTAGCCTTGCCCTAACTCAATAGGTGTAATTGGGTAGCATATTAATATGTACTTTTTTTAAAAAAAAGGAAAAGAAACTGAGTGTTAGTGGTTTATGTCTGTCATCCTACTCAGGGGTTACTCACGGGGCTGAGATGTGAGGATCGCAGTTTGAAGCAAGTCTAGGTAGGAAAGTCTGTGAAACTTCTATCTCCAGTTAGCCAGCAAAAAGCTAAAAGTGGAGCTGTGGTTCAAGTGGTAAAGCACTAGCCTTGAGCAAAAAAGATAAAGACATTGAGTTCAAGCTCCAGTACTGGCACAAAAACAAAAGAAAAGAAAATGAAAAGCTTCTCCAATCAGATCTGGATAACATTTCATTCAATAAGTTTTATAATTACAGAATGTTATACCAAAATGCTTTAATGAATCTCTAAGATAATTCTAGAGTATATTATCTTTTTAATGTCTCTGTGTAATAAAAATTTCAATACTTATGAAGATATTGTAGTTCTGACAAAATTAGTTACAAGAAAGCTGGTGTGTTATATAAGGGTGGATATTGAATATCAGGGATGAAGCAGGAAAAGCAGAAGTCTGATGTAGGCTCCTTTTCCCTTTCCTTGCAATTTCTGGCTTTTTAGCTTTTCTCTCAGCTCTCAGATGAATCATGTTTGTATCATGTTTCTGGCCTTTGCACACACCTCTCTGCCTAGATGGTTTTCTACTCATCTATTCAGCTTTTTTCTCCTAAAGGCAAGTTTCCTCTCAGAACTACATCTCTCCCAAATCAGAAAGCATTGTCTCCCCTTCTTTTCTGTTTTCACCTACTTCCTTCCCCTGAGTGAATGGCTCATGTGTCTGTGTCCCTCATCGGAAGGTACCATATCTTGATTCTATTTGTTAAAAACTCCCAAGTATGGGCTGAGAATATGGCTTAGTGGTAGAGTGCTTGCCTCATATACATGAAGCCCTGGGTTCGATTCCTCACCACTACATATAGAGAAAAAGCCAGAAGTGGCACTGTGGCTCAAGTGATTGAGTACTAGCCTTGAGCAAAAAGAAGAAGCCAGCGACAGTGCTCAGGCCCTGAGTTCAAGCCCCAGGACTGGCAAAACAAAACAAAACAAAACAAAAAACCTCCCAGGTATAATATACTTCCCAAACGGTACATATGGTATGAATGTCAACCTGGCTGCATTTTCACAAACTGAATCTACTGTAGAGATAACATTTGAGTCACAAAACAGCATTGCCAGCACCTGAAACTTCTGCCTTACCCCGAGGCTCCCTTCCAGTTACTGCCCTCATGAGGGCAGCCACCAGCCTGCCTTTTGCCAGCACACGTTACTTTCACTCGCTTTTGCAATTTACTAAAAAGTATTACATAGTATGTGCTATTGTATATATAATTTTTTTGGTTTTGGTCACAATTTTGTATTTTATCATATGAATAAAGTATCATTTATATATAGATCTACTGTTGATGAGTAGTTTCTAGTTTGGCTTTCTAACCAGTGCTGTGTAGGCCTTCTAGTTCATGCTGTTGATGAGCATATATTCTTCTGAGTATGTACCTAGGCATTGTGGGATGCTATGGTATGAGGACTATTCATGTCCATATTCAATAAGGTTTTTTTTTTCTTTGCCAGTCCTGGGCCTTGGATTCAGGGCCTGAGCACTGTCCCTGGCTTCTTTTTGCTCAAGGCTAGCACTCTGCCACTTGAGGCACAGCGCCACTTCTGGCCGTTTTCTATATATGTGGTGCTAGGGAATTGAACCCAGGGCTTCATGTATATGAGGCAAGCACTCTACCACTAGGCCATATTCCCAGCCCCTCAGTAAGGTTTTGTTACATAAAATAATAGACCAATGTCACAATCAGACCATGGGCCCCTGAGTGGGGCTCACAATTATGAAGCCTCTCAAGTAGTTAAAAGGGGGGATATCCATAGGGTTACAGGTACTGCTGAGGCTCAGAAAGTTTTTAAGCCCAGATGGCTTCTTCCCTGGTAGATAATCCCTGGAGAGCTACTGATTGACAGTCATCCAACAGTGACTGCTAGGACACTCACACACACCTGGTTCCAGTGGTGGGGCTAGTGTTTATTCATGCATTTGACAAATATTTATTGAGTACTTTCTGGGTGTTCTACTAGATGATTGGTTTACCTCAATGAATAAAATTAAGACCCTTGTCCTCATGGAGTCCAAATTCATGTGGGGACACTGAATAATAAGGATACATATAAACATCCCTTACATTATGTCCTAGAGAAGGTGGTAAGTGAAGACAAATCAGGAGTGTTTATGGTCTGTTGATGTAGCCTGGGAAGATGGGTATGTGCAGAAAATGAAGGAGGTGAGGTAGGCAGTCATGAAGATGTCTGCAGGGTGTGTGTCCAACAGCGAGAAGGGCCAGTGCAGGGGCCCTTTATAGGAGAATGTCTGCCAGGTATAGTAGAAAGAAGGAAATATGGTCATAAAGGTAACAGGAGCCCATCACAGTAAGGCCCAGGAGGTGATCTTCTCAGCATTGCTTTGATGACATTCAAGAAGCAGCATTGGAGAGTTGAATAGAAGAATCATACAACTTCATTTATTTTTCATACAGCTTCAACTATTGTGCTGAGAAGATATTCAAAGGAGCAAAGGCAGAAATGAAGAGACACTCTTGGAGGTCCATAATAAACCAGGTGAGAGATGCTGCTAGCTCAGACCAGAGATAGCAGTGGGGGTGCTATAAAGAAGTGGTCAGATTCTGGATGCACTGCAGGTAAGAGAGGAACCCCTAATAGAGTGAATGTAGGGTGTGAGTAAATGGCTTGGTTTCCATGAGACTTGTACTTCTGTGCCCTTTCACAATGACTCCTTCTTTCCATTAAGCGTGTTTTCTGTTCACCAGGTCTGATATCCTCCCCTCAGCCCCATTGTCCAGCCCACCCAAGGTCTTCTCGCCCTCACCTAGGGTCATCCCTTCTCTCCTTTCCAACCCATTCATAACATCAGAACCCTCCTCTACATCCCTCAGGGCTTTAGTTGGAGCTCTGAAAGTTGGTTTTGAAAGTTAAAAGTAAGTTTCTTTCTTTTTGTGTTCTTACAAAAGCATACTTAATTATCTCCGAGGCCTCGTGAATGCCTTGGACTGATGAAAGAAATGAATCAGAAGAAGAAAAGCACAATTGATTAATACTTTAAGGCAAGTTATTATTTTGTATATTTTCTGTTTACATGTTTCTTTCCAGTTTGAACCAGGGAAACTTCTGAAGATAGAGTTGGAAGATAAGGGGAGGCATGGTTCAAGAGGTGGACCACCAAGCTGTGAGTGAAGAATTGAGACTTGGCCTAGGGAGATAAACTGAGGCCCAGGGAGGTAGACCAGTATTAGGATGGTTTGTTTGGCCTGCAGCTTTCCCACTCTTGGAGAAATGAACTTTCTTTGACATTAAACCTGGGGTTTCCTCGTTTGTTTATAAGCATTATTTGGGCATTAGGTGGTTTTTCTCTGTATTCTCTCCCTCTATATCTGCTCTGCAGTTGAAGACTGTAGGTTTCAGAGTTGGTCTAGTATATGTTATAGTCATGTTGAGAACAGAGATGTACTTAAAGGCCTTTGGGTCCTCTCTGTTAAACAGACTTTTTTTTTTTTTTCAGGGTTTCAGAGGGTGCATACCTGGGGAATAGCAGCTGTCTTGTGCCTACTTCCCAAACCTTAACTTGCCTGGGATGGACTGCTCTGCTGACCTAATCCTTTACACACACAGCACTGCCACTGATTGGTGGGGGCCTATTCAGTGCATCCTTTCTGTGAATCCTGGACCTATGTTTCAGTACGGAAGTGTTTTCCTTGGCTTGGATTGTGCTTGAATTGACTTAAGTAAATGCAGATGGAACAGATTGTTAATGGCACAAAAATGTTGAACTGAGGATCCAAACTTGTGGCCACCCCTGCTTATGGAAATCCATGGTTCTGTTAGCCTGAGTCGGAGTTTGTTGTTTATGTCCTTAGAAGAAGGCATATTGCTGGACACTGGTGGCTCATGTCTGTAATCCTAGCTACTCAGGATGCTTAGATCTGGGGATCACTGTTTAAAGCTAGCTTGAGCAGGGAAGTCTGTGAGACTTATTTCCACTTAAGTTCTCCCACACTCAAATAAGCTGTAAGTAGAACTGTGACTCCAAGTGGTAGAGCTCTAGCCTTGAGCACAAAAGCTCAAGGATAGTGTGAAGGCATTGAGATCAATTCCCAGGACTGCTACATACACACAAAAAACAACAACAAGGAAGCAAGTAAGCAAGCAAGCACATTATGGTTGGTTGGCTAGCTGCTGACTGCATTATAAAGACTTACACATGGAAGCCACAGTATTGAAATACGTACACAGTGCATGCATAATGACAAAGATGTCTGAGTTTTCAGTGGGGGTACTAAGGCTCAGAAGGGTACAAGGAGATAGTTATCTAAGATCATAGGTGGAGACAGAGCTGGGGGTCATGCTCAATACTACCATGGCCTACAGCCTATCCTTTTCACATTATATGATGGCCAAGGGCCTTCCAGTGTCTTTAAGATGCCATTTCCTTTAAATCTCTGATTTTCACCCTCCAGTGAATCTACCCCTAGGGTGTTAGTTACTAGCTTCTCCCCATAGTCTGTAGAGGTTCCTTATTTTAGGTCTCTTTACCCTTTTCGGAGGCTCTGATTGACACTGTGGAATATCCATCTCTAGGATCAGAAATATTTGATTAATGATAGGATCCTCAAAGACTTTTTTTTCTGGTTCAGCTCACTTGTGAGCATGACAGCTAGTACAATGGAGAAAGTGAGGGCCAAAGAGTCAAGCTGTGCATGCCTGTGGATGAACTTGGGGACATGACTGCACTAGGACCCAATTTCTTCTTCTGTATACACAGAGAGGTTGGGAATAGCCTGTCCGGTCCTTCCCAATTTGAAAACACTCTGCTAGTCTTTATAATGGTAAGCAAGGGGACAAAACAATAATGCAAAAAAAAAAAAAAGCATCCCTGAACAAAAATACCTGCAGCTAAATAGTCAATAGATGGTGCATTGTGATTTGGGCGCCAGCATCTGTGAATGTTAGTTATAAGATTCAAATATGGTTGCTGTTCAAATTTTGTCAGAAAATTTGAAGCAATGAATGCTGGTAGATTTTAATCCCTGGAAGCCTTTTAAGCAATATTTTTAATACATATTTTGTCAAGGATTTGATGTTCTATGCTTAGGTATTTCTAACAAATGCTCTCGCCAAACAAATCTTGTTGAAAATGCATTAGATAGCACAGTTCCTTCAATTTCATATCTTCCTGGCTGTCTAAACTGAAAAAGCCAGTTCACGTTATTAATGACAAGTCATTTTACAGAGTGCCCGGGTTAATAGAAGAGATAACTGGCAAAATATAACTGTATAATACTAACATGCTGAAGATAAAATAGAGGTCTGATGTAGAATGTGTAATGTCGAGAATAGAAGAAAAAGTTTCTGGTGGGTACAGAGTCTCTGTAGAAGAAATGGGACCATCACAGCCACTGGCTGGTCTGTTGCTTTCTCAACTTGCTATTTTTCATTTTCTGCTTCACTATACTCATTTAAATCAATATCACTGAATTTCAGAGTAAATAAGGAGTTACTAGGGAATTTTCAGGATGAGGAAACACAAGCCCTGACATGTGGGAGACTCATACACAGAAATGTGGCCTGTTCAAAATTGGTTAAACACCTGTAGAAAACTAAGTTAGGTCCTTATATATTACCCTGCACCAGAATCAACTCCAAATAGATCAAAGACCTTGAGGTAAAAGCATCACAGGAAGGAACAGGAGAAACACTAGATCTCCTTGGCACAGGTTGAAATTTTGTTAATAAAGGCCCAGAAACACAAAAAAAAATCAAAGAAAGGTTGGACAAATGGGATTGCATTAAACTGCAGAGCATCAGCATGGTAAAGAACATAGATAGCAAGATAAATAGAAAGCCCACAGATTGGGAGATCTTCACAACAGACAAGAGCCTCATATTTAAAGTATACTTAGAACTAAAAAAATTAAATTCCCCCAAACAAATCCTCAAAGAAACAACCACCCCACTAATAAGTGGGCTAAAGATTTAAAGAGAGACTTTTCTGAAGAGGAAATAAAAATGGCCAATAGACACATGAAGAAATGCTCAACATCTTTGGCCATAAGATAAATGCAAATCAAAACAATATTGAGATTCCACCTCACCCCAGTTAAAATGGCCATTATCAAGAAATCTAATAACACATGCTGGAGGGGATGTGGCCAAAAGGGAATGCCACTACACTGTTAGTGGGAATGTCAACTCGATCAGCTACTTTGGAAAGTAGTATAGAGGTCCTTAATAGACTAAACACAGAATTCCCCTATGTCTCAGCAATCCCACTTCTGGGCATTTACCCAAAGGATCACAAACAAGGCCATACTAAAGCTACCAGCACAACCATGTTCATTGCAGCATAATTTAGCATAGCTAAGATATGGAAACAACCCAGATTCCTCTCAGTAGATGAATGGATTGAGGAAAAATATGGTATATATACACAATGCAATTCTATGCTTCCATCAGAAAGAATGACATCGCCCATTTGTAAGGAAATGGAAAGACTTGGAAAAAATAATACTAAGTGAAATAAACCAAACCCAAAGAAACATAGATTCCATGGTTTTCCTCATTTGTAATAATTAGTATATGTCTACGATAGTCCTTGCAGAGAATCACAATAGCTCAGTAGCTATATACATATGACCATATAAGATGATGCTAAGTGAAAAGAACTCCAAGAGGTTTTTCCTTGTTGTTGTTTTTAATGTATGATGTAAAATTATTCTTTCTTTCATTTTTTCCTATGGTTTATTGTCTGTTGTCACTGTATTTGATTTTGGTACCCTGGGTATTGTATATACGTTTATCTGAATTAGGGAAGGGAAACAGAACAACAAAATGTGAAACAAAGCAACAGCTATACTCAAGACAAAATGTGGGAAATAAACTGTACAACTTGGGGGGGGTTGGGAGGGAGGGAAAGTGGGAGAAAAATGAGGGAGGGGGTAACAAGTTGACAAGATATGTACTCACTACCTAACGTATATAACTATAACCCCTCTGTACATCACTTTGACAATAAAATTAAATTTAAGAAAAAAAATGCTGCCTGTTAAGGCAGAGGCAAATCAGGGACCTGGCTGGCTAATGACCGTTTTGATGCTTTTGCCCATGATTCTTCTATTGTAAAGGTGTTAGTCAGCTTTCTGTTACTATAGTAAAATAGCCAAGGAAATAAACTTCAAAGTGAAATAGTTTCTTTTGTTTCACAGTTGTGGACGTTCCAGTCTGTGGTGAGCTGGCTCCAGTGCTTTGGGCCTGTGGAAATCAAGAGGATATGCTAGAGAAAAATTGTTCACCTCATGGCCAGCAAGAGGAAAAGGAAAATACACAGGTCTTACAATGTCCTTCCAGGACCTAGTTCCAATGACCCAAGAACTTTCTCATACCTACCTTAAGGTTCCAATAGTACCAATCTGGGGACTAAGTCTTTACAACATGGATCTTTGGGAGAGGATTCAAAATTCAAGATTCACAGTGTCTGACCCTGGTTTTTCCTCAAGGCCAGGGAGATGAAACAAGAACAAATAAAATTCAGAGCACAATGGATTCAAATCATGGTTCTACCACAGCCTAGTTGTATGGATTTGTGCACCTCAGCATCAGTCTTCTCTAGTGTCCAAGGAATGGATGCATCAAAAGCCCTTTTGTATTCCAGTGAGTGTTTAAAAATGTAAGTAATGGTTGTGAATATTTTGTGCATTGGGAGTTATCTGTTTATTTATGCTCCCTGAGTTTATTTCAGGTATATAACCCCTATCTGGAGGCAGAGGACAGGACTGGGGAGCTTCAAGAAGTCAATCTGGCTCAAGACTTGCATATGTTCCTAATAGTCCTCAAGTTCAGTGCTGGAATTGTGTACATTCTCAGCAGTCCTCAAGGTCAATATTAGGAGGGCAAGTTTGTTCTTCTCTGGGTCTAGAATGTTAAGATGAGAGGAAAAGCCTGTAAATGGTGGCTGAGGCCATTGCAGTGAATTCCTTAGCCTTAAGAGGGGTAGATTTCTTTGAGTGATGAATTTGAAGCAGTGCATGGGACCAGCAGCCATGTCATGCAAGCAGTATAGAGGCAGATATGACCCTGAACAGACTCCTGATGTCCTTTCTTCCATCAGGACTTTTAATAGGTTGGTCCCATTTTGTTAACAATAAATAGGTTTAACTCCCGGTGTCATTTACAAAAACAAGATTCATCCTTGAGGGTTATATAAAAATGAACATCAGAATTAGAGCTGGATAAACTGCTTTGAGGTGCTGAGACTTTGCAATTAAGCATGCATATCTACTTTCCACCTGTGTGACCTTGAGCACGTGACCGCATCTTCCTAAACTTGTTTCTGAATCTATAAAATAGGAGAAATATCAGTTTCTTCTTTGTAGGGTTGTACTAAGAACTGATATGGTGCACTTAACATGCTGCCTGGCACATAGTACTTAGTCATAATGCTAATTATGATTAACTTTAAAAAATGGCTCAAGGATTTAACTAATACCTCATTTAATTATCACCCATAGGCATAAAAATGTTAAAAAAATGCCTCAGCATAGATAGTCAGTTAAAAAAAGATTTTGTCTTTTATTTCTCAGTGTGCTCTCTTGGCATTTAAAAAGTAAATGTGCGAAAAGGGAGCTCACATCCATTCGTATTTAGCAGAGCTCTTTTGAATGGGTGGTTTATAGAATTGGCTCTAGCAAGAAACCCTCTCATGTGTCTCAACGACCCACACTATTTGGATAAACAAACAAAGCTGCATTGATCTGAGTTGATTGCTTTGAGAAATAACAAATTGGCTGAATTCAAGTATTTCCTCCCTTCTCCCATCAGCCAATTTTGGGGTAGATATAGCTTCATTATGAAATCTGACTGAGCTCGACTCTGGGTAATTCAATCTTAAGGTATAAACAATCTGGAATGCTTTGTAGAAGACCTTGAATGGTTTCCAAGCCGAAAATGGAAGCCTGAGGAGTCAGAGAGAAAGAAAGAGAGAAAAATGTCAGGTTTTTAGTTTCAGGTGACCTTGATTAGTACACAGCAACAAAACAACTGCTTGCTCTGGAAAGCCATCTTCTCCTTGGTTGATGCCATTCTCCTCTGCCTGGAAGGGTCAGTGCAAGGAACCTCAGGGCTAAAGGAAGCCAACCCCTCATTCTGTGATGTGGAAGTGGGAATTAATGAGTTTGCTTAAATAGCATCTTTAATATTATCCTCTTGGTCTCAACACAATGCTCCATTTTCTTCAACAACTGCCCCCCCACCCCCAATCAAAATAATGATAGTGGAAATTTCCAGCCATTTTCCACTTTCCCTGTTATTCACAACAAAAAAGTATATCTTACTGAAAATGTGAAAGCATCAGTCCTTTGAATCTGGGTATATCCATCCCTCTGCTTGTTCTGGGAGTTGGTATAGAGGAAGCAAGGTACTTGGGGCTCAAGGGGTTGGGGTGGTGGTGGTGATGGCAATGGGCAGGCGCAGAGGACTTTCACTGCCACCTTGTGGCTAGCTGGGGCCACAGAGGGTCACTCCTCTGGGGCATCTGTCCCTATGGCTTCCTTGGCTGCTTGCCCCAGATCTCAATCAGCACTGTCAGCATTGCTTCAGTGGAGGTTTTGTTACTGTTTTTTCTTACCAGTGCACTTTCACTTTCTTTAGCCCCAGGAAAGGAGAATTGTTGAGAGCTAGCAAAATTCTATATTCTGAAAAAAATATCTGCAGGGAGGAAGAGGTCAGGATCCAGGGAAAGACTCTTAAGATGAAATGTTTGAGAGCCTGGCAGGATCCTGGCTTTATCCTGCTGTAGTTTCTTGCAAGAGCAGAGATTTATGGGGTCAGAGCAGTTCCCGGGTCGGCACCTGTCATGGTTATCACCTGGTCAATTGGCAAAGTCAGGACAGATGAGGATTCGTCGATTATCTCATTTATTGCCCTTGTCTTTGGTCCAAATTAGTTCTCACATCACACTCTGATAGTCTCAGATTCAATATCACCAGTTGAAATACTAACGATATCTTTTTTCAGTGCAAAAAAATGACTTTCAAGGCATGTATTATGGAAAGGATTATAATAAATTAAATGCCTAAACTGGCAGAGTGCAAACAATTTTGACTCAGATCTAAATGTTTGCACTGGCTGTTTAAACATTTAATTTGTTAGGATGGAAGTAGCAGCATAGAATAAGCATGTTAATTAAACGCGGGCTTCAGCAATGTGAGTCCTTCCCTGGACACAGAGTGTGACAAACCCGGATGGCAAGCATCATTATGTGTGGCTTTTCTCATTCTCTGAGCCACCATTTTACATCTTTAAACCCTGTAGACATTAGTGATTTTTTTTAATGAATTGTTCTCTTTTCGTGGTGACTTTTAGATGATGCTGTAGTACTGTTAGTCTGGGAAACAACTTTGCTAATTAAGTTGCTGGGAAGTTATCACCCACAGATAATTGATTAAAGCGATTACACGGATGATCTGTCCTGGAGCTTTAGATTAAAAATAGAAAATGTAAAGAAGAGGAGATATAAAGATAAGACCTCTGAAGACTATCTTACCGAAAGCAAAGAATAACCATGATTATCTTTATACCATTATCACCACCATCATTCATATCATAGTCACCTCTCTTTCAGGACAGTAGAATGTCCAAGGCCTACACTTTCTTGCTGAAGATCAGTAATAAGAGGCTGGTTAAGTCACTAGCTTCTCTAAGCTTAAGGTTTCTCATTTTAAAGTTAGGCTAAGCTGACTTAGTCTCTAATATAGTGATTTAAATAAGAATATACTTCTTTTCTCTTTTAAAGGTATCCTGTTTGTTTTGGGCTGGCACAGGGGCACTTGATTCCCTTACTAGAAAAACTTTGATAGCTCCCCACTGTCTGTTTTATGACATTCAAGGTCCTCCATCATCTGACCCCAAACTACATTAGTGTGTGTGTGTGTGTGTGTGTGTGTGTGTTTGTATGTGTTTGTGATAGTATCGAGGCTTGAACTCAGAGCCTGGGTATTATCTCTTAATATTTTTTGCAAGGTTGGTGCTTTACCACTTTAATCATAGCTCCACTTCCAGTTTTTGGTTGTTAATTGGAGATAAGAGACTTATGGATTTTCCTGCCTTAGATGGCTACAAACTGAGAATCTCAGATATCAGCCTCCTGAGTTGGTAGGATTACAAGTAGCAGCCAACAATACCCAGACCAACATATACGTCTATTCCCCTTTTAGCTTGTCTATTTTGCTCAATGTCTTTGGTGTGCTGTTTTCTGTGTCTACAATGTCCACTTTTTCAACTACTCACATTTTGTTCCTTACACATGGCCCAACTTAAATGCTACCTTCTTTATGAAGCCTTATAATTTCCATCCACTTCTCTCTGGCCATCCCCTGCTGCAACATCCATTGTTTCTTCTTCTGCCTTCTGTTATCTTTGACTCTTTTAAAGTGGCTAATTTCTTGTACCTTATAATTTAGTTATTTATACAAATAGGCTACATGTTCCTGGAGGCAATAGCATGCTATTTGTCTTTGTTCCCCAACTCCTCTGTCCTTTCTTGCCTTGTCTGATATCCAGCTTTGTTCTGTGCACAAGAAATGGATGTTGACCTAAACACAGCAAAAAGTTGTTACAGATAGTAAAACGCAGTCATCAAAATAGCAACCATTTACTAACTCAGGGGGCCAATTAGGCGATGGGTTATTCATTGGAAAATTCCAGATGTGGATCAAAACAGTTCCAATTAAATTTCCATCCGGTACTAAGCCAAGAATAGCATACAGAAATGCTCGTGGGCCCCACATCCACATGGAATAGTTTACCACTGTGTGTGTGTGTGTGTGTGTGTGTGTGTGCACGCGTGCACGTGCTGGTGCCGGAGCTTGAACTCAAGTCCAAGTCACTCTCGTTTAGCTTTTTCATTCAAGGCTGGTGCTCTACAGCCACAGCTGCACTTCCACTTCCAGCTGTTTGCTCGTTAGAGATAAGAGTCTGATGGACTTTCCTGTGTGGTATGGCTTTGAATTGCAATACTCAGATCTCAGCCACCTTAGATAGGAGTAGCTAGGATTAGCTACTCATGGTTACTAGAAAGAAACTCCCTTTGAGACTGCCATGATTTTTCTTAAAACCTCTGTCCATGAACCATGTGAAAAAAATAGATTTGTCCTGAATGGATGTGCATGGGTATTGTGTATCACAGGCGTTAAGTCTTTCTCCATTTGTGGAGTTTTGACCCCACAGTCATGTTAGAATGTAAGAAGTCTCCCTTGAAATGGTAACCTAGTTCTTAGGACCAAGTACAGGTTGCTCAGAACTTTGAGCTCTACATAGCTTTACTGTACTGTTGGGAAGATCAGCTCCCTTCTTCACACCTCAATCTTCTCAAATGGCACAGTTAGAACTTTCCCATCTCACAGGGTTGTTTGTATAGATGATGGTGGCTCATTAGTGCAATGTGTTGAAGAGATTGCCTAGCATCCTAGTGGGGACTGTTGAAGGCTAACCTCCAGGCTTATGAGAGTGGATATGAAAATCATGCATCTGCTTGTTGTACTCACTGGGTACACATGAACAGTCCCTTAGTTGTATTTATAATGCTGCAGTTTTTTTTCTGAAGAAAGAAATTAAATTTGTTTTTTTAAAATTTTATAATTTTACAGATAAACCATGAGTTCTGCTTGAATCCATTTCAAATCATAATTTAGGTAATGCCAGGATGGCAATATAACTTATGAAACATAGCAAGGGTAGAGAAAAGAGGAAACAAGAGGGAGAGATTTGGACAACTATGCCTTTCTTCTTGACAATTTCCCTTTTCTTTTTCTCATTCCTCCTTTTCCCCCTCTGACTTTAAATCCTCTTGAACATGTAAACCTTTCTGCTCTTCTTTATTTGAAGGAATCTGGCCAGGTGGCATTAATATTACAAAGGAATAAACATTCATTTTTAAGACGAATGTAGAGTCTCATCTAGTTTAGAAAATTTCAGTTCTTTGCTCCTGTCATCTTACAAGTCACCTAGGACTGGAACTAACCCAGCTGGAAATGGTGAAGTTGAAGACGTCTAAATGAGTGCCCTCATATCCCCTTTTTGCCCACATTTTCCTCCTTAATTCATTTGTTTTTGTTTTTGCCAGTCCTGGGGCTTGAACTCAGGGCCTGAGCACTGTCCCTGGCTTCTTTTTGCTCAAGGCTAGCACTCTGCCACTTGAGCCACAGCGCCACCTCTGGCCTTTTTCTATATATGTGGTGCTGAAGAATCGAACCCAGGGCTTCACGTATAGGAGGCAAGCACTTTACCACTAGGCCATATTCCCAGCCCTTAATTCATTTATTTTTAACTTTATTTTTGATTCATTTATTCCAGTAAGAGTATGTGCTGTGTTTCTCACCTATGCCAACATATGTGTGATGAAAATTCAAATATGTATATGGACTGTGTCTGCTTGTCTCTGAATGTGAAGATGAGTGAATGAAGTGTTTCAGAGAGACCAAATTTCTGCTAAAGCAGAGGGAAAGCAGGTTGGGAGAGAGAAAAGGACATTTGGGGAACCTTAGAAATCAAACCCCATGACTTATATAGTTTGTGCATAAGATAGGCTATAATTAGAAGATGGCATCTTATCATCTTCATATACAGACAGGGAAGCCTTGGGATGAAGGTGAACCGCCTCTCCTCAGCACCCCGCACCCCATGTACACAGGAGAAGGTGAGGAATAGCACCTTACACTTGTCTTAACAAGGAGCCATTTGGTTACAATTTGCTTAGGCTGATTTAAGCAAAAAGGACAATTTGGCCCCTAAAGTTCAGGAGCGGAGATGTCTGTGGGACTCCCACAGGGCTGAATGAGCATAGGTCAGTTTCTGAACTGAAAAGCCACCAAAAGGCCTCAGAATTTGTTTCTCTCTTCCAGCTTGATTTAATTTCCCCTTCTTGGTTGCTCGTGTACCAAGTGCACCTTCTTGCATGTATGGAGAATCCCAGGGTCCCAAAGCTAATTTCCTCAAACAAATAACTCTGATTGACTAATAGGCCTAGAGGTGATCATTTGATCAGTTTAGTTAGGTAGATCCTTAGCCAGAATCCAGAAGGAGCCTGAGGAAGTCATATTTTGAGAAGAGAATTTATAGATGGTAGAGTATTGGGATTTCTGGTTTAACATTTAACTCTTGATTGTTTAGAAAATTATACTGGGTAGATATTTCTTGGGTTCCCTGCCTTTATATTTCTTTTCTTTTTCTACTCTCGATCACTCTTTGTCTTTCCTATTGGATTGGATAAAATTACTTCACTTTACTTCTTAATGACAGCCAAAGTTAAATAGTTTAACAAATGTGGGCAATGTAAGAAATGCATATTTTTTACCAGAGCCTACAATTTAATGGGGAGACAGATGAAAACAAAAAACACCCAATGGTAAACAAAATAATTACAAGCTCTGTTAAGAGAGTAAATAGAGTATTAAGTTGGAAAAGATAAACTGGGAAGGAGGAGATTTATCTTGGAGCAAGTCTCAAGGCTGCTCTAGGAGTTGCCTTAGTAGAGTTCAAAGGGACAAGCCATGGAATAGACAGTGAGGAAGTAGTTCAAGCAGAGGGAAAAATATAGCATGCACCCAAAGATACAAAATCCCTGAGGAGTAAAATAACTTAATTTGCTCTCAATGCTCAATACTCTGCATGCTTCATTTCCTTCACAAGGGATAATTGAAGGTCTTATTTGTAGACTTTATTAAACTCTGTTACAGAAGATTAAATTATAGCATGGCAGATACATATTGGGTCACTTATTTCAACCATCCCTCAAGATATTGCAATGAAGTAATTTAGCCATTTACTTGAAGACTATATATATAAGCATTTGATATGCTTGAGTTTTGAGATTGGAGTGATCTGGGTTTGGGTCTTCATGTCTACTAGCTATGTAACTTTGGGCAGGTTGTGAAGTTGCTCTGAGAAACAGTAGTTTCTTCATCTCCCTCATCTCAGGCTTTCTGGAGAATTGGGTTATATTAAATAAGGACACACATATAAAGGGACCAACACAATGCCAGTCACTCCTAACACATTAAAAATGTTTTAAAGGTTCACATGCCCTATATTAAAATCAATCCTTAACAAATTGACTCTTTAGTCAATTGACCTTCTCACTGAGGAGGTCAATATATAAAGGAACTGATAATGAATAATTTGGAACACAAGAGAGAATAGATCAGAATGTAGGAGGCCACTTTTATTTCTATCAGATTTTTTAGTGCAATGAAAAGGGACTGACATGAGAAAACAGAGAGGAATTTGTCAAATTGATAGGATTGGAAAGCACCAAGAAAGTTTTAGAACAAAATCATCTAGGGGAAGACTACTGGAAAGTCAGGTCACAATGAAAGAAATTCAGCTGGATCAGTTGGCATACTATGAACAGGAAGAAGGTCATGGACGATTGTTACAAGTTTAATGGAGTCCTATCTTCATACTAGAAGAGTTGATTACAAATCTCACTAAAAGTCTTATCTCACAGCAAGCGTGGTGGAAAACTACAGAAGGAGGAAGTGTTGAGTGTGTGTGTAGGGGCTCTACTCAAATAATTAATTGGTAATTTCTCTCAGAGAAATGACCGGGATGATTGAAAGGCAATGCCAGACTTCATAAGAGATACAAAGGCGAGGAAGGAAAGAAAGAAGTTCCTCTTAAGGTGAAAACCACTGAAGTTCTTCATTGCAAAAGTGGAGTCCTCTTTTGTCTCCAGTCTCATGCCTGCCCCCTCTCAACTTCCTGGCTAGGATGTTCCCCCTCATGCATCCCTTCATGGGGAAAGCTTTCTGGGAAAACCAACTAACACAGTTCAGAAGGAGCACTTGCAAGCTACTCATTTTGGCTACAGTCTGAAAGGAGGGCAATGGTGGGCACTAGCTTTTAGAATAAGCGCAACAGAGAAATATGAAGATTAAAAACAGCTGAACATGGAGAAAAAAGGGACAATTCAAGAAGCAGCTGAGAAGTTAAAAAATGAATGCCTGTGAGGTCAGGATATTCCCTAAAGCAGTAGCAACAGTGGAACTGAACCAGAGAACAAGAAATAATTCTAGAAAGTTTGAAATGAAATGTCTAAGAAGAGACTAAGCAGTAAAGTGGACCAAATATGTCATCTTGAAGATATGGCTCAGGATCAGAATTTGGAATACAAATGTAAGGAGGTAAAAAAAAACAAAACAGGAAAAATACAAAAAGGACTTTCCAGGAAGACCAAAATACCAGTTGAACAGGCATTACAAATCAGAAGAGACAAAGCAAGGAAGGAAATAGCATGTACTATTTCTTCAAGCAAAAAGAGACAGGGACCCATTTATTTTAAAAGAGCTATGGAAAGCCAGTATAATTATTGTAACAAGATTCACACTAGAAAATGCAGGAGAAATCAACATGTTTCAAGTATTAAAATAAAATCTGAAAAGCTTTCAGAGAAAAAAAAAAGAAATCTTTTTTTGCTCTTCTGACAATTTGTTCTTTCCAGTTGTTTTAGATGGGATAATGCATTTTGAGATCACCCCCAGGCCAATCCAGGCAATAGAAAGACTCCTGAAGTTGACCATTAAAAGAAGTAATTCACACAGAAAGAGAAGCCATATGACAAGCTGACAGGGTTGATTGCAAACAACAGTGGACACAGTAAGAATGTGAGTAGATCAAAAGCTGCTAGAATGTAAACACTATAAAAGCAGGAATTCTGACTGGCTTTGTTCATTGCTGAGTCCTTTATGAATAAATGAATGGATAGATGCTCTAAAATTTGATTTTCAACAATGCTGTTTTAACTAACAGATGTAAAGCAAAGAAATAATCATATATCACATGTATATACACTGAGTTTGGAAAGAAAGGAATGGAAAAGGCTGACAAAAAGGGAAAGCACAGGTTGGGGATATGGCCTAGTGGCAAGAGAGCTTGCCTCGTATACATGAGGCCCTGGGTTCAATTCCCCAGCACCACATATACAGAAAACGGCCAGAAGTGGCGCTGTGGCTCAAGTGGCAGAGTGCTAGCCTTGAGCAAAAGGAAGCCAGGGACAGTGCTCAGGCCCTGAGTTCAAGGCCCAGGACTGGCCAAAAAAAAAAAAAAAAAAAAAAGGGAAAGAACAAAAATATTACTATCAAATAAAAAGTTTCAAGGGTCAATGCATTAAGTCAAATAAAGAGCAATATTTAATATGATCCTCTCGTGAGAAAGTACAATTAACTCAACTGACAATCTTAGGCCACAAAGGACACAAGAGATAAAATTAACACACACACAAATTAGTAGCTCTCCCATATCCTAGGTGTCTCTAACTAGAAAGTGAAAGGGGTTAAGAGTCCCAATTACATTTGCAATAACCACAAAACAGCATACCAAGAATGCTGATATGATCAACCTAACCCAAAATGGGCTAGATCAATAATAATAAAAAAGGACAAAATGATTCTGAGAACATCATTCAACAACAAAAACAAATACAATAACCAAGAAACCAGACCCTGAACAAATGAGCAATTTCCCAAATGGAGTTACTTTAGCATTGTAAAGATGACAACTCAGTCTAGAAATTTAGTGCAATCCAAACGAATTTCCTATAATTTGATACATTTATTCTAAAACTAATCTGGGAAGAAAAGAGCAAGGGATTAACTGGGAAGCATTTTAGTAAATCAAGAGGAACCTCTCATTATATCAGATATCAAAATTGGTCCCAAAGTTTAATAGTTGGAAGAATGTGCTGTTAGGACTAAAATTGACAAATAGATTAGTAATATAAAATAGAAGATTCAGGAACAGACAATTCAATTTAGGAGACTTTAGTTTTTGATAAAAATTGCATTTCAGTTAGCAGAGTACTTACATTCAAAAAGTGCTGGGAAAATTATTTATTCTGAAAAATAAAGTTAGAATTCAACCTTGTACCATTACAACAATAAATGAGTGTTACAATAAAGAGCAGATCATAAAACCTAAGCTCGAGATAGTGAAAGAAAATATAGGAGAATTTTGTTTTATGAGACTGAAATAGAAAACCTTCCTGTAATACCCAAACTAAACATCAGAAAAGAAAAGCTAGATGGATTTGACTATATAAAATCTTTTTAAAAATCAACAAAACAGTCTTTATGAGTGGAAATGTTCATAAGGTATAAAATACACAAAAGATTAACATACATTATACTTAAAAAACCCAACTCTTACAAATCAATAGCCCAATAGCAAAATGAAAAAAGGGAAGATAAATAATTTATGGAAGAAATATTAAAGTCAACATTATATGAATGTGAAAAGTAGTCAATATTATTAATAAAATGAACATTCAGATTAAAACAAGAATGACTTACACTGCCTTGACAAGATAGTGAATTTGTTATCTAACACCAATCTAAGTCCATCTCCTAGGGTGGTCATTCATGGCATGCTATGACACTAAGGGCCTCGGTTCCTTCTTTCTTTTCTGCTAAACATCATCTCAAGTCTGTTCTTATGGTGGTAAAAGGGTGGAGGCAGTTCCAGATACTTCATCTTGTCCTGACCCTTTAAGAAGTAACCCTTTCTAGAAGGTTGCCTAAGCACATTTCCTTTCACAGTTCATTAGTTCAGAATTGAGTCAGAAGCCTACTTCTGAATCAATCGTTGGAAAAGGAAATGGGTTTATTTTCACCTCTTGGGGAATCAACCACCATGATTACTATATCAATCTGTTTTCTGTCTCTATAGCAAGATGTCTGAGGCTGGGGTATAAAGAGAAGAGGTTCATTTTGCTCACAGTTCTGGAGCTCTCAGTTCTAGACTCCAAATCCTGGAGTTCAGAGTCAGCATGGCATGACTGATGCTCATGAGGACTCCCTAGCTGTGTCACGCCATAGTGAAAGGCAGCCTGATACATTTGTGAGAGGGAAAGATCACATAAGACAGGAAGCTAGGGACTGGGAAGGGCTTCGTTGTTGCTCTTTTATAACAATCCTCTCTTTGGAACTTTACATGGTCCCCTAAGAACTACATTAATTCATTTGAAGTGCAGCATTCCATATGAGCTAATCACTTTGTACTAGTTTCCAATTTGTGTCTCTGTCTCTCTCACACAATCTCTCTCCTTCCCCTCTCTTTCTCTCTCTTTCACACACACACTCACTCTCCCTGTCTCATTCCTCTCTCTTTTCTCTCAGAAAAGTTATTTTCCATGCTTCCAAGAAGACTTCCATTTATGTATCATTGGCCAGTGCTGGCTCACCCTCATATCCCTAAACCAGTTACCTGGAAGAGGGGAATGGGGTTATGTTGGGGCCATCACTTTACATTCATTGGAGCTAGAGGCTGATGTAACAGAAACAAGCTATCTCCTGAAATGCAACCAGTGTTCTGATTTTACAGGGAAAAAGAGAAAAGGTATGCCTCTGGGGCCTTAGCCACATGTGTCTTCCCCTCTTTCCTGTAACCATGAATGTTCTTCCTCTAGAGCATTATTCATATGTCACAGTAAGAGTCTTTCCTCTGACATAAAGGTGCTTAAATAGATCTGTTGCCAACAGAGATTCAACAGTAATCCTAGAAATAAGCCAAGCAGAGAAAAACATATAAAAAAATCCCCTCTTGACAGCTAGAAGTAGAATTGCTCTGGGGAATGAGATATGAGGGCACCGGTGTCATATGGAGAAAATTCTACCAACTGGCTGCCAGATGTGGGTCTGCCCTGGGCTGAGACACAGCTGGTCTGCCCTATAGTAAATCAGATATGGGAGGCAAGTGCCATCTGGCACATACACTTGGCAGATCCTGGAAAAGCAAGTTAACTCACGTGTGAAGTTACTATTATTATTATGGATGAGTACGAATAGAGCCCTGACGCCTGCAATACACTGAGCTGCCTCTTTCCCCTTGGGTCTCCTCTTCTGTGGCTGCCCCAAGGTGGTAGGCATAGAGCTCCTTGGTCATTGGAGAAGGAGTTTTCTCCTGCAGACAGAGCTGATGGCTTTTTAGTGCTTGAGGTGCTAAATTCTGGCCCTTTTAGCTCAGTTCTCATTTTGAATATCTTCCCTTCCATTTGGCCTCTCTTACTTTATCACTCCCTCCCTCCCTCTCCAGCTGAGGAATTTGTCTCCTTTGCTTGCTAACCTTCTTAGCAATTGAGGCTCTGTTATGTATTCTTATTCTTCCTCTCTGCTTCCAGCATCTTGCCTTACACTCAGGGAGCTTTCCCTAGTCATTGCAAAATGGTGCTACACCCCAGATAAGAACCAGAGGAAAGAATTGTGAAGGAGATGTTTTCACCTTCTAGCTCTTAGTACTTATTTCCAGACATCCATTGATTGATAACATCTAAGAAGGACCACATCAAACACATCTTCCGTGCACATCTCAGTTTGTAATCCTTGCCCTAAAACATCATCTTAACCATAATTCTCTATTATCTGCTAGTAAGAATCGTAAAGTGTTAGAGCTGGAAGGCACCCTAGAGGCAAGTATTTCACAAGTAAGAAGCCCAGAGATTTGAAGGACTTGCTTAAGGCCATGTTGAAACTTCATAGCAGAACAGAAATAGTTATATTTATAACCCACTTCACTCCTGCAGGATTTACACTAGTTTTTCAAGGATGACTAAGTTACAAGAGCATCATTACAATTAGGAACGACAGAAAAAAGTTGCTGGGAACTGGGTCAAAATAGAAACATATGCCAGGAAGGCATAATAGGATAAGGCCCCAACTTAGCTATAAATATCAACATATCAAAACAGAAAGAGAAACCTGATCAGACACAAGATCTGTGATATACATGGAAGGAAAATAGACCAATAGCTCTGAGAAGTCCATTCATTGTTGTCCAGGCATCATTGAGGGGAAGGGACAAAGATGCCACAAAGCTCCCCAACAATATCCCAGTGGTGCACAGAACAAGCCTCTCTTAGCACGGCGTTGGGAACCAGTGGCAATGCAGCAAAGCTCCATCTGAAAAGAGCCCTTTATGTGGGTATAAGGGAGAGCTGCGACTCAAATCCAGAATTACCAGAAAAAGGAGAAAAGCTGGCAAAATTGAGATATAAAAGAACAACTCAGAATTCTATGGCACCAGGAATATAATTATAATTATTGTGCTTAATTATGGCCCAGAGGCACTGTAGACCCCCAAAGTATTTTCTGAATCACCTAAGTAAAAAAAAATCAGTGAGATTAATTTAGCACTTAATTAGATGCTGTCATCTGTTCTACTTGTTTTTAATACATTTGTTTTATCCCCTTCAATTAGATTGTCATGTTCTTTTTTGAGAACTCTGATCCACAAATAGGGGAAGTGTCACTTTACGTTAACGTAACAGGAATCCTCTACACCTGTCTACAAAGCAAGGCATCTCTAGCTGAGGACAGTGGGACTTCTTAGTTCTCACTTTTATGAGCTTTGTGAATTTCTACTGCTTCAATTGTAGAGATGGAGGTGCTATCACTCTCTCTATTAATACCATCCTGTGTGTGTGTGTGTGTGTGTGTGTGTGTGTGTGCACGCGCATGCCAGTCCTGGGGATTGAACTCAGGGCTTGAGCACTGTCCCAGAGCTTTTTGTTCAAAGCACTCAACCACTTGAGCCACTTCCAGCTTTTTGGTGGTTAATTGGAGATAAATGTCTCATGGACTTTTCTTCCTGGGTTGTCTTTGAATCATTATCCTCCGATTTCAGTCTCCTGAGTAACTAGGATTTCAGGCTTGAGCCACCACCACCTGGCTAATATCACTTATTTTTGTCTAGACTCCATCTCATTGTACATTGAAGACTACTTTGTAATATTAAACAAACCTTAAAAGAATAACAAGAGAAAAATAGAATAACTTAAAACTAGAATCTAGTTTACAATCTGACAAATTATTGCTCATTATTACCAATTATAAAACCCAACAAACTTCGATGATATGATACAAGGCTTGGGAGTCTAGAGCCAAACTCTCCATGTTCAAGTCCCAGTTCTTCCATTTAGTAGCTGTTTAACCTTGAGCAAAGTACTTAACTTCTCTGTCTCATTTTCTTCACCTTCCAAAAGAAAATAATGGTACTTATCTAGTAGAGATGCTATAAGGATTGAAAGACTATGTACAATAGTGCCTGCACATAATAAATATATACTGGCTATTCATATATAATTAAAACCTGGTACTATAAATTAATTTTCAAATAAAGTTGCAATTTGCCTGTTTTCCAAAGTTTAGGTCTTAATACTCTTTGAAATTATTGAGAACCTCAGGAATTTTTATTGCTGTGAATTGTATCTCTATATATTTATTAGAAACTGGACTGGAGAAATTTAAAAATATATCAGTTACCTAATTTCAAATAAAAACAAACCCAATACACATTAAACATAACAATTATCATGAAAATAACTATATTTTCTAAACGATATTATGAGGAGAGCATTGTTTTACATATTTGCAAATTTGTTTATTGCCTAGCTTAAAAGAAGATAATTGGATTCTCATAATTGCTCCTGCATGAACTGTTGCAATATGTTGTTTTGGTTTAAGTATCTGAGGAAAATCCAATATCACACAGATATGTAATTGGCAAAGGGAAGAATGTTTTACTAGTTTTTTCATTTAATTGTGACCCCTTATAAAGTGTTATGATGTTAATCCTTTACACAGTACATAAGTGATATATATATAGCATATAAGTATATATAATGTGTATTATATATAAGTATATACATCTATCCATCTATTCATATAAGTCTCTTATTTTGGGGCAGGTCCGACCATGTAGCCCAGGCTGGTCTTGAAATCATGATCTTCCTACCTCAGCCTCCTGAACACTGTGATGAAAAGTATGTACTATTTGGCTAAGGTAGTTTCTTTCTCTCCCCCGCACCTTTTTTTTTTGCCAGTCCTGGGGCTTGAACTCAGGGCATGAGCACTGTCCCTGGCTGCTGCTTCTTCTTCTTCTTCTTCTTCTTCTTCTTCTTCTTCTTCTTCTTCTTCTTCTTCTTCTTCTTCTTCTTCTTCTTCGCTGCTCAAGGCTAACACTCTACCACTTGAGCCATAGCGCTGCTTCTGGCTATTTCTATATATATTGTGCTGAGGAATCGAACCCAGGGCTTCATGTATGCAAGGCAAGCACTCTACCACTAGGACATATTACCAGCTCCCTAAGGTAGTTTCTTAAAGGTTAGTTGCAACGTGGGGTCTGAAAGTGTATTAATGAACTTTTCATCCTATGTTACATCAAAATCCATTATTTTATCTTATGCTATTTTTGGTAAAATTGTATTTTCAAATATCACTGATTGCAAAGCAAGTGTTTTCAAATATCACTGTTGCAAAGCAAGTGGCTCAACCAGTGCTTTAATTATCTTAAACAACAGATAGCACTGAGAAGGGACATATATTTTATGTTAACAAAGATAATTATAGGAGAGGATGTACTGTTAAGCATACAGACAAAACAAAACAAAAAAAACACCCTCAAATACTGGTTGCATGGTGCTGTTCTAAGCTCAGTAATGGACACACAGAAAAGGAAAAAAAAAAACATAGTTACTTGTTTCTTGGTGCTCACAGAAGAAGTTTCTGTATTTTGCACATTGAATTGGCCATTTACCCCTGCATGACTTTTCCATCACCCACTGGTCATTTAGAAAACCTGGGTTCACTCAATGGATCTGCTAAGTTTTGAGACATCTGTACTTGTTCGGTCACTCAACTCACTGAGAAAATCCTTAAGTGGTGAGTGAGTAGCTGTCATGTTCATGAGTTTCCTCAAGTTCTAATTTCCTCTTAAGAATTTAAAACATTACGACAGGCATTGTCATTGTTTCCCTCAAAGTGACAGGCACACTTGGATTATTTTCAAATACTCAACTCTGAATAGTCTGTCTACTAGTCATGCTTCCCAGTTAAAGTGAAAGACAGTGAGCTTAGTTTTATATGGAGGTATTCATACTACTGTGCTAGCTCGAGGCACCAGTCTACTTCCAGCTGTAACAATAGTTCTATGCATACTTCTGACTTTTTTTAAAAATTTGTTTTGTTTTTGTTGCCAGTCCTGGGGCGTGGACTCAGGGCTTGAGCACTGTCCCTGGCTTCTTTTTGCTCAAGGCTAGCACTCTGCCACTTGAGCCCCAGCGCCACTTCTGGCCGTTTTCTATATATGTGGTGCTGAGGAATCGAACCCAGGCTTCAATGTATATGAGGCAAGCACTCTTGCCACTAGGCCATATTCCCAGCCCCTGTACTTCTGACTTTTTATGTGCAATGTTTAAAATGCAAATACAATGGTCAAGATTTAATGAAAGTAGTATTACTGCTTTATTATGCTTATTCTTGAGAACAGTTTCTCTGAAATGCAAGGAGGATAGTTATTAGTAGCTGGTTGCTCTTGCCTTGATTTGTCCAAGGGCTCTAACAGTTTAACTCTCCCTCTCCTCTCCTCCTGTCCCTTCCCCTCTTCTCCCTCATCTTTCCTTTCCTTATCTCCCTTTCCTTCACTTCCCTTTTCTTTATTTTCCATCTTCCTACTCTCTTTTCCTTCCCCCCTTCCCCTCCACCCCGTCCCTCCCTCCTTCCTTTCCTTTTCTGGCCACAGGTTTGTAGTCCAGGCTGGTCTTGAACTCAGTCCTGCTCAGCCCCCCATATGCTGAGATTATAAGCATGCCACAGTTCCTAGCATCATCAGAACAAATATCAGCATAGTGAAGAAAGGTAAGCAATGTATTATTATTGTCTTTTATTTGTAACTTTTTTTTAAATTAAAAAATACCACTGGGAGGGCACTGGTGGGTCATAACTGTAACCCTCATTACCCAGGAGGCTGAGATCGGGAAAATTGTGGGTTTTCTGGGCAGAAAAGTTTACTAGACTCCAACTCCAGAATAATAGCAAAAAGCAGGATTGGCACGGCTCAAGTAGTAGAGTACCAGCCTAGCAAGCATAAATCCCTGAGTATGGCTAACTAACTTGGGGCAGTCTAGCTTTTGTAAGGACAAGAGCTCACACCACAGAGGTTGGAAATCTAAATCACACAGTGTTAACTCTGATGAGAGCCTCAAGCAGATGGCAGGAGGGGGGTGGGGGGTGAGAGAGAGAGAGAGAAAGAGATAAGACAGAGATAGAGGCAGATAGAGAAACTGAGATTGGGATTCCTTTTGAGGGCACAACCACAGGGGCATAGGGACAAAGTTCCCATTCCATTTCTGTACCGCCAAACTGAATATTAAGCTCACAACACATGAACATTGGAAGACAAGCCACATTCAAAGCACAGCAATTATGAAAACCATTTTGACCTTATGGATCTTCCAGAAGATTCTAGGGGCTCTCCAAGGGCTCAATGATTCTATTTTTAAAATCACTGCTTTAACAATCTACCTCCTGAGCGCTACTTCAAGCCCATCTAGAATCTTTGATGCTCCGACCTAATAGTTTGTGAGCCAACCCTTTCTATGACCTAGCCAAAGACTCTTCTTTAGATGTCTGGTGGGAGGAAGGATAAGGCCCCGCACAACCAAAAGAAACTCTGTACTTGCAGGAGCAAGCTGTACTGGACTGGGTATGTCCATCACACAGAAATCACTGACAAAAAGGGGCCTGACTAGGCTGCCAAGAGAATGGATCATCTTATGTTGTCAGAATAGTTCTAGAAGTCCCCCAGTTCCTGGCCTAAGTTTCAAGCCCAGAAGTACTGTTCTGTAAAGCTGGTTGCTTCCTTCCCTCTGTATCCTCTTTGCCTTAGCTGAATAGGAGTAATACTGCTGGTGTGTGTGTGTGTGTGTGTGTGGTGTGTGTGTGTGTGTGTGTGTGTGTCTTTTGGGGGATTGAACACAGGGTCTTAAGCATTCTGCCACTGATGTGGTTCAAAGAGATGGGCTTTCAAAGGCTTTATCCGTACTTTCTAGACTCTCATATGCTTCTCTCTGTCTGGGGTATTTATATACTCCTTGCTCCAGGTTTGTGATTATGGTTACCACCCACCAGTGATGTTTGTCATACTCCAAATGGTAGGTGATTAGTTGGGGGGAAAACATGAGTGGTAGAGTAGAAGGATGAGATCTGAGGGAATAAAGATCCATGGAAGTCATGGGAAAGCAGATAAATGATCCTTCAGAACAGTACTCTTGCTTTGTAGTTGCAAAATTAAAAAAAAAAAAGCACTTGTGTTGTCCCACCAACCAGAATTGACAAATGTTAATGTTTTGTTATATTTATTGTAGATCTATTTAAATAAAAGAAATAAAACATCACAAACAAGATTTAAGTCCCTTCAGCCTATATTCTTTAAATATTCATTTCACATTTATTTTGAAGAATGGCAGAGCACTATGCAAGGAAAGGGCAATGGAGGATAATCTCTCTTCCCAGTGGTTCACCTCTCGCCACCCCTGCCTACTCATTCAGCAAACAAAAGAAGCACAATGAATGGGCAGATTTTCCATAAAAGGCAGGGCAGCAGCTAACCTCCTCCTGACTGGTCCCCTGGTCCAGTATGCCAATTTCATGTAGGAATTTTCTAAGAGGAGTTCAGGAAATGATAATTTTCCAGGTCCAGTTATGTGTCAGAGGTCGTATGGATGCTCCTTTTTGACTAGCTGTCCATGCATTGCCCAGACATGTCCATTCTTCTTGGGCTGGCTGGCTCTCTAGGAACCCAGCAGGCCTCACACTGATGGCCTAGTCAAACAAATGGCAGTTGTTTGTATCCAAGCTTCAGGAGCAAAAGCAAGCACCAACAGCCCAGTTGTGTGTGTGTGTGTGTGTGTGTGTGTGTGTGTGCTTGCGTACATGTGTGTGTTCCCCCGCACAGCTCTGCAGCTACAATAAATCAGACTGCCTAGCAGTTTTTTGTTGGTTTTTGTTTTTAGCTGCATCTGAATCGAATGCCCTCAGCCTAGAAATTTCAGTGAGATTCACTTGCTCGGCAAGTGGCAAGAGCAGTGGGCTTCTCTGATTAGTGAAGCTGAAGAGGCGAAATGAATCAAAGTACTTTTGTATTCTAGAACAGAGTTTTAGGATGAGTAAATGCAGGAGGTCGGCCAAAACATAACCCTGGTGATTCAATTCTTAAGTGATTTACAGTGAACATAACTCCAGAGACTTATGCTGAGTAAATATTCCCATTTAATATGCATTAAAGAGAGAGGGGATGTGGAAGGCCAAAGGGAGGGAGGGGCAGGTAGGCTGGCTACTTGTGATAACCTCTCAATCTTCGTCTCCATCTCTGCAAAATGGGTCCACGCAACCTCACAAGGCTTAGAAAAAAACACTTAGAAACGACAGGAAGTGGCTTGGAAAATCCCTTATCAAAACCAATTTCACAGGGGGAAGAGTTGGGCTCTGTACCACAAAAGGAGAAAATAACCAATCTAGTCTTCCAGATCAGCCAATCACCTGCCCAGGGAAGCAGGACTTAGTCTGATTCTTTACAGAACAATGTACAGATGGTACAGACTCCTCCAAGCCACCTGGAGTCAGGTAAGAGTGCTGAGCTTTCTATCATTTGTGAGTCAGGTAAAGTAGGATATGATCATCAGAACATCTAGAGAATGAGCAGAATGCTAGTGGCTCATGCCTTGTAATTTAGATACTCAGGAGGCTGAGATCTGAGGATCCTGGTTTGAGGACAGACCTGGCAGGAAAATCTATCAGACTGTTATCTACAACTAGACAACTGGAAATGGAGCTGTGGCTCAGTGGTAGAGAACTGGCCTTGAGCAGAAAAGCTCAGAGCCCAGGCCTTGAGTTCAAGCCCTATGACCAACAAACAAAGAACAACACACAAAACAAAGACAGCAACAACAAAAATTTAGAGTGGATGAAGGGCCACACCAGGGATCTGCACAGTCATTCTATTAGAATTTCCAGAGAAATAGAACCAATATGATGTGTGTGTGTGTGTGTGTGTGTGTGTGTGTGTGTGTGTGACATATAGGTGGATATCTATCATGAAAATAGACTTATGTTATGATGGAAAGCAAGAAACTCCACAGTATATCATCTTAAAGTTAAGGAGCCAGGGGCTGGGGATGTGGCTTAGTGGTAGTTTGCCTAGCATGCATGAAGCCCTGAATTCGATTCCTCAATATCACATAAACAGAAAAAGCTGCAAGTGGCACTGTGGCTCAAGTGGCAGAGTGCTAACCTTGAGCAAAAGAAGCTCAGGGATAGTGCTCAGACCCTGAGTTCAAGCCCCAGGACTGGCAAAAAAAAAAAAAAAAGTTGAGGAGCCAGGAAAACTAGTGGTATGATATAGTCAGAGGCTGACAGCTTGAGAATGAAGTTGTAAGTGGGCCTGTGGAGGAAAAGATGGATGTTCTAGCTCAAAATGAGAGAAAATTCACCTTTTATATGTCCTTTGTTTTTATTTGTTTATTCACTTACTTTTGATGCGGAGGATTGAACTAGAACCTTGTACATGCTAAGCAATGCTCTATCACCAAGCTGTATCCTCAGTCCTTCCCTAGGTTTTATTATTCTCTTTGGTTTGGATAATGGCCATCCATACTGGCTCTTCAATTCAAATGCTCATCTCTTGCAGAAATGCCTTTATGGATATATCCAGAAATAATATTTTACTAACTATTTGGGCATCCCTTAGCCCATTCAAGTTGATATCTAAAACTAGTTATTGCACTCATCAACTATTGTGTCTGATCCACCTCTCAATTTGGATTTCTCCTCTACTCTCTCCATTTCATCAGCTGATTGTCTAGCTTTAACTTAAAGTTTCCAGGAACAAGGAACTACTGACTTTTCTTTTAGTGAGTTGTAGAGCTTGAACTCAGGGCCTGGGCATTGTCTCTGAGCTCTTTCACTCATGGCCAGTACTCTTCCACTTTGCGCCAGAATGCCACTTCCAGTTATCAGGTATTTGATTGGAGATAAGAGACTTATAGACTTTCCTCCCCAGGCTGGCTTCAAACCATGTTCCTCACTCAGTTCTCAGCCTTCTGAGTAGCTAGGATTCCAGGTGTGAGCCACCAGTGCCAGGTGAATTACAGCCTTTTTAGGCATCCCATCTATGTTTTAAGTGTCTTATATCATAAATTATTTACCAAATCCCCATTGTTACTGCATCCAATCCTCTCATCTCCTAATCCTTTCTGGACATGCCCTGTTGTTGAGTCTTTGACACTGCACCACTCAGGGCTGTCATAGAGCTTCAGATGTGGCTTAAAGAACTCTGTGCAGTTATGGGGCTTCTCATCATCACAGTCCCCTTTTGAATCGTTTCACACCTCCATGGGTGTGCTGGGGTAGGGAAGGGAGAAAGATGACATGTGGATGGTGCCTTGGATCATCAACAGATGAGAGAAGGGGCTGGCATTTTTAGCTCCAATCTCTATGTTATCTTCAGGGGTCTTATGCATGTGCTTTGTGTTTATGAATATGCACTGAATTAAATATACTAGGGACAGAGGTGGAAGAGTACATTCTATAGCAGAAATATGTTTGGGGGAAAAAATCTTGACAGAATCAAAGTAGTATGCCTAAACTCAATCCTCAATAGTTCCTACAGCACTAAGGTTCTCAAAATGTGGTCCTTAGACTACAGTATTAGCATCAGCTGTGAATTTGTTAGAACTGCAAATTTGAGGCCCCCATCCCAAATTTGCTGCATTAGAAACTCTTCAAAAGCCCAGTGTTTTATGTTTTAACAATCTCTGTAAGGTGCTTTTTGTTGGTGCTTTGTCCACTAAGGAGTATAGACCTTCTGTTCTTGCTAGTACTGTGAAAACTGGCTGCTAATGACTCGAGGCGGCCTTCTCCATAGCAGAACAATAATCAGCTAAGCACACAGAACTTCTTGCCTAAAGAGGCCATGCAATGCACCTCTGTCTCATCTCCCCAGTCCCTATACCAAGAGAGGACCAATGTATGTTTTAGAGCTCCAGATGAGGATCAGATAGAAATTAAGATCTTCACCCATGGAGCTTTCTTCCCCTATTTCTATTTTCCTTGCTACTCCCCCCTCCACCCCCCACCCCCCCGCCGAAGTGCACTTCTTCAGCATTTAATTTCCGTGGAACTTCTACTCTAGATTGTGCTCCTTGGTAGCTTGACTTAAGAGATTGACATAAAACTTAAGACAATCACCAGAAATTGTGAGGCACTAAGGATTCCTGAAAAAATTTAAGGGTCCCATATGTATACCTGCAACTATCCAGGAAATTGTGTACGGTGTGTGTTGTACAAACTTTTCCATGTCACATAGTTTGAGAGATGTATCTCCAGGTGCTCAGGGATGAATGTCAGGAACAGAGTGGAGACACTGCATTTCTTTAGCACAGGAAGATGGCTGCTGGCTGAGTCTTTAGCATTCCTGGAGGCACTTAAGCCATCTTCATTAGCTCTTCCAGTGAGACCTCCAGTGAGAGCGGTGATTAAGGGCTTTTGGCTGATAAGCAGAGTGCATCACAGGTGGTTAAGTGGTGGCCAAAAGCCACTTACTGAATGAAAATGAGATCCTACCTCCCCCTACTTCACCCCAGCAACCCAGTCCTTCCTCTGATGACCTAGTGACATTTATTAGATCCAAATCCTTACTACTCTGTAGTTAGTTTGTTAGAATTTAAAGGCAGAATTGGCAAAGCTTCAGTAAACTAAGAAATTGATAGGCAATAATTAACATTGAAAACAATCTGATGCTTTTATCAGTTTTGCAGTTCAATATATTTGTGGTTATCTAGATATTAGAGAATTCTCTGGATTATTTGGGTCATTCTGGAAATCTCTTGAGTTGAGTCAAAAGAGATGCTGCTATGCCAAGACTGGAGGAGAGGGAGGACTTGGACCTTCAGTAGGAAGATGACTTGTATTTTGCCAAGGCAGATGCTGCTTCTGTGTTGTCTACAGCCTCCAGTCATTAGGCTTGCCAAGGTGGATAAGATGCTGAATCTGTTGGTAAAGGTCTGATTTGGAGGCATATTTAGCCCAGATATCCTATGGGGAGACAGTGCGATTTGTGGACGCCATAGTCTTTGGCTGTGCTATGTAACCATGACCTTTTGTCTTGGCTCTGTGAATCATTCCATTCAGCAAGTGCTTTTTCTTGAATTTCTATTATATACCAGCCAGTGCACCTGGTGTGGGAGATACAGAGATGAAAGGTACAGTCCTTGACTTCCTAGGCTGGTAAGGGAAGAGAGACAAGCAGAGTGACAATTGTCCTCAGTCTGGTCAATACTGAAGAAGCACATAGGAGGGACAGCCTGTCCTGCCTGGCTGGTAGCTGGGAGAAGGTGCAGTATAGGCATCTTCTCTGGTGAAGTGATTCTTGAAGGATAAGAGAGCCAGGAAATGGTGGTGGTAGAAAGAGGAGAGGAAATAATGTTATTCCAAGAAGGGATAGGGTGTGGAAGTAAGACCCAAAAGGTTTCAAGAGCCACAGTAGAGGGTTAGGGCAGGCTAGGTAGGTTGCAATTGGGCTGAGACCAGAAAGGGAAGACCCTCCAAAGCATGGAGGGCCTGGGATACCAAGATAAAGACCTAGGTAAAGTCCTGAGGTTATTTATCAGTAGAGTGGGAAGATCTAACACAGAGTTTAAAAAGTGTGGTGACAGTGTGGGGAATGGAATAGAGGGGAGAACGACAGGTACAAAATGCAGAGAAAGAAGCCAGGAGATTGTTGCTGGAACTCAGGCAAAAAGCAATAAAGCTTGAATAAATGTACCTCATTGCTCATCGGCCAAATTATGATTTTAATATCTCCTCCTCCCAATATTAGCTATGGAATCTTTGATGATAATTTTGTCCTGTTGAGCCCCACTTTCCCCATGGAGATGAGGATTTAGACAAGATTATGAAGATTAGGTGAGATAATAATATAAAGTGTTTCATGCAGTGCCTGGAACACACTAAAAATAAATGGATGTGAAGTTGGAGAGGTAGCTAAGTGGCACACTGCTTGCCTAGCATGCTCAAGGCCTTGGACTTGAGACTCAGCACTGAAAAAGGAAAGACAAATAAAATGTACTTAGTAGTTTTTCTTATTATGCAGTTTGGATTAGTCCATTTTCCATTGCAGTAACTAAGTACATACCGGAGGCTGGGTGCTTTGAAGAGAAAAGAGCTTTCCTTGGCTCACAGTTTTGGAAAGTCTAAGATGACAGGGTACTCTAAAGGATTCCATCACTTGGCTATATCACATCATGGCAGATGGCATCATGATGGCAGAGGGAGTTGAAGACTGGAAAGCAAATGAAGGGTGTTATGGGGCAAGCTACTGTTGTGGGCTGGGGCTAAGATTTACTGAAGAGCCTCAAGAGAACTTGTAGCACATGGTTTCAAAATGGTTTCTCAAAGAAATGGGAAAGCTAAGTGTATTAGTTGACTAACTCCTGTCCCTTATTGACGGAGAGTTGCCCCTGTAGGCCTTCAATTCCTAGATGCTCGATGCTCGTGTACAGGAAGATCAAGCTCCAGGTGGGGCCTTAAAGTCCTCAGCACATTTCAAACAGCAGAGAAGGGTGCTTCAATTGGACACTTTCATAGTGCAATCAGAAGTGTCCACTGTATCTGGGGTGGACTCAGTAGAGGAGTCATGGACAGAACACTTGTAAAGTGAAAGAACAATGAAATAATATTTAGAAGGAAGAGTGAATAGTACTTGGTGAGTGCATATCAGGAGGGAGAAGCAAGAAATCTTAGAATGACTTCTGTATTTTGAGTCTGCATTTTTAGTTGTTGAGTTTAAAATAGCTGTCAGAAGAATAGTTTGGGGGTAAGAAGGGAGATGATTTAATTTGGACTTGCTGTGCTGGAGGTGCCTACAATACTGCATCATAATGGTTAACAAATGGGATTTTCCTAATTCTATCTTCAGTTATGCAGGTTTTCTTAAATAGATTTTGTGGGAGCAAGTCCTAACTCTAATAATGAATGAAGGTTTCTACCCCACTCCTCTTGTGAAAGAACATAATTAATCTGGTTGTTTGAGTGATGGCTTTTAAAATAGCTTGGTATGTCTTTCTACTGGCTGTTCACTTATTAGTTGATTTTGAGCTGGTTGTTGAATTCTATTGCAGATTGTCTCCCTCTGAAGAAAGAGAATAATAAATACTCTTTGAGTTATTGCACAGCTATTGAAAACCAGAACAGCATTTTCAAAGATCTTCTGAGTTGTGGCAGAACCCAGTGGCCCATCGAGTATTGTATTATTTTGCTTCAGTTTGCTTTCAAAACTTGCAGCGTTCCAATTATACTGCTGTTACTGAATTTGGTACTAAAGTGAATATGCTTGTTTTCTAAAATTGGAATTTTTTTAGATGATAAAAGCCAAGTGAAATAAGCCAGATAGTTAGCTAATTATGGCATGGAACTCATCCTGATATATATATATATATATATATATATATATATTTCTCTTCACATGTGTGTGTGTGTGTGTGTGTGTGTGTGTGTGTATGCATCAGGAGACATGCATCCTGCTTTTGCTCTATTTCAGAATAAATTTTTCAATAGCTGTTGAAACCACTTATGTTTTAATTTTCTGGAGTGGTTTCTTTGATGGATATTTTATTATAGGAAGAAGTGTAGGACATCCTAGTCAATGGGGCCAGAGACAAAGATGTGAAACAGGTATAGTCTAGCTTTAGCTTCTCTTTCAAGGTGACCTCCTTCATGAAGGGCCTTCCCTGTTCCAGAGCTTATTTCCAAGGCCATACAAGGGGTGTTGGCCTTTATCTCCAGAGGAGTATTTGTGTTGCTACCATAAGCTGTGAAGCTTATGAGTTGGTATGTGATGCTTGTTTGAAAATTGTTGACTTGAGGCTCTGGTCTCTGTGGTGAAGTGGAAGAAGTAGAGAGCAAAACAGATTCAGAACAAGGACAGGCATCCTGGGTCTCTCTCTCTCTCTCTTTTTTGCCAGTCCTGGGCCTTGGACTCAGGGCTTGAGCACTTTCCTTGGCTTCTTTTTGCTCAGGGGTAGCACTCTACCACTTGAAGCACAGCACCACTTCTGGCTGTTTTCTATATATGTGGTGCTGGGGAATCGAACCCAGGGCTTCATGTATATGAAGTTAGCACTCTTGCCACTAGGCCATATTCCCAGCCCCATCCTGGGTCTCTTCTATGGTCCTTAGCCAGTGAGGACATTGCAGCTCAGCTACAGTGGAAGGCAAGGAAATTGGAGGAAACCCAGGATGCAGGACCAGGCACAGTGCTAAGTATTCTACACATAGGTACTGCCTCATTTAATTGAACACAAACAATGTATTTCTTAGGAACATCCTTAAGAGGGCACATTCCTAGAGAAAAGCAGAATGCCTTCAGCAAATACCTGCTATTTCCCTTAGGACTCTTGCTGTGTGCCCTTAGAAGAATTTGTCCCTCTTCTTTTTTGTTTGAAAGAAAAAATTTTTTCATGGTACTAGGGTTTGAAGTGAAGGCTTCACACTTGCTAGGCAGGTGCTGGATTGCTTGAGTCATACTCCAAGCCTTCTTACTCTGGTTATTTTCAAGATAAGGTCTTATTTCCTCTGCTAGACGGCCTAGACAAAGATCCTATTTATGCTTCTCTTATAGCTGTGTTGACAGATGAGCACCCCCCCACCCCATCTTTGCCTGTTGTGATGGGGGTCTCACTTTTTTTTTTTTGCCCCACCTGACTGGAACCATAATTCTCTTGATCTGCACCACCCGAGATGAGCCACCAGTGCCCAGCTGTTGGAATAATTTTAAGAATTGAATTATGTGTTCAATTTTGCAAAAAAACAAACTCTTTTAGTGGTCATTTCTCTAAGGAAAATATTGTTAATGAAGTTATAGAGGTTTTGATACTAGAATATTTCAAGTAATAAAATCGCTTGTATGGTACAAAATAAAACAATGACAGTAATATTTTGTTTTTGTTTATTTTATGGTGAGGGGAGATGAAGCACAGGCACTTGAAAAATGCTAGGCAAGCACTCTACCACTGAGCTACATCTCAGACCAACATTATTTTACTTCTGAAAGCCCCAAACAGAAAACACACAGAGAGACTAGATTTTAAGGTGGGGCTGTTCATTCTTCTGCTCTTTGTTTGATGGGACTGACTCAAGAAGAAGCTTTCCTTATTATAATGTGAGATCTACCAGTACTCTGTACACATACTATGCTTTCTTTCAGCACCTGAGGATAGGGCACTCTGAGCTTGTCAGGCTCATGTGTAGCTTGGTTGCCTGCAGAAGTGGCTGAACTTTGCATAGGCTGTGGGTGGTGAAGCACTTGTGTGTGCTGACCTGCTGTTCAGCCTAGAACCACCACTGGTTTCAATTATGATTTCAACAGGCAGCTTTGAGGGCTCCTTGATTCCTTACAGTGCCTCATTCTCTATAATTAGTAATAAAAGAACAGAGGCACTTCACAAATATAAAGGCCTAAACAATAATCAGACAGTAAAGAAAGGCACTGGGACTTTTCTACCCAACTCCTTGTTTCTTTCAAGTTAAATAAACCCCCACAAATTTCTTCATTGCTTCATTTTTATTGAATAATCTAGGTTTGAATTATACCCAGACCATCTATTAGCTGTGTGATTTTTTTCAGCAGTTTAACTTCCTTGTGCCTCAGTTTCCTTACCAGGAGTTAAGAATAGTTTCCATAGCTTGCAGGTGTTTGCAGGTTTCAGTTATCAAACTAACTCATGCAAAGTGCTTTTTAAAGAGCACTGCTCATATCAAAGCTTGTTCAGTAAATAGTAGCTTTCATTATCATCATTTTAATTTTAAATGAAACATATAGAAGACAGGTAGAAGTCTCCTAATGCCATTCTTACTTTACGTTTATTACTTACTTATCTTTTGTACCAGAACTGGCGTTTGAACTCCAGAGCCTCATGCCTTCACTTAGCTTTTTTGCTCAAAGTTAGTTCTCTGCCACTTGAGAGAGAGGCTCCACTTCTGGTCTTTTGCTGGTAAATTGGAGATAAGAGTCTCATGGACTTTTCTGCCTGGGCTAATTTGAGCCACAATTTTCAGATCTCAGTCTCTTGAGTAGTTAGTATTACATGTGTGAACCAGCAGTGCCCAGCCTTTCATTTTTTTAAATTAGCATTTTTTGACAACTCTCATTGCTTACATTTCCAGATACAAACAGAAATAGAAGTAGTTAACCATCACATATACCCCTTTCCAGCTAGCAATATCTGATCAATCATTTTCAAGTACTCCCATGTGTGTTCGTTTTTTTCCCCTAGAATATTTTAAAGCAAATGTCAGGCATGTATCATGTTGGTTCACCATAAATTTCTGAGTCATGTGGTGTTGGGTATTAGACCCAGGGCAAACACTACCTTGGTGCCACAGTTGTAGGCCATTTGTGTACTTTGTGTGTTTTTTCTCTTTCTTTCTTTTTGCCACATCTTAGTGTTATTCTTCAAGAACTCAAACCCCTGGTTACTAGTGAAATCTTCAAATGTTTAACTAGTGAATTAACAATTAAATATATTTGGAAGATGCTCAATAGAATTTGTTCAGGGAACAAATGAGGGCTGGAATTTTATAGTGACTAATGTATGTGGGGATATATATATATGTATATATACATAATTTACAAAATCAATACTTTAACACTTGGGTGACATTTTGCAGTACTCAAAATCCCAGTGGTTTAGTAGTGCCACGAGCATTAATTGTGCTCAAATAATTAGCACTTGAAAGAAGATTTAATTCTGGTATTGAAGTTACTTGTGAATATCTGACTATAGGCAATTTCATAAAAGCAATTAGCAGATTCTTCAAACACATGACAAATCCTTTATTACTGTGCTTATAAGTGACATGGTTTACAGAAAACCAAATGTAATTAAATAACATCAACTGGAAATCTACCACAGACTCAAGATATACAAGTTATACTTGGCAAGGCAAAACGTCTCAAACACTAGGTTGTTTCTGGTGAAAGATAAATTTCCATTAAGTAATTTCAACATGTTTTTGTGTTTTTTTTTGTCTTACAGACAGTTCCTTTGGCAATAACTTCCACTTTAGCTTTTTATTATATAAAAATATAACAAAATTTCATTATATACAAACATTACATTACACCATGTACAGGTTAAAAACACTAAGAAAATGGCAAGCTGCAAGAGAAACTAAAGTCAACAGCATGATAGGAAAAATTAAATGCTGCACACATTTCATAAAAATTACATTAACTACATTTTTTTTGTTTGCAAATACCAAACAGTACCAATGTGATTGGAAATAGCTTCCAACAACTTCATTTTAAGGCACATCTTGCATATTTATATATACAACACTGAAACCGGTCAATAACTTAGGGGTTTCTCCAGAGTGACCTGTATATGTGTGTGAAGACATGCAGCATGGGGTTACACATTTTCATTGGCTCCCTTTTTGGGGGACAGGTATCTTCCAGGAGGGGTCTGGTAGAGGGGCACCCCAATCTCCTGAAGGTCTGGGAGCCGCCCTGGACGGGGAGGGGAGAGCAGAGTAGCTGTCCTGTCATAGTCTCTATGTAGAACTTTCTCGTAGACGCTCTGCAGCCCTACTGTCTTGGGCAGCTGGGCCTGGTAGTAATTGTCCCTGCGCAGAGGATCCCGAGGCAGGGATGTGCTCTTGCAGAAGGTGGACATCTGCGCAGGTGGGTGAGTCGAAGGATGTGCATTGGGCCCCCCACAGGATGGGCTCCAGCAGCGGTCAGAATGGCCCAGGATCTTACACTCAGCCGTGCACGCCCACAATCCTAGCATAAAAAAGGAAAGAGCATTGGTGATTATTCCTGAGAACATCACACACACAACACACACACACACACACACACACACACACACACACACACACACACACACACACACACACACACACACACACACACACACACCCCTAAGCCTCCATCTTCAGAACGTAAGCCAGGTTAAGGCCGCAGAAAAAGGAAGGTGTGTACAGAGATGAAAGGCACCTCCATTGCTTCCTGCACACAAAGCCTGCCCAGCCCTTTAGCTGGAAGAAGTATGATAACACTAAGCAGCAGAATTCTCTCCTTCAGTGGCCGGAATCCTGCCTAACAGGATGGGTGTGTGTGTGTGCTTTGTTAAAGTGTGGAGCATTTTGAAATCACTGTAGGAGGCAGGCACGGATCTCGGAGCAGGGGGGAAAGAAGTGTGGGGAGACAGACAGGCTGGGGTCCCAGACTGTGAAGCGGCTAGCAGTGGGAGAGAGGAGGGAAGGCTGAATTCACAGAGGGAGAAGAGTTCTCACCGCTCTGCATGTGGTTGATGAGATCCTTTTTCAGAGCGTCCCCGCTGATGTCCGAATCGCTGTCGTTGAAATCGCTGTCCCCTTTGCCGCTGTCTTTGCCGCTAAACTTCTCTGCTTCTCGGCCAGAGATGGTGTTGAAGGAATGTCCCTTCCAGACCGCCACGGGGGGCGCCGGCTCCTTTCCAAACCCGGGGGAGGCTCCGTAGGGCTGCAGCAGGGAATGGGGGGAGGGGGTGCAAGGGTTGGGAGGGAAGCAACAAGAAACAGAAAAGCAAGCCCAACAGGTTAAGCGTCTCCCAGTGACGGCCCACCCCGACCCCTCGGTTCTCCCGTCCCCCAGCCTGTCCGCGGAGCACGGAGGGGGGCGCCCAGCCGCAGGAAGGCCTCACCTCGGCGTGCGCGCCGCGGAGCCGCTGCTGCCCCTCGAAGTGACAGGCGCTTTCCCCAGTGGCGCTGCCGCCCTCCGAGCCCGGCACTTCGGCCGCGGAGACCGCGGGTGGGGCCGCGTCGGCCGCGGGGCTGCCAAAGGGCGCTTTGCCGCTGCCAGGGAAGGTGAGCACGTCGAACATGTTGGGCCTGGGCCCAGCTCCCCGGGCGGCCTCCTCCGGGGATCCGGGAGCCGAGGCTCCGCCGCCCGCCGCCCCGGGCCGCTCTTCCCGGAGGGCCCCCCCTTTGCGCACCTCCTTCTTGCGGCGGTTGCAGGTGGTGGCGATGGCGATGATGGCGGCCAGCAGCAGTGTGCAGCTCCCGGCCAGCACGATGATGACGATCAGCGGAGTGTCCCATTGTACCGCAGGCCCCGACGCCTCGAGCCGAGAGCCAGGGGGGCGTGATTGCTCTGGGCTCCCCGCACTGGCGGGCGCACCCTGCCCGCGCCCGCCGCCTTCCGTAACCACGAAGCTGACCGTGGCAGTTGTGGTGAGAGGCGGCCGGCCGCCGTCGGATATGACCAGCAGCGCCTTGAACACGCGGCCCGGAGGCTCTTGTGAGAGGTCTCCGGTGAGAACGATCTCCCCCGTGCGGCGGCCGATGGCGAAGGCTTCGCGGGGTTCTTGCTGTTGCAGATCGAATACCAGCTCCCCGTTGACGCCGTCATCCGCATCGCGGGCCTGCACGCGGGCCACAGCCGTGTCCTTTGCGGTGCGCCCGGGGACGGCGACTTCTAGGGAACCATTGGCTGGTGCCGGGTGCACCAGGACGGGCGCATGGTCGTTCTGGTCCAGCACTCGCACTTGCACCAGAGCGCTGCTGGAGAGCTGCGGGGACCCGCCGTCGCTGGCCTGGATGCGCACGTCGAGCTGGCGCAGCGTCTCGTAGTCGAAGCTTCGCAGCGCGTAGATGGCGCCAGTAGCCGGGTCCACGGAGACGTAGGTGGACACCGCATCGCCAGAGCGGCCCACTTCGGCCTCTAACAGTCGATAGGTGACCTGGCCATTGCGGCCCAGGTCTGGGTCACGGGCAGCCACCGTGGCCAGATAAGCGCCAGGTGGGTTGTTCTCCCGTACGGAGACCTCGTAGACGGGCCGGGTAAAGAGCGGCGCGTTGTCGTTCTCGTCGCCCACGCGCACCGTGTAGGGCCTCACGGTGCGCAGCGGGGGCGCGCCGCGGTCCTCGGCTACCAGGGTCAGGTTGTACTCGGAGATGCGCTCGCGGTCCAGGGACGCCGCGGTCACTACCAGGTAGCTGCCCGCATAGGCCGGCTGCAGCCGGAAGTGCTCGTGCCCATAGAGGGCGCAGCGCACCTGCCCATTGGCGCCCGAGTCCCTGTCCGAGGTGCTGACCAGCGCTACCAGGCTCTCGCGCGCCGCTCCTTCTGGCACCAGCGAGGTGGCTCCAGCCTCGGGCGTCCCGGGCCCGGAAGAGGAGGTCGCGTCGGTTCCACCGAGTGCTGCGGCGGCAGCTGCAGCAGCGAAGGGCGAGGTGCCCGGGGCTCCGGGGGCGGCCAGAGGGGTGATGGCGATGTCGGGAGCGTTGTCGTTGACGTCGCGTATGCGCACAATGACCTTGCAAGTAGCGGCTCGAGGCCCGGGGCCACGGTCTTGGGCCCGCACGTCCAGCTCGTAGGTGTCCTGGCGCTCGTAGTCTACGGGGCCGGCCAGGGTGAGGCGGCCAGAGCGCGGGTCGAGCCGGAAGAGGCGGCGGGCTTCGGGTGGAGTGCGGGCGCCGAAGGCGAACACGACGTCGCCGTTGGGCCCCTCGTCGGGGTCGGCTGCGTCCAGGTCCAGCAGCAGCGAGCCCACCGGAGCGTCCTCGGCCAGTTCTACCTCGGCCACGGCGCCTTGCGGAAAGGCCGGGCTGTGGTCGTTGGCGTCCAGCACGCGCACGCTCAGGGCGGCTGTGGCGGACCGCGGCGGGCGCCCCCCGTCCTGGGCTACCAGCTCCAGGCTGTAGGCCGCCTGGCTCTCGCGGTCCAACTCCTGGAGCAGCACCAGGTCGGCGCACTGGGCGCCGTCTGCACGCGTCTGCAGCTCCACTCGGAAGGGGCTGTGCGGCTCGGCCAGGCGCACGCTCTGCAGCCCGTTGGCCCCCACGTCCTCGTCCACCGGCACCTCCAAGGGGATGCGCGTGCCCACGGCCGCCCCTTCTGAGATCTCCACGGGGATCTGGGCCCGGGGAAAGCGGGGCGCGTGGTCGTTCACATCCCTCACCTCTACCTCCACGTGCACCAGCCGGAACTGCTCCTGGGAGAAGCTGACCACGTCGAAGGCCAGCACGCACTGCGGGGCCTGGCCGCACAGCTGCTCCCGGTCCAGGCCTGCGTCCCCGACGGTCAGCTGCCCGTCCCCCTCGCGCACCCGGAGCAGAGAGCTGTTGAATTGCTTCATCAGGCGGAAGCTTGTGTCTCCGGATACTTTCATATGCAGATCCTCAGCGAGGGTCCCGATGACCGTGCCGGGGGCATCCTCCTCGAAGGTGCTGTATCGCACTGTCTTGCTTTGCCCCACTGAGAGCACCCAGCAGAGGCTAAAGAGCTGTAAAGGAAAAAGACAAGGGGTGCCCCAACGCCTCCCAGGACTCATGCTGACAGCCCTAAGTGCTATTCCAAAAGGCTAAGGAAAAGATTCCTTTCTGGTTTGCAGATCGGGGCGTGAGTCACAGGCTCCTGGGAACTCGCTCGAGCTCTGTGCGGGAGAAGTCTGCGAGCTGCGGCTCGCTCCGCTCAGCCTGGCTCTGGGAACGCGCGGATCCGCCCTTACTCCGCGCCTCTCCCTCCCTTCTCTCGGCTGGAGATGCGCCGCCGCGCGCCGAGACACCTCCGCCTTTATAGCTGCCGATATGCAAATCACCGGAGCCAGGGAGCCAATGGCCGCCTTGCCCTAGCGCCGCCTTTCCTCCACCAGCCTCTGACAATCCCTTTAATGTGGAAAGGCTTAGAGGAGAAAACAAGAAAGGAAAATCAGGAATCTTTCCTTTGTTTTTAAAAACTCCTGCCCCCTCCGCTTTTCGGTCAGCGCCTTGCTTGTAGAAGAGTTGGCACAGGGCTCCGGAAGTAAGAGGAATGGATGGTTTTGTTAATTGTGCGCTTCGCATCCTTGCCCTGGTGCCAGCTGCTAGAACTAAGTGCCAGGATCTAGGGTTTCTCCTCAGGAGCTCCTTATCGAACCTCGCCCCATTCATTTTGCATCTCGGAAGCTCCCAAACTCGCTCTGTGATGTGAGGCTGTGCTCCGTGATTCCCATGGCTCCTGGATTCAGCCTGTCGACGAAGAAGCCCGAAGGATAAGAGAAAATTGATTTTATTCAAATTTGTGTACCCAATTGTGTGTTGCTCATGTGAGCCCTGGTGATCAGAGCTACCACTTCCTTTTCAGAAAATGCTCCTACAATATGTTAGTATGCACATCACTGTCCAAATGGCTTTCTTAAGCCCTAGGCTCTAGTAGGCAAGGAAAAAAAAAGTTCCAAATAGGATTTAGCATAAGCTTGAGGAGATTTGGAAAGGTTTCAAAGATCAGACTGTATCAAAGGCTTATGAAGCCCTCGTTAGCAGTGGAAATAGAATGGCGTGGCAGGCGATCCCATTGGAGGCCCCAATGTCTGTATTATTTCACTGTGACAAGCTAAGGGGAGAGAAAGTTGAACAGTTTCCATAGCGGAGTTGGGCTAACTTGAATATAATGAGCAAACGCCACATGTATCCATTATGTTGCTCTATTCATCCCCAATCACTGCCATAACTCTCCGCTAAACGGTGATGGGCGCTGAATTCCACACAATACCGGTTCATATTAAAGTGCATTTAGAGAACTTTCCCTCCTGATGCCCTGTTCCGCCTATTTAGAGGATTTTCTTTCTGTTTTAATGGGGCCACTCTGGGAAGTTACACTTGTCCGGTTCCAGAAGAACAAAATCACAGCATGACATTGAAACCTGGCACGAACTTGAGGGGGAACTTAACCATCTGGCTACAAAAGTGTGGAACTTCAGCCTTGCCAAAACTGGGCTGGTGGGCTTCTCCATTTTGCATTACCCCCATAGGCATCCCCACTTTATGCCTTGGAAGGCCCAGAAGACAAGGCCTCAACCAGGACCAAGACAGCTTCTTACTCAAGGGTTCTACTGAGCAGGACTGCAAAGGAAGGAGTATAGGTAAAAGCACATGCCATGCATGTTCTTGAAGAAAACCGTAAAATAAAAATGTGATAGGTTTGAAAAGCAGTATTCTCCCTGTTTTCTGAATCCTGATTTTGGTCCCTTGTCAGCCTTCGTTCTGTATTTCACTCTCTTAGAGTTCAAAGGAATGTGTTTTGTGGGTCTTAAAAACAAAAAGTCCAAGAAGGAGTTTTTCTCCAAGGTAGTGAGATCATCAGGGAGCTGGCTGGGGAGTAGGGTGAAGAGGAGCTGTGGTTGGATGCTCAGTGTCCAGAGAAGCAAATGAAGTCCTAGCCGTGGTAAACAAAACCTCCTAGGAGGGAGGGCGACGGTGGGTAGCTTGGTGTTTTCTGGGATCCTAGCTTCCCATCTCACTCTCCTCCACCTGGCAGTCCAGAGACATAAACATATCCCCAGCCACGCGGAGACTCTATAGAGGCCCAATCCTCCACCTTCTCTTCCACTTTTTCTCTCTCACTTAACTCCATTTTAATATTTGGCTCTCACAAAAGACATTCCTGGAGTGGGAGTCTAGGAAGCCAAAATAACTTTTTGTCTTTCTTCCTGGAACCCCTGCTCCCCTGGCCAGTAGCCAGATTGAACCCTGGACCTCCCGGTTTATGACCTCCTTCCCCATTCCCCTGGCGGGCCTAGGTTCAGAACCCAGATCGTGGACAGCACCTTCTGCTCCTTGGCTTGCGTAACCCAAGCCCACCCCACCCCCCTCACCCCCCGCCCAGGCACAGCTGCTACTTGTCAGAGGACCCCGACATAGAGGTCAGGAGGAGGAGGTGCGCACTGGAGCTGGAGTCACAGAAAAGAGGTATCTTGAGCTCAGGAAGGAGACGCTTGCTCAGAGTGGAGGGGCTGAGGGGTTGACGCTTATTCAGAGCCCCTCGGGGAGTTGCTGAGGGTTTGACGTCCCAAACTATGTTTTTAGGCTGGAGCGCCATAGCGCACCCGCGTCCGGCCTGCTTCTTCCTTCCCCAGGCTGAAATAAAGGAAGATTGTGCTCGAGGGTGGGTGGGAAAAGGGGCTGAGAAGAAGAGCAAGGAAGCAGGCAAAAGCCAGGCGGCTGGAGGAGAGACGTGGGGAGGCTGCCACTAGCAGGTTGAAAGCTGCCAAGGTCTGGGCCGCTGGGAAGTGGCCAGGGCAGCGGCCGCGCCGGGAGGCTGGGAGCCGCGAGCGCGGAGCCGGGGAGGAAGGGCGCCCAGAGCCGGGGCCTGGGCGGGCGCGCGGAGGCCGGGGCGGGCTGACCCGGAGGTGTGAAGGCACGCGAGCAGAGAGAGCCGCCAGCTTCGGAAACACGATCTCAAATAGCGCGTCAGCAGCCTCAGCAAACTCTCCGGGGAGGACAAAAAAAGGTGGGAGGGCTGGGAAGAAATGGGGGGATTGTAGAAAGAGAGGGGAGCTTGCCTGCCCCAGGGCTGATCTCAGCGGCACAAAAGGCGCTCACATGGCCGTGTTATTCTCTAGAAAGGCCGGGGTTGGCTCAAAGGAGCCCCTTTCTCTGGTTTTTTTAAGAAGCAACTTCGCCCCGCAACTGTCTCTTGCAATCTGGAGAACAAACAGGGCTCACACAATGGCCGGCGTTTTCTCGGAATGCAAATGTGGCCGGCTCGGGCGAGCAGGGCTTCTGTGACCGCACCTAATGCCGGCATTGTGGAACTCGCGTGCAGACACCCAGGGTGACACGCGCGTCACGTGACGGATTAGGGCTCCGGGAAAGTTTTCAAAGCGGTGACAATAGGGGGGCTCAGTCCGATCTGATCTCTCCCACAGTTTAGCGGGGAGAGAAAAATCAGGATACATTCTCATAGGTAATAGGATTATCTTTTCCATTTCAAGTTCTATGCACCATGTAATTTATTTTTAATTAGGATTATATCTACTAGGAAAGGGAACGCTGTCTTTGCTGGAAAATGTAATTCTAAGGATGGATGGAGAGAGGGGTTATTTTTTAACCTTCTAACTTTTCTTCTTTTTAAATAAATATGCCCAGGGCCCATGGTTTTGCTTCCAACAGGCCCATGTCATCCAGTAAGCCTCTCAACATAGTATGCTGCAAGGGCTTGGCTAAACAAAGAACAGAAGAAACAAAGAACAAGGGTGGGGAGGGGCAATGTTGATCCTTCTAGAGAAATCACATTTTGCAAAAATCTTTTAGAATTCCTAAACCTGTGCGTTGCTCTAGGCTTGATGCTCATTTCTACACTCCAAATGCTTCTTCTGCTTTTGAAAGTCCCCCTTCCTTCTTTATTGGGTTTCCAATATTGGCAGAGCAACTTCTAAATGCTATACAGCGCCACAGAACATCATTCTCCATAGCTCCGATTCAAACTCAGCAGTCAGACAATGAGACAATTTGGGGGGAAGGTAACTGTTGTTTCAACACTGATTTTGGATTGGTCCCAATGCCAGATGCTCACCATCCTGGAATGTTTCCAGCTCCCAGCCATTAAATATTTCCTATGTCTTCTGTGTCAAGAAACTCCGGAGACTTCCTTTGCCTGAGAAGAAGTGGGACATGGTTGGTAAATGCCCGCTCTGGTATCATCCTGCTTGAGTTTAGCTCTTACCATGGATTTTCTGTGTGATCCAGTGCCAATTACTTGATCTCTGTGCATCTTAATTCTCTCACATGCACAATGGGAATAAAAATAGCACCTGTTAACGTTGCCTTGAGAACTGTGTAAGATGATATAGTATCAGGTGCTTAGGAACATATGTTAGTTATTATTTCCTTTTAAAGCATAGGAAGGAACTTGAGACCCAGTAATCTAAACCTCTTATTTGATAGGTGAAGGATTTACTCAGGAAGAAATTAAAAACAAAAGCAAGCAAGCAAGCAAACAAGCAAAATACCCTCCCACTGATGGTCTGCTTCTTTGCTTATGATTCTATTTTCCCCTTCTCTTGGAATAGTGGGAGATTTATAGATATCAAAGGAAGGAAAAGAACGACAATGTGAGGATTTAACCAACTTTCATGTCCTTCTATTATATTACTTTAGGATCTTTTTTTTTTTTTTTTTTTTTTTGCCAGTCCTGGGCCTTGGACTCAGGGCCTGAGCACTGTCCCTGGCTTCTTTTCCGCTCAAGGCTAGCACTCTGCCACTTGAGCCACAGCGCCGCTTCTGGCCGTTTTCTGTATATGTGGTGCTGGGGAATCGAACCTAGGGCCTCGTGTATCCGAGGCAGGCACTCTTGCCACTAGGCTATATCCCCAGCCCCACTTTAGGATCTTTTGATACCTTGTTCTGTAGCTGAGATCAGATGATGCTCCAAAGTTTTCCCTACCTCTTTCTATAAAAACACACATCATGAGGAAATCAACCTACAGATTCAAATAGTTGATGGACAGCCTCCCACAATTTGGTATTGTCATTATTATTTATTATTATTCTTTGGCAGGACTGGGATTTGAACTCAGGACCTCAAGCCTATTAATTTGATCTAATACCACTGAGCCATATCTTCAGCCCCAGCAACACTTAATTCTAGAGGAACAGGACTACTGCAAAAGATTTTCCCTCTAAGGTACCCTAGAAAAGCAGGTGGCTTTCTCAGATTCAAGCTAGACCAAAATGTAAATAATGTTTGTCTGTGTTCCCACTCCAGATGAGCCAGCGAGAGCTGCCATTAATAACCTCCTGCAATCGAGTGACTCAAACAACAGAAACTTATTTTCTAATGGTTTTGGAGGCAGAAAGACCAAGATCAGGTGTTGAAGGACTCTTGGCCTGTCTTGCTGATGTGGCTGCCTTTTTTTCTGTGGCCTAACATGCTCTTTTTTTTTTTTCCCCTTCAGTGTGCAGGGTACCTACTATTTCTTACTTTTCTTGTGTCTCATAATGGATTAGAACCCAGTAAGATCTCTTTTAGTCTTATTAGTCCTTTAAGTTGAAAGTGAACAATATTCACTTTTTTTTTTGGTGGCAGTAAGGTTTTGAACTTAGGGATTCATCACTCTGCCACTTTAATTAGTTTAATTACTTCTTTAAAGGTCCTTTCTCCAAATTAATTCATGTTCTATTGCACTAGGAATTGTGAACTCAATGTCTGACTCTTTTTTTCCTGGTGGTACTAGGGCTTTGAACTCAGCTCTGTGATTTCTTGGAAGATGCTCTACTACATGAACCACATCCCTAATCCTTTTTGCTTTAATTGTTTTTATTTCAGATAGGGTCTTGGGTCTTTTTTTCTTAGGCTGGCTTAGACCATGGTCTTCCCATGTGTGCATCTAGAGTAGCTAGGATTATTGGTGCATGAAACTTTCCAGCTTTTTCGTCGAGATGAATTTCTTTCTCTCTCTCCCTACCTCTCTCTCTGTTTTTTTTTTTCTTTCATTTATTTGGTTGGTCGTGGGACCTAGGCTCTGTATCTGAGCTTTGTTGCTCAAGGCTAGTGTTCTACCACTACAGAGCCACTTCTGGTTTTCTGGTAGTTAATTGGAGAAAAGAGTCTCATAGACTTTCCTGCCTTGACTGGCTTGGAACTGTGCCCCTCAGATCTCAGCCTCCTAAGGAGCTAGGATTACAGGTGTGAGCCACTGGTATCAGGCTCAGTTCTCACTTTTTTGCTGAGAGTGGCCTTGAACATGAATCCTCTCAATCTCCATCTCTGTGCCCAGTCTCAATGTGTGAACTTTGGGGAAATAAAAGTCAATCTATTACCTCTTCATTCGAAGTGCCAGAATCTGACAGAAGCTATGGGAACAGATATTCAAAAGCAAATCATCTACACCAATATAGGTAAGCAATTGAATCAATAAATAAATAGATAAGCGTGGGAGAAGAGACAAATCTACCATGTAGAAGAAAATCAATTTATGTTGATTCTTGCCTTTAAGGAGGTGATTAAAACTTCTTAAGTGTAGGCTGCACATAGTGATTTCCTTCCAAAGGCACAGTATGAAAAAGAGTTACTTTCTATAGAGAAATCTGCTCCCACTATCTCACTTAAGGGAACAAAGTCAACCTAAGCAGGAACTTGTATCTTAGACACAATGTGATGCAGCAGTCCCATAGCCTTGTGGTCTTCCTCAATAATAAGTGGATAATTACTGATGGAAAAAATCAGAATCTTCTGCAAAATAAACCCATACTCCTTAAAACTGTCACAGTCATCACAAAGAAGAAAAATCTAAGAAACACTTGCAGCTTAAAGGAGCCTAAAGAAACAGAATAACTAAGTGTGATGTGGTATTTAGGAACAGAAAAGGGGCACAAAAGGAAAACCAATGAAATCTGAGCACCTGGTCATAACATGATAACAACACTTTTTCTTAACTGTAACCAAAGTACTGTACTAAGGTAAGACCTATGTAATAGGTGAAATCAAATGTGGAGTTTTAGGAAGAGTTTCTGGACTACTTTTATACATTTTCTAAAATCTAAAACTATTCTAAAATACAAAATTAAAGAGCATTTGGGCATGAGAAGTACAGTGATGAGGTCTTTACTGCTGTGGCTCACAGGTGGCTTCTTGCCATATATGAGGAACACGTACCCCAGGGCCCCAAAATGGTAGAGCAGACGAACAATTGGAGCCCAGAGCAGAGACCCAATTGTGCTAGGAAACTGAGATGCCCAGGAGTGGGGGACAACTTCCAGCAGGAGGTGGCATTTGATCTGAACCTTGAAATTAGCTATGGGCAGAAGGGAGAGGGGAGGGGTAAAGATGCCCAGGATAATCCCCGTAGGAGCAGCAATGAGGGGTACAAAGCTCTGAGGGCTGAGGTGTAAGGGCTTTGCTCCCTTCAGGGAGCAGTGGATACAGACAGGCAACAAAAGCCCAGTAGGCACTTCCTGTGTCATGTTCAGGAATTTGGGGTTTATGCGGCAGGCACTAGGGAGCAGTTTCGTGGATTCCACCCTGAAATCAATAGGGTAAAATGCTGCAGAGAAAGGGAAGTGGGCCAAGAAGCTTAAACTCTCATCTAGAAGGAAGGTGAAGGGTGCCTCTCTCAAGTGATTGGTTAAGGCAGAGTGACTGGTTTGTAGCAAGGCCAAATCCCAAGCCTCAGAGAGAGAAGTGCTGGCACCTGCTTATGGACAGAGTCTGCCTTCTCTTTCTAGCCAGAGGGACATGGATCCAGCTGCAGCAGCTGTTTGCTACCTCTAGCCATCTCAAGTCCTCTGAAGAATCTAGTTCTTCCTGGGAACCAATTCTTTTTTTTTGGCCAGTCGTGGTCCTTGGACTCAGGGCCTGAGCACTGTCCCTGGCTTCTTCCCACTCAAGGCTAGCACTCTGCCACTTGAGCCACAGCACCGCTTCTGGCCGTTTTCTGTATATGTGGTGCTGGGGAATCGAACCTAGGGCCTCGTGTATCCGAGGCAGGCACTCTTGCCACTAGGCTATATCCCCAGCCCCCTGGGAACCAATTCTTGACTGCTCAATTTTAGGGAGATTGTAGTTAACAGAGGAGGAACAGAAGATAGTCTTTTGCTCTGCAAGCTAAAGCTTGTCTGGGACCAACCAGAAATAAATCTTGAGTCAGCTCAGGATATCTTCCATTGGGCGTCTGTTGAGGACAAATGGTAGTTGAGCAGGATGCGGTAACTTGTTCTCTACTGTCCACGGCCTAGGAGTGGGAGCGTTTGCATTCTACCAAGAATGATATGGATTCAGTCTCTCTCTCTGTCTCTCTCTCTCTCTGTCTCTCTGTCTGTCTGTCTCTCTCTCTGTATGTCTCTTTCCAGTAGATGTTAAGATTTTCTTTATCTTACACCTATAATCTTAGTTACTGAGGAAGATGAGATCTGGAAGATCACAGTCAGCATAGGCAGAAAAGTCCATGAAATTCCATCTGCAAAATAATCAGCACAAAGCTGGGCTGGAGGCATGGTTCATTTGGTAGACAACCTGCCAAACAAGCTAAGCCAAGCAAGCATGAGGTTCAAACCCTGGTACAGACAATAAAAGAAAATATGTGGAGACACTTTTTTGAAAGGCATGTGATATGAACTCCAAAGGCTTCATTTATAGATTCATGGGCATTTTGAGACAGACCAGAGAGAGGTTATAGAATTCATGCTGAAAAGGGAGATTGTAGGTAACCAAATGAGCCATCAGTAAGGAACAATAGAATTACAAATCTCTGCTTAAACAAGTGCTGGAGGTCTGTAGTTAGACAAATTGAATGGATTAATTGCTCTTAGAGACTAAAACATGATGCTACAAATTTAGAGTTTCATTATTAATAAATCCCACATGATTCAAACCAAATTAAAGTAGAAAGCTAGTGTCTTTTCAAGGCAGACAGAATTTTAATCATTGACTAGTTCCATCTCTTAGCCCTCAAGTCTTTGTTCTGTAAGTGCAGAGGACTTCTGACTTTAGCTTCCCTCTGCTTCTGTGGCTTGAACTCCCCTGCTCTAAGTGGGTCACAATCCACTTTTGAAATGGAAATGAAGTCTACAAGACAGTGTCACTCACAGAAAAGGACCCAGGCCCAATCCCGGCACAGTGGAGTTATAAATTTCTCCATAGATCTGAGAGCAGTTTTAGGCCATTGATCTCATGTCACCCAGAATCGAGATGGAGTGACAGCTGATAAACTGCATGGTGACAGGCTATAGCCTTGAAAAAAATAGTCTAGATGCAGGATAAAAAAAAATGAGTTGATGGATTAGTTATCAGCCTCTGAATTCCTCTCACCCAGGATTCCTTTGGACCACTTTAGAAGCATTTATTTTCAGGTAATTTTCCAGTTGTCTTTTTGTCCTTCAGAGGTGCTTTGGTCTATGAATCCTTTCAGAAAATTTAGATGAAATTGTTCTTTTGGGTATTGCTCCACAGCCCCCAGAAGTCCTATTGTCCTGCTGTAGGCCTGAGTTTTAAGGAGGCTTTTACTTGCTTGGGCAGGAACTGTGGGTACAAATAGCCATAGGCATTGATGCTAATTTAGGATTATTTTGCAGCTGATCCAACTTCCAGACCTCTGACACTTTTCACTTTCTTAGAGGCCAAACAGAGAAAGGCACATTATTGGGAGATGAGATTCTCCTTGGCTGATATTTAAACGAGTAGCCTTTCCCCGCCAATCACACTTTTTCTATCCACTTTCGATTCTAGCCCCTTTTTCCAAAGGGTAAATGTCATGTCAGTACAAGGTGCCTGGAGTACCTTCAGGAAGATTTTTGAGAGGATGTGAAGTTGAGAGATTAGGGGGATGTGGTAGATCATTTGTGCTAGAGAGAAACAAAGGTTGAATTCTTGCTGCCCTTGGCAGGCTCTCATTTGGTGTCCAGTGTGGGAACCGGAGATAGGGAAGAATGACCTGCTCCTTGCATTGAACCTTGAGCCTCCCAGGCACAGCTATCCATAGGGCATCAATCTTGCTTTGCTTTGCGTCGGGAGGCCTTGTATAGTGGCCTCTGGTCTCAGGGGGCTGAGAAAAGAGTTAGATGAGGGATCTGAGCTCCCACAGGGGAAAATAATGTGACAAGCTGTCAGAACACAGCGACTGGGTGACTCCTGTTCCCTTGGGGGCCAGGAGGCCCTACTGGGTCCCAAGTCCTTGAGGGTTGCAAGCCAGGAGGAGGGGAACAATATAGAATGTGTGATGGATTACACACCTTTCCATCAAACCCCAGAGGGATACTTTTGCTGGAATTTTGTAAAAGGAGGAATGGAGTAGCTTTCCCCAGGAGTGGAATTTTGTGAATGGGATATTTTGGAGGGAAAATTCTAGGGTTGAGAAATTATGGAATATATAAGGATCTGAAAGCCTGCCCACTGAAGTCACCTGTGTAGGCCTCTAGGAGGAAACTCAGGAGGGCAATAGCAGAATAATCCTTAACCCAGGATAATTTCATCAATCAGGATTGGTCATGTTATGCTTTAGTAATAAATTAAAGTCTTAGTAACTTCAAAGTTTCTTTCGTTCCCTCCCTCCCTCCCTCCCTCCCTCCCTCCCTCCCTCCCTCCCTCCCTCCCTCCCTCCCTCCCTCCCTCCCTCCCTTCCTTCCTTCCTTCCTTCCTTCCTTCCTTCCTTCCTTCCTTCCTTCCTTCCTTCCTTTTCTTCTTTGTTTCATGCCTGTCCATCACAGTTACCTTGGGGCAGTACACTTTGATCAATGGGGATTCAGGCTAACAGAATAGTTAGTCACCATCTGGAACTTCCTCCTTGCTGTGGAAAAGTGACAAGTCACACACTGGCTCTTTAAATGTTCAACTTGTAACTGAGATAACTTCTTCTATTTCTTTGTCCATTTTTCAAAGTCCTAGTAATGTGACAATAACGTGGATAATAATGTGGACTGGCCATTGAAAGGAAGCTTGAGGAAACAGAGCTGGACAGCTCACAAAACTGTCATCATGGTGGAGCAATGCTAGTCAAAGGCATATGTGAAATTTAAGGGAGGTCAGAAATAGAATAAAAGTGTCCTCGTGTGACACATTCTTTAAAGTACAGGCTAAATTAGAGCTTCAGACTAATTAGTAAGGAAATCTCCCGAGAGTAAAAGATTGAGTATTGGTAATGGGATTACATGTCCTCTCTCTCACTTGTGCTTGGGGAAAACTTGCATAAAGCATCTTCATTAATCACAGTCGTAATGGCTTTTACTTTAACCACCATCAACCGACCACCAGGATCAAAAGCATTGTACTAAGCAACTTTTAGAGTGTGAAGCGAGGCCAGGTGAAAAGTGCTTTGTACTTGGATTAAACAATCATCTGCCTTTGAAAAGTCTACAGTCACATGGATCACAGTCATATGGAGATATTTAGGGCAGCTAAACAAATACTGAGAACAACATGATATGAATAGTAACACTTTGCATAGGCTGAGGAATAATTCTCTCTCTCTGGTGGCTAATCAGTAGAAGAGATTGTGAATGACATTTAGGAAGAGTTGAGCAGGGAAAATGTAATTCATTATTGTGTGTATCATTCACATAGCTCAGCACTGGGACACAAACTCTTGCCTCTAGAATGTACTGGTGTCTGGGAATGAATGATAGCAATATTCTTGTATCACTTCAGTGGAATGTAACAAACAGAAGTTTGTGCAGGAAGGAAGATCTGATTTAGGAGCACATCTAAGAGGGGGAAGGGATGGTTCAGGAATCTCGTGTGAAGGAAGGGGCTGTTTTAGACTGAGCACTGGACTTGGGAGTAAGAATAGCTGCATAGCATCTCCTCTAAAGTTCTAGAAAACTGAAATACTTTGGTTAGAGAGAAATATAATTTCATACCTTTTTGGAAATAGGCAAGATACAAGGAGCACAAGGTAGTGTTGGTTTCTTTTTCTTGTGCCAGTCCTGGGGCTTAAACTCAGGCCCTGGGTGCTGTCCCTAAGCTTCTTTTGTTCAAGGTTAGTGCTCTACCACTTGAGCCATAGCTCCACTTCTAGTTTTTTTTTTTTTTTTTTTGTAGTTTAGTGGAGATAAACATCTCATAGACTTTCCTGGCCTGACATTGAACTGTGATCCTCAGATCTCAGCCTCTTGAGTAGATAGGATTATAGGTGTGAGCAACCAGGGCCAGGATAGAAAGGAGTATTTTGATGTGGGAGTTAAAGAAGTCAAAGAGGCATAGAGTGTCATGTTGTTGTCTACAAACTATTTTCGAGTTGGTTTAATGAGATAATTTTTGCTTTCTCTCTGTTGGAGTTGAAGTGAGGATTCCATGTCTTTTATAAACTGTAAGGCATTGCTATATACATTGTTATATACATTAACCCATAGTGCTAATGGGATTGCTTAAACAACAGAGGCCTAAAACCAATGTTACAAAGACAGATATATATATATGTCTCGGTCTCTCTCTCTCTCTCTCTCTCTCTCTCTCTCTCTCTCTCTCTCTCTCTTTCTCTCTCTGTGGTAGCAGACAGTGGTGAAGGGAAGTGGCTTGGAGGTAGCTGGTAAAACGTAAAGAAGCCCGGTCTAAAGTCCCTGGGAAGGATTTTGGAGCTTTGGAACCATGGGAATGAGGAGAAGTAAAAGAAGGGCAGTGCTCAGTCTTCTGCGGTAAAGAGGGGAGCTAAAGGTAGACATGTGCTAGAGAGGAGAGTCTACACTGACTTATCCAAAATGCCTGTCCTCAAGAAGCCACCAGTAAAATATGTGTTGGGGTGAATGAAAGAAGAACCAAGCAAGCAAGTAAGGCTCTCTGGCTCTTTCAGCCTTGAAGCTCTTTGGAAAGAACATCTCCCTTGCTTGTCTCAGGGACGTAGATATCAACACCTTGTTCCTGTCACATGCTGGAGAATCTGCTAATTTTAGCAAAGTGTGCTTTGGAAGTGGTGAGCAGAGCAGACAGAGTGTCAGAGATTCAACACAACATGGGCATTTCAAGGCTTGTCAGGTAACACAAAAGTTGATGTACCTTGGATAACACTGTCAAGACTTCGGGATGCTTGATGCAGTTTAGAGGGATTGCCTGCTCTGGGTTTCCATAGTGGATGATACATTTGATCCCTCTTCCCTGAATGCTTCACAGTGATTCTAGTATCTTAAGACAGGGCTGGCTGCCTCCCAACCATGCTTGCTGTACTTTGGGCTAGTCAAAGCAATTGGAGCCTTCTGGTCTTTGTTGAGTCTTCTTGAACATCAGGTCAAGGAGAGCATCATTTCTCCCCAGCCTTCAGCTCTCTTGGTGCTCAACTCAGTTTGGAGGTGATTCTTGTTCATTCACAGATAAGCTCCTCTATCATGTCATTTTTTTAAACATCACATTCATAAATTAAATTCTGTCTCTAGGAGAATGAGGTCTAGTCCTAGGATGTGTCTTGCTGAGTCTCTCACTTATTCACACGTCCTTTTAATCTGTCTTGGCTGGCTCAGCATGTGTTCTGTCCTTTTCTGCAGGTGTTCTTCACAACCTAGCATACAGCCCTCTCCTGATAATCATAGCAATAATGCTTCTAATAAGGGTTTCAGGTGTGGAGCCCTTGCTTCTTGCCACATATTGTGCTAGGCGGTTTGCACCCTTAATTTAATTCCCTTAGCAGCTCTGTAGAACAGGTATTATTATGACAAATTTCAAAGAAACTGAGGTTCAGAGGAGTTAATGTCTTCAAGAGCTCCCAGCTGGTGAGTGGCAAGGGAAGACTTAAATCCAATTTTAATAGTGCAACAGCCCAAGTGCTTTCTACTGCATAAAACTATATTTCCCTCCCCCATTTTGTTCTTTCTTGCTCTTAAAGTGCTGTTTAGATTCCTCAATCTCCTCCCAGAAATCCTCTTAAAGTTTGTAAATGTGTTGGACTTCAGTTTCTCTGTCTAGGTTAGCACTTAGTGCTCACTGAATTGGATTTTTACCAAGTAGGGTAGCAGTATTTTAGCATTTTTACAACTGGCACATCCCTGGGGCATAGAGGTTTAATATTAACTATTTATTCTACTCTAAGGAACTCTCCACAGAGACACTGACAACGCTGTTCATTTAATAGTCTCTGAATATTTCCCATACTTAGCAATCACCCTAGTTTTCATTGGTAACGAGGACCTCAATATATGTGAGTATTTTAAGATTCTTTTTTTCCTAATATTTTTATTATATTTATAGTTAATGTAAAGGTGATGTAAAAAGGGGTTACAGTTACATAAGTCAGAGTACATTTGTTTTTGAACACTGTCACCCCTTCCTTTGCTTGTCTTCCAGTTATCCCCTCCTATCCCCACCCACAAGTTGTATAGTTCATTTGCCACATAGTTTCTAGTGAGTACCATTGCTGCATTTGTTCACTATTTCTGTGTCTCTACTTACTCTCCCAATGAACAAACAAGACAAAAGAAAATAAAAACAGCAACAAAACACCCTCTTTTTTCAATTTCCTGGAGTTCATTTTGATAAATATTATTTTATACAATCAGATGCACATAGCTGTTGTGCCTTTGAGATCTTCTCCTAAGAATATCTTCCTTTGGTCTCACTGTGTGAATGTTTAGAGACTTGTACAATTTATCATCTTCCAGTGTATTTTTTAACTATCCAGCATGTTTATTTGTAGATTTATAGGTACATTCTAGCTACCACAAGTAAGAGACACCCTGGCTTACTTAGTTTAATATACTTTTTCCTCCAAGAATTTACATTTCCTTACAAATGGCATAGGATCATTCTTTCTGATCAATTAGTAGAATTCCACTGTGTGTATATAACACATTTTCTCAAGATTTTTTTTTCTTTTGTTGGTCATGGGGCGTTCTCTGGGCCTGAGCACTGTCCCTGAGCTCTTCAGTTGAAGGCCAGTGCTCTACCACTTAAGCCGCTGTGCCACCTCTGGTTTTCTGGTAGATAATTGGGGATAAGAGTCTCACAGACTTTCCTGCCCAGGCTGTCTTTGAACTGTGATCCTCAGATCTCAGCCTCCTGAATAACTAGGATTACAGACGTGATCCACCAGTGCCCAGCTGTTCTTGAGATTCTTTTAGGATGAGTTCCTTTAGGGGTGTAGTTTTAGAACAGGTTTAGGTGATTTGAAGACATTCCTCTAGGGGGCGATGAAGACATCTTATTTCCTCAATTGTCCCATTCATTCCAACCCCGCCCTCCTATCCCCCCTTCTCTTCAGGAAGAACCCAAGGTCCTGGTCAAGATTTGTAGGGAATCACAGAGACATAAAGAGTTGATGTGGATGTAGGAGACTGGCAGCGAGAGACACTCAAGTCCAGCAGTTGTTCAACACAGGCTAAGCCTGGCCTTATACAACTAGACCTATTTCTCTACAAACACATTACTTTGTCTATTTACCTAGCACCTGGATCTATTAAAATTTATTTGTTTTTGCTCTCATCCATCCAACAGTTGGTGAAGCTTTTGGTATTTCCTCATTTATAGGATTTTTATTGGGCAGAAAGTAGAAGTGTGTGTGTGTGTGTGTGTGTGTGTGTGTGTGTGTGTGAATGAAGCTGTGGTTGTATTTTCCTTCTCCCAGGAAAAAAGTAGCAGGTGGAGAGGGGGCACTTTGAGGGAATCTGGCCCTCCAGTTTTCCCAGCCTCACATGAAGGGTCTCTATGTTGTCCTTGTGTACCTGGTCTAGAGCCTTGCTGGGAGGAATCACTGTGGAAAATCCTGGAACCTTTGCTTGAAGCATAGGAGGGAGCCTTAATACTGCCAGCAGTAAATTTCTGACCCATTCAACACACAGAGGTCGGTTAGAAAATTGGATTAAATGAAAATATTAAAGGGGCCTGTTTTCTTTCCTCACATTTGTAAACAAAGTTTTATACATCTTAAAGCTTTATTCAGGTCTCTCTCTGTTGTATTAACTTCAACCTTTTTCTTTCATTTTGCTCTTTCTTGTGGCTGATGTGTTTGTATGTCTGATCTGCCTTCCTTCAGAGAAAGCCTTTTTGCTAAAGGAAGCAGAGACCAGCAGTGGCTCATAGCAGAGGAGGCACCGAGTCCTTGCTTTGGCTCTTCCACAGTCATTAAGGAGGACCTTGACTTTATTGGGCCATTCTTATATCTTCTCTCTTTCACTGAGAGCTAAAATCCAGAGGGCCAAAGTCAGTTTGAAGGTCATTAAACCTATCTCTGTCCTAATCATAAGGGGCTAAAAGAGCACTTGGGTGATAAGCTGACTACTTAAATCCCTTCTCCTCCTCCTAATATAACTTAAATTTGAGAAGGGTACATGGCCCTCCAGAATAGACTACATTTATCAGTCTTTGCTGTAGCTAGGAATGCCCATGAAACTAAATTCTGGCAATGGAATAGAAGCAGAAATGTCATATATGATTTATGGGAAGTGGCCTGGGTTGCTACTGTGACTTTGTCCTTTTTATTTTGCCGCCTAGAGTAGGGATTGGTAAACTTTTCTTGTAGGAACCAGATAGTAAACATTTTCTGCTTTTGGGCCATATGGTCCTTTGCCGCAGCTTCTCGACTGTGCTGTTGAACTGCTAACACAGCCCTAGACCACACACAAATAAGTGGGTGCAGTCTATTTGTCCCATTATGCTCCAATACAATCTTATTTACTAAAGCAGAAGGAGGACTGAATTTGGCTTATGGACTGTAACTTGCCGATGACTCATCTAGAATACCTATGTTATAGAGTGAAGTGAAAGCAGCATTATTAGACCACGAGGAGAGAACCACAACACTGAGGAGAGTGGAGAAACAAGCTAGAAGACACCTCACTTCCTAGTTATTGCAGAGCAGCCCTGCAAGCTTGCTGGGTTTTATTTATGCAAGAGAAGTAAACATCTATCTTGCTTATGCTACTGTCAGTTGCAAATTAACCTAATCCTGAGTAATAGATCATTCATGTGTGGGTAAGCCCAGCTCACTAAGAGCAGGAGACGATTGAAGAATATAGAATTAAGTCTCTATAGGAATGAAGTGTATCTTTTCCAGGAGTCTGTTCTTGTACTCTATATACCTCCAGGTTTTCCCCACCCATCTGAATTAACCAGGCCACAAACAAAACTTCGAGATTGGTTAATTGCATAATCCAAAAGGTGGTGATTGGCCTGCAGAGATGCCTGCAGAGAGAGCTGGTGTTGCTGACTTGTGGCCTGTGTAACTCACAGGTACTGCTTTTTGGCAAGATGCAACATTCCCCAGCAACAGGGCTCTGCCAGCTCCACACACTGGAACCCAGCATGCTGGCACCTGCTAATGAGATTTACAAGGTGCAAATGCAAGAGCGCTGCACTTTAGCACTTTTCTTTTTGTCTATCAGTCAAAACTTGTCCCTTGGAATCAGTATTATTGAGAAAGCTCATGGAACCCCGTAGTTACCCTTCATACATTTGTAGACTGCACTAAATTTCTGGGGAGATTCAAAAGCTCAGCTCTCAGGATTGGGAGGCTCATGCAAATATAAAGAATGATTGTGTAAATGAAAACACAAGTTCTGGGGGAAAGCACTGGAACTTGGCTCTGGCTCCACAAAGTTCTGCCCTACAGCAGCTGGAATGTTGTAGCTGATCCTGTTAGGAGCCTCTACCACTTCGCTTGTGCTTCAGACAGTATTGCTACTGGGTACAAAGTCCTTCCTGCTTTATAGATGTCTGGAGGCTGTTGTTATTCCTGGCAAAGAGAAAGCAGAGTGGTGATGTGCATTTACACACAGTATCGTCAAGCATTTATAGGTGTGTGTGTGTTTTTTTATGAGTGTGAATTATGGGTAGGTATCTCTAGTTCATGAAAGAAGGAGGAGCTACTTACAAATAAAAGCAGTTTTGATTAGACTTCCAGAACAATGAAATGTGGTACTGGAAAGCTGGAGAGTTAATCTGCCATCTGAGCTGATGCTGGTTGGGGTGAGGCACACAGACTAAAGAATCACACAGATCTGGGTTCACAGCCTGGCACAACTTCTCATTTGCTGATTGGCCTTGGGCATGTTGGTTGAGTTCTCTGCACCTCAGTTCCATCTTTATGACATAGTGATTTTAACACTGCTGATCTGCCAGGGATGCCTTAAAGAGCGGATGCCATAATAAAGAGCTGACCTAGAGTAAATGCTCACAAAGTATGGAACAACAGAAAAGACCCACTTACCTCTAACACAAGTCAGACATTAGGTCTCTAAGAAGCAGCCTGATAAGCAGCCTCATGTTCTGAGTCTGTCCAGGGTGGTTTGGTCTGGTAGGAACAGATCAATTTCTATCACCAGTACCTTTCTGCTTTCCTTTCTTTACAGCTTCTTTATCTTCTGGAACTCAGGTCTGGACATCTTCCAAAGATAGATGAAGGATCTTGCATTGACCTGTGGGGTCATTTGATTAGTGCCTGTCTCCTCTGCCAGGCTTGGTATTCCTAGAAGACAGAGATGATGTCTATTTTCCTTATCATCCTATCTGTAGCAGCTAGGAGACTACCTGGCACATAGTAGGTATTCAATAGAAATTTGTAGGATGAGTATCCGTGTCACCTTTTGCAATTATGGCAGAATACTTGAGGAAACCATTTAAAAGAAACAAGATTTATTTGGGAGAATGCAGTCTATGGTTACTAGCTTGATGCTTTTGGGACTGTGGTACAACAGAAGATCATAGTGAAAGAGAGCATGGTAGAGGATCACTGTTCACCTTATGGTGGCCAGGAAGCAAAAAGACAGAGAGGGAGGAATGATTGACAGGGTATGCCCTTTAAGGACCCAACTTAGTGACCCATTTCTTCTCACTAGACCCCCACCTCCCAGTCTAACCACTTTAAAATAATGCCATTGAATTATGAATTCATCAGTGGATTACTCTAGTGATGAATTAGTTAGCATCCTCCTAGTCCAGTAACCTTTTAATAGGCTTTCAACACATGAGCCTTTTTCGGGGGAGGAGAAGGGAGGGAACATTTTATATCTAAAAACATGAATGAGTAAACAAAGTCATTCTCTCTGGTGGCATTTATATTGATGCTTTCTGTTCTCTCAGATCAATTTATGTAACTATTTTTCTAACATGATCAGTTTTGCCCTTTGCCTCCAGCCTCATAAGCCCCTTAGGAGGGACCTGTACCTCCATGAGCTCCAAAACATCTGGTAGTGTGGTGGGAGGTTGGCCAGAGGCATCCAGAGGGTATAGGTCAAAAGGCTGGGGAACTGCCAGATAGCAAGAGAATTTTGCTTCAGACAGGCTGCATGCATAATGACCTGCTTTCAAAGGCTTCGGGCTAATCAGAATTTCAAAGGATACTTTTAAATGTAATAGGATTCTACCTGAAAGAGCAATGAGCAAGGCCCTGAAACTGTTTATTCCTCTACTTTCTATTCTAGGCTTGTATCAACGATAGCTGGGAACTTCTGATTTTATTTTTATTTCTGCACAAAATGGCAAAACCTGATGTGACAAGAGCAGCATGGTAAGGCCACAAAGAAAGCTCCACCCAGCCTTTTGCCTTAATTGTTTAAAGGTACAGAGGAGGCCAGACAAGGAGCTAAATACTGTCAGCCAACTGCCAAGAGGATTGACTTCATCATTTACCCAGATCCTACAAGGTGTAGTTTAAATTTCTTCTCTTCTCCACATCAACCTGAGCTCATTCTTTCTGGGTTAGATAAATCCTCAGACAGGATTTTTTTGTAAAAAGTGCCAAAAATCCATTTTGTGGTTGAAAAGACCAGCATTAACACTTTCCATTGTTTCTTTTTAAATAACAGTTGCTTTTGACTATAGTAGTTTTGTGTAAAATTGCATTAGGAAAAAAATGCCCAAGTCTACCAATAGAATCCTTTCTTAAAATCATAGCAGGAGGAGGGTAGCTGGGGAAGCATGTAAGTGCATATGGTATTTGAAAAGATCTGCACCTGCTTTTTCTCCGACCAGCTGGCAGACTATTCAAAGCAAAGTGCCATTCTTCCTGGAAATACTGAGGATGGAAAGCCCCGCAAAGGAGCTGACAGAAGCTTTCTGGGATCGATTGCATGAGGACTGTTCCAACCATCAGTTTTGAAATCTGAACTGTATTTGAACAGGCTATAGATTCAAAATCTGTGGTTTTAAGGTTCTGACACCCAGTACATTTCACATATGCCCAGGATGTGGCAGAAACAGCACACATCTGCTGTGCACAGAAACCTGTCATTTCTACAAGGGGCTTTCTAACCAGATTCCCGGTGCTGCTTTGAGATGCGGTATAGGACAGGGATATTCATCAGTTCATCAGAGCAGCAGCATCCCAGAAGTGGCCTATGCATGTCCATGGGAGTGGGGAGCCATAGTCTTGGGCTAGTATTAAAAAAAAATGACTCTGTGGGGGCATAGCTTCTGCCTTTCACACTCCAGCCACCTTGGAACTGCCGTTCTTAAGTCTTGTTCTTGGAGTTTTCACTTGTAAGAGGCAACTTTCTAAATTTAATGGAAAGCATGAGAAAATAAAGGTGTATTTGGGCTAAATTGATAGCTATCCTAACAAGCTGGTTTGGGCATTACTCCTTAGAGGCACATGCTCCCAGAGGGTACTAATAGCCCACTTGGCTATTAAAAACCACCCAGGGATTTTGCTGTACTTTTTGTTAAGTGCAATTGCATTATCTAATGAATAATCAATGTTTGGCTGACACCTGAGAGTCCACATAGCTAATCCTAAACAAAAGTTGCTGATTCCTTCTTTGTTTCTGCTCTTTACCATTGAACATGTTCTCTCTATGTTGAGCCTTTCTTTTGGCTCTGATCAGCTCACTGGTTTCTGTGGACATTCTGAAGTCTCATGGTCCCCAAAGCCATGGCTACTATAGTCCAGAAGCAATGGAAGATGTACTGATAATTGGACTTTCCTGTGAATTTAACTCAATGTTGCTCTTTGTGCCTTTATTATTTTTTCTCATTCATTCATTTATTTGCTCACTTGAGAAGTATTTACTTGTGAGAGACTCTGCAGGTGCTAGTTCCAAAGGATGATTTTCACTCTGTTCCAGACTCCACAAAGAGCATGGGTCCCCAGGCTGAGGAGTGACTCACTGAGACTTTGGTCTTTCTTTCTTTGTGTCTTTTGGGTGTTGAAGTAGACCACATCTCAGATTTCTCCCAGTCTGTCATGGTGGGTCAAGGTCTGGATCCCCTGGGTACAGAAAGGGCCTCCATGTGTTTAGTGATCCAATACACCATATTGACAGCAGAGTCGATCATGTGTCCCTCTGTACTACAGAAGAGAATGTCTTTCATCTTCTCACCTCGCAGAACTCCAGCATGGTATGTCAGTGTACCTGGAGGAAAGGGAGCATATTTTATTCATCTTAGCTTTCTCAGCTGTTGGCATAATGCCTAGCATGTAGTAGGAGTTTTCAAAATGAATAGCATGTGAATGGATCTATCTGCTTAAAGTGCATCTCTTCCTCTAGGATCAATGTGATCATCTTTCCAGATCAGGGAAACTTTATTCTTCTAGCTTCAGAAATTGAGACTGGAGAGGAAAGAATGGCCCATTAGTTCCCTGTGAATTCAGCCAAACTGGATGTGACTAAATGTGACATCACAGCTTATGTTCTGCATTCTGCAGTACATCATTGATGGATGCTCAATGAAGGTAGGACTTTGCTGGAGATGACTGTGCCTGAAGACTGGTCAAAAGTTTAGGGACCAAAATAACATACCTACTTCTTTTCTGCACATCTCCCCCTTGAATTGGGATTTCATTTGTCCAACAAATGGCATATGGAATTTGGTTCTGATTATTGATGTTAAGAAAAATAGACAAAAATCCAAGCATTTGTAGAACAATTCATTGAGCATGTGTGTGTGTGTCTGGTGTGTGTGTGTGTGTGTTCGTGTGTATATGTGTGTGTGTAAGCAATAAAACAAATCCTTAGAGACTATGCTAGAGAGTGATATAGGCTATGGAGATAAAGTCAGCAAGGAGCACAAGTAATACTGGAGGATCTCAAGCTGTTGAGGGAGGGAACCATATGGAATTCTGGGGAACAGAATTGCAGATAGTGGGAACAGGCTCAGGAAAAGTTGAGATGGGCTGTGTCTGGTGTGGCTGACTACCAATGTAGTGGAAATGGGGAGGAAGCAGACTGAAGACAGCCTTTTGTGGAAAGGGAAGAGCTGGGTCATGCAAGCACATCTTTCTTCACTGCATGGATTAAATCCCATCATCTTCTTCAAGCACCTGCATGGTCAATCATTAATGAATTGAAACTAAAATCGGTCAGAAAAACAAGAAAAACAGTCACTGGCCTAAGACCGAACTAGAATGCTTTGGTTTCCTTGTTGAGTCTGATTCTGTATTTGTCAGAATCTGAAAAGGAAGTCTCCTACCCTAAAATTCCTTGAGGAATTTAGTAATGGTGATATTTGCGAAGATGTGGACAGAGTGGAGGGGGAGGGAATGAAGGAATAGTACAGTGCTCTTAGGATTAGCTGTGCCTAGTGTTATTTGTCCTGAAGGAACAAGTAGAGATAGTAGTGGATGATAGCCACAAGAAAGTATGGGCCTTGTGGTTCACCAGAAGAGAGCTGAAGTAGCAGGAGCTCCAAATTAATTCTCTTCTTTCCCTCTGTTTTCATACTAGTGCTTTCCAGGGTCTGACTTCAGCCAGAAACTGTAGAACAGGGAATTCATGGATATGGTCAATATGGGGCATACTAACATACTCTAGTGGAGAAGGTTGGGGAATGGAGCTAGCGAGATTATTGGGCAGCATCTGACATGAATAATTTGGGCTAGAGAGAACAGGAAAACATGGGAACAAATAAATGGTGAAGCTGAGAAACCACAGTTTCTTTGTCTGATTGAGATTATAACTTCCAGAGTTGCTGCATAGAAGATGAACTGTATGAGGTAGGATTGCTGTTACCTGAAGAGAACCAATCATTGTTAACTATCAGTCTGTTGTCCAATGAGTGCTGATGGTGGAAGGATGCTCATTTGTGAAGTGAGACTCTTTGAGGTTGTGTGTGCACCATCATTTGGGAACAATACCAGAGTTCTTGTAGGTGACCATAGATGCAGGGGGTGGTGGGGGGGAGGGAGGACTTGAAAATTTTCAAGTCTAAGGCCTGGACCAGGAATGGAACCCAGCATTAGTCTAGTGAGCCAGCATTCCAGCTGACTATGTTGTTTGACTTCATGTGACATAACAAGGAAGAGTCTTGGGCTATTTGGCAGAGTTGAAGAGCTGAGCCGCTGGAGGCCTTAGACTCCCCTTGAGTCAATGGCACTGAAGTTTAGCAATGTCTCCATGCCTGTGAATTTGTTTCCTTCTGTTATGGAACATTGAACAAGCTGACATGGATAAGTGAGAATTTTTCCATTTTTTAAAAACTCTTCTTCAGATAGAACCCCAAGTCTTTTACACACGTGCTGGGTCTTGTGGAAACCTGGCCCCAGCCTGTCTTTCCACATTCATCTATGCTGCCCTCTGCTGGCTTGCTGCATATTTGCCAGCGTGGTGCTGTATTTCATGGCTGCCAATGGCCCCCAAGGGCCTCCTTGGCTTGGCCCCTCCAATTTCCCATGTCTCCTCCTTTAACTACTTTTTTCCTTAGTTTCTGCTCAGCTCATTATTCTGTCTCAGGGCTGGGCTAGTTCTCCACTTGCACATTCTCTAAGCATCATTCTCATTTAACACTTCTTGCATTTATAATTACATCATTAATTGAATAATTACTTGCTTAATGTCTGCTGCCCTTCACCCCCATTTGATTGTAAGCTCTAGTATGTGTTACTGCCTATGCCCGTGCAAAGAAGGAACTTAATAAATGTTTGAGAAAAATATTGACCAAGAGAAAAAAATGAGTTAGGAGTGGGTGTACACACACTACACAGGAAAGAAATAAGAATCATAGATTGGAAAGGACATCCTTGCCCGCCCTCTCTCCACCCCAGTCTTTCTTGGTGCTGGGAAGAGGCAGCCATAGGAAATAGCAGGCAACAAGTAAAAAAGACAATAGAGAGATGATCAACCAGCTGCCAGACACCTGAGGAGGAAGATAACAGCTGCTGCTAGATGTAGAAATGTGAATGTTCCCTAGCAAAACTGAATCCACTCAGGCAACATCAGAAGACAGCTTTAAGAAAGGTGAGAATAGCCAACTGACTACTCTGCTGTCTGATTTGCAAAGGTCCAGGCTTGACCCCAATGTGATCACAGGTTCAGGCTGTCAAAAATTATTTTAACTGAATTCCTGATGTCTGGGGAATTCAAGAGCTAGCAACATCAGGCAGGCTGTTTAGAAAATGTTTGTAGCTCTCTAGCCCATCATAACAAAAAGCACATCAAGCCATCAATAGAATGTTATTAGAATTCACCAGCCAAATTAGAAAATTGTCAAGGACAGAGAATAAAATACTAATATAAAAGCCTACACCTTTATTTCACGATGACAGATTTATACCTGTGGGATGGGATAATCTCCATGAAGGGGTTCACATAACAAACTTCGGCCTGACAAGCTGTAAGAAATAATGCCTGTCCCCAAAGGAAGGTGGAGTTAAAGTTTATGAAGAATTCAGAAAAATGGTTTAAGGGACCCATGAGAATGACAAGAAGAGCAATAGGTGTGGTACCATGAGAGAAGGTTGAGAAGAGGTGAGAAAGATAAATGTGGGAAGGCAGGCAGGTAGACAAAGGAGGAATATTTGGCTGACAGGGATGTGGCCATTATAAATATTTATTCATATATCAAGTTTTGACTTTAGGATTACTAAGCACGATAACTTCCTTCTTTTTAGGTTATATCTATCAGCATTAGATTTTAGGAGTTGGCTAAGATCAACTCTGTCCTTTCACTGAACTGGCTCTTGGTACTCCTGCATTGTCTCTGCTGATTTTCTATTATATACTTGTTTCCCACAAGTCTGTGGGAGAGGAATCCACCATTATAATAGAGTCAGCCCTCTGTAACTACTAGTTCTGCATTACCAGCTCATGCAATCATGGGTCAAAAATATTCAAGAAAAGAACTATGTCTGTACTTAACATGAGCAGTTTTTTTCATATAATTTTTCCCTAAACTATACAGCAGAATAACTATTTTACTATAGCATTTATATTGTATTAAGTATTAAAAAGCATATAGCAATTATTTAAATTATACAGGGAGATGTGTAGAGACAGTGTGTAAATACTATGTCATTTTGCACAAGAGATCTAGGGATTTTGATATCCAAAAGAGGATCTTAGAAACAGTCACTTCAGTTGGATGATTGTAGGTGGCATTACAGCATGCAATTGATTAAAAGATAATACCAGCAAGGTGCTGGTGGCTCCTATGTCTGGAATCTTAGTTACTCAGGAGGCTGATATCTGAAGACTAAGGTTTGAAGCCAGTATTGGTAAGAAAGTTTATAAGAATTCTATCTCCAATTAACCACTGAAAATTCTGGAAGTAGAGCTGTGGTTCAAGTGGTAGAATGCCAGCCTTTAGCAAAAATGTTAAGGCATAGCACCCAAGCCAGAGTTCAAGCTCCCGTACTGGTGTGTACACTCACATACACGCACATGCACCTCCCACAAGATAGTACAACATATGATGCACACCTTTCATTACAAAAAATATAATTTCAGATATAACATTAGATAGGATACATGAAAATAGCTTGTAGAATGTAAAAAAAAACCCACAAAATATATTCTTATATATTTCAGACATTCAAGTGCAAAGAAGCTTCAGGTAAACTGAAGATTGTCAATTGGAGTCAGGCCTAGACACACTCATCAGCAGAGTCAACCATTGCTTGTATATAGTGATTTACAGAGGTGGTGGAGATTGCTGTTCCAAAATACACACCCCATGGCCTTCACATTGCATTGTGACATAGTTATCCTTTTGGGCTATAAGTCTTCAAAGAATTATTAATTAAATCCAAGTGTGTTATCTCTTCATTTTTCATTTTACAATCTTGTAGTTCTGAAGTGTCAGACTATATATTCGAATGCTTTCTCCAAACCTCTACTTCACATCTGCATACTCACACTTCCCGATTTTCATTCTATATATTTAATAATGTCACAGCTGTATAACTCCACTAACCTCTGTTCCAACCGAATATTTTGTCATGACCTTTACTTCTATAGAAATGGCGAACCTCACCTTACAGAATTAGTACTTGGGCTTTAAATAGTGTACTCTTTAGGAAATTATGAGGTGGGAGGGGGGAGGGGAGTAAATACCTAGTGTCTTGTGTCTACCTATGTACCAGTCCTGGACTCTACTTTCTTTGTTTGATCTGGTGTCATTCCCCAAGGCTAAGGAACATCCTCTGGCATTTCCTTAGTGCAGATCTGCTGACCATAAATTCTTGTAGCTTTCTCTTATCTAAAAATATCTATTCTTATCTGAAAATATCAAGTTTACTCTTGGTTTTAAAGGATCTTTGTGCCGCTTATGGAATTTTGATTGACGTGTGTGTGTGTGTGTGTGTGTGTGTGTGTGTGTGTGTGTGTTTAGTACTAGGACTTGAACTTAGAACCTAGGAACTGTCCCTTAGCTTTTTCTGCTTACAGCTGGTACTCTACCACTTGAGCTATAGCTTCACCTTTGGCTTTTTGGTGGTTAATTGGTGGTAAGGGTTTCATGGACTTTGCTGTCCAAGCTGGTTTTGAACCATGATTCTCAGATCTCAGTCTCCTGAGTATCTAGGATTACAGACATGAGCCTACAGCAGCTGCCAGCCTGGCTTGACAATCTTTTCCTCAGTGTTTAAAAGATGTAATCCTTTGGTTCTGGCCTTTTTCCTACCTTTTCTTTTTCTCAGTTGATTACTCAGCCACCAAGTTTATTACTGTTCTCCTGCATGTGAAGTCTTTCTTTAATGTTGGTTGAAATTTTTTTTCTTCACTGTTGGTTTTCAGTGGCTTGCTTGGTTGTTGTATCCTTAGGTGCAATAGTTTATTTATTTATTGTCCTTGAGGTTCAATGAGCTTGGATTTAGAAACTGAAGCTTTTTTTTTTTTTTAAATCAAAGGTAGGGCATGTTTTTTATATTCTTTCTGAGGACTCCAACTTCTGGTTGCGAACTTCGGTGTGAGTATTCAGGACTGATCATAGGCCATGCCAAGTCACCGTTAGGCCTCACTGGAAAGGCACCTCCCCACGGCAGACCACACAGCCCGGCATGGCAGTCCCTGAAGGAGTGGCAGTCAAGTATCAGCTCCCTTGGCCTGGGATGCTCTTTACATATTTATGCAGTTGCCCCAGTACCTCTTTCCTGGTTGTCTTGTGTAAAGATCCTCTTCATATGTCCTTTCTGGATGAGGTAAAGGGGAAAACCTCAAAGACATTGTTTCTCTAATTCAGGATTTAGTAGATTTCTAGTAGCCTCCCTTACTCCCCCACTCCCTGGAACCTTCCATTCCATGACAACTGCTGGTGTCTTTTATTCTGGGCTTGATACAAAATTAGACAATTGCTCAGTCTGTTCTGGCCCACACCACCCTCAACCAGTGTGCCATTTCATAGGAAAAATGCAGCTGAGAGCCAGTACTTTCTTCAGTTTTAGGTCTTGCTTGTGTGATTAAAAACTTACTATTTCCATCTCTGGCTTGTTACTTTTAAATTGGCTCCTCTAATATCTAGTAATTTAGTTAGAGGTTTAGTAGCTCCACAAATTTCCCTGGTCCATTACTATCTCCTTATGGGATTCTAGTTACACAGTTAAGCAGTCTCGTATTATTCTTAGGCTTTTGAGGCCCTATTCATTTTTATCCATTTTTCTCTTTCTTTTTCAGATGGGATAATTTTTACTGATTTATCTTTATGTTTCCTGGATGTTTTCTGTTACTATTAATTTATTAAAAACATATTTCAAGTTCTTTCCATTTCAATTAGTGTATTTTTCCTTTTGGTTTTTTTTTTCAAATTTTTATTATCAAACTGATGTACAGAGAGGTTACAGTTTCATACGTTAGGCTTTGGATACATTTCTTGTACTGTTTGTTACCTTGTCCCTCATACCCCGTATTTTTCCTTTTGGAGTTGTCATTTTTTTTTTTTTTTTTTTTGGCCCGTCCTGGGCCTTGGACTCAGGGCCTGAGCACTGTCCCTGGCTTCCTTTTGCTCAAGGCTAGCACTCTGCCACTTGAGCCACAGCGCCACTTCTGGCCGTTTTCTGTATATGTGGTGCTGGGGAATTGAACCCAGGGCCTCATGTATACGAGGCAAGCTGTCTTGCCACTAGGCCATATCCCCAGCCCCTGGAGTTGTCATTTTTTAGTGTTTTCTATTTTCTCTACTGTAAGTTCATATTTCCATAGGTTGTACATTCTCTTAATGATTCAAATGTGTCTGTTTTTAGTTCTTAACATGTATCTATAATGACATTTTAAAATTATTATTTCTGTTTATGTAGTACTGAGGAACTGAACCCAGGGCCTCATGCATACTAGGCAACTAAGCCACATTCCCAGCTATAATGACTTTTTGTCTGACACGTTACATGTATGGGACATTTTTAGATTGGTTCTAGAACTAGCCTTTTCTTTTGACTGTGCATTACATTGTACTTCTTCTTGTGTGTCTAGTATTTTTTTTTTGTGTGTGTGCTAGTCCTGGGGCTTGAACTCAGGGCCTGGGCACTGTCCCTGGCCTCTTTTTGCTCAAGCCTAGCACTCTACCATTTGAGCCATAGGACCTCTTCCGGCTTTTTCTGTACATGTAGTGCTGAGAATCTAACCCAGGGCTTCATGCATGCTAGGCAAGCACTCTACCACTAGGCCACATTCCCAGCCCTCAACAAAGTTTTTATATAGGAAAAAAAATAATGGTTTTCTTAGCCTGACTCACTTTTTCCTTGGGGTTCAAGGAAGAGCCTGCCTCTTGACCTCTCTAATCTTCTCAAAAGGTGCTGGAAGAGAAACAAGTGAAGAAGGTAAGCTGGAATTCATTATAGGAGCTCTGCTTGGGACTTGGACAGAGACCAGTGGGGCACAAGGAAGCAGTGGTCCATCATTATTTTTTCCCTGGTTGAGTTTGAGTTTTAGTACTGTCTTTGTTACCTATGCGTAATCTAGAATCTCTTGGGATCCCAGTTTCCTCATTTTTAAATAAGAATGTCTACTTACAGACTTTATGATTATCAAATTAAAAAATGCCCCAGAGGGGTTTTGAAAACAATAGGGGTTGTGTCTGGCAATCATGATGATGATGGTCTTACTGTCTTTCCAGGCATCCCAGTGATTGATCACTGGCTTTTACCAGGTGACATTCGAGTGACCATTGTCATCTACACATTCAGCCATAATAAGATGAGAGGAGGGCCACAGCATTTCCAGGAAAGTTCCATAAACAAGAGGAAATTTCTTTTCTTGGTAGGTAATAAATCTTCTGCCTATTGACTTTTAAAAGTATAGAGCACAATGTCTTTTTTTTTTTTTGTCTGTTTAATACCAAACACCATCTTAACATTTGTTTTGCTGTACAGTTTACCAAGGACTTCAAAAGTCATAAATCATCAATGCCTCATCGGAACCTTTTCACTCCATAGAGCAGATTTAATTTTGACCTTCATTTAGAGGTATGGGAAACACAGCCCAGAGAAGTTAAATAGTTTGCCCAAGTAATACAGTTAATAATAGTAGAGCCAAAGGCTGAATTCTGCTCTTCTATTTTTCTCATCTTTGAAATCATCAGTTCCTCTATTTAGGTATCTATAGCATGTCTCTGAAAGAAAAATTCAAGCCATTAAATAATGTTAACAAAAATTATCTGAATACTGACCTGTCCTGGATATCTGATTCTCTTCAGCCTCTAGTTCAGTCCCAGTAAATCAAGACAAAACAAATACCCATCCCCATTGTTTTGTGGATTATTTCCTCATGAGGCAGATGTTTACTCTTTTTTTAAAAAAAAAAAAACAAAACAACAAATGAAAGCTCATTGTTGTCAGAAACATTTAAGAGGCTTAACCTGTCTCCTCTGGCATATGGTGCGGGCTTTTCATGATAAGACTGCTTGTGTGCAATGGCAGACGAAATTGCAATCCTCTCTCTGCAACTTCCTTCGCTGCTGTTGCAGATCATCACTGTTTTTCTATGCAAGGGCCTTGTCTGGGCCTCTTCCACCGAGAAAGGCAGGGAGCAGAGGGAGGTGGTGGAGAGAGAGAAAAAGGCTGTTTCCTTTGGTAGAAAATACTCATATTTTAATGGGCATGATGTCATGAATTATTAAAGTAGCTTAACTTTAAAGCTGAGCTGAAAGAACACAGAGTGAAAGATGACCTTGAGACTCTTGAAAAATGGGAATGTTGACTGCGTGCCTGCAGACTCAAAGATGGATTTCTACTTTAGTTGATATTTATGCAACTGTGAAACTTGGTCCCCTGTTCCCAGAGAAATCCTTTGTGCAGCCGTGTGGAGAAAGTTATTAGATTTTAGTGCAGAAGAGCTGTAAAGTTTCTTTCCTGGTGTCTCATGAAAGTGAAAGGAACTTTGTGCTGGCGGGTGTGGTGGTGGAGGAGGAATGGCCCTGAGGAATGAGATGTAGAATCTCTCAGAAGACAAAAGGAAATAGATAGGCATTGTTCTCTCTCTCTCTTTCTCTTTTTTTTAAAGAGCCTACCATTAGTTTCTTAGAAAGGATTTGTGTGCAACTGGGTGTCAGTCTGGCTACAGAGCTCTGTTGCTTCTGATTCAAAGCGAATAAAGGGAAATAAAGTACAGAAATATGAGGCTCTGCCGGCACGAACACACGACATGCCCTATGGCAATTCCATAGTTGCTTGCCTGCCCAAGGAGGCTTCCAGAGCGCTCAGGATGCAATGGGGAATCTTTTCAAAGATTACAGTTGGGCTGCTCCAGGCTCATTCTCTGGCCAGTCGTTTCCTGGGCAAAATCACAGAAACGGCTGGTGGAATTTGGCATCTTTGATTCTTCCAGCATTGTGATATTACGCAGTGGCGGTATCCATAAAGCTCTCCTCTTTACCTTTTCTGTGACAGGAATTTACTTGAGTCTCTGCAGAAAGGGGAGAAAAAAAAACAAAACCCATTATCAGCAGGGTGGCTGGAGGAAGGGGATTGTTTTGAGTCTCTTAAATATTTGGCTCTATCTTAGGAATGAGTCATCAATAGGATACCACCACCATGTTAGAGGGGAAGGAACTGAGGCTCCATGTGTCCAATTGTTAATATTACACTTTTATTGGTCGAGTCTGGCTTTACTTAAATCAAGGTTTCTCTGACATTAGAGGTTTGTATGAAGTCATAATAATAATAATAATAATAATAATAATAAATAATTCATCTTCCCCCTCCTCCTCTTCTTCTTTTTCTCTTCCTCCTCCTCCTCCTTTCTTCTTTGTTTTGTTGTTTTTCCTTGTTGATGCAGTCTTGCTATATAACCCAGGCTAGCTTCAAACTTGAGATCTTTGTGCCTCTGCCTAGATTATAGTGTATGTTTCCATACCAAGCTGAATTAATTTTTTTCTTTTTCTTTTTTTTTTTTTGCAAGTCCTGGGGCTTGAACTCAGGGCCTGGGCACTGTCCCTGGCTTCTTTTGCTCAAGGCTAGCACTCTACCACTTGAGCCACAGCGCCACTTCTGGCCCTTTCTGTTTATGTGGTACTGAGGCCACTACCACTAAAGCACATTCCCAGCCAGAATTAATCATTTTTACTATGAAACTCTAAATGATTGGTTTGCTTGAAGTTTCAACTTTCTTCTTGTTTGTTCAAACCCTTTGGCCCTTACTTTCTGGTTGTGTTCTGTTTGTCCCTGCAGATTCATTCTCCATCTGTCTCCATCTGCTCTGTGCCCTGGGAAACAGACTGGTATAGCAACTACTGTAATGGGTGACCTTGTCCTTTTGCTTATAGTTGGGGTGAGGCAGTGGAAGAAACAAACAAGGCTTTGTATGTGTATGGAAATTAGATTGGATGTCTATTTCTCTGTGGTGGATTTTCTATTTGTTTTGAGACAGTCTTGCTATGTATGTAGCCAGATTGGCCTAAAATCTGTGATCCTCCTGCCTCTGCCTCCAGTGTGCTAGGGTTTCAGTGTATGCACCACCATACTCTTGGCTTTCTTTCTTTTTCTTCATTGTAAAGGGATGTACAGAAGGGTTACAGTTACGTAAGTCAGGTAATGAGCACATTTCCTCTTGAATAGTGCCATCCCTTCCCTCATTTTCTCCCAGTTATTTTCCCCCAAATTGTATAGTTAATTTCCAAAACAGTGTCCAGTGAGTATCACTGCTGAATTAGTTCACCCTCTGTCCCACTGCTTCTGTGCTGATAGATTCTTTATTAAATGCTGTGACCACAATATGGTGCATATTCTCTCACTAAATTTGCCTGGGCTGGCCTCCAGTGACCATCTTCCTATCCCTGCCTCTCACATCACTGAGGTTACAGGCATGTTCTAGGACACTGAGCTCCTTCTCTGTGTTTTAATGGTTGCTTCTGTCCCTTGCCTTTTCTAGGTTGAAGGTGGCAATAGCTCCCTGTTGTTGGTAACCTCTGGGGACTGCATTGTCTCTTGAGCTTTTCTTAAGTGTTGCCTGCACTTCTCTTCAATAGTCCCTATGTTATGACAATTGGGTTGTCAGCCTGCATGTGTCATTTGATAGCTTCTGTGGTCCTGAGTCAGATGTAGCACTCACTTTAGTGATGTCACAAGGGCCTAGATTTGCACCCATTAGTGACTTTTTTTTGTCAGCAGGGTGATGATTTTTGTCTCCCCCCTCTCCTTTTAAGGGTTTCCTATTTATAACTTCCATCTGAGCTATTTTTTTCCAGCTCTCACCTTCCTTTTGCTTTACTATTTGGTCTTTGCATTTCCTCCTTGCTCCCCTTCCCCCAGAGCCAGAGGAAGCCAGATTCCATCAATGTTTTCCAGGATTGAGTTTCTTTGGTCTCCAGAGTAGGAATTATTCTTGTATTAGCATTTCTTTGCAAAAGGTCTGCTGGATTGTCTTGAAAAAACAATGCACATTTTCTAATCTTCTAGGGAGAAAAATCATTATTTCTCCAAAAAGGAAGAGAGATAATGAAAGTATGTTCAGTAAATAACAGTAAGGATAATAAAGGGAGGAAAAAGGCAGGAGATTTAGCATCAAGGTCAGTTTCTTCTTTTGTTGAATTGCAGCAAGCATTTAATAGTAATAAAAAATCTTTTTCCTGTGTAATACAATTTATATTAAAATTGCAGACGTTTAAATGAGGGGTTTTATGTCTGCATAGTCTTTATTGAGCATGAAGGATTAAAAAAATGCCTCCCCCCTTAGGTTTTTTAGGTTTGAAAAGTCATCTTATGCCTTCTGGGCCCTCAAACGTGACGATGCAGGGGTGAGAGGGGCCTGAGTTATTCACAGAATTTCTTGTCTATACTATTTAACCTTGAACCAAGTTATTCAGGATGTTCATGTCTCCTGAATAAAATAGTAAATCCTTCCTGATGCCGTGGCAGCTTTATAGGGTGGATTCATGAGGAAATACTGAATTTTTTTTCTTCTTCTTCTTTTATGGATGGTTTAGGCAAAGCCTGTGTCTATCAGTGGGGTAAGGTTGGTGGTCTGGTACAGCTGTGATTCTGTTTTGTCTGTCCTATAGTAAAGAACTGAACCTGGGGTTGCAAAAGATAGCAATGCGGGTGTGCAGTCTTGCAGTTCCAGAGTAAAAGTGAGACAGAGGACTGATATTAGGCTCCTTTGTAGGCTGGCTTGAAATAGTTTAATTCTTATGTGGATTGGTGAGTGCTTTTCTATAGCATTTATTTCTCAATATTGAGAAACTTGTGACCTACTTCTGATATAAAGGGGACAAGATAAGATACCAGGACCTTGATAAATCCTCATTCTACCATTAGTTTATGCAGTGTGAAAGTTTTCAGGGCTCACTTTAAGGCTGTTCACTTTGAGCATATTAGAGGTGGTCCTCAAAGGTGCAAGTTTTTTTTTTTTTTGTCTTTTGGAGTCAAGACCTTATCATAAAGCCTAGGCTGGCCTTAAACTCATGATTCTCCTGCTGCAATCTCCCGAGTGCTGGGATTCTAGGAATGTGACTCCATTCCCAGCTCATGGAATGTTGGTGTTAAATGTACCAGAAGTACAAATTCAATTTACAAAGCAACTACATTATTGTTTTCTTCTTCGTTTCTAGTGATATTCTGGCTTGAACTACTTAGAATATTCTTGGTCGAGTTTTTAGAGGCTTGTATCTTAGGAGTGTTTGAAATATACATTCACGTAGGAAATTATCTGCCTAGGAAGTAGATTATAACTGGTGGGGATGTGACCTATAGCAGGATGTGCCTTGCAACCTATAAATATCTGCTTTTTAAGTTGGAATAAATTACCTGAAGATGGCAGGCTCCAAGTTTTACATTTTAGATTGCCAGAGCTGCATTTCCCATTGGGTGGTTAATAGCACCTTTTAGAATCAAAATATCCCCAGTACATTGACCTGACCTGATTGTTCTTGGCCACAACTTTAACTATGATTTAAAAATAGCCTCAATGCCAGCACATTGGAGACAGCATTTACTTAAACAACTACCTTCCCTGTTGTAATGTCACGTAGATCTAAGTCGTTTCTGTGTCTTTCTACTACAATGATAGAAGATTATCTTTTGTTACAATCAGATATTGTTGTGAGAAGTAAGTGCATGGCTAAAGTAAAAAGGTATTGTTTTAAGCCAGGAAGTCTGGCTACCCTGGGAACAGGCTCATGCTTGTAATCTCGCTCCATTAGGAGGTTGAGATTGGGAAGATCATGGCCACACCAGGCTATGAACCTTACCTCCGCAGAAAAAGCTGGGCAAGATGGTATCATCTTAGCTACAGAAGGAAATACAAAATAGGCACAATGGGGTCCAACCTTACTCTGGCAAAAACTAAGACCCTGTCTCAAAAATAACCAGAGTTAAAAAAAAAGGCTGGTAGGGCTGCTCAGGCAGTAGAGGACAAATTTCACAAATTTAAATGTCGCACTCCACAAATAAAAAGATGTTTTGAATGTGGAACCTAAGGATTTCGTTTAATTTAGTTTAAATGTAGATTGGTTTTCTGAGATGCTCAACCCTTTTAGGAAGTTTCAGCAGAGATGGTCTGATTTTTACTTTTGATAATGCCAACTAGTGTTTACTCAGTGCTCCTAAAAAATTGGTGAGAAGGGCTTTCCAAGGAGGGGAATGTGGACAAACACTCTTAGTTTACTTAGTGCTGAAGACTTCTGCTAGAAAAGAAAGAAGGTGACAGGTCTTTAAGCCAAAAGTGACGTTCTTGTAGCTCTTGAAATTTATATTCCTACAATCTTGATGAATGGCTGTAAAATAAAGAAACAAAAAGAACCAGTTGGACAATGGTGGCCCATGCCACCAATGAGTAGTGTTATTAAGATAATGGATGTTAGGTGGGCATTACTGGTAGCTCCTGTGTATAATCCTAACTACTCAGGAAGCTAAAATCTGGAGATCTAGCCTGGGCAGAAAAGTCTATGAGAGACTCTTATCTCTAATTAACCACCAAAAAGCATGAAGTAGAGCTATGATTCAAGTGGTAGAGTGCTATAGCACAAAGCTCAGAGAAAATGCCGAGGCATTGAGTTCAAGTCCCAGGACCAGCACAAACAAAACAAAATAAAATGATGGATTTTTATGACATGGACACAAGAAAGAATACTTGTTCCCAGGGCATGCACGTGTGCGCGTGCGCGTGCGCATGAACCCCCTCCCCCCGCCCGCCCCCCCCCACACTCGGAAGGAGGGAGGCCCAGGCGGAAGCATGTTGGTATGTTTTATAATTCTGTATTTTTTATGTTTTTTTTTTTTTTAGTTTTGAATTAATTAGATACCATGTTGAATTCCAAATGTGATAATTAGGCAAATTAATGCTGCAGTGAAGTTATTAATGAGGCAAAATATGCTAATATGCTTTTGATAAAGAGCTCTTCTTCTGCCTTACCAAGAAATTGGCAAACATCTTTTATTTGGGGCCAGACAGCTCCTCTCAAGTGATTTACTAAAAAGGTCCTCGGCCGTATGCTGTGAGCAAATGTTATAAATAGGGGTTAATGTCTAAATTTTTGATGTGTGGAAGCCTCATTGCTAGGTAGCAAGTCCTTAGGTTGTTCTTCCCTGGCATCTGAGCAATAGCAGTGCCCACAAAGTCCAGGCACTCTTCTGTGCCCTTGAATGCCAGGGTGACTGTGGCAAACCCTGCCACCCCCAGGGCTGCTCCTGTGGCCATCATCAGCGACATTCAGTGCTGGGTGAGCAGTGTCTGCCAGCCCACCAACATGCTCCTCTCTTCTCGGCAGACTTGGTGTCTCCTTTGGTTTTTCAGATGTTCGAAAGTCCTAGCCCAGAATCATTAGAGAATCCACTTAGTGGTTTGAAAGTGACACAGCAGAGTTTCTCTTTCCCATCTGAAGTTTGCGATGCAGATCCTATTGTGTGCGTCAGGAGCCGTCCCAAGACCAAGCACAGACAACGTACACTGATGGAGAGTTGGCTGTTAAAAACAGTATTTGACCAGAAATGTATCTACTACTTTATATATGTAACTGTAATCCATCTGTACATAAACATCGATAATAAAATTAAATTAAAAATCTAAACAAACAAACAAAAACAATTAAAAGTTGAGTGCTGGTGAGTCTTGTCTGTCATTGTAGCTACATGGGAGGAAGCTGAGATCTGAAGATTGTGTTTCAAAGTCCATCCAGCCAGGAAAGTAAGTGCCTGAGACTTTTATCTTCAATTAACTACCAGAAAACCTGAAGTGGAGATGTGGCTCAAGAATGCTAGTCTTGAGCAGAGAAATTCAGGTACAGTACTCAGGCTCTGAGTTCAAGCTCCAAGACTGCTTTTCTCTCTCTGTCTCTGTGATTCTCTGTCTCTCTGTCTCTCTCTCTGTATCTGTCTCTCTGTCTCTCTGTCTCTGTCTCTGTGTCTGTCTCTCTCTCTGTCTCTGTCTCTCTCTCTCTCTTTCCACCACCACCAACCCCAGCTGGGTGCCAGTGGCTCATGCCTATAACCCTAGCTACTCAGGAGACTGAGCTCTGAGAATTGTGGTTCAAAGGCAGCCCAGGCAGAAAAGTCCTATGAGATTCTCATCTCCAATTAACCACTCAAAAATCAGATGTGGAGCTGTGGCTCATGGTGGTAAAGTGCAAAAGAGCTCAGGGAGAGCACCCAGTCTCTGAATTCAAGCCTCACAACTGAAAACAAAACAAAACAACAAACCTCAACTATCCTTTAAAAACTATGGCAATATGTAAAGAACCTTTCCTATGAACACACAATTATTTTTATTCATTTAATCCCAAGCTCTATGAGGCACAACCTGGGTAGCTTTGAGTTACTTAGATAGGATATTTGCTGACCTGTTCCACTCTGCTGACCACCCCATCCTGCCCAGTTGACTTTTGTAAATCTGAGGTGTTCCTTCCATCTTTCTCTAGTTACCTTAGCAGGTGGCTTGCTTCTGTGGCACAAGATGGCTACTGTGCTTCTGGGCATAGCATCTGTTTGTTAGACCACAAGAAGAAGAAAGAACAATTAGAATTATTCTCAAAGGTTTTTCCGGGGGTCTTCAACTAACTAATATCACTTGGATTTTATTAATGAGATCTGTGCTTCAGAGCCACCCCTAACAGAAAGGCTGGCAGTTGAGGTTGGATCTGTTCACTAGCAGTCTTTTGTTTCTGCTCTTTCCCTGGGTGCGATGACACTGGGGACTGGGGCTGTGGTTACTGATGACCACTGAAGGGGGGCTTAGGTCATGACTGGGATTCCTGGACTGAAATGGGAGTATGGGTAGGGAGGCCCTTGTATTCCCTCAGTCAAGAGGCATGCAGTGTGAATAAGCACATGATTTTCACCTCTCTACCCTTTGTTTCTTTACTTGTGGATTGAGTTATTATAGGAAGTTCTGAGGATAAAAGATATATAAAAATGTCTAGCATATTTAACTCATTTATAAGTGGTAGCTGAATTAAATGAATTAAATCCAGACCACATCCATGAGTGAATCTATAATAGAAAAAATAGTTACACATTGTACTTGCCTTTTTTTTCTTTTTGGCAGTACTGGGGATTGAACTCAGGGCCTGAAACTTGCTAGGCTGGTGTGATATGGCCAAATCATGTTGCCTGCCCTTACTTTTTTTGTGGATGATGAACCCAGGGCCTTGTGAATACTAGGCATGCACCCTATCACTTGAACCATGCCCCCAGCCTTTTGTCAATTCTTTTAATTTGTTTTTGAGATAGGTTCTTGATAACTTGCCTGGGTTAGCCTCAAAGTGAAGATTCTCCTACCTCTGCCTCTCACAAGTAGTGGGATTACAGGTATGTACTGCCACACCTGAATTTCCTTCCCCTTTTCAGTGGATTCTGGTAGGTGAAGGTGATTTTGCTGAATGGATTGCTGGCAGGGAGAATATAGGTTTGTTCCATACAGATACAGACCAAGTCTGTCTATGCAAAAGGGATGGAGAAAGGAGCAGAACAGGGATGGGAGGGCTAAGGAGAAGGTTTGTGGTGACTTGGGCCACAACATTGTGCACTGATTCATGTAAACTCTTCACTTGTAAAGCTTTCTAGAAAACATGTCTGACGCATGCTTTGTAGTGAGAGTTGTTTAGTGAATGTGAGGAAGTAATAAGTCTCACCTCGAGGTTGGTGTGAAGTTATAGCTGACATAAGGTTGCCAGAATGTTCATTTCACACACGTCTTAGCAACCAGTAAGATAGATATATAGGCAATACTAACAGTTGCACAAAATACATATGCACAAGATTCCTGTGAGTTTAGTAGGCTCTCAGAGAAGGAGCGCACTTAGCAATTTACATTATGGACAAGATTCTCCTCTATTGCATTCAATGATGTAGCACCCAAGGGACATCAGAACATAGACACTGCGTCTTTCCCTTACTAGGCCATAGTTCTTTCATGTGTTGACATATAGGTGTGTGATGTTACCATTTGAAGACCAAATACTTATTTTTATACTTTTCTGAACATTGTGCTTTTAAACAAAAGCCATTGACTATATTTGGTGCCTGATTGTGACACAGAAGCCAACAGTCTGCTTCAAAGCTGGGGGAGGAGCTGGCTGCTTTGAATTTATCAAGCGATGGCATGGAACTATCTTTTTTTATGAGCAAATTAAGAGTTGTTTTTTGAGGGGGTTAATAATTGTGAATATACTTGGGGTTTTACGTCATGAACCAAGAATAGAACTTTGGTGTTGAGTAAAGTGTAACTTTGTTGGATTTTAGTCAGCAGTGCACATTAATATGTAGCAGGCATGAATCAGCAACCACAAATTCAGTTTTATTTGTTAAGAAATAGGACTACTCTGTTCCCTCCATCACCTCTGAGCTTCTCATTTGAATCTGTGTTGTTCTAAGAGGCAGAATGACATCAAAGTCAATTCAGCTTCCTCATTCCTAAGATAGGGTTTAAATTGGCCTGGTGGGTGAGGGATATTGTGTCTTCTCACAGGCTTGGTTCTGGTTTGTTTTCTAGCCAAACCCTTGCTAGGGCCATTATCATCTTGTGTGGTGAGTAGTTATTTGCCCACCAACATCTCTCCTGCGAATTCTCCCAGTGTACTTTCTAGGTACACTAATGCTGCTTCCTGGTCAACTTCAGGGTCACAAGCTGACCTACCCACCCCATGCATCATCACAAGGTGCCTATTCTTGGCACACGATTGGTGGGGGGGGGGGGGAGAGTTGTGGCACCTGGCATGAGTTGGTTTGGGCAGGATAGGGCTCAGAGCTTCTCAGAGAGGTGAGAGGTTCCAAAACCTCAGATTCTTCCTGTACTTTTGCCCAGGGTGAACGACCTGGATCTGCCTCTTGGGAGCAGGAAAGAGAGGTTTCCACTGAGCACAGTTTATTTCTTTTGTTGATGCCCGCCCCCCACCCCCCCAGGGCTTTTTGAAACTCAAAAACGTTTCCTCTCCCGACTGTTGTTTTCATTGTCATCTTTGTCGGGTCTTCCCTGAGGAAACCAAAGCAGAATTCTCAACTGCCTGGGTGGCGGGAAGTGTGGCGAAGTATGAGAACTACTAGGGAACGTCAGTTAATGTCTCAAATGACTGCCCGTACCTGACATGCACCTGCCAATGCTGGAAGGGCCTTGAGGGTATCCTTTGCTCCCTGTGCCTGTCCCTACTATTGGCTTGCTTCATGCCCCCTTGAAGGGGAACTCTGGTTGTTAGAAAGACCTGCTCCAATTTGGTACTTCCTGAGGGCAGGAGGCAGCCATTTTCTTCCTTTCACAAATTAGTAGAAGCCTTGTACCACATTAGTAGAATTGTTCACAATGGCCTCATGTCCACCTATAGGCAGTCCAATCCACTTCTTTATGTGTAGAGGGATGTTCTTTCCATGTTTCAAACATACCAAGTGCTATCAGAGGATCACAATAACTCAACAGCTATGTATATATAATTATATAAGATGAGGCTAAGCAAAATGAACTCCAAGAGAAGGAAACAGGAGGATTGGGGCGTGCCTTCCCTGTCTCTCCCTCAGGTCAGGGGAGCGCAGGGCCGGAGAGGGGGGGGACGGGGAGGGGTGGGGCTCTCTCTTCCGTGCTCCCCTGACCTGCAGGAGAGATGGGGAAGGCATGACCCGACCCAGGAGGATTTTATTGTTGTTGTTATGTTTAATGTACTAGGTGAATTTCCTTTGGCGTACCCCATGTGGCTACTGTATCTGATTTTGGTACACTGGATATTGTATATATGCTTACCTGAACTAGGGAAAGGAAAGAAAAATGAGGGAGAGTGTAACAAATAAGACAAGAAATGTACTCACTACCTTATTACATAACTGTACCCCCTCTGTACATCACCTTGTCAATAAAAGTTAATAAAAAAGAAAGAAAAAGCTGCAAGTGGTACTGTGACTCAAGTGGTAGAGCATTAGTCTTGAGCAAAAAGAAGCTCAGGGACAGCACCCAGGCCCTGAGTTCAAGCCCCAGTACCAGCACAAAAATAAGATAAAAATAAATATCCAAAGTGCACTCTTCTAGAATGATACAAAAAACAACAACACACCAAGTGCTAACACATTCAGTATCTGAGGTGGATGCAATAATTTAGGAACACTAATTGGAACCAGGTATTTCTAATCAAGACAGGGGTTGTTTCCATTGGCTGTGTCTGTTTTATATTGCTGTAACAAAATGCTGAGGCTGGGTACTTTATATAAAAAAGGATTGTTTATTTAGTCCACAGTTTTGAAGATTAAATGTTTAAGATGAAGCGACATTGTTGATCTGGTCTCTGGTGGAGGAGAGCTGTGAGCTGTATTACAACAGGGTGGGGGCCAAAAGAGAAATGGTACACAGTTGCATGCAAAAGAGGTCCTGGGAGGAGACAGGAAGCCAGACAGCCAAGTGGGGCCAGTACTGCTGCTGCTTCTCTTTAAAATAACAACCTGCTCTTGAAGGACCTAACCAGTCTCCCATGAGAATGGTGTTGATCTACAGGTGGAGGTGATGCCTACATGATCTAGCCACCTTCCAGAAGGCCTCACCTCTTCAAGAGTCTACTATTTCTTGATGCTGCCACACTGGGAATCAAGCTGCCAGCATCTGAGGAACACACCCATCCCGTATCCATGCCTCCAGACCCTTTACTTTTGCTCTGGTTATATTTTGAAATAGGATCTTGCTTTTCTTTTTTTTTTTTTCCCATCTCAGCCAAGCCAGGACTGTGACTCTCCTATTTACATGTACCAACATTGCTGGAATCACAGATGTAAACCATCACACTCATTGGTTGAGATGGGGGGGGGGGGGCTTGCTAATTTTTTTTTTTGGCCAGTCCTGGGGCTTGGACTCAGGGCCTGAGCACTGTCCCTGGTTTCTTTTTGCTCAAGGCTAGCACTCTGCCACTTGAGCCACAGCGCCACTTCTGGCCATTTTCTGTATATGTGGTGCTGGGGAATCAAACCCAGGGCCTCATGTATATGAGGCAGGCACTCTTGCCACTAGGCCATATCCCCAGCCCGCTTGCTAATTTTTTAATGGGGTCTTGCTAACTTTTTTGCCAGGGCTGAGCTCCAGTCCTGAGCATTATTTGCCAAGCAATTGGGATTATAAGCATGGACCACTGCACCTGCCCTCCTTCCTTGCGTTTCAAAGGAACACTATTCTGTTGTATGTATGTGCCACATTCTGTTTATCCATTCATCTGTGGGTGGACATTTGGGCTGCTCCCACATTTTGATGCTCAAGTATAATCCTTCTATGAACATATGAACATTTGTGTACAAATATCTGCTCATGTCCTTGATTATAATTCTTTTAGTCATATAACCTGAATAGAAATTGTCAGACCACATAGTAATTCTAAGTCAAAAATTTTAACTATCTGCCATACCCTCTTGCCATAGCAGTGCTATGTTCTGTATTTCCACTAGTAATTCACTAGAGGCCTGATTTCTCCACATCCTAACCAGTACTTGTCACTTCCTGTTTATTTGACAATGTGTGTGAAGTAGGATCTCGTTGTGGTTTGATTTACTTTTCCCTAATGATCAGTAATGTTGAATGCCATCATGAGCTTACTAGCCATTTGTCTATCTTTTGTTGTTATTGTTGTATAAAAGGCCATTCAAGTTCTCTGCCCAAGTTCCAATTGGGTTTTTATATTGTGTTGTTATTGAGTAGGCCTTGAGGGCTTTAAATCTCATCACATTTTCTTATCCTTAATGAAATGTGCTACATGTTGATGTGTCTTTCAGGAGAAGTGAATTCAGAAGGTCAGGGTACTCCAGGAAGACAGAACACTAAGGTCATCACTGCACAGGATACCATCCTGTTCAGTGGATGAGGCTTTTCCCAGCCTGGCCCCATTTGCTTATTCAGTCTGCTTTCTTCGGCTGTTTTTTCCCCCTCTCTTCAGTTCAGCCTACCAATGGTTGAGGAACTTCCTTTCCTCTAAGCCCTTTGCCTCTCTCAGACACAACTTTCTGGAATCTGTCCAAATTCCCCTCATTTGTTCATTCATTCATTCATTCATTCATTCATTCGCTTATTCACTCATGCATGGGTACCATATCGAACACTGAGGAATCACCAGAGCAGTAGTGTAACTACTCCTCCCGAGGAACTCTCTGCCTAGTGAGGGAAGCAGGTGAGTTATCTGGCAGTTACAATTCATTGTGAGTAAGTACTAAAATAGAAGTACAAAGAGGTGAGGGATATTATCTTCCTGGGCTGAGAGCTGGAGTTCGAAGTATTTATGAGCTGTTGTGAACATTCCCATCTTCTCCACATTAAATGTAAGCTCATGTTTCATTATTTTTATTTTTATATCCCTTAAAGAGAATCATCTATAAACAATCATTGGCTTTGGTAATGCCCATCCTTTCCTTGCAATGCAAGTTGTATTGTGACAGCAGAGGTAGTTTCCTGCTTGTGAGGACATTCGGGGGTCATCTAAAATTGCAATTCAGATTGTGTACATTCATACTGGGAAATCTCAGAGGCTTTTAGGCCTAACCCTTCCCTGACTGGACTTAACCTAGTGAATAAGTACTTATGTTCAGATGGGCTAGAGGACTTACAGAAAAATCTATCAGCAACCCCAGCAAGAGCACACATTGACAAGCCCAGCATCACACATAGCAAGTAGCAAGACCAGGTGCTCAATAAATGCTTCTGGTATTACTGGAATCTGGATCACTGGGGAAAATTTACTTCATTTCTTATCACTGAACACAACCCAAGGCAGAGGGAGTGGAGCCATTGAAAAGGTAAACTTCCATGTTCAATTTGATTCAGAAGAAGCTCACAGTGAAGTCCTTTCATTATTATTATTAGTATTAATTATATTATTATTATTATTTTGAGAAACAGTTTGTTTACCATATTAATCCTAGAGGGAGGTAAAGGGCCTACTGAAAAAAAAATAGGTCAAAGGGAAACAAATAAAAAAGCAGAAAATCTGGAAGGAATCTGCCAGAGACCAGGGACCAATTGTTATAGAGGTTTCTACTTGAATGCAGGGTTTAACTAGGGAGCAGGGAAAGGACACTTTGGGGGATTACTGAGAAGGAAGAATCATCAACATAATATAGATTTTGAGGGGCAGGGAATGGAGAAAAATAGAAAAGGGACTTAAGGTATTGGTTTTAGGATTTAGAAAGGAGGATTTAATTTGGAAGATAAAGGATTCATTGTTAGATGTGGTGACAATTAAGTCCTGGATGCATAGAGAATGAACTGCAACCTTCAGAGAGCCCTCAAATGGCCAATGTATGAGGGAAACTGTCTCCACATTGGAGTCCTCCTCTTTGTTGGGACAGGATGTCCATTAAGAAAGCCAATGATTGGATATAACTGACTCTGCTTAGAGCAAAACTCTCATTTTAGCTAACACCTGGTATTTAAAGGATTATTTATTCAGCATTTTGAAATAGCTCCTTCCCAGATTCTGACAGGACTCTACTACCAAGTGATAAATCATCCTAAATGTATATTGAACAGGGATTTGTGATATCTCTTAGAACATGAACAAAATTTCTTTTTTGGTCTGTTCTTCCGGGTGCCTACACTGGGCCCTGGGCCAGGAGGACATGAGCACAGGAGGGGAGGGGGCACACAGAGGCTCTGCAAGCCCTGTTTCAAGTGCATCTGCTATTAGGCCTGAAGAGTTACAGAATTTCCATCACCAGTCCTGGGAAAAGCACAGTTTCGGCTGATACGAAGTCACTGGGGTTTTGATCCACAGAAAAGTCAGTCTAAAGACAAAGGCCAATGGTAGAGTCATAGCCCTTGTCACTGGGCCTCACCCTCATTTTCTATGGTGTTCTAAATCCACCCTTGAAGCGAAAGCCACTTGGATATGGCACAGAAAGACCTGAGTAGAACCCTGACTCTTGTCTTTTAATAGCAATGAGATTTGGGGCAAGGCACCCCAACCTCTGCTTTGATTTCTTATTTGTAACAGTGAGAGAATAATATGTTTCTTCAGAGTGTTAGCTGGGAGAAATAAATAAGGCAATCATCTGTGTGTGTGTGTGTGTGTGTGTGTGTGTGTGTGTGTGTGTGTGCGTGTGTGTGTGTGAGCATGCACGTGCAATATTGGGGCTTGAACTCAGAGCTTGGGCACTATCCCTTAGCTTTTTCCCCTCAAATCTTGTCCTATGCCACTTGAGGGACAGCTCCACTTTCAGCTTTTTTTTTTTTGTTGTTGTTAATTAAAGATAAGAGCCTCAGGGACTTTCCTGACTGGGCTGGCTTTGAGCTGCAATCATCAGATCTCAGCCTTCAGAGTATTTAGGATTATAAGTATGAGCCATCCTCCTGTAGCCTTTAAAAAATTCTCTGTATTTTCCCAGGTCATAGCAAGTACATCTCAATCAATTCAAGGTGTCCACCCACTCCAGTCCTTGAGGAGGTCTGATCCATGGTAGCTGTGACCTCCTGTGTCCCCTTATCTCTAGAGCTCATCCGTCCTATGGGCTTCTGTCTACAAGGACAGCAGCTGAATTCTCTCATCCACCAGGACTGTCCTTTACTTGGTTGCTTTTGTTCCTTTCTTGACCAAGTGAAAGGGTCTGATTCATTTCCCATCTTGCAGGAAGCTCTGTAAGGTTCTTTCTGTATGGCTGCCTACAATCCCTACAATCCCTACCCTATTCCAGACTAAGACTCTATTGGTTTCTTCTGGAGAGCTCATAAATCCCCTGGAATCCACGTGGGGCCTTTGTTGTGACTTCTCTATTGGTTCTTGCCAGAGAAGGTGATGGGAACACACATCAGTGTCTAGCTGCCTTTATTTCTCTGTCTCTGTCTCTGTCTTTGTCTTTGTCTCTGTCTCTGTCGGTCTCTGTCTTTCTATACCCAAGTCACTGGATAATTATTTTCTACTAAGATTTGGGAATGAAAAATCATTGCCTTAAACTCAAATGTGAACTTCAAGTCTGAAACTCCTAAGTCAAAAATTGAGTTTTTCTTTCCCCCAGCATTTTTTGCTGGACCATCCCTTCCCCAGGTAGTAAATGCTCGATGCTGAAATGTTTGCCTGGAGAGGAAGGGGGTGGATAGAGAGAATGAGGGTATTGCAGGACATGAGAACATTGCTTTAAAAAAATCTCAAATCATGTTTCTACTACACTGCTATTATTATATTCATCCTCCATATAGTTCCAGCCCCATGGGGCTGAGTTGCAGATTGATTTTCTTCAAGGTTGGAGCATTTGAGGATGAATCCGTTTTGACCTGTTGTTAGTGAAGTAAGGAAAAAAAGTAAAGAAGTAGATACTGAAGGCAAAAGGAAAGCAAGACACCCTCAGTCTATAAAGTGTTGGCTTAGTACAGAACTAAATGTAGCTCTGGCCTCATTCTGTTTTTCAGTCTCCCAAAGGTCATGCCATTTTTCTTGATCTGTTTTCCTACTTCTCTGTTCCACAGTCCATCATTGGATGTGGTGCTGCCTAGGCAACAGCCTTTGGGGCCCAGCTCTACAATGTGTTACTGGAGAATATTTTGTACTCTGTGCATATAGCATTTCCTGCAATGTAGGGTATGGTTCCAGCCTCTTCCTGTTAGTATATAGCTTTGTGTTAACTCAGTGAAGCTGTTGGGACCTGTTTGTGTGTCTTCTTGGATATGAGGTTTGAGAATGAAGAGTCATCTATATTTCAGAGATGTCTCTGTCACTGTCGTGTTCAGGAGACTGACCGTACTGATGCCAGTGGCATCTCCCTGCACCCCCATTCCTGTAAGTGTCTGATCAAGGCTCTTTTGAACCTTGCTATGTTGTCAGCTGGATATGTGGTTGGTTTTCACCTGCATGGCAACCACAGTAAAAAAAAAATGCAGGTGACATCACTTGTGTGCCCATGTAGGACCCCAGCTCTGCTAAAAGAGGAGTTGTCAAGTGGAATTATGAAGACAATGTATAAAAGTTTATCACTACCACCAGCAGAAGTAGTATTAGTTGCTATTTATTAAGCCACTATTTTGGACACTTTCCTCTTTACATATATTATCCCATTGAATTTAACCAGTGAACCCAAAAGGCAAGCACTTTTCAACAACTTTAAAAATAGAGAGATGAGTTTAGAGAGATGAAAAAGCTTGTCTCTGGTCTCAGAAAGTAAATGGAGCCAGAATTTGAAACCATGTTGGTCTGACCTCAGAACCCTCACCCACTAGGCTGGAATGGCGCCATGTTGGCTGAGCATTAATTATTCTGGCATTGCTGAAGCCCTACCACTAGTCCATGCCTGATGAGTAGTCATTGCACAACCACACTTAAAGCGATTGATAGTTGGGATTGGAACTTAATGCTCTGTGTTCTGGAGCATTTTCTTCCATGAGAGGCATGAAGAAAGTTATATAATAGGTCTAAGCCCTTCCTTTCTGTGTTTCCTCATTCCATCCAACCTTGCTCCCTGGTTCAGTCTTACTGCCATCTTACATCAGGTCACTGGGGAAGTTTTCCAATGAGTCTTCCTGATTCCAGTCTTTTTTTCCTCTAATCTAGGTTGTATACAGGTAGCCAATTGACTCTTTGGAAATGGGAATTTGTTCACAACGGTTCAGAAGTTTCTCATGAATATAAAACAAAAACCTGAAAGTGACCCTTTCAAATGATCTTTGAGGCTACTTATGATCCAGTAACTACAACTTCTAGGCTTCATTTCTCACTACTCCTCAGACCTTGCTTCACAATCTTGAGCAACCATCTTTTTCCCATGGAAAGCCTTTGTGTATGCCATTCCTTCTGTGTAGAACACCATTCTTTGCTGCCCTCTACTTGGACAGCTTCTTTCTGTCCCTCAGATCTCAGTGCTCCACATGGCTGGTCAGTTTCCCTGACCTCTAAAGCCTAGGTGAGTAGTCCTTTCTGGATACCCCTTCCCCCCTTCCCCCCCGCCATGTCCTGCCTATTCCTCACTAGAGTACATTTGTGTGTCTATACCTTCCTTCCTCACAAACGTAAGATCCATTGTAAGTCACAGTGTCCAGTTCCAGGACAGGCATCTAGCTAGCGCTTATATAGTGTCCCCTAGTGTCCACAGGGGATTGGTTCTGGGACCATGTTTCACCCATCCAATAAATACCAACACCTTCAGATGCTTATATCTCTATGTAAAAGTGTCACGTTTGCATGTAACTTCTGAATATCCTCTCCTACACTTGCAACCATCTATAGCTTACCTGTAATATCCAATGTGTGCTATTCAATAGTTGTTAAGACCATGTATTTTAGGAAATAATAGCATGAAAAAATCTATATGGGTTCACTACAGACACAATTTTATTTCACACAGTTTCTATCTGAAGTCGGTTGAATCTACAGGAGCAGAACTCTCAGAGAAGTGTAAACGTTTATGGAATAAACAGTAAATAACTGTAAATGTTTGTGGAGAGTTATAGACAGTGTTTTCTGGTAGCTGTTTTAAACTAGAATAGCATCTTAAAGAATTGGGCTTGGGACTGTCATTATACATGGTGATAATTCTTGCAAAGCAACAAATTAAAAGTCCTTGATATACAATCTTTCAGGAACTGTAGGGAAGCCTTTGTTAGATCATGGAAAGCTAACCATCTTCAAATTTAAAAGAGTAAAAGACTAAGAGACCCAATGTCTTAAAAAATACTCTTTTGAATGGCTGTAGCAGTTTGCATCTATACTCTTAACTATTTGGAAGGCTGAGATTAGCAAGACAGATGTTTGAAGGAAGCTTAGACAGAAGAAGTTCATGAGATCCCATCTCAACAGGAAGAAAAAGCTGGTTGTTGTAATATATACCTATCATTTCAGATATTGCAAGAGTACAAATAGGAGAATTACAGTCTATGCTGGCTGGGGCAAAAAGCAAGACTTTATTTGAAATATAGCCAGAGCTGGGGCATGCCTTAAGTAGTAGAGTACCTACTTAGCAGACACAATACCCTAAGTTCAAAAACCCAGTACTACCAAAAAAGAAAAAAAAGATTATTATCTCTTTTATTAATTTAGATTGTCATTCATCTGAGACACAGAGGAAAACATCACATTGGAACCTAGTGAATGAATATTCTCCCATTACAGCAATTTACAAAATATTAAAGACTAGATCCAAGACTCATGTGTCTTCCTCACTTGCCTTCTGTCTTACTTAGGACTTAAGTCCTGGAACATGTCTGCCGTGGTTTTTCCTTTTAAGAGGACCTGTCAGGGCTGGGGATATGGCCTAGTGGCAAGAGTGCCTGCTTCATATACATGAGGCCCTGGGTTCGATTCCCCAGCACCACATATACAGAAAATGGCCAGAAGTGGTACTGTGGCTCAAGTGGCAGAGTGCTAGCCTTGAGCAAAAAGAAGCCAGGGACAGTGCTCAGGCCCTGAGTCCAAGCCCCAGAACTGGCAAAAAAAAAAAAAAAAAAAGAGGACCTGTCAGATCCTTGAAAAGGTCTAGCTTTGCAAACTCTTATCATTCCCTTGCTCTCCCCTCCCCCCTCCCCCTACCCAGTTAGAAGGACCAGATGGGATTATTGACTGTAAGGAGTGAAGAGCTGCAGCCCCTTGGCTCACACACTCACTTTCACACAATCCCCTGCGATATTTTCATACAAAGGGTGGCTCCCAAGCCTCTTTTCTATTCATACCCCCTGTTACCCAGTGTTTATATTTAGCAGTGCTGATTTCCCAGGCTTCAATCTTAGTGTGCCTTTGCAGGGCCCATAAGATTCAGGAAAAGCTCATTGGGGGGGCTGTGTGCTTTAAATACCATGTTCAGCTTGTCAGCCCCCACCCGTTGCTCACACTGCCTTCTCTTCCTTCCTTCTCAGACCATTGCTTTGAGTCCTGGGAACAAGCCCATACCAAACAGAGGGTGAGCAAACAGGGCTGCATATAAGTGCATTTCTTTAGCACCATCTGCCACTTCCATAGAAGTCTTTGGGATAAACCGATTTGCTAAACAAAATGGTTAACAACTCATGAATAAAACTTTATGAAAAATTCCAAAAGCGATTTGAGTACTAATTTTCTGAAGCCTCAGTTCTTTTTCCCACCACCCTAGTTCCTAGTACCTAGTTCCTAGTTCCTAGTTCCTAGTACCTCCCTTGAGCATGCACTTTCCTTAGGTTCCAGTAGGGGGCAGCTGTCATCAGGTGGGGGAGATGACTTAGGGACTTTTGGGAATCATTTCTTTGATTTACTTAAATGTTTATCACACTCAAACATACCCTTAAATAATTTGGTGTACTGGTGGTTGATTTTGGTATTTTGATAGGTTGTAACATTATATGAATAGAACTGTATATTCTTTTTTTCCCTCTTTTTAAAATTTTGTTTCTCAAGGTTTTTTTTTTTTTTTTTTTTTTTTTTTTTTTTTAAATTTCCTTTTTGTTTATGTGTAACAAAGGCAATGGCATGGGTGATCTTGACCACCACTTATCTTTTTTTTTTTTTGAAATTTTTATTATCAAACTGATGTACAGAGAGGTTACGGTTTTAGGCATTGGATACATTTCTTGTACTGTTTGTTACCTTGTCCCTCATACCCCCTCCCTCCTCCCCCTTTCCCTTCCCCCCCTGAGGTGTTCAGTTCACTTACACCAAACAGTTTTGCAAGCATTGCTTTTGTAGTTGTTTGTCTTTTTTTACCCTGTGTCTCTCAATTTTGGTATTCCCTTTCAATTTCCTAGTTCTAATACCAGTATACATGGTTTCCAATATACTCAGATAAGATTACAGAGATAGTGTAGGTACAACCACAGGGAGGTGATACAAGAACATCATCAATAATAGAAGCTACAGATACACATGGGACGTTGAAAGTAGTTAGAACTGTGATATAACAATTGTTTCCATAACATGGAGTTCATTTCACTTAGCATCATCTTATGTGTTCATAAGGGTATAGCTATTGGGCCTTGTGATGCTCTGCTATGACTTGACTAAACCTGTGCTAATTATTGCCAATAAGGGAGACCATAGAGTCCATGTTTCTTTGGGTCTGGCTCACTTCACTTAGTATAATTTTTTCCAAGTCCTTCCATTTCCTTACAAATGGGACAATGTCATTCTTTCTGATAGAGGCATAAAATTCCATTGTGTATATGTGCCACATTTTCCTGATCCATTTGTCTACTGAGGGGCATCTGGGTTGGTTCCAGCTTCTCGCTATGACAAATTGTGCTGCGATGAACATTGTTGTGAACCACCACTTATCTCTTGTACAGTTGTTGGACATTTGGATTGTTTCAAGTTTTATTAATTATGAGTAGCATTGCTCAGAATGTCCCAGTATTTAAAAAAAAATTGAAACAGGTATTGAATTTATTGGTTGGCTATGAGCAGGAAAATACACTGGTAATTAAAAGAGACCCTGTATATACATATAATACTAGCTAGTTAGCTACTTACAATTTGACCAGAAGGTTCCACTGAAAAGAACAGTAAAAGTGCTTGTTACCATCAGTCCATATAGTATAAACTTGGCTTCCATTACCTTTATCCATGAGATGCCTAGGAAAATGTGACATTCTTTGAGCTTGGTGCTGGGGATAGTGTGTGGGTTTTGTCATAGGAAAGGTAAATGAGGAATCAGTCCACTGCACTGCATAATATAATATACTGTGAAAAGACTAGATGCCTACTTTACATATTATTACACCTGCATGCTGGTTTTTAAATTTTATGTAACCAGAGAGAAGAGCAAAGTGAACATCCTAAAATACTGTTCATGGTGGTGGTGGTGGTGGAGACCAACAACCTTCCTTACAGTACAGTGTTCCTTGACCTGACACGGGTAGTATTTTACAGGGTGCAGGCTCTATAGTGTGCTTGCTGCTGGATCACAGGGCATAGATATCTTCCTCTTTACTAGGTGATGTCCTCGTGTGTTCCAAAATGGTCGTTCCAATTTACAAGCTCCTTATTCAAGTAGACAGGATCCAGATGCACCATGTTTTCATCAATATTTGGCCTTGTCAGACCTTTTAATTTGAAGGCTAATGTCTTTTCATTGAATCGGGCCAGTGAGTTGGCAAAGGTACCCTTCTTCGTGGCTTCCATATGGTTCCTGAGGCAAGAAGGGACTCTAGCAGTTTCCCTCAGACACAGATGGCAGAAGCAAAGCATAGCAGAGAGATGCCCAGAGTCTTAGACACAGGCAATGGGTGACTCCTCAGAGACGAGATATTTCTTTTGCTGCACATTGATCTCTCCTCTTTTGGAATGCACCATCAATGCTAACAATGGCAATTAGATTCTCTGTGCCATCTGGATGGCAGGGGCAGCCTGGGAAACACAGCTGCTGGCAGCTGTCAAAGGCAGCGGACAAGCCAGGACTGGACACAGCTCAGGGGCTGCTTCCTTGTATGGATCTGCTGCCTAGATCCTGCTCTACACCAGGCTTTCAGAAAAGAGTTGGCAATCATTCCAGTTAATGCACTCAGTCCAATCAATCTTGATTTTCATCAGGTTTGATTACTTCCATTTCAGCATCATCTGATTTAGTAGCTCTTGTCTGAGACTCATGTGTAAAATGGAGGTAGCATAATGTGTCTCCTTGATCTTGTGAGGGCAAAATGAAAAAGGTAGATGCAAGCTCTTTGAAAATGATTGGGATACTTACTTGTTGGAGTCTAGAGCCAAATATTCTAGAGTAGGGCCCTGGTTGTAGACTGAAAAGGGAGCTGTAATTTTGAGAGAAATTTCATCTACAGGGAGAAACCACACCTTCACTTCTGGCTTTTTGTAAGTCAATTAGACTGGCTAACTTTGAATGAGACCTTCAGATCTGAGTAGCTCAGCTTAAAGGCATGAGCCACCGGTGCCTGGCTAAATACCCTTTTAGAGTAGGTTCAATGTCAGAGAATTTTTTAGCATCTATCTTTCCTTTTTTATAGATAAGCTTTTACTTGATCATATTTTTGACATTTTTTTTCTGTGCCAACCAGGACTTGTTATTTCCTATTAAGTAAAATCATTTTCAGCCTTACTGGGAATTCCCAGCCTTATTGGGAATGTGTTAGAATTACAATGCGTAGGCCTCACTCCAGATTTACTGAGTCAGAAACTGGGAGTGGAGCCCACACATGGTGGTTAACAAGCCTTTCAGGTAATAATTCCCATGCACATTGCAGCCTGTGAACCATGGTACTAAGGTAGTAAGATACTTGGTACCTTGGGTGAATTTCCAAAAAGAGAAGCTCCTGACAATCTTTGGGGGGTTCTGCCCAAGTTTTCCTGGTGCTTGTGATACAGTGGATGATTTCACGACTGGGAGTCAGGAAGATGATTCCAAGAAGGGAGTTTGAAGGATAGGAACTTCAGGTAAGGAAAAGCAAGAGCAAATGATCTACCCCCTGGGGATAATTGTTTGGCTTTATGCAAATGTTCTCAGCAATAAAACCAGTCAGTGATGTACAGGATATGCGTGCTCCTCCTGCCGAGTGGTCTAAATAGAGCGTTATCAGTGATTGGGCTTCCGAGCTCCTATTACACAAAGCCTTAATGGCATGAAATACACCACACCTGCTAAATGAGACACGCAAGGGGACATTATGGGAGTTTTCAACAGCATTTTATTTTGCATAATATAGGTTTTTTTTTCCAGACTAGAAATGGTATATTAAAAAGTCAGCAGGCATAGGGCTTGTTTTAAAATTATTATTACTTTACTCTGGTGCTGGAGACTTTTATTTTCTTCTTCCTGCTGCTATTGCACAGAACTATAGAACATTCTTTCCAGAAGGAACCCTTGAGATCTGTCAATCTATTGTTGTAATTCACAGGTTGAAGACACTGATGTCCAGATATGTGAGTGACTTGCCTGGCTCAGAGGGCCTGGGAAGTTACACTGATACATTCTCAGATTCTGTAATTTCCACTGATTCTTTCCACCCCCTTCCTCAGGAAATCTAGAGCAGGTAAGGGATTTGGAAAAGTGGCCTTCTGCATTGCTATCTGCATTTCAGATAACATCAGAGGAGTGAGTGATGTACACTTCATTTACATGTATGTGCACACCTGGTGTTTGTCCCCAGAGAATCTGGCTTCCTTGAATTTGAAGGTTACTTCTGATGCTGTCGTTTAGTCAGAACATCTTCCATTGGGAAAATGTTGAAACAGAGAGTTTGGTGTGTAGGAGTCAGCACTCCTGCAGACCAAGTATCACTGACATGTTGGAGGTGGAAGAGAAGGAACTTAAGGGTTCCTGTCTCTGAAGTTTCTCAGCACCCTTTCTTATAAGGACACTGACCTTGCTTTCATGTTCTTCTGATATCCTCTTGAAAAGCTTGATATTGGAAAAGGGGGAGGAGGGAATGTATATTCATTTTGCATTGGACCTCACAAAATACATAGATGAACATTTCCTATGACTTTCATATTCTTCCCCATGCATCCTTTGAAGCTTGGCTTCTCTAAGAAACCTTTTTTGATTCCCCAAGAATGTGTTATATAGAGATTGAGTACCCTCTACAAAAATGCTTCAGACAAGAAATGTTTTAGATTTAGAAATATTTGTATAAACATAATGAGACACCTTGGGGATGGGACCCAGGTTTCAACATGAAATTCTTATGTTTTATATATACACCTGTACACAGAGCCTAAAGGTAGTTTTATTAAAACTTTTATACACTTCTGTATACACTGAGCCTTCAGAAAGCAAAGGTCTTCCCCTGAGCCACTCACAGTCCTGGCTGTTTGGTCATCTGGGTATTACTATCATTTCTGACTCTGAATTTACATACTACTTACACATGTTCACACCTAAGTACTTGACAGTAGAAATAGGAGTGTGATCTGTCATCTAGGGTCAGGTATGACCCCAGAATCACCTACTTGGGGCAACATGCTCAATAAGTTTTGAATTTTGGAGCATTATGGATTTTGAATTAGGGATGCTCAACCTGTCTTCTAAATGTTGATTTTGCAATTCTAATACTGTTCACCTCTCTGTATTTAATGTTGATTGCTGTCTTTCTGTGGAGAAATACTATGTGGTAGATACTATTATTGCCATCATATTACTTCATGGACAAGGAGATAGGCTTAGAGAGATTAAAGGGCCTAAGGCCCCACAAATAGGAGTTGGGGTTGGAACCCAGGTCTGTTTGTACAGAACACAGATGCCTGTGCTTTCATGCACTGGCTGTTGTTGTCTATTCTGTGTCTAACCTGTGATCATTCTGGTTTCTTCTTGGCTACCAGGGAACGGCTATGTCCTTCACTGCAGAAACCAAGTACTTTATTCAGTTTCACCCAATGTCATGCCCAGCATAGAAAGGGTGTTCAATGAATATTTATTTAATAAAGGCATGGAGTGAAACTTAATGTGCATTTAGCCATATCAGAGCTGCCTGCAAACCAGAGAGACTTCCAGCTTTAGGTTTGAATTTTCTCTGTGAATGAAGCTGCACAGTATGGCTGGGGAAAGGCATTGTGATGCTTTATATTTGACTTCATGAATTATTTATGGAATTAACACCGGAATCATGATTAATTTGTGGAGGGAGCGAAGTTGCTGCGTGGCTTGGTGCCTGTATTTCCCTGGCAGGGATAAATTACCTTCTCAAAGCCTGTGGGGCAAAGACTTGGATACTGGTTTCTAGGGGCAACATGAATGTGAACTTCTCTCTTCCTTCTTCTGCTCCCAACTGAAAATCCCAGGAAGCACAGCTATGCTTAGATGAGTGGTAAATGCCCAGCATCCCTTAGCAGCGAGCCAACTCAGTTCCATCAACATTTAGTTAACATATGTCTGTTTTAGTCTTCTACAAGGTACTGGGCATGCGCAGTGTGGGATTTAAACCCTCAAGGAGTTCTTCTGTCTAGCTAGGGGGAAACAGGTATGGAGACCAAACCAGAACTGTGGGAACATCTTTTTAGGGGTGAAGATTCATGCTTGAACCATATTCTGAAGATCAGAAAAAAAAGTAACCCTTCTAGCTAGAAGTGAGGATAGGAGAGAGCAGGAAAGGTATGGAGGAATAGGCTTTCTATCAAAGTGAGAAAGACCTGGAGGAGGAGCTGGGAAAATGGTTGGTTTTGGCTAGGGGCTGTGAGAGGTGACCCTGAGAGGGCTGCGAAGTGGATGTTAGTCCTGCCCAATGAGCTTAGATTTTGTCCTGGAGGCTGAGGGTGGCAGATAGACTCAGTGAGTTCTGTTTCATCATTATGGTGGCTCTGAAGAGAGCAGGATCTCTTCTGCTCCAGGTGAGCAGTGGAATGTTGGGCTCCCAGATCTCTGGGGGTCCCAGGAGGACAAGGAGGCATGGATTGCCCAGGGCTGAGAGAATGAGAGTGGCCACAATTGGGCAGAGTCCCCCATCCTGCTTCCTTAGCAAGTTTGCTTTCTGAGACCTACAGTAAAAGGGCAATCTCTTTTCCATTTTCTTCAAAGCATCACGAGGAAATATAATGGCAGCTGGGTTCAGCCGCCCTTGCTTTTGAGCAATAAACTACAAATGATCACAGTTTACTTTGATGCTCTCCGAATTCCCTCTACCAGTTGCCGTGCCTTTTCGCCATTTACTAGCTGGAGAGTCGCCTGCATGTACTCCTGTACCCCCCTCTGCCTTTGGAATGAACCTTTCCCTTTCCTGGCTTGGCTTAGTGTGTTATTTATTCTGAAGTTCTTCTGCAGGCTCAAGCCGTGCTCTGGGCTTCCGTGCTGCTGTGACCACACTTAGGGGTCAAATCCAGCTGCCCCAGCTTTTATGGGAGAAAAGATTGTTCTTGAGTCCATTTATTTCCAAGTAGAAAAGAATCAGAGAGCCCTGCAGGGTGATGGCGAAGGCTAGGTACGCCAGCTAAGTGTTTTTCTCCCCCTTCTCTGTATTACTTATTTATTAAAGCCAGTGAGGCATAACTAAAAGAAAGGAAAGGAACCAAGGAAATAGAGAATACAATGGCCCCTCCGATTTTAATGGGAGAGGTAGCTGGAAGTGATTCCTAAATTATTAAATAAATCGATTTGCTTCTTGAAGCTGGCCTCTAAGGCGTATTTGTCAGTTTCATTATCATTGTCTTCAAGGGTAGGAAGAGTCACTCATGGAGAAAGTTTTATTATTATTTTTTCTCTATTTTTTTGTTGAAGGCTGCAATTCACAGCTCTTGCCTAATTAAATACTCCTTTATGTAGCAGGAGCTATGGTCTTTTATTTTGATTTCAGCTTCCTTCCTCATCTGGTTTGTCTTAGTGGACCATAGTCATATAAATGGGTCTGGTCAGCTGTAGGGCAGACACACTAAAGAGAATCGTGATCCCATTTCAATTATAGGACTGTTTGGTCACAGATGAGTTCTATAGTGATTTGTCTACACACGTGAGTCCTGTCATTTAGCTATTTGCCTCACAGAATCCAGTGAGAGTTAGAGTAATAGGCTAAACCATCCCAAATGACAAGAATAACACGTTAATGCACTTTGGGGAGATAATAGATTTTATTTTTGGGTTTTGGTGGTGACTGCAGAGGTATTTGCTCCTTTTATACTTCCTTCTTTTTCCCCAAACACCTCAACTGCCTCCAGCTCAATGGTTAAAAAAAAGTGCCTGAACATCTAAATTCTTTTTCTTAATTATCCTCCTGAGAAAAGCAGGCCGAAGCACCAGGGTGAAAAAAAAAATTTAAACCATAAATAACAAGCCGAAAGGAAATAAAAGAAATGACACCAAAATAAACTAAGCTATTAACTGAAAGCTTTACATCACCGTCCTCCTCCTTGGGCCCCAGAAATCGACGGGAAGGTGGTTAAGTATTTATTTTTCAAAGAATGTCATTACAATCTGTGGCAATTAAAAATGGATGAAGGAAACACTGGCCCATGATTTCTGATGGTGCTTCAGGCACTGGTGTGTAAAACATTTTGGGGTATAAAGTTCCCATTCCTGTCCTGAGGATGTGTAGTGCTAAAGGATGGAGCTGGGTCTTTAGGAGGGGGGCGCCCCTCCCTGCTGCTCCAGGTATATGGTTGAGAGCTGGGACAGGTGACAGGAAGTGAGAAAAGCACTGGGAAGTGATCAAGTGATTTCCAAGATGGAGGAAAGCCTATCCTCTGTGCATAATTGTTTCTGTCAACTTGATATACCTAGTGTAAAGAACTCCATTCACACCTACAAACCTGTTGTGTTTCCAATTACTGGCTTGTCTTTCAGTTTCCTGGATGCTCCCTTAACCTTGGGGATGGGGAGCAGTCGTGTGTGTGTGTGTGTGTGTGTGTGTGTGTGTGTGTGTGTGTTGGCAATATGGAATACTGAATGTGGGAAGCAGAAGTGCTTCTGGATACATGGGGGTGGGAGAAGGAGGATGTCCCTTTATCTGCACTCCCTGGAGGAAGCCAAGGCACCATGTCAATAATCCATTCACAGTCCCTTTGAGGTGTGGGAGTCTTTGGGATCCTCTTCTCTGTCTGGGGAGTCAGGCCTGGAACTGGTGTCTAGGACCCAAGAGAGCCCTAGAGCTTTGTAAGTGCCAGCTGCCAGAAACCTAGTCCTTGATCTTCTACAAGATGCCAATCTGGAGGCAGAACAGGATCATTGGGAAAAACAGTCTCAAGGCTTTGCCCTTCCACCCAGCTTAAAGGACATTAGGTGAGGTGAGAAAAGCCAGGTGCAGAAAAGTATATATAAGATCTTGGCTTTATAGAATAAACCTTGACAAGTTGCTCAAAGTCCATGAGTATATGCGGATATCGATGATTATACTGGATTATACAAACTCAGATGAAAAATCTAGGACATGAGCTGAGTTAGTAAAATGACTTTCAGAGGTGGTAGTGAAAGAATGAGGTGAAGATTCTGCTCCAAGGTAGGGTAAGGCATCCAGGATAACAACATTTATCCTTTAACCCCATTTATAAGAAAGGAATATCTGTATGTATACACACTGGGCAGCAGTGTTAGCCTACTCTGCTCATCTTTCCTTCAGAAGTGCCTCCTCTGTAAACATTTTCTAGTACCGGCTACCAGGTGCTCTGTTTTGTATGGGCCCTTTCTTTGCAGTTTTTAGGGTTATCACTCTGCAGCTTCTCTTTGTGGTATAAGCTGAGAAAGAGTAAAAGGCTTTACTTCAGAGAAAAGCCACTACAAACTGCCCTTGTCCAGTCCCCTGTGCCTTGATCAAGTAGATACTGGCAGGGAAAGAGTCATTCCAAAATGTATGGTTCCTGTGCAGAGTACATGGCATTCTTTGAGTGCACACATTTGCAAGTAGGAGACCTCAGGAGACCTGAGATGTGAGTCTCTGGGTGCCAGAGCCTGAGAGGGGAGGGTGGCCAGGCAGTTTTCTTCCACCACTAAATCAGGGAGGGGAAGACATTGTACAAAACAGGCCTGGGATCTGAAGATGGTAAGGTGAGGGCAAGAGCTCCATATCAACACGATGAAGAATTTTCTAACCATTTGAGCTGAAAGGCAGTGTTTGAGACACCTCTAGTGAGATAGGATGGAGGCTTTGTTTCTGGCCAGTTGAGAGCCTAGTGGTGTGTTTAAGCATGGAACCTCTGCTATCACCATCTCTCTAAGTCACATGGATTGAATACTTGAAATGGAACTGGTACAATTAAACAATTTAATTAAAATTTACATGAAAGAACTGAAGATATATATATATTTATATAACATACTATATATTTATACATAAAATATATTTACATATGACATATTTATATATAACATAGCATGTTATATATAACATTATATTTATATATTATATGTAATGCATATTTATTTCTGGTAAGCATAGCTTATTGTTTTGGTGAAACTTCTTTTTATTTCCCACAGATTTTGAAGGTTTAGGTGGAAATGAAATAGTAAAATGATTCAATTGATTATACATGGATGTTTTGCAAATATCTGGTCAAAGTATGTTGCTAAAATAAATGTTATATTTCGAAAAATGTGGCTACTTGAGAAAGGAAAAGTACATATGTGGTTTGTAATGACATGTGACTATTGGATTGTTGTTTGGTGTTTGCCAACATTGGCAGCTTGTAATTTTATATGTTGTTTTCTTCGCTGATGTTGGGTCTTGTTTCTCTTTAGGTAGAAAGATGCTCCATAAACACTTGTGGCTTTCATTATGGACACCCAAGATTATTTTTCTTGGTGGTGTTGGTAGAAACCACATGGCAAGTGCCAAGACTTCAGAGAAATGACTAGACCAATTATGTCTGGAGCTCTGACAGTGTCTGGTGAAATTTATTACACAAGGGCTTAGATTGAACGTGCAAAAACTGGTATTTAAAATAATAGGATGAAGTTTTTTTTTAAAAAAAAATCAGAATATATAACCTAAGTTTTATTCACTGCCTTTCTGGAGCACTTAAGGTTGAATAAAAATCTTTCATCGTTCTGTATCATTAAAACACAGCCTGAGAAAGGCCTGGAAACACAGTGGTAGAATGTGAATTAAGCAATAAGATATGCACTTTTAGTTTCTCTAATTACCTACCATTGAAAGTAGGTTGGAACTAAAATAAACATGCTGCCTTGAAATGAGAATTAATATGTGCCAGTGCTGCTGGGGAAAACCCTATTAAACAATTGAATTTTAGAATATCTTGCTTTGTCAAAAAACCCAAAGGCATCCTTCCCTTTGGAATTGAATCTTCATTTAGAGGTTTTTTTTTTAATTACTTGTACCATGTGTTTTACAAAGTGCCTTTATCGAGCTATTATGACATTTTGTTCATTATGTATTGAACCCTGTCACATCTTATGAAGGAAATAAGCGCTGTCTCCGAGGCTCCTTGAGAGGCCAAGTGTAAACTGTGCCTTGAGCCCATGGGGAAGGGCTGTGTTAATTTTGGAAGCTATTGTTAGGAGGATTGGAAAAATGCCTGGCAATTCACTAAAAGCAGGATGTGTGTGTGTGTGTGTGTGTGTGTGTGTGTGTGTGTGTGTGTGTGTAGCCGTGAGGATGGGAAGGGAAGATCAGAAGGTGGGAGGATGATGGGGAGGTGAGTGGTACTCAAGATTGACTCCATTCCTAACCCAGGCGTATTGTCTAGCTCTGCTGAAGCTTTTGGTCCTGGATCGTATGTTTCTCAAGTTAAAGGTGAATACTAATCTTACTGTCCATTGTCCATTTAGAGTCAGCTGAAGTAAAGACAGATCTAATTTTAAGCAGAGGCTGTGCGTATCCTGGCATGAAATCGTTTCCAAGTTCGTGATCTCTGCAGTCATCCTGAAGAGGGCACGATCTGATGTCATCTCTTCTAGGAGCAAAATCGGAATGGAGTGGGACAGAAAAGAATCTCAGCTGATAAAAAATATCCTCATTTTCATCCCAGCTGGGAGAAGAGGAGAAGGAGAAATGTAATTTAAGCCCAATTCCATAGCTTATTATGAGGACTGGGGAAGGTGTTGATGTTAGGGCTGAGGGAAGACAGTTTAACTATCACCTTTTACAATGAAAGTTTAAAAAGACAATTTAAGTATCACCTTTTAAAATGAAAATGCTAAACAGTTTAGCCTAGGCTGTTATCAGGAACAGAGTGACATTTCCTTTTTAAGACATGAAAGAAAAACCGCCATTGTAAACATCTACACACACACACACACACACACACACACACACACACACACACTCATGTACCTTAAATTGTGACATTGTTGTCTTTGACATGCTGATTCCCATGGAGGGAGTTTCAGAATCTCCCCCAGGACCCTTTGGGGCTCTGTTTCACGATAACCATGAAGGAGCATTAAGCCCTATGGGAATCCTGAAATTCATCTTCTAGCTTTAAACTATAAGCGTTAGATGATCTAACTTCAAAACTGGGAGAAAGAGGCATTTCCAGCTTAGTTCTATGATGATATAGGAGAAGTAACTACTATGTGTCAAGGGCTTTACCTGTTCTGCTTTGTAATTCTCACATTAATACCACCATTCTGGAAATGGGAACACTGAGATTAAATAACATTCCAAAGTTAAATGGTTGTTGAGCAGAGGAGGTAGGTTTTGTTACCAGGTCTGTCTGACTCCAAAACTATGCTCTTTTCCCAGTACAGTATGTTGCTCTTATTAAGTTCTTTTCAATATCTAATCAGTATCTTCCCAGCTATAATTTAAACTCATTATCTCAGTGCTTAGAGGAAATGAAGCAGTTCTTCTCAATTCTCCATTCAACCCCCTTACATATATTTGGAGACAGCCACCTTAGCCATCTCTTACCGTTTTCCTATGTTCTGCATAATAGCTAAGGAAAGGTAGAATAGCATTGGCTATTGGCACATGGTTTCATAGGAAGCCGGGAAACTGGCTGTGTGTTCTGCTTCATTTCTTCCTTCATCTGAAGGAAGCAATGGAGTACAGACTGTATGCTGGGACCTGGGTTGGATGTTAAGCAGAATAAATTGTGATTATAAAAGAGAGTAGGATGGGGGAGCATGTCATGCCATCTGAGAGGTAGCAGTGAAGGACAAGTGAAAACATCAGCAGCAGATGTGGGCAGCAGGACAGGCAAAGGGCATCTGACATGTGACATCTGGAAGCTTGTCAGTGTGAGGAAGAAGTATTTCAGTCTGACTAGAATATATAGGTTGAACACAGGAGATAGGCAGATATTCAGGATGAGTGTCAGATCATAGAAAGTTTACCCAGCATGTCCAGGGATTCATAGTTCATAATTTTGAGAGTTAAAAAAATGAAGAATGTTAGTATTTTTTTCTAGCCTTTTTACAAAAAGATAAAACACTGCAGATTTATTTAAGGCTTCCTTACCTGTATGTCTAGTTGAATTCCTTTCTGTATATCTCTTCCCTGAGACACTTCTCATTCATTAGGTATTTATCTTTTCAGACCATTTAAAGTATGTTTTAAGCACCTAAGTATTTATAGGGCAGAACACATTCTGTATCTTGCCTTTTTCCTTGACTTTGTCTTGGAACTCTGGTCACATTGACAGATCAAGCTCATTCATTTTTGACTATGGCATAAAATCCTGTTTCATGAATATGACTTCCTTATTTTTCTGTTCCCTTATTGAGAAGGATGTAGGTTATTTTGAGTTTTCTGCTATCAAAAGTGATGTTGGAGTCAGTACTCTAACCTTTATTTCTCCAGGGAAGCAATATCTAGTTTTCTTTGAAGATCTGAGTCACGTAGGAGCGTGAGGGTATTTGTCAAGCAAACAAACAATGAAACAAACAATAAAACACAGATTTCTTGGGTCTCACCTCTGGTGATTCTGATTCAAAATCTCTGGCAATTCTGAGAGTAGATATTTATTTGGTACCAAGTTGCCCAGGAAAGTCTTTTCATTAAAGATTGTGAATTGTGTAAAGAGCACATATACCAATATATTCCCTTTCTTTGGAGAGAAGTGAGAGACCACTGTAAGATTTTATGTCACAAAGTACCAGGATGACATCTGTGTTCAGAAATATTACATTAGTGACAATGTGAGCAATCTACTGAGCACCATCTTTTCACTTGTAAGGCCAGTCTTCCTTAGGATTTAAGTCCATTTTGTGTTCCTATAACAGAATACTTGACTTGATGGTTTATAAACAACTAAGATTTATTTCTTACAGATCTGAAGACAGAGTCTGAGGTTGATGAGCCCACATTTTGCAAGGGCCCTTTTGTTTTGTGATTTCATGGTGGAAGATGGGAGGACAAGAGAGCAACACAAGCATGAGGTGGGAGGAAGAAGGGAGAGGGAGAGAAAGAAGCAGAATTCATCCATTTATTAGGCACCCCCTTCTTGTGATCCAACTCTGAGGGCAGATCCTTCATAACCTAGTCAATGATTAAAGGTCACATTTCTCACCAATGTTGTATTGTGATTAAGTTTTGGGACACATTTATTTAATGGGGACATAAAGTTGATCCTACTATTAAGTAGCTTCCAGTCTAGCATAGTGTTCTATGGGAATTTAGACAAATGGGGCTTAATGTCTATGGGCAATTTGTTAACTGGCTCAGGTTCCTAAAAGCAGCAGAGCCTGGCTCATATCTTCTAGGCATGTTATCAGTATCAGTATCTATGTTAATGCCTTTTTACTTGGGAACTGATTTTTCAAGTTTTCCACATCCTTGTTTTCCCCCTAAGTTTATTTTCTGGCAAATCTGAAGTAGGGCTGATGTAAAAAACTTTCCCCAGACAACAGAATGTTTTGTAGCATCAGCAATCAGAAGTAGGAAATTAAGGATTAGAAGGACTATGTTCCTTTTGAAGACACCAGGGATGAATTCTTTCTAGCTGCCTTCACATTCTGGTGATTGCAGACATTCCTTGGGTTGTGGCAGCATAACTCCCATCACTGCATATATCTATCTATCTATATATATATCCTTCTTCCATGATGTTTGTCCTTCATTTGACATTTGGTTTAGAGGCCCCATTTTTACAGACAGTAGCTCTTTTGAAGACCCTTACTTAATTACATTGGCAAAGACCTTATTCTAAATTAGAACACATTCACAAGTTCTGGGTTGTCTTATCCTTTGGTCCAATCAGCTATGGTTGTCTGATCAAGGCCACATAATATCAAATGTATACTTAGCGTATTGTAATAAGTTGATACTACTCAACCCTGAAGATGTCCATACCTTAATCACCCCCAAATCTTTGAATATATTCTTCCATGAAAAAAGCATCTTTAAGGATATGCTTAAGGATTTTGTATTAGTTTCTTGGGGCTGCTGAGATGGAATACCACAAACCCGGTGGCTTCTGGTGGCTAGAAATCTGAGATAAAGGAGCTGATCAAATTTATTTGCCTGTGAATGAGACTGATGTTCCTCAAGCTTTTGGTGGTTTGCTAGCATTCTTTGATTTGTAGGTGTATATCTATCTTCATGTTCACACTTTATCAGTATGCACAGATGTCTTTGGTCATGTCTGTATTCAAATTTCTTCTTTTTAGAAGGACATTAGTCATTTTGGCTTAGAGGCCCACTCTATTTCAGCATAACATCATTTTAATTGTATGTACAATGACCCTGTTTCCAAACAACATCACTATCCTAGGTACTAGGAGTTGGGACCTTAACATACAAATTTCAGGTAATACATACAGCTCAATCCACAAGAAATATTTCAGTTAGTCCACAACAGATGTTAAGATGGAAGAATTGTTCTGGATTTTTCAAGTTGGCCCAATTTAATCATAAGGGCCCTATAAGAGAGAGGAAGGAACATTAGACTTAAAGTAGATAGTGTTCTGTATCATGTGCATTGAAGACAGAAGGGACCATGAGTCAAGTAATAAAGGCAACTTATGAAGCTGGTAAAAACAAGGAAATAGATACTCCTGTAAGACCACCAGGAAGTATACAGGCCGCTAACACTTTGATTTTAGGAATTTTAACTTCCAGAAGTATAGAATAACAAACTTGTTGTTCTGGTACTGGTGTTTAGACTCAGGGCCTGGGCAATGTTACTTAGCTTTTTGTTCAAGACTTGTGCTTTACCACTTAGGTAACAGCTCCACTCCGGGCCTTTTGGTAGTTAATTGGAAATAAGAGCCTCATGGACTGGATTCGAACCAGTGCCTGACTGAACTTGTGTAGTTTTAAGCGACAAAGTATTGTGGTAATTTGTTATAGTAGCAATACAAAACTAATGTACATCTCCTCATGATAGGCTATAGTTGAGAAATTTCCAGAGAAATGGATATGTTCTGAGCAGAGATCTCTGTATTTGAGTTGGAAGAATTATCTAAATGAGGTTTTGACGTGTGTGTGTGTGTGTGTGTGTGTATGTGTGTGTGTGCACGTGTATGTGTGTACTCATTCCCCATTTTCTGTTAATTAAAAAAAAAGACTGATGCTGGCACTGGTGGTTCATGCCTGTAATCCTAGCTACTCAGGAGGCTGAGATTTGAGGACTATGGTTCAAGCCAGCCTGGGCAGGAAACTCCATGCAACTGTTATCTCCAATTAACCACCAGAAAGCCAAAAGTGACAGTGTAGCTCAAGTGGTAGAGCACTAGCCTTGAGTTGAATAGCTCAGGGACAGTACCCAGGCTCAGAGTTTATGGCTGACAAAAAAACAACAACATAGTTTTAGAATGTTTGCAGCTTACTCAAAACCAACAGAAATAATTTAATTCTCAATTCAACAATTTATTTTTATATTAACATTCTTTCTTTGAAGTTTGTAGGAATATATTTCCATCCTACTACCTAAGGACAGCTATTAGATATTATAAACCTAGAAGAAAAGTGTTAGAAGAAGAAAAGTCATCTGTCCCATTTCTTTCATTTTGAAATGGAGAAAACCAATATACCAAGTAGCAGAATAGCCAAGGTCAAGGTGTCTGAGAGCTAATGACAGTTTGGGGATGGGAGAAACGGCCTCTTAACTTCTGTGCCATTGCTCCCTCTATCTATATAACACTTGTCAACCATCAGAAAATCTTCACTTCCCATAAATAACTTCTACACCTTCTCATTTCTAAGTGATAGTCACTGGGAAATCTCCCTATCACCTACTGATTTACATGGTGACCCTGATGTCAGTCTCCACTCAAAAAGGGTTCAGCAAAACTTAACAGACTGCCCGAGACAGTTCAATGCCTACTTTACCCACACAGCTCTTCTGGCAGCTTCCACGTGTTCTCAGACCAAACACCCATTTCTCACTGTGTTCTTGTCTCTTGTGGCTAATGGAAGCTCAAAGATCTTTTTGAAGTCACTGGAGGAGCCCCATTCAGAAAAGCTTTGAGGGAAATGGTGCCAGGAACTACAGAGAAATAGGCCCTGACCTTCCAAGGAGAGTGGGACTATTTTTAAGTCAGGAAAGGAGATATGGCTCTTGAGTGCAAATCTTTTTGAGCATTTATGACTGCCTCTTAGGAGGAAATACTTTTATGTTGAGTGTATTGATGTAAATTCAGTGCCTAAGTCTAGAACTTTATTTTCAGAGAGCCAGAGCTCTTTCAGTGTTTCTATTTCTCCATTTCTAGTTATCTGTATCACTAGTATTTTGGAAATAAATATACTCTATAGAGTGACAAAAGTATTTGCCCCTAATTTGGCATCTGAACAATAGGTTTTGGATCCTGGCTTTTTGACAGTCTATCCATGTGGCCATTGGCAGATCACTCCACCTGCCCCTGTCCAGGTTAGGGTTTTAAGTCTAACATGGTGATGAGTAGGACCTGACTCTCATGGTTGTCCATTCATCTATTCATTTGTGATTCACAGTGGGGACTATGCTAAGTACTAGGAATGCAAAGTGAGGCATGTTCTCTGCTCCCACGGAGTTTATGGTGTAGCGGGGGACACAACCAAATAATCCCACTGGTGATTATGTCATCTCAACTTGGGTGAATTCCTTAAAGACCTAGAGTAACTATCTGTGGAGAGCACAGTAGTCCCCTCTTCACGGTGGATGCCTATTATACAACAGACATCACTGAATCTGGTATTTACTGTTTTCTTCTATAGGTCCCTGTACAAATTGAAGTGCTTTCCATCTTAACTAAGCACTTATTGCACACTGTGACCGTAGCATTTGGAGCTTGAGGTGTGACAGCAAAACTAGCATGAATTTCTATCTCCTTTTTAATTTCACAGATAGAAGATTTGTTCTTCCCATAGATATTAGCAAGATCAGCATATAATTTTCAAAAAGTTTCCTTATTAGGTCAAAAACTTTCCCCTCTTCACTTAAAGGGGACATGATGTGACTTTCCTTTTGTAAATTCGTATCACCAGCAGCTTGCTCTTTGGCACCATTAATAAGCAAAAGTACAGCATTACTAAGCAAATTATGAGCATTGCAGTACCATGACAACTGATCCAATCTTTGAGATGACTAATGAGTGGGTAGAGTATAAAGTGTGGATTTTTTGGACAAAGGGATGATTCGTGATCCAGGCAGGACAGTGTGAGACAGTGATAAATGTTTTTCATCATACTACTTAGAACAGCATGTTGTTTAAAACATATGGGTTATTTATTTTTGGACTTCTCAATTTCGTATTTTGGACCATGGGTAACTGAAATCATGGAAAATGAGACTGCAGACAAGGGGCAAATACTGTGCAACAGAGGAGTTTCACCCAGCTGAGTGTGTAGAGAAATGGTGGGAAGGGAAAATGGTTGAGATTGGGTTGGAGAGAGATTGGAATTAGTGTGTTCCCCATAGTGGGAACAACATGTGCCAAGTTCTGGGTTGGAATATGGAACTTTTCAGTAAAAGGTCTGAAAAGTGCCAATATGACTAGGTTAAAAGAGCAAGGGGAGATCAGTGTGAGAAGGGTTTTAGATGAGCAGGGTGCCAGTGGCTCACACTTGTAATCCTAGCTACTCAGGAGGCTGAGGTCTGAGGATCGCTGTGGCTCAAAGTGCCAGAGAACTAATAAACAAAATAAAACAAAACAAAAACCCCTCAGGGACAGTGCTAAGACTTTGAGTTCAAGTCCCACAACTGACAAGATGAAAAAAAAGAAAAAAAAAGAGTATTAGATGAGTGATCAGGAGGCAGACCAGCCAAGGAATTGTAGGACACAGCAAGGTTTTTGGTGTTTATACATACTGGTAACAATGTGAGGCCCCATAAGAATTTGACACTTCAGGATGTGTGTGTGTGTGTGTGTGTGTGTGTGTGTGTGTTACAAAATTAAGATAGATTAAAAAGAGTCCATTGTGGTTATTAAGAGACCACTTAGAATCCATTGAAATAGTCAAGACAACAGATTACAATATGTTAGCCTAGGTTGGTGGCAGAGAAGAGAAGGGAGGCTTTTGTAGTCTCTAACATGTCTACTTAAATAAAATTAATTGAGCTAGGAGGTTAGTGGGATGGAGGTGATGGTGGGGGATACTGCTTCTTTGGTTTCTGATTTATTGGAGGAGATGGATGATGACATTCTCTGAGATGGAGAACCCGTTTTGGGGGGAGAAGATATTAAGTTCAGATGGAAACGTGTTGAATTTAAGAGAGTTAGAGATATCCAAGAGGCAGTGTTGAGAGGACAGGTGGAGATGTGGGTGTGGTACTTAGAAGATGAAGTTTGACCTGGGGATATAGACTTGAAGGCTCGGTGATGGTGACTGAATTTATGGCTGTGGCTAAGACTGTTGTGGAGAAAAGTGTAGATTGAAAAGAGGAAGAATTAGGAAGAAAGTCAGGCAGATATTGTTTCATGAGTCAGGAAGAGTGTTTCACAGAGGAGTGTGGTCAAATGAGGTGCCTGTTGGGCATCATGATAGTAGTATAACTAATGAGAGCCACTGTCACACATATATGTGTATGTAACTCAGTGTTCCCATTGCCCAGACTAGGAATTTGGAGCAGAAGTAGCTTGTGTTACTTGTCCCAGGTCACTTAGTAATTTGAACCCAGCGAATGTGGCACCAGATATCATCTTCTCAAAATCACTGATTCCTTGTAATTATATAGTGGCCATTGTTAGTTTTGTTGAGAGTTGTTTGAGGTATGCCAATTGAGAAGAAGTAATCCTTAAATACCTCCAGGCTTTTGATTTTTTTTTTTTTGCCATAATCTCACTTGTCATAAACTTGGGGCCCTTTCAACTTTACTAATTCATATATGATAACATTTCTACTTTCAGCCATTCAGGAAAGTATTTTGTTGCTTCTGGAACCTTAGTAAGACATAGGAGGACTTTGTAAGATGGGTTTAAGGTTACTTATAGATATGGTGAGACAATGTATTTCAGTTTTCCCATGACTTTCTCAGTGTATTATTTTCCTGCCATCATTATGAGTAGCTCTTACTCTCAGGAGTGTCTCAGTTTGGATAGAAAATTATATTGTCTCCTGTGGTTGTCACAGTTTATGTGTCAATTTGGCCAGGGTTAATGCCCCATTATTCAGTCAGACACTGACCCAGGTAATGGTGTGAAGGCATTTTGTAGAGGTGGTTCAAGTCTATAATCAGGTTACTGTAAGTGAAGAAGATTACCCTAGATAATCTGGATAAGCTTGATTCAGTCAATTGAAAGACTTCTAGAGGAGAATTCAGATTTCTCTGTCTACTGCTGCTGCAGACATCAGTACTAGCTCCTGTGCAAAAGCCCCCCACCCCCATCTCCTCGCCCTTCCTGACATTCTGCCCTGGTAGGTAGTATTGAGATACAGTGCTGCAGTGGGAGGGTGCAAGCACCATGCATTGACGTGGATCTCCACACCACAGATAACCGTCATAGCCGAAATGTCTACAACATTCCCCTTAGGAATGCTGAGGTTTGTGCATGGGAATGATAGAAAGAGAATGTGGTGCTGAGCACCAGTGATGCATTCCTGTAATCCTAGCCACTCAGTGGCTGAGCTACTGAGATCTGAGGATCATGGTTTGAAGTTTGTTAGACTCTTAGCTCCAATTAGCCACCAAGTGGCAAAAGGAGTTCTGTTGACACAAAAGGCTATGGACCTGGGGCAAATTGGGAGAGATGTGAAGATAGGAAAGCATTCAAAGGGGATGTGACACCCGGAGGTCCCAATGAAGCTGAAAAATGGCCTCAAGAGAATACATGAATAAGTGGGTTGGATGAAGAGGAGGTTGTCATCTTGACCTAGGATGTTCTTTGCCGTGAAGCAGTTTCCATTGATGATAAAAGTCATGTGTGATCCTGGATGTGGATAGTAGAGGTGATAAGTAGGCCATAGTCAAGCATCTGATAGATGAATTGTCTACAAAAGTATTTTGATGGAGCAGAAGACAAGTTCAAGGTTGGGAAGAATGTTTGAAATGAAGAATTGAGGCTTTCAACAGGGTTACTGTAATTGTGGAACCTCTACTGCATGTGTCTACATATGGACATCTCTCTTTATACTACACAGTTATCCAGGGCTTCCATTTGCCTGGGGAAAGCCAAATCGATGCTCGCCTCCCCCATTCTCATGGTAGGAGAGTGTGTGGAGGGTGTGGCCTTCACTTTTTCTATGCTCCTTCTCCTGGCATCCTGAAGCATAGTAAGCTATCACGTGTCATGTGACATGATATAGGGAAGTCTTACTTCATTCAAAGCAGTAGGGGAAAAGAGAACCAGAGAGCAGATGTGGCCATTAGATTTTGTTCATATCTATGGGCAAGTGAAGACAAAAAATATTTAGTGTTTGTGTTCTATATCTAAGTAAGAGAAGAATTGGAGGCAGAGATATTTAATGCTCACCTTGGGCCACTTGAGTGACTGATGGAACTTCATGGAATTTTAGTGCCTTGCTCAGAACAGTCTTCTCTGAAAGAAGGAGGGCTCAAAGGCCTATTGGTGACGGGAAGATCAGGTGCTATGTGATGTCATAGAGACATTATGGACAGGCCTGGACATATTCAACCAAAATTCAAGGTAGTAAACATTCAGATACTGTTGAGCAAGGAGATTTCTCTAGCTCTGCAGTGCTAAAATCTTGTGTTAACTTGGAAGACAAAGCAACATGTTCATTGTGTCTTTTTTCCATATCACCCCCACCCCTTCTGGTAGCTCTTATGTGAGCTGCATGTGTTTAACCAGAACATTGTTATCCACTCAGACAGATGGCCTCTTCCAGGACTCCTGTGAGGGACAATTAGGTCATGTACTTATGAGCTCATTGCAGACAGTCTAAGCGTGATTGTAATAAAGTTCACTTTGTGGTGACTTAAAGCATTAAGGATAGCAACTCTACTTATCAGTGAAGATGCTAGGGCAGAAAAGGCCCATGTCTAAAATGAGATTACACAAGTTGACTTTGAAGCTGCAGGTGCCTAAAGATGATGGTATCTGTTTACTATAAGCTAGGGATTCAAATGACTTATTCGAACTGTTCCTTACAACTGTCATATGATTGCCATCCTCCGCCTCCTCCTCCTCTTCTTCCTCATCATCACTACCATCATCATCACCATGATATTCCAATCTTCATGTTATAGGACAAGAAGTTAATAAAAAATTAAATCATTTTCCCAGAATTAGATAATTGTCAGATGGTGTGATTTGAACTCAAGCTGCTTGGCTCCAAATAGGCATGCTGAGCTCCTGTCCTGTACTTCCCTGCTTTGTGCTGCCTCTTGATGTCAGTTCATTGTCAATTCGGAGCAATTCACCTCTGCCAGGAACTGTGTTGGGATGAGAGTTATGAGCATCTGTAAGGTGCCAGAAAAAGTGATAAAAACGGATGGGCCATAAACACAGGACAAACGCAAAGTAGCTTTCCAGGCTGCTGGAAAGCTAGCAGCCCCAGCCTGGGACTGCACACAAGAACCTTCTGTGTGAGTCCCAAACGGTGTGCTCAACCATTGGGGCCTGGGAGGTTCAGGTGGCTTCCTTGAGGAGGCTTGCTTTTGTCTGTAGGATGACAACATTCCTGATGTCTGTCATTTTTGGGAAATGATAGGTTTTTTAAATTTTAAGTCAGGAATCAAACCATGAGGATGGAGCAAACTTAGCTCTGTGTGTGTGTGTGTGTGTGTGTGTGTGTATGCGTGTGCGTGCGTGTGTGCATGCATGTACGCTGGTCCTGGGCTTGAGCCCAGGCACTGTCACTGAGCTTTCTTGCTCAAAGCTAGCACTCTATTACTTTAGTCATAGCTCCATTCCAACTTCGTGTGTTTGTTTGTTTTTTTTGGTGCTTACTTGGAGATAAGAGTCTCATAGACTTTTCTGCTCAAGCTGGCTTCAAATCTAGATCCTCACATCTCAGCCTCCTGTGTAGCCCCTGACACCTAGCTAGCCCCCCACCTTTTGTCTTCATTCATTTAACTCTGAAGAAAGGTTTCATCTAGGACTGCACCCCTGCATGGCACCCCTGCATGATGGGTCCCGAGGCTGATGGCTGTTGTACTAAGGTGACAGAGAAATAGGAAAGAGGTGAGTGCTCTGGTCCTCTTCCAGCTGAAGAAGAATAAGCAGAATTTTGCAAAAGGGATGACCTAGATTTCAGGCTGCTTTGTAACTTTCCATTGTGTTACCCTAGCCATGAGGAAAGAACTTTAGATTATTCCAAATCCAGAGCTGGCTGTGCTAGACACACTAGATGACCAAAAAGTCATGAACACTTGAGCCCATTACGAATAGAGGGCTAGAGCTCCTCCTTGAAATAAGCTTGGAATTCAGACTTTCTGCCCAGGGAGATGGTAGAACTTCTTATGTGGAGTCTAACGCCCCAATGAATTTGCTTTCTTGAAGATCATCTCCAGGCTTAGGCTTGGAATTTTGTCTTTCTGATGCTGGGTGTGTTTTCTTTTCTTCACACTGCACCCTGCACCTCATGCTGCCCAGAAAGCTATTTGTTCAGAGTAAACAGCTGCCCTGAGCTGCAAGGGTAGAGTTCTACTATGATTAACAAAACCTCATCAATGCCCACCAACATACAGTTCTCCATCACTGCTGTCACCAGAGAGACTTACTGCGGAAAGAGATTTAAAAAATGTAATTACTTTCCTGTATAGCTTCATAATGACAACCAAAAAAAAATGGAAGGAGAAAGAAATTTGCCCACAAACCTGCCATCCCAGAAAATCAAGCTCTTAATTTTCATGCTCTTATGTCATTAGATTCATAGATAAAATATAGTTTAGGGTGTTCTTATGTGTGTGAATGATGTTTTTGTTTTGCTTTTCCTCTTTCAATTTTATTTTCTATAATAGAACATATCATTAGTTTTTTTCTATTTATGTTTTCTTTTTCCCTAATGTGCTCCAGATTTCTGAAACAACCTTGTTTTCTTGTATTTCTGATTTCCAAAGCAGTCAAATGTAGAGCAAAATGTGACTCAGTTGTGTATCTTTGTATAATGATAAAAACAAATTTGTACATTAGAAAGAAACTCTTTGTCACTCTGTTATGCTTTTAATTCATTTTCCCATACTTCTGCAAAACCTTTGTATTAATAATGCAATGATTCTTTACTGAGAGAGTGATTTTGTTTTGCAGAGGACATACAGTTGTGTCTGGAGACAGTTTTGGTTGTCAAAACTAGGAGACGCTGTCTCCAACACATAGTGGGATGCTGCTATACAACTGACAAGGAACAGAGCAGTGCCCATCACCAAGGATTATCTGGCCCAAAGTGTCAATAGTGTGGAGGTTGAGAAACGGTTACAATGTGTAATAGTGAATTCATAGTTCCATGCACACATGCCTATTTTTACTTTTTTGTTGTGTGGTGAGCATCTTATGAGTCAAGCTCTGTCTTGCTTATACTGGATTACTCAAAGGTGACTGCCACATACCACCTGGCTCCTAAAGGTGGTAGAGGGAAGGTCCCATCACTTTCCTACAGATGGCAGACACTGTTTGTGCTTTCGATTAGTATGTTTCAGGTGAACAGAGGAAACAGGAGTACAATGGAGCCGCATGAAGCTGGGAGGAAAGGCAGCTAGGTCCCAGGGACTTGGGAAATGTGTCACATTCATGTTGATTCTATAAGCTTTCTTGAAGGTGACTCAGTGCAGGGCACCAGTGTAGCTTCTTTCACATTTTATATCCACTTTTTCTGTATCCTTTTACTTTTGGACACTCACTACTATCTTGCATGCTATTTTCTCATTTACTTCTGCCTCTCTTCCAACAACAGTGAGGGTTTGAGTCCTTTTTGCATACTGCACCCAAAATGTCTGGCCCACTGTAGACATCTCAGTGCCTACTTGTTGAATAAATGAATGGGATCTTTACAAGCACACAGAGGAGCTGGGCTTTTAGTAGAGTCTCACCACACTCATTCACTCTTAGAGAAAGAATGATTCTCCTTTCAGAGACAGCAGAGAGCCCCAGGTGGCAACATCTTACCTTCTATGGTGCAGGGAGAGAAGCTGCCAGACGGACGTGCTGATGGGAACAGCTTCTGGTTTTCATTCTTGGCCATTACATTCATTCCTCAGTTCAGGGATCAGCACCTGTGTGCAGAGGCTGCACTACAGCCTCTTTGCCAAGGCTTCCTGGAGGCCGCAGGGCTTTCCTTACAGCCATACCCAGTGATGGCAGCTCTGCCGCCAGCTGCCTTGTGGCAGTATTGGTGTCTCTCTTTGACTCATGATGGGCCCTTGAATTGGATACCTGTGCTCTCAGTATGTGGATAAGCCTGCTCTTGAGTGTTTGTAGTCATATATATTCCCTGGTGTTTCTTTTTTTATTTTTCTTTCTTTTTTTTGTTGGTGTGGGGCTTGAACTCAGGGCTTGGGTGTTGTCCCTGAGCTTTTTAGCTCAAAGCTAGTGCTTTGAGCCACAGCAACACTTCTGTTTTTGTTTTTTTTTTGTGTGTGGGGGTGGGTGGTGGGAAGAGTAAATTGGAAATAAAAATCTCATGGACTTTCCTGCCTGGGCTGGCTCAGATCTCTGGCTTAGATCCTTAGATCTCAGACTCCCAAGTAGCTAGGAATATAGGCATGAGCCACTGGTGGCCAACTACTCTGAGGTTTCTTAAACTGTGTCTATCCTGGCTTCACTGAAAACAAGACCTCAAAACAACTAGTGAGCACATACAGCTAGTCATAACTTTATTAAAACATCAGCATACCAGGTACACAAGAGGTTGTGGGAGCAGGGGTGCGGAGAGGCCATCTGGAACCATTCAGGTGGACGGGGACAACCAGGCCTTAGGCTTCTGCAGTGCTGCAGTTGGCAGCTTTGGAGGGCAGCATTATGTCTCATGTCACTCAAGGCAGGTGAGCCGAAGCCACGGCTCACCGGCTGCCTCTGCAGCTGCAGCTCTGATCAGGTGGTCCTACCCGCCTTGTCTTGGCAGCTCAGGTTCTTGAAAAGTGGGTGACAGGGGCAATCATCTGTAGTTGGCAGAGCAAAACCCAAACACACTCTGAAAGGCACAGCTGGGCCAAGCTCAGCAACTTTATTCATTAGGCAGTTAATCTCAAGGCTGTCAGCCTAGGCCACAAGGGCAGGATCAGGCAGAGAAGCCGTGTTTGCAACAATTCAAACAGAAGGCACAAATATTACTGTGCCCGAGCTATGAACAATGCTCTATGGGTGGCTTCAGTTCCTCTGCAAGGTAAGAAAAGGGACAGTTTCTGCCTCAAAGAGCTTTCCTTCTAGCTGTTCTAAGTGCCTTAAGAGTGAAAACAAAGAACAGCTGGGGTTCAAGCTTGGATGACAGAATATCTGCTTGAAAAAGCAGGATATATATCACAGAGGAGGAATCCTGAAGCCTGGATAAAATTTTTCCTTCCTCCTCTTTCACTTTTCTTTCCTCCTTCCTCTGCCTTTCTCTGTGATACTAGAACAATGCCTTTCCACCCCCAAGGAATCTCCAGACCTGTTACTATTTTACTTTAGGTGGTAAAAGAAACCCCCAAGATGGGATTAAGATGTGGATTTGGGGCTGGGAATATGGCCTAGTGGCAAGAGTGCTTCCCTCATATACATGAAGCCCTGGGTTCAATTGCTCAGCACCACATATATAGAAATGGTCAGAAGGGGTGCTGTGGCTCAAGTGGCAGAGTGCTAGCCTTGAGCAAAAAGAAGCCAGCGGCAGTGCTAAGGCCCTGAGTTTAAGCTCCAGGACTGGCAACACACACACACACACACACACACACACACACACACACACACACACACACATACACACACACACAAGATCTGGATATGGTGAGGTTGTCCTAGACCACTCTAGTGATTTCAGGTAGGGCCCATGGATGTTGTCACCCAGGTGGGCCCTACCTGAAATCACTAGAGTCCTTGTAAGAAGTGAGGCTGAATGATCTAGATAGAGACAGATTTGAAGATACTACACTGCTGGCTTGAAGGTAGACGATGGGGTCCTAAGCTAAGGATTCTAGGCAGCCTCTACAAGTTGGCAAAGGCAAGGAAGACTCCAGAAGGAAAATGGTCCTGAGGCTCTATCACAGACTTCAGATTTCTAGAGCATTTGTATTGATGGCGCCACTAAATTTGTGTTAATTTGCTAAGAAGCACTGAAAACAAAAACACTTTTTTTTCTCCATCCTTCCATTTCCTTCTTCCATGCATATCCATATCTCTTCTCTTTTTATTCCCTTTGATATCTTATGTCATCCTCTCTCTCCCTTTTTCTTCCCTTCAGTCTTCTCTTCCATTCTTCTCTATTTTTCTCTTCTCCTTCCTTCTCTTCCTTTCCTTCTTCCTCTGATTACAAAATAATACATACTCTGCAATTTTCAGACAACCTGAAAGTAAATTAAGTCAAAAGAAAAGATCTCTCTTATGGTCTTGCCTACCTTCCCATCTTCTTTGTCCGAGGCACAGTGGCTCAGAATGAACTTCCTGTATTTGCATCCTGGTTATGTTGCTGTTAGGCTAGTTCTTGCTTTTTCTTTGCCTTGGTTAGCTCATTTTCAAAATTGAGAAATGATTGTCCATTTCATAGGATTATGCCTAGAAGGGTACCTAGTAATGAGTACTTGCTTCATGTCGGCCCTTACTAACATTTCTACATCTCACTTCATTTTTGTTCTTGTCTACATAAACAAATACAGGTATGTACATTTACACAAGTAATACAGACAGACTTGTTTACACTAAGATGTATGATGTAAGACTGTTGGAGAGAAAGTAAATGGAAAAGGAGAGGAGAGGAAGAAAGAGATAGAGAGAAACAGGGATACAGAGGGATCTATCTACCTCTCTATCTACCTACTATATATATATATATAGATATACATCTATATATACATACATAGGGAGATATCTATGTATATATACATATATACATATATACATATATACATATGTATTGATACATATATAGTCAGAGAGAGAGATAGGGATTGCAATGCAAGTCATGATTAGGCTTACATTGTGGAGGGTTTTGATTGACAAGCAGTGAAAGGCATGCTTTAAAGCTTTCTCACCAAGATTGAAGGGTTGGAAAGAGTAAATGTCCTTTATTAGGGAGTCCACTGAGGCAACAGAGTAGGTCTGGTTGATCTGGAATGAAAGGCAAGAATACAATGGCAGCCTGAGCTAAGAGGATGGCATGGGAAAGTAAGGATGGCTTTCAGGACAGCATGATAATCTCTTGAACTCTTGACCAGAAGCAATGGTACAAGAAGTCAATGTTAAGCATTTTAGTACCGGGTACCTGGGAGAATGAAGTAGCTAGAACTTTTGGTGTCATGTTTGACTTCCTTTTGTCACTGACAGTAAACATACAATTAATGATCATCAATGAACACAATACTGCCAATATGTTCTTATAATGTAATGCTTATTCCCTAGGATTGAATTGAGCTGTCCTGTTTCTCCAAAGGGCTCTCAGTATCTTTCTTCTGAGTTTAGGTTGAGTTTCCCTGCTAAGGGCCAATCTCTCTCTTTAATACATTCATAACGTCTTGTGGCTGTCTCTCTGTATTTCTGCATTGTTTTACAATTGCCTGATTATATGTGTATTTCTTCCACTAGATTATGAAGTCCTCAAGGGCACGATCTTATTAATCTCAGTATTTTTCAGTTCCTAGCCCACTATCTGACCTCTGGTAATATGCTAATATGTTAAAAGAACCAGGGATGGTGTTTTCTGTTGTTGTTGTGGGACTTTTACTCTGGGCCTGGGCACTGTCCCTGAGCTCTTTTGCTCAAGGCTAGTGCTTTACCACTAGAGCTACAGTACCACTTCTGGTTTTCTGAAGGTTAACTGGAGATAAGAGTCTCATGGACTTTCCTTCCCTGGGCTGGCTTTGAACTGTGATCCCCAGGTCTCAGCCTCCTGAGTAACTAGGATTACAGGTGTGAGCCACCAGCGCCTGACTGGAATGGTGTTTTAAATGATACTAGGTGGAACATCTAGATGAGAATGTCCACAGAGGCTAGAAGTGTGGGACATAGGCTCCAGTCAGAAATCGGGGTAAAGAGATATTTTGTGAATTTTTTGCAAAGAAATGGAGCAATGAGCCTGGCTATAAGAAGACCCAATGTAGAACCTTGGGGTCCCTCAGACTTAGAGTAAGGTAGGGACATTAGTTAGAGCAATCAAGGAAACCTAGTCAAAGAGGCTGTAGCACATCCAGGTTGGCTGCATACCAGAAAAACAAAGATTATTTCAAGAGGAGAAGGATAGTCAGTGGGGTACAAAGCTGTGTGGAAGTCAGGGGGGATGAGGAATGTGTTAGTCAGTTTCTTAACACTGTGAAAAAATATCCAAAACCACTTAAGAGGGGGAAGATTGATTTGGCTCATAGTTTTCAGCTCATCATGGCAGAAGGATGTGTTGAAGTAGAGCAGCTCACACCACCACAGCCAGCAAGCAGAACGAGGAAGTGCCAGCACCCTTGCGATTCCCTCCTTTTATTCTACCAGGTGTATAGACCAATGTCACTCACATTCATAGCAGATCTTCCACTCTTTTTTTTTTTTTTTGTCCAGTCCTGGGGCTTGGGACTCAGGGCCTGAGCACTGTCCCTGGCTTCTTTTTGCTCAAGGCTAGCACTCTACCACTTGAGCCACAGCACCACTTCTGGTCATTTTCTGTATATGTGGTGCTGGGGAATCGAACCCAGAGCCTCATGTATATGAGGCAGGCACTCTTGCCACTAGGCCATATCCCCAGCCCAGATCTTCCACTCTTAATCTGCTCTGCAAATACCCTCACAGATATATCTAGAGGTGTGCTTTCCTAATCTCCTACGTCCTTTTTAGTCAAAGCAAGTTGATAATGAAGATTAACTATCATAAGGAGTGAGGAAGACCCTTTCCTGTGGTGTTGGTTTGTAAGCAGAGGAAGGCAGTTCATAGAGGAAGGGGGGGATAAGTCCTCTTTTGAGGATTGGGTGGTGATGCTGTGGAAACATTTGTGTCAATTCCAAGATATCTAGAAAGAAAGGCAAAGAAGGACTGTAAAATAGGATCTAAGCAGGGTGACATAACAGGCTGGAAAGATCGATGCATTTAAAATATAAGCAAGGGAGAGTATGGGAGCCCACAGGAGGGAAAAGGGATGGCCTAAATGGAGGGGAAAGAAAGAGACAGATTTTTTCAGGAGCAAGGAGTTAGACTCTTGCTAAGGGAGGAAGATAGGCCATGTTGAGGGAGAAAGGATATGGGAGCCAGGGTTTATGGCAGGAGAGAATGATTAACCATGTTGGAAACTCCCCCCCCCCCCCATTTTCCCCCTTTATTGTCAAAGTGAAGTATAGAGGGGTTATGGTTTCATATGTAAGGCAGTGAGTACATTTCTTATTCAACTTGTTACCTCCTCCCTCATTTTTCTTTTCTTTTTTTTATTGTCAAACTGATATACAGAGTGGTTACAGGTTCATACTTTAGGCATTGGATACATTTCTTGTACTGTTTGTTACATCCTCCCTCATTCCCCCCTCCCTTTCCCTTTCCCTCCATGAGTTGTTCAGTAGATTTACACTAAACAGTTTTGCAAGTATTGCTTTTGTAATCATTTGTCTTTTTTATCCTGTGTCTTTTGATTTAGATATTCCCTTACTGTTTCCTAGTTCTAATACCTGTATACACGGTTTCCAATTTACTCAGATAAGATGCAGAGATAGTGAAGGTACGACCACAGGAAGGGCATACAAGAGGATCATCAATAATAGAAGCTATGGTTTCACATCACATGTTGAAAGCAATTACAACAGTGATATAACAGTCGTTTCCATAACATGGAGTTCATTTCATTTAACATCATCTTTTGTGTTCATACGGATATAGCTATTGGGCTCTTGTGATCCTCTGCTGTGACTAGCCTAAACCTGTGCTAATTATTCCTTATGAGAGAAACCATAGAGTCTATGTTTCTTTGAGTCTGGCTCACTTCACTTAGTATAATTTTTTCCAAGTCCTTCCATTTCCTTACAAATGGGGCAATGTCATTCTTTCTGATAGAGGCATTAAATTCCATTGTGTATATGTGCCACATTTTCCTGATCCATTTGTCTACTGAGGGGCATCTGGGTTGGTTCCAAATTCTAGCTATGACAAATTGTGCTGCGATGAACATTGTTGTGCTGGTGGCTTTAGTATGTTCTTGCTTGTAGTCTTTTGGGTAAATGCCCAAAAGTGGGGCTGCTGGGTCATAGGGGAGCTCTATGTTTAGCTTTCTAAGGAATCTCCATACCGCTTGCCAGAGTGGCTGAACTAGTTTACATTCCCACCAACAATGAAGTAGGGTTCCCTTTTGGCCACATCCCCTCCAACATTTGTCGTTGTTAGTTTTCTTGATATAAGACATTCTTACTGGGGCGAGATGGATTCTCAATGTTGTTTTGATTTGCATTTCTTTTATGGCCAGTGATGTAGAGCACTTTTTCATATGTCTCTTGGCCATTCTCATTTCCTCATCAGAGAAGTCTCTTTTTAAGTCTTTAGCCCACTTTTTGATGGGGCTATTGGTTCTTTGTGGTTTTTTTTGGAGGAATGTACTTTTTTTAGTTCTGGATATATTTTAGATATGAGGCCTTTGTCCATTTATGGCCGGTAAAGATCTTTTCCCAGTCTGTGGGCTTTCTGTTTATCTTGCGAGCTATGTCCTTTGCCCTGCAGAAGCTCTGCAGTTTGATGCAGTCCCATTTGTCCATCTTTTCTTTGATTTGTCACATTTCTGGGTCTTTGTTAAGGAAGTCCCCTCCTGTGCCAAGGAGCCCAAGTGTTTCTCCTACTCCTTCCTTTAGTGTTTTCAGGGTATCTGTTTTAATTTCGAGGTCTTTGATCCATTTGGAATTGATTTTGGTGCAGGGTGATATATAAGGATCTAGTTTTAGTTTGTTGCCTGTGTTGAACCGGTTTTGCCAGCACCATTTGTTAAAGGCTATCTTTCTTCCATCCTATTTTTTTTAGCTCCTTTATCAAAGATTAGGTAGGCATAGTTCTGTTCTGGGTTCATTTCTGGGTCTTCAATTCTGTTCCATTGGTCTTCAGGCCTGTTCTGGAGCCAATACCAAGCTGCTTTTTATTACTATAGCTTTATAATACAGCTTGAAGTTAGGTATTGTAATTCCTCCAGCACTTTTCTTTCTGCTTTTGATTGTTTTTGCTATTCTGGGTCTTTTATTGTTCCATATAAATTTCTGATTTGCTTCCTCTATTTCATTAAAAGATTGTGTTGGGATATTAATGGTTATTGCATTGAATTTGTAGATAGCCTTTGGCAATATTGCCATTTTGATTATATTAATCCTCCCAATCCAGGAGCATGGGAGGTTTTTCCATTTCCTTAGTTCTGCCTTAATTTCATTTTTCATGTTTTTAAAGTTCTCATCATAGAGGTCTTTCACTTCTTTCATTAAGATTATTCCAAGGTATTGTATGTTTTTTGAGGCTATTGAAAAAGGAGTTGCTTTCCTAATTTCAGCCTCGGCATTCGGGTCATTAGCATATAGAAATGCCATTGATTTTTGAGGGTTTATTTTATATCCTGCAACTTTGCCAAAGTTTTGGATCAGCTCTAGTAGCTTGGGAGTAGAGTAAATGGGGTTCTTTAGGTATAGGATCATGTCATCTGTGAAGAGAGAAAGTTTAACTTTATCTTTTCCTATTTGGATCCCCTTTATATTTTCTTCTTGCCTAATTGCTCTGGCTACGAATTCTAGTACTATGTTGAAGAGCAGGGGAGAGAGCGGACATCCCTGTCTTGCTCCTGATTTTAAAGGGAATACCTTTAGTTTTTCACCATTTAGAATTATACTTGCTGTTGGTTTGTCATAGACTGCCTTTATTATATTCAGGAGTGTTCCCTGGAATCCCAGTTTTTCCAGGGCTTTTAGCATAAATGGGTGCTGGATTTTATCGAATGCCTTTTCCGCATCCAGAGATATAACCATGTGGTTCTTTACCTTGCTCTGGTTGATGTGGTGGACTACATTAATTGACTTGCGTATATTGAACCAACTTTGCATTCCTGAGATGAATCCAGTTTGATCATGGTATATGATTTTTTTGAGGACCTGTTGAAGTTGATTGGCCAGAATTTTGTTGAGAATTTTTGCATCTATGTTCATCAGGGGAATCGGTCTATAGTTCTCTTTCCGTGATGAGTCCTTGCCTGGTTTTGTCCTCCCTCATTTTTCTCCTGCCTGCCCCCTCCCACTTCCCCTCTCCTCCTATGAGTTGTACAGTTGGTTTACACCAAATGGTTTTGTAAGTATTGCTTTTGGAATGGTTTGTCTTTTTATCCTTTGTCTCTCGATTTTGGTATTCCCTTTCCCTTCCCTAGTTCTAATACACGGGAAAATAGAATAAAAAATATGCTGGTGATCTTAATGGTGAGGGCTATGGTAGGCACTTGCTTTCCCAGGCATGTGAGCAGAGGAGGAGTGGGAGCAGGGAAAGCATGAAGGATAAAGAATGGCCAGAATGTTGTGGAAGGATGAGGGGCACATTGCAAAAATGGCTGAGCATGGATTCTGGGCTGGGATGAAAACAGAATGAGGATGAGAGATGGAAAATAAAAAAACCAAGGTTGACAAATGGAGCCATGGAGAGGTCACAGAACAGGTGGCTGCAGAATGGGCCTATATCCCTTACTAAGCCTGCCTCACCTTTCCAGAGCCATGCCTATCCATAACAATACTATCTTGTTTCTCCCGATTGGTTTGGAAGGGAAATGAAAGCCTGAAAGAAGGTGTTTATGGACCCTTGTTGTTTTTATTCCCCTCAAAAATAGCCTTATACACTTGACATTCAAAGAGCTCCAAGGGCAAGCCTGATTATGTCAGTGCGCCCTCCCCAAATGTTTGGGCCTAAAGGATTCTGAGTTTGGAGATCTCTCTGTGGCTTATGTTTCAGTATCTCTGATTCCTCTCTCCTCTCCTCTCCTCTCCTCTCCTCTCCTCTCTTCTCCTCTCTGTGTGCCTACAGAGTGACTCTAAGCCTGACATGTGTCACTCAGATTGCTGCTCCCACACAGATCCGGGGGTGCCGGCTGGAGGTGCACAAGTGGTGCAACCACATAGTCTGAGTAATGGAAAGACAATGGCTGTTGTCTACTGCTGACAGCTTTCTGAGGCAGTTGTTTCCTCTTCGGGAGTTGGTAGCAGGTCCTATAAGCATCTGTCTTGGAGATGCAAGTCTGGTTGGTTGATTGACCGGTGTAGACTGGCAAAACATATAAATTTATATTTTCCTCCGTGGAGGAGCCAGGCCATTGACTTGAGGTCATGGAAGCTGTCTGTGGTGATGTCATCTTGAATGACAAAGGCCTGGGAGTGCCAAGAGGCAGTCAGGAGGGAGCTTCCTGATACTCTCACCACCCTACTGCTCTTTGCTTCTGTAGGCCCCACCCACCATAGGTTTTTATCATTTATTTATTTATTTATTTATTTATTTATTTATTTATTTATTTATTTATTGCCAGTCCTGGGGCTTGAACTCAGGGCCTGAACACTGTCCTTGGCTTCTGTTTTTGCTCAAGTCTAGCACTCTACAACTTGAGCCACAGTACCACTTCTGGCTTTTTCTATATATGTCATTCTGAGTAACTGAACCCAGAGCTTCGTGTATATGATGCAAGCACTCTACCACTAGGCTATCTTCCCAGCCCAGGTTTTATTTTTATATCTTTCCTACTTAGGCTTTTTAGTTTCTTTTGGGCAAGGGCTAAGTCATAAGTGTCAAAGTCGAAGTCGTAGTTGTGGAAGCCTTTGCATTAGCCCATCTTCCAGCAGGACAGTCTGTGTTCCCGGGTTCAGGATGCTACTATCTTTTTTTTTTTTTTTTTAAATTTCCTTATTGTCAAAGTGATGTACAGAGGAGTTAGTTTCATAAGTAAGGCAGTGCATATGTTTCTTATCCAACTTGTTACCTCCTCCCTCATTTTTCTCCCACCTTCCCCCCCTCCTTCCTTCCCTCCCCCGATGAGTTATACTGTTGGTTTACATCTTATAGTTTTGTTTGTATTGCTGTTGCATTGGTTTGTCTTTTATCCGTTGTCTCTCCATGATCCCCTTTGTTTCCCTAGTTCTGATAAACGTATATACAATACCCAAGGTACCAAAATCAGTTATAGTGACATCAGGGGTAAAATCATGGGGAAGAAAGACAAAACAAAAAGGCATAATTTCACATGGGATGTTGAAAATAATAACCATGATAAACCATTTGTTCCCATAACTTGGAGTTCATTTCACTTAGCATCAGGATGCTACTATCTTTATGGGCACCATCCTTGCTTCTCCTCTTGTAGTCTGGCCCCAATCCCGTGATCTACCCCCACTGATTCTTCCCTGGAAGTACAGACTCTAATGAGATTGGAAACACAATTGTAGTTCAAAATCTGGCTCCCCCCAGAATACAGATGATTCTAATAAAACTTCTACCTTCATTTTCCCCTTTCCTCCTGATTTCTTGTGTTTCACAGAGGGGGCTTTATTGGTTGGCAGTGGATCATGCAATCACTTTATATTGTATCTGAGCAGCACCAGAAGTGGGTTTTATATAAATAAAAGCCTAAATTAGCTGGACAGTGCCACCCATATCGATTGGGAGAAGATAACACCCAGAATGAATGCAAGGAGACCTCCCCCCTTCCCCTTGCCACTCCATGAGTACTGTATGTTGGGGACCCTGCCTTGCAGGAGCTTGGAGAACAGGGCTTGTATTGCAGAACCAGAACTTGGTCTTTCTGTCAGCCACAGCCTGGTCCATTTGTCACTTTGGATTATTTCCCTGATACCTGGCACCATGAGGCAGCATCATCAATTGCAAGAATTCCCAGTGTGCTCTGTTGTGGCACAAAACACAAATACCATTTCCTTTTAACTCTGGCTTTCACAAGGCCTGCCCAAATACATTTGTGTTGTCTCCAAACCTGGCACTTTAAATAAAACAAATGAAAAGGCCCCTGAATGACAAACACTGCGTGCATAGTGGGAGGGCTATTTGCAGGGAAATGGTTGCAAGGAGAATCGGTACTTTATGAATATTCACTGAAGTGTAAACCTGCACATTGCTCATACGCTTTTCTGCATTCTAATTTGCCCATGAATGCAAATGAGTCCTGTTGAAAATAGAGAGGGGGTGGGGTGAGAGAGCGGGCTCTTCGTAGCACACCTAATTGAAAGATGTTTGTACATCATGTTTGATATTTAGTAAACAGAGAGACAAATCTGATCGTTTTCTAAATGAGACCTCTGAAACAATAAAAAATAATGATCACAAAATCCTGGAGAGTCAGAATGTGCAGAACTAACTGCTTTCCTAAAAAGGGGGCCATAATTACTCTGTCTCAGGGTGCAATTAGTGTCCTAATTACACGAAGGTGTATCTTGCTTATCTCTTCAGTAAATCCTTTGTTAAGATTTAGCTGACTTTAGGAGCTGGAAGACAGAGGGGCTGGGTCCTGTACTTAGGGTAGGCGATGGATTGTCCTGAGGGAAAGGGGGTAGATAGATGGTACTTCAGGAAGTACCTTCATCTTTCTTTTAGACTGACAGATGGCTTCAGTCTGGGTTGGACTGCCTGCTGCTGCTTTCAATGCAGGAGTGTTACCTTTTTGGATTCATGAAAGCTACTCAATCAAAGATAAAAAGGCAGGCCAGTGTGGGGAATCAATAAAATCTCTACTTTCAGCTGGAGTGTCTAATAGTAATTCTTCTCGTGTCACTGCCTGGTTAAACAGTCATACTCCTGCTAAAAGCCCTATAAGACATAATAGATTCATGTGGCTTTGCTCTATTGTGTGGCATTTGGCTTGGAAAAGGGGCAAGGGGCTTCTGTTTTTCTAAAACAAACCAGACACTGAAGCATTGTGTATCAAAATGTGGTCCCCCATTGTGGGTTGTCTCGTCAGAGCAAAGCGGGTTTGCTTTGCATACTTCTTGTGGAGCCATTTCCAGCTATTTGATGATATTCATTGCAGACCCTTCTTTGGAGATGTTTTATACCACTCTCCTAGTCATTCAGCTTACATTTAAATGTATACATTTTTTGGGGTGATTGGTTGGTGTTATTGTAAAAATCATAAAAAACAAATGCTTTTTAAATTTCAAATGGAGCCGATTGTACACATTAAGTTTTGTTCCCCAGAAGTTGGCGACAAATGCTATATATCTCAGAGCTGAACTGCATAGCACAAATGGCTTTGTTGTGGCAGAGTCTCAGGCAGGGCCTTTGGCAATAGCTTCTCATGAAATAAGTGGATTTGGGGCCAGCAGGCAGAGTTTTGCTGAACGTCCATGAGAAATAGAGTGGTTAAGACCTGCATAGAGCACTTTCCCTCCTCTCCAGCATATCCTCTAGCTCTTGAATGTTCCTAGATTTGTGGCCTGCCTATATGGCAGTGGCTCATAGAGAGACCCAGTGTTTTTCCTTTCAATCCTCCCTCTTTCCAGTCTAACAGAGGGGAAAAAAAATGAAATGAAGCAAGTAACTGTGCTGAGTCGAACAGCATTCAATGGAATTGGCTGGGTCACCACCCACATGCTGATGTCCAGGGATTCTGAGTGAATGAAAGTCACAGTGCATATGATTTTGCCATCTGGGGTGAGAAAGAAGTGGGGCCAGAGGAACTTTGTTGGCCATTCCAAGCAGGCGCTTTGATCAGGAGTGTCCTTTGTCAAGGCTTCTGCTCACTCCTCCTCTCTCAAGTTCCTCTAGACCAAGGCTACCTCCCACCCTCTGTTCCCTTGGAAGATTTGCCTGCTGCTGTAGAATCAAATCAGAGTGCTTTCTGGCATGTCATGAGACTGCAGAAAAGAGAAAGATATTGAGTGTCACCCCCTACCCCCCCATCCCTCATTTGACCCCTCATGCCCCTCCCCAGCAAAAAATTCAGCAGACATAGATGAGATTTTAATAGCTACATAAAGAGAAATGCATGACAATCTCATTAGGAAGCCATAGTGGCTTGTTGGAGGATCCCAGAGGGGACAATATAACCACGTCTAGTTTGTTATGGCATCCCTAATGATGGCCATTTGCCCCTTCCTCATCATTGTCCATTTATCACCCATTTGACCCGGCTCCTGATAATACTTGGCCCTCACTTGCATCAGATTTCCTTTGAGTCTCCCTACAATTGCTGACACCACTCTTTAAGTGTAGCTAAATCAGAGCTGGTGACGATCATAAAAAAGCAGTTAGTGGCCACCCCATGGCTTGCCCTGATATGGCACATTAGGGTTCTTTCTTTTCTCTTTCCAGCAGTCCTGGGTCGCACTTCATTGTGAGTCCAACATCTGCAGGAGGTCAAGACAGTGGGGCCCAGGGATTTCTAACCATCTGTCAGGGAAAGAGGAAGTCAGGCCTGGAAGAGTGAAGAGAGTAAACCATTCTGAGGACCTTCTTGAAGTTATTTATTGTGGGTGAGGGCAAGAGAATCGTTATTAATGGTAGCAGCCCATTGTCTTTCTTATGTGCCTCTGAGGGCAACAGACATAATTAAACTCAAAGTCGAAGTGGAGTTCATTTTTCCCCTTGGAGGCTTAAATGGCCTGGAGTCATTTCCCATTCCTTCCTTCCCACCAGTTCCCATCCTCCCTAGCTGTTGAAAAATTCAACATTCCTATAAACTACAGTACTTTGTAAAGGTCACACGCCAGTTAATCTGAACCCCGGGTCGGGAGCTGAGCAGGCGGTAGCTATAGCTGTGGCTGTCCAGGTCAGTGATGTGGGGCCTGGCCTGTGGAGATCAGAGAGGGCCACGAGGCAGGCAAGCAGAGCTCTTTAAATATTGCCGAGCATTTCCTGGATCAGCATGATATTTAAAGATTTTTTGTTCCACCTGCCTGTGAAATAGAGAGTCCAGCCGAGAGGCAAGAAAATGAATATGGATTTCTTGCCCTTTCAGTGTATTCACTCCAGAAAATAGCCATTTCTTTCTTTCTTTCTTTCTTTTTTTTTTTTTTCCTTTTTGCTGAGCTGAGGACTGCAGGCTTCAGGCAGCCACGATTACAATCATGCATCATGAATGAAATGTGCCATTTGGAGAAAATCAGCCACTCATTCCATTTCAAAACCCCACACAAATCAATAGTGCTAGCTGAGTTTGGGGGCTGAGCTAGATGTTGTGCTTGAAGTAAAAGTACTTTCTCAATGCACTTCTGATACTCAGCGCAGCAACTAGGGGTGGATTCTGTGCCTGGGGCTCCAACAAGAGGATCATCAACCTGCAAGAGCTGGGTCTGTTCTGCTCATGATGAGCAAGAGAGATTTAGTGCTGATGGTGACAACTCTGGGCATCGTCACAGAACATGCTTCTGTTAATAAAAACTAGCTTTTTTTTTTCTTATAAATCTCTTTATTCAAAAAATACACATAGTGAACTTCCTGTGTGTCAGGCACTGGAATATAATAGCATTTAAAATAGACATAGAGCCTTTCTTCCTATGGCTTTTAGAGAATCCCTGTACAATTACAATACAGTGTGATAAACTGTAGGACTTGGAGAGGGGAATTTCCATCTCCTCATTCCCCATTTTCTCAAGGGGAAAATGAGATGCTTTAAATAAGTAGACCTGCAAAGGATTTGCCCATTTCAGAACACTAATCAACTAATCACTAAGGTAGTCAGGCAATTTAACATTCATACCTTACCTTGTTCCAAGTACTGGATAAGGCTGTGTGTGTGTGTGTGTGTGTGTGCCCATCCTGGGGTTTGAACTCAGGGCCTGGGTGCTGTCTCTGAGCTTTAAGTTTTGTTCATGGCTATTGCTCTACCACTTAATCACAGCTCCACTTCCAGCTTTATGATAGTTAATTGTAGATAAGAATCTCTCTCTCTCTCTCTCTCTCTCTCTCTCTCTCTCTCTCTCTCACACACACACACACACACACACACACACACACACACACACACAGAGTTTCATGGACTTTCCTGCATGGACTGGCTTTGGACTGTGATCCTCAGATATCTGCCTCCTGAGTTACTAAGGTTATAGGTGTGAGACATTGGTGCCTGGCTTGGACAAAGCTCTTGATCCCTTTGTCTTCAAGATCATCACAACTGGCCACAGGTGCATGACTTGTGCAGATGTGTTGTTAATTCACAATTGAGGTGTTAGAAGAATGTTATAGACTTTGAGAAGCTTTTGGCAGTTTAGAGAAGGGATAGATGGTTAAGTGCCTTAGCAATGCCAAATATACATTTCTCAGCACCATCTTCACCATTCCCCTGGCTCCCATTACTTAGATAAAGATAAGACCCCCAAGTTCATGTCCTCAGCTTGGAGAACTCTCAAGAACTTTTCCTTTGGCCATCTCCTGACCCTTGGTACCCAAGGGTAAGGCAGCATTTGCTCAAAGAAGTTTGTTCATTTTCTTGGGCTAAGTTAGATCTCTTATAGTCACATGCTCCCGTGGTGCCTTGGGTATTTGTCATCTCACTTAACTCTACCTTTTCTAACTACTTTGTTTAGTCATCTCTTTCCCATAAGATGCAAGGTCCTCAAAGGAAGGGACTGTGTCTTTCCAACTCCCTGTTCTTTTGCCAGCTCCATTACAATGTTTGGCATTTTATTTGGCATTTGCTATACAACTGAATGGCTATCTGCTCCTGCCAAAGAATCAAGTTACTTTTCTTTAAGGCATACTTCCAGACCATTTTATCCTGTTTGAGTAATCTATCCCAGAGTGTGATGAAACTGAGATGGCATTGTTTCAATATATATCCAAGAGAATATGGCCTTCGATATCGTTTCCTAAGAATCAGAGATCCAAACAAAGCTGAGGTCCCAGAGGAACATAAGTGAAGGGAGAAAGAAGGAATCAGGGAAGGACGGAGAGAGCAAACTCAAGGTTATTTACTGCTGCTTTATAGTGATGTGTATGGGTGCAAAGATACCTTCTCAACACCAATACCACTACTTACCACAAAAACTATTACTACCAATAACTATAAAAACACCATGAAATGAACAAGAATGTAGTCAGTTGCTGAGCCAGGTAAACTACTCAGCCATCTGCTTCTGAATGGACCAGAAAAAAAATCTTAAAAAACAAACCTCATAGAAACTTATTAGGAGTGTGAAGGGAAGAGTCCTGAGTTGAACTTTGCCTTCAAAGGGAAAAAACTTCCTTATATATGGTTCTGTTTTATTTGGTTCTTTTTTAAGGGGGTGGGGGACTAGGGTTTGGATTCAGAGCTTCTTGTTCTCTAGGCAGATGTTCCTACACCTTGAGCTGTTATGCCAGATTTCCGGTCCCCAAAGACCCCCAAGGAGCCGATACTGATGCAAATGCATGAGAGTCTTTATTGCAAGCTCGAGCCTGGACTCCCAACTGTCACCAACACAACGAATCTGGATTGAGAGCCCTGACCCTCAGATAGGCAGGGTTTCTATTGTGATTACAACAGTGGCAGGGTATTTTCAACTTGGCAGATACTTGATTGGATGGCATTTAGCAAGCAAGTCTTGTCCTATTTCTATTGGCTATCTACCCTTTCAGTTATCCATTTTGGCTTTGATATCAGGAACTGGCCTCGATATCAGGAATTGACAACAGGTGGTCACGTAGCACTGATGCAGGGGGTTAGTGCAGGGGGCAGAGCAAGTCACAAATGGGTTAAGCAAGCCGTTTACAGAAGCAGAATATTGTGGTTAGGCTGACCTAGCACCAACTTTATTTTAACAATTGCGACCATGTTTTCCCATTACCACTAAGAAAGCTTGAGTGGGATAAAACAATCCAGTACTCAATCATAAGTAAACCAACCCAACAGTTACCATGGCATTTCTACTACTATTATGGTTATTTCTATAGTCTATGACTATGATCATTTTTTACTGTCCGTAACCATGGTTGTTACCCAGGTATAGAGGTGAACAAGTGCTCCCTACATTTTTAAATGTCAAACTACAAGAAACTAGTCTCATGGGTGGGGGTGCAGCCCTCTATCATGGAGTCATCACCAGAGTTTAGAAGCTGTTATAATTTTAACACTAAAATTTATATTTAGTTACTCCAGTTTTCAGGTCAGCCCTAACATTCCCTCCTCTTCTACTGGTTACTGAGGGGGCCAATCATGGCCTCATTATTATACATTTCTATGTCTTCTATGTCCAGGGGCTGATACTGAGACCTGAGCATCATTAGCTGTACCATACTGACACAATCTCTTACAAATGTAGTAAGCCTGTTAAGAATACAAGGACCAACCATTAAAATAAATATTACCTACATCAAAGGTCCTGCTACTGAGGTTAATAACAATGTCAGCCAAGGGGACTGCATATCATCCCATGCTTTCAGCTTATCAATGGATGCATGTATTCCCTGGCGTCCAAATATACTTGAGCAGTGAGAAGTTTATAGATGGCTCCAGATGACTGTCAGGTCGTACTTGATCTTAACCCAAATGGGATAGGAAGGCAGCAGTGTCTCCCAGTGGCTCCAAGAGAATGTCACACCTCCTGCTGGGTTGCCTGCAACTTTTTGCATAGACTGGTTAAAGAAGTTTATCCTAAGGCCTGACTAGTGAAATCCCCTAATATTTTCCTGGTTGCCTTTTAGCAAATGTTACCTGAACTTTGGGGGTGATAGGCACAATGTAATTTCCAATTAATCCCCAATGATTTACCTAATAGCTGCATCACCTGAGTGATGAAAAGAGGGGTCATTGTCTGAAACTATGGCTACTGGGAGTCCAAACCTGGGAATTATCTCCTCTAGCAGCTTCTTTGCTATTGTCTGTGCTGTTTCCCACTTGGTTGGGAAAGCTTCTGTCTACAAAAGCTAGCACCTTAGACAAATTGATTGGGCGCTTTTCGGTGGCCCAGAGACCCCCCAAAAGAGCCTGGTGACAAACCTTTAGCCACTCCCTACCTGCCAACAAATTCAATGGGGAGGAGGACGTCTAGTGCCTGAGGCTTCGTTGAGAAGGGAGGGTCGAAGTGGGAGTACAGCAGGAGGAGAAGGGGGCTCCCTACTTTATCTTGCCTCATCTTTTAAAGGGAGCTGATGGGCAAAGATCATTCATCCTCTGTAACTTCCTCAGGCTGGCTGAGGGGCGTTGACTTTACCTAGCCAGGAACCTATAACCTTAGTCTACTTTACCAAGAGGCGGCAGGATTAGATGTCTATTAGGAGCTTTACTCCAAACTGGAAATCACATTCAACATTTAACTTTTAACAACTATACAGACTTTTTAGGGCTACATCAGTGTAGCCTTTTAACATTTTAGGTTGCAAAAGCATTTTCCTGACTAGCTGGGGAAATGGATCTCTAATAACCCAACAATGCCTAAATTACCTTTGTAGGCCTCAGGTAGGTCTCGATAAGGACACAAGTTTCCTTTCCTGAATAGAGATGACAACTCAGAATTTTCACTGACAGGGCTTTGAGCAGATGCAGCGGGTTGGGATTTTAAACTATCTCCCCATTTGACAATCTTAGCTTTACTACCCATTATCAGAGATGACTGACAAGTTTCTGCCCAGTAGACAGACATGGGTCTTAGAAAGGCATGCTTACAAACTATTCTTCTAGGACCTCCCGGCTCTGATTAACTTTTTAAGGGCCAAGCACACATGACTCTAGGATCTGACACCATCTCTGCTATCCAAGGAGTGGCTTACTGCCTCTGGATGCTCCATCACTTTTGTCCCAGGAGTGACTTTTTTATTCTGAGGTAAATGTACCTTTGGCATTTCTCTTGATCTGTCACTGGACTTGGACTCAGGGCCTGAGTGCTGTCCCTCAGCTCTCCAGTTCAAGGCTAGCACTCTGCCACTTTGAGCTCCACACAACTCTGTTCCCAGCACTATGCTGGCTGATTAGAGATGGACTCTCACAGGGACCTTTCTCTGCCCGGGCTGGCTTTGAACCGCAGTTTTCAGATCAATGAGTCTTACAAAAGGCCACTTTACTCCAATTAAAGCAACAAGATGGTCCACACAGAAGTAGTTTTTAAGCATAATCTTACCTGGAACTTATTAAAGGCCAAAGTTACATTTGATAAACTTGTAAGAATCATCTGTCCTTTACTGTAGTCCTACCTGGAAACTGTTATAAAACCTGCAAGGCAAACTGGAATAGCAATTTAAACAATCATTTTGGCAGCCTTAATTATTTTTTTCCAATTAAAAAAAAACATTTAGGACAACTTTATTTTTAAATCTCATATCTAAAAGTCTAACATTAGCCTCTGTTTTAACAATTACACTTTAGCTTTCATTTGTATTTGAAGAACTCTGAAATCTAGAGGCACTGGTCACAGTCCATTGCCTCAGGGTGGCCCGTTTAAAAAGGGCCATTTTTTTTTCTGCACTCTGAGTTACTGCCTAGAACACCTCTGAATTCAAATGACAGTTTTCCCTTAATGTAAGAATTACAAGTACCAGAATTATAAACACAAGAATCCAGACTTAGCATCTTTGTCCCTTTTTAAAATATACATCCAAATTGCAACATAGCCTAGAAATCAAATACATTGTACAGATAAACTTTTAACTCTCTTTTGAAAAATTAAAAAAAATTTTAAAACCTCCCAAGGGGCAGTTTTAGATTTCAATAGCATCATCATATCACCTATTTTACCATCAGATTTTTATGTCCACCTGTAAGGAAAAGATACAGGATGAAGAAAAGCCTCCATTTAGCCATCCTATTCCTTGGGGCTTGACGAATTGCCTCTGTGCTAGCTTACTGTTTTTTCACCATGTGTGGACCCCTCCCCCCCCCCCCAGGGCCTGTCCCACCACATGGCTGGCTTTGTCAGATCACCCCTCACTCCTAAGAATAGGCACACAGGCTTGTCCTAAGTTTTTCTGTCCTTTCCCCCCCCCCCCATCTTTAACTGAGAAACCCAAGAAATTTTTTAACAGTGATAAACAAACATTTCTGACATTTAGCCCCGAATTTTAACAGTAGAGGAAAATAAATTTTATGTTTCCCAATGTCTTTTGCTAAACAAAACAACTTGATTACAGTATAAATACCCTTATGCATTAAGATACCAGATTTTTTTTAAACTGCAAATTAAAGAATCTTTAGATATTTTTAACTGTATTTTTTTAAACTATGCACTAATTCTTTAAAACATTTGGTAAGGCCCAAATCTGATTACCTGAGTTTAAACTTAAATTCACCCATTTTTACATTATACTGACAGTTTTATTTTATTTTATTTTTTTCAAATTTTTATTACCAAACTGATGTACAGAGAGGTTACAGTTTCATACATTAGGCATTGGATACATACTGACAGTTTTAATCTTTTTTTTTTTTTTGGCCAGTCCTGGGCCTTGGACTCAGGGCCTGAGCACTGTCCCTGGCTTCTTCCCGCTCAAGGCTAGCACTCTGCCACTTGAGCCACAGCGCCGCTTCTGGCCGTTTTTCTGTATATGTGGTGCTGGGAAATCGAACCTAGGGCCTCGTGTATCCGAGGCAGGCACTCTTGCCACTAGGCTATCTCCCCAGCCCCGACAGTTTTAATCTTGAACGTGTTCACACTCACACATGCACACACATACACAGGTAAAAGATCTTAAAGCACGCAAAATAAATATTGGCTGTACATTTTCTAGTGGCAAGAGGTATTTATGCCAATCTTACTCTTGCCATAACCATCCAAGATTTAAGACAAAACTTTCAACAAATGACTTTAGCATTTTCCAGCCTCATTTACCAGGGCTTGTTAGTTTTAGCAAGACATTTTAGCACACTAAATACTTTTCTGCTGAAGATAGCTGGAAGGGGGTTCCCTAGGCTAGGTAGGACTCAGCCCACCCAGTACTTGACTCTAGTCTCAGCCCAATTTTGATTAGAGCATTTTACAGATCAATTGACCTTTAAATACCTTCAGCTGGAAGAAAATGGTTACTTGAAGCTGATTCCTCTTTCCCTTGGTCCTCCAGATTTTGGGGGACCTGGGGAGGCTGTTTGGAACTCTATACCGGCAGAGGCCGCGGGTCCCATGTCTTCCTTGGAAGTTGTTCCTGAGGGGGTAGAAAGGGCCTTAACCAGGAAAGGGGGGAGCGTGTTCCCACCAAATCCTGCCAGACTAGGATGTAGAACAAAAGGTGATTAGTTTCCCCCCTTTTTTTTTCTTCTATATTTAAGTCAAGTGCCCTACTTCTTATGTCTTTAAAATTGTCCGTCAGAAGAGAAAGAGGAGTCGTCTGAATCTGTCTCATCTTATCTTGAGTTTCAGAAAAGTAAATGCAAACAGCCAAAAACAAACACCAAAGAGATACACAAAAAGTCACAAAGTAGATTCCCCACAAAACAGATTCCTTCCGCCCAGAGGAGGAACAGAATGGGGAACGTCGGCCATACGCCGCTGCGTGGGAGTGACCCGCTTCATTCCTGCCAATTATGCAGAGTGAGGAGGGAATTTTATTCAGATGGAGGCCTGGAATGTCTTCCAAAACCCCCGGTTGACGACCCACCTGTGCATCCGCTTAAGTCTTATGCCATCCTTACAGATTATTACTGATTTGAGCGCCACAACAGACAAGACAAACAAGACAAGACAAACAAATTCACCGATGGTGCCAGACTCTCCGGTTCGGGTGTCCTGGGGTCTTGGGGGATCCCGGACGAGTCCCCCAAGCTGTTATGCCAGATTTCCGGTCCCCAAAGACCACCAAGGAGCCAATACCGATGCAAACTCATGAGAGTCTTTTTTGCAAGCTCGAGCCTGGACTCCCAACCGTCACCAACACAGTGGATCAGGATTGAGAGCTCCCACTCTCAGATAGGCAGGGTTTCTATTGTGATTACAACAGTGGCAGGGTATTTCCAACTTGGCAGATACTTGATTGGATGGCATTTAGCAAGCAAGTTGTGTCCTATTTCTATTGGCTATCTACCCTTTCAGTTATCTATTTTGGCTTTGATATCAGGAACTGGCCTCGATATCAGGAATTGACAACAGGTGGTCACGTAGCACTGATGCAGGGGGTTAGTGCAGGGGGCAGAGCAAGTCACAAATGGGTTAAGCAAGCCATTTACAGAAGCAGGATATTGCAGTCAGGCTGACCTAGTACCAACTTTATTTTCCCATTACCACTAAGAAAGCTTGAGCGGGCTAAAACAATCCAGTACTCAATCATAAGTAAACCAACCATGGCATTTCTACTACTATTATGGTTATTTCTATAGTCTATGACTATGATCATTTTTTACTGTTCGTTACCATGGTTGTTACCCAGGTATAGAGGTGAACAAGTGCTCCCTACATTTTTAAAACTACAAGAAATTAGTCTCACCAGTGGGGGTGCAGCTCTCTATTATGAAGTCATCACCAGAGTTTAGAAGCTGTTATAATTTTAACACTAAAACTTATATTTAGTTACTCTAGTTTTCAGGTCAGCCCTAACAGAACCATGCCCCCCACCCCCCTTTGCTTTCGTTATTTTTTAGGTATGCCCACACATTTTTTGCCTGGGCCTATTTCTCAGGCCACAATTCTCATGCCTATGGCTTCTAGTGTAGCTGAGATAACAAGTGTTACCATATGCACAGGTCATTGATTTAAATAGGGGTCTTGCTAACTTTTGCTTGGGCTGGCCTCTAACTATGACTTCAAATTTCTGCCTCCCAAGTAGTGGGAATTTCAGTCAAAATCCACTACTATCAGCCACTCTGGAAGTGCAAGCCATGCTTAAGAGTGCTATTGCATCTGAGTTTAGTATCTTCATTAAAGAGTAAATATGTCAGGCCTGTGATTGCCAACTTCAAAAAGCCTGTCTGACAGACGGGATGATTCCCGCATTCTCTGATAAGAATGGCTCATCACACCTATAATTTTTGGTGTAAGCACTATGGTTTATGCTGAACACTTTATTTCCTTCTGGGAGTCTAGAATTTTGATATGTGCTGGCAGGGGTTACTTATCTGGCCAGTCTCCAGGAAAACTTTTCCTGGCACTGAGTCTCTAATGCACTTCCTTGGTAGACAACATTGTACATGGATTGTCACAACCTATTGCTAGAGGAACTGAGTGAGTCCTGTGGGACTTCACTGGAGGAGGACTTGTGATTTCTCTACTAGAGATGCTTGTATCTGATTTCCTCTGGACTCTGGTCAACATAATCTTCCTTTGCTGATTTTTCTTTTTATACTGTATACTGTAATAAATCATAGCTGTGACTAAGATGATAGGCTGAGTCCTGAGTCCCATAGTGAAGCACTGAACCTGGGGGAGCCCTGGCATAGGCATGTATGGTTGGTTGACCTCTGCTGAAAGTACTAAGTGTGCTTCAAGAATTCATTTATCAAGGCAGGTAAGGATGAGGAGGCACAAAGACATATCTGATATGTGGAACAAAAAGAGGCCAGATGGGCCTTGGCTGCTACCAGCTGGGTAAACTACTTAAGTGAGTTAATGTTTCTTTGGCTCAATTTCACCAGGGATAAAGTGGTGACTATTCTGTCTGCTCTGCAAGGTTGCAAGGGTTGGGACAATGTATGACTTTCTTCAGTCTTGTTGACATTCATAGAAAGGCTTTCTTGAGCTCTTAACTTGGGCCTGTTACTTAGATGGTGTATGAGGAAAGGAGGAAGAAAAGTGGATATGCAGCGTAAGTGGGGCCTTCTACTCCTCTCTCCCTCTCTCTCTGTGCACACACATGTGCATGTGCAGGATCTCTGCTTTCTATTTTGGCAGTGTTCTCTGATTTCTATTTTGCCATTCTTGGAAAGGAATATCCTGGTAAGATAATGCCTGCTTCTAAGGGATGCTGTATCACTGCATCTTGATGGTTATAGAAGTGTTCCTAAGCATTGTCCTGGAGTCCATCAGATGATTTCACTGTTCAGATACCACTTTAAGAGAGTGGGCATCCAGAACTTGACTTGAACTTGGACTAGCCCAAGATCATACATAACATTCTTTTTTTTTTCTCAAATTTTTATTATCAAACTGACGTACACATACATAACATTCTTATGAGGCCCACATTTCCTCCATCAATGGGATTTAGAATTATGCAGCTACAAACACCAGACTTTCAACTAAACCAAGAATGCATTATTGGAAGGTTTTAGAGTGATTTGCAAGGAATCATAACTAAGCAACCAGACTCCATGTAAGGCAGAAACCAAGGCAACTCTCAGCACTCAGAAAGTCTATGAATCCCGTACAGCATGATGGTTGCTTGGCTTTCTGCCTGTGAAAGCTTAAGGTTCAGCTTTTCTGAAGAAAAGTTGTGATTGACAGCTCTATAGAAATAAACTAGAGGAGACAGCATTCTTCAAAGTAAGGAGATGCCCTTAGCAGAAGTCAGAAAATGGTTGACTTCGGTATATTTTTCTGCTGAGACCTTTGCCCTAAGGGTTCAAGTCACAGGTCACTCTTCTACTTCTGCTTGGTACTATGGGCTACCATGAGGCTTAGTCAGATTTTGTCACTTTTGAGGGATTGCCATGTCTCCCTTCATGCCTTCCCAAAGTAGTGAAAACACATTTGAGGGAAACCCCTAGGGCTGTTTCTGATCTCTCTTGTCACCTTCAGTATGCTTTTGTGGTACTCTGTGGCATTGCCAAGTTAATACTTCTGTTTCTCATGCTTCTCTAAGCTTTTGTAAATGTTCTGTTATCTTCTTGGAGTGATTTTTATTCAGCTACAAATTTCCACTCACCCTCAAGCTTAAATGTCACCTCTTCTGTGAGTGCTATACTTTCTGAAGTCATGTGGTTACTGGCAGAGACTCATGTAGAATGTGGGTCCTCTGGTTGTCAGGAGGATTAATATATTGAAGTGGCTACTAATTAGAGTTGTGGAGTCAAACAACCTTGGGTTTGAGTCCCAGTTATGCATTTATACCTTAAATAACTTTGGGAATGTGACTTTTCATCTTGGAGACTTGAGGTTTTCTTCCTTAAAGGTGATATTAATGGTGCCACCTTTATGTGAACAATGAATAAAATAATGCATGGAAAGAGGTTTACACAATACTTGACTCATAATAAGTGCTCAACAAATGTTAGCTAATATTGTTATTGTACTGTCTTTCCTCCCCAGGAAGAACATGTAAATGAGTTAAAGGAGAGACTTTTTAAATCCTCAGGCATTAAGTAGAGTAACCATAATGTACAAAGACTTGGAAAGCCTGAGGGGAGAGTCAGCATTAAAAGTCTGCTACTGTAAAGGCTGTAAATAAACCTTAAAATACTAATTAGGCAAGTGTGTAACTCACTGTCCTAAATAATGAAATACATTTAGTTGTTGTTCATTCAAAATAATGAATTCTAAATTAGTCACTTGGAGAATTATTAATAACTAAACATACTCTGAAATCAAGTGAGAGTTGTACTTCTGATGCTCATGCATTTAGTAAGAGGAGAAAATATCAACATTAGATCCTTTTGAGATTTAACATGGGTCAGTGAGATAGTCATATTTTGTGGGACTATTATTGGAGTCAGACTGTGTTTGAGTCCAGCTCCTCTGGTTGTTTGCTACATGATATTAGAGAAGAACCAGGCTTTCGAGGAATTTTCTTACCTCTACAGTGAGAAGAGTCTCTGATTGTGCTTGTTACTTTAGGTGAGAGATAGTAACATGAAAGCACCTTAAATACAACAAGGTGCTTGCTTTTTTTTTTTTTTTTAACCATTCCTGGGGCTTGAACACAGGGCCTGAGCACTCTCCCTGGCTTCTTTTTGCTCAAGGCTAGCACTCTACCACTTGAGCCACAGCGCCCCTTCGGCTTTTTTCTGTTTATGTGGTACTGAGGCATTGAACCCAGGGCTTCATGCATGTTAGGCAAGCACTCTAACACCAAGCCACATTCTCAGCCCTGAAGATGCTTTTTAGACTCTAAAGTAAAGTTGGATTCAAGCATATAATAGTGAAAAAGTTTGTTTTCATAAGTAAACATGTTTGTTCCTCTCTTTGTTCTTTTATTCAGCAATGAGCATCTGTTTTAAGTCTAGCATGGTACCAGTTTCAAAGATGACAGAAAGTCCACAGTCAAGAAACCAGTAGATGAGTTGAAAAGACAGTCTCTACATAGCATGTAGCAAATGCATCCCTCTCAGTGGATCCTCTGTGGAAATCCAGGGAGCCAGAAAGTAATGATTAAGACTTATTTAGGGAAAGGGAGATCTTAGATTATGTTCTGTTGTGTGGATGCAGAAAGAGAACAGTTTATATGTCAGGAGCACATTAAAGATGTATTTGGTAATGGTCAGTCAATAATTACTTAGTGGTCATATTGGTATTGGGTACAATGTAAGTCCAGGACTTTCCTGTATGCTGTGAGAGATGGGAAAGAAGGAAAGGCTTGATTTTCTTATCCTAGTAGTTTTGGCACTTGAGGAGGTGAGCTAATGCTGGCAAAGCACCTAAAAAGACAACAGAACATGAGGAAAGGGCTATTGAACTGAACTATTGGGTTAAGCCATCTGGTAAAGTCTGGCTGGTATTTTCTTTTCCTGTGCTCTTCTCTCTCTCGCTCTCTTTTTTCTATCCCAGGACAACTGTACCTTTAAATCCACAGCTCAAGAAAACATGTCAGTTTGCCAAGTTTCTGCTAAGCCATCCTGAAAAACATATTCAACAGCTTGCACCAGCCAGAGGCTCCAATATCCAAACTCTGTCTCAAATGATAAATGACATTTGTCAGTTGACAAAGTGAATGGCCTCAACCATTTGAGGACATGGTCCTGCTGTGCATAGCACTCCTGTTGAACCAGCTAAGAGCACCTTGAGGTGAGAAAAAGACATTTTTTTTCTGTGTATGTGTGCACCAGTCTTTTAGAGATAGCCTGAAAGCAAGCAGTCTGTGTTTCTCTGAGGATGATTCCTCGTTAGGAGTGGAAACCTTGGTAGAAAATAAAACCTGTCTGGGCAGGAAAGGATTTATCAGGCTGAGAGAGGCTGGATTAGTCAGGGTTGACCTGGAACCTTACTCACTTTTGCTGAATATCTGCTTTGCACTTAAAAAAAGTATATCCCCTGTTGTTTTCAGACTTACAGTTTTAAAATATGTGTCAATGTGGTTAGCTTGAGACAAAAACAGCTACATTGAAAAAGTTGATGGAGAGAGGTGCATTGTGGGAAGAGAGTAGATAATCTTTTTTTCTTTTTATTGTCAAAGTGAAGTACAGAGGGGCTACAGTTTCATATGTAAGGCAAGTACATTTCTTATCCAACTTGTGACCTCCTCCCTCATTTTTCCCCCGTCTCCCCCTCCCCAGTTCTCTCCCACCCATGAGTTGTACAGTTGGTTTACACCAATTGGTTTTGTAAGTAATCGCTATTGCAATGGTTTGTTGTTTTATCCTTTGTTTCTCAATTTTGGTATTCCCTTTCCCTTCCTTAGTTCCAATACACGTATATACAGTATCTGGTGTACTAAGACCAGTTATAGTAATAGCAAGAGTAAAACCACAGGAAAGGAATATGAGAGAAAAAAAAGGTATGGTTTCACATGGCATGTTGAGATCAACTACAACAATGATATAACACTTATTTCCATAACATGGAGTTAATTTCACTTAGCATTATCTTATGTGTTCATATGGGCAAAGCTATTGAGCTATTGTGATCTCATGCTATGTCTATCCTAGAGATATACTAATTATTCTCTATGAGGGAAACCATAGAGTTTATGTTTCTTTGGGTCTGGCTCACTTCACTTAGTATGATTTTTTCCAAGTCCTTCCATTTCCTTATAATGGGGCAGTACCATACTTTCTGATAGAGTCATAGAATTCCATTGTGTATATGTACCACATTTTCCCGATCCACTCATCTACTGAGGGGCATCTGGGTTGGTTCCATATTTTAGCAATGAAAAATTGTGCTGCGCTGAACATAGTTGTCTGGTGGCTTTAGTGTGGTCTTGCTTGTAATCTTTTGGGTAGATTGTGACAATGTTTTGCATGCTAGTACTATCAGATTGCAGGACATTGAACATTCCTAGCCACTCCTCCCACCCCCACCACTGGATGATGGTACTGCCTCAAGTCTCTGTATTTTGTCAAAACCATCCACACATTTCCAACCCTTTTTTTACCAGGATGTGTGGAGAATCCAAAGCACATGGAATGATGAGATGCCGGCTGTGGGCCTTGTCCTCCCCCTAGCTCTAGCCTGTTCTACAGTTCTTCATTGGTCTCTGGCTAGTAGGGTCTCTACCTTTCTCCAAACTCATTGGTGAGGACTAGTGGTAGGGTGGATTTGGCCAACTACAGAACTAGAGTTGGTATGTTCCTCACTCTGTTTTCTGAGCTGAACTCATTGGAAGTATGCTTCAGCTCTCTAGGTTGAGGTGAGGACAGAAAATGGGCTCCAAAGAGCTGGGAAAGGTAGCCAAAAGGAAGTTCATTGATTAGATATGTGGACATCATAATAGTCTCTGCAAACATGTTTTAGAAAGATTTTTTTTCCAATTTCAGTGATGTCAAAATCAAGAGCCAACAAAGAAGAGATTCTCAAGGTCAACTGGTCTAGCCATCTGTGGCAGTGGTTTTTCTTGTGTATTCCACTGACAATTTTCAAGAGATTGTGGAAAATGCAAGGCTTGTAGTCCTTAAGAACTATGATGCCAGATTCTCTGAATTTGGGATGGGGAATCTGAATTTTCCACAAGTACCTTAGATGATTCTTCTTTAAGCTGAAGTTCAAGAGTGGTGCTTGGTTTAAGAGACTAATTTAACAACTCCTGAACATGTTGAACAGAGAGACTCTCACTTCCTTAGGAGGCAATCCATCTGGATGGCTGTAGTCACCCGACTATCCCATAGAGAATATATGTCTTCACAAATGGGGGAAATGTCACAGAATGAAAAGTGTGTGTGTGTGTGTGTGTGTGTGTGTGTGTATGTGTTTGTGTGTGTGCATGTGTGCATGTGTATGTGGACATATCTTAAAAAGATTTGAGTGGACACACAGGTACACACTAAGCTTAAGTGTAGCTCCTTATGGGAGGGAGAGTAAAATATGGAATATGTGTGGATGTTAATGGAGAACTGTTCATGTTCTCCCTCTCTCTCTATATATTTTCTTTCAGTTTTCACATGTTATTTGGGTAAATAAAAGTCATGAGAATTCCTTATTCTAAACCCAATCTACTTTGCTCTCTATTTTTTTCCCTCCAGCTCTAGGCAGCTCCCACGGGGATCCACAGAATGCCCATTTCTTTCTCCTTTGTTATCCCATTTCTTTTGCTGCACCAGTTCTCTAGGCCAAGTGGCCCTGGTTCTCTTGGCCCTTGTGTTGTGACCTGCTGCATAGGTCTTCTGCAGGTTGGGTTCTCCTTAGGTGCCTGGGAATTCTGTTCAGCTTTGGGAGAACGTTGCTCTGTGCTTTTTTCTATGAGTGCTATCCTGGGTGTGCTTTGACCAGTCAAGGGTGCAGGGTAGTCATTACCACCTTCCGAGGCCCCATCTTTCCATTAATGTTGCTTAAGTCTTTTTGGCAGCCACGTCACACCGACAACTCCTATTGAACCGAGAGTCAACTAAAACCCTTAAATCTTTTTCATACTGGCTGCTGCCAAGGCTCATCTACACCCGCCTGCACTGATTTCAGCTGGCTTTCTGGACCCAAGTGGAGAACCTTAAAGTAATTCCTCTTAAACTTCATCTTGTTAGGCTTGGCTCATTGATCTAGGAGGCTGACACCTCTTTTCTTTATGAATCTTGATTTTGTTCTCAGCAGAAACCTTTTTTTCTGCAAAGTTTGATTTTATTTGACTGCAGGGGGGTGGAGAACCCTCTGCATTTTGAACTTGAGACTCTTCTAGAAAAATGCAACCTAAGGGGCTGGGGATATGGCCTAGTGGCAAGAGTGCCTGCCTCATATACATGAGGCCCTGGGTTTGATTCCCCAGCACCACATATACAGAAAATGGCTAGAAGTGGCGCTGTGGCTCAAGTGGCAGAGTGCTAGCCTTGAGCAAAAAGAAGCCAGGGACAGTGCTCAGGCCCTGAGTCCAAGCCCCAGGACTGACCAAAAAAAAAAAAAAAAAGAAAAAAGAAAAAAAGAAAAATGCTTGGCATTTTCTAATACCCTGAACAAATGCAGAACTTGCTGTCAGCCTGGATTGGACAAGGGCCCATGTCAGGGTCTGTTACCTGCAGATTCCTAATGCAGGTCTCACGGCATCTGCCACCAGGCTGGAAGGGAGCTTTGTAAACCAGCATGCCCCCTTCTTAGACAGATGGGGGTCTCTCCTTTTCTGAGACATCCCCTGGGAAGACTTGATTGGAAGCATCTTTCTGAAATGGGATGTCTGTGTATTATGAGTGGCTTTATTGCTCAGAGCATCTGGAAATGTTGTGATAAACAGCATGATAGATGATTTTAATGGCTCTAGAATGGGTTGCCCAGAGAGAAGGAACAGAACAGAGAACATTTACCTCTCTATTGCTTGCAACAGAGCAGGGTTGCTCATGAAGACGTCACCTGATTTGTCCTTATTTATCTTAGTGACAATGTCAGCATTGTGGCCTTTAGAGGGATTACAGAGGGAAGATTTACTGGAGATGTTGAGGCAGATGGAGAGTGTATTACTTATTCAGAAAACATTGTTGAGGTCCATTGAGGGTGGCTGTGGTAGGTCTCAGGGATAGGTGGCATGAACACCACCAGGCATGAGCTCTGGACTCACAAACTTTCAGTTTAGTCAAAGAGGCATATGTTAATAAGATGATCACTCAAATACAAGTTTAATTACAGCAGTGGTAAATGAAGAAAAAAAAGCTTGTTGTTATGGATACCAGTTTAATTTCAAACTAGGAGGTCAGGAAGGCTTCTCTGAAGAGGTGATACTTCAGCTGAAATCTGCAGGATGAGTGGGAGGTAACTTGGTGAAGCAATGGAAAGTGTCAGGTCCGTGGTAGGTATGCACAAGGGTCGTGTGGCAGGTGGTACTACAGCATGCTCAAGGACAGAGAAGAATGCCTGTATCTGGGTAAACAGAGTAGGGAGGGGAATGTGTGGCAGTGTAAGGTTAGTGATAATAATATGAAATCATTATTTTTGTGGCATCGCTATGCTCTAGGTATCATACTAACGATGTCCTGTGCATAAATAGGATTGTTCATCTTTTCAGATGAACTAACTTCCAGGATAGTCACTCTTGGTATGTACAGAAGAGGAAACACGGGAAACAGAGATGTTACAATAATAGGACAGGAACTTGAGACACAGACGTTAAGTAACTTCTCCAAGTGGGAAGGCGAAATGCTCTTCAAGGTCTTAGAGTTTACCTTAAAAGTGATGAGAACCTACTGAAGACTGTAAGGAAGATGCAGTAGTCTTTGTGTTTTGTAGAGATGGTGGGGGTGGGGAGATTGGGGGGAACTTTGCTGATTGGAAAGGGTGATGTTTTAGAGTAAGTCAAGACATGCTCTAAGATCAGATGGAGAGAGAAGATGTAAGGATGGCTCCTACATTTCTGTCAAGCCTAGCTAAATGATGGGGAGGATTAGGAATTCTGCTTTGGGGCACCAAGTCTGATGAGGTTTGGAAGGAATGAAATAGGCAATGGATGTGTACCTCTGGTGCTCAAAGGGGCAGCATACTTTGGACTTTTGGTTTTGGAAGTCACTGGTGGTTAGGTGGTATATGAATCAGGGACTGGGTAAAGTAACTTAGAGAGAAAATAGACAGAAGCCCAAGGGAACTTGGAACAGGCCAGCCTTAATGAACTCCAACTTTAGTCAGAGGAAGACCATTGAGATGACCAAAAAGGACATAGCTAGAGGATGAAACTGGGGGATATGTGAGCAGAGTTTCCAGGACAGAATTCATCTTTGAGTGTTGTCTGCTCTGAGCCATCAAGTAATAGAAATGATTCAGCCACTTTGTGAGATTGTATTCATTCCCAGAGTTGCCACAACAATTACCACGATGGAATAGAGGTGGGGACTGTCCTATATGGCCTGTGAAATCATTTGGTACATGACAGGGCAGACACACGCTTGTTTGCTGCCCATGGATGTATTGATATCAATATAGGCTGCTCGTGGACATCTGCCTGTATTGATAATTTTTTTATGGCTCAATAATGATGTTACAAAGATCCAAATTGTCCTTGGCAGATTGAAGGTTTCCTACCCTGAGAATGTTGAAAGGGATGACATTGATCAAGATGCATTGTATTCATACAAAGAAGCAATTCTCTCTCAGTTCCTGGTGCAAGACATCTAAAATCAAGGTGTTGACAGGGTCATGCTCCCTCTGAAGTCTTTGAGTGGTTCCTTCCTTGTATTTTCCAGCTCCTGGTGACTGCCAGTGATCCTTAGAGTTTCTTGGCTTGTAGAGCTGTCACACTATTCTCTGCCCCTGTATTTACATGATCCTTTCTCCTGCATATAGGCTTTTATGTCTGTGGCAAATTTTTTTTTTTTTTTTTTTGGCCAGTCCTGGGCCTTGGACTCAGGGCCTGAGCACTGTCCCTGGCTTCTTCCCGCTCAAGGCTAGCACTCTGCCACTTGAGCCACAGTGCCACTTCTGGCCGTTTTTCTGTATATGTGGTGCTGGGGAATCGAACCTAGGGCCTCGTGTATCCGAGGCAGGCACTCTTGCCACTAGGCCATATCCCCAGCCCGTCTGTGGCAAATTTTATAAGGGCATCAGTCCATTGGATAGGACCTGATTAACTTTACTTAAAATGGTCATGGGCTCAAAATACTTACTACCAATAAGGTCACACTCATAGGTACTGGGGTTAGGACTTCAATACTTCTTTTTGGAAGATATAACTTAACCTGCAGCGACTGGTAAGTTTTAAAAAATATTCACTTTTTAATTTTTAAATTAAGTTTGTTTTTTATTGTCTTTTGTTGTACAAAGGAGTTTCAGTTCAACAAGTCAGTTTATGAGGACAATGCAACTTGATCAGGGTCATCCTTTCCATCATTCTCCCTTCTCCAATGATCTCAATCCCACTTATCCCCTCAAGTTACTGTGTTACATTTTATATATGGACATTGAGTATTATGGGCTGTATTCACCCACCATTCCTCTCTCTATATTTGTCTGTAATCCTCTTTTCTTAAAATTCCCCCTCTCTCAGAAAAGACAAGTTTTAAAGCTTTCTGGTATTCATTTTTTTTAAATTAAATTAAATTTATTTATTGTCAAAGTGATGTACAGCGGGGTTACAGTTTCATACATAAGGCAGTGGGTACATTTCTTGTATAACTTGTTACCTCCCCCCTCATTTGCCCCCTCCCTTTCCCTCTTCCTCCAAGAGTTGTGCAGTTGGTTTGCACCAAATGGTTTTGACAGTATTGCTTTATTTTTTATCCTTGTCTCTTGATTTTGATATTCCCTTTCCCTTCCCTAGTTCTAATACCAGTATATACAGTATCCAGGGTACTCAGATGAGATATAGTGATAGCGTGGGTACAACCACAGGAAGGGGATACAAGAGGAACAACAACCAAAAAAGCTACAATTTCACATGGCATGTTGAAAATGATTACAACAGTGATATAACACTCGTTTCCATATCATGGAGTAAACTGTCTATTAATTGATCAAAGGAGTTGCACTGTGGTAATCCACTCCTGTGTGTACCATACCTAGTGAGTTTGTGTAAATATACATATGGACTCTGTGAGGAAGGACAGATCATCCTCTGTCCTCCCATCATCCCATGAGGTGTGAGTCGGACCGTTCACTGTAGGGGCTCAGATGCCTGCTGTGATTAATTTAGTTCCTGCTGGATTTGCAGGCATCAGAATCCAGGTGCTGGGCTGGGTGCCTATGGGGTGGCTGGGGATGAGAAGCTTCAGCAGGAAGGCTGGAAAGTGGAGACTCCAGACAGGGCCCTGGATGTGGCAGGGATGGGCAGGGTGGCTAACCAGGAACAGATACTCCTGAAGCAGCAGCCTGTGTACCAGCCACTCTGGGACCTCTTTAAAATGCAGCACCCAATATGGTAGCTCTGGAATAGGGTACAACTATCTCTTTCTAGAATGTTCCCAGGTGATTCCCATGCTATTATTCCCTAGCCATGGTTCTGGTTAACAAGGTCAGGAAAAGCGAGACTGATTGTCAGCATTCCTGAGACTCTCCATGGCATTCAATTTCAGCAGCTGTGGCTGTGTGTATCTGGGAGCTGACGACAGTGACAGCCCCTCTCTGGAGCCACACCGTCTTTAGTCTGCACAGCTGTTCTCTGCTCTCTAGACTGGCTCTCGCTAAAAGCCTTTGTGATTTAGCTCACTTTTGATGTCCTTACCATAGTACATGCTGTCTCCAACCTTAGAACCTAGTTGTTGTATGCTCCCCTATCTCTTTCTCTCTCTCCCGCTCTCTTCTTCTCCCTCCCCCTCTTCTTCCCCCTTCCCCTCTCCTAGTGCTGGGGCTTGAATTTAGGACCTGAGTTCCTTCTCAGCTTTTAGGCTCAAGGCTGGAGCTCTTCTACTTGAGCCACAGCTCTACTTCTGTTTATTTATTTATTTTTTGGTGGTTTATGAGAGATAATAGTATCAGACTTTTCTGCCTGGGCTGGTTATAAATCTTGATCTTTAGATCTTAGCCTTTTGATGGCTAGGATTATAGGTGTTTGGCTTTTGTCTCTTAATTCAAACATTTTGTTTTCCTCTCAAGTTTAGCATTGGGGTCTGGGTGTCGTGGTTCATGACTATCATCCCAGCTACTCTGGAGTTAGAGATGGGGAGGGTCTCAATTCCAAGCCACACTTGGCAAAAAAAGGTGAGGCACTATTTGAAAAATAAATACAGAAAAAAAGGGCTGGGAGCAAGCAAGGTTCTGAGTTCAACATCTAGGGCCAATACCACCATCAGTGATAACAGAAGATTTCATTCAGTTGGCTCAGCTCTATGAGTCATCCATAGTGAGTCCAAGCAAAGATGGGGTGGACAAGAAGTGCAGCCCATAACCTTCAAACAAGGTTATGGGACTTCACTCCTTAAGGAGACCTGGTAAGATGGCTGGAGAGAGATGCAGCTTTGATGAACTTGTTCAGGTATAATTAGAAAATCCTACAATCAAAATGTAGAACTTATCATGTGTTTTGGCTACTTTCCAATGTGCAAATTAATTTTTGATTAATGATGGAACTTAGATGGGTTCACTCTATTATCTTTTTCTTGCTTAAGGCCATGTAGAAGCAGAGATTTGACTTGAGTTCCAAACAGGCCTCAGTCAGAAGTGATCAGATGTCAAGGGCATGTGACTTAGGACAACCTAGGTGGGGAGAAAGAGCCTGAGATGTGCTGTTTGTTTCTTGATTCATCTGCTCCAAGGTCCAATCTACCCTGAGGAAGCAGCTACAGAATTGGGAGCCCAGGCACAATAACTCAGCTATCTGTGTTGGGTACAGGAAGATGGTTTAAATTAAGGTGACAGTAATAGGATCTGGAGATGAGAAAGGGCCAGGACTCATAAACATTTCATTGTTAGACATCAAATTTGACAGGTAAGGGCCAGGCATCTGTGGCTCATGCCTAGCTACTCAATAAGCTGAGATCTGAGGACCCCAGTTCAAATCCAGAGTCTGTGAGACACTTATCTCTAACTCCTTCCCCCTGTGCTATGGCTCAAGTGGTACAGCTCAAGGACGGCCCCCAGGCCCCGAGTTCAAGTCTCAGGAAAAAAATTACAAATAAGGAAAGTAAATGCACAGAGATTCTGACTCCCCTCAAGGTTAAATTCCTACTTGGTGGCTGAGCCAGCCAAGAGTGCCAGCGTGCTGCCACCCTGAATGAGGTGAAAATGAGCTTTCCTGCAAACGAGGGGACTCTTAGGAATACATATTTCCAAGCTTTTTGTTCACACAGAAGTAAGTTTGCAGAGCTGTGGTAGAGAACTCTGAAGAAGGGCAAACAGTCCCCAAGGGGGAGGAGCTGGTTGCGGCAGGAGCTCAGTTGCCAGCTATTATTAATTCACTCGGGCTGGATCTGTCCTGGGGGCCTCCCGTACACAATAACACAAGGAGTGTTGGCAGTGGGGGAAGGAGAACCCCTGCTTGATCTCGGAGAGAGGAAGGGAGGAAGGTGGGACTCATCCCAAGGTTACCTCTTCCCAGCTCCCACTCTTGGGAGAAACAATTAGGCTTTCCATCTGGGCTCAGGCTTCTGAGGAATGCCATGTTCCAGGGATGGTGGCAGGTCTTGAGGGGAGGGGGGATAACAAGCTGGACCAGGAGACTAGAATATATGCAAATCAACCCCAAGGGTTGCTCAAGGAGGAACCGCAGCCCCTGCTGTATCCCCCCTCCCCTCCTCAAAACAGCCGGAGCCAAACTCGTAGCTAAGAAGAAAAAAAGAACTTAGTGGAAGAGTGTCTCCTTCTTGCTAAAATGGCTTAGGATATGCAGGTGGATATGGGTGTGATGGAAAGGGAGCCTTCTTTCCTTCTTGAATCTTGCTAGGACAGTCTCCCAGTCAAAATGCCTTTGAGGCAGAGAGAGCAGAAAGAGAGAGTTGGTGGTTTGCGGAGTAGAACTGGGTTAATGGTTGCATCAGACCTTGGAGCAGCTGAGCATTTCTTCTGAGGTCCAGAAGTTTCTGGAACTTTCTTATTTTGTTTTACTTATTTATTTGTTTATTTTTTGACAAGTCAGGCCACTTGGGGCTGTTGTATTTTATTGTGAAAGCTGTGTATTCAATAGTTCCAAGGGCTGTCATTGCAAATATGAAGGCCCCAGCTGCAGACTTATTTAATGTAGGTTATTCCATTAGAGATAACCTAGGGCAGCTGTGAAATTTAGAGACTGCATCTTCTATTCCTCTGTCAGCGTCTCCCTTTCCTTGTTTGGCAACTTTCTCTCCCCACCTCCCACCAAGTCATCGTATTCCCTTGATTTTTCTCAGGTAATGGTATCATAGAGGAAACCAATCCAACAGCCTGCTAAGGAAAATGAAATGATAGACTCATATAGTTGAGCAGGACCTGGAAGATCCCTGAAGCCAGAGATAAATGGATAAACTTAGGAACCCAGAATTTTAATTTCTTTAAGAAATTCACACACTAAGGGTTTTTTTGTGGGGTGTGCATTTTTTATTTCTCCTCAAGCCCATGATTTTATGTGATTTCTCAGTTACTTGCTTAAATCAGCTAAGTTACCTATCTCCTTTCAGGCAGGTATCTCTGAATTTATTGAGCCCCCAGTCAATATCCTAATACTAAAATAAATTAGGAAACAGTCTCCAAGAGGTGGCCTGATTTTTCATATTTTCTTAATATGTTTACTCTCCAAGGAACATTGGCATTTGAGAAGATGGAGACTGAAGAAGAAACAGGATAGAGCTCAGATGAAGAGGAGCTTCCTGAGGTCACACAATTTGTTTGCTGGATCCCTAAGCCTTTGGGTTTCCCCAACTGTAAAATTGAGGTGTTGGATTATTTGACTTTAAATATTCCTTCCAATTGTTCTATCCTCCGATTTGGACCAGCTTTCCTGCAAAGGTTAATGGGTGGGATGGCTCGGGACCTCTCAGAATTCACACCTTAGCCAGAGCATGCATATCGATAGTTTGATCAAAGCACATGAGAAGATTCCCTACTTGTCTGATAGTTAATTGCTGAGAAATGCTGAATGACTAAATAAAGGCCATCCTACTGATGACTGTGTTCTTGATCTGAGTAGTCTGGCCTAACTCTGGGTGGTAGGAAAAAAAAGGTGTAGGAAACAAAAGGTTATGTGTGCAGAAATTTCCCCATGAAGGCAGCAGGACCATTCCTGCCTCATTATCTAGGACATGTTTTTGTCCATGTCTGGTAAGGACACCTTTTCTATTCTCCCTCCTCTCTGGACCCTAATGAGCAATTCTAGAACAGTTCATAGAGTCTTTAAAAAGGCCACTCATGGTTTGATTAGTGGCCCTCAGAGTAAGCGAAATATTGATCCAGAGTGTGGGCTCTGGAGCAGCTGGCATCGGTTCAAACTCTGGCATCATCATTTACCCTTATTGGGACTCTGAGAAAGGAAAATTATTTAAGCTCTTTATTTGTTTTCTGATCTGGAAAACAGTGATAATGACAATCTTGCCTCATTTATTAAATGAGTAATTGCATACAAAGCACTTAAAACTTGCCCAGAGTAGGAGAAGGTCTCCATCAATTATTATGATTATTTTCTATTGAGCTCTACTGATCGAGGCAGCCTGGTATTCTCTAAAGTGCCCGAGCTTTGGGAGATGGATACATTTGGGTTGCAAGTTCTGCCACTACCTGGCAAAATACTTAACTTCCCCATACCCAGATTTCTCACCAGCAAAATGGACTCACTGTTACTTGCAGCACAAAAATGATGTTATATAAGCCCCTGGCCCACAATAGGTTCTCAGTGGTTGGTAGCTGTAATTACTGGCTCTGCTGGTAGGTCTTTGTAACAGATTAGCTTTCTGGCAAAGGTGCTTGGGGTCAGAGGAGAAAGGAAGGCTTATGGGGTGGTATTACCAATTCAGCATGATATTAGTGAGTGAGTGTTTGGAGACCCTAAAATCTGAAAGGCGATATCAAGGTGAGGGAAGGTGGTGAAGGGGCTGGGCTGGGGAAGGGAGAAGTCTGGTGTTGCTCCAGAGCAATTGGGAGTGGGGAAGGGGACACCAGAAGCTTAGGATTTGTCACTGGGATGGTGAAACCCATTGCTATTTTCTGCAATGGGCTTTGTTGTTTACATGTCATGCTGTTTGTTTATTGAATAGGTATTTGACAGAAGTGTATTCAGCAGAGCACATCAGCAGGGATGGTGTTTTACCAGCAAATAAATTAGAATCATGGAGTTAGCTTAGGCATAACTAAGTACATGGCATAAATATGTCATTTGACTATTATGAATTCATTCATGTATAGGAATCCTTTATGCATCTCTATCAAACTTTTAAATGAAATATTCACTTTCTATCAGCTGTGTGTTTTAATTACAGGCAGCAATAATATAGGCACATCCTCTAGGAGATGTGTAAGGCCAGCCAGCTAGTGATCGCAGTGCAAACTCAGCCTAGATACAGCCCAGGCACACACTGGACTGGCCTCTTCCTTTCTCTGGCAGCTCAGCCTTTGGACTGGAGAAGAATGAAGGTTGGAGGGCTGCAGGGGGCAGGGATGCATCAAGGGAGGAGAACAGGATAAAACCTTGGGGCTCAGCCAAGGCACGTGCAAGGGGGAATGAGGTGCTGGGATCAGTTGAGCCCCCCTGGGAGTCCAAGGCAAACATTTCCAAAGTGCTCTTGACTGGCACTTCAATTCTCCATTCCCTGCTGAGAAAACTCTCGTTTTGAGTCTGCATTTGAAAGGACAGTCATCCCCTCCTACTGCCCTTTGACTATTTTTTTCCCCTTGTGGGGAAGAAAGGAGGAAAAAAATAGAGCCTAAGAAAGCAAAGAAAGAGACTTGTCAGGAATGCATTCCTCCACCATCAATCAATTGGTGGGGGTGAGTTGGAGAGAAACTAGAAGGGGTGCTGGAAGGTCCCAAGCTGTTTGCAGAGCTGAAAAGTCTCCCCTTCTATTCAAATATTATTAATGTGATGGGAAAAGGCCATTTCCCAAGCTTTCTTATAAATAATTTGCACCCTGAATGCAACTTAGCATGCTGTGTTCCCCTTCTCCTTAAATCCCACTAGTATCACACACATCTTTAATTGTGTGGTTTGTCTCAGGGAACCCAGGACTTTTTTTTTTTTTACTTGACTGATTTATGCTGATTATATGGGAGGTTCACAGGAAATACCGGCAACATCTGAAATCTCTACCCTAAATGCAATGTCGTCTCTGATGTAGATCTTCAAAGAATTCATCTCAAAGGTTCCAGAATGGGAAGATTTAACTTGGCTATTTGGACTTGATGTTCCTAGGATTCATCCACCTTCTTTCTGCCTTTTCAAATCCAAACAGTATAAGAGAATTTGAAGGCTCCTTGGACAAGAAATCAGCTCCAATCAGTTTCTATTACTCACTCCTTTCTTTTGCATGTAGGAAGTAGCGAGAAAGCAAAATGTCTTTCAGCAATTAACCACATTTGTCTGCAACTAAGGCTCACTGGATGGTAAAGGCAGCCAGGGCTGGAGGAAAGCCATCTGCATCCTGATGCCCTCAGATGTGCTTATCATCATTCCAGACCAGGTTCAGACTTCTTTTCCCAGTGGAATGATTGTACCCATTTTATTTTTGATATTGGGAATGGCAAATGCAGTCTTTGTCATATCTTACATCGACAGCAACGTGTGTTATTTACATGATATTTAGGAAGCCTTTTCAATCTTTTGAATGGGAAGCTTTTAGAATAGAACTTGACCTTAGAAATCATTTTGCTTGCTTCTCTCCCTTCCTTCCTTCCTTCCTTCCTTCCTTCCTTCCTTCCTTCCTTCCTTCCTTCCTTCCTTCCTTCCTTTCTTCCTTTCTTCCTTCCTTTCTTCGTTTCTTCGTTTCTTCCTTTCTTTCCTTCTTTCCTTCTTTCCTCTCTCTCTCTCTCTCTCTCTCTCTCTCTTTCTCTCTCTTTCTTTCTTTCTTTCTTTCTTTCTTTCTTTCTTTCTTTCTTTCTTTCTTTTGCAGGGGAAGCTGAATATGGAGAGAGTATCTGAAGTGAGAATGTACACCAAATTATTGTGGATAGGGATTAAGCTCAGCACAGAGCAGACAAATGCTCAGCAGACACTGTGGATGCTGGCTTTGGTAAATACTTAGCCACCTTTCATCATTTTATTTTTTTTCAAATTTTTATTATCAAACTGATATACAGAGAGGTTACAGTTTCATACGTTAGGCATTGGATACATTTCTTGTACTGTTTGTTACCCTGTCCCTCATAGCTCCCTCCCTCCTCCCCCTTTCCCTTTCCTTTCATCATTTCAATCACCAGTACATACATGGTCATGTAGCAAACTCTGGGGACACAGAGAGTCACCCCTGGTGAGTGTCAGGAAGTACATGCTTGGAGGAAAAAAATGATAAATACTGTAAGAAAAGTGTTTGAAATGAGAATGAACAATGAGACAGGAGCGACCTCAAAGATAGGCAAGTTTTATCAGAGAAAAACCTCAGAGGGTCTCTCTACATCTCAGCAGTGGTCTGGAGAGAGGGTGCATCTTGCACAGACTGTGCTGTTTTAAGAGGTTGAACAGAAGGGGGGTGGTGGAGCTGTTGAAAAAAGATGGAGCTGTTGTTGATTGGTACCTGGGAGTCAGTTACAGGAGACTGAAGCTTGAGTTTGAGGATAAAAATCCCCAGTGGGCCTATGGTAGTGAGGCCTGAGGCAGAAAACTGTTTCCTTGTTCCCATCAGATATTAACGATTATTTCTAAGAAGAAGGAGGAAACTAAAGAGATGGAGTTTTATTGTGTGTGGTCTGTCTTTTGGGGTAGACACACTAAAGGTTTGAAGTGTCTTTTTCAGGCATTCTATGGACTGTGGGCTTCCTATTAAGTGCTGGTGATTCTGGGTTAGTCTGAGATGCTAGTAAAGAGCAAAATATTAGAATTTTCTATGGTCTTAGTTTCAGCTTTGTGAATCAAAGAACAGTTAGAATCTAGGACTCCTCGGAAGGTCACAGAGACTCTGGCATGAGCGTCTTATTGAGAAGAATCTTACGGTTGGACACTGGTGTTCTAGACCCCAGGCTCAAACTCCTGGGATTTTGCATATCAGGCCTATGTCACCATTTGTATAAGTCAAAGAAAGAGACAGTAATGGTGAGGGACAGAGAAAGGAGACGTATTTAACACCATGGGAAGACAGCACTTCACTTCACCTTTGGCCATCTTTAGGGCACAGATGGGCTATAGGTTTAAAAAGAACTGGGGTAGACACAGAGAGGTATGCATAATGATTAAACAGTCTTAGTCAAAGAAGTTCCTGGTTGATGGTTACTTCAGTCATTGTTTGGGGAGAATTTCTGGAGAAGTTGCTATCACTGGTCCTGGAGAGCTTCTGATGTTCCCTTTCTTTGGAGATGGAGGCAGTTTCCTTCATCCCTTCTTTTCTTCTCTTTTCTTTCTTTTCTCTTTGTGCCAGTCCTGGGGCTTGAACTCAGAGCCTGGACACTGTCTCTGAGCTTTAGTGCTCAAGGTTTAGTGCTCTACTACTTTGAGCCCAGATCTACTTCCAGTTTTAAGTGGTTAATTGGAGACAAGAATCTCTCAAGGGCCTTTCCACCCTGGGCTGGCTTTGAATCCTGATCCTCAGATTTCATCCTCATGAGTAGCTAGGATTATAGGTGTGAGCCACTAGTGCCTGGCTTTCTCTGTCCTTTCTTGTGAACATATTATCATTAAGTCCTGTTCTTCCTAGATTCTAAGGTGAATGTAAGGTGGATAGCTCAGACAAAGAGAGATGTAAACCAGAGCCAGAGATGCCTAACTTTATTTTTTCTCTAGCTTTTAGTGAGATCATGGGCTCATCTAAGGAGTCATTGCTTTTCCAGAAAGCAGCTTTTAAGCACCTGTTATAGTTGGATTATTAAAGGGAGGTGCCTTCCCAGAGATGGGGAGTGGGGACTTGGATTGTCAAGTCAAGCATGGTAGTACAGAAAATACTGCACAGGTGGTGATTGGGAAATGATGTAATGATGTTCATTCTATTTCTTATGGGCTGGAAGTGGCTTTGCTACTGCATTGTTCTGGCCAAGGAGGAAAGGAAAGGGATAGAGGGAGGGGAGTGGATGTCTCATTGAAGCAAAGACTTTACAACTGGAATTCTAAGCCATAGGCCCAACTCTAGGATTTCCCCATGTCAGGTCTGGCCACTGTCCCTGATGCTACTAATGGAAAAGAGAGAAGAGCAATGGCAAAGGACAAAGAGATTTATTACCCTGCATTGGCATGTAGTGGGAAGGGGCAAAGAAAGCATCTCAGCTTATTTTGCTGAGGCAGACATGTGCTTTAAGGTTTTAATAGAGGAGCAGGGAGACAGAGGTATGGATAATGATTAATTAAACAGTTCTGGTTATGGTATGTTCTGTTTGTGTGGCTTAAGGTGTTCCGTGGTGTGTTCTAGTTGCTTATTATTTCAGGATTGGTCAGGTAAGGTCTTGGTACATCGAATCCTGGCAGATGAAGCTTCTTCTTCTGCCACAGGATGTTTATACATCAGTCCTGTTCTGTCTGGGTTCCAAGGTGGCTGCCATATGACTATAGGTGACAATGCCACAGTACAAAAGACACAGGTACAAAATGGAGGCAGGGATGCTAAACGTTGATCGCTTTAATTCATGAGCTCAAGTATGGAACCAGTGCTTTCAGCACCAACAGTTGTTAAATACCTGTTATAATGTCTTCTCTTCATTTAAAAATATTTAGTTGATGTATAAAGACTGGATATTTGAAGTGTACCATGGTAATGGTTTGTGAATGTATACACTGTACATTGTGTATTCATTTCTGACAAGTTGGCTGTCACATCCGTCACCACACATGGTACACATTAGATGCTCAGAACTTGTTCATCTTATAAGACAAAGTTTGTAGCCTCTGACCAAAATCTGCCCATTTTCTCTAATCCTCAGCCACTGGTAATCACTATTCTTTTTAGTCTATTAATTCAACTCCACTCTTCTCTTCTGTTTTCTTTTCTTCTTTCTCATCTCTGCCCTTTCCCCCTTCCCTTCTTTCCAATTCCCTCCCGTTACCTTTCCATTCTTCTCTCCTCTCCCTTCCACTCTCCTTTCCCCTCCCTTCCACCTTTCCTCCCATTTTCTCCTCTCTCCTCTCCTCTCTTCTGCTCTCTTCTCTTCTCCTTTCTCCTCTCCCCTCCCTTCCCTCCCCTTCCCTTTCTTTCTCTTCTCCTCATCTTCCCTCCCCTCCTCTTTCCTCCCCCCTTCCCTCTCTCTTCCGTCCCATCTCACCCCGCATCTTATCATATTATATGCTTCTATGAGTTTTACTTTCTTAGGTTTTACATCTAATTGTATTGGTCTTTCTATGTCTGGCTTATTTCACTTAGCATTACGACTTCCAGTTTTATTCATTTTGCTACAAAGGGCACAATTTCCCTCCTTTAAAAGGAAGCTTTCCATTTGTAGTCCATATTCACATCTATACCACATTTCTTTCTCTGTTTACCTTATGATGAACACTTAGATGGATTTCTTTCCTTGGCCAATGTGAATAGTGCTGCAGTGAATGTGGAAGTCAGAGTGTCTGCCATATTGGTTTTGTTTCCTTTGTACTCAGTAGTGGATCCTATAGTAATTCTACTTTAATTTTTTTTGAGAGACCTCCATATGTTTTTCCAAAGTGTTTATACAGGAAAAAAGTTTTGGAATAGCACTTCATGTACCCCCAAATCTTCAGTATTGAGCCCAAGCCTACACTTCACCTAAAGTCTACTCCCTTAAAGTTCTCTCAAGTCTTCTGAAGTTTTAGACTGTGTATTAAACCAGAGGGCTGAGGCATTCAGGGCATTTCAAAAGGGACTGCTGCAGTCTCTCTATCTCTCTTTCTCTCTCGGTGTGTGATTATTTTGAATGACAGCTGCTGACTTGAAGGCAGTTGGCTTTCTACCCAAATATGTGGGATTTTTTTTTTTGCGGGGGGGAGTGGCTGGGCCACCAACATAGTTTACAGAATGCTGTAGACCCAATTCTAGTGTAAACCACTAAGCTCTGGAGGGTTTCCTCTTGCCGCTAGATTGATCCAGTGACCTCCAAGGTCATTGTGACGTGGACAGCGAACCATGAAGTGAGACTGGAACAAAAGTTGCTGATGTTGGTCCTGTTTATGGGAGATTTTGTGTGTGTGTGTGTGTGTGTGTGTGTGTGTGTGTGTGTGTGTGTGTGTGTGGACAACAGAGGCAGAGGCGAGCTGAGCAGAGCTAAGCTGAAATCCTTTACAACTTGCAAGCTCTTAAATCATCATTGAAAAGTCATTAGAAATCTGGCAGAAGAGCAGGGTGCAGATTGCCAAGAGAGGACACAAACCCCCATTTTCTCTCCACAATACCTGTAATGAACTGGAAGGGCTGGGGTGGAGCTGAAAAACAGATTTCCTGCTATAGCTAAACTCTCTTTTCAGTCTGGTTTGCCACAGTTTTACAATGTGTTAGAATTCACATTCACATATTTGTTAACCATTCTTCAGCTCAATGAAATGTTTTTTTTTTATCTGTCTGACCTCAACCTTTGCCATCTGGTGCTGCAAACTTTTGAGTCACAGACAGTGGGAGGCAAGGAGTGGGGGTAGGGTGGGGTCTGAGGGTGACAATGACAATTTAGTGACACAGTCAATGGAACTCATAAGAGCTGGTCCTTGGCTCTCAGGAAGCTGTTCCCACAAATTTGTTTAAAAGGGGGAAATACCCTGGTGTGAACATGTGTCCTTTGCAACTGCTAAGTTTGGTGGCATGACTGGCACTAATTTGCATTGGGAATGTTAAAAATTTTTTTTGGCTAATTCCCTGCAGATGTTAGCTTTATAACCTGATTTTTCCCCCCAGACTGGTATGTGTATTTCCTAAGGATGGGAATTATAGCTAATTGGGGGCTCAGGACAACACCTTCTGCTTTCAGGGGCTAAATTGATGCATAGAAACTTTTCCAGAACCATGAGAACAAATATTCTAAGACAAGATAAGTTCTGCCTATTTTGAGGAGTGGGGATAAAGACTAGAAGGGTTCAACCTCTCAGAATGAACCCAGGCTTACTGACTCTTGTATAGGATCAAGTCAGAAAGGGAAGAAATGGAGTATGGCCTTTCATGTGAGCCACTAGGAGGACACAGAGATAATTAATTATTTGACTATTTGAGTGCAACACTGGAGCGACTTTTAGATGAGCTCTGAGATTTCTTTTTTTTTTTTTTTTTGCCAGTCCTGGGCCTTGGACTCAGGGCCTGAGCATTGTCCCTGGCTTCTTCCTGCTCAAGGCTAGCACTCTGCCACTTGAGCCACAGCGCCGCTTCTGGCCATTTCCTGTATATGTGGTGCTGGGGAATTGAACCTAGGGCCTCGTGTATCTGAGGCAGGCACTCTTGCCACTAGGCCATATCCCCAGCCCTCTGAGATTTCTTGATTCACTCCAAGGCCACAGAACAAGTAGGGGAGAAACCTGGGCTAATGCATGTCAGCGTAGATGTGTGATGAAACATACACCCAATAGAGCCCTAAAGTTTCACGCATTATGTCTATTTCCTTCCCAGACCCCTCCCACCTTTGGTGAGAGCATACTCAAGCTGTCGTGCAGGTTTTATCTTCTTTCCAAAGATCTCTAAGGAGAGACAGACATATAGAGCACTTATGACATTTCATTATCTTGTCTTTCTCTGCTGACATTTATTATCTTAGCATTTTTTTTTTGGTGATACTAGTGATTGAACTTGGAGCCTTGAGCTTGAGAGGTAGGCACTCTACTACTTGGAGGCTGACTTAAGCTGTGGTCCTCCTATTTGTTCTTCCTGGTGTTACTGGCAATGACTGCACCCAGTCATTGGTTGAATTTCCTTTTGCCCTGAAATCATGGTTCATTTGGCTTGGACCCACAAACCTCATCTCTGCCCATCAAGTAGGTAGGATTGTAGGCCTGAGCTACCCTGTCCAGCAGTTCTTATGAGTAGGGCAGCACATACTCAGGTATACATACAGGACATGTGGCCTGGTGGCTCTTGAAGTATCTCACTCTGTGTTGTCTCTGAGGGGTCAGAGAGAACATTCATTATCTTCTGCCCTCTGAGGACTGATATTTCTGGAAAGAAGCTTTGTATATGACAATGGTATTTAGGACCCACTATGAGGTCATACATCAATTCCATATGTTAGTTAAAAAGCCATTCATGTTCCATCTTTCCCCCACATGTGTCCTCACTCTGGCTTGGCTGAAATGAACACAACTCTTGTTGTCTCCAATTTGGAATCTAACTTCTGTGAAAAACTTTCATTAGCTCCCAGTAGGAGTACTGCTGGCAGCTCTTTTTTCTCCTCCCCACCCCCCTTCTTTTTTCTTTCAGTTCTTGGCTCTGCAAGCCTCCCTTCCCTTTAATTGATCAATTTTCCTGTTCAGAAATAGACATAATCAGATAGATTGCTTGGTATCCACTCTGAGAAAGCATTTGCTTCATCTGCTTAGACAGGCATTAGGTTCAACACCCCCTGAGGGTTGCTTTTCTTTTTCAAGAAAAATTAAATGACTAAGTAAGAGAGTGCTAAAGCAAACTTGTATTACTGCTTGGCATTTAATTGAGAAACTTGCTAATGTGTCCTTTGAACTCTTGTTTTCCCCTTTCCCTGAGGAACTGCTGATGCTTTGCTTTAATGGCAACATAAAAATCTCACTTTGACTCTGGATGGCATGATTTGGGCTTTCAGAATGCAAATGGTTGTTTTTAGTGCATTCATTGGTCTAGTGATCATGACAGCCACACTCTCCAAATACCTGACTGTTAAAGAAAGTTTCTCATCTGAAGGGTTTCTTAGCTCCTGGGATCCTGAATATCCTTACTGCCTGTCACTATTCACAACTCCATCTTCAAAAGGCTCATCTAGATTGGAAGCCAACACTTCCAAAAACAAAAAAGAAGGTGGCAAAACAGATTGACAACTGCTCTTCCTGAACAAAGAATCACGATAGGGTGGAAAACCAGGGCATATGAGGTAAGGTATGTTTGGGCTGAATTTGTTCCCCACAATTTCTATAGATTTGTGGTGAGTCTCAACAACTTACTCCTGAGTGCCTGTGCTTAGAAAAGGTGAGCAGTTGGTCAATAATTCAGTTTGTAACTCATTTGTACAAACATAAACCTTGCCCAATTTTCTGAAAAATAAACTTGCTATCTATTGTGAGACTATGCTGTTCAGATGATGGTCAGTTAGTTATAACCAGATTTGTGTCTCCCCTCACATTTCCTTTTTTTTTCAGTATCAAAGTGGGGAAAATCCATCTTCCTTTCATGATCACCCATCTACCACAATCTAAAGCAGTGTCTTTTGACCCTTCTGGGTTTTCTTCATCTACCGACCTCAAGCTACTACTGAGGTCTCTTATCCCACTCCACCTTTACCTATCAGAATTCGTGGTTCTGTCTTCTGTTTTCATGCCATGTATATATTCCCTGTGGTAACATGGGAGCACAAAACATTCTCTGTCCTGCTGCTAAGAGGCCATTGTCTTGACTTTTTTTCTCTGAAGGCCTTGTGCTTCCCTGCTTGTCAATAGGACCAGGACAATTTATCAGGGCCTAGCAACAACCATTGTGTCATGCCTCTTCTTTTTCTACCCTTTGTCTGGCTAGGAAAAAAGTCCTCTCCAGAAAAAGCCCTGCTCTTAAACTTGACTTCATGGACCCATTAATGTATGCCTAAGGTCCTTCTGTGTCTTAGAAGAACACTAAAATTTTGGAATAGAATACAAAAATGTATCCTCCTCTTTTTTTTTCTCCTTGTTTCCTACCCATTTCATCTGCCTCCTAATGTGATGAGTATTGACTGGCCTAGCTGCCTGCATTGGGAGTAGTGAATAGGTGAAAGAAAGCAAACTACCTCAAGCCAAATAGAAAATCAATGAATAATTCCAAATATTATCCTGTCACACGGGGATAATAGCATCCTCCCTGTAGCATTGTTGTAGAGTTTAGATGTGATTGTGCAGTGCTTTTACTGAGATATTCAAAGAAAAGATAGATACCACTATCTGGGTCTCTGCATCCCCCATAGTTCTAAGGGAATATGAAGGGAAGGCTGGCTTTACTATCTGTTCTGCTAGGCCTCTCCCTCTTTTGTTTTCCTGCATCAGTGTTCTTTGTTTATTTACTTGTTTATGTCAGAAAGTAGGGAATTATCCCAAACAGCTCTCTCTTACCTCCCTGTTTAAAATCATTCCCCAAACCCAATCCATTTGTCCTCTCTCTACCTCCCTCCCTCTCAGTCTTCCTCCTCCCTCAGTCTTCCTCTTCCCTCTGTCTTCCTCCTCCTGACCTCCCTCCTTCCCTCCATTTCTCCTCCTCTTCCTTCTTCTTTTTCTCCTCCTATTCTCTCTTGCTCTCTGTCTCTGTTTCTCTCTGTCTCTGTCTCTGTCTCTGTCTGTCTCTCTGTCTCTCTGTCTCTCTCTCTCTCTCTCTCTCTCTCTCTCTCTCACACACACACACACACACACATCCAACCTGGGTTTCTGTCTTCTGCCATTTCCTTCCAGAATAGGATAACTTAGTGATATTCTAATGTTTATTTTTGCCTATTTTAAAAAAGACAAACAAAGCTCTCTCTCCCTACATCAGCCAGAGGGTGTTAAAAATGAAATGCTGAGAAGTCCCACAAAGGCCTGTGTAACAGGACCTTGACTCTCCGTGAGGCTTTATTCCTGTCTGATGCAGATGGATCACTTCTAGAGCCTGTGTGCCCTCAGTGTTTCTTGGCAGCCTTCTCTCTGATTGGCTTTCCCCTATGTTCCTCACAGTAGACACCTACACATTTATGTTTTCCCATCAGATCCCAGTGCCAGTTTCCAATGTGGCCACTTTCTGTGGATGATTTGATGTCTATCTTTGAGGAAGCAGAAGACATGATTTCCAAGCCCACAAACTGGCTTCAGGTCCTCCGAAATAGCCTTATCTTTGCCCCTTCCCTTCTCTCCATTTTCTCAGAGCAGGCATGTCACACATTCCCTGCCCAGGTATATTTATTTTCCTAGACTCCTAGTTTTTCCTTTAACTAGGGCTACTTAAAAAATACAGGGCATTTAGTGAAACTAGCTGTTAAGATAGTGAGCAAACCTTGTAGTATAAATATATTCTGAATACTTCATGGACACAGTGATGTTAAAGAATTACCGAATATATCAAATTCAAATTCCACTAGATATTCTGTACTTAGCTAAGCCTGGCTATCCTACTTCTTCCCTAAAATTTCCCTTTCTCTTTTACCCTTTCCACTGGGTGCTCCAACTCAGCTTTAAATTCTTCTCATACTACTTCTACTGCAAATTTGGACCAAACCTTGATGAGCTCTGATTCTATGCTTTAAACTAGTTGAAACACCACATTGTCTAGCCTCTATTTCAACTTTTTGACTTGCTTTTCATTCACTAGGTCTTTACAATGTGATTTTCAGTTTTGCCACTCAACTTTCTTCTTAAGTATCACAAATGTTTTCCAAATTCCCTCTCCAGCAATGTTCACATCTAATTAGACTTTGCATCTGGGTGTCCTGCAGATATTTCCCCTTAACACTCTGTGTTCCCAAAGGTCCCACAGTTAAGTTTTAATTGCTCTCTTGCAATGTATCCCTTTTTCTGCTCTAATTGCCATGATTTAAAAGCATCTTCATAGATCTAGTTGCCTAGACTGGAACCCATAAAATCATATTAGATTCTTTCCCCTTAGCCTTCATTCACCAGTGGAAGTGGTTACTCGCTCTCATAGCATCTGTCTCTGGAATAAACATTTTTTAGTGTGGTCTTCTCATTGTCTCCATATTGCATTAGACTTTCATCTTTTTTGACTTGAATTAGTATTCCTGGTAGGTCAAAGGCAATGCATCATCTTCAGCATCTCTCTCTCTCTCTCTCTCTCTCTCTCTCTCTCTCTCTCTCTCTCTCACACACACACACACACACTCTATGTAAGCCTCAGTGAGTCTGCCAAATTGCATTCCTATGATTAATATTCTGATTAAATATTATTATTATGATGCTGTTTTTAATTTTAACATGAACTTTACCCAAACATGAATATTAAGAAGATGAAATATGACCTATTTGGGGTATGGTTGGTATGGTTACTAGTGGGAGGGGGAAAGGCAAAACAGAAATGGTGATTAGGGCAAGTGTAGTAAAAACTCTTTATGTACATGTGTGAAAATGGAGCGTTGGTTTGGGAAGGGGGATGAGGACAAGTGATGGAGAGGGTGAATCTGATCAAGGTGCACTGCATGCATATGGAGAGACATGTCAAAAGGGAAACCTTTTGTATAACTAATTGATGCTAATAAAAGATAATATCGTTAATTTTAATGAATCCTTGCCAAAGTGAATATTGTCTTTATAAACAACTTTGGCTATCTGTTAGGTAAAAAAATATATTTTGATATTCTATTTGCATTACTAATAAGATTGACTTTTTAAAGCCTCCAAATCTTTTAAAAATTCAAAGCTGGATCTAAATCTTCCTCTTAAAAAATCTCACATCGCTTCCCTTTGCCATGCAATGAAATCTAAAATCCATGACAAGATATTTAATGCTTTATATTACCCAGCTCACAAATACCTACCCGCAATCTTTTTGGGTATCTAACCCATGACGCTTACTGGGCCAATGCTCTACCACTGAACTATATTCTCAGTCCTTGTTTTCTTTTTGACAAGATTTCTCTATATTGCTCAGGCTGGTCATGGTCTATTGATTCTCCTGACTCTGCCTTTGAAGTGCTGGGGATGTATTTGTATCCTTCTCCATCCACACTTTCCCCATCTTTTATTTCTCATTTTCCCTTTCTTGTCCACCACTGTGTGAGAAAGAGTATGGAAAGATAACGAGATGGGAAAAAGATGGAAAATTATATGGTAATTTTTCAGAGATTGGGCCTGTGGCCTTCTGCTGTGATCTAGCTGTAGAAGAACTTCGTATGCTTAGTAAGTTGAAGAGAGATGTGATGAGTTAAATGTGAATTAAGGCTTTGATGGAGAAAGTCAAAGAGATACTAGGGAAAGAACTGGCATTAAGCTGTGTTAAGGTTTACGGCTTCAAAAAATATCTTCTGTGATGCTTGCCATGCACAGAAGCCATGAAATAAGGGCAGACTATTCAGGATAATCCAGAAAATGCATAATTGTACATATTGAGAATATCTTCAGCAATGTACCTGGAAAAGTGAGGTAGTTATCTTCTCAAAGCCACAGCAACACTCTCTTCACTAGAAATCTTGGGGTAGATTCCCCCTCCCGTCTGTGCCCTCTTCTACTCACTGGACTCCTAAACCTAGCATTGTCCTAGTAAAAACTTGCTAACTTTTCTCCATTTTTACCCGCTGGTTAAGTGCCCAGGCACCGCACAGCTTAGCTCAGACTTAGTTACCAGCTCTCCTGGAATTGTTCCTTTTGTTGCTAGTCCCTGGACAGCTCCTTTTTTGTCTCAGCACCACCCTCAGAGGGCAGCTCCTGGCATCATCCCTGCTGTGCCCTCTAGTGGCCATTAGAATGTCGCACAACTGTCAACAGCTTTCTGAGGTTGAAATTCCCAATGTGTGCAGGTCTATCACACCACAAAACATTGAACTCTGTTCAATTACTCTTTCCTGGGACAAAGCTCTTATTTCCTGCATTTCTCTGCTAGAGTCTCAATGCAAAGTGGAGAGGAGTTTGGTATTATCACCAAATCCCTTTCTTGTCTGAGGGCACAGATTCATACTGAGTCTTAGGAACATCCTACATACAATTTCATGAACGAGATGTGTGAATTCAACTTTAATAATGGATCTGAATTCTGTGCATGGTTTATAATCCCAGTGAGAAGACTACCAATCGGCTTTAGCTTTCATATCTGGACTAATTGCAAAAGAGGGAGCATGGAGAAATTCAAAATGGTAGGATTGCAGCCAACAGTCCTGCTTTTATGAAAACAAAGAGGTATGTGGAAATGTCATCTCACCAATAACCTTTGTATTCTGAGTCTGCTCCCATTTTTCAGGCTGACTGATTCTCACAGTGCATGCTCATTTTACTTCGGGGGAAACAACAACAACAACCCTGAAATACTGAGAGAATCCTTCCCTAAACTCCTAGTCTCACTGCAGCACAACCCATGCTCAGCCTGTCAGTTGGATGCCCAGGTTGTCATTTTCTTCCTCTGACTCTCTCCCCAGAGCCTGATGGAGTCTCCTTGAGGCAGCTGATGGAGTGACAGATAGACGTGTTGTAGAGTGGGGCCATTTGACGCAACTACGTGCAGTGTGGAAAATGTGATTTATAGGTATTTCCCCCCTCAGGGGAAAATGGATTTCATTATTTTCCACTTCAGGTAAGGAGTAAACCTCTGGGCTTGACCTTGGAAGGTTGTGCAGCTATAATTGTGCTGGCTGAAATGCTGATATAGAGTAAAACCTCATTAAATCAATATTGGTTATTCAAAATCATGCTTGATTGGAAGCAATGGCTTTTCCTGAGCTGCCTCATGCCCCACTCTTCCTTGGATGAAAAAAAAAAAAACATAAGACACTCTAAAGTGAGTTAGGCTGGTGACATTTTTTTTCTTGTCTTTAGAGTTTCCAATTAATAAGGTTTTATTATTTTCCAAATTGAAGATGATTCTAAAACACCCAGTTCAATATTGATTATAATCTACCACTGTCACACATGTGTTTATCGATAAAAATCCTGTATCTTTCAGTAACACAGTCATGCACTTTCTCTTTCCATTTATACAGGTGAACACTGTCTGCTTCTTGGAATTAATAAGCTTGTGGTCCCTTGGCAAATAGAAGTTGTGTAAATAAACAGCCAATGGCTAATTATCCATAGCAATAGGCAACTGGGAAAGCAGATGGATGCACTCTATCAGTAGTCTTTAAGCCTTCTTTTAGATGGGGTGAAAGCAGGCTGAAGATGGGAGAGAGTAGGGAGAAGGGAGATACCAGATGACCTTGGGCCATTTCCTCCTCTGTCTTCTCACCAAACTGAAGTTGACCAATGATGGTAGCTGTTAGCACTGGTCACCCAGGCATTTGGGATAGAATCAGAGTGCTTCAGAAGAGATTCGCCTGGCAATGAAAGGCTTGGTTCACCCACCAAATGGAACATCAATGAAATAATGCTGTATATGACTTGTGAAAGATCAGATGATGCCTATGAAGTGCAGACCACCAGAATGCTGGGCACTGGGAGTGACAAGAGGAGTCAAGAGTGACAAGAGGAGTCATAATATTCAATGCATATCTTATGATGTTAAGAAAATTAAAGGGAGGATTTGGGAAGGATTGGGCGGGGGGGTGATAAAAGGGATGACATTGATCAATATGTAGTGTACTTATAGACTGATTTATTGAATGGTAACTGTTGTACAACTAAAGATGATAAAATACAGTTAACATGTATCTTTATTTATATGTCTGTCACTCATGGACTAAAGAGTTGTTAAGGTTAAATTGAGGCAGTGCTTTGGATTAAATAACTCATCTTTCATCTTTCCTCGTTCCCCTGGCTGAAGCTAAGAAAGTTCCTGTGTAAAATTCCTCCCTCCCCCAGTACCAGTGTTTGAAATCAAGGCCTTGCAATGGGTAGGCAGGTGCTCTACCACTTGATCCACACCTCCAGCCCTTTAGTATGTACTGCTTTCTCTCAAAATTTCTAGACCTGCGCTGTGGGGAATGGGAATGAATCTGAGGATGTAAATGAGTCTGAGGTCTTCAGGGAGAGGCTTCTGAGATAAGAAATCAGAATTGGAGTTAGGGTGGGTTGAGAAATGGCTTCTGGCTGCTCTGGTGACTTGGAATGGAATCTGTCTGACCATGATCCAACAAGCAGGATAGGAGGAGGAGCTGTCCATGGCTGGAAGTTATGATGTTAATGTGTTTCTCTTGTTTACCTCAGGGACAATTCTATTGGCATGGAAACTAGGACAAAGAAAGGGACAAAAGTAGGCACTTGTTCCCTGGAATGCCTATGCTCAGTGACCTCATATGGTCAGAGGCAGTGGTAGCATCTGACTTTCAGCCTTCCTGACTTCTACCCCCTCATCCCAGCTGTGATCCTGAGCAGTGAGGCTCCTCTTATCTACTTTGGGAAGGCTGCTGACTTCCCACGTGGATATGGCCTTTCACATGACTGGTCTAAGCCCATTTTAATGGAACTTGATACATGAAAAGTAGAATTAAAAACAAAATAATGCACCAGGAAAGGAGGGCATAGATACTCTCAGAACGCAACGCTTCCTTCCAGATTCCTATCAATTATGAACCTTCCTAAAAGTTTTTGAGGATTCTTAAATTTCCTCACTGCACTTTTTAATGTGCCTTTCCACAGACCTTAAGGTAGCTCGTACGGATCTTGGGCAGGCAGAGTTGCAGGGAATATGAATGGCCAGAAAGCCCATGATTCTGGGTGTGCAGGTTGGATGGCTAGGGTAGAAGAGCATTTGAGGACACTTTGCAAATTAAAGGCATTTCTCTTTCATCCATCCATTGCCCTCATTAATTTTCCCCAATGCATTGTTTCCCTAGGATTGCAATGAAACGAACCTTGCTCATGATTTGTCTAGTCATAATTAGAGTCTTCCTTTCTTTGGTTAGACAGTAATGCCAATAATGACTGCACACGTTTTGTCTCTTTTTAGAAAGAAAAAGAGCCAAAATCATTGTATCTGTGGGTTGATGTCAGATTTACAATGAAGAAATGCAAGCTTCACATGCCATAAACGTATGCCAAATTTTCATTAAGCCTGTGGAAGGCTTAAACCACACATTAAGAAGAGATCCTGCTTTTTTCCTGATGATTTTTTTGGTCCTATTTATTGTACTGAAAAGCCAGCACTTTCTGTTTACCATGACTCATTTTCAGGAGAGTGTGGGAGGAAAGAGAGATTCAAGGAAGAGGAATGACGATTAGGGAACTGAAGAGGAGCTTGGGGGCAGGGTAGAGTCTGAGGACAATTATGAAAGGGGGGAAGAGAGATTAAGGAAAGCATAGGACAAGAGGCTGTGTGTGTGTGTGTGTGTGTGTGTGTGTGTACTGGCACACATATGCCCTGCCTGCATGCACTCTTCACATATATATGTGTGTGTGTGATAAATATATATATGTGGAGATAAATATATAATATTATATATATATATATATATATATGGGGGATAAACAGAGTACTTAGGGTGAGGCTGAAAAAAAAAAACAGTGGAAAGTTAACTTGATTGACTTGCCTTGGCTGGTTCCCCTCACCTGGGTTCACACTCAGACACGCTAGACAGAATAGTTTAAAAATAGACTGAAGTTATCACATATGGTTGAGCAGATAGCTCCCGAGGGGGTGTTTTCCTAGGCCCACATGGTAGGATCCCTAGCATTCCTCACAGCAGAAGAGGCAATTTACTTCACGCAAGTGAGCACTTGGCTCCCTGGGAGAGTATTTCTTCCTTTCTGGCTCATGACAGAATGGGGCCCAATATTCCCAGCCTTGTTGGTGGGAATTACAAACCCATAAAACAAGGAAGATAGTCCATGAATGGAATTTGAGAGAAGCAGAGAATCTTCCTCCAAATTCCTGACTTGAGCTCCTTAGTCAACCTTCCTGCATGGCAACTCAAGAATGTTTTGAGAAAGAAAAAAAAATGGTACCTAAGATCTAGAGATTGGAGATATATTTCTTTCCTTAGTGTTGGTGATGATGATAATTTAGGTGTTTAATTTCCCAATGTGCATCCAAAAGCATGAATTTTGCAATTCATTCCCCAGGTGCTGGGAAAATAGGTTTAGAATATGATGAGCTGCCTGCTTCTGGCTCCTCTGTTTTTTTGGCATCAAGGTTTCTCAATAGTGGACTCAACACTTGCATTTTTCACCTACAAAAGAATTGCTATCAGAAAACCAGACAGCGGATAATTGTATTTTGTGAATTGACGGTGAAGCTACTTGGTTTCAGCCAAGGTCCAAAGGCTGATAATGTTCAACCAGGAGAAATGGTTTGTGTGAGAGAATTCATTTTGGGGTGTTCATTTTTACTGCTTGGATTTCTTTTTATTCTTCTCCGACATGCAGTCAGAGGTTCAGAATCCTTAATAGCTCTGGCGACCACGGCTGAATTAGTGGGAGCACAAAACTCCCAGAAAGACTATATGCCCTAGCTATTAGGGGGATTCTTTGCCTTCATCCATCTCCTCAAACACACTACTGGAGAAGAAAATAAAAATATGTGTCCATAAATATCTTCCTGGACAGGCAGCAAATAGGCTGGCATCTTGCCATCGGGCTATATTGGACAAGGAAACATGGAGTGGGCAAGAGTCTCTCTCTAAGCACACTCAGAGCTGCTCCAGATGCTGTCCAGAGCAGAATAAAGTTGCTTTCTAAGCAGTATGCGAGCTGACCATGGGGGTCAGGCTTATCTATCCAAAGCCACGAGGACCTTCTCAGTACTCAGTTCGAAGAATGACTCGGCCTTGTGCTCTGACTCCCTTTCTCATCATTTTGCATTGGAATTAGAGGAAGATAGAAGGGAGCACTCCATTTGCCCCTCCCTACCTGAGAAAAGGCATCAAGGAAGAGCTAGAATGAACACCCAGCCTGTGAGTCTGTGCCTTGTGTGCACTGGATTTATTCCCATCTCTGTGCATGCAGGTTCAACCAACTTGAAACACCCATCTCTCTCCCCTCAGCAGCCCATTTACCTAAATTTTAGTTGTTCTTCAAGACTCATTGAATTCCATCTGCTTCATGAAGATTTTTCCAGCTATGACTTCTCTCCCTCCCTTGGTCTCCTACTGTACTGACAATCTGTGCTAGAATTGAGTGTGAATGTAATGCATGCCTTCTGTGTGTTTCTTCTCTCTTCCCCTCCTCCTTCCTGGGACCAGAACAGTGAAGGTCCATAATGAATTTCACATAACGTCTCACATAATGATTCACACACAAGGGAAATGGCTCAATCCTCATTCTTCTTTCTGTGTAGTGAATAGGGAGGAGGGAAGTCCTAGTATAGGCCTTATTGGAAAAGTTTTTCCAATGGATTTGGGGGTATGGACTCTGTCTATGAGGAAATGTTATGAACTAGATAATCTTTTATTTTTAAAATTTTGTTTTGTTGTAAAGGTGACGTACAGAGGGGTTACAGTTGCATAAGTAAGGTAATGAGACATTTCTTGTCCAACATTATTACCCCCTCCCTTGTTTTTCTCCCACTTTCCCATCCCTCCAACTTCCTCCCTCAAGCTGTAGAGTTCATTTCCAATGAAGCATCTTCTGGGTATCACTGTTGCATTGGTTTACCCTTTGTCCTTTGTTTCTCCATTTTGTTATTCCCTTTTCCTTACCCAAATCAGATAAATGTATATACAAGACACAAGGTACCAGAACCAAACACAGTGACTACAGAGGATAAACCAAAGGAAAAAAAAAAGAAAGAATTTCTTACATTAAAAACATCATCATCTCATTATCAACAATAACAAAACAATCTCAACAATAACAAAAACCCCTCTTGTTCCATATCTTGGAGTTCATTTTGGAGAATCCTCCTTTCACCTCATACTCTGTCATTCTCCCTATTATTGTTCTATCAAACCAAGTTAAGATAAAATAATTGTGACATATGAAGGGCAGACCACCATGAGGGCAAAAGGGTCCCCAAAGATGGTGCTTTGCACCAGTGTATGGATTCTCACATCTTAAGCTTCTTAAGAGTGGGAAATCAGTGAGTATGTCTCAGAGTCAGGCCTTTTCACTCTTCATCCAGAAGCAAATAGTGTGATTAGATTGAGTTCTTGAATACTGGCAGGATCTAGAATGGGGATCCCATTTGGTTCTTCAGGTTGGACATTATAGGCTGGTCATAGAAGTCTTCACAGAGTAGGAGAACTTTGAATTGAGCTTCAAGATTCAGTTGAGATGGGATTAAGATTCCATCAGTGTCATTGTCCTATCTGGCCACAGTAAGAAGGACAAGAGTTCCATAGAATTTTTTTCCAATTCTTTGGTTCAAGATGGTAGCATAGATTGTTCCTTGTAGCCCAAATGCTCTCTCTTGGATGGCCACAGACACAGCAGCTTAAAGCAAAGAGATGGAGTGTTATGGAGATGTCTATTTTTTTCTTCTGCTCCCCAGGAAGACTGTGTTTTCCAGGTACTGGGTGGCTGGGAGTCTGGGGACAAGGATGGCAATGGTGCTTGGTAGTGACAGAGTGAGCCTTGCAGCATTCTCTGAGACAGAGGAAGAGGATAGATTGAATCCTGAAGATTGAACCCAAACTCCAAGTGGTAAGCAGGGAAGACTCAGTCCCAGAGCATCTGTGTCAGGGATCTGTCAGAGTCCACTCCGGGAGTCATCAACTCACAGCACATCAGATTTGCAAGTGAGACAGCCAGGTGGCTAGTGGCAGTGGCATCTTGATAAGCACTGTGCACATCACTATTAATTTTAATAAACTAGAACACGTCTCCAGTTCAGATGCTTGCCAGTCTCAGTGTTTTTCAATGCTGCCTCCAGGATCTGTTGAGAGCCTGTTCGGTTTGGCAGGCCTAGGTAGTGTTTTGGGTCTGGATAGCTTTGTTTAAAATGAAATTACCTGAAGTGAAACCAGAAGAGAGGTGAGATGTTGTGGTGGGCGCACAGGCCACTTTCTGTCTTTGTGAAGAGCTGTGAGAAGAGGAAATCTCAGAGGCTGAAGCCCTGAATTTCACCATATGGGTACTGAGAATGGCCCTCCTCCCTCAGTGACACACCTGGGGAGAACCGCTGAAGGACTTTCCTCTAAGGTTGTTCTTCTGAATAGTTTGGAGGTTGATTATTATTGACCTATCCATCTGAACATATATATTGAACATGTTGGATGCAAGTCATGTGCTAGTGTCAGGTCTACAAGTATACAATGTGTCCTTCTGAGGTGCACAGTCCAATCATACTTACTGATCACTGAACAATGGATTGGATGACTGGTGTAGATTTGATTGTTTCAAGAAAATGAACAAAATAATTAGTCTTAGCATTTTGGTTATTCATTCATTTTGTTCATTCATTCTGTCATTGATTGGATTTGCCTGACTTCATTAAGTGATTTCTAGTTGCCAGGATGTGTGTGGATGTTTCCTCAGCCCTTTCTGCAGGAGGCAGATTGAACCCCTAAGGAAATAGTGTGACGGTGATGGAAAGATGCTGAGTGTAGGGGAAAGGGGAGATGCAGAATGATTGACTGGGCTATTTAATGTTGGTGGTGGGCAGATGGATCATGGAGATTTCATAGGGCAGGAGGTATTTGAATCGGGTCTTGAGATAGGAGAATTGTCAGGAACAGAAGAAGAAAGGGAGAAGAGGTTAGAAGTAAGGGAGCCTAGGGAATGAGTACAACACCAGCAAAGGCACACAGGTGAGGAAGCTGGACATTAGCAACCTATGTTTGGAATCCATGTGGACAGGTGGAAGGAGGTCAGAGCTTTTTTGCTTGGGACTCTGCAAGTGTTGATTAGTATGCTGCTGAGATGCAATCTTAGAAGATTCAAAATTATTCATTTTGACTTTGAATTGGAACAGCAAAAATGTAGGCAAGCACGACATACTCAAACCTTCCAAATGCAAATTCGTCTTCATACTTCAAACTAGAAGCCTAAATGAATGTTGTTTGTTTTTCTAAATTCTCTGCTTGTTATTGAGAAAAGCTTCCAAATTTCCCTGAGAGGTGATCATAGCAAGAATGCTACAGAACTACTTTACAACATCTGCTTCAGCCTGCCTTTAGTTCTGAAAGTGAAAATTGTTGGTTTACAGGCTGGGATTCAGAGACAAAGGTAGTGTTTGAACTGGTTGGGTCACTCAGTTACTAATGCCCATTCTGTAAAAAAGGGTCTCTTATGAGAAATACTACTATTCTAGATTTCTAGAAGTTAAAATTTCAGGGATGATCTGTATATTTTAACACATTATGCTATTGTAGACAAAGCCAGAATTACTTCTAATCATCTCACCAGGGACATTTTAAAATGTGCAGACAATTGTGCTGTTTTTGTCAGTGTGGAAAGGACCGATTTATACTTTCCAACTATATTAAATTTTAATTTAAATCTAATGAAATTAATTCAAATTAAGGAGGTGACCATTATCAATTTCTTTTCCTATTAGTTCCTTAATGCTTTGGCAAATTGCATTCTCAACTTCTTCATTGAGCTGGATACATATTCATGGGTTTCTGAAGAAAAGATGAATTTGATCTCGATGCACTAATCCCATAATTGTGGCAGCAATCAAGCAGCAACCAGGGAGAGAAATACATTCTGGTATTAATTATGAATCAGGCATTAAGAACTGGTAAATAATTAAAGCTTCATGTGTCACAACACAAGTTAAGATCGGTGTATTTTTCTATTACTAGATGCACTGGGGGAGGGTTGCTATTTCTAGTTTTGTTTTGATATTGTCTGAACACAAACTCAGATGCAAATAGGTAACTTTCATTCACAGTAAATGCAGTGGAAACTGCCTGTAGGAACCAACTGTTTCCAGAAGCTTCTCGGAGCTCCTGAGTCATGAATTTCAGTCCCTGACTCTGAAGGTTTCAGTCCTTGGTGAGTAGAATCATGCATTGGGGCAACAGGTTAAGGAAGGTGTTCTCCAGGGTTTTGAGACTCAAAGAATAGTTTTCAGGTGAGCAGGACTTGTGTCACCCAAGAGGAGGTTAAAAATGGCTAGCCACAGGCTCACCTAGACCTCTTGACTCAGAATCTGCCTTTGAACTAATTCCTAGATGATTCATTCATGCAATGGGTTGAGAAGCCCTACAAGGCAATTTGTAATTTTCCAACTTCCTTAGTTTCTTCCTCTATTATGGAAAGGAGACTAGGTTCTACCTTGATGCTCCTAATTTTCTAGATGGTCAGCATACACTGATCAAACTCTGGGATCTGTCTTATTTACTTCAAGGTCTTTTCTTGTGGTTTTGGGGTTTGAATTTAGGGCCTTGGGCTTGCTAGGCAGGTGCTCTACCTCTTGAGTCATGTTTCTAGGCCATTGTGCCTTTAGTTATTTTTCAGATAATGTCTCATGCTTTTTGCTTAGGCCAGCCAGCCTCTGAGATAGTGATTCTCCCAAAGACATCTCTGTTTAGCTGAAGTGAACTGCTACATCCAGTTTGTTGAGATAGAGTTTTGCTGATTTTTTTTTAAAGGGGATCTGGGCTGGTTGCAAACCTTTTATTTCTATCTCTCATACACCTGGGGTTACAGACATAAGCTACTGTTGTGGTCTGCTCTTGTGTTTGAATTCTGGCTGTGATGCATCCCTTGTGATGCAACTGTTTGGAGGATCAACTCTAGTGGGAACAGCACTTACTTTCTCATAAGGCTGTTGGGAGGAGTCAATGAAATATGTGTGCAGGGCAGAATACCTGTTAACACAGAAGTCTGTAAATAGTATGTGTGATATTGATGGTGATGTTGATGCCACTTAAAAAAAAGATCAGGAAACTGGTGATTTCTGAGGGCCAGGAAAGAGGTGGCTAGCTCTGGTTAGTGGAAGGATGCTTAGTAGATTTTTAAAGAGTAATCATGAGTTACGATAGTTTCTACTTGACAGGCTAGAATGGAAGTTTGAGGGAAAGACTTTGGCTGGGTGTGATGGTACATGCTTGTAATCCCAGTTACTAGGGAGGGGGCTGTAGGAGAATCATGATCTTAGGCTGGCCTGAGTACAAGCAGGAGATCTTGTGTAAAACACAAACTGAAAACTAAGGGTTAGAGGCATTGCTTAAGTGATAGAGTTTTTGCCTAGCAAATATGAGTTTAATCTCTAGTACTTCCCCACTTCCCCACCTCTTTCTCTACAAAAGGAGAGACTTTTTTCTTTTGGGGAAAGAGGAATAGTATTTTCAGAGAGTGAGATTTCTGTACAAAAAGAGGTAAGGGGAGCCAGGAACTGGTGGCACCCACAACCCTAGCTACTGTAATACTAGCTATTCAAAAGGCTGAGATATTAGGATCATGCTTTGAAGCCAACCCAGGTAAAAATATCCTGGAGGCTGTTATCTCCTATTAACCAACAGAAAAAGCCCAAAGTAGAGCTATGGCTCAAGTGCGAGAGCACTAGTCTTGAAACTTAAGTGAAAAAGCTAAGGGATAGCACCCAGGTCCACGTCCTGAGTTCAAGCCCAGTACTGGAATAAAAGAAGAGGTGGGGAGAGAGAGAGAGAGAGAGAGAGAGAGAGAGAGAGAGAGAGAGAGAGAGAGAGAGAGAGAGAGAGAGAGAGAGAGAGAGAGAAAGAGAGAGAGGAGAATATTTAAAGAAAAATCCCAGTGCTGTAGTGCTGTTTTTGTTTTGACCTCTTGGTGCTCTGTTTGTATCAAAAATCCCTTGCACCAAGAAAACCAATGTCCCTTCATGAGGATAAGGCCTCTTTCCTGGAGGATAAAATAGGTACCCATCTTGTCTTTGCTGAAGTTTATTGAGGAAGGAAAAGCAAATGTTTGAAGTACAGCTGGCTAAAAACCTTAATTAAAAAATTACTGTTTTATAAAGATTAAAGTGATTGTTCTCAGAGACTTCAATTATTCACCCCAAATAGAGCAATGCTCTATGGAAGTCAGCCCTGGTCTTGTTTTCCACTGTACAGAATTCTCTTTTCTTAAGTTTATCTTAACCACTCCTACTCTCAAGAAGTATGGAAATGGTGTTTATGACAATAATAAACCTTGACCTCTTCAAAGATAGAATGAGCTATTAGTCGGATGGTGTTAAGGAGACTAGTTGCTCAGAAATTTTCTCATTGTCCTTTGAAAATGCTGGGAGAGCCTGCTGAACAAAAACAAGAACAAGAATAAGGATGAGGAGGAGAGTTTGGCTTTTCCCAGTAGGAACTGCCAATCACAAGGTCATGGCTGTGGCCCTAGGGCACAAGAATATCAAACATGAAGGGTACCTTCCTTCTTATCTTCTAGAAAGCACACTGTGGAACTATCCATTATGGCTGTGAATTGCCACTTTATTTTCAAAGCAATGAAGGACAAGAGAAGACACACATTAAAAAAATCCTTCATCCTAAACCTTTTCAGTTTTGAAGCCCATAAATATGAGTCAGAATAACAGTTCTTTGTTCAAATAAAATCCTTCATGTCAGGTGATGCCATATAAGTTTATTTTCTCTCATCTGGTTGGTAAAGGATTTTTACCAGTTCCACTCACAGTGTAATTTATGGCCAAATGATGAAATTTATTAGAATCAGGTCCTCAACTTTCCATTTAAATTTTGGGCACTGACTTTTATTGAGTGTCGATAAGTTCTGAAGCTTTAAACTTGGCTCCAAAATTGGTTGCATGCAGATCTATAGAAGCTGGAGGGGGTGGGTAGGTAGGGTGGAGGGAGACCAGGAAAGGGCAGCAGAGGAGGGGAGAGTTGCTCAAATCTGGCATCAGAAATTTCTGCCACTGGAATTAATCTCGCCTCTTGGTTCCCAGTTTGCTGTCTACATCATTTTAAGCATAGGTTGGGCATTGTGCTATGTGTTGTCCTGACTTGGGGGTCTAGGGAGCAGCAGAACAAAGTGAAAGAGCAGTTAATGACTTAGATTTAGGATCTAGCTGCCTGTGCTTTAAACTCAGCTCTGCAAGTTACAGCTATGGAAGCATTAAGCAAGAGAGTGTGTGCCTCAGTCTTCTTATTTGCAAGGTGCAGATGGTGTAGTACTTACCTGATGGAGTGATACGAAGAATTACTGAATGGCTGGGTTCATGCAAGACAATTAAAGTGGTACTTGTCATAGAGTCATTGGTATATATTTGTTAGCTGTTTTTCACCCCCTCCCCTATCTGACCTGGAGCACAGGGAAAGAATCTATGTCTACATTTTCACCATGCAGCTGAGGTACAGTTCGGTAGCACACATTCATTCAGTCATCCTACTTGTCATATGCTTGGATGGGGCCAGGCCCTGACTTGAGGGAGTGATAGAGAGATGAGCAAGTATTGCTGAGCTTCCAGCTGGAGATATGGGATACTGTGGAGCATGTTTCAGTGGTGTTCATCCCTAATCTCTGTGGGAAAGGTAAGGATTCCTGGAGGGAAGTGGTCCCTTGGCAGTTCCAGGGCAGAGAGTGCCTGGGTGGGAGTCACCCCCTTGTGAAGGCATCCTATGAATAAGTGTGGAGTAAGGGAAAGAAGGAAAAGGAATTTTGATCAGTGGGTGAGAAAGTGAGGGAATGCCAACATCTTCCTCCTCCTATTATTGTTATTTTATTATTATTATTACCTTTAAGTCATTGTAAAAAGGGATTTCAGTTCAACAACAACTTCCTCTTTGAAATGGTTTTGAAATACTCAGATCCTTCTGATCATTATGTTTGAGTCTTCAAGTGAAGATGAATAAGGGAAGAAGGCCAGCCTATTGAAAGGGTTTTATGTTGAAGTAGAATTCACGTACACCTTGTACATGTTTGTTAATCCCTTTTCTTCTGAGTCCTGCCATGATTCTGGAAACTTAGCTCTTTATTATTGGTAGATATCTTTTTTTCTGAATAACTACTTATTTATTGTCAAAGTCATGTACAGAGGGGTTACAGTTTCATATGTAAGGCAGTGGGTACATTTCTTGTACAATTTGTTGACCGCAGATAAACCAACAGCTCACAGGTCAAATTTCCTTCCTAGTTTGTCTAGAACCTGACATTCTGAAACTCTACCATCCTTGAAGGGAGTGTCATTTCCATGTTTTTAGCTGTGGCCACTCACTCCATTCCCAGAAGGCCATTTTTTTTTGTTTGTTTCTTACATATGAGAGCTGACCCTTATGGCTCATATGTAAGGAAGACAATAGAGTAAGACAAAAAGACATTGAGGCAAGACAAAAAGCTTAGATATTCATTTAGAAGCCGTGAAAGAAGTAACATGTTCTAAGTTCTTATTAGAGTCCCTAACTGGGAAATTTTGGTATTGAGTGGAGGTGAGCAGCCATTTCCCTTTCTTTGAAGAAGAATGAAAGCAGCAGCAGCCTTGGTCAACCAACACACAGGACCTTTCTCAGGCAAAATTCTTTATTGAGTTGGAAGGCTGGCTACTTTTCCTGTCCCTTGGTAGTAGAGTCCCTTGGCTTTTGGTAAACTTTCTGGCATTTTGCTCAACAAGGTCAATAGCTTTCCATGAATACTTTTGGGCTGGGAGGAAGCAGAATAGATGAGAGAAGGGAATCAGGGTGATAGATACTTCAGAATCATCCAAAGGTAAATGGTCATTTCATATGTTGAATGCAGGAGAGAGATTCACTCTAAGTGCACATTTTTTTTTCAAGAAAGGCAAGTGACTGCCTTGCTCTCTGGAGAGAGGAGGGAGTGAATGGGCATCAGCTTTCTGCGAATGAATCAATTTTGCCTTCTTATCCACAAAGAAGAAAATGTCTCTAGAATAAATCCCTCCCCAGAGAACTTTCCAGAAAAATGGAACGTGTACAATGACTTCCCCCTCAAAAAAATTCATGTTCTGTTTTTATAGGCAGTTTATAATTCTGAAATCTGAGAGACAGAACTGGATTATACAATGGATATGTTCTTATGGGAAGGAAAGCAGAAAGACAAATGGCAGGCATTACACTCTAGCTTCTCTCTGGTGCCTCATGTTTCTCATAGGTGGTTTATACATACAACAAGAACAATGTAGCAGAGGAGCCAGGCTGTGGCCCTTGTGCCCTCTGCATGGTGAAAATTCTACCAGAGAGAGAAGAGATGAGACCATAGAGTAACATGGCTTGCTATCATTTGTATCTGTAAATCTCTAGGAGGCCCATGTGTTAGAGGCTTGATCTCCAGTTCATGGTACTATTAAGAGGTGGTGGAACCTTTAAAAGGTGGAGTCTAGGTGGAGGTGTTAGTTAGGTCACTGGAAGTCGGCCCTCAAATGGGATTGTAGGGCTCTAGTCTTTTCCTCCTCCTCTTTTTCTTCCTAGTTGTTGTGAGGCAAGCAAGCTGGTTCCATCATGTTCCCCAACTAAAGTGTACAAACCTAAAGCCAACAGGTATAATTGGCTATGAACTAAAACTTGAACAGAGTCAAAACAAATCTTTACACTTATAATACATTCATCTGAAGGATTTTGTTATAGTAACAGAAAGGTAAATTCACAGATGGATCCTTGTGAAAATGGAAATGATATTATAGCTGGATAGCTGGAGCCTTGCTGAGCAGGTTCCTGGAGCAAGTTTGTTTGTTTGTTTGTTTGTTTGTTTGTTTTATTTAGTTTTGGTGCCAGTCCTGGGGCTTGAACTAAGGGCCTGGAGCTGTCCCTAAGATTGGAGGACATACTTCTATTTCTGGCTTTTTGGTGGTTAGTTGAAGATAAAAGTCTTACAGACTTTCTGGTCCAGGCTGGCTTCAAACCATGATCTTCAAATCCCAGCCTCCTGAGCAGCTAGGATTATAGGTGTGAGCCATGGGTACCCAGATAGAGCAAGGTTTTTTTTTGTTTTTGTATTTGTTTTCCATTGCAGGGCTTGAACGTTGCAGGGCTGGGCCTGGCTGCTGTCCCTGAGCACTTCAGCTCAAGGCTCTACCACTTGAGCCACTGCGCCACTTCCAATTTTCTGGTGGTTAATTGGAGATATGAGGCTTGCAGACTTTGTTGCCCGGGCTGGCTTTGAACCTCAATCCTCAGATCTCAGCCTCCTGAGTATCTAGGCTTACAGGTGTGAGCTAGCGACACTTGGCTGGAGCAAGGTTCTAAGGCAGTGTTTTATGGACCGATCCTACTTTCCTTCTCATTTCTAATGCGTCTCTTTAATCAAGCCATGCTTACATTGTATTGCTTACTTAAAATGTAATTGTCTTTTTAAAAAACAGTGTTTATTTAAAAATGGCCAAAAGAATACACTAACATGATAAAAAAAGAAAAAAAAAAGAAAACAACCACACTGCAAAGTGGCTTAGAGTCAGAGCAGCCTTACATCCATCTCCCAGGGACAGTTGTGTTATACTTTCATGCCTGTTTCCTAATGTAGTCACTGCTATTTATAGATTTTCAATTGTCTTTCTATACTATGATCATTTTCTATACTATAATCTACTCCCCACCTCTTCTCTTCATATTCTTCAGAAATAATTATTTTTATTAGATACAGGAAGGAAGTGACATTGAATATTTTATACTTCAGGCCGGTTAAACTACCAGGATTATATTTTATTTCCTCAACTTCTGTTGGCTCTTCTCATATTTCCAATTGGCTTTCTTGTTCTGCATATTATTTTCTCTTAATGCACCCTACACAATTTCAAATCTCTGATATATCAAATCTCGACAATCTCCAGGCACCACTTCTTTCCCCCATCTCTGAAGCATCTGTTCCTGTAGGGGAGCATTCTACCTTTCCATCTGTGCCTTGCCTCTTACCTTGCTTGGCACATTCTGTATTTGACGAATGACTGAATGATTCTGCAGAATGCTGAACAAATGAGTGTAGGATTTATGTGCCTGAGTGCACTTATTTTCAGATGGTAAATATGGAAATAGAATTTTTTCCCCAAATGCATCAGTTTCCTTTCCCATTGTCTTTACATTATACTCGTGACTTCACCATGTAAATATTCATATATTCAGTTCCAAATAGAACCTGAATTGAAACCAGAAAATGGGGACTGCAAGTATTGACAATTACACACAAAGATTAGTTATGAACACTGAAGTCTAGATAAGAAACAGCTGCTATTTGTTCAATAATTTAACTCACCTGAGCAAACTGTTCTACACTTATCATTGTCTTGCATTTCTTCATGGTGTTAGCACTGACTAAATAGAGTGCAATTTCTACTATTGTGATGTTGTCTTATCTGGACCTTCTGCCCTGTTCTCCCATCAGGTCTGCCTATTCCCCACAATGTACAAGCCAGCTAAGCCAGCTCTTGCCTATTTCCCCTCCTTTATAGCTGTGTTTGACCAGTCACTCTCTGCCCCCTTCTATCTCCCCCCATTTTACATTCTTAAAGCCTCAGGTTCAGCCACTAGAGTTGATTTTTTTGATCTGAGTGTTGTTTTAATAAATGACTATCCCCTACTAGACAGCAAGCTTTTTCACTGTGGATGTCTGTCTGATTTGACTTCCTGTTCATCCCCCGCATCCTGTATGGAGCTTGGTTCTTGGTAGGTACTCAGTTACATGAATAAAACATCCTTCAGTGGAAATGATGGGAGTGGGAGGGAGATGTATAGCTCAGTGGTAGAGTGCTTACTTAGCATTGATAAGGCTGTGTGGGTTCAATATCCAACATGGCAATAAACCAAAACCCATTTTTTTTCTGAATCCTTTATTATGTTTTTTTGGGGGGTGGGGTGGGGTTCTGTAACTTTAAGCTTCTAGACATTTCACTCCTGAATATATTTTTCAGAAGTTGACTTTTGGCTACATGAAGGACTCAAAGAAGAGTGTGGGATTGGGAAATCTGGGTTAGTGAGAGATACAGATAATTACATTACTTTTTTTCCCCTTGAAAACATCAGTGTTGTCCAAAGTGGAGGTGTTTTCCATTGAGTATGCAAAGAAAATAGAAGACCTTTTATTGATGATGAGTTTAAATATGGTATATAGTATACTGTAACATTTCATCTATCATCATGAATATTCAAGTCTTTCCACTTCGGTGAATTTTCTAAATAACTTAAATCTTATTTAGTACCAAAGAAGTTGATATGTTCCTTCTTTTAAACAAAATATTTCCAGTATTTGTACAGATTTTTATGCTTCTTTGAAGGAGTACTAGCCTTATTAAGCATTTTTCTAGTGACTGTCATGGTTACAGACATTGGAAAATAAAATGTACTAAGGATTGATTTTCATCAGGGTTATATAATAATATTAGTAGAGATACTGGTTAGATAAGAGGACCTTGAATTCTCTTTAATGCAAGAAATCAAATACAGAGTCATCTCTAAAATGATACATACAACCTGGTTTTAAACAATTTAAATGATTTCTAAAATATCTAGAGATGCTGCTACCCAATCCTCCCTTTTCTTCTACTATCAGATACAACCACTATATTGAATTTTTTCTTCCTGGTAATCTTGTGTTTTATGACTTCAAAATGCACACTTGCAGCTTGAATATTGTGTTATTTAATTTTGCATATTTATGACTTCTATATGTGGATTCATGTAAGTATTCAACAGCTTGCTTCTTTTGCTTCATATTCCTTGCTATTTCTTGTTAGTGAGTATAGCCATAATTCATTCATGTTCATGAATGTGTAATGCTCCATCCCCAAACTACCTCCTCCCATTTATTTATCTACCTCATTTCCTAGGTTTTGCTATTACACACTGCTACTATGAACATGCTTTGTGTCTATCCCCTGTGCACTTGTGCAAGAGGTCATCTTGAGGATAGATCTAAGATTGGAATTACTGAGGCATGGGTTATGCACATGGTAGATAAAGCCAACATATTCTTCATAATAATTGTATGAATTTACACTCCCAGCGGCAAAGTGTAAGCACTTTAGCTCCACATTCTCTCTATCACTTGGTGTTGTCAAACCTCTAATTTTTACCAAGCTGGCAAGTGTGAAGCGATATTTCATTATGGTTTTAATTTGCATTTCTCTGATTACTAATGAGGCTGAGCATTTTCTACACTTATTTATAGGCTATTCAAATGTTGTTTGCTGAGAAGTGCTTGCTTAAAAATCCTGCCCATTTTTGATTGAGTTTTGTTTGCTTCTTTTGGGAGTTGATCTGTGGTTCTGTATGGTATATTTCATTGAATTTAGGAGACCTTTTATTGTTAAAAGTGCTGCTATTTTATTACTAAGAAAAATACTGACCTAGTTTGCCATTTCTGACACGCTGTTGATTCTAAGATGCATCTTGATTAAAGAGATGCAAAAATAGAAGAGAAACATGCATTTTATAAAGATGAAGTATTATATGTTGCCGATATTAATCCTTTGCCAAGTTCATGTGTTTTAAAGTACAGCCTTCTCAATTTGTTTTTTGTTTCATTGTTTTCTTTATATTGTCTCTTGACGTAAACTAGTTGTTAATTTAGTTCAATTCGAACATCTGTTCCTTTATTGTTTTTGCATTTCTGTTTTAACAAGACTCCTCTACCTTGAAATAATAACAATGCTATTTTTTCAATATTTTCCTTTATGTTTATACATTTGCCTTCCACATTAATGTTTTTAATTTACTTGGAGTTGATTTTGGATTATGATATGAGGAAGCCTTCAAAGCCTTCCACTATTTGAAAGTCTTTCTTTCCTCAACCAATCTTCAATTTTATCTTAATCTCAAATCAAGTGTTTGTATATTATGGGTTTCTGAATATCTTCCCTCTCGTATTTTTGGTTGTTCTGGCACCACACAGTTGGATGTAGATTTACCATGGAAGCTCAACTTCTGCACCCCTCTTTTCTGAGCCACGTGTGATCATGCTTCCTAGTTCAGTATTTATGATTTCCTATTTACTTTTGTAGTTGTGTGCTTGAATTACAAAACTTCATGCCTTGTACATGTTAGATCCACTCTTTCATGGCGTCTTAATTATTAATCTTACAACCATTTTCTCTCTCTCTCTCTCTCTGTCTCGTGTGTGTGTGTGTGTGTGTGTGTGTGTGTGTGTGTGTGTGTGTGTGTGTGTGTACTGGGGTTTGAACTCAGAGCCTGGGTACTGTACCTTAACATTTTCACTCAAGACTTGCATTCTACCACTTGAGCTGTAGCTCCACTTCTGGCATTTTGCTTGTTAAGTGGAAACAAGAGTCTCATAGGCTTCCTGCCTGAGCTGGTTTGGAACAGTGATCTTCAGATTCGAGACTCCTGAGTAGTTAGGATTACAGTAATGAGCTACTAGCATTGTCCCTGCACTATAATCCTTCTTCTTCTCTTTTTTGTTTTTTCTTTGTGGTCCTAGGGATCCAACCAGGACATTGTGTTGCATTGAGTCTCCTGTTCTTGTGGAATGTTTTGCTTAGTCTTTGCCTTTTCCATATGCATTTTAACTTATCAAGTCCCATAAATAAACCACAGTATCTTTGGTTGCATTATAATGCATCTGCAGATCAACTTGAGAAACACTGACACCTTTCTCAACGGATTCTTCAACCTGTGAACATACATGCCTCCATTTTAAGCTCTATTTCAATATTTTCAAATAGCTTTATAGTTTAAAAATAAACATCGAATATCTTTCATTAGACCTAGTTCTAGTACCCTGTATCTTTGGCATATTATAATGAATACCTTTCTTAGAAATTTACATATCCTAAGTGTCACTGATAGTCTGTAGAAACCTAATGGATTTTTGAATACTGACTTTTTTGTGTTTAGCAACTTTGTTTACTTTAATTCTAACAACTCGGGAAATCATTTAATGTTAGGATTGTCAATTAAAACATTTTTTGTCAAGTCCTTACTCTTTCCATTCCTCTATCCCTAAATCTCTTCTTGTGGCCTACCCTCCCTCCCTCCTTTACTTCTTCTCCCTCCTTTCCTCAATTTCCTTTCTTTACTTTTATTGTTTAACTCTACTACATAGGGACTGCAGTACAATTTGGAGTATCATAGGCACTTTTTTTTCTTCAAATTTTTATTATCAAACTGATGTACAGAGAGGTTACAGTTTCATACTAGGCATTGGATACATTTCTTGTACTGTTTGTTACCTTGTCCCTTCCCCCCTCCCTCCTCCCACTTTCCCTTTCCCCCGCTGAGGTGTTCAGTTCACTTACACCAAACAGTTTTGCAAGTATTGCTTTTGTAGTTGTTTGTCTTTTTTTTACCCTGTGTCTCTCAATTTTGGTATTCCCTTTCAATTTCCTAGTTCCAATACCAGTATACACGGTTTCCAATATACTCAGATAAGATTACAGAGATAGTGTAGGTACAACCACAGGGAAGTGATACAAGAACATCATCAATAATAGAAGCTACAGATACAGATGGGACATTGAAAGTAGTTACAACTGTGATATAACAATCGTTTCCATAACATGGAGTTCATTTCACTTAGCATCATCTTATGTGATCATAAGGGTATAGCTATTGGGCCCTCTGCTGTGACTTGCCTAAATCTGTACTAATTATTCCCAATAAGGGAGACCATAGAGTCCATGTTTCTTTGGGTCTGGCTCACTTCACTTAGTATAATGTTTTCCAAGTCCTTCCATTTCCTTACAAATGGGGCAATGTCATTCTTTCTGATAGAGGCATAAAATTCCATTGTGTATATGTACCACATTTTCCTGATCCATTCGTCTACTGAGGGGCATCTGGGTTGGTTCCAGATTCTAGCTATGACAAATTGTGCTGCAATGAACATTGTTGTGCTGGTGGCATTACTGTGATTTTGTTTGTGGTCTTTTGGATAGATACCCAAAAGTGGGGCTGCTGGGTCATAGGGGAGTTCTATATTTAGTCATAGGCACTTTCTAACACAAAATGAACTATCATCGCAATTTAATTTTAGAGCATTGTTATTACCTCCCAAAGAAACTCTAGCTGTAAAATATATCTGTAGCAAATCAATACTTGTTATTGTCTATCTTTTTGGTCATTGTTATCCAATGGTGTGGAGTATCTCGTGGGGTTTTGCATTTCAATGACAACTAATGATAATGAATATCTTTACATGTGTTTATCTGCATATTTCCTTTGTAGAAAATATTTATGAGATTCTTTGGCTATTTTGATTAGATAATTTGCCTTTAATAATTTTCTATTAATTTTTGCAGAAGTGTGCCCAAATCACAAAACTTCATATCCTGTATGTCTTAGATATAATTGTGCATGGGATATTAATGATTAATCCTATAATCAATCATTATTGTTATTGTTTTTTCCTTTGTGATGTTGGAGATCTAACCCAGAACATTATGCATGCATGTTGCAGCCTGCCTCCTACTTGGTTCTTATGGAATATCTTACCTAACTTTTCCTTTCCCATATGCATTTTAGCCTGTCCAGATTGACTCAGAAGATTTCACTACATAGTCTGTAGATACAAGTCTCTTATTAGATAGGGGATTTGCAAATTTCAGCTTCCAGAGGGGTTGTCTATTTCATTATTCTCATGTTGTTTTCTCTCACTTTTTCAGTGCCATGGTACATAAGGTTTCACACATGCTAAGCAAGTGCTTCCACTTGTGTGTTGCATCCACCGTTCAATTGTGTTCCCCATAGCACTTTCTTTTACAAGTTGGTAAAGTCTGCTTCTTGAAATCTATTTTGTTTTGTCATGTGTGCTTTGCATATAGAAGGCTTTCCTCAGCCCAAGAGCATGACAACCTATGGCTTTTCTATAAATGTTGTTTATAAAGCTAGGGAGTTTTTCTTCTCAGCATATTTGAGATTCTATCAAAAGCACTTTCTGCGTTTATTGAAATGACGATACTTTATCTTACAGCGATGTGAAGTACATTCAACCGAATTTGCAATATTAAATCAACTTTTAATCCTAGTATAAATCTACTTGCTCATGACTTTTTAAAAAATATAGCTCACTGGGTTTGGCTTGACAATATTTTGTTTAGCATTTTTTCATCTATGTTCACAAATGAGATTGGGTATGTAATTTTCTTTTAACAGTCTTTGCCAGGCTTTAGAATTGAGGCTTTGCTGCCAGTCACTTATATTGGGTTGCATTAAGAAGCATTCTCTCCTTTGCTATTCTCTGGGATAGATGTTTATAACATTAAAATTATTTGTTTCTTGGATGGATGGTTAAATTTTTTGAAATGAGTCTTTTGCATTTTTATTTTCTGCATAGGAAGATTTTTAACTATCACTTAAAAACAATTTATTTATTTATTTTTGTATTTAGGTTTGAACTCAGGACCTCATGATTGCTAGGCAGCCCTTTCAGTACCTGAGCCTTGCCTCCAGTCCTTCAAAATATTTTTTTCTTTATTGTCAAAGTGAAGTACAGAGGGATTACAGTTTCATATGTAAGGCAGTGAGTACATTTCTTGTTCCACTTGTTACCTCCTCCCTCATTTCACCCCCTCCCACTCCCCCTTTCTCCCCCGCCCCTTAGTTGTACAAATGGTTTTGAAAGTATTGCTTTTGGAATCATTTGTCTTTTTATCTTTGTCTCTTGATTTTGGTATTCTCTTTTCCTTCCCTAGTTCTAATACACATACATACAGTATCCAGGATACTAAGATGAGGTACAGTGATAGCGGGGGTAAAACCAAAGTATATTTTTAAGTTTTAATATTATTTAGCATTTTATATTTTAGAAACATTTTTTGTAGTATTAGCTTGAACTCAGGGTCTCACACGTGCTAGGCAATCACTCTAGTACTGAGCTATGCCTCCAGCCTACTTTTGAGCTGGTTTTAAAATTAATTAATTAACTTATCTTGAGATTGGCTCTTGCTTCTTGTCTAAGTATGAGCTTAGATGATGGTTCACCCATTTCTGGCTTTCTGTAATAGCTGAGATGACAGGTACAAGACATCCAACCGAGCTTTTTCTGTTGGAGCTGGTCTGGCACCATAATCCTTCTATCTCAGTTTCTTGTGAAGCTAGGATGATAGGTTTGCTCTGCTATGGGTTGAGGAAAGATGTCATGTATATGCTCAAGCTGGCCTAGAATCATGTTCAGCCTCCTATTCTCAGCCTCTCAAGTAGCTAGGATCACAGTTGTGAGCCACAGATATCCAGTTTATTTGTATGATTTTTAAAAAGATTGACAATTTTCTTAAAAGTTTTCAAATTTATTAAGAGTTGTTCCCTGGGGTTGAACTCAGGGCCTGGATGCTATCTCTGAGCCTCTTTGTGCTCAAGGCTAACCGTCTACCACTTGAGCTACAGAGCCATGTCTGGCTTTTTCTCAGTAGTTTATTGGAGATAAGAATCTCATGGACTTTTCTGTCTGGGCTGGCTTCAAACCACGATCCGCATATCTCAGCCTCCAGCGTAGCTAGGATTACAGGCATGAGCCTCCACTGCCCAGATTGTTCTTGTTCTTTTAGAAGACTGTACACATGTAATTTCATCTCCTTTTTAAATTCCCGAGGATATACATTCCTTCCTTCCTTCCTTCCTTCCTTCCTTCCTTCCTTCCTTCCTTCCTTCCTTCCTTCCTTCCTTCCTTCCTTCCTTCCCTTTCCTTCTCCTTTCTCTTTCCTCCCTTTCTTCCTCCCTCCCTCCCTCTCTCTCTCCCTCTGTCTTTTTCCTTCTTTCTGATGGTGCTGGGGATCAAACTCAGGGCCTTGTGCTTGATTTTGCCAACATTTGTTCTTTGCAAAAATATAACTTTTGGTTGTATTCATAAGATCCACTGTATTGACTCTCCCAATGCTGAACCCTGGATTGTCCCAAATTCCTATTTTCCAAAGTGATACAAAATGTGTCCTAGAATGTGTTTCCTTGCTGGCCTGGGTGCACATACATCCTCCGGAGCTGAGCTTCTGGGCTGTAAGGTTTGAATATATTTAGTTTGAGTAAGTGGGGCCAATTCCTGTCACTGGTACACAGCTCCACCAGCACTGGATGTTGGATCCAAGTTCCCACATCCCTGCCTAATACTTGGATTCTTCGGTATTCTCTTATTTTAGCAGTCCAGTAGGTATAACATAACAAAGCACTTTTCTTTTAGTTTGTGTTGTCTGAATACCAGTGTTTTCATGTCTTTTCTCATTTGCTAGTTGCCTTGTAGTGGTATTCTGAGGTCCTTGATTTAAAAAAAAATTCCATTATCATTTCTGTCTTTTGTTCATTGGCTTTATGGTGTTTCTTGATTATCTTGGGCATTTTTTAGTGTGTTATCATCTTTACACCTTGCCAAGATCTTTTCTGTTTATTAATTTTTTTCATGATGAGTAACTGAATAAAAATTCTTAATTTTTAAGATTTATTTCTTTTCAGATTCATTTCTTTTGCCTAATGGCTTTTATTTCCAAAGTTTTGTTTGAGAAATCCTTTCCAATACTGGATTATAAAGAAAAATTGTTTCCTTCTAGAAACTATGCTCTTACTTTTGTGTTTATATTGTTAATTCCTCTAGAGTTCATCTTTGTATATAGTGTTGGGAAAGAATCCAGTTTATTTTCCTTTATGTAGCAACACAGTTTTCCTAACAGTATTTGCTAAACCATCTGTTCTTCCTCATTGGTTTTTGATGCCCCATTTATTGCACAATATACTCATATATACTTCTGAATCTGTCTCTGAAGTCTTTTTTTTTCTTTGAGTCAATACTGTATTATTATTGCTACTATTTAAGGACTGTTTGGCAGGTCAAATGGCCCACCTCCTCTTCAAGGTCAAGTTAACTATGAGTAAACATTTATTTGTTCACATAAATTTTAGATTAACTTTGTTGAATGTCTCAGAAAATCTAAATGGAGTTTTGGTTGGGATTGCATTGAGTTAATAGATTAGCTTGTGGGGAGAGCTGACTTTATTGAAATAAAAGTGATGCTCTCTGATGAAATAGTCATATTCAGACTTCATAAAGAACTCCAACAAGTCAACAATACAAAGAGACACAACACAATAAACATGGATGAAACACTTCAGACATTTCATAGAACAAGAATGTGAATAGCTAATAAGAACAAGAAAATATTTTCTATATCATAGTTGTATGTGAAATGCAAATTAAAACTACCCACTAAAAATGGCTGAAGTAAGAAAAGCAGGCAGTATCCAAAATAAGAACATCAGGAACATTACTGGATAAGAATGTAAATGTGTGATCACTTTGGAAAATGGACAGTTACATTGGACCCAAGAGATTACATTTCCGTGCATTTACCCAAGAGGAACAAAAAGTGTCTCCAACAATCTTATACAATAATGTCCACAATGGCCTTACTTATAATAATTCCAAACCAGAAATGATGCAAATGTCTGACCATAGGAAAATAAACCATTTGTTTTAATTAATATAATGTGATATTACTCAGTAATGAAAAGGAGAATTTATTGATATATAACATAGACGAGTTTCCAAAACATGCTAAGCAACTGGAATATAAACACAAAAGACTATTTTATAGAATTTCATTTGTATGAAGTCCAGGAACAGTCAAAATAATCTAGGGTAGCAGAAACCAGAGCAGTGGTTTTCTCTAGAACAGGGATATGGAAGGGAAGGGGCTTGAGGAACTTTCTGAGCTGAAGGAAGTATTCTGTATCTCGTTTTGGTGATGGCTGTTAGACGAGTGTCAAAATCTGTTCCATGGAATATTAAGATTATGTGCACTTTATTGCATATATATTTTTCCTTCTTCATCAGAAGATTGAATTATTCTAACATACCAGACACTCAGGCTGTTTTTGCTGCACTATGTAGCAAAGCAGTTTGTATGGTACATGTTTAGAGTGAGTCATGCATTCAAAACTTTATTTTTTCTCTTTTTGCCAGTCCTGGGACTTGAACTCAGGGCCTGAGCACTGTCCCTGGCTTCTTTTTGCTCAAGGCCAGCACTCTACCACTTCAGCCACAGCGCCACTTCTGGCTTTTTCTATATATGTGGTGCTGAGGAATCGAACCAAGGGATTCATGTATTCGAGGCAAGCAGCCCCAACTTTCTTTCTTTTTTTTTGTGTGTGCCAGTCCTGGGCCTTGGACTCAGGGCTTGAGCACTGTCCCTGGCTTCTTTTTGCTCAAGGCTAGCACTCTGCCACTTGAGCCACAGCACCACTTCTGGCCATTTTCTATATATGTGGTGCTAGGGAATCGAGCCCTGGGCTTCATGTATACAAGGCAAGCACTCTTGCCACTAGGTCATTTTCCCAGCCCCCAACTTTCTTTTTAAAAAAATTATTTATTTAATGTACAGGGGGGTTACAGTTTCATACGTAAGGCAGTGAGTACATTTCTTATCAAACTTGTTACCTCCTCTCTCATTTTTCTCACACCTTCTTCCCTCCCCAATTCCCTTCTACCCCCTAGCCCTGGAGTTATACAAATGGTTTACAGCATATCATCTTGTAAGTATTGCTGTTGCATTAGTTCATCTTTTACACCTTTGCCTCTCCACTTTGATATTCCCCTTCCCTTCCCTGGTTCCAATAAACATATATACAATACCCTGGGTACCAAAATCACTTACAGTTACATCAGGGGTAAAACCATGGGTAAGAAAAACAAAAGAAAAAGGCAGAATTTCACATGGCATGCACAACTTTCTTTTCCCACCATGTTTTTTATTCTTCTTTTTCTTCATAAGATACAGATTTCTTTTTCGGTTAAATGACATCCTTTAGGCTTTGTTGATATATTTGGAAGTCTGTAGTGGCATATCATACTGTTTTAGGGGTGGGGGGTTTCTCTCTTTTGTATTTTTACTGGGAAAACACTTCCAGGCAGTTGGTTATTTAGTGCATTACTGTATTGTCCCATTGTCTTCTGGTTGTTGGTGAGAAGTCAGTTGTTTTTCTAGTTGTAGTTCTTTTGTAGGCATTATGTCTTTTCTCTTATTTTTTTTGTGTGTTGTTCTGCAGCTACACTGTTTTTCCTTTGTCCAAGTATAGATTTCTTTTTCTCTTTTTAGTTTACTCTGCTGTCTGAGAGTCTTTAGAGGTTTTGAATTAAAGGCTATCTCTTAGGAGTTCATGCAAACCTTGCACCGTTTTGTCTGGCCTCACACTTTCTCTCCTCCAGCCCCAATTTAACATAGAAAAGACCACCTCACTGTGCCTTCAAGGTCCCTAGATGTCTATTATGCAGTTTCTAACTTTTTGTCTTTCTGGGTTGAAATTGTAACCATTCTTGAAGATCTCATTACTAATGATGCTATTAGAAATATTTAATCTACTGTGACAGCCACCCAGTGATTTTTCATATATATATATTTAATATGTATTCCTTTATACATGCAGTTTTTTTTTCTCCCAAATGAATTTGGTCACTCAGTTTCCTGTGCCTCACTTATCTTTTTTTTGCCAATCCTGGGGCTTGAACTCAGGACTGAGCACTGTCCCTGGCTTCTTTTTGCTCAAGGCTAGCACTCTACCACTTGAGCCACAGCGTCACTTCCAGCTTTTTCTGTATATGTGGTGCTGAGGAATCGAACCCAGGACTTCATGCCTGCAAAGCAAGCACTTTACCACTAGGCTACATTCCTAGCCTTCACACATCTTTTTGATCTTTCTTTTATTTTCTTACATGAACTTTATGTTCTTTAAAATGTATTTTTGTTTTGTGTTTTTGGTCTGATCATTTTTCCCATTTTAAGTTTTTCCAAGGTTGATTCTATCCATAATAATTTCCGGAGGCTCTTGTTTAGGATTTCTTGTTCTCTTCATTCATTTGGGGATCTTGTTTGTTGTTATTTTTTTTACACAAGAGCCTGTTACTCTTTGTTGACTGGGAGTTATTTAAGGTTTCAGTCAAAAGTAGGCTCCACCAGAGGAACCTTCACTTGGCTTTGCCAGGCATCCAGGATACCAGCTAGCTGCCTGCAATGGCTACAAACTAAAGCAGCCTTGGTTTCAGACACAGTGAATGTGGGCTGACAAGCTCTTTGAGAGTAAATTTTGAAGGGATTTTTCTTCTCAAAGTATGGAACAAGCAAATTCTTTGGTTGTACCCTAAGGGAAAGGATGAGTTTGCTTCTATTTAATCCTTGCATAGAGAGTGTGGCTCTACCACAGTGATCTCAAATCACCTCTTTATTTGGAAAAAGCTTGGTTTTCATCTCCTGAACCCTTTGGCCCACCAGGCTGTGGGAGCTGAAGCAGAAATTGGCCAGATTAAGCAAATGCCTTTAAATTGTTTCTATGCTCTATTGAACCTTCCTGGGATCAGTCTTCCAGTTAATTTTTAGCCTCTGAAAATTCATCACTTTCTTGCCAGTTCATCCCCACATTTTCACAGATTAAAAAAAATCTGTCTAGTTGGCTTGTGTTGTCTCCAAAAAAGGGATGATCGAGAGAGATAGTCTTGTCATGAGAAACAGGAGTCCTCTACTTATGCTTTATCTCATTCTTATAAAATGTCTATTATGTGCACAAGTTTACATTTATTCATCTATAAGTTAAAATGCTTATGGTTTATTAATGTAGGCATATGTACATGAAATTCATAAATGAGCAAATGTAAAAGCTTATCGGGTATCACATTTTAACTTCTCCCATGGCCTATCAGTCAGATGGGGATGGGGATTGGTCTCAAGGCCAGGGACATGACCATGACCACGGGGAAGCCTGAAACCTCCTGGGACTGCCAACCCCCTTTTTCTTTTCTCTTTCCCTTTCCTTTTCCTCTTCCCTTCTCCTCCTCTCTCTCTTCCTCCATCCCTGCCCTCTATCCTTTATCCTCCTCCTCATTTTTCCCCCCTCTCCACTCCTCCTCTCCCCATGTCTCCCCCTTTTCGTTCTTATTCTAGATGTAATTTTTAACCTCCCAAGTTTTGAAAGCTCCTTAGGAAGTGTGTTTATTTCCTCTTGGGGTAATGGCTGGTTGGTGTATTCCATTCGGTGTATCCAGTAGCAAAAGGGGTCCACGGTGTTGACCATGGGTGACCTGGCACTCTCCTTAGAAAGCAGCTCAAGTCATTGTGCCTGTCCCTCTTCCAGTGTGCTGGTCCCAGGTTGGCTGTACTTGTGACTAACCTCTTTCAGATTAAAGACAGTTTTTCTATTGGAAATGATACTTGTGAGGGAGAAGTACTTGCTTGTTTGTTGGACAGATAGGACCTTAGCCACTTACTTTCTAATGTCCTGGTTGGGAAGAATAATCACTTCATTAATGAGTTATCGCTTACTTGAAAGACTCATTTCTTTCCTTAAAAGATGGAGTCATTGCTTAAAGGTGGCCATTAGTGACTACAAATAAATGCATTTCACTCTTTGAGGGTGTTTGGCATTTACATTTTCTGCTTGGAGAAAAAAGTGGAGAAAAAATTTCTAGGAAACTTGTATGTCCAAACTCAAGAGTGTCCTCTTAGTACTGATAATAATCATAAAATAAATTATTTAAATATGCCTGGATTTAATACCTGGATATGATGATATACCCTTAGAGCCCTTAAGTTAGGGATCTGGGCTAATTCTTAGCTGGATTTTATGCAGAACTGCTAGTGCTGATTCTGCTGTTGAAGTAGGCATGGTGATATCCCCTGATAATGAGTCTGACTGTAGCAAAGCACTTAACTAAAGCTCCAAAGCCAAAATGGAATTTATCATACCAATTTAGTCACCTAAAACCAAAGTCAAATGCTAATTTTTACAAAAAGGCATCAAAGTTTCATTTATAAAAAGTCGACTGAACTAGGTCGGATTGAAACCCAAGCCTATGCATTATTAAAATAATTGAATTGGGCTATCAAAATATCAGACTAAAGTTCAATCAGAATTCCATATGTTCTTGATTATGGATAACAAGTTCCTCCTTTAAAGCTCAATTCTCCTTGTTGAGAGGGAATGACAATTATTCGATTAAAAGATGAAATGATGGGGCTGCCCCGATTTGCCCTTAGAAGGAAGATACAGATGTGCCCAGAATCACAATGCAATTTACAAACGTTCTCTGTGAAGACCATGAGATGTTGGTTCTTCTTTAGCATGCCTTATATATTTCCATCTAGACATTCCACAAGACATCTTTGGCGAATTTAAGGCTGGTCATTGTAGCCTGGCTAAGATTAATTAGAAGACAAAACTGGCTGGACTAGCTATGGCACAGGTCACATGTTATGGTGTGTGTGTGTGTATGTGTGTGTGTGTGTGTGTGTGTGTGTGTGTACATAGCCATATATTCCTAGTTGTGCTTTCATGATTGACTGAGGAAGCCTTTGCAAATGACACAGCTCTAGTGCCCCCCACAGCAGCTGTGCTGTCTTTTCTGGGTGAGCCTGATTGCTTTTGGCTCTCCTAGTGCAGTGTTTTCCATCAAATCAGTCTTTCCTCCACGGGGGTATTTATTATGTGCCATTTTGAAAATAAAAGGGACGCGAAGCAATCATCCAGCAAAACCATAAAACATTTTATTATCCGAGACGGTGAGGGGACAGGTTTGACATACAACACTGGGAACGGCAATGGCCGAACAATGTGGTACTAAAGCGTGATTTAATGAGGCTTGGAGGATTTAGTTCAGTCAGAAAAGTTCCACTCTGTCTTGGGCACAGAAAGAGCTGAGTTGGCGTGGGCACTTGACTGAGTAGCATCTCACCAGGTAGGTCATAGACAGGCAGCCTCTATTTGTACTCCTGTCCCAGACAGCTACGGTCAGAGAGACTTTAGCTCTGGAAACTTCCAACTGATTTAGTGCACCCTAAACTTGGCACAGCTTCCCAGTGGCTTCCGGTTTACAAGGCCAGCAGTTAATCCAACAAAAGCCTGAATTCATTTCCCTCTATACCCATTGATTGCCAGCTGAGAGCTAGATGCTGTCAACTTGCTTAAAAAAATTCCATTTCAGTGGAATTGAGGTCCTTTGCCCTCTGATCAATGGAAGTGTGCCATCTTGAGCAACATTCTTTTTGCTTTTACTTTTTTTGTGTGTGCTTAGAAGAAAATCTCATTAGCAGATGGTGGCTGGTCACCAAGTCAATCATTGTCTTTGGATTTAATCATGCACATCTTTCTGGTCCAGTTTTACCAATTCTACCTGTTATATTTCTTTATTGGGTCAACACACTTGGCCTTGAGTCATGAATGCAAGAGATCAATGGTTAAGTACAAGCAGCACTCTATCTTATTTATTAAGGCAGATGTGTATACTGGGTCTTTATCTGGTAACTATGGTGTGCCTGGCACCATGCAGATTGGATGTGCATGGGGAAGAATTGAAATCTTTGCCTTGAAGGGGTAATGATGGAGAAGGTCACACACAGGAAGAGGGAATTCAGATTGCATTATGACATGAGCTGTGGGACTCCCTACAGATGGCCTTGGCTTCAGCTAATGCAGGAGTTCTCAGCTGACCCTGTGTCACAGGACTGCCTAAGAAGATTCTGAAAGAACAGACGCTTAGGTTTCCTACCAGAGACCTTGATTCAACTTATTAGTGGAAGGGCCTGGGCAGCAGGACTTGGAAACATTTCTGTGTAGTTCCAATTTGGAACCAGGGCTGAGAACCACTGGTGTACTTGACAGGCAGCTAGTGTATTAGTTTGTTCTATTAAAAAGTATTTATTGAACTTTTTTTTATGATTTAGGTGGTTAGTACTTTGGAGTTTGTCTCTTTCCAGGTAAACAGGAACTTTTGTCTCTCTATTCCTGTTGCTCCTCATGTGTCTCATTATAGCCTCTTCATTTCTCTTTAACAATCTCTTTACAAATGTAGTTTTCCTGGTAGCCTAGGAGTCATGTTGAGGACAAGGGCAGAATTGAGGTCATCTCCTCCTCCTCCTCCTCCCCCTCCCCCTCCCCCTCCCCCTCCCCCTCCTCCTCCTCCCCCTCCTCCTCCCCCTCCCCCTCCCCCTCCTCCTCCCCCTCCCCCCTCCCCCTCCCCCTCCTCCCCCTCCCCCTCCTCCCCCTCCTCCTCCTCCCCCTCTCCCTCCTCCTCCTCCTCCTCCCCCTCCCCCTCCTCCTCCCCCTCCCCCTCCTTCCCCCTCCCCCTCCTTCCTCCTCCCCCTCCCCCTCCCCCTCCTCCCCCTCCCCTCCCATCCCCTCCCCCTCCCCTCCTCCTCACAGTGTGGGGCTTGAACTCAGGACCTGGGTGCTGTCCCTGAGCTTTTGTGTTCAAGGCTAGCACTCTACCATTTTGAGCCACAGCCCCACTCTGGTTTTCTGGTGATTTATTGGAGATAAAAGTCTCATGGACTTTCCTGCCTGAGCTGGCTTTGAACTGAGATCCTCAGATCTCAGCCTTCTGAGTAGCTAGGATTGCAGATGTGAGCCATTATTACCCAGGAAGTCATTGTCTTTTATTCTCAGGTAATGATCCATAAGTGCTTGGAGGAAGGAACAAATGATGAGCTGAGTGACCTTGAGCAACATAAAGGAGCTCTCTGCTTAGGAACTTGGTGATTCATACAAGTGTTTTATACCTTATCAGCATTCTTCACAACTCTGATACTTGCAGACAGCTTCATCTGACTACCTAGAGTCATTTTAGAATAAAGGAATCATGCAGACCCTAGGCATTCTCATGGACCATTGACCCTGGAGCAATACCTTTGTTCTCTTAGTTCCTACCAAGCCACAAGTGAATGTTGATGAGATTATAGCAGAGCTGCTGCCCAGATAATACAAATGAGTATATTAATGTCATATAAACAAGATGGCTGGCTTAAAAAATTTTAGAATACATCTAAGGGGTCCAGAGTCTGAAAGGTAACTAAGCAATCAAAGAGAACCAAAACCCTCATAATGATCCAGGGATGAGAACTAGGAGTCTGATCTCTGTACAGACCTGCTGTCTTACCAGCATCATTGCATCCAGGTTATTCCCCTTTCATTCAAACACCCATTACACCCATTTCTAGCCCTATTTGTGGCATACTTGCTTATTTGGGGAGGAAGAGGTAAAGAGAATCGTATTTCCAAAGAGCCCTGTGGTTAAGACTCATATGCAGTGACAAATTAACTATGGTGTCTTTTTCTTTTCTGTGAATTAGTATCTCCCTTACTTTTGTCTTACTGCACCATCCAGCATGATAAAAATGAGTACTCAGAGCTCTAAGCCCCATATTCTAGATTACAGGAAGGCCTCTGCTTCTCAGAAAGTATGTTGGCTATTTAGCTGCTGTGCATTTTGTGCTAAGTGTTTCTGAAATTGAAGCTCATTTGGTTATTGGGGGTCTAGATCCCAGAGACAGCCTTGGGCTTTGTCTCCACCTCCCTTCTTCTCTCTGAAGACTGAGCTGGAAGGCTGACCTCCTGCCATTGTTGTTGACAAGAAGCTGGCCTTCTGCCTTATATTTAATTAGTAGATTTTCTCTTTTTAGATCAAAATGCCTATTAAAAAAATTCCAAATGGAAAAGCAAAGACCCAAGGACATCAAAGGTCACTCTTCAAGTTGTTTTGTCTCACTAGAGTAAGTCTTTTCCCATGGTGCCTCTTCCCTATTTATTTTAGAAGAAGAAAAAAAACAACAACAACCCATGAGTTCAGACTGTCATTAGGGAAATTGGTATCATTTAAAGGTGAATTAAATATTCTCCTCTTCTAAACTGCTCTGGTGGAGAACAAAGAAAGTGTCGCATGATGGTAGTTAACACAAAGGTTTTTCCTTTTTTTTCTCTTTCCTGGTGTAAATGGTAACTGACCTGACAAGGCAGGTTTTGTCAAGACAGCAGAGCATAACTAGGGAGAGTAATTTGAAGGACTATGGAGGGAGCTGTGTGGTTAAATGCCAGTCAGTACCTAAACCGGCAGGCTGGAGTCATTTCCTATCATCAGGGCATGTCAACTTCTACCTCGAGAACAAGGCGATTCTGCATGCCAAATCCTGAATTTAAATGAATGTGAAGCTCTGTTGGAGAAACCTCACTTCTCTTTGCAGCCACAGCTGGGCAGCCAACAGAGAGTTTTCAGGCTAGACATGTTTTTCCCCAACATCTGTCAGCTTAGCTAAATCAGAGCTCCAAATGAACAGTGTAATACCCAAGATCATTATCTGGATTTGTGACACTCCCTCCCACTTCTCCCTGGAGGATTTGGGATTCGAAATGAAAAACAACATTTGTAAGGGATCAGGAGAGGGAGGATTTTCATCTTTATTATTATTACCACGAATAATGCATTTTCATTAACATGGCTTTAACAGTATGGAACAGGAGAAATGAAACATGCCCCCGCTGCATCAACATGCTCCCCAGTGCCTTTTGCAGAAGGTACTGTATCTGCGACTCACTCAATCCAAGATAAGCCTATTAATTAAGCTGCAGTCTACAGGTGCAGTCTACACAGCTGTAATTTTCTGCTCTGAGCTATCTGAAAACTTACAGATGGTCTCTAGGTTTAGCACGATTTCCCAACATAGGAAAGATATAGTCTGTGCTCCAGGTAGAAAGAGAGAGTTAATCCACTAATCAAGTCAACAAATATTTACTGGGTGCCTACTTGATGTTCAGCTGGATGCTAGTGTTGTAGGGCATACATGATGAGGAGAGCTATCACCTTTAATGAGGAAACATGACTTATATTCATAAGCTGCATGGCCTGGTGGCCAGAGCACAGATCTTACAATGAGGCTGACCTGGTTTGGAAATCCAGGTTGGCAGCTAAAGAATGGATGACCTTGGAAATTTTATCACACATTATGGATGCCTAGTTTCTTTACATCAAAGCGGTATATTAACACCCTCAGGGTTGCTGCAAGCATTAATAATAACATCTGTAGAACACCTGCCACATTGGAGATATTCCAAATCATGGCTCTAGAAAGGTATACTATATAATATATCATAATTTAGCACTTAATAATAGTTATACAGATGCTCAGAGGCTGGAGAGAAGAGTGCCTGCTGGAATAAATGGGTAAATGTTGAGCATAACTAAAGTAGCACTTACAAATGACAGGATCAAATTGCGAGAAGGAATCTTAGAAGTAAATTGGTACAACCAACTCATTCTACCAATATAGAAACAGGCTCAAATAAATTGACTCATTCAAGCTACCTGGGAAATTGGGATAAGGTACTATATTGGTCTACATATGGCCTGCCCTGGGAGAGATGGTTCCATGTAATATGGAAGTTTCTAAACTTGGTGGAGGATCAAGATATATTGCAATAAAAAAAAGTTGAAGTGAGTCTGATTTTAGAAGGCTTGAAGTGAGCTACAGAAGTACCCCAGTGAGTTCCCGACTCACAGATCATCTCATTTGGTATAGCATAAAGAGACCTGAAATTAAAACTTCAGTCCTAGCAATTGACTTGCTTGGCTATGTGACTTGAACCAGTTAACTTTTGGCTGGCCCTAAAGGGTTGCACTTGCTGAGATTCAAGTCCCCTCTGTCTCTCATAATCATTTAGCTTGCATCATTTAAGCTCAAGATAGGAAGGAAGTTAGTGAAGGATCTAGATTGTTAAAGAGAGGAGTCCAGCATGAGAGGGACAGGAAAGTGGAGACCTGGTTTTAGAGAAGGTTTCTTGTAAGGAAGGAGAGAAGGGCACCAACTAGCTCAGTATAAAGAAGTTATGGATTTTACACATCATTATAGCACTTCCCAAATTGTGCTTTGTGGAATGTTAGGCTTTTAAGATGTTCTGAAAGAGATTTCAGTGATAATACATTTAGGAGGTTCTACATGCTTTAGCATGGTCTAAGAGAGTCATAAAATGAATTGAGGCTTCTAAAGAGTCTGATGAACCTCACTTAGTCTGGAATGTTCCACATTTCTTTGATTGTAGCATATTAAAAATAATAACTATTAACAAATGGTATCATGGAACACATTTTAGAAAGTCTTATATGGAGCACAGAAAATCATTATAAGTTTGCTCTTAGTTTTAGAGAACTTTTAGAGGAACTTGGGGGAAGCACTCATTAGAAAGAACATTTAAGAAGAGCGGGAAATGAACTGGAATTTCTCAGTGTAGAGAAGCCTTATGTAATCCATTTTCACTTGTGTGAATTGGTATAATGAGGGACATGATTGATTATTCTTCATATTTGCTGAGCATAAACCAGAAGAATGGACTTAAGAGTTAGCTCTAGATATTTAGGAGAAAGAAAATAGAAATCTTTGTGATAAAGTATATAAATTAGAGTAATTTATTTAGGGAAGTAATGTAATTTTGAGAATCTCATCCATTTTATGTAATAAAATCAGAATGATAGACTAGATAACAGTTCAGGTTCCCTGGGTTTTATGCCTATCTTCAGATATTTAGGGGTCTTTGAACTTAAGTGGGAGCCATCTAAACAAAGATCCATCAAGCTTACAGAATCTTCGATTTGGAAGAATACAAAATCTGACCCAACTTCTGACCAAAGCAAGAACATTTCTGCAAAACTTCTAGCCAAAGGCCTCCAGGAATACACTGGGAACAACTCCAGGGCCTGGGAAATCATTACTTTTCTTGACAGCTTGTTTATTTATGGATAGCTTTAATTGTTAGGAAACTCCGACTTACCAAGAACCAAAATATATTCCATTGCATCTTAAATGCTATAAACCTAATTATTTGTATTGGAGCTCCACAAAATGTGCTAGTTATGGTTTTTTCCCTGTGGGATAACCATTTATTTATTTGAAGAAAAATAGCATGTCTGCAGAAATCTTTCTGTAAGACAAATCATCTAAAGTCCTTCAGCCAGTTCTCCTAACAATCTCTAGAACCTTCACCACTTTCTATGAATATTCTAGTTTGAGATGTGTTTACAATGCTGTGTCTAGAGACTGTAGGTTAAGCCTCAAGATCACTTAAATATTTTGTTCTGGGCAGTCTTAATATGAAGAGGCAACATGTGCAGGGAAAATCTCTTAGAGTTCACATTGAGCATTTAGAAAATTCAGCCCAGGAGGACTGGCTGGCAGATCCGTTTGGTCTGTTTATATACAAGATCAAGAGGCCATAGGAATACAACTGTCTCTTCAAATACTCATCAAAATGTTGGTGAACACCAGTTTGGCAAAATAATAGACTCTCAGGAGAGGGCATTGTGGGAGAATGTTAGGAGTTAGAAAAAGTTGAATTTATAATTTCTCTAGGTTATTGCTGTCACCCCTCCCCCTACTCCAGACAATTTAATGGAGTTCAGGAGGTGTCGGAGCAGCCCTGTGACACATCTTCCCAGGAATTACACAAACATTATTAGAAATGGGAAAGCAGCTCTCAAGGAGTGCTATATTTGAGAGTGGATACAAGGCATCTTTGTGGCGTGTTCTGGCGCAACTTTGTGTCTCAAAGAAACACTGTTTCATGACTCTTACTGGCACTACTTGGACCCTTCTAGATCTTAAACACCTGAAAATAGGGTCTGATCTTATTTATTTTTTCAGTTTATTTCCTATTTCAAATAAGAATGGCACCATCCAGTTTTTGTTTAGCAACCATATTATACAGTGCCCTCTAAAACCTTCCCCCCAACCTATACCACTATCAATTAAATGCTTATACATTTTACAGTGAACTGTATGAGCTTAAATGCCAGATTTTACATTTGTCCCTATGTCATGTACTTTTTAGTCATGTGACTTTATTGCTGTTTTAAAGGTGGTTCTTTTTGAAGTGCTTGATATTCTTCCCATCTTGCAATGATCTTCACTTTTAATCAACATGCCTTCTCTTTCTTCCTTAAAGCCTTTGAACATGCTCGTTAGGAAAGGACCAGGGAGAAGGTTCTATGGCATGGCACTCATGACTCCCCTTGAGCAAGACACAAGTTCTTTTGATAAATGTCCGGTCAAGTACATATTCATTCACAGAGTATGACTGTCTTCAGTCTGTGTTTCTCCATATTGTTTGCAAGGAAACCAAGAAGGACTGTTGACACGATTTGCTAAAAATCAAGATGCATTATGAAGTGGCTTGATTCTTTCTTTCTATTGGCTATGCTTAAGAATTTGCTAATCCAGAAGTATACTTTGCTGCCATCACTGGGTCATATTAGTTTGGCCTTTCAAGTCACAAGCATGTCCAATAGTTCAATAGGTAACAAAATACAGCTGCCTCTGACAACATCAAGTTCAAACTCTGTATGGCTTAAAGGGCCATAGTTAGCTAGTTATTTATTTTGCTCCAACAGAAGCTGTCTCATGGTGACCTTTACTTAACAGGCTGTACTTTAAATTTTATTTATTTATTTTTATTATTGTTAAGTAGAGGTATAAAATAGTTGCTATTTCACAAAGCAGTTTATGAATACAATGTATCTTGATCAGTATCACCCCTTTAACCTTCTCATCCATTTCTCCCCTACCCACCCTTCTCTATCCTCTTAATTTTGTAGGATATACATTGAATTCTTGACTGCAGTCTCCCCCTCTTCTCTTCTTCATTCATCTCAGGCCACATGTTTTTAAACTTGTGACTATTAAGACCTGGTTCTACTGCCCCCACAATCTGGTCCCTTTTGTTTGACTAGCTCCTGCTGAGCCTTTAGCTCAGATCAACCTTCTTTGAAGAAGCCTTGCCTTTCAATTCCCATGGATTTAGTGTCTCACCTATACATCCACTCTCACCTGGATTTATCACTGTGGTAGCACCTGGCACTAAATTGTCCAGGCCTGTGAACTTTTTCCCACTACTTGGTTGGAAATTCCTTGAAAGCAAGAACCATGTCTGGTCTATGGCACACTCTTAAAGAGCCAATTAAAGAATTATAGGCTGTGATCACATAGGACATTAAAAGTACTTGAAAAAGCTCAATGTTTTTTGTTCCTATGTGGCATATGACCTTGAATAAGTTATTGCCTTTTGTTTTTTTACTTCAGCTTCATTTGTGAAATAAAGACAATCTCTAAGGATCTAGACTGCTGTAAAGAACATTGAAGTGGAAACAAGTAGCCTTGACATAGCTCTGCCAAGAGACAATGAAAAGGTGTTTGCCAATCCATTCACTTCTAAGGCTCAGGTTTTTTTTATTAGATAAAGAGACTGAACTCTGTGGAGTAGATAAACGTGGAGTTGGAGACAAATATACTGCTATTGGACAATTCGCTTCATACCTCAGTTTTATTATTTACAAATTCCTTATCACTTGGCAAGATTCTGGTCAGGATTAGTTGAGCTAACTCCAGGAACTAGGGGAAAAGATAAAAATGTATTGATTATCAATTATGTCTTAGGTTCATTTTCGATGCCATAGTGCTTTTTTTCCCCTCTCAACAATCTATATGGGTCAGTTTTCTAAATTTCCATTTTATAGGAAGAAATAGTTCAAGATCACAAATGGTAGGATTGGCTTTTCAAAGTGACTCCAAGTTCATGCCCAATTCCAGTTTTCTCTGCAAACCCTCCTTTGTTCAATGTCTGGCTAGTGGTCTGGCACGCAGACTCTCTACGCTAAGCCTGGTCCTAGGATGTCCCAGGACCTGTTCTGGTAGCTGGTACTAAAGTGAGGCTCTCTGGCCTGCAGATAAAGAGGGGTTTGGCTGGAGCCCGTTGGCGCTGTTGGTGTGGTTGGCCTGAAGCCCTGCGCTCGCCCTCTCTTTCGAGTGGGAGGAGTAGACACAGAGGCATCCAGGCAGCGTGTATGGTTTATAAAAAGCCATCAGGAGCACTATCCTGGGACTGCAGTCATTTATCCGCACTTTTTCCTTGTAAAATGTTACTGACTGTTTTATACCAAGGGCAGTTTATCCTGAATGGGATGTACAGCCATTCAATTCACCTCTACTTTTTGCCAACTCTGCTTTTTCCTCCCTCCCCTTGCTTCTGAAGTTATATATGATTCTGAGAGAGGAAGCCATTTTCTATCTGAGGAGGGGAAAAAGAGCTGATGGTTTTAAAGAGAAATCTTCCATCATAGGAAAGAACATTTGGTTGAAGAGATAATGCCTTTGTTTTTAAAAATGGAATCCTGCTTCAGTGGTATTACAGTCTTCTAAAACTGACCCCTTAACATCTGGTCAGATGCTAAGAACTTTACTGAGATGATCCCTATCAGTGTACCTTGCCCAGGGTGAAATGGAAGATAGATATCATCAGCCCTATTTTTCTAATGGGAAAATTGAAACTCAAAAAGGTTAAATCACTTGTTTAAGACCACAATGAAAGGGTGCTGGGGAAAGCAATTGGCCCTGGTTGCCAGGTTAATAATAGAGGTGGGAAAGAGGGAGATGGAGGGTGGGAAGAAGAAAATACTTCTTTCCAGCCAGGTGTCCCCTCTTTTCTACAGTTACCCCTTTCCCTAATGTGCTTCTCCATGTGCAGATGAGTCTGAGTTTCTATGACATTAAGCAATTGGCTGAAAGTCACACTTGGTTACTGCAAAGCCGGTCTCCAACCCAAACGTTCTGAGTCCCAGCTTGTTCTCCTCCCCAGACCCTCCAGCTGCTGTCATTAGTTTCTTCCACTCGCCTGTCCTAGCTTTTTCAAAGAATCTAAATATAATGGATTGCTGCTGCAGAATGCCAGGATATTTTAATTTATAGAAAAGAATAGTGGGGTTCAGGTGAATGCCCTCTTTGGTATATTATCTTTGGAACGAGGCTTAGCTTTATTGTCCTTTCACTTCCCGTTAGTTCTAGCTAAAGTGATTCCATAATGACATATAAACCCAAACATGAGTAATTGATGGCAGCCTCAGGAGCTTGAACAGGATAAAACCAGACTGACTAGAATCTCCAGGGTGAGGAATTAACATTTATTGGTTTAGTGAAATGAATTTATGTCCCAATAAAGCCAGTTACGGACTAGACAGTGATTTAATGAGGTGCCTTTTGTAAAAAGAACAAATATGAACTTCTGGGCTTGGGTTAGATGGTAACTAATATGTCATCTACTACACCATTTTTATGGATATGGTCCAAAAAATCCGTGACATTTCCTTAATCTACAAAATTTGTATTTAACCCCTTATGTCTATAGAGTCAGATGTTAGAAGGGGAACAGAATACACGTCTCTGAAACCATGAACGGTACATTTGTTCATCAGTCCCACAAGATCAGGGCTCTGAGCACTTCTGGAAGCTTGAAGAAGAAAGATAAAGACAAATGTCACTGTAAAGGAAAAGAAAAGCAATTTGCAATGTAGATACACATGATCCTCTTTAGGTCTAAGGTGCCCTGAGTCTGAGGGAGGAAGGGGAAGGGAAGGGGCAGGGAGAATAAAGATCTACACTGCCTACTCTAGGGATGGAGCTTCAGGCAGAAAAATATAATCAAGGCTAATTTCCTTCCATCATCCAATAGTCTCTGTTAGCCATTATAACACACCATCATCTGGCCTGAAACTGCTTTCCTTGATTCTTGATTCAGAAAACTTAGGAGCTGGTTGTCTTTTATCATCAAGTATTTACACTAAAGCCTTCAGAGCCATCCTGGCTCATTCTTTGGTATGCTGGATCTGCTCCCCAAGGAAATTCTATAGTTTCAACTCTCACAATGACTTCCAGCATCTGGCCATGTCCCATAATCCCTATGTCTACCTATCCAGTTATCTAACCTTCAGTTGGCATGAGTGACTTCTCTGGCAACTCGATTGGTTTTGCTGATTCTATTTCTGTCTCTACCCCAAACTTTCCCCCATTCTCCATACAATCTGGTCTTCACTACTTTGCATCCCAAAGAGAGATGGATACTTTTATAGAAAAGTCAGATTGTATTTCATCTTAGTTTCACCCTGCCAGTTTCTTGCTGTCTCAATTGTTAGTAAGAGCCTTGTCTACAAAGCCCTGAATGGTCAAATTCCTTCCATTCTCCACACCATCTGATCTATTACCAAATCCCTGGCCCATTCACTCTATTCTCTCTGTTCTCCATTCCTCTAGGAGCAGACCAGATGCTTTTCCTACCTCATTGCAGCCGCCCAGGTCCCTTTTCTTTCATGTATCCATTTAGTTCATTCCTTTACCAACTTTGTATGTTTTCCTGCCTCACATCTTCTCAAGGAAATTCTTTCTGATTATTCTAACTCTAACTACTCTAACTGTAAACTAAATTTCTAGTTATCTTTCCCTCCTGATTCTGCTTGACTTTCTCTAAAGCCCCTTTACGTGTGTGTGTGTGTGTGTGTGTGTGTGTGTGTGTGTGTGTGTGTGTGTGTGTGGTGTCCCTTGGGCTTGAACTCAGGGCCTAAGTACTATCCCAGAGAATTTTTGCTGAAGGCTAGCACTCTATCACTTGAGCTACAACTCTACTTCTGGCTTTTTGCTGGCTGATTGGAATTAAGTGTCTCGTTGATTTTCCTGCCTCTGCTGGCTTCAAACCTTGATCTTCAGATCTCAGCCTCAATAGCTAGGATTATGGGTGTGAGCCACTGATGCTCAGCCCACACTTACTTTTTTTTTTTTTTTTTTTTTTTTTTTTTTTGGCCAGTCCTGGGCCTTGGACTCAGGGCCTGAGCACTGTCCCTGGCTTCTTTTTTGCTCAAGGCTAGCACTCTGCCACTTGAGCCACAGCGCCGCTACTGGCTGTTTTCTGTATATGTGGTGCTGGGGAATCGAACCTAGGGCCTCGGGTATCCGAGGCAGGCACTCTTGCCACTAGGCTATATCCCCAGCCCACACTTACTTTTTAACCTGCTACATAATTATTATAGTTTTTACTTAGTCTCCCTCATGAGTATATACATGCATACTTACACACACACGTGTATATAAGCTCTGTTTTGCTTACAGATGCAGCCCAAGAGTACAATATAGTGCCAGACATATAAGAAACACTCAGAAAATATTTGACAAATGAGTAACTGAGGCAATAGACAAGAAGTTTACTGAAAGCCATTCTAAATAGACTTACTATTGAGGTGAGAAGCAGGACCAATTCAATTTTGTTCTCATAGTCTAATCTTTTTATAGCCCAGTTTCTCTTACCCATTTTGTGTTGTCTTTAACTCTGGAAATGAAGATATGTCCAATTAGAATGAAATGGTATTTTCTGTGTGTAGGAAGTTTTGAGTTCTTCTGAAAAAAGACTGTCAATCAGACCAAGAGGACTGTTATTTGAATAATTAATGTTGAATCCTCTTTCAGGATCAAATTGGACATTTTGAATTTGAAACTAAGTGCAATGAAATGAGGGAAAATGCAGCCTCTTATAATGTCACCACTGACACTGACAAAATATTTGAGCACCCACTGGATCAGAGCACTGGGAAACAAAAACAAGACCCATTGAATGTATGGTACCCCCATCTGTGCTGCTGTGAGGCCAGATGTTCTAGTTGTGGGAGTTTTATGTTCCCTGTACTTCCAAGCAAGGATGTCAGATTTCATGCATTTAAATGAACTTTTTGAGGAGTGGTTGGTAAGGATAAAATATGGACACTAGCAAATAAAGCAACAAGCAGATTGGTTTAAATAAGAAATACCCTGTGGGTCTTGGGATGATATTTTAAAGTTATGCTTTATCAGGCAAAATGTAGACTACAGTTAGTACAGCATCGTGTAGCCTACAGAGTATAGTGGATCATCCATTGTGTCTCATTTCTGGGAAATGATTGGCCAAAACCCTTGTATTTCATGAGTATGTTGGGTTTGGTTCTGTAGCCTGAGGCTCATGGTTCAAGGTGGCCTGCCTGAGGAGGAGCCACTAAGAGGAGCTCATAATTGTGGAGCAGTTGGCCAGCCAGTCATATGCACGTTGGCTGTCATGCAGAGCAGACACTACAACCAGGCTGCCTGGCTTCAGAAACAATCTCGTGTCTTCATTGCCTCAGTTTTGTTATCTGTAAAATGAATGGGATTATAGTCAATCTTTATAGGTTGGTGAGAGCACTAAATGTGTTTCTAAATGGAGAATGTTCAGAAGAAGTCCTGGCATCTGGACTTCTCCCATGTGTGCCTGTGTTTTAAGACTATAAACAGCAGAAAAGTTAGTATTCTAGATGGGTCTACAAAGCCCCACATGGCCAGCTTCCTGTCCATGGCAAGGACTTTCTGTCCTCATCTTTCCTTTGATTTCCTGGTGAAATTGCTCAAAAATCCTTTTTTTTTGAGTCATTCCTTTTTTTGCACATATACTTATATATCTAATCATATATCTATATATCTACAGACATCTATCTATATATCTATAGACATCTATCTATCCATGTATGTATGTGTGTGTGTGTGTGTGTCTGTGTTGTAATGTACTGAAGTTTGAACACACAGTCTTGTTAGGCAGACACTCTACCACTTGAGCCACACTCCAGTCCTGGATATATTTAGGAAAGAAACTTATGCAAATCTGATGAGAGCCATGACTTATTTAACAATGTACATATTTAAGTCTTGGCAATTTTACCAGTAGTTTCAGAAAGTTAATGAATCCCTGAAGTCCAGTTCAAGAATCTCCACATCAGGATATTCAGAAAGCCTAGATTAAATTATTCTTGTTGGGCCATCAATGTCAGACATGTACAGCTTTGCCCCACACTGGTATGAATTATCTGACCTGTCATATCTACAACATGGGACATTAGAGGGGCAGACTCCTAGTGCAGCTCTTGAAGGACATTGGGAAAACAACACAATGCGGGTAGAGGAGAGATGGACACTAGATTAGGTATCTATCTGCAGACACTTGTTTTCCAGTGTAACCTACCTCCTGGGACACCTACCCTTCCTGTCACTTTTGCTCTCTTCTTCCATGCTCAGTGACACTTTTCCCTGGGGGTGGCAAGCTGCTGAGAAACCCTCAAGAGGGAGAGAAACTTCTCAGGGAAAATGAAGCAGTTATGAGCAGATCATAGCCAGGACTGGAGAGTGATCTGACAAAGAAGCAGCGCCACAGAGGCAGAGCTGTGTAATTGGTTGTCAATATATGTATTTCAAAACAGTCTCCAGGTATCCCAACTTCCCAGGGAGATAAAAAAGAATCTTTCAGTGTGAAAGCTTGTTACACCTCAAAGAAAGCATGCTGGCGCTTCCCAAGGACAGAGGGAGAAAGCAGAGTCACAAGAGCTACATGATATGGGATTTCTTTGACAGCTTGTCCCGTCACAGTGGGAGGGGTCTGTAGATTTCTCTTTTCTTTTTTTTTTCTCAAATGTTTATTATCAAACTGATGTACAGAGAGGTTACAGTTTCATACGTTGGGCATTGGATACATTTCTTGTACTGTTTGTTACCTTGTCCCTCATGCCCCCCGCCCTCCCCCCTTTCACTCCCCCCCCCCCAGGTGTTCAGTTCACTTACACCAAACAGTTTTGCAAGTATTGCTTTTGTAGTTGTTTCTCTTTTTTTACCCTGTGTCTCTCAAATTTGGTATTCCCTTTGAATTTCCTATTTCCAATACCAGTAAACATGGTTTCCAATATACTCAGATAAGATTACAGAGATAGTGTAGGTACAACCATAGGAAGGTGATACAAGAACATCATCAATAATAGAAACTACACATACACATAGGACGTTGAAAGTAGTTACAACTGTGATATATCAATTGTTTCCATAACATGGAGTTCATTTCACTTAGCATCATCTTATGTGTTCATAAGGGTATAGCTATTGGGCCTTGTGATGCTCTGCTATGGCTTGCCTAAACCTGTACTAATTATTCCCAATAAGGGAGGCCATAGAGTCCATGTTTCTTTGGGTCTGGCTCACTTCACTTAGTATAACTTTTTCCAAGTCCTTCCATTTCCGTACAAATGGAACAATGTCATTCTTTCTGATAGAGGCATAAAATTCCATTGTGTATATGTACCACATTTTCCTGATCCATTCATCTATGGAGGGGCATCTGGGTTGGTTCCAGATTCTCCCTATGACAAATTGTGCTGCGATGAACATTGTTGTGCTGGTGGCATTACTGTGATTTTGTTTGTGGGCTTTTGGATAGATACCCAACAGTGGGGCTGCTGGGTCATAGGGGAGTTCTTTTTTTTTTTTTTTTGGCCAGTCCTGGGCCTTGGACTCAGGGCCTGAGCACTGTCCCTGGCTTCTTCCCGCTCAAGGCTAGCACTCCGCCACTTGAGCCACAGCGCCGCTTCTGGCCGTTTTCTGTATACGTGGTGCTGGGGAATCGAACCTAGGGCCTCGTGTATCCGAGGCAGGCACTCTTGCCACTAGGCTATATCCCCAGCCCTCATAGGGGAGTTCTATATTGAGCCTTCTGAGGAATCTCCATACTGCTTGCCAGAGTGGCTGAACCAGTTTACATTCCCACCAACAATGAAGTAAGGTTCCCTTTTGGCCACATCCCCTCCAACAATTGTTATTATTAGTTTTCTTGATATATGACATTCTTGCTGGGGTGAGATGGAATCTCAATGTTGTTTTGATTTGCATTTCCTTTATGGCCAGTGATGTAGAGCATTTTTTCATATGTCTATTGGCCATTCTCATTTCCTCATCAGAGAAGTTTCTTTGTAAGTCTTTAGCTCACTTGATGAGGGGGCTATTGGTTCTTTGCGGATTTGTTTTGGAAGAAGGTAATTTTTTTAGTTCTGCATATATTTTAGAGATGAGGCCTTTGTCTGTTGAATGTCCGGTAAAGATCTTCTCCCAGTTTGTGGGCTTTCTGTTTATCTTGAGAGCTATGTCCTTTGCCGTGCAGAAGCTCTGCAGTTTGATGCAGTCCCATTTGTCCAACCTTTCTTTGATTTGTAGCCTTTCAGGGTCTTTGTTAAGGAAGTTCTGTCCTGTGCCAAGGAGCCCAAGTGTTTCTCCTACTCCTTCCTTTAGTGTTTTCAGGGTGCCTGTTTTGATTTCAAGGTCTTTATAGATTTCTCTTTTCTGTCCTTTCCTCTTCTGCAGCCTCCATCGAGTTGTGCAAACGGTTCAATCATGAGGGTTTTCCTACAGACAGCAGACCTTAGTTTGGGCCAGGTCTTTGTAGAGGAAAATGCTGACTCTTCAGTTTCCTCTGTTGCTAAAAGAGGATAATAATAATAATAACAATAATAATAATAATAAATATAAATTTTTCCTTCCAGGAACTAGAGAAGATTAATTAGATTTTGCCTATGAAGTATTTTACACTTTGGCGGAGGAAGGTGCTAAGCATTATTTCCAAGGTTAGCTTCTTTAAAGCCCTCTGTGAAACGGGGATGGGGATCTCTGATCATTAATTGGGGTTTGGGTGAAATGGCCATGGCATGAGGGTAGGAGGTTGTGGCAGCAGTGGGTGTTACTTATGGAAACACCAGTTTAATGAATTAGATGAGACAAGTGGATTCTGTCTGGCTCAGAACTCATGGGCTATCTCGCTGAGGCTTGTCGTCTCAGGACTTGTTCAAGGACAAGACCAGGCATCATGCCGGAGAACTAAGCCAGCAGAGACATCTGACAGGAGAGTTTCCATCTGGATTCCTAGAAGGTAGAGGTTGGGATCCTTGGTTTGGAAACTGTCAAGTTTCCTTCTTGACCAGTTTTCCAAGTTCAGAAGTGGGCTTGTGGACAAAGCAGCTGTGTCCTAGCTCTCCCCTAGTGTGTGGTGGGGAAGAGGTGAGAGAGCTGTTCTGGGTTCATTTTGGACAGTTTGTTTCAGAGTATATCAGCTATCCATCCTGAACAAAGGAACAACCTAATCTTGACCCAAGTAGCTCTCTTTCATTTATTTACTTAATAAGTATTTATTTGGCATCAATAGTTAGTCACTGTTCCGAGGACAGGGGAAATAGTTGTGACCAAGGTTGTCCAAGGACCTGTTCTGAAGTTGCTCACATTCTAGCAGGAAAGACAAACAAAAGATAAAAGGAAAGATAAACAAATAAGTGATCTTCATGTATCTCCACAGAATGTACTCTGTAGGGGCAAGTCATTTGTTTAAAGGATCCATTATGTCTAATACTGTATTCCCAGGAGCTTGAATGGGTATTGAGCACCTGATACTAGGTGTTTTATGAGTATCTGTTTAAGAAATGGATGGAAAGATGATTTTTGATGGTGGCAAGTTCAGAGAAGGAAATGAACTAGCAGCTAAACAGAAAAATAAAGGGAAAGAATGATGTTGGAAACTGTTAGCTTCCTTTTTTTTTTTTTTTAAACCCAAACTCATCCCAAAGCATATGAGTTGTTAAGAAGAGTTTGGGTGAGAGTAATGATTCTAAGCATAGGAAGTATGTGATTTACTTTACAAGCACTAGCCTGACTGTTGAGGAACTAGAAGTGGAGAAAGCACTTAGGAAGCTTTTCCAGGGACCAGATCAGAAATGGGGTTGGTGGTCAGGGGTGTGGGGAAGTCAGATGTCACTGGAGGTAGAAACAGTAGAAGTTGTGAATGGACTGAAGGGAAGAGATGAGTCCAGATAACTCTGGTCCTTCAGGCATTAGTCAGTAGAAAAATGATGGAAAGGTGACTATGAACTTGTGGAACACTATCCCTAGAGGTGGATAAAAGAAGAGAACATGAAACCTTAAAGTTAGTCCTTCCAGGATGCATCTGAGCACCAGGACATTTTGTCTAGACTTGCAGAGGGTTTGAACATTGACAAGGATGGATGATATCTAAGTGTTGGGATTATAGATTTTTAAGTATTTAGATACCTAAAGACCTTATTTAAAAAATTAAACTATAGTTTATACTACCCTTTCTCAACCTTTAAGACCCAAGTATATTTTAATATTTTCTTCCAACAGTAGCTTATCAGAAGCCCAATATATAAGATAATTACAACATTTTCCTGACAAGTCCCGTTCTTCTGTATTTAATTTTCCTTTGTCATGCCTGTCCAAATGTTCACACATAGAAAAAAAGATATTATGTTTCTACTCACCAGAATAATGTTTGTGATTCACTCCTTCAACTTGATGTTTTATTCCTATAAAACACAAAACTCACAGACAAAAGCATGGAAGAATGTTGAGCCTCACCTGTCTCGCCCTTCCTTCCTTCCTTCCTTTCTTCCTTTCTTCCTTCCTTCCTTCCTTCCTTCCTTCCTTCCTTCCTTCCTTCCTTCCTTCCTTCCTTCACTCCCTCCAGCCCTCTCTCCTTCCTTCCTTTCTTATTTTTATTTATTTATTTATTTAGCAGCTAGTGAATGAGGGTTATGTCTGGAACTTTCCATGGTTAAGCACATCATTTTGAAGCAACCCCACACCTCAGCCTCTGGTTTCTTTTCCTTTCTTCTTTTGACAGTGAAACCAGGTTTTTCTTCTTTCTTTGGAGTCAGTTTGGATGGAGCAAGGGAAGGCTTCTCGATCATGAATAGAAGAATGGGGCAAAGTGCAAGGAATGGGGCAAAGTATGAGGAGGAGATTCAGCAAGGAGGAGCCCTCATGCATTTCTCCTTAGACTTGTTAAACCTGCAGCATCTGGTCATTTTTTGCCTTCTGGATTTGTCCCTCTTACATCATCTTTTGGAAACTCTAAGAGTCTCAACTTCCTGCTGGTTTTGATAAATTTTGTTGAGACACATACCTTCCTTCCCATGTTTCTGGACAATATTTTATATTCCTTTTAGTGACATGTACTTCAAAAAGGGAGTGTGTTCCCTTCCAGGTGAGACACAGTGAAAGGGACAAGTAGACTTTCCTGCTGTCCTTCTCTCCCACCCCTACTTGCATAGAAAAGGCAGGAAGTTGCTGGCAAGAACAGATAATGATTCTCCTATGTGGTTGATGGGCCGTCTCAGCACTGCAGGTTTTTGCCTACCATGGGGAGAAGAGAGAACACCAGTTGGATAGTCCCTTCAAGGCATGGTTACATCTTCTCTGTAAGGAACAGATGGAACCAATAGGCAGTTCACATAGACACATCCACAGAGTATCGGGAACTATACTTCAAGTGCTGTGGAACCTTTGAGTCCTGACTTCTAGATTCTCTGGAGATGCATGCAGACTAATTAAATGACCTCAGAAGCCAGGGCTCCAGTAGCCATGAACACCTTGATGTCACTCACACACAAAGATTCACACTCACTTAAGCTGAAAACTTCACCTAACAAGGTTACAACAAAAAGCAGGCAGATCACAAATACAATGGATAAAAATGAGAAAGTCTGAGTGGGGGAAAGAACATTCTTCTATTTAGCACACATCAAATTACTGTTATTGTACATATCAAGTTATATTTCATTGTTATATATTATTCTGGAACCAAAACCTAAATGGAGCATGAGTTGGCAATTAAGATTAATCTGTTGATTAGGGCCTGATGTAAGGTAATAGAATGGTGAGGTCTGTGGCAAACACGTGTTTCGTGAAATTGAGGTTTTATGAAACATGGTGGTGTCTTAGAAAATATTTGTGAGTTAAATGTGGCTTTGATCTATATGTTTTACATTTCTGGAAAGCTTGAAACAGGCTTCTTTATCTGTTATTGTGTCGTGAGTCCTGATGAAATACAAGGTCTTTAGTTTTTGGGTAGTACAGGAGATTGAATTCAAAGTTTCAAGCTTGCGTGGGCAGATACTCTACCATTTGAGCCACACTTCTAGCCCTTTTTGCTTTGGTTATTTTCAAGATAGAACCTCACATTTCACTTTAGCTAGCTTGAACCACAATCCTTCTATTTGAGATGATAGGCATGATGCCACAATCCAGGTTTTTTTCTGTTTAGGGAGTCTTGAAAACTGTGTGTGTGTGTGTGTGTGTGTGTGTGTGTGTGTGTGTGTGTGTGTGTGCAGGCTGCCTTGAAATCAGGATCTTCCTGATCTTAGCCTCCTACATATCTGAGATGACAGGTGCATACTGCTATTGCCCACCTATTTGTTGGACATGGAGTCTTGTGAGCTTTTTGCCCACCGTTAGCTTCAAATTGTGATCTTTCCTATCTCTGCCTTCTAAGTACCTGGGTTTATAGGAAGAGTCACTGGTGCCCAGCTCAACAGGCCTATATTTTATGTTGCCTAGACTAGAAAGTTACTAATAGAGTGTGTTTCTACTAATAATGCTACTAATATCGATATGCCACACTCTTAGGACCCTCAGGAACTGAAATCCTAACCAAAAGTACTTGGAAGGATGTAGAGTGAGAGTGGGTTTTGTGGGATTAATGGTTTCCATTAAGATGTAAATGTATTATTTGCAATGGAAAACCTATTGATTCCCTTTTGGCTATTAATGCCTAGGCACTTTAAGGTAGTAATCAACAACTGTAAACTGTAATTATTTATTGGTTAGCTTTCACATAGCTATTTGACTTCTACTGTGTCTGAGGCACCTTACCAAGGAGTGGAATTGTATAAATGAATACAACTTTGTCCTTGCCTTGAGAACACTTGCAATCTTGTGGAAGACTGACTGGAAAGGCCAAAGTGGAACCTTTATGTCCACTACTGTATACCTGGCTCTTCTAGATACTTAAACAATGGATGGGGAGAGAGATTTCCACTACTCTTTAAAGTGCACAAGTGTGCATTGAAAGTGAGGGGCAACATGTATTGTGAGTTTATCAGATTAGTTCTAGAAGCGAGAAGAGACTGGGGAAGAAGGATACATGGAGGGCAGTGAGGGACTGGGAACTGTTCGGAAAGAAGGGTCTGGAACAAGGGAAAGAGCTAGAATTGGGAGGGCTAGCTGGAAGTGTGAAGCCCCCATGGACTGATAGTAGCCCCTGGGAAGGCTCTTCTTGGTCATCAGCAGGCTCGTGGCCTGGGAGAGCTTCCCATGGGATCTTGCTTGGCAGGTGAAAGGTAAGAGTGTCAGGTAGCCCTGGGGCCTGTGATGCCTGAGGTTGGTCTTGTGAGAACCTTCCTGTGGAGCAAGTCCCAAGCCTTTGCCCAGGCTCTGTGTGTTTGTTCTTTCTCTGGGCACCTGCCACATTGACTTATCTCATAATCCCCTTCCAGATTTAGCTGGTCATTGTAGTAACTTTATAGGCTGTGTATTGGTAATTCATTCCTGACAACAGAGCTGTTAATGGCACCTCTTATCAATGGCCGTTAGATGAAGCCCTTTTGAAGTGAAAACAATGAACTCCACAGCACTTCAGCCTCATTTGCCATGTGGACACTCAGGGTCAGGTGGATTGTAGGAGCTGAATATGCCTGAAGTCTTCATACCTTTATGGCTCCATCTCTCTGCCCCTGCTGTTAATCACTGCAAGACTTGGTGCACCCATCTTAACACAGGGGACAACAGTAACCTTAACTTCCAAGAAGGCTGTCAGGAAGGGTTGGCTAGGGGCAAGAAGATGGAGTGAGTCAGATGACAAGTGTTTTACTTTTTTCTCTCTCAGTTGCTGCATTGTGGTATTGTCTTGTGGTACCAACAACTTTTTACCATCTCAGTTTCTTCCCTTGTATAATCACCCTGACTCATTTGTCACCTAGAAGGTGTCTTAGACAACAGTACCCTCCATTGCTTCCTCATCCACAGTGCATCCTCAGTCTTTGGTATGAGGGACCAATAGGAGAATTTAAACTTTAAAATTTGTTTGTTAACTTACACATAAACATGCAATATATATATACATATATATATATTCGTGGGATAGCATATGATGTTTTGATGCATGTATACGTTACTTTGAAATGTTTTTTCTTTACTATTTTATTTTGTTTTATGTATTGTTATTGTAAAGATGATGTATAGAGGGGTTATTTAAGTTACATTAGTCAGGTAATAAGTACATTTCTTTTGGAACATGTCAGTTCTTACCTTGTTTTGAAATGTTTAAATTAGGCTAAGAGTATATCATCTTTAAGAATATATGTTATCTATGAGGGAGATCATGTCACACATGTCTTTCTGGACCTGACTTACCTTTACTTAACACAATGAGCTCCTGCTCCGTTTGTGTTATCACAAATGCCAAAACATTTCATTCTCTCTCTCTCTGTGGTGTGTGTGTGTGTGTGTGTGTGTGTGTGTGTGTGTGTGTGTGTGTGTATGTGTAGGTACTGGGGTTTGAACTCAGTCTGACTAGACTACTCTCCCTTAGCTTTTTGGCTCAAGGCTAATGCTCTACCACTAGAGTCACAATTTCACTTCTGGTTTTTCAGCCTGGGCTGGCTTTGAACTTCAATCCTAAGATCTCAGTCACATCTAGGATTACAGATGTGAGCCACTGGTGTCCAGCCTTGAAATTCAAGCTTTTCATGACTGTATTGTGCTTTATTATGTATATGTACTCTATTTTCTTTTTTTATGGTCTTAAAAATTTTTTTTTATTGTCAAACTGATGTACAGAGAGGTTACAGTTTCATACATTAGGCATTGGATACATTTCTTGTACTGTTTGTTACCTCCTCCCTCTTTCCCACCTCCCCACTCCTCCTTTCCCTCCCCCCGCCATGAGTTGTTCAGTTCATTTACACCAAACAGTTTTGCAAGTATTGCTTTTGTAATCGTTTGTCTTTTTTACCTGTGTCTCTGGATTTTGGTATTCCTTTTCAGTTTCCTTGTTCTAATACCAGTATACACGTTTTCCAATGTACTCAATAAGATACAGAGATAGTGCTGTACTCTATTTTCTTGATCATTCATCAGCTGGTGGATACCTTATGGCTCCTCAGGAAATGCTCTTGTTCTGGACCACATCTAGGTAAGTCTATTGTTCTCTGACTACTATTACCCTTTGCCACAGAATGACCACTCTCTTCTTCAACTCACTCCCCCCAAAAGAAGCTTCCATGCGATGCTAGGAGGAGAGCAATAACATTAAAGAGATTTACATGTACATAGCAATGACCATTTATCCTCTGCAGGAAGAGTCCTCCAATAGGAACATTTGCATTTTCTAGCAGAATTCCTAATCACTCTGATAGAATTTCTGGCTGGAGGACAAAGGAAAGTGTGGGACTTCAGACATTATGGTGTTAAGATTGGAGAGGTGGAATGGTGCTCTGCTGTTCATTAATTCCTGGCTCTGTAGCAGCTTGGCTGCCTGCAATGCCAGTATCTAAAGCTACCCTGGGCAGCATGTGAACATAGAGCATTACCCCTTGCAGGTCCAAATCCAGAGGGAGATGCTAACCATCCACATCTAAATGCTGTTCCTTTAGAAATCTGAAGGATTAAGATCTGGCCTATTCAATTATTGTTCAGAATTTGCACAGTCCATTGTATTTTCAGATTTCTTTTGATTCATTAATTAGTTATTCATTTATTTAATGCAGTTTTTAATTGTGTGCTTATTCCATCTTGCAAAGGTGGAATTATTAAGGAGAACATTTAAAAGAAATTAACAGTATGACAGAGCTTATAATTGTGCTTTAATCTTAAATTAATATCCCTCCTGTTTTTCATGTTACCAGGACAATTATCCTGAGTGGTACCAGAAGCAGGAAATTATGTATTGCCCTATGTATGGCAATTCCCTCCCAGAGAGCACACCATTTATCATGGCTTTTTAATCTCCTCCATGTGCAATGGAAGATAAAACATCTCAACAATATATCAAGTGTTTGGAGAAGATTAAAGCGCCAGCAAACATTCATGTTTGCTTTTTTCCCCACCCCCAGTGCTCCCTGTAACTGGGTGAGAGTTAGATGGGGTCAGAGACACCATCAGGTATGTGGCTGTTAGACCAGAGTTTCTGGGAACTGTAAGACTCACGCAAGTACCCCTGGCAGGAAAACCTGGAAATGGGCACGTTTCTATCAATATTTCCTTCTCCTAGTACTTCCTCTTTTTTCAGACTGGTGTTAGCTTGTCTGTGCCTTGTAACATTAGTAGAGCTCAAAGTGTAGAGGTCAAAGCCAGCATTTTGATTCCTGGACAGGTCATACATTTCTTTGTTCCTTAGAGAAATGACTCTGCCTTTAGGCTGCAAGGGCCAAACTGAACTGTTGCCTCCAGTTTCTGTTCTCAGGAAAGGCCAGAGGAAGACACTTTAGGGTCCTGATGGAATAGCCTACTGGAAATTATATTCCTCAGGATTCTCCAGTGAAAGTCTATAGGATAGGGATGCAAGCATTTGGATAGAGCTATCCAATAGAAGACAAATACAAACTACATGTACATTCACTCATATTTAAGGAATTGACTTACTTGATCATGGGGACTGACAGATCCAAATCTGTAGGGCATGTAAGACTTGATATTGCAGTTTTGAATTTGAAGGTTGGGGATGAGGCAACATTTTTGTATTGCTTTCTGGAGATGGAATTCCTTTCTTTTTTTTCAGAAATTTCAGATTTTGCCCTGGAGGCCCTCAATGAATTGGAAGAAGTTCACCCAGATAATGGAGAATGATCTGATGTACATTAAGTGAACTGACTGTAAATCTTAACCATACGTAAAAAAGCACTTGCACAGCAATACCTAGATCCATATTCAGCCAAATATAAGTGGACGTCAGATTTAGCCAAGATGACACATGAAATTAACTTTCACAGAGACCAAGTTTTCACAGGACAGGCAGAGACCTCTGACATGTGCCTCTCACCATGTCAGAGGGCTTGTCTTTTTTACTTCATCCACCTGATTTCTGATCCCCTTTAGATAAAAGCTATGTGGTCAAGGCCTTTCTTTAGATACCCCTTCCACTCTCTCTGTCTCAGATCTTCTAAGATCCCACTCAGGCTTACCAATCCTCCTACAACAATATTTTTTAAAGCAAGCTCTTAAATGGAAGATTCTTGCAGAATATAGGGGTTTACTTGATGGATTTTCACCAGATTCATTACTTGACTCTCATAGAATCAGTGCCAGACCACAGAATAGAATTAACTTCTGTCTTTTACCACAAGACATTAGGTTTGCCAATCAAGTAAAATTATATATTTATCTTTCACCATTGTGTAGTTTTGTGTGGAGAAAAGATCATTTCAGAAAGTGCTCTTGATTAGGTCTTGTCCCTTCTTTCTGTCTGTCCTTATGTTACAGCAATGACAGATGCATGTGGGACATGGTGTCAGAGGCTGTGGATATGCCCTGTTGCCCAAGAGATGTTGCTGAACCACATTTCATCAGTTCAGAGACTTCATGGGGAAACCGGAAAGGGGCCCTGCTCAGTCTAGCAGGCTCAGGACTTGTAAAGGAGCTGGCCTATGAGAGAGCGCATTATCCCCAATTTGTTCTGTGGGGCAATTGTGTGGGCAGCTTTGCTTGAAACTCAAGCTCCTTGGCCCAGCCACAGACTCTGACGATCTGACACGAACCTGCTTGTCATAGCTTTGGGCCCCCTTTGTTCTCAGAGAGCTGTTGACTTTGATTGTCTAGTAGCTGGTAAGCATGGTGGTATGGAGAAATCACCCATAGTCCACTCCTCTAATGATGAGGTGCTTGTACCTTAGTAGCACCATAAACCGTGAACTGCTGCTCCTGGGAGTTCATTTGCTTCTGGCTTCTGCAGCACCTGCTCCCTTCTCCCAGACCTCAAGTAGGAAGCTCCCTGAGGTGGAATCCTTAGTGCTCCTGTCTTTTGTTTCTTGGTCCTTTTCTTACCACTAGCCACAGCTGGCTAGTAAGTACTCAAAATGTGGCTCCTCTGCACTGCAGCTTCTGGAACTATAAACCAATAATGGGATTTCAAAGTCTTGATTAAAAAAAAAAGCAAAGTAATTTTATGTTCTCATTCACAATTTTTAATATTGACTCTTTATTGAAATGATAAGTCTTAGGATGCATTGTGCTAAATAAAATGTATTATCGATACCAATTTCACTGCTTTTTACTCTTCTAAATGTGGCTACTCAAAAATTTAAAGTCACATATAAACCCTACCTTTGTGGCTCACATATTATTTCTATTGAACTGTGTTAGCCTAGAGTGGATTGCCTGCTCTCCACTCTGATGAATGTATGAATTAGTGAGTAGCTTGATATGACAGAATAGGTGTCTGATTTACCAATTTGAGTTCCAGGGGTGACCCCCTCAACCTTCTTAAGCTCAGTGCTCTGAGATGGACAACATGTCTGTCAGTGGTCTATAGATCTGAGCCCCATAGGATGGAATACTCCCTCACTTGGAATGAGGCACCAACTATAAGCCTGTGAACTCTGCCTTTCAGGGACCTTGTACACCTGCAGTCATATTTTTAATGCCAAAATTTATGGTATCCTGGACAGGATAAGTGCTTATTTTAAACAATTACAATATCCGTGATACCATCATGTTTGTTCTTTTCTAGAAGCAGTGGGTGAGAACATTTTTCTTACTGGAAATTCCCCATTTTGTTTGATCATATAATCAAACAAGATATACTGATTAGATTGAGAATTTTCCAAAGAAAGCCCTACAACCTAGAAGAACAAAGGACCTTTCTTTTTTTTTCAAAAGAGTAATCATACCTTTTCTTTGTGCATAGAAGGTTCACTTTTTCCTTGTTCTAAAGTTTATTGGACAGTTATGAAATCAGATTGGATGGAGAAGCTTAGAAGACCCTATGCATTCAGTCTTTGAACTGTGATTTCTTGAGGATTTGGTGGTGGCTGAGAACATGCTGGGTATAATGAGGACATAATCATTGAGGGTGTTAAAACTCTAACTGGGCACAAAGATTCTGGAGCAGAGCTGACTTTTTTTTTAAAAGTAAAAGAATTTATGTATTTAATTGTTTATACCATAACATGTCTTTAAAAGTGTTGTTTACAAGCAAGAAAACTTTCCTATAGTTCTAAAAAACAATAAAATGTTACATTTCTCTTCATCAGTTTATGCAGTCATGTACCTTTACTGACATTTTTGAAACCATATTTTTAGCACATAACAGATCTTAGTACTTATACTCGTGCTCAGAATTTACATAATGCTTTCATAAGCATTGTGCTTTTACATACAACCACACTTTGGTCTTTAGATTTGATGTCCTTTTAAAGGAAATTCTTCTCAGTTGTTTGATCTTGAAGTCTGTGACTTCTTTCTCCTCACTCTCTATTAAACCCCACCATGCTCCCAGGCCCACCGCATTTGCAGAGGTCACTATGACAGGCTGGCAGCCATTCCAGGCATCATTTCTGTCTTCTCATCTCATTTGACCCCTCGGAGTCACTTGACACGGTCCATTGCTCGTTCTTCCTTGAGATTCTTTCTTCATTTGGCTCCAAGGACGTCACAGTTGCCTGGCTTTCCTCTGACTTCATGGATAGCTTCTCTTCATCTCTTTTTGGGGTTAGCCCCACTTTTCATTTTAGAATCTCTCAGATCTCAGATTGTTTTTCTTATCACAACTCACTTCCTTGCTAATTCCACTGAGTCTTATGGTTCTGTATACCACTGATAAGAATTCTTAAATATTTATTGTGAGGTTAGATCTTACATCTTCATTCCAGACTCATATATCCAACTACCTAGATATCACATATGTTTGGATGTCCAAAAACCATCTGCAACTTTACATTTCACAGCTAAGCATCTGGACCTGCCCTCTGAGGATGCTCCCAATGACCTGCACATTTTGGCTAATGACAACATCTCCCTTTTACTCACTAAAAGCTAAGACTGCAGAATCCCCCTTGAATCCTCTCTTTGTCTCACTATTCACAAGCCTATGTTTTCATTTCTAACACCAAGAGCCATCCATAGTGTGTCCATGCCTCACCATCTTCAGGGCTATCACTCTGATCTATATCTCCATTCTCTCCTGCTCAGATTAACCCAGAATTCTCCACTTGTTTCCCCATTCTGCTTTGCTCATTATTATCTGAGCCCATTAGAGCCGCAGGGTGACACCATACGAATACAAATCAGACCATGTTGTTTCTCTACTTAAATGTCTCTCAATTACCCATAATAAAAGGCCAAATCCTCCTAATGACCTTAAAGGTCCTATGCAAAGTGTCACTCCCTGACCTCAGACCACTCTCCTCCACTTTACTTATGACTGCCATACTGGTTTCTTCGCTGTGCCAGTCAATTCCAGATGACATGCCCACCTTAGATATGCCTTCATATATCACTGGAGGTATGTCTTTCTCCTTCTTTTATACAGATACACCAATGTTTCCTTTCCCCCAAGGCTTTTTTGCACCAGTCTACTTCAACATGGAGCCCTTGCTCCCTATATTTTCCTGCTTCCTTTTAGTATTTTGATGATCCCTTGTGGATATTTTATTTACTCACCTTGTCTATTGTCTGTCTCAAGCTGTCAGATCCATTGGGCAGGGAATTTCAGTTCCATTGCTATATATCACCCAGCACCTAGAACAGTGCTTTGAAATACAGAACACACACATCAAATATTTGTAAATAAATAAACAGTTTTAACAAACATACTATTCTTCTTTATCTATTTTCTGAATGAAAGAATTGGAAATCCAAGAAGATCAAATCACAAACCAAACATTTATACACATGTACAGAGAAAATAAAAACTCAACCAAGCACAAGCATACATAGCAAAATGGAAGTGTTCATCCCAAGCAGAGAAGGGAGGTGCTGGGTCAAATTGGGATATAGACTATTTGTATTTGGTAATGGCTGGTCTGATCACCAGAGGGTTGTAACTAAGCAACAAACCTTCAAAAAATCAGGACAATGTTTTACAAATGTACTTATCTTAAAATAATATTGTAAACTTTTCATTAAATATTAATTTTCATGATGATTCCAAAGCCATACCCATTCAAACTCTAAGTACAGTAGCCATATTTGCATTCACTAAGGAATTCTGAAACTGTATAATATTACATAGCAACTGAAGTGCAAAATTCTTCAAAGTGTGATTAAATTAGAAGAGCCTCAGGCTCTCTTATCACATCTCTTTGTCCCTAGGATTCTAGAAGGTGGTGACAGGTCCAAGAGTACCTCTTCCACATTGATGACAGATTAGAAAATAATATTTTCAGTCTCACTTGGGGATTTTTTTCTGCTTGCAGGAACTTTCTTCCTATCCTGCTCTTGAATTGGTTAGATGCCCCTCAAAGAAGCTAATGCAGGTTCCATGGGCTGTATACAGCCTCTGGGTGACAGAGGGTCCAGTACCTAGAAGGATCTCAGACTTGAGTTTAATGCCTTGCTATTTTAAAATGCTTAGTCATTTCATTTTCATTTTGCTTTGTATACCCCAGGAGCCAAGTGTTACCAGTAATTCAGCTGGCCAAGGTGAGGTGTTAAATGAGAGCTAGGATGGCCAACCAGTTACTTCCTTTGTGTCCATATGAATAGAGATCAAGTTAACTTCTTTGATGCTTTTGTGGAAATTTAGTTCAATACATTTTCTGCACGTATTTGGCCATGACTTCACTTAATGATACATTAACTTTTGTTGCCTTCCAACAGCAGTTTTAAAAATTTGTCTCCCATATTTGATTGTTTCCCAGAACTCACGAGATCAAAGTTTGGTGATAACAGCATTTCATCCTATTTAGTATTTTAACATTATGCCATTTTTTCTGATGAAAGAGAGGGAAATTCAATTAATATCCAAGTAACTACAATTTTTTTTGTATTTTTTGGTAATACTGGAGTTTGAACTTAAATCCTTGTACTTGCTAGGCAGGTACTCTCTATCATTTGAACCATTTTATTTAGCTCTTTATCCATTGTTTTCTTTTTTAGAGAAAATTTTATGTGCTTGTAAAAAACAGATTCTTTAAATGTGAAAACTAAGGATGAAAATTGTCTACTGAAAGGCTTATATAGGTAAGACAGGTCACTATATAAAGGACAGAAGGTGGAGGAGACTATGGGAACATGGGCCATTTAGGGGAGCGGATACTGTTCAGCCGCAGCTCATTGTGACCAGGAGCTAAGTAGACCTTCTCCCAAGAAGCTTCAAATAGAGAAATTTACACCACATCTTTCCATCTTTAAAAAAAAAAATGCAGGCTCAAAGAAGTCTCTTTGTAATGCTCTTGGCATGATTCCTTCATGTAGTACCAAATAACACTGATACATTCTTTTTAAAAAAAAATGTCGGGCTGGGGATATAGCCTAGTGGCAAGAGTGCCTGCCTCGGATACACGAGGCCCTAGGTTCGATTCCCCAGCACCACATATACAGAAAACGGCCAGAAGCGGCGCTGTGGCTCAAGTGGCAGAGTGCTAGCCTTGAGCAAAAAGAAGCCAGGGATAGTGCTCAGGCCCTGAGTCCAAGGCCCAGGACTGGCAAAAAAAAAAAAAAAAAAAAAAAAAAAAATGTCATGTAATGAGGTTTTTTCTTCTTTATTGTCAAAGTGAAATACAGAGGGGCTACAGTTTCATATGTAAGGCCTGTACGTTTCTTATCCAACTTGTTACCTCCTATACAGAAAAAATACCTCTCATTTCAACTTGAGGCTCTGTAGAAAGAGTTCCTGTAACATTGAACCCTTGTGAAGAAATGTTAAAGTTGAAATCCAAATGACAGCAACTCACCTGGTTAGCTAACCTCCTGTGAGTGGAAAGCGACATTTGGTACAACTTCCTATGTTCTGGTATGTTCCAAGAGTTTCTCCATCAAAGCTAACCATACCGTTAGTCCTGGGGTAGGACTGTAAGGGAAATAGAATGAAGACAAGTGTAATAACAAATTTTAGTGGCTACATACAATCTTAAATATTGACGAAATTAATTTTAAATACTTAATTTAACTCAATATATATAAATTGCCAACATTTCAATATATGGTCAATATAAAACTTATTAATGAGATATTTTAACTTTCTTTCTTTCATACTAAGTAGTTGAAATCCAGTACATAGTTTCACTTTCAACCTGTCTGATTGGACTAGCCATATTTCAGGTATTTGGTGGTCTTATGTGGCTACTGATTACCATGTTATAAAGGTGAAGTCTGACATATTATACTATAATTTTGCATCTTGCCTCAGAAGTTGTTAGGGCTAAATGATTTTAGACATTTTGTCCTTCTTACCACATTAACTTGCTATTAAGTAATCAAGTGTAGAATTTTGACATTGTGAGTGGGTTTTGTATTTGAAGAATATATTATCATAGACTTGGTCACTTAATAATAATAGAAATTTACTCCTTTTACTTGTAGATGTACGTCCAAGGTACAAGTATCAATCAGATGAGAATCTGGACGGCCCTTTTCTGGGCTTTTCTAAGTTTGTATTGTGACCTCATATGGTGGAAAATGGATGCAAGAGCTCTCTGGACTCCTTCTTATAAGTACATTAGTTCCCCCTAAAACACAATATTAGAAGTCATGGTTCTTAATGCCATTATATTGGGATAAAGATATCAACACAAAGAATCAGCCTATAGCTACACAAGGTTTGAAAATCCATAATGGAAACAGAAAAGCAAAAGGCATGCACCATACATTGGACCTGACTAGAAACTGCAAGAATTCCAACCTGCAAGACAAAATAAACCTTTCCTCTTCTTAAGTTGATTACCTCTGATGTTTTCTTATAATAATTGAAACTGAATAACACAGCATAACTACATCTGCAAATGGTGCAGTCATTATAATCTGCATTTCCGGATTATATCTCATGGATACAGCAGGAGTATGTCTCTCACAGTGAGAGGGGTGTGAGGTTAGGCACATACAACCATCTGTGGAGAAAATAGGTCTTGCTGAGAAGGTGGCTATGATAACTCAAGTGGTTTGGATGTGAGGCGAGCCCAGGCTTTGGCAATGGGACAGATAGGTAAAAATAGAAAATGTTTCACCACTGCTTGGAGAAGGCTTTAAGGGATAATTGAATGATTTACAATATCCAGGAAATGATTTACAATATCCAGGATGGAGCCAAGTGAAGGAGGGTCTCCATGAAGTAGTCAGGAGGTAGCAAGAGAAATTTAGGGGAAGTTCTTGGGTTCTAGATTTTTGCATAGATTCCATCTGCTGGGGTTTGATCACTCCTGAGTCCATCGATCTCAGGTGGTGAGTGTGGATGTTTCTTGACTGAAGAAAATACTTCTGAACATAGTTACAGCTCATTAGTCTGAAATTCTACAGTAGAGGAGATGAAATTCTCTTTTTTTCTAAACAAATTAGCATTTGCAAACTTTCAGCACTACTGTTGTTGGCTTCTGCATTTGCACAGAGGTATGTACTAGTTTCTATTAGTTTCCCTTTTGAGTATCTTAGTTCTACATCTTGTCAATGTTAATGATTCTGCTGCAGATTGAGAACATAAGTGTATGATTGAAAATTCTGTAATTTGGGGGTTTTAATGTCCGAAACCATGATGGAATGGCTAAGTACAGGTAGTTTCTGATAGAAGAAATGCTTAGGGGAATGAGAATGTTGATTTGGGGCTTTGAAAGCTGGGCTGAGGAACAGGGTTAGGAGCTCCAATCTGAGGGTAAGTTTTGATTGTTGGCAACAGGAGGCTACAAGAGTATAGTCATGATCGTGACCCTGGAGGGAATCCAGATTGCCCAAGTTCTTTATCTCATGTAATTTTTTTCTTGCTTGGAATTCATGCCCTTCCCCCTTTTACCAACACTAGTTTAAACAATGCATATTTTCTCCAAAGGTTATCTAAGAATTTCCTTCTTAATTCTTTTAAATCAACCCATTACATCATGCATTTATCCATTCTCCTATTGAATAAATTCATCCATATGCAAACACTTATTAGGCACTGGGCTAGGTGGGGTAGATTTAAAATGGAGGAGTTCACTACCTGGCAAATTGTTCTTACCTTAGTCCACCTCAGTTAGGATTCCATGATCTATCAGGTCACTTCTCAGTATTCATGCAGCTGGCATTGCATTTAATTTGTCATTTATATTCTCAGTCTATTCCCTGAAGTGGCCTGTCATCCTTGACTAGACATTTTCCTTAGTAAGTTTTATGCTTTTCTTTTTCTCCTCATAGGGCCTGATACTTTGCAGGGACTAGCAATTACATATTGCTAACAGAGAGACTTTTTAAGAATGACTGAATGGCATCAATTAATTACTAGTTTTACTATCATTTCTGGTATTTCTAGTAGAGATTTAAGTGCTGTTGGAGACCAAGTCAAATGACATGCAAAGGGCGGCCCCACCATAGGCTCCATATATAATCTGTAGACAAAACATGGCATGTCTTATCCATGTGCACACCAGATACCTTGTAGGCAAGTTCTTCTGAAAGTACCACGGTGTGTTTGCATTTGTTTTAATTTTTTATGACAGATGGATTAAGGTGATATCTATATACATATCTTCCCTGGGTGTTGCACCTGTTCAGGAAGTTCTGCTTTGGGGAGTTCTTCCTGAAGTGCATGAATAATAACGTTTGAGCTGTCAGTGAGGAATGCCATATTAGTCAAGTGAATTTCAGTGACCCCTTCCCCTGGAGGGAGCCTAGGATTGGAATACATTTTTATAAATAAAATAATGTTTGCTTTGCAGCCTGATGATTTTCTTCTATCTTGGAGTCTGTTGGAATAACAAGAGGCTTGTTGTTTCTTAGAACAAAGGTATTTTCAGAGGAACAGATCTAACTATTATTAATAATCTCATTACTGAAGCATCACCAATGCTTCTGTGCATTTGAGGTTACCAAATAGATTAAAGTTTTATTCTGAAAACTATGGAGGCGTATGGGAACAAAGCAGCTTATGAGCACAGTGGGGTGATGGCTTTTCTGGCTAAGCTACTGTTGTATCAGGGAGAAGCACTCTGTTTCTATAGGAGTACAGCCCCCCTAGTAAAGGGTCTTCCCAAAGACCTGCTGGTTGGCCATAGAAGACCTCAAATGTAGTCATGACAACAAGTGACCATTGTTAATGAGATTTTTTTTTCCTCACAAGGGCACCAACATGCTGTATTTTAAAAAAGGGACAAGAAAGTCTCATTACAGTCTCAGACATAGGCTACCAGTAAATGAGAACAGATTTTTGCCCTTTGCTTTGGTGGGAAGCAGGAGGAAGAGGGGAGTTGAGAAGGTAGAGATATGCTCTCTTCCTCTCTTTATCCATATTTATAGCATTTGATGTCAGAATAATGGATCCTGAGTATCACTTTCCATTGTCACACATCCCCTCTATTTTTCTTGTCTTGGGCTGAGTATTGAAGAGGCTAGAACATTTGGTCAAAGAGGCCATGGCTGAACTGCTTCCCATAGGGAACAGTGAGTTGTATAGTTCATATTCTGTTTGAGTAATGGGGGAAGGTGGGTCCCCTGATAAAATATAAACTATCTAGTTCAATCTGACTATTAAATGGAAAACAGATATTATAGGGTGAATATATCCCAAATATTGTAGGGGACATACTTTTATTAAAATGAGCTTGTTATTTATGGCAAGTTTAATAATCAGGGGGCTGGATAGTTTGCATTTATGAGATCCAAGATACTAAAAAAATTGGTATATGATGGAGCATAATGAGGGGATTTCAATGACCTAGGCAGAAGATGGAAAGAGGAGAGGACTTGAGAAGCGTCCTTATTTCTAGATCTCTGGGCAGATTCCACCTGCTGGGGTTTGATGATTCTTGAATCCAGCCATCCATGGTGGTGACAATGAGTGTTTCTTGATTGAATGAAATACTTCTGAAGCTTGTTGCTGTTCACTAGTCTGAAGTTGCTATGTGGAGAACATAAAATGTCCATTTTTTCCCTAAAAAATAGTAATGGTAACCTTTGTTGCCTTTCTGCATTTGCACTGAAATTTGTACTGGTTTTCTTTAGTTGCTCCACCCTTTTAAAACATTAGTTTAGCTTTGCATTTTGTTAACATTAATCATTTTGCTGCAGATTGAAGACCAGTATTTTCAAACTGGGCACCTGCATATTTATTTATTAAAGATTTTTTTCCTACAGAGGGAAGAATCTGAAAGATGGGAACTTACAGATAGATACTCCTAACAGTGGGCTATGCATCACTCATCACTGACCATCATATTCACCACAAACTACTTTTGGAAAAGATAGTCTGAGTGGACCTGTTGTTCGCCGAAAGTTTTTTGGGAAATGTTCCTATCCTTCCTAGTCTCTGCTAGTTTTCTCTGATACCCACAGTGACATGCAATGGGAAAAGGCTGGCCTGAGAAGATACCTTGAGTGGCTCAACAAATGTGTTTCACTCTGGAAAGGGAATAGAGGCAGCAGCACATTCCTGAGTGGGGGAAACAATGTGGACCCTAAAATTGGAGAGATTAGTCTCTCTGGGATGTCCATTCAATCCTCTGAGTAGAGAGCAGTGTGGAGTGCTGGACCAAAGATAAAGACTTGCCTTTTCCTTCACTCTCTTTTTATTTTCTCTTTAATTGTCTATTCATCCATTTGTAGTTTTCCTGTTTGTCTCCTCCCCTGAGTTTCTGAATAGTGAACTGAAAATTTAGGACTTTCTCCCATTAGCATTGTATTTATTCTGAGAGCTCATGGAATCTGGGAGGTTAAGCTATGAAAGGGCCCCACAAACCACATCTTCCCAAGTATTCTTAGGATAGGGTAGCAATGAAGAGGGGCTGGATCTGCTTTCCTTGTCTTGAACCTAATGCCCTTACAGGCTGATGGAGACTTTGGGAAATGAAACCACAAACTGACTTTCATATAGCACTTTGAAGTTGACAAACCATGTTGAACACCATGTTCCACTGAATTCTAATAACTTAGGAATTATTACAGGCCCAGAGAGTCCAAGTGACATCCAAGGCCACTAAATTATAAGCAATAGAGCTGGATTTTAGTATTCAGTAAACACCATTGGCACACTGCAGGGAGAATGGCAGAGGTCACAAGGTATGTGCATGTTAGACAGATGCAAAGGGAGCCTGAAGCCCAGGATGGGGGTGGGGGTGGAGGGTGGGAGTGGGATGAGAGGGAGAGCTAGATGAAGAAGCCATCCTATTTCTCATTTGCATGAATAGTAAGCCTTGACTCTCCCAGCACATAGGAAGCCTGAGAGCAGTGGAGGTCACACAGACTGCTACTAAGAGCAAGATTCTCCCTTGGGAGGAGTTTTGACCTGTTGGCCTGGGGGAGTAGGCACTCAGCCCTTAGGGATTGCTTGTTTACTTGAGTTCTTTCTCTCCCCTCCATCAGCCCCACAGTGGTGCTTGCTGTGGAGTGCAGAATCTTGTCTGGATTGCCAGAGAGCTAAGCCTTATGGGTCTTGTCTCCAGAATGAAGCTGTTTTGAGAGAGAACTTGGTTCTGTATCCAGCATTGCAAGGGACAGTAAGAGACAACATGGACAGTGGGTTCTGAAGAGGGAAGCCTCAGATGCTCTAGGGGACAGGGGGAGTGGTTTGTTGTCTAAAGAGAGCCCCTGCTGTGGAAAGCAGCCTTCAGTAAAATGCAACATTACCCCTAGAAGTAATTCCTAGGCCAAGGATTTCAGATTGCTTCTTGTTCCCCAAACCTCCAAATAGTCTCATCCACAAAGACTTCTTTGATCCCATCTCTTTCAAGGAAGTACCCAGGTGGAAACCAGATTGTGGGCTTGAATGGACACATTTGAGTTAATATTTGGCAGGGACTAATCTGGATCTAAGGGCAGGTCACAGAGTGGGGCTCAGTGGCAAGGTGTGGACATGACTCAGGTTTCTGATTTCTGACCCTTCTGTGTCCTGTGGTTGCTTCCTCTTTCCCCACAAACTGGCCATGGGGAAATTCCCGTTAGACACTATAAAAAGTCCTTGGGCTGAGAGCAGAAGTTAGCAGCTCAGCCTAAAGGACAAGATGAAGTGGAATCTTGCCTTCCAGCTGGCCCTTCTGTGCTTCCTTAGCCCTGCTGAAGGAACTAGGAGACCTCGGATCATGGGTACTTACCATACACTGTCTACAGTTCCAGCTCAGCCTAGGCCTACAAAACTAGTTAGAACTTCGTGGGACACACCCATGACCACTTCGTGGGCAGCAGGTGGTGCTGTGAACAAGGTGAGGAGGCTGCAGAGCCTAAGTGAGCTAGCTAGGATCATTTCCTTTCTCTCACTGTTTTGGGGACCTGAATACAATTTCATGGATGGCTAGAGGTGGGAACTCTAAAAGATTAATGATACTTTCTGTTCACTATAGGTGCCCTGGAAATGAATTAAAATCTAAGTGAAATAATTAAATTGTTAGTTGGGGAATTTGGGGGAAAGAATCTATGTGTTAAAGAGATTCTCAAATCAGATTGCATATTAAGACCATTGGTCAGGGGGAAGACTACAAATCTAGATGCCTGGGTTCTGGTTGGGACAGATGACTAAACATCAGGTATTTTAAAAAGTTTCCCCAGGTGATTCTAATACACATTCCATAAAGGCACGGTTAGGAAAATGGACCCCGTAAGCAGCATCTCCAGGAAAGTTTGTTCACCAGATTTGCTGCTGCATGGAAGGGACCCTGGAAGGTTTTTTAGTATGTTCAATCTTTTAAAAATATTGTTGTTGCTGTTACTATTATTATTATTAAGTAGTTGTTTGTAAGAGTTACAATTCCATAAGTCAGATATGAGTACAATTCTTCTTGGCCAGTGTCACCCCTTTCTCCATTCTCCCCCATTTTTCTTCTCTCATCCTTACCCTCAATTTACCTAGTTCATTTTTTATATAACGTATATTGAATACACTGACTACATTTGCTTATAATGGTTTCCTCCATTTCTGGATCCCACCTCCACCTTGCCTATCTTCCAAAATAATGATAATAATTCATTATAAAGCTTTGCCACCAATAAAAAATCCCATAATCAACATTAAAATAATAGAAAATAAAATTTGGGCTCAGGAACAGAGGAATTCAAAATGTCTATTGTCTGGTAAATAGACAAATATTTAAAAGTAGATAAGAAATGGTAGTTAAATTGTACTTAGAGGTTTTGATTTCCTTTCTAGTTTACTTATCTCCCTGTGGTGAGTCAGTATCACCTTGCCAGCTTCCTTTTATGGTGGACTAGGTGTCAATCACACTATAAACCTAATTTTCTGGGGTTGGCTGTCAGTTTGATGAGCTCTTAGCAAAGTGGTGGAAAACCCTTTTTATAACTGTCATTTAACAAGTTCCAAATGTATCATTTTCTGTACTTTGAAAATGTTGAGTACCATTATTTTATGCCTTGAGTCTTTGTGGGCACTTAGACCTGCCTGTTAATTAGAGCCAATTGCAACCTTAAATCACAAATGTGAGTCGCACCTTCTGGTGTAGGGTTGAGGCACCAGATCTATGTGAGCTCCCCAGAAAGGGCTTCTTCAGCCCTCATCTCACAGAGGATGGAAAGGCCCAGTGCCCTGCTTCACACAGTAACTGCCACCATGGGGACCACAATTACTCCTGTGCTTTTGTCATGGGGCTTTGGGGCTGGTTGGAAAAAGGAAAAACAAACAAACAAAAAACATTATGGCTTTTGTAACAACTGTGGGCCTAATGGGGATGGGGTGGGTGGACGGTCTTAGTCATCTTCCAGCACCAGAGCTTGTCCTAGTGTAGACATTAGTACATGTTAATTGAGTACATGCTGAGCGGGAGTCCAGTACTATAGTGTGTTTTCTGAGGCATGCAGGATCCTATTTGCCCTCCACAAAGAAGAGAAGGGAGTCACAGATCCTTCCAAGGGCCAAGGGGACAAGCACTTGTCTTTGTCTCCTGTTCTCTACATTAGACTCACGTAGAGTTTAAGCATTCACCACAGAGAGAGACTCATCACCATTAGCTTCATTGTCTTTGAATTCAAGAAGCAGAAATATCTCTAATGGGAGACACTGATCAAACTTATGGACCATTTTGATGTCATCTGAGCATGCTGGGCTGATGATAAGCAGGCTGGAAGCCGAGAATCCACAGCATAGGGACAGAGATGTTCAATAGAAGCCAGTGGAATGGCTGTCAGCAGGACTCATAATTATTTGCCTGTCTTTCAGGTGAACTTCAAGACTAAAAGTTGTTAGCTCGTGGTTCCTAGTTGACTGTCTAGAGACTTTTGATGAGATCCACTGTTTCTTAAGTTGACAGAGATTTTCAGAAAACACTAAGAACAGTCCAATTCTGTCTTGTGCAGCTAATTAATATCCCCTTGTCAATTGTAATGCAAGATATTCTTCCTCCTCTCTTTTCTTCTTTACCAGACAGTTATTATAGGCTAGTTCCTCAAAAGTTCATGGTAGATGGGTTCTTGTTAAAGACTTGACATGCTTAAGCCAGAACCTTTCTCTCTTTAGACAGAGTGAAGAAGAATCACCTATGACAGGCTCCTGGTATATATTGTCTTATTCATCCCTGACAAAGATCCCTTCCTCTATCTACTCTACTCCTTATCTCATGTGCAACATAAACCTGCTTGTCCTTCCTCCTTATCCCCTAGTCCTACATGTATGGGGGGTGATTGGAAAAGAAAATCAAGATTAATGTCAAGAAAGCCACTGAGAGTTTTTACACACACACACACACACACACACACACACACACACACACACACACACACACACCTTAAAGACAGTCCAAATAAAAGACAAAACCAAATTAATTGGAAGAGTCTTAGTCTTCCAGAGGTCATTGATGGGATAAGTCTTGTTTCTAGAAGCATCTAGGCTGAGTTTCTTTAGGAGTCATGGAGGTCAGGAGACATTGAATGCATAAAGCATACAACCTCAAACACTTGGTTTGAACTTAGAGAGACCTGGCCTGAGTTTCTTCAGACTCTGAAAACCACTTCTCTTTCAGAGATTCATAAAGAGCCCCTTCAGGCTGAGGCTCCACAGGTGAGCTTTGGGCTTATCTTCAGATGAGATCATTAAAAGGCACAGTTGGTTTCGCTGCCAAGAGTGACTCTGTAAGGCAAAAGTAGCAATAAAAAAATGTTAATTGTGCCAGGATCCCCTTGGGGTAGTTCAAAGGGGACAAAAGAAAAACAGGATCTTTGGAACCTGTCATTTTAAAATATGCAGTGGCACCAAAGGCACCAAAGTGTGAGCCTGAATATCTTAAAGAAACATCAAATATTTCAAAATGACTTTTCTGCAAATGGTAAGCTAGAGAACTTTGTTTAAGAAATTTGCACAAAACTCAGGGTTCATATACTGTTCAGATTTCTTTTTCATTATCTTTTTTTTGTGGTACTGCCCCAAAACACAGTGCCTTGAGCTTGCTAGGCAGATCCTCTACCACTTAAGCAACACTCTCAGTCCTTTGCTTTGGTTATTTGGTTATTTTGGTTTCTTGGTTATTTGGCTTGAATTGCAGTCTTTGTATTTACCCTACCCATGACAGGCATTTGCTCCTATCCAAGCTTTTTAATGGTTGAGACAGGATGGGATCTTGAAAACTGTTTTCCTGGCCTAGTCTGGAACTATGATCCTCTTATCTCAGCTCCCTGAGTAACTACATTACAAACAACAGTCACTGTGCCTGGTTTATGCCACTCAATTTTTAATCAATGGCAGGTTTATTTCCACTTGAAAGAATATTATTTAGATCATTTCCAGGCTGAAGAGAAGATATGAGTTTGCACTGAATATTTTCACAATAGCCCACATCTTTGCTCCTTTCTTCATTCCTGTATGATGGAATTGGATTGGGGTTGGGGTAAAGATGAAGGAAAGAAGGTCGAATAATACAAGGAAAGAGGAAGTGGTAGTAGCTGATCACCTGCCATGTGCTTGTGGCTTGGCATATAGGACTTGAGGACAAACCCTACAACTAAGCTATTTCTCTGAGGAGGAACAGATTTGAGGAAGAGTCCCACAGAATGGGTGGTAGAATTGAAAGTCAAATGTATGGCTCTTGTTGAATCTTTATTATTCATTCTTTGCATAGAAACAGTAATGATGTCCTTCTAGACTCCTCTTGAATGGAAAGCCTTCCTTTTGCTTAAGGGTGTTAACTCCATGGATTCATGCAACAAGTGGAGAACCAGTATCGGTTCCTTCCTGTGATCCTGTTCGTTTGTGTATTGGACTTCACTTGCTTGCCTCCTGGTGCTCTTTTGACAAGCCAATTTCTGTCATTCCTGTTGCCAAAAAAGAAAAAGAAAAAAAAAATGTCATTTTCCAGCTTGTTACTAATGTTCACCTTGTTATTATGTCCAGCCGTTTTCTAATTTCACTGGCTATGTGAATGACCGTGGGATCTGCCAGTGTGCCATCTCCCTGCCAGACACGACCTTTCCTGCGGATAGAGTGGAACGCTTGGAGTACACGGCGCGCATCCTGTCTCGGAGGTTTGAGGCAGAACTTTCTAAAGTAAGCATTTACTTTTCAGGCAATATCTTGATGAGGACAAATAATTAAATCAGCATAAAGCACTTTAGAGGAAATTCAGGGACATTATGAGTTCTTCACCTATCTAAGATGGCATGTTTGTACCTTGTGGGAGCTGTAGCATTTATTTCACAGGATCCCTCAGAGTAAAGTAAGTGAGAGTGCAGGAAGGAATCAGGATGTAGGTTATTTGGGCCGTGGGAGCACCCACCTCAGGGCTGTGGTCCTGTACTGTTGGAAAGGGGTCTTAAGTCCTCTCTACAAGTCTCAATAATACATTTTTTATTTTGTTTTCTTGTTTCTTCTTCCCTTTGTTTACTTCTAGATCGGGTTGTGTTTTCTTTAGTTCCTTTGCTCCACAGTCCTTAGTTCTGCTCTATCTTACTTTTCCTATTGATTCTTTTTGTTTTTTTCTTCCTTGTGCCTCAGTCTTGCCTATACATTTAAAAATTTCTTTCCCTTTTCTTCTTTAGTCTTTCATTTTGTTGTTATTTTGGATTCTTTTTGCTCCTCTCTTTCTTGTATGTGATCCTGTCTTTGTCTTTCCTCTTCTTCTCCTTCCTTGAATCTTTTTGTTATCCTCCTTTCTTTTTCTTTTTCCTTTTACCATCAATCTATCTACCTACCTATCTACCTGTATAATTTGTTTTCTTTCGTTCTTGTTTTTCTTGATGTTTGCTTTCTATTTTCACAGCAGGAACATTTTATTAGTCGTGTCTAGCATTAGACCAAAATTAAAGGCTTCCTTGGGAATTTAAATCAAGAGTAATAGCTCTCTCAGCCTTGGGAAAATCTTAACTACAGCCTTCTACTTACTACTTCTTTCCAGCCATAGGAAATTATTCTAAAATGTTTACCTTTCTCTGAACTGGCTGCAGTAATGTGATTCCGTAGTCCCATTTTGACCCCTTCCTGCTTTTTAGCCAAGTTACAAATCAATTAGAAAGACTCCTATTTTATACACAGGTGAAGTCCAGGCTAAGGTATAATCACATTATGCATTATTTAATACAATCCCATTAATTTGCAAGGAGATCTGGCTTTACTGCAAGATTCAAAAATACGTTTTCCTGGGCAATTTAAGCTTAGGCACCTCCACATCCAACATCGTTATCTTTTAAGGCAAAAATTATGGTGAGGCTGAGACCCTACTTTCAACTCGAATTGGTAGATAAATATTCTAAGTTTAAATGAGTGTCCAGGAAAATGTGTTTGACTACTCCAGAAACCTAGCTTCTTAAGTAATAAAATGTCCTTGAATTAATCAGCAGAAAAGGCACAGCACTAAATTATAAATTCCAACCATTAATATTCATAGCCTTATTCTAGCATAATCAAGTGCAGATAAGAAGTTATGCATAAAAACATAACAAGTAGAGGAAAGTCCTAGGTAAAGATCTTTTCAGTTGGAGTCATTTGCTTTGAAATAGTGGAAATCAATGATTTGCATGTCATCTTTGCTGCCAGGAGTGTGAAGGGCAGTTTGAAATCTCATGCTGCTCCAGGGGAAGAAGTGACTTGCCAAATTTTTGAATACACGACATTTAATTCCAGTGCTGTAGGGTGTGCGTGTGTATGTTAGAGGTGAGTTGGGGCATGACATCTGCTTTGATAATAGTTGGAAAGGAAAAAAATGCCGAGTAGGTGGGCAACTGAAAGTGGCAATGGCTAGTTCCCCCTCCCCCGAATTGTGATGGAAGCCAATAAAGGAATTTACCTGCCAGCTGGAATTTGCCTAATCAATTTGGTAGGAGAGGTGATAATAAACAATGATAACAGAAACAGCTTTCATTTGTGTTGTAACAAATCATTTCTAGTTCTATTTTCTTCTCAGACAAGCTTTTAACAGAATGAGGCCAGGTGTCCTTTCCATTTTGGGGGATAGAAAAACTGAAGTTCCTAAAGGTAAAGGAACTTGCTCCTCATTGTTCCTCTTGTGGCTAGTTAAGCTAGATCAGGAATTTGAGGCCCAGCTTCTTTTCCTCCTGGTCGGGCTGTTAACTTCCTCTCGTGCAGACCCAAGAAGAGATGCAGTAGGTCGGTAATACCTTCAAATCCAAAGTTATCTCTTTAGTTCAGGGCTTTTGAATTTCCAGGTGAATTATTGTAGCTGTCCCTAGGTTGCCTTGGAAATCATCATTTATCAAGGGACTTGGGGGAATGACTGTATTGGGCAGACTGGTCAAAAAGGTTTTTGACTGCCTTACATTGATTCATTATCTGTCTGTACACAGAGAAGACAGAGAGCTGCCTCTGCATATGATGTTGAAAAATTTTCTACTTTTATATCGTTTATGACATGTCTTTTTGTGACTTCACTTAGGGAGAGGATGACCAAAAAGGAGTTTTTCTTTCTCTGGAGGCTTATGGTCTTTGGGGCGAGTTATTAAAAATGACATATTTGCAAATAGATCCTCATGCATGAGAAGATTGAGGCAGTCTGGGAGATATTTAGACAAATCCTAAACAAACAACATTGATTAAGCAATGATTTGTGCAGTGAAATAAAATAAATTAAAAGGTCAGTTTGGAAAACACTGAAGTCACAATTTCCTAGTTAATTTCTATAATTGATAGTGCATCCATCAGCTAGGCACGCAATGGATCTTATCTTTAGTCTTTACAACAATCTTGCAAGCTAGGTGCCATTGCCCCCAGATGGGGGAGAAAACTAGAGGCTTAGGGAAATTAGGTATATGCTCACTAAACACTGAAGTCAGATTGGAGCTCAGGTAGGTCTAGTATCATGCTATCTAGTAGCATGTTTTCATTGTTATATAATCTTCATTAACCTAATTGCATTTACTTTTTAAAGATTTGTAGAAAAGTAATAGGACGCTGTAAATTATGCTTAGTTATGTCAAGCAATCTGGTAATAATTATGATCACATGTTTTGAGGCATTGGCTGAAATATGAATTGGACTAATTCTTTTTTTGCCAGTCCTGGGGCCTTAAACTCAGGGCCTGAGCACTGTCCCTGCTTCTTTTTGCTCAAGGCTAGCACTCTGCCACTTGAGCCACAACGCCACTTCTGGCTGTTTTCTTTATATGTGGTGCTGGGGAATTGAACGCAGGGCTTCATGTATACGAGGCAAGCACTCTTGCCACTAGGCCATATCCCCAGCCCCTGGACTAATTCTTTTGCTTACTAATGTAACATCCTTATTTTTTACAAGGTAAGAAATAATAGTAACTACCCCCAAACAAATGTAGTTAAGTGCACAGCAAACAACAAGAAATGGAAGTTCTGAATGTTAGGTTGGTGGTTTGAAGAAAAGTACATGAGAGTTTTCTAACACTCTGACCTGTAGCAATGCTGAACTTCTAGGTAAAAAGCAGTTGATACAGCTATGTGCTCTCTCATGGCTAGACCCATATTCTTAGTAGAATGTTCTACATACTCATCCTTTACATAGCAATACCACCTACCCATCCCCGCCCTCAACTGTGACAGCCAAAAATGCAATCAGATATTGCTGAATGTCCCTTGTTTAGAACCATTGGTGTAGTTCTGGATATTTTCTAGAAATGTGACAAATGTGCTAAAGTTCAACAAGGGTCTATAATATAGAGTATCATGACTAGGTAAGGTAGCCTGCCTAGCTGGATCTGTATCTCCCAGGAAGGAAGAGCTGGTCTGTTCTCAGATCTGTTAATGCTGTTGCATCCATTCATGTGGAAGGTTGAAACTAATTATCAGCTTAAATTAGCATATTTCTCACTGTAAAATCTTTCTGGTCCACTTTTCAAAGTCTCTCTTGCCTGGATAATTCCTGGCAAGTCTCTCTGGATAATTCCTAAACATTGAGCTCTCCTCTCACTGCCAGCTGAAAGAACTCTTTGGCCTTTTTTTTTTTTTTTTCCCCTGGGACGGATTTTTGAGAAACTCTTCATTCTGTTGCTGGATTCAGGCAGGTGCAGTGAACATTCTCAGAGTTCACATGCTTTGGGTCATGTCTTAGTTCTCTGTGAGAACCGGGGAGAGACCCATTTTATTTAGCAGAGATGACTGTTGAATCACTCATTTTTGCAGCATAGCAGCTGTGATGTGCCCTAGAATGTTCCAGAAAAGCTGAGAGTGTTTTATTTATTCCAAGAGTTGGCAAGGCCAAATGCCAACGAGCATATTCATTTCTCAAACTTCCAATGGATTGGTACTTTGTTATTATTATTTTACAAGAGGTAGGATTTTATGCCCAATTTATGTAGAAATTGAAATGTGGTTACCGTATATTTGTGGAGAGCGGAACTTGTTTGGGTTTTACCGACCCCCCCCCCCCCAATGTCACAGCTTTATCAACCTCAGAGTGATGGCAAATTTGATGGCAGTGAGCATTGGTTGCCCAAGGAGATACACTAGCAGTGCCAAGGGCTGCATTTTCAACTTTCATTAAAATCCTCTTTGCCTGTAGCCCTGGCCCTTTAGGTCTTTGGCTTATGAGTCTATTCTAATTTGCACAGTGGGGTTAAGTGGACGGGCTAAAATGACAGAAGCTAAGGCTGCCTTTGGTATTAGAAGGATTAGGGGTCAACATCTGGCTTTGAATTCGTTTAGGCATTGTGGATCAGTGACTCGACATTCGTACGGTTTGGAGAGATGTATCACATATATTTAAAAATTTTAAAACCAAGTTAGATCAGCAACTTTTAATGAGCAGGACTTGAAAAAGCTGTGACATTTCTTTTAGAGAGATCAGATACAGAAAGTACCACCAACTGTTTATTGAAATACCCATTTGGAGATTCCAATTATACATCAAACCATTAAAGGAATTTTTGGAAGTATTCTAACTTAATGATCAGACATTCAAATATATGCAACAAATGTGTAATTTAAAAGTCTGATTGCAATGATCAGTTCTTAGAATAAATGTGAGCTCCCTTAATGCAATGCACACTTTATAATTGCACACACACTCACGTATTGTATACTAGATTGGGTCTTTATGCCATTTTGTAGAAGGCAGAGGGGCTTAAAAATCATTGCATATCATTAGCAAAGAACTACTGAGTGCCTTTCTCCCTTTTCTGGAAAATTCTTTATTTAGAACAATGGTTCTAACCAAAGAAAAAGCAGTGGTTATGATGCTTTAGTTCCCAGAGAACATTTAGTAATGCCTGAAGACATTTTTGGTTATCATAAGCAGGGTGGAAGTGTAGGTACTGGTATATGAACAGTTGAGTATCTTATCACACATATCAGGGCACCCCAAAAGAAAGAAATCTACCTAAATTATTAGTATTGCTGTTGTTGAGAAATTCAAATATATCGCAAATGCAAAGAGAATAGAGCTGGCAAGAGACTGATTCAAACCAGTTTATTCTGGGGAGGTAATGTCTCCAAACTTTAAAGTGAAGATTAGCATAAATGAAGATTCAGAGACAAATGGATTTTGGTATAGGTAAGTACAAAATCTACCCCGAACTATAGTAACATGCTCTTTTTGTCTTATATTTAGATAGACTAAAAATGTGGTTGAATATAATTTTTGATCCATTTCTTTACAAAAACCAGTGATTGATAAGAATCAAATCATTTTTAAGGTTTGGTCAGTGGAGGAACCTTTTTATATACATATACACATATATACATACACATATATACATATGTATACATATACATGCACATATTTACACATACATACATACATACATATCTTGAGGATTGAGTTAAGTTTTTTGCTTCCCCTTCAGGTGAAGGAATATATCCAATCAATCAAAGTGTATGAAAAGAGACTCGTAAACCTCACTGTCCGAGTAGGGATCATGGAAAAGGATAGCATTTCTTACACAGGACTGGACTTGGAGCTGATCAAGATAGAAGTTAAGGAGATGGAAAAATTGATCGTAAAACTGAAGCAGAACTTTGGTGGAAGCTCAGTTATTGTCGACCAACTGGAAGTGGAGGTAAGGAATGAACTTACTTCTCAGAATGTCAACAATATATTCTCTTTAGTGACCATGAACAAATGCTGGGCCTTCAAACTCCTCAGTTCTAATTCTGTTACTCTCTCATGACAACATGATGCACTGTACATTCTGTTCTTGATAGAAGCTTGCCTATTATCATATAAGTTAAGCATATTGAAATCTCAGTGACTGAGGAGTCAAGTGTATTAATGGTCACAATCCTGCTCAGAAAAAGATGGCCTTTCACATTCTTTATAATGGAGATGACCTAAGTCTGGACAATTGTCCATGACCATGCTAGAACTTCTTTGATCTGAATTTATCCTTATGGACCTAGAAATCTACAAATTACCTAATTGTGAACATATTAGGTCTGTTTCCTCTCTTAAATAACCACCTAATCCTTGACGCTTCTTAGAATTATTTTCACCTACTGGCAACCTTCTTTAAGAAATTTCTTACATGTTTTAGATCTATGGGTAAAGCCCATCACATGAATGTTATGGTTGGATAATTTATATCAATGAACATTTACTAGCATAGTGAGTGATAACACAGCCTATAATTGAGAATTCTAGTTACATATTTTAGAATTTAAGATTCCTCTTGCCCTCATTGTTTGTTAGAAACTTAATTATAATACAATATAAGTAAACACGAGTTTATAGGGGAAGGTTATTAGAAATGAACTTTAATGGACATTTGTAGATGCCTAGAATGAGTCTCAGCTCTATTATTAGAGCTGTTAAAATCTTTGCCATTTTCTTCTTGTCACACACATCTGCCTGAGATGTGACAGGCATTCACGCTAAACCATAAAATGTATTCTTCCAAATGAAACCATTCAGAAGAATCTCTGGTGTATTCTGCAGCAACATTTCACTAAATGACAAATTCAGCCCCTGGAATGTTTATGAAAGAAATTGCACAATAATATAAAGTCACTCTGAATTTTTATTTCCTTAGATAAGGAATATGACTCTCCTGGTAGAGAAGCTGGAGACGCTCGACAAAAACCATGTCCTTCAAATTCGTAAAGAAATCTGGACTCTGAGAAACAAGCTGAAAGAATGTGAGGAATCTAAAAGGGAACTGAGTGCTGTCCCTCTGCCCCCCCCAGCTCCGGGTAAGCATGCCATAATTCTATCACTTGAGTCAAGCCTTGTCATGAGCTATGCATCAGGACTGCAATCGTTAGAGTTCTGAGTTTACTTCTCCATGTTCTAAATCCTCCACCTCAAGTAATTCTGCTGGTGAGTCTTGTGGCTCACGGAGGAAGGGCACAAAGAGCTGATTGAAATAAAATCCGTAAGTTACATATATTCCCTTTGTATTTATTAAGAGAAAAATGCTCTCTGTGGTGGTAGGGGAGCTATGCAGGGAGGTAAAGCCTCTGGAATCTATGTATGGCTTCTGTTTTCCTGTACAGGCTGGACTGGCTGATTTTCTCTGTCAAGCTGGGCATAGGGCCTTGATTCTCCAGCTATCTTTCTCTCTCCTTCTGAACTTTTTACTTTTTCTTGTATTTTTCCCTTTTGTGTAAGTTGAACATTTGCTGTATCTTGGGTGCCTAGGTTCTGTGTCACTGAGGATTAAAGAGGAGCAAAGAAATGGAACCTTTCTTGGAGGAATGGGAGGTATCTCACTCTGTCCAATGATTAGAATATAGCACAGAGAGGGTCCTTTGTTCAATCTGAATGGAGACAGTAGAATGGAGGCCTCAAGAGCATGGCTGTGAGCTCAGGGCAAAGCTCAGAGCTTCCCAGCTTTGTGGCCGCATGAGGAAGGGAATCCTTAATCGCTTCATTTGTAAAATGGGAGAATAGCAGTAGCTACCTTGTGGGGTTGCTATGGAGATTAATGAGACAATGCCTGGGAAGCTCAGGGCTCTGTAATCAGCACTCACAACACTAGCAATGATATTATTTGACATGAAAGCCTTGCTGTGAACAGAGGCAGGGCTAGATCTTTATGTAGCAAAGTTCATTCTTCCAGTCGCCCAAATCGTAGCATTCAGACTTGTCCTTTAGGTTGTGAGCATCTCTGCCTGAATCCAGATGGTCTCTTTTAATCATATCAGGCAGCCTTGGTTGTATTATTATTATTTCTCATCTGTATGATCTTTTGCTTTGGGACTATGAGTTTCTGGATACTTATCAACACAGTGGTTTTCTTTTTAAGGCTTAATAGATATGGGCATAGTTGTAAGGCCTGCTGGTCTTTTCAGGGTACACTTTCTTCTACGGTTGAAGATCTGCCCTAGTCTGACATACAGAGGATGTTTAGGGCAAAGATCACATGTGTCTTTTGTAACCTACTGGAGCTGACTTAGTCTGGGGCTGGCAGTATAACTCATATGTTGGAAATGAAAGTTGGTGCTGTTGGTCCATGAGGGCTCATGGTGGCAGCAATCAAGGTAATGTGACAACTTCTGACAATAACTAAGCAAATCTCCCTCTCCCTGAGCAAATATCTCATGGAATAGGTTTTTCTGACACAGTTGATGGTGCATTCTTTAGAATAAGGACTACTGTTGATGAAGAAAGCACATTTAGGGCCATGTACCTTAGCTCCTCAGTGTTTTAGAGGAGAGGACATGAGTGGCAAGAATGCTGCTTTTTCTGAAGCTCTCAGTAGTTAGAGACAGAGCTGAAATGCCCAGATGTGAATCGTCAGTCATCCAAGGATGATATTGGGGGGGAAAATACATTGTTTAGTATCTAAGGAGGAAAACCAGTGAGTCTGTTGGATTCTTTTTTGTTAGAAATTTATTTTTTCCTCATAATTTCCCCTAGGCCATCACACTTAACATTTGTGTGAACGCTCTCAGCCCAGCTGTGTTGTTTAAGCAAACTGAACCCAGATTTTCACTTACTTTCCCACAACCTTGGCTATACTGGACCTCTGCCAAGTCGCCTGGCCCTCCTCCAGCTTTGTTCATATTATATTTATGATGTTTATATTAAACTGACTTTTTGTCATGTTTTTAAATCAATTTCTTTCACTTGCTCTCTTTCTGTTTGGATTGGTTGATAATGCAGAATTGGAAAATCCCCAGACACCACAAAGTTGTGAGCCTGTGGAGACTTTAATTAAAGTTACTCACTATTATGGGACTTTAAAATCTGGCCTGTCTGCTTTTTTCACTGCAGAGTTGCACAGAACAAAAAAAGACTATATGCAAGTCTCAGCTATAAAGTGATTCTGCACTCTCTGGGCTCCTCCCTTGTGGCTGCGTTTACTAACCCTGTGGTCAGCTTGAACTTAGAACCAGCACATGTGTTTTGAGTTCAATAAAATGCACTTTATGCCTTTTGGGGGGGTGGCAAATAGCATCGTTTTCTGCTTCATTTCATTGAACTCTCCTAATTTAAAATAACTGGCCTCTACTCATTTTTTTCCTTATAACAACCGACTTCACTCTCTATGCTTTCCACCTCCTCCCCTGATGTAAATGACTCCATATTTGCAAGATGTGATAAGTATGCTTAGGGATCAGTCATCATTTTGCTTGGGGATGGTAGGCCCTGATGGTTCATGGTGAGTGTTCAGTACATGGTTAGTGATTCCATGGGATATGGAAGATACAGGGTAACCTGTTAAAACCCCAAACTTAGAGAAGAGTTTTGAGAAGAGTCTAATGAAATAATCCAGTCAATTTAGGCTTGCTTTTATAATTATGATAATTCTAATTACCTAATTCTTATAAGTTAATCATAGCCTTCTCTTGATTCAAATGAAGTTCAGTTGCCCCAGGTGAGAGAACTGAAGGAAACAAAATTAAGTTTCTCTTTAAGTCTGTATGTCTGGCTTTATTATTTATTTATTCATTTTTGTGCTGGTATCAGGGCTTGAACTCAGGGCTCTATGCTCTCACTTGACTTTTCTGTTCAAGACTAGTTTGCTCTACCACTTGAACCATACCTCTAGTTCTAATGTTTGTTTTTAAAAGAAAACACTATCAACCATGACAGCAAAAACAAACAAACAAAACCCAAAAAAGCCCAGTGAGAACCTTCTGAAATGTCATGTCTATAGCTTCCCTGGATATTTTCAGACCACCCAGGGCAGTAACTTATGAATTTTGTGATAAAGAGATTTGGCAACCAAAGCAGGGCTTGTGTGAAGGCTTCCTCTCATTATGCTCTGTGGCGTACATAAGATATTTTTTCAACCTTAGCTGTGTAGCCAGGCTAGTGTTTGTGAACAAGTAAATTGAGTTTAGGTGATTTGATTAATTTTTGGTTCCTTTATTCTACAAAGATAATTCTGAATCTCTGTGGAGATGACCCTATTCTGGGTACTGGAATTACTAGGGTAGGTAAAGAAACCTTCAGAAGCCACTACTCAGAAAGGGAGACAGTCAAGTAAAATTTCACCTGTAACCTTATATGATTGTAATGATGGGAGTTATCATCTTGAGTTGTACTTACAAGCCTTCTCTCTATTCTTTCCAATAGTCCTGCAGAATAGCCATGATTTTTCTTTTAGCATAAGGAAACAGAGGCTCAGAAGGTGAAGCAACTTGTTCAGAGATACATAGCTACTAAGTAGTAGAGACACTATTTGAACTGGAACTTGTCTGTATTTTCACTGCACCAGGCTGCCTTGCATAGCTGCTCTAATGGAGGAGCACACCCATGATTTCTGGAGTAATAGGACTGTTCTAACAACATTTCTATCAGACTGATGTCTATTACCTTTGCTTTCCTGCTTATGGAGAAGCTGAAAGGGTACTTTTGTTCCTGATAGTTCCATATTATGTTCTCTTCCACCAGGAAATGCAAAATAATTAACTGGTGCTTCAAAGTTTTGAGATCAGAATCAGAATAGGGCCTTAACTTATACACATATGAGAAAGAGGATAAAAGGATAAGGGGGGAAGAATAATAACATGGACAGGAGAGCACTTAAGAATGTGTAGGAAGCAAAGGAAATCTATTAATGAGACATTCCATTTTATATTTTCACTAGGTACAATTTTAACTTTCTGGTCATCTTATGAAATGATAAGCTACTGTCATTATTATCATCAGTAGTAATAGTACTAAGATGATCACCAATAATAATAGTATTATGATGATAATAGAACTATTGTAATGAAAGCAATAATAATAATAGGTACATTTTGAGAAATTCATTTATCTAAAGATTATCTAAAGATTTTTATCTAAAGATTATGTCTCCACATATGTGGCTAGGGCAGTTTGGATTTTATCTTTAATGCTTGAACAACATATATATATATATATATATATACACACACATATATATATGTACATATTTATCCTAACTTTTCCTGAAATATTTAATTATAGTTTGGGGCATTTTCTTTCCAGGAAGGCAAAGTTCAATGAAGCAAACATCTCTGAAACCTTTTAACCTGAAAGTAAACACACAGCTTCCTTTCACTTTCTCATAGTGAAATGTAGTTGAATAAATTTCTCCAGAAGATATTTTAACTAGAAAACCTAGTTTGTAGCATATGGGACTAGAACAGTTTTTGTTATCATTAAACTGAACACACCGCTAACTTTATTTTAATAATTCATGCATTGTTTCATAAATGAAAGCAAACAAGCATTCATCTGAGAGATCATTTTTTAGGAGAAAAAATAATAATTTATAATATTATTTATTATTTCTTTAGTAGAGAGCAGTCTCCTAGCTGAACACACAGTGCTTTTTTTTATTTATGAAATGGGGCATGCATTATTAAAATAGACCCAAGACTGTGTTCTGTTTAATGGTATGCAAAATTATTTGAGGCTGGGTACAGAGTTGTTTCATTTCTCTACCTCTTATATGGTTGGCTGGCTTTCCTACCAACTGTGGAATTCTGAGAGCATTTAAGGAGCACATATCAAAAGTCCCAGCAGATTGAAAAATAAAAGCAGGATTTCTAAGGACCAGTTCTACCTCTGAACAGAACTTGAGTGAGAAGGGATGAGGAAGGATTCAGCAAGGAAAGGAATGCATCTTTCCATCTTAGGTTGAGGCAGTCTCGCAAAGAGTTTGTCCCATCATTTCCACAGTACTAATCTCAGGTGATTCTCAAAATCACTGCTTTTGGTTCCACTCAACTGGCCTCCACGTCTCCTTAAGTCCCCCCAGGCATATAAAACTAGATCCAACTATTCAAGGTCCATTCCTTCCTTCCTTTACCTCTTTGATCTGAGCAGCAAGATGAAGGAAAATGACCTTAAATGTACTTGAAAAGTTGAATTTTTATTTGATTTTTGGTACCTTTGGTATTGTATATGTTTGTCTGAATCTAGGAGGGGAGAAAGAATATCAAAATGGTGAAACAAAGGGTGAAAGGTGAACCAGTGCAACAGCAATACTTGGAGGACAACATGCTGTAAGCCAACTGTACAACTCAGGGGTGGGGGAATTGGGGAGGAGGTAACAAGTTTGACAAGAAATGTATTCACTACCTTATGTAGGTAACTATAAGCCCTCTGTACATCACATTGACAATAAAATTTTTTTAAAAGAATAACATAGGGCTGAGGATATGGCCTAGTGGCAAGAGTGCCTGCCTCATATACAGGAGGCCCTGGGTTCGATTCCCCAGCACCACATATACAGAAAATGGCCAGAAGTGGCGCTGTGGCTCAAGTGGTAGAGTGCTGGCCTTGAGCAGGAAGAAGCCAGGGACAGTGCTCAGGCCCTGAGTCCAAACCCAGGACTGACCAAAAAAAAAAAAAAAAAAAAAAAAAAAAAAAAAAGAATAACATAGTCATTAAATAAAATTTCAATGAGAAGGCTGAAACAAAAAAAAAGTTGGATTTTCTTTATTACCCAATAAACCATCAATTTCTTACCAGTTTTTTTTTAAGCGAATTTGTTAAGATCCCAGAAAATATATGTTCAACTCTTTGGATAGTTCTTATAAAAATACTAGGAGAACTTTATTTCATTTTTTATAGCTTATAAATGTTTTGGGTTGGCAGGCATTTCAGAGGGAGTGAAATGAGAAGGGCCAGTTGCCCAGCCTGAGTCATTTACCCAAGTGTTACGGGGAATGTCGATTCAATAGACCAGCACATCTGGTCCCACTTGGTTGTACACATTGTGACAATGACTCTTTCAGAGTAGCAGGGATGAAATAGTTCCCTGTCATTCTATTGCACGGTAGCATATGGGTTGTGAACAGCAGGACTCTGTGTAATTCTGCAGCAAGATGGTCACCACATGATTTATAGGATGGGTTATGCACTGGGCACAGAGCAGGCAATACTGCCCTAAAATAACTTTAAAGGCTTCTCAAGGCTGAATTCCCACTACTATAGAACCATCTTTAAGATGGATCTATAAAATGCTGTGTCCTAAAATTGTTGTCCTAAGATTATCTTGGAGCAGGACTGGTACATACTGTGAATTTGTATTTGGGGATCTCAGGAAAGGCACAATGTGGAAGGACATGGAGACTTAATCAGGATCATCTTTCTTTTATCACAGTTCTCCCTTGGGAATGACCTCTCTGATAAATAGCACCTTCTGGCTTCATGGAAATAGGGGAAGATCTGGGATGATCTTACTTTTTGATTTCTTCATGAGAAAAACAAATAAGTTTCTGGAAAGTACAAAAGCTTTCTGATAGGTGAAAATAAATTTATAAAGGCTTCACTTTTCTCTCTCTGGGATCTCTAAACTTTAAAATATGGACATGGGAAGTGTCATTATCCCTGGGGAAGGACTGCAAATCCATCTGTGGACATAGAAGGTCGCTCTTTGCAGGTCTAACAGTGGAGTGGGTTTGCCGCCCTGGGACAGGTACCATGAAAAGTTGTGACTTTTTGACAGCAGAGCTGCTGTTTGCATTGAACTTTGACAGGAAAAATATCGATGGATGCCTTTGGTTCTTAAGATGCTAAATGGTTGATCACTCATTTTCTCTAAGAATGACTTTTAACATTGTTTCATGTCTGTACAGGGAGCTGCGCCCATGGTGGTGTGGTGAACATCAGCAAACCCTCAGTGGTTCAGCTCAACTGGAAAGGATTTGCCTATAAGTATGGTGCCTGGGGTCGAGACTACTCTCCTGGGAATCCTGAGAAAACTCTGTATTGGGTGGCACCTCTGAATGCAGATGCAAGAATACTGGAATATTACAGACTCTACAACACACTGGATGATTTACTGTTGTACACACATTCTAAACAGTATCGGATTGTCTATGGCCAAGGTGGTGGTGTAACAGTTTATAACAGGAACATGTATGTGAATTGGTACAATACTGGGAACATTGCTAAAGTTAACCTGACTGACAACACTGTTGCTGTAACTAGAAATCTCCCTAGTGCTGCCTATAATAACCGTTTTTCATATGCTAATGTGGGTTGGCAAGATATTGACCTTGCTGCGGATGAACAAGGGCTTTGGGTCATTTATGCAACTGAAGCCAGCACTGGTAATATAGTGATTAGCAAACTCAATGACACCTCACTCGAAGTGCTAAACACTTGGGTTACGAAGCAATACAAATCATCTGTTTCTAATGCCTTCATGGTATGTGGGGTCCTCTATGCCTCCCGTACTTTGAACACCAGAACCGAAGAGATTTTTTACTACTATGACACAAACACAGGCAGAGAAGGCAATCTAGCCATTATAATGCCAAAGATGCAGGAAACCATTCAGAGCATTAACTATCACCCTTTTGACCAAAAACTTTATGTATATAATGATGGCTACCTTCTGGAGTATAAGCTGGGTTTCCTACAGGAATAACAGGGAAATCTCTAGATGGTAGAAATAATTTTTGTTGAACTTCTCCACTTACATAGATATCTGCTGGAGAAGTGAGTTTCTTTAGTGGTATTCGGTAAGGATAGTTGCCCTGAACTAGAGAGCTAGGATATTTGTCTTAATTTGTTAAGTTCTCTTGGAAACCATCTGCCTGTAGTGATGTATTTTCCATCTTCCAGGGTGGGGTTATGAAATATTTAGGGGCAATATGAGTTTAATGATGCATACAGTGTGGTAGTCTAGAAATTAAGTAACTTAAAGAGGACCCTAAGTATGGTTTCTGGGAATTCTTTATATATGTTTGCTCAATGACCAGTCCTTAACTTCTCAAATTCTTCAATGCCTGGGAGGAATCTGGGGCTTTATGTGGCAGATTACAATTTGAAGTTGCTTTAGAGACTAAATCTCTCATTCTGTTTTTCTCATTCACTCCTGGAATGATGCTTTGTATCTACCAGAAAAATAAAATTTTCATGTGATATTACATCTGTAAAGTGTTTTGCATTTTCTAGAGAAAGGACTTTTTATACATTAAATTGTACACTGCAATAAAATCTTCGAAGGCTTTTCATATGAATAACTTTTTTTCCTTCTCTTACTGTCCACCCATGTAAGAGTCAGTATAATCTTCTACCTTATAATTTTATTCCAAAGACAGCCCAAGAGATGAGAAACAAACTTTCCCACTAATTCTGTTTCTCTCTTGCTTGCTTCTTATGGTAAAGAAATCAACCCATTTTCTATGGAAGCCAAAAAATTAAATTTACTTTTGTTAGGTTACAGTAGCTCAGACGTGTAATCCTAGCTCTTCAGGAGATTGAGATCTGAGAATTATGGTTTGAAGCAAGCCTGAGCAGGAAAGCTCATGAGACTCTTACTTTCAATTAACCAGCACAAAGCCAGAAGTGGAGCTATGGCTCAAGTTGAATGAAATTGTTGAATGAAAAAGGCAAGGGACAGTGCCTAGGCCTTGAATTCTAGGCCTAGTACTAGTATAGAAATTATTTTTCTTTCTTCTCTTCTATGAACATTTCTTTACATTGATCTAAGACTTATATGACAGTGGTAGAATCATGGCACTTCAGGTTATATAATAAAGAACTTGGAGGATATGTGAGATTCATATTCAGTCATATCAATTGTCTTATGCACTTTTTAAGCCTTGAACTTGTATGAAAACAAAGATCAAAGGTTTTAAAGGGAGAGATTCAGAACAGGCATTTAAAGTAACTAGCATATCAGTGCAGAGTTGAAAACCTTGTAGGTATAGGTGCTGATCCTCAGATCCTCAGATCTCAGCCTCCTGAGTAGCTAGGACTATAGGCATGAGCCACCAGCACCTAGCTTCCCCTAAACTTTTAACAAGGCAGTTCACATCTTGTTGTCAGAAAGGGAGAATGGTTCCAAACACCAGTATCTAGGTGCTCATACCTAACAATTGACAAAGTCAATAATTTTTTTTTTTTTTTTGGCCAGTCCTGGGCCTTGGACTCAGGGCCCGAGCACCATCCCTGGCTTCTTCCCGCTCAAGGCTAGCACTCTGCCACTTGAGCCACAGCGCCGCTTCTGGCCGTTTTCTGTATATGTGGTGCTGGGGAATCGAACCTAGGGCCTCGTGTATCCGAGGCAGGCACTCTTGCCACTAGGCTATATCCCCAACCCCGACAAAGTCAATAATTTTTAAGAGAGACTGAAGTGCTCTTTGATTTTCCTTTACCTTGAAAATTCCATTTAATTTTTTTTATTATATGAGACTTTCCTGTTATCTTTTGGGATATGACCTTATGCTCCTATTAATTTGCATGGCTGATCTGATTTTCCAATGTTGGACTACATTTGTGTGGTTATCATTCTTTTCCAATTGAGCTAATAATATGGGTCAGAAGCCTCTAGCGCCTCCTCAAACAGAAGGTCTTGGACAGAAAACAAAGGAATAACTGGCTGGGTCAGGAAGGGAAGCCCTTGTACCACAGAGAATGTGTCGAGAGACAAGTTACCTAGAGCTGGAAAAACAGAGTAGGCTAGTAGTTAGTTTTTAAATCCATGCCAAGCTTTAGAAAGCAGCTGGAAGCCACAATATTTAGAATTTTTAGCAGGATTTTTCTTTTCTCTTTCCAGGGATGACTATAGAGACAGGTATGGCCTTCAAAATGCAACAATATAGGAAGATAAAGACATGCATGTCATGTGAGATATGGTTTAAAAACAATGATGTTATATTTAATCTGGTTTAAGGCAATTTTCCAGATGAGTGTTTCTATCAAGTACACAGTATGACCTCTGAAGATTTGGCAAAGGAGGCAGGAAGCCAAGGTAACATGAGTAATCAGCTTCTCACTTGAGCTGATACAGAAACATATGCCTGAAAATTCTTTCCACAGCCTCCTTCTCACTGGACATGATGTAACAGTCTGCACTGGCAGCCTGTGCCTCCGGGAAACCTCCGAGCTGGGAAAGGTGAATACCTGAGGGATTTAGGCTCACAGGTTTACTGAAATGAAGTTGTACAGTAGAAAATTCAATTTGAGATTTATCTGACAGTACCTTATTTAAATTATATATTATATATACTAAATATATAAAGATATACATATATAAGTGTTTATATATGTTATATATTAATATAAGTGTGTCATATATAATATATTTATGCATACATAATATACTTTATATAATTAGATAATTTTGTACAAGATATATAAATATAATGTATTTATTTAACAGTTTATACATGATATGTTTATTTTACATATAAATATGGGATATATCTATAATATATTATATTAGTATATATCTATAATATATTATATTAGTATAATATATTTATAAAATATGTTTTGTATGAAAAAATATATACTTATATATCTAATATATAAGCATATATGCATAGATATTTAAATAAGCTTTACCAAGGTATCATTTACATATGTAAAATTTTCTAATTTGAAGTTTACAATCCAATAAGTTTTGACAAATACACAGTCATGTAAATGCTACCAGAGTTAGGAAAGAAAACATTTCTTTTTTTTTCTTTTTCTTTTTTTTTGCCAGTCCTGGGCCTTGGACTCAGGGCCTGAGCACTGTCCCTGGCTTCTTTTTGCTCAAGGCTAGCACTCTGCCACTTGAGTCACAGTGCCACTTCTGGCCGTTTTCTGCATATGTGGTGCTGGGGAATTGAACCCAGGGCTTCAAGTATACAAGGCAAGTGCTCTTGCCACTAGGCCATATCCCCAGCCCCAAAAGTATGTTTTTTTTTTGTTTGTTTGTTTTTGGCCAGTCCTGGGGCTTGAACTCAGGGCCTGAGCACTGTCCCTGGCTTCTCTTTGCTCAAGGCTAGCACTGCCACTTGAGCCACAGTGCCACTTCTGGCCTTTTCTATATATGTGGTGCTGAGGAATCGAACCCAGGGCTTCATGTATACGAGGCGAGCACTTTACCACTAGGCCACATTCCCAAAGAAAACATTTCTATCATGCCTAAAATGTTATCTTACACCCCTGTGCAGTTAATGTTTTTTTACATCAGCCTCAGCCTCTGTTAAGCACTGATGTGTCTTTTGTAACGGACACAGTGCTCATGGCTTTTCCAGGATGTCATGGGCATAGAATGTCATAGAGGCTTGCTCTGTAAGTCTTCCTTTGGAGGAGACCTAGTGGGTTCTATTTACCTAGAGAGTAAATAAGCATTACCAGGGATTCTTGAGGCTCACTACACTCTCAAAAATTATTTTTCTTGGGACTGGATGGGGGATGTGGTGAGCTGTAATGAGCTATAGGTGTTCCCCAATGGCCTGGAATTGCTATGCAAAGGAGAGGTCTAGTTCAAAGCATCAGTTATATCAAGGTGGCAGCACTTCCAAAGCATGAAACATTCCTTGTTTCTGAGGAGTTTTTCTTTTTTAAAATCTCCACTCTGTGCCATGGACATCCTTATCCAGGTGAATCCAGATTAATGATGCGGAGAAGCTGTGAGCACAGGACACACAGCCCTAAACCCTTCTACCACAGTAAGTGGTATGGCTTCGGGCAGGTATTCTTCACTTCTTGCAGACTCAATAACACGTAGCTCAGAGTCCCCTGGATAGTAAGTTTATAAAAGGTCTAATAAATGTCCTGGCACCTCCTTTGCCCTTCCCAAAGAGTTATCTCTGCTTTGCACTTCAGATGAGATTCAGAATGGCTACTAGGTTGACAAAACATAAAACTTGGATTGGAATTTACTTTTCTCCCATAGGAGTTGTTGCAAGCAGTGACTCTGAGATGCAGGTGCAATTTGGCCTGAAAGAATTCCAAAGGAACATCTTCTTTTGTCTTTGTTTCCAGCATCAGTCCTCAAAGTAGATGCTTTCTATGCTTTGATTCCAAAGGACAGACCAATGTGAGCAGTAGAAACCCAGTCCTTTTTCTTTTCCTTTTCAGCCTTGAAGAAGGCTGGCTTTGATTCAGGTCTATGAATAAGACTAAAATAGCTAGCTGCACGTGTTTTCTTACTTTCTTGCTGTAGTCAACAAGACTATCAATCTTCAGGCCAGGGATGAATGCTTTGCATGCCACTTTTATAAAAATATATTTACCTTTTAGGATTTGTTCATATCACTAACCTCAGTAGTGTGTTTTTCTCTCCTTCTTGCTTTGTGAACTACTGGTAACAGAGGGGCAGGGTGGCTGCACCATTACCTTCAGAATAACATAGGGGGATTCTGGGCCTAAGCCTTCACTCATCTCAGACAGATGCATGTCATGAAGGATGATTAGCCTCTCATGTTCCAGAATATTCCAAAACAACAAAAGGGTGAATTGTGACACATCAGAAAAATAAAAGGCAAGTGTATTTTTTTAAAGCACTCTCACAGCCAGTGGAACAGACCAGCTGGCCTGGCTCATGGGTGAGAGATGCTATTTGAGTTGTCAGTTCAGTGCCAGGCCCCACATCTGTAGCATGAAATGTGCCCACGTGTCCTGAGATCAGCCTCCGCTCCTGTAACTGATTTGGTGGAAACAGCCCTTGCAGTCAAGAAATGTCTATACTAGAAAATGATGCTGTTCAGATTACCCAAAGGAGAAGTGTTTTTTAGGTGCCTCTCCTGGATGTCTCAGAGCCAAGAGTCCCATTGTGAGGACTCTTCTCTAGCCTTTAGCCCCTCAGAACTATTGAAGGAAGCCCCCAAGTGGCTAGGCTGGAGTTCAGTGGTGGGAAGATGGTAGAGGATGAGGATGGAGTGATGGCCAGGGCCAGGCTTATGTGCCATCAAAAGAATCTGATTCTTTACCTCTACATAGGAAATGTTTGCATGACTCCAAATCTCAAATCTCATTTTTTTTTCTTCAGCTTTAATGAAGAAAAAAACCACAAATAGGGCTTGGAATGTGGCCTAGTGGTAGAATGCTTGCCTAGCATGAATAAAGCCTTGGGTTTGATTCCTCAGTACCACATACACAGAAAAACACAGAAATGGCACTGTGGTAGAGTACTAGCCTTGAGCACAGAAAGGCTCAAACACAGAGCCCAAGCCCTGAGTTCAAGCCCCAGGACTGGCAAAAAAAAAAAAAAAAAGAGAAAAAGAAAAAAAACAAAAAGTTTATATGTTCAGGGTGTATGACTTTAACTCCATTGTGAAACGATTGACAATTGACCTAATTAGCATGTTTATTTCCCACATAGGTAGTTACCAGTTCTCCTCTTGTTGGATTCTGCCTTTCTGCCTATTTATGTATGCTGTTTGGTTGTAAAATGTGCATGTATGTATGTGTGTGTGTGTGTGTGTGTGTGTGCGCACGCATGTGTGTGAGTGCCTTGTACATGCTAAGCAAGCTCTAAACCACTGGCTATACTCCAACCCCGATATTGCGTTTCATATCAATATTACTGGTGACTTACTCTGACTTTGACCCTGGTGGCTGTTATCAGCCAGGGTTCAGTGTAAGAACAGAACCAACTTCTTTAATGGTGGTGCTGCAAACTGCTTTGTGAGATAAATCTGATTTTCACAGTGGCTGAGCACAACAGCATCTTTGCTGTTTTGTCCTGCTGTTTCTTTTCACACTTCCTTCATATCCCACACCTTTTTTTTTCCCCCCTTCACATCCCAGTTGTGTTTTGTTTGGTGTCACCATGATGGGAGAGAGATGATTTTCCAAGGTGACACTCTTCTAAACAGTGACTTGGAGACTCAGGCTTGTTCTATCCCATGACTAACATGTCTGCTGATAGCTTCCAAGTTCACTGTGCTCATCTTCATGAAGTAGCTAGAAGGGAAAGCATGTGGAGGATCTCATGTATTCAGTTGGTTTAACTGTTATCTGAAAGTGGTGCCAGTATCTCTCCTGGAAGACCACTAGCACCAGGTCATAGCTTAGCTGCAAGGCAGACTGGGAAATGTATACCCAAGTGGGAAAATAGCAGAAAAGAAACTGAAACTGGTTTGTTGAACGGTAACTGCTTGCACATCAACTTAAAGATAATTTAAAAATTAAATTATGTTAAAAAAAAGAAAATAGGTTGATGACTGTCTTTACCATGCTAGGTTCTTTAAGGACAGAACTTAACATGGAGCGTTAATGCTGACAAAATCCCTGGACAGGCTATAGGTAGATATAGCAAATAGAAGCTACCATTTGATATTTGAAGGTCATACCACTACCCACATCTTGATATCAAGAACCTGTATCTACTGCTACTACCATTTACCAATGGTAAATTGGTTTCAGACAACAGAACACATAACCCATCAATAGTGATCACATATCTCTGTACCTACAGAAAGCCTTTCACCCTCCAAATCTAACATAAACACATCTTCGTGACTGAATCTAAAATCAAAAACCCTTATTTATGAAAAAGACTGGGCAATGGGGTTTTAATCTTTTCTTTCCTTGTGACACAGAGAAGATGAAAGGAGAAGTTGGAAGTTGATAACAACAGTCAATATCTGGCACTCTCAGGCATTGGTGACTACTGCTTTTGTCATTCCTGATGCTCCTATTCATGGCTACTGTGTCTTGTAGTATCTCCTTAATTCCCTGATCATTCCTTGAATAGATGCTCTTAAACTTATGACATGGCTCTGCCTGAATAAAACCATTGATTGCTAAGTATAAAATATCAAGTCAAAAATGCACTGAGTATATCCAACCTACCAAACATCATAACTTAGCCACAGCACACTGTCGAGTATCAGTTGTTTCTCTACATGATCACACAGCTGACTGGGAACTGAGCTTGCTGCCACTGCTCAACATCACGAGAGTATTGTACCAAATATTGCTAGCCTGGGAAAAGATCCAAATTCAAAATTTGGAGCATGATTCTGCTGAATTTGTATTGCTTTTGCACCATTATAAAGTCAAATCATCTTAACTTAAGGCTATCTGTGTGTGTATGTGCTTGTGTGTGTGCATTTATATATTTAATGTTCACACCCCAGTGGTAATCTAGGCTTAATGCCAACAGAATGAGAAAGAGTTTCTCCTCCAACAGTGACAAATCTGAATGAGATTTCCAAGAGGAGTGGGGTTTAAACTTCAGAGCTGTTCTGTCAGACTCCATTGGAGACAAATGATGCTGTGTGGTGAATCACTCACTCTCTGGTGACCCACCAGAGTTCTGAGAAAGACAGACATCTCACTTCTTCCTTGCATCTGGGTAAGAATCTGCTCTATATGTAGAATCATCTAGAAACTTTTAGACTTGAAGCAAGGGGGGGTGTCTTTCTGTGTTTCTTATATTTTTCGTATTAACTATTTTTTTTTTACTTTGACTAATCTATTGGGGTTATTTGGGTGACAAGCTGCTGCTTCAAGAGGTTTTTACCCAGAATCCTGAGTTAGGGACCATCCCAGGGCTGTCAGCAGGGTTCATCTCCATTTGAAAAGAGCCTAGGTAAGTCATGGAAGTGTTGTGAGCTGAGCCCATATGGTTTAGCTGGTGTTTTTTCACCACAAAGAACCCCACAGCTTCACTAAACCAATCTTCTGCTTGTTGTTCCCTGGGTGGCAGGTTTCCTATCAGGATCTGAGAAGTCAATGAGTGAAGGCAGAAATGCCCCGGAGAGGAGGAATTCTGGCAGCATAAGCTCAGGGAATTAGTTTGGGAAGAAAGTTTGTAATAACAGTGTTCTAGTTCCTGCTGAATAAAACATTCAGAGAGCTTTTCTTCTCCCAGCAGAAAAATAAAGTACAGTACTCCTATGGCAATTGGATGCTTGTTCTACCTAAATGTTGTTTTTAATAAAAATCAGAGGGCTGCAGTCATCTGACCTTGATGCCACTTTCCTTCCTGATCCTGTAGTGGACATTCTGTTTGTGTGCCTGTGGGAGGCTGTGTCTCGGGGCTGTACCACACTTCTTTCATCTAAGCAGATGGGGAAAGAGCCATTTGTACGAAGAGGGCATGATCCCAGAGAAGGTAGAACCAGCTGCAAACAGACAAGTAAATATGGTTGTTATACATCTGGTAGGTAGTTCAACAGCGAAGTGGCTAATGGTACTGCTATTTAAATGACTATTAGTTGACTCTGGATTCCTTGCACCCCATTAAGAAGTACCCTGGATGCTCTCTCTCTCTCTCTCCTTCTCTCTCTCTCTCTTTCTCTCTCTATTACCCTGCTGTCATTTGGCTGTAGACCAGGTCAGCAGCAGACCTCTGGTCTGCATGACTGTCATTGCCTGAAGGAAGAGAAACCTCATTTTGTGAACAGGAGATAAGGGAGTCTAGAGCAGGCCCCTCTGCCCATGGGACATGTGGAGATGTAGGACTGGCATGTCTTGTATCCTGTGTGAGACTCTCATTAATCTTCTATTGACAAAGCCTAGCGACAGTTAATTGTAGGGATTCAGTGTGCAGGGAAGCCAGGTTATTCTCTTTAAACCTTCCACACAGTTGGGGAGGGGGTGGCCCTTTTTCATTATAACAGAACCTTACTACAAGAAAACCAAAGCATTTCTGCCTGCCTGGTGTAGATTTGAAGGTGCCAAGAGGCACCCCTTAGTCTCAGAGATTTCTTCTCAATTAAAATGCAAAGAGAATTTGTCCAGAATTATTTGGTTCTTAAAACTTTGGAAAGTTTGAAACACGAGAACAAAAAGATTAGAAGAAGGTGTGAGTGAGTAAGGATGAGGGCCAACTGGACAGATTAGGGATTAAGGGATATACTGGCAGGAAAGACACACTCTTCCTAACTTTGCTGATTTCCCTTCTCCACCTCCTCTCCGGGGGTGAGGCGTAAGCCTCTTTTCTTTTTCTTAAAATCTACAACAGTAACCCTCAACACATGCATAGACAAGAACAGTCATAGGACTCTGTTCTCTGAGACTTGCATTCTACACAGGAGGGTGGCATCTTCGTTTGTATGGACAGTTTAGTTTATGGCTTCTTGTCCTGGCATAAATATTGATAGTGGGTTCGCTTTCATTCTCAGAGGGTTCCCATTGGAACCATACATCAAAAGTCACCCTTACCATAGATACTTGATAGGAAAAGGTCATTTGTTTTGTCTTTTTTGTTGTTGTTGATTTCTTCACTTTTTTTATTAATCTTCCTTGGAGAAGTTTCAAAGAGACACATGGCTTCTACTTTCACATAGCAATTTAGTGACAAGCAGAAACATGAGTCAGTTGGAAAAAAGCCAAGAGAGGCCTAAAAGAAATCAGGCTGCACTAAAAATGGAGATTGAAATGGAGCACCCGGTCTCTGGGGCCCTGATTCCTCCTCAGGCCCTCAACATTGCCTAACAGCAGTGCTCAGCACTAAAACTATGGTGCCCTAGCTGTAGGGAGAAGGCTTTGGGAAAGTGGCACAGTGGGCTTGTTTATTTATGGCTCGGTGGCCTGAATGGAACTTTTTTGGGGGTACAATATGCTGAAGATGCAGCTCTGTGGTTGAAATCACGTGGTGCAAAGTACTCAGAGTCAGGGGAGGATAGAGTTGCAGCTTCTCTTACATGCAGGAGTCAAATGAAGGACTCCTTCACTAGGTGAGAGACTCTTGAAAGTGGGGAAAAGTAGACAAAATACATTGTTGGGAAGTTTGTTCTGTCGGACTGACCCATGCTGAGGTCCCAGGGTATTTAGAGAGATTTGCACGTGCAGACACATGCATCATGCAAATACCTTCACAATGAATATAGCATGATAGTATGGCATCATTGGGATAAGGTTTCGAGGGGCAACCAAGGCATTGAGAACTGAGTTCAAATCTCAGCTCCGGGATTTCCTAGCTGTGTTACCCTGGTCAGATTTCTCAAATTCTGAGTCAGTTTTTTTTTTTTCCCCATGAAGTGGGAAAGGTTTATCTGATAAAATATGTCCCAGTATTTAGCAACATGGCTTACCCATAAGATTTGACACCACTTCCTCTTTGTTCTGTCTTTCAGTCATAGTGTTTAAGAGTCTGTGGGAAGAGCAGGAAAAAAACTTGAAGAAAATAAAAGTGTCCTCTCTTCCAGCTAAAGAATATGACCATAGTTAACTTTGTATTTTTTTTAATGTTCTTTTTGGGCACCATCCAGGTCTGGCACAACTCATGCAACCATGTATATTCCATTGGCATGGGCCAGTCCCTAGCTCACTAAAAGTCAATTGTTACTGCTATGCTAAATGAAAGGATGACTCTGGATAGGGCACCAGGAGGTTGCTTGTTTTACCAAAAGATGTGCAGCTCAGAGTTATATTTTGATTCTTGGATGCTCCTACAGGGACATCCTGGAGTGTGTTTGCTGTCAAAGATACTGTGGAGGACTTACTCCTCTTTCTGTTTCAGGCTATTTCAAAACAGTAAGAAGGTGTTAGGACTTAGTCCCAGAAAACAGCCTGCTCTTGGCCTGTTTCTATGTTACATCATTGGTGTTTGGCCTTGACTTTCCTGTGTGCTGTTCTGTGAGCAGAATATCAATTGGTGTGGAGGAGAAGCAAGCCAGGTGCTGCCATCCCAGTGTATGCACTGTCAGAGGTAGGGAAGAATCATGCTATATGCACAAAAATAACTTCCTCTTCTTATTTTTATAACTTAGTTTAGTGATTCTTGGGATTATAAACCCATAGTCTCATAAAAAGTGTTAAGAGAGTGCATAGGAGAGCAAAGGAATTGGAATGCACCTTTCTTCACAGTTCCAAAAGAGAAGCATGTGTAAGAATTGATTTGGCAGCCTCTAGGGAGCCCTATTCTCCACTCCCAGCATCCCACATTTTCTCCTTAGCATCACCTCTGTTTTGGTTGTTTGGTTGCAGATTTCTTTTACTGAGTCCTGTGATTTTAGCTGAGACTTCTAGGTTGAGAAAATCCTTCTTTGTACACGAGAAAGACCAGGAAAGTCTTCCTGGGAGTCTGTCAGCCTTGTGAGATGTTGGAGTATCCTCTATACTAATTTTACCTTGAAGCCAAAATCATTAGTAAGGAAACAGTATCTAGACTCTTTATAAAGGGGGAATAAGGAAATCAAGACTCACATAGCAGATGTGACTCCCCCTTGGTCATCACACAGGTAAAGGGGGCTGGGCTGGATGCTAAACCCAGCTACTATTACTGTGCTTCTCCTCCATTGCTCTGCTTTTCAAACAGAGGTAGGGCTCCCAGAAGCGGGAGAGGGGATGGACAGATCGTTCTCATTGTATTTTATTCTGAAGTTAAAAAATACATTCTTATTTGTTCTTTTTATTCCCTCTTATTTGTTCTTAATCTACGTGTAAAGTCTAAAGATGAGTTCTAGTGCTAATTGCTTAATATAATTTACTTAGTTAGCTAATTGCTAACAATGGAAGGTTGTTTTCTTTCACCCTTTGTAATCCACATTCCTCCCACTAGAAAGAAGTTCCTGTTGGTTGGTGTTGTGATGACATTGGCATCATAAAAAATGAATTCCCTGGCAGAAAATGAGAGTCTAGTTCCTCAAGGTCAAACTTTATTCTTCTGAATATCGCACGTTCCTTTATAAGTAAAATGCAGAGGAAGTGAAGGGTATTTTAAAATTGAAAGCATTACATACATATATACATATATACATTTCTGACCAGAGAAAGTTAATGTAGTAATTAAGTGTAGAGAGATTGAAGTCACTGGATTTGAGTTCAAGTTTGATACTTACCCTTTTCTACCTAGGTGACCTTGAACAAATATCTTCTTAAGTCTGATTCTTTGGCTCTAAAATAGATGTGAAAACAATACCTAATTTTTACTTAGAATTATGAGGATTAAGTGAATGTATATATTATATGTACACGTATATACATGTTATATACATGCATATATATGTATATAATTTGCAATACCCTTACCTGGCTCATCATAATTCTTCAATAATACATACTACTCAGAGGGAAGTCCAACAGTTCATAAAACTATTGTAAAGGAAATGAAAACTTCCTTAATCTTATGCCTCCAGCACTGCTATTTTCTCCAGTGTGGACTAGCCAAAGATGCAGTCACATACACATATTCTATCATGGCATCCTAATACATGCATAATTCAGTAGACTTCTATCTTTCTCTTAGTATTTTTGCTTCTCTGTGAACAACTATCCTTGTTTTTCAAAAACATCTTGAGCTTACCTCTGGATTCCAGCTGGTCTAATCCCAAACTTCTGGCCTGAGGAATCTCATCTGGATTGAGGAATAACATCCTCAAATTTGCCCATCTTTAACATATCCCAAGACTATCATTTTATGTATAACATCCTATTTCTTTGCTAGAAAGTTACTGCTTAAGTTGACCTTGAAGCCCTAGACCAGACTGGTTCTGGTGAGCACAGTGGTCAGGTATATGCCTTCCCTTTCCAGTGAGGGGACAGCAATGCTATTCCTGGGGTGGTTTGCATGTGTGTTCTCTTCGTCTATGGCAAGAAATGCTTGCTGTTGACCTGGGTATTGTGAATTTTCTCCTTGAGCATCTCTTTCTTGGATCCAGAATCTTCACCTTCCTGGTATTATCCATTTTATTCTCCTGCTGCTATCCTGAGTTCCTGGCTTCTATTATTCATGCCTCCAGTGCTGCATATCCACGTATTTGGTCTTCTCTGCTGCCAACTTCTCCCTGCAACCTGTTCTGCATATGGTTGCCAGGTTTATCTTCTTCACCAGGGTCCTGGGGCTGCTGCTCCTCATTGGCAAGCACATTAAACACACTCTCAAGTCCATCCATGTGCACACTCTGCTTCCTGGCTGCCCCATCACATGCTTCAGCCAAACTGCATTACTCTCTGTTCTCTGAATGGGCCGGATTCTTCTTAGACTCTTTACTTCCCTTGCCTTAAATACTCTTTCTTTTTCATGCTCCTTTATTGCAATTTTATCAGTTTGCCTCCCTAATACCTCTATATTCATAGTGAAGTCTGACTTAAACCTCTATGCCAGAATGAAGGCTCACTTTGCGTGATCACCTGTTGCATGGTCTCTTCTCAACTTGTCTCCTATTAGAGTCATTTCTTTGATGGTCTACATCTCCTTTGGTCTGCAGATGATAAGGTCTTGGAGAACAGAACTGAATCTGCCCATCCTGCTATCTGCCAGGCCTAATGCAGAGTGCAAGAGACAGAAGTCCTTGGACCCAGCTTTCCTCTGGCTGCCAATGAGTGGGAGTAGCACAGCTGCTTGGATTTATTGCTTTTCCCAGGAGAAGCAATTATAACACTTTATCTTCCCCCTTTGGCTTGTAGCCAGTGGCTCTGCACCTAGTCTCTAATTTTCTTTTTGTTTAAAGGGATGTTCATTCTACCCTCTCAAAGCAAAATGATGATGGCAATAATGTGAGTTGCTATTTTTCAAAAGCCTACTATGTGTCAGATCCTGTGCTTTACATATGAGATCTCATGTATTAATCTACTTGAAAATTTTGTAAAATAGGATAATAACTATTTTATGGAAGAGAAAATGAAAGCACAGAGAGATTAAAACACCTGCACCAAAATCACTGAAGCAGCAGATTAGGATTGGAGCCAAGAGTTAAATCCAGATCTATCAGCCTAGGATTTTTACACTAAGACTCCTGGGAAAGGAAGACGAAAGAGGATATGAGGCCTGGGTATAGTTTCCTGGGGTTTAAGACCTCAATCTTTTTTTAAAGTGGGGAATTGCAAACCATCATTTCTGATTTGTTAGGCTAACTGTAGTTCCTCTCCATCTGTTGCAATGTCTAAGAGAAGACAGAAATCCAAGCCGTTGCTTGGGTCTGAGTGCTTTTGCTGAGAAGCAGGTAATTGATAGGATCCCAAATGACTTTGCCTTTGTACAAACTCCAGAGACCTCTATAGCTCCCAGATTTGCTACTGAGCCAATAATCAGCATGTATTCCATGCTGAATTTCAGGAAGTCTAACTCCTTGCTTCACTGGTTTCTTGGTGAAGGCAGTGGAGAATGGATATAGTATCTAGGTGTGGTGGCTCATGCCTATAATCTCAGCGGAGGCAAGAAGATCATGACTTTGAAGTCAGCCTGAGTTACTACATAGCAAATTTAATTCAGCTTGGGCTATACAGTTAAGCCTTGTCTCAAAAGCAAAACAAAACAAACAAAATCTAATTTGTAACAATCTCAAATGTCTTTCTTTAGGCAACTGCTCGTGTTAGGCAAATGCAATGGTAATTTTTAGAGAACTCTAGAAATCAGAATCCTAGGATTGTGCTTGAAGAAATACAGGTATTAAATAAACAGTAAATAGGTGAGTGAATGTATTTAGAATTCTATAAATGAAGAAATTATATTTGAGAATTTTTTTCCCAATACAAACAATGGGAAATAATGGGCAAATGAGATCAGTGAATTATTAGTAGAATCACCATGGGTACTACTCTTTGTGAAGCTCAGTTTTGTCATGTGTAAAACAGTAATGAATAGCCTGAAACAATGACGATTTCCTTGCAAGATATACTGAATGCATGAAACCCATTAAGCATTGTCTCCAATGCCCACCTTGTACTTTATTTATTTATTTAAATGAGAATGAAGTGAACTAGCACATCATTTTTGGGGGGAAAGAGCATGCTATGTTGTAGCAATGACAACTTCCCAAGTCTCAGTTACTTAAACCATTGGAGATTTATTTCTTGATAATGCCACATATTCGTGGGGATTCAGCTGGGAACTCTGTTTTAGATCATCTTCACTTTGGTTCTCAGGTGGCGGAGGGAAAGCAAGTAAGTATACAAAATAGCTTACTGTCTCTTCAAACCTCATAGAAGTGATTTGTGTTTGTTTTGCTGACATTTTGTTGATCACAGAATTGTGTGGTGACTCCTGAAAGGAAAGGGGAAAAAAGAACTGGAAACATTTATTGATGGGTAACATGGGTTACTCTTACTTACATGCAAATCCCTGCACTGGATCTTGATCCATTAAAATCGATCACTTCCTTTTTCCTTTCGGCTCCTAGGGCCACCAAGAATTTGGGCACATCACAAATGTGGGTTTTTGTTTCAGTGGCAATTCATAGAGATTATGTCTGTGGTCAACAAAATCTGCAGAATTCCCTGTATAAAGCAAGTTTGTAAATCAAGTCAATCAAAACTAATTATGACTGCGCATTCAAGATCATAAATTTGTTGGTCAACATTAAAATGGAGCATAGAATTTCTCCAAATCCCCAATTATTGCACAGCAATAACAACTAGATTGTGAAAAAAATTATTTATTTTTATTTGTGATACAATTACTGACTCAACAGCTGAGATGTTTCCTGCCTTGAAATAGGCCACTACATCTGACTAGAAATCACTACAATGTCAATAGAATGGAATAAACATGACTGATCATCAGTCTTCATACTTCTGAGTTTAAAAACACCAGCAAGATTATTCTTCCCTCGCTGCTTGAGACCCCCAACTATCAAGTACTATATTAAGGATGTTAGTACAGAGCTTGAAGCAAGACTGACGAAGTTGCTAACTCCAAAGTGCTTATAGTCTAGAGCGGGGGTGGGGGGGAGAAAGATAATAGCGCAAACAAAACTAACCCTTATTCATGGCTTGTTTACTGGGGTCTGAGTTGCAGGGCTGTGTAATGTACTCCCATTGCATTAGAGAATCAACAGCCGCATACAGCTATTTACAACCGATAATCCTATGGTGAGAACCATGACTTTGACCCTGTGTAGTCAAGGCTTAGAAAAGTTACTCAACATATTCTTGGGCACCAGAACAACTAGATAAGAGCTTAAGCTTCTATCTTAGGCTTCATATGCATTAACACTAAATACTTTGACTAATCTGCATCACAGATCCAGTCTGTTCACAAACTGAGCATCCCCCATCTCCAGGAGGTGCCTTTTCTGAGTTAATATTCTCCATCAACAAATGAATTATTCAACGAATTGATTGCATGCCTAGTTGGTGCCAGACACTGGTGCAAAGTACCTATTTGTACCACAGAATTCACAGATATTGCATATTATTTGGAAAATGATCTTGAAGCATAAGTATGACTATCTCCACTCAGCAGATGAAGAAATTGAGGATCTGAAAGTATTAGAGAACTTCCTGTTGCTGTTTGACTTCAAAAGCCACATTGGAGCTTGAAAGTACCTCTGTAAGCCTCCTGCATGTCTGGCTGGAGGATACTCTCAGACCTATAACCAGACAGACATCTCTATGTCCTCCTGCAATAACATTGAGTTATGAAATCTAAGCAGCTAGTAGAAGCAGATTCATTTTGAAAACACCTGCCTCTTCTTAAGGCAGCCCTGGAGCAGGCTGCTTGTCCTCACCTATTCTAATGAATCCAACAATCAGTGACTAAACAGCTCTATGTGACAGGACCTGGAGGCTACCAGGGCTGAGAATTAAGAAGGTGGGGGAAGGGGGTGGACTTTGAGTGACAGCACTACAATGTGAATGGACTTAAATCAGGGTTATAACAAATAAAATACAACAGTAAAACAAGGGGAGGGAGCAAGGGATAAAGGAAGAGACAGAAAGAGAGAGAAAGAGAGAAAGAGAGACAGAGAAGAGAGGATGGGGGAGGTATTTGTCAAGGCTCTGAAGGAGAAATGAGAGCACTCAAGTGCTAGGAATGGCAGTGGGAAGAAAGTAGAGGAATGTGGATGTGAGGAGTCACATCATACAGGCAGAAGAAGCTTCTCTTTCTACCAAAGACTTGTAACTTGGAGGAGAAGGGTTTTTTTTTATTGTTGTTGTTTTTTCAAACTTACAAAGTCGGATTTTCACAAACCCCTTTGGGGAGTAGCAGCTGGTAGGAGCCAGGTGCAGGCAGAGGGTGGAGAAGGAGCTGCCTCGAAGGTTAGCTGAGAAGAAAGGATGCTGCGGACACTTGGAAAATCTTATCTGAAAAGGAGCCATCTGGTGCTTAGGAACAAGCAAACTTCTCATTTTTTTTCCCCAGGTTGCAGGGCTCAGGTGTCTGATGTGCATTCCCAGTGGGCTTTGGGGCGGTGAGGTTTGGTGGTGACCCCCTAGGATCTGAAGAGCTGCAACTTGTTTGAAGCTGGCTGGTCCCAGCCTCAGTACCTCTGTGGAGGGAAGTCCCAACGGTGAGCTGATGAGCTGACAGCTGTGTGTTTAGGGCCTCTGGGGTCTCTATTGCTTCCGTGTAAGTGTTGTCTTGTGGGAGAAATATGGTGGGTTTTTAATCCTGGGCAGTCACATCTGGGGAAAACAATCCAAATGTTAATCCATCTGGAGTGAGAACTAATCTATGTTTTCTGCTGCCTGTATCTTTTCGTTTTTCATCTCTGAATCTTTAAATCTAATTATGAAACTAGAGCGAACCCCCTGTAAGCTTGTCTCCTACCCTTCAGGCAGCCTTTTAAATACTTCTTTGTGCTTGGGTTCCTTATGCTTCTCGCTAACAGAGCTCCTTTTGTCTGAATGTGGCACAGCTCTTCAAAGAGCTAATCAAAGCCTCCGTATACCCCCATGGGGAAAGAAGCCATAATCGACTTTCCCTATGCCCAAGAGTAGACAGTAATGGTGAGTGACTTAAGGAGTTCCCACTTCTGTGGCTAGGCTAAAACAATAAGAGAACCAGCCACCACCTCCTGTTCTTTTCCATTTTTGTTGTAGTAGACTTACAGGTTCCACAAGAACTTTGTACATTTCTTTCCAAACTTGATCCTTGACCTGTGTGCTGTATTTGGAAAATGGAATCAACAATTCCTAATTCTCAGTCACTGGTCTCTCTATGATCTGGCCTGTATTACTACTCTCTCACCTGACACTTCCAGGAACCTGCTAATTTGGATTATTGCCACAGTTTGCTCTCTACAAGTCCTTGATTCTACTGTGCTTTTCTCCTAAGTCACCCTCCAGGCTGCTGTCAGAATAATTTTCTTAAAGGATAAACTTAGGTTTGCCTCTGTTTAAAATCCTTCTTATTTAGGATAAAAAATTAAATCCTTTAGCTTAGCTTAATGTTCCTTGTTCCATGCTCCAATCTACCTGTCCAACCTCATTTTTCACCTTTGCCCTTCACACTCTATAAGCTGCCATGTTGAATCACTTCCTGCCCCCTGGATATGACGTGTGGTACATTTGCATGTGCTCTACATTAATCTGACCCTTCTGATAGGAAAATCCGACATCTCAGCAAAACTTATATTCAGAGTGGTCTTCACTCGATAGCTTGGGTGGAACTGACATCTTGTTTTTCTGTGTCATGTTGAATCTTCATTGGTTTTCTGTTAGGACACATAGATAACCATATTTGCTACTTGTTTACATACGTCCTTACCCCCAATTTACATTCCCCTTGACAGAGGGAATGTGTCTTATTCATATGGGCCTTGTCTGTGCTCAGGAAAGTACTTGGCAAATAGCAGTCCTTTATTGTGGTTAGTGGAATGAATAGGGTTATCATATATAACCATGGAAAAGATAACAGTGAAAGATAGGGAAACTGAAACTGAGGATTTTCCTACACTCATGTTAAAACAGCAGTGCAACAATAAATCCTCAAGTCTTTGGTTTCTAAGACATTATCCTATTTTAGCCCTTCAAGCAATCTTGAGATGAGTGTTTATATTCATCTACATTTTAGAGATAACATTAACATATATTCAGCCAGTATTTTGAGGCATTAACATAATCCAAGCAATATGCTAGATATTGGGGTTATAGACATGTATAAGACAGATGATATATTCTTTCCTCAAACAAATGTTCTTCTTGGGCAAACAGATGTAAAAACAGATACAGAATTAAACAAATAAGAGATGGGGAAAGCAAGCAAGGGCCAGATCAGGTAGAAATTTCTAAGCCATCATCAGGAACCAGATTATATTCTAAAGAATGACAAAAGGCTATTGGTAGGAGGGAGGAAGTACAATGGCCACATGAACAAGAGTTTTGTATATGTTATATGGGAGGGGGTATCAATTATTTGGTATTTTTGAAGAGAGGTAATTTGGACCAATTAAAATGAAATAAACTAATTTGAGATTCCTGTTAGGCACAACCTGATAATTATTGATGATGGCTTGGTGTGGTTAGAATTGCCAGCCTGGAGCTTTCATTTGTCCACCTTTAGCATCATGGTGATGATCGAGAGGTACTGAATCAGTGCTCTTGAGTCATGGAGCAATGCCAACATTCAGTCACCACCAGCTACTTCTATTAACCATACAAGCACACTTTGTTCTGTGAACAGTATTAAAGTCCTGCTTTGGGGATCAGAGTTTTTGTTGTGTATCCCTTAAGGTGAACGATTTCAATAGGGGCTTTGGTCCTGAGCCATTCTGGGTTAGAGTATGAGCCTGAAGCACTTGTCACAGGGCCAGCAAGGTATAGGAAGAGGTGGGACTAGGTGCTGTATAGTCCAAGATTTGAATCCTTAATCAAGGACTTACTGGCTGCATGATTTTGGCAAACATTTTTGTTCTCTCTGTACCTCAGTGATCTCATCTGTAAAATAGGCACTAAGAATATATATCTAACCTAGTGTTAAAATGAATGACATAATAAGGTACTTATTGGTTGCTTTCCTCTCCAGAAGTAAGGTGCAAAGTAGAAAACTCCAGAAAAGGAGGGGATGGTTTCAACTGATTTGGGCTTTGATATAATTACATCCTAGCAATCAGAATCTCTATATTCCTATTTTTGAAAAAGGAAAAGGTTTCCTTCTTTTTTTGTGAAACTTTGGAGAATAGTAGTATGAAGCACAAAGGAAGTCTTTCAATCAGAGAGTAAATTTCAGTTTTCCCTATTTCTAGTGAAGACAACAATAGAGCAGAATTATGATATTCATTTTTAGCAAATACTGTGGCAGCTCTTGTTCTTGATTCTGGACCTGGAGGTCAGAGGGAACTCTGAGAGGAGATTCGTTTAAGGACGCTGAATGTCTGATTCTGACTGATGGATATATTGGGGTATCTTTGTGAGTTATGTTAGTTCCCTCAGTGTAAATTGTTCCGGACAACTCATTTACTTGGAAACTAGAAGCTCTTCAAGCAGGAAACCAAAACTTAGAGGGTGGCTTCAGGCAGGCCTGTGGAGGAATTCCTTGCCCTTCTCTGAACTTTGGCCATTTTGACAATGATTGATAAATCTAGAGTAGAAATCATGATTTGCTTTGACTTTGATTGATTGGTAGTTGATACTTGACTACCGAAGCTAAGTCCTCCCTCAATGAGGAAGAATGTTGTGCTGATTAGTGACGACTGCCTGAATAGCATAGGGAAGACTGGAAGCATGTAAGTCATGGCTTGGCCCTTCCTAGTCTGGAGAAGCAGGACCCTAAGGTGGTAGGACTCAATGGAGACAGAAGGGTAGACAGGCAGGGAGGTCCCCTGATAGGAAGCCTTTACTGAAGATGGATCATGCAACTACAGTGTGAAAGCCAGAACATCAGGTTGCTTATTACTTCTGTCTATCTTTTTGATCTCTTGGCCATTAGTATAGTCTTCCAGAAATGTGGCTTGGTGTTCATTTTGTCACAAAATTTAGTAGAGGCTAACAAAGGTGGGAGGACTGGTCCTTGCTGGTAGTGGACATCACCCAAAGTATCCAAGGAGATGAATCCATTCACTTCATTTGCCCATCAGGATTTTCCCTCGATTGGCAGCTACCAGTGACCTGACTTCTAATCTTCTGTTGAGCAGCATTCCATTCTCATTTTAGCTTCACTCTTTTCAGACTTTTGTCTAAAACTTTTTGCCAAGATTGCTAAGCAACCATTTTAAATTTTAATTCTATTAGATGAAGAAGAGAAACTATATAAGAAATCCAAACCAAGCCTTAAATTGAATACTTGCCGTGTGTGTGTGTGTGTGTGTGTGTATGCACATGCATGCACACACATGAGCATGCATTTTCTTCTCATAATAGCCTTAGGAGATGAGTTCTATTGTCACCATTTAAGAGATGGTGAACTCAGGTTCAGGAAGGTCTGGAAACAAGTCCTGAATTCCAAGGCAGCCCAGGCAGATGCATGCTTAGAATGCAAGAGTCCTGGCCTTCATTGCACATGCTCTTTTGTGTCTGCCCTGGGTGGGTGGACTTGATGAAGCCTCCTGATGGAATGGGTTAAAAGGGGTACAAAATGGCTTCCAGAATGCCAATGGAAGCTTTTCCTACTACCTTGCCATGTGTCTATTGAAGAGACAAGCAAGGCTGGGGATGCCCTTGTGCTTTTTCAGCTGAGGGAAAGAAATGGTTTTCCTGACATGTAGGATGCTGTGAATCAAGGTACAGGCTGCACCTGACGGGCAGCTGAGCCCATAGAGAGACTAAAAGCCCAGAATTGGATTTAGGGGACTCCTTTGGGTCTCCTATCTAGGCTTCTGAGTTAAAAATGCTTTTTAGGACACGATTTGCTCTATGGATTTTTTTGTTGTTATTAATAAAAATTTCAAAGCACTGCATGGAGTCTTAGCTCTGTGACTTTCACTGAGTTTGGATGGGAATTGTGTAGCTAAAGCACCAAGCAAGTCTCCCTCCTGTTTCCTTCCCTCCCCCCTCTCTAAGTGTCTCTGATGGGGGTATGTTGGTTGGGGGGGGGGTGAGGGTGTAGATTTAACTTGATGTCATTGAATATTTTTAGAGGCCTTTTGAATACTCTGTAATTATACTCTCTCTACTTTGGGCCTAGTGTTTTTGTTCAGTTGGTAAAATACTCACTGCTAATTACAATAAACAAAAGATTTAATTCCTCTGAAAAGGAAAGAAAGCAAAAAAAGAAGGGGGGGTCTCTATTTGAAGTAGCGCAAAATACTTAACCCAATTTCTAAAAAATGACCTAACAGGTGCACCTAAGACAGATTTTTAAATCACAATCACATCTGTATAGCTTGAAAATAAGGCAGCTTCTCTTTGCACATTCTGTCTGAATGTGGTGGCAGAGAGATTAGAGGGGCTTTGTGTGCAAAGTTTAAACTGAAGCCTGGATTTGGTGTGGCTAAATAGCAATGCTTGCTCCAGCATTGTTCTCTGCTGGTTTCAGTGGGTAGACAGAAGCTTGGGGATTTTTTTTTCCATGAGTCAGGGAGAAAGGAGGTGATTTGCAACCTCTGGATTCAGAGATGGGGTAGGAGGAGAGGGAGGAGAGGAGCCAGAGGGCCACCCCTTATCTGTCTCTGTAAGGTTGAGGACTAAGTTCTTTGGACACAGGAAAATGGCAGAAGAGCTGAGCTGTGGCACTGGTGGAATTTTAGCTGTGCCATGTATCCTGTGACTGGAGGCAGAGTCCCTGAGCTCCTTGAGCCTTGTGTGCAAGATGTAAAGAACATTTCCTCCCTCCTGGCCTTGTTTGTGAATGAAGGGAAAGCACTTAGCACAGCATTTAGACAGGGAATGTTTATGCAGCGTTGGCTATTATTTTTTAAAATGTGCTTAATAAATACATGGTGGATGAATGAAGAATATTTATTCTGATCTCAAGATGCTTGGGGCAGCCTTTTTCTTTTCAAGTTAGGTCATGAAGAAAAGCCTAATGAAGTGTCAGTCTTCTCCAGGAACCTTGTAACATCTGACTGTTTCCATCTACGATGCCTGCTGATTTTCCAGTTTAACCCTGGACACTTGCACTCTGCGGCAATGGCAACTCCTGAGGGCTCTACTGGAGCAGAAGTGGAGTTAGGATTGGGTTAAGATAGCAAAGCCTCAGGGGGCTGGTTAGGTGCTTTTGTATTTGTATTTTGTATTCACTAGTATGTAGCTAATGCTTATGGAACTTTGCTTAATGGTAGTTTAGTTTGAACTCATGGGGTTGCACTTGATCAAAAAGTTGCTGTATCACTGGAGTCAGGTCTGCAGCCCCTTTCAATTATTCATTAGACAATATTTTGCATTTTTGCCCAGTGATGGCCTTGGACAGTAATCTTACCTATGCCTCTTGAGTAGCTGAGATTATTATGTTCATGAGTCAACACACCTGGCACACTCATGAAATTCTTGCCACCTGCTAGCATTCTAGGCTTAGAACATTCAGTAGGCACTTTTCTTATTCCCTCTGTACAGAGGAATGGTGAGTCTGGGACAGGGAGGCTTATGAAGTTTCACATAAGAGAGTGGGATGAGGGCCCATTCCTGGCAGTTGAGTTCCAGCATTTTCCATTGTCAGCTGTGTTATTTATTGCCCTCCTGGGAACTGGAGGGTGCTCCTGAGTATAACTCATGAGCCAAATGCAAGCTGGGAATAGGACATGGGTCCTTTGCTCCATAGAAGTCCTATTGACATATGTGGGCTGTCTAATTGGCCTAGCAGAAATCATACACACACATACATACACACACACACACACACACACACACATGCAGACACACACATTCATACATCAATTTGCAGATATTCTTAAACATTTCACAGAGCTTAGACAAGCGAGAAACAGCACAAAGACCACAGGGGAAGGCTGTGGGACTAAGTTAAAGAATGTTGAAGACAAGGGAAGAAATGGATATCCAAATATTTTGTGCTTGCTGGAAGGGCTCTCACAGATTCATCTTATTTTCATTTACCCTTCAACAATTTCTAGACTTGTCTGCCTGGGCTGAAGACAAAGTTACAGTCTTCCTTACTGTGTCTGCTTCCCTCAGGAGTGTGCTTCCTCTCTCTCTCTCTCTCTCTCTCTCTCTCTCTGCTTTTGGTGAAGACAGCTGACAGTTGCTGAGATGGTAATGGGCAGCCAAACGACTCTGGAAAGTGCCCTAGGTCTATGCTGTCTGCCTTTCTTCTCCAGGGAGTACAGGACTGCGTAAATCAGTGGTGAGAAGGGATTGGCAATTAAGGAAACTGACACGTGGGGGATTGCTTTATTCTCCGTGGTCTCCAAACCTTTCAGAGCCATGGATCTCCATGTTCAATCAAATCCCACCCAGAACACATGTGTGAGACAGCTAACAGTGGGACCGATCTGGTAGAAAGCAAGGGGTTCCCAGCTCTGCCTCCTCTCCCACCATGAAAGCCCAGGAACAGAGAAAAGGGCTGAAAACCCCAGGGAGCAGCTCTCCTGGCTTTCTGTCATCACTTTGCAGACCAGCTTTTCCCTGCATTGTGTCTTCTCAGTGCCTGGGATCCAGTGGCTATACAGGCAGACAAGCTGGATTGCAGGTAGGATCTGAAGTCACCTCTGGTCTAAAATTCAATTTCCTCCAGTCTCTCTTTTGAAAATGTGGCATAGTGGTGGTAAAAGCTTTGGGAAAGCAATCTAGACTTTGAGATGGAATTGGAAATAAGACTTTCCATGTGAAAAGACCAGCCTTTTCTTAGCTAGGTCACCTTGGGACAAGTTTTAAAAAATTCTTTTAGCTTCTTTGTGCCTCAATTATTTTCATCTGTAGAATGGGGGCTAGATAATAGCCAAGTATATCACAGCAGTTGTGAGATGGAAGTGGCACATGGCGCAATTAGCCCATTTCCTAGCACATAATAAATGCTTAATTAGTGTTGACTATTATTTTTAGTCTTTTCTTTCCTCCATTAAAGTGGATTCCAGGGCACTGTCAGGTGAAAATGACAGTCTGACAATAGACCTTTTGCTCTGAGGGGAAGAAAACTAGCAGAGTAGTACCAGAGAAAAGAGTTTCATGGAGTCAGGCAAAAAGAGAGACTCCGAGCCTGGGGAAAAGAAGATCCCACTGCTGGACCAGACTCTTCCCTGTCTGTCTGGAGTAGACACAACTATATCTTGCATGAACCTAAGAGAACAACACCGAGGACGACGATGACTATGACAACAACAGAAACAGCTGGAATGTTATATAATAGTTTTCTTTCTAAACCAGTTCTACCTCATCCAACCATTTCAAGTCAGCCAGTTTCTTTCTTTTCCTTTAGGACTTGGATGTCCTTTTATGATGTGAGCTGCTGAGGTATTTTGAGCTGTAGCCTTGCTCCAGGTGTTGGGCTGGCAGAGCATCTCATGTTCTGGCCAGGAGACTTCCTGAGGTGTGGAAGACGGCTGCAGGGCAGAAATGCCAGATTACTCTGGAAATCTAGCCTTCTAAATATAGCTGGTGATTATGCAGTTATTCCCTTGATTTTTTTTTCTTATAATCACAGTTTACTGGAGGCTTTAACCTTTAGAATTCTTAACAGCAAGAGGCTTGAAAAAGCTCTTCTGGTCTTCTCCTATAGTAAACATCTTAGAAAGCTAATTAAGACAGTGTTGTGTTACCTTGGTTACACAGTCTCATCTTCAGAGTGTGATCCCTATGTGTCCAGAGCCAGAGGGTCAGGAAGAAAACAGAAAGTGACCTGAGGTAGAACTTGAGTTCTTCCTGGAATCTGGAGTCGAAGACAGAGTGTCACTGAGATAAGGAAGGTTAAAGGGCCACCACCCCTTTACCCTTCAATTTTGTAAATGCTCCCTAGTTGTTTTCTTTTCCATTTGTCTGATTTCTTTCCCCAGCCTCCCCCCTCCCCATACTGGGGACTAAAAGTAGAGTCTGGTATATGCTAGGCAAGAACTTCACTCCTTGAGCCCAGGCCCCAGCCCCTTTGGTTTGCTTGTTTGCTTTTTCGGCTGATCCTGGGCTCAGGGCCTGGACTCAGTCCTGGAGCCTCTCTGTGCTCAAGGCTAGTGCTCTATCACTTGAGCCACAGTGCCACTTGTTGCTTTTTCTGAATAGTTTATTGAAGATAAGATACTCACAGACTTTCCTGCCAGGGATGGCTGTGAATTGTGGTGCTCAGATTATCAGCCTCCTGAATAACTAGGATTACAGACGTGAGCCATAGAGGCCCAGGTTGTAGTTTGCTTTTGAGATGGATTCACTAGCTTTGGCTTGGGTAGTCTAGAGTGTTGAGAGTCAAATCTAATACTTTACATGCTAAATACTCTTTTTACTGAGCTAAACATTCAAGTTAAGTTTAACAGGAGCTAATGTTGGAATAAAAAAAGGTAGGTTTGCATAATAATAAGACATTTTATCTCATGTGGGGCAGTTAAATATGTGAATATGGGGCAGCACAGGGGTGGTGATGCTCTGTGAAAAAGGAATGATGGCTTAGAGATCATAGGTCCCCCTCTCCCCTTACACTTCTGACTTTTGACATTACCTTGATTCCAGAGTAAAAAACAAATGAATAATTTGGTTTGGGGGAAGGGGCAGTTGTATGTATGGTTTTGTTGATGCTGACACTGGTAGTTATGTTGTCTCTGGACTTGCAAGACAGCCCCCCCTTCCCTGCCACCCCTCAGTCTATAGTAAATCCCTGGGATCAAAGAATAGGGCAGATGTTTGATCTCAATAGAAAGCCAATAGGAATCAAAGTGAATACTCTGCTCAGCTAACTTTCAAATTTTGCTGGGGTCAATTGAGGCAGACTAGCTTAGGGTGGCTGTGAACTCTCTATCATCTCACATAGTCTCTTAAATGTTGAGATTCCAGGCATATGTCATTAATTCTGGCTAATTTGTGATGGTACCAGAGGTTTGAACCCAGTGCCTTCGTACGTGTTAGGCAAGTGTCCTACCACTTGAGCCATGCCTCTATTTCTTTCTTTTTAAATTTCAAAATATTTGTTGATGTTTCAATGTACTATTTTGAGCTTGAAGGATGGAAAGTGGAGAACCAAAAATGGACACAAATGTCTGATCTTATCTTAAGCTTAATGAACAATAGGGTAGATATGTGTGCATACATAAGACAAGGCAGCAACAGAGCAGGTTTTGTTTTTGTTTTTTTTAAATATCCATCCACGTTTTTATATTGTTGCAGGGATGAAATCTTCCTTCTAAATCCTCATGTGACTTTTTGGCTCATGTGAGTATGCTTTATCCATTTCTTAGGGTGGGGACAGGTTGATAAATAGACTGCCACTAAACTTGGTCTTTCTTGCAGTGTGAGAAAGTCTACTTGGGTCTGGGGGACTTTAAGTTTTGTACTATTCTGCTGTACCTTTTTTTTTCCCCTAGTACTTGGTAAAATGAACTTGTCAGCATCTTTATTCTTGGCCCTAGGGCGGGAGGAAGAGAGCTAGAAAAGAGCAGAAGGGCATCCAGAAGCCCAACTACCCATTTAGCCCCCTCAGCGTTTGTTCTTGGGAAAAGGCAGCTGGTCCAGATAATTAGAGTCAGAATCCTGACAGAGGTACTTTGTTCAAAGTTCAGTCACAGTCTGGGATGGAGAACTCTGTATGCCCACTTCCCTTTGTTAATAGCTTTGCTGACCTTCTCCAAAGAAAAAGTCATTAGAATGTTGAGTTATGATCCGTTTCTTGTAACATCCTGCCAGTCCCCCATTTATAGCACTGTATTTCAACCAATTCTAATTACCACTTAGAATATACTTCTCAGCTTTTGGAGAATATTTTAAATCCTGATCTAAGCAATCAAGCATGCTTCTTGTTTGGAAAGCTGATGGTGATCAGATATGCACAAGCCTCAATGAACACCCTGTCTCCTTACCTAATGGCCATAGCCTCCTTATCTGCAGCCTCCCCAGGGTTCCACAGAGAAGATGTCATTTCCTAACTTAATCCTGGAAGATAACCTTTTATGGAGGATGTTCTATGTCAAGAAGCTAAGATGAAGGAGCACAAGCATCTTCTGTCTGTTGCAATAATTTTCTACGTTTCTTGGGGAATCCTTTTTCCTCCCCTTCATTACCAAGTACATTTGAAGTCAGGGGATATCTTCTTTCTGTAGTTCTGGAGGGGCTGGTCAATTCAGAGTCCTTTGGACATCCTACACAATGGTGTTCTTGCATTGCTGATTCTTTATTCCCGGTAAATATTCACTGCATTTCTTTTTAAAGCTACCCTTGCTGTCTTCTGTAGTCAAGAGTATATCTTGAACTAGGTCCTGGCCAGTGAATTCCCTCATCTCACTTGTTTTCTTTGATCTATTAGATTTGACTATTTCAGACAATTCAAGGGACTCAAAGAGTTTTGGAGGTCCCTGTTCCTTTTATGCTCTGAATGGGACTAAAAATCACTAGACGTACTAAGAGGAAATGTTTTATAGACTTTTAAAATCTCTCTACTGCCTAGAAGAATTTTTAAAAAAGGAAGCATTTCTCTTGTCTCTTTATTTCTAATCACTTTTTCCTTCTAACGGGATTGAAGCACCATGAGAAATGGTACTCTTTTATGGCAAGGACTCATTTGCCCATAACGAACACTGAGTACAAAAGCAAATTAAAAAAAAAAAAAAAACCACACCAACCCTATGCTTAGAGAGACCATTAGGAACGATTTGACATTTATTGAACAACAGATGGTGATTAAAAGCATAAAAGCTAGATTGCCTTGCTAGAAACAAAGGATAGTTCTACTGAGGAAGTCTAACGTTTCAATTAAAATACCTCTCAATGTCAATTAAATCATATGAAGATAAGACTGAAAATGGTTTCTAGCTGCACTATAATCAATAGTGCAGTTAAAATCCTCATCAAGAAGCACCCAAGTTTTTAGTTTGACAGTTTGCTAAAAGATTAGGCAGAGCTTCAGGAAACCATTTCCTTCAGCATAGAGTTCAAAAGGTAAACATTTAACCAGGAGTGCTTCCTACGTATTAAACAGATTTATTTCAATGACGAGAAGGAAGCCTCATTGCTTTTGCTTTGTTTCAAATCTTATCCACTTTTCAATATGGATTAGGCATTAGTGAGGGGTGGAAAAATAACCCTATTATTTCCACAGCAAGGATTTCATTTTAATGAGATTCATATTCTTTTGGGAAGTAACAAGGAGGAGTGGAGAGAGATTTTTTTTGGTAGCGAAATGGCCATTGGTTTGAATCACAGTATGGCCACTTTGAGCAAGTATCTGAAATGATGAGAATCTCATGTCTCACTTATAAAATTGCCATGCCCATATCACCTGTCTTGGATTGTCAGTGCATTCCAAGGACTCAGTGCCTTGGGCCCCTGTCATAAACCTTCATTGTCTGGGCCCCAGGAAGATCTTACCATAACTGCATTTGGAGATACTAGCTCTCACAGTTCATTCCTAGTAACCAATGGTTACACAAATTTGTATGCTAAAGTCCTGACCCCCTGAACTTCAGGATGTGACTGTATTTGGAAAGTTTTGTAGATGCAATTAGTCAACCACTAGACTGGGGTTCTTATAAAAAGGGGAAATAGGGAGACTGATACCCACCAGGGAGAATATATATGACTATTAAGGCAGAGATAAAGCATGTTCTGTATGTAAAGGAATGTTAAATGTTTCTAGAAAACTACCACAAACCAGGGGAGACATATGAAGCAGATTCTCCCTTACATCCTTCAGAAGGAATCAAATCGACTATGAATGCCTTGATCTTGGGCTTCCCCTCTCCCCCAAACAAAAATTAAGAACCAACAAATTTCTGTTGTTTAAATGACCCTATTTGTGGTAATTTGTTACAACAGTCATAGCTTAATAATACACTGTCAATTACTTTACTACCTGCCCAACTTCTGTCTCAAGAATTTGCTCCCAGTGTGTTGGGTGACAGGGGATCAATGATTGTGTCTATGAAGGCATGCCTGCAAGGGTGGAAAAGCATGATAGAAATACAGTAATGGCTAGGCAGAAGCAGTACTGGAGACTTAGCTTGAAGAGTGCTACATTTCATTGGCACACACATTTTTTTTTTCTACTTCAGGAAAGCAGAGATGGAGAAAGGGGTTAAGAGTTCCCAGGGAAGCTGCCTAAGGACAGAGTGAATGAGGGGCTGATGTCACTCTGGAGTGGTGCTAAGCACAACATTAAGTGGCTGGCTGTGATGGATAAGGGAGCTGGAATTGGAGTAGAAGTTCTGAGGCTGAATGTAAGTCAGGAGGTTGGGTGAAAGGTAAATTATTCCAGAGCATTTTCTAAAGTAAGCAAATTGGTACTTATATAGGGGAATAAAGTCTTCCATGGTCAAATATTTGGGGCACACTGGATTAAGTAATGGTAGAGATAATTTCCTGACGTCAACCTGGTGAAATGTTTTATGAATCTTCAAAGGCAGGAGACAGTGCCAATTTTTACCAAATGTATTTGACATGCCTAGTGGAGGAGATAAACTAATACTATAAGAAAGAAGAAGTAACAGAAAGACTTCCATGTTAGAGCAGAAAAGGATTAAAGGATGGATAAGGGATCATACCTAGAAACAGGTAGGGTAGTATATTTAGGCAGAAGAAATAGAGGCAGATTCAGGAAATTTCAAGTTTGGTTTACATGTGTTACTAGATAAGAGAGAATAAGATATCAAACTAGGGATGAGATGAAGATATAAACACAACATGCTAAGGTACTTGCAATGCTATGGTTTTGTTTTGTTTTTGTTTGTTTGTTTTGTTAAAGTATCCCCCAGAGCCTCCATGGCTTGTTACTAGACAGAGGGCTTCCTGGCAAGGAAGACTGCTAGTCTAAAATAAGAATTTGGCTTTGACAAGGAAGGTAGCTGAAACAGGTTTTTAAAATTGAGGGATCTTTATGAATAGAATACATAGGGATTTGAAATTGATTGACAGGGAGGGACCTATTATGATTCCCAGGTTTCAAACATTGGTCATTAAGGAATTATCCTGGCTTAAGTGTGGTAAAATATGGATTGAGTATACTAAAATATGTTTCTTAGATGAAAATCACAGAAATGATGGGTAAGGCATGCATAAGAGCTATACATAAGAGCAAGAAGAGAGGATTGTTGGTCTGAGAATATAGCTCAATGGCAGAACATTACCTTAGATTCTCATTTCATATACATCACCATCCCCTCAAAACAGGAGGAGTGCTCAATGCTAGCAACAAAAAGAGAAAGCAAATTTACAAGTGGGAGGCATCATCACCTCTCTCAGGGCATCCTGGAATCAATAGAGGCCTTAATGATGATGCATGGGCATCATTGTGGGGCTATATTAAGTTCATAATCCTTGAGTTGGGGTGAGAGGTGATTGGATGAACTATATGAGGCCTTGAGTCCAAACCTGTGCTTACCTTCCTTTCATAAGGGGTAGAAAAAAAATCAATGCCTACTGAACAGGGGTTTAGTGGGCATTGAAGCCTAAACCGCCTGAAGCTAGCTTCTGCTTTAGACAAGTGGTGGAAATATGTCTTCCCAGGGCTGCATTATGACTGCTAGTTTCTATGTTAGGTAGGTGTAGGGTCAAATCTATGTTAACTGTTAGAGCAAGAACTCTGAGACCATGAACTAAATTCAAATCTGTTTGGGGTTGGACAAACTCATAGTGTCCAAGCAATTGTAAAATTGGTCATCTGGGATACTAAAAAGAAAAAAAATTAAGATTCATGGATCAATTTCATACTTAGACACTAAATAGTACCAGAGCAGAATATCAAGTATAATAAAAAAAATTCTAAAAGCCAGCAGAGGGGAAGAGTAGAAAGGTTAACTGTAAGCTCTTAATAATAAGATTGGCAGCTCACTTCTTAACATCAATAATTGCCATTAGATTGTGAAATATGTTTTCAAAGTCCTTAGGGCAAATAAGTGGAAATCTAGAAATCCATAATGAGCCAACTTATTATTTTGGACTGAAGACATTATGCATGTCTTAAATGTGTACATGTGCTTATTTTACCTACTCAAAACATTAAAACAGAAGGATGAAGTTAGGAGAAAGACATTTTTAGGCCCACTAGGATTTAGGAAGCTTATTGTTTACATTGACAGTAATTGATTGCACTCACTAACAAGATTACTAAATGCGGGGCTTGGGTTTGAATAAAAAAGTACAAAAGGAAGAAGTAGGACACAAGAAGCAAAGGAAACACATAAATTATGGTGGCAAGTCTAAATTTACCCTGAAATCAATGAGAATAATGAAACCATGCATAATATGTGCTTAAAGCCAAATGAAACAAAAATATTAATCAAACAAAGAAAGCATAAGAGCACAATATCAGGGGAGTTGGATGGGAGAATTTCTAAAGAGACTTGAAAAATATAGAAATCCTAATTTACTGTGAAAGTATTAACTTTAGGATTTTTTTTCCCAAATTTTTATTATCAAACTGATGTACAGAGAGGTTACAGTTTCATACGTTAGGCATTGGATACATTTCTTGTACTGTTTGTTACCTTGTCCCTCATGCCCCCTAACTTTAGGATTTTTAACTGTGTATTAACTGTAGGATTTTATAAAAAATTAATATCTGTACATGTATGTTTTCTATATTCAAACAGGTATACATACATATACATATATTGCATGTATATATAAAAATGGAAATTTTAGTTATAGTCATTGGAAGAACTATCATGGACTGTATATCTAAATGGGTAAGGAAAAATAAAACAAAAAAAGTGTCAAACAGAAATTAAGACAAGAGAATAAACAAAGTAGAATGACACAAAAAATAGAACAAGATGTGATGGTAGAGCTCAGTTATATTAGTAAAGACACTGAGATGTACTCAACATACCAATATCAGCTTTATCACACATGATGAGTAGGCCAAGCCAGTGATAATGGAAAGGAATAATTTATACTGTTTGGTTAGAGGTTCTTTCTGCTTCTACTTCCTCTTTTCTTCTGCAGGAAGCCCCTCTTGTCTCCAGCAGCCTCCCTACAACTATGAAGGGAACTAGGCTTAGATGAAACTCTGAGATCAGCCAAAGAGAGAAGTGAAAACTCTTTGGTGACATTATTAATGACACCACTGAACCACTGATTAGTTTCAATGAATCCACGATAACTGATAGAAGAAAGCATAGTAAAACTTTGAACATATAGGCATAAGTAATGCTTCTCTGAAAGGAACCCCAATTGTTCACAAAATAAAAACAAATTGAAAAATGACAGTAAGTCAAATTTAAAAGTTTCTGCACAGCAAAGGAAACAATGACCAGATTCCAAAGAAAACCAACAGAACGGGTAAAAATCCTTGCCAGTTATTCATCAGAAAAATGATTAGTATGCAAAACATACAAAAAGCCCCCAGTGTAAACCAACTAAACAACTCATGGAGAGAGAGGGAAAAGGGGAGGGGGGAAATAAGAGAGGAGATACCAAATTGTACAAGAAATGTACCCACTGCCTTACATATGAAACTGTAACCTCTGTACATCACTTTGACAATAAATAATTATTTTAAAAAAGACTACAAAAAAGCCCCCAAAATAAACATCAAAGAATAAACAACCCAATGTAATAAATGAGCAAATTAATTAAAAAGATAGTTTTCAAAGAAAGTACAAGAAGTTCACAAATAGAGAAATGTTCATCATCAGCCATCAGGGAAATGCAAATGAACATTAAGATCCTATCTCTCTGCATAAGGATGTGAGGAAAAGTGATCCTTGTAACACGGTTGGTGGGAATGTAAATTAGTGTAGTCATTATGGAAATTAATATGGGGGTTCCTTAAAAAACTGAAGATAGAACCTCTATTGGCCATAGATAGCCAAAGGAATAATAGTCAACATTCATTTGAAATACCCATACATTCATGTTTATGGTAGTATTATTCCAAATCAGCCCAGATACCCATCAATTATTGAATGGATGAAGAAATGTTGTAAATGTAAATCATGAGTATAAATTACTCAGTCATGAAAGATGAAACTGTATCATCTGCAGGAATGTGGATGAAACTATAGATTATTATGGTAAGCAAAATATGACAAACTGAGAAAGACAGATATTACATACTTTTCTATGAAGAATCTACTACTTAAAAGTGAATGACCAGAATATAATACAGGTTCTGTGTGGGAGTGCACACCAGCAGAAATGAGGAGGGCAATAGGTGTGTGTGTAAATATGGTCAAAATGTTCTATATACAAATATGAAAATAGAACAAAAACATCTTGAATTGAAATTGTAGGAAGGTAGAATGTGAAGAGGAATGATGATGAGCTGAATGTCTCTAAAATACATAAAAGAACATAGAAAGATTAAAATTAAATGAAGTAAAAAGACATAGCAGGAAATGACTAACTAGAAAAAAAAGCTAGCATAGCAATACTGTCTGATAGAGATGAGTAAGATTAGAGAATATACAGCAAGAAATGTTATACAAATGTAATTGTTAGCTTTCCATCATGCTGGCAAAGTACCTGAGAAAATCAGCTTAGGAGAAAAGATTGATTGTGGCTCATAGTCTCAGAAGTTTTAACCAATGATCAGTTGGACCTATTGCTATGAATCTATGGCAAGGCACTGCATCATAGCAAGGGAGTATGTAGTAGAACAAAGGTGCTCACATTATGGTGACCAAAAAATGGGTGGATATACCCTTTAATTATTATACACTCCAATATACACTCCAATTGCCTACATTCTCCAAGATCCTACCACATAAAGTTTCCACCACCTTCCCCAGTTTCCCATTAAGTTGTGAATCCATAAGTTGATTAAATGTTTCATGAGGCCACAGCCTTCATGATCTAATTGGCTCCCAATACTGTCTGAACACTGTCATATTGACGACAAGGTTTTCAGCACATTGATGTTTGAGAACATTCAAGATTTAAACAATAACAATAAAGAATAGTGAACAGATCATGCACCTTAAAAAACATTTTAAAAAGCAAGGGTTGTCTGGAGAAATTTACAAAATACAATTAACTAAAAGAATATAGAAAATGCCATTGGTGAAATCAATAAAAATGTAAACATATCTGACGGGGGAAAAGTATGTAAGGTCTTAATGGAGAAAACTATATAGTATGACTGATGAACATAAGGAAAACTTCAATAAGTGTGAGTTCAACAATTCTCATAGATGGAAAGACTACCCCTAAAAGATAAAAAATATTCCTAAAGTAAATGCAATGCAATGCAATAATGCAATGCAATAAATGCAATGCAATGCCAATCCCCATTGAAATCTCAGTGGAATATTTTTTTACTTTGGAGCATGATTTTAAGATCTTCATACATAAAAGCATAATGCATGATAGGATAAACTAATTTTGAAAGGGAAGAACAATAGGGGGTATTCACTTTTCAGATATTTACTACAAAGCTGTTATATTGAAAACAATAGATAGTGGGAAGAGGAATTTATAAGTAAATCAGTGGGGCAGCATAGTGATCCTAGATACTAACTTAGACATAGAACTTAGTTTGTTGCTGAAGTGACAAGCAGCAGGAGGAAAAAAATCCCATAAAATACATGGTGTTGAGGCAAATTACTTTCTGCAAGAAAAATGGAAATTAGATTAATTCACACTATATACAAACAAATTCTAGACAAAAATGTGAAAAATGAATCTTTCAAACTACCAGAGAAAACATGTTGAAAAATATAGAAAAGAAGTAAAGTTGGATATGAAGTTGTTTTTTTTTTTTTTTGGTTATGTCCCCCTTCCCCCAATTGGTAATTTAAAAAAATATCTCTAAGTAGTTGTTCAAAGGAGTTACCATTTAACAAAGCAGTTTATGCAAACAATGCATCTTGAGCAATATCATCTCTTTCAACATTCTCACCTATCCTTCTCCAACCTACCTCTTCCCTCATTCTTCTTAATTTTGTAGAATATGCAATGAATCCTTGGGTGCATTCTTCTCTTCTTAGCATCTTCATTTGTATCCCCCTTTCCTCTTAACTGCACCCCACATCTTTCAAATATTTACTTCCTGGTTTGTTTTGTTGAAGTTTGCCTTTGACTTTCTAAGGATACTATTTGAGTTCTCCCTTGAATGAATCATAATTTCAACTAATACATTTGTATATAATTTCATATTACCCAATGTATTTACTTATAAGTTTATAAGTGCACTCTAGCTATCACATATAAGGGAAAACAGGCATTCTTTGTTGCTGGGCCTGACTTACTTGACTGAACATAATTTTTTTTCTAAGTCTTTCCATTTCTTTACAAATGATACAATGTCATTCTTTCTAATGGATGAGTGAAATTCCATTTTTTTTGGTGTGTGTGTGTGCTTGTGTGTGTGTGTGTGTGTGTGTGTGTGTGTTACATTTTCTTGATTCATTTATCTACTGTCTCCATCTGGGCTGATTGTATACCTTGGCTATGGTGAATAGTGCTATAACGGACATGGTTGTGCTGGTGGCTTTACTGTGTCCTGGTTTGTAATCTGTTGGATAAATTCCGCAGAGTGGAATTGCTGAATCATAGGGTAGTTCTATGTTTAATTTTTGAGGAGCATCCACAGTACTTCCCAGAGTAGTCAAATAACTTTAAATTTCCACCAATAGTGTCTTAGGGTTCCCTTTGATCACATCCTTGCCAGTATCTGTTATTGTTTATTTCCTTGATAATGGCCATTCTAACTGGCATGTGGTAGAATCTCAGTGTTGTTTTGATCTACCTTTACTTTATGGCCAGAGATCCTGAGTATTTCTTCATGTTCATGGATTGACTATTTTTACTTCATCTGAGAAGACTCCGTTTAGCTTATTAGCCCATTTATTTGAGTTACTGGTTTTCATTTTTTTGAGTTCTCTGTATATTCTGGCAATTTGGCCATTGTTTGATGTGTAGCTGGCAAATGTCTCTCATTCTGTAGGCTGTCTTTTTAGCTTGTTGGCTAGGTCCTATGCTGTGTAGAAACTTTGAAGTTTGATGCAGTCTCCTTTACCAGTCTTTCTTTGATTTGCTATGCTTCTAGATCTTTACTCAGAAAGATCCTACCTGACTTAAGAAAATGAAGTGATTTTTAAATGAGCAACCTACCAACATACATTTCTCCCTCTTTGACATCTTATCTCAGTTTGTTTGTATCTTTTTCAGTTCCTTATATTATTTCATCCCTGTTGGAGTCATCTATTAATGTGTTGATTTGTCATTATTCTCTATTCTTACTTTCCTGAATTGTAAAGCTTTGAAACCTGAGACCATTTTATATCTTCCTTCCTTACAGCTCATAGCATACCTCCCATAGTTTATGAAGAAAGGATATTTTTATACTACCTAGTATTTTAAGCTCTTACTTAAAATGACAATGATTGCTTAAAAGACCATGATTGACTTTATTTATTACTTTTAGGAAAATTGTGTTAGAAGAAACAAGTGTTAAGGTAAGAATCTAAGAATCTTGAAAATCCTCAACATTAGATGTGCCCCTTTTCAGCACACTGATATGCTCTTGGCATTTTCATTACTAAAAACAATAGGATCAAGGAATGATTTTGGAGTTCCCAGGAAGTGAGCTTTCCTTGAACCAAAGTCTCCTTGTGTGGACTGCAAACAGATTCACACTATGGGAAAAGGAATTCCACTGTGAGAGTCACACTATGGGAAAAGGAATTTGTCCTATGTAAGATCTCCCTTGAAACTACCACATTTCAGTTAATACATTTGTGTACACTTGTATACCACATAATATATTTACTTACAAGTTTATAAACTAATTCTAGCTTCTATATATAAGGGGAAACATGAGGAAGCAATTCTGTCCCATTGTCTCTACACTGATTGAGACAAAACTCTTTCTGAACTTATACCATTCTCCTTTCCATCCTACTCTCTCTTTCTATTGCATGTCAGCCTCTGGTACTAGTCATTTATTACTTATTGCCATGTGTTAAAAATCTCTATCTCAAGCTTTCACATAATTCCTTATCTGTATATGGTCTATCTTTCTCAGGGTTTAGGAAGGACATTTGTTATAGTTAAGGCACATTTTCTTACATTTCTCTTAGTAAAACAGCCCAGTTGTTCTTCAGTGGATGAATGGATCAAGAGAAATGTGAAAAAAATTTACGTTAAGTGAAGTAAGGCTTAGAGAGACAAAGGACACATGTTTTCTCTCATGTGTGGAAGTTAGATCTGAATTATAAATATATATGTAAACATAGACAGAGTCTTATGCATATACACACAAATATATTAAAGTATGGCATGCACAGGGGAGGATTCCAATGGTTAACTCTTTTGAATAACTTACAGTTTAACAAAATGTATATCAAGAAACTAGCATGAGTTGTCAGGGAGGAGAGTGAGGTCAAGGAGAGGGACAAGACAAATGGACAGAGGAAGTGTGGGAACAAAACAGTTGTAATAGTCAATGTACACATGTGAAATGGAACCAGGAAACTTGGAGGGATAGGTAGAGTTGGGAGAATTGGAGCAGAATGATGGGATGGGTGACATTGATCAAGATGCTTTATACTTATAAATAGACATGTTGAAATGAAACCCCTTTGTACAACCACTTAAGAACAAAAAAGACACGTATTCTGCAAAATACCCTGAAAGAAGCATCTAATGAATGTTCTTTTGTAGTTTAGGAAACAAAATACTCACCTAGATAAAGGGGAAATTTAGCAACCCAAGATGCTTGGGCCTCACTGGGCAGAAATAATTGCTAATTAGTATCCTACTAGCTTAGGAGCTTCATTGTCTTTGGAGGCTCTGCTTTCTGGACCCAAAGTGTATTTTGTTCATTTTAGTTTGCTATATAGCATGAGAGGAGAATGACAATTACTGAGTTTCATTTCAGTAATTCGACCTAATGAAGACATGTCATTTGAATGATTAGCCAGTAGAGTATCCTTGTGTTTCTGCCAGATTTTCAGAACAACAAACTCAGATATTCTTCAGGCTTGAAACAAGCATACAAAACGAATCTGTAACCCCTCTGTACCACACTTTGACAATAAAGAAAAAAAGTTTAAAAAACACAAAAAAAAGCCCCCCAAATAAAACCATTACACTTTCTTCAAACTACCCAGGAGAATTTTATTCATGGACACAGGAGTGTACGCAAAAGAATTGTCATCCTATATGACTATGTAGGCAGAGAGAAAAGGAAAAATAAGAAAATCTTTTATAACATTTAATTTTCACTTCAGAACATATCAAGCAATACTATAAAATAGAGTGCTTTGAATTGATATCTTTAATTTTCTCCTTGAAAGAAAATTTGTCAGGTATTTTTATGATTTATTGAGACTAAAGGCATATGTGAGAACAAGTTTTATGATTAATTAAATGAAATCACTTGAGCATAATACGCATAATGATATTATCTTTGAATTAAAATTCCCTCAAATAAGATTGATGACATTTTCAATCAGCAGATTAATTAAACACTTTCGTTAATTACACATAAGTCAATATGTTTGAGTTCTATTTTAATCAATATACTGAAGCAACATCCACTTCCTTTGCTCACTCTAGAAAACTGCTTTGCCTATGCTTTTCTAGCAGTTTTGTTTCAGAAGCTAGACTTTTAAGTTCTTTATCTTAGAGGTCTCAATGTTTCACAGCATTCACTGAAGAAATAATTACTGCCACACTGTCTTTCTTGTTGCTTCTTTTTCTCATCATTGCAGAAGTCTTTCTTGGTTTTGGATGATTCCTTTAATGATTATTTTTGTGGCTGCGTTTTGACTTTGCTACATTCAGATCCTTTTTGTTTGAGCAGTGATGGATTCTGAGCTTAGAGTCTGCAGCTGCATAGCCTTGCCTGATGCCTGTCTCATTTGAACTGCTATCTGCTGTTCTGCTTCCTACTTGCAAGCAGGACAATGACTAAAATGAAATCTTCCATTGTGCTTCACATCTTGTCAGATTCTTAGCTATTTAGATATCTTATTTTCCCTTTAATAATTTATCCCCAAGCCTTATTTCTAGAGGCCTAATTCCTGATAAATTCAGGTTTGTTTTTGCAGACAGAGGCTGGGGGAACTGCATATAGAAAGACTGATTCTTATATACTATGGTGTGCTTATGGGCTGGTGCTTGGCCCATATTCTGTTTCTTGCTTTGATGCTTTTGTGCAATATAATAAAGGTAAATGGTCTTGTTGGACATTCAACCCAGAAGCTCTTCTTCTTCTACAATGTTTGAATATTTATCTTTTATATTTTTGTTCACTGGGCCAAATTCTCCTCTTAGGCTGGCAAGCGTTTACATGCTACAAATAGCTATCCTTGAATGAAGGAGAGTTTTCTAGGCTTTCATCAGAGAATGCAATTTGGAGCTGTCATTTAAAACTTGTCAAAGCCTTCCCAAGACAACTGATATTTAAGATATAGAGTTTATCAGTGTGCTGTCTCTCTTCTATGTGTTCTAAACTATATTTTTGATAACCATGTGCTGCTCATTATTGTAGCCTATCCCAGTGAGAACTTGTTTATGAATCATGTTTTAATACAAGATTTTTAAACTTAAAAAGCATTAATCCTAGAAACAGTGAAGTGAAGAATCTTTCTGTGGCTTCTGTAAAAACTTAAAGATATTGCTCATTATGTTGTTCAATGTTCCTTGTGTAAGAATTCATGAGATCAATTATTTTCCAAGTTTATTATCAGGAGGAAGTTTGTCTCCATTTAAGAAGTGGAAGCTTTGATTAAAAAAAAAAGATGATGAACATCATATTCTTTATTGTTTATCTTTATGCCCTGGATGTCATAAAGCTGCAGATGAAGACAAATGTCATCAGGAGATGAGAGCATGAGAAATTACAGGCAGGTCCCAGGAGTCACAGAAGAGAAACTTATATTTTTTGTCCTCTCCATATTTGTTCATTTGTTGAATCTGTGAACCTGTAGTAAAATATCACTATGCTTCATGCACCATCCCAAATGTTACAGAGAAATACATAAAAAGTCCATATCCTGGGAGAGAGTACAGTTTAGGAGGGGACAAAATAAACAAGATTACCAATGGGAAGAGTGCTAGTGCAATGGGAAGAGAGGTGGGTACAGGTTGCTAAGGGAAAAACTAAGTTAGCCCTTAGCTCTACCTGGAGACACAGGGAAGGTCTCCTCTATGAATCACCCAGAACATGTCCTGAGTGGACAGGATTAGGAGAGAGGACAGAGCTTCAAAGCACACAGAGAGAAGGAACAAAGCAGCCACAGCAGTGTGTGGACTGTGACATAAGCTGGAAGAAAAGCAAAACCTCAAACCTGAATGGCCTCAAGGCCTGTTGTACAAGTTTGTGGTTTGTCCTCTGGAGGGTTTGCATTTGGAAGTGTTTCAAGCAGGGTGACAGTGTGATCACATTTGCATTTTAGAAAGCTTTCTGGCAACCTAACAGAAGACAATTTGGGAAGGAGGCCAGAGGAGAAGCAGAGGATCCATGTAGGAAGTGGTTGAACAAGTATAAGAAACATAAAAGTGACTACACAAAGGGCCAGGGTGATGGAGAGAAGGGGACAGAAGCAGAAAGGAGAAGGAATTAGAGTCAACAAGATTTGGCATCAGTAAAAACACTGCACGTGAGGGGAGGGATTGGCAAGAATGTCAGCCTACGTTTCTCGCTTAGGAGACTGTGGATCACAATGAAAGTAGAGAACATGGAACGACAAGTAGGTGTGATGCCATGGATTGGGAAATGATCCATCAATTTTTTATTTGTGTGAGGTCGAGGTGCCTGGGAGACAGATGGTGAAGATTCTTTTGGAAGCAGACTTTAAGGTCTGGATATTAGCAAAGAAATCTAAACTGAAAATCTGGGAGTCAAAGTGCTTGAGAAAAGTGGGAAATGTGTGTGCAGAATAGGGATGCACTCTGAGGACGGGCAGAAATGCAGACCTTAGCGATCTTCAGGAAATCTGGGACAAAGAAGGGAGGGCTGTGCATATCAGCAGTACTGGCCTATACATCCAACAATCTGTTCACTCAGTCAAGGAAGTTGAACCCATGGGCATCTCAAAGCCAGACACCAAAGGGTCTCCCTCCATCCTTACCAGCTTACAAATATATTTACAGAGAATTTTAAAAAATTAAGCTTATATCATTGTCTAGGATTCAGATTCATCTTCTAAACCAATTTCCAAGAATTGAGAGGTTAGAAGATAGAGAGGAGAGCGAAAGAGAGAGAGAGAGAGAGAGATGCAGAGAGAGATGCAGAGAGAGAGAGACACTTGCCAGTTAGTATTCTCCCTTGACCAGAGCCACAATGGACTATCTTATCCCATCTTTGACCATGTGGAAAAGTAAAGACTTTGTAGCCAAAAGCAAAAGGAAACAAACCAGAGAAGTTTATTATAATATCCAAAAGAACCAAGATTCCCCAAAGAGAACAGGCCCTGGAGCCTGGTGAACATTGATGGCTTCTCTGGTCTCCCTTGTATCCTTCCTCCTGCCTCCCATGCAGAACCCTGCCTTTCTCTGAGCCAATGACAGTTGGTGGGCAGAACCCAGACACTATATTTCCTTATGTTGCCTTTGCATTTCAAAATCTCCCTTCTTCTCACTCATCCTTCCTTTCTTTTCATGTTCCAGTTGCTGCCTTAGTCTAGCCTCTGTCACTTCCATCTTGGCCCTCAGCAATAGTCCCCCATGGGTCTTTAACACCAGTGTTGTTGTCAGATTCAAAGTTGTTCACATCACTACTGTGCTAAAAATCTTCCTATGGATTTTCATTTCTTGCTGGATCAACTCCAGCTTGATATACACTACTTATTTAAACAACAAGGTGTGAGGCAGCCATTTTGATTGATGTCTTCTTTAGCAAAGAGAAAAGAAATGTGCCACACTAGTCCCATTCTATAGTTGCACTTTACTGTTGAATCTTTCTGTATTTGTCCAACTTAACTAGTTCTTAGCCTAGGGACAAAAAAAGAGGCTTTACTGGCTTAGGATCAGGTCCAAATATAATACCATGGCATCTTGGCCTCTACTACCTCTGTTCCATCTCTGGTGAACTTCCTGATACTGAACTGCAGTATTTTTTTCACTACCATATTTTGCATGTTATTTCTTTGATAGGTTAGTATTAAAAATAACGTAGAGACAGTGAGTGTGGTATAATACAGCATACTTTATTCAGGCTACACTTAATCTAATGTTGTTTCTTATCCCTGCTCCTTTCACCCAAGGTAGGATTTACACAGTCCTTCCCATCACGAGTGCAGTTCAAAGAGACAGAAATTAGAAGGAAAGAAGAAAAGTCAACTCCCAGTGACTATTATGGAGGCAGTAGCTATTGTAGATGGAGTACTTTAGAGGTAACTAAATCTCAGAATAAGCTTGATGACTTAAAGGTAAACTTTGAACAATGGTTGATGGAGATACTGGAAATTTTTTGTAGTCTGAATGAAAGCCCTAATATAAAGAACCATCCTTTGTAGAGCATAGTGGTGTTAGGTGTACAATTTTGTAAAGCAAAAAAAGAGGATTAGCAAATAACGTAGCTCCAGGGCAAAAGAAGAAAGCGAATTTACACAGTTATCTGTGGAGAGGTATTTCTTTTAGCAAAAGCTGGCTAAAAGTTTCACCTCTTCTGAAGAGGAATAAGTATCTTATTGTATGCTTGCAATACCCAAGTTATTTATCTAATAGTCCATGTACAATCAGTTCCAAAGTGAGCATTGATTTAGTTATTCTCAGGTAAGGAAATGAAAATTATAAACCTAAAACTCTTGGTTAAAATTAAAAGCAACTATAAGTCACAAGGCTATTTGGTAAGACCAGGAAGAAAAGGAATCCTGTATGTCAAAATGCTTTGAATTTTTAAAGTGCTTCACTGAGAAGATAAGAATATTTACACTGTGTGATCAGAGTGGTAGGACCAGAGAGAGTGCTGCTAAAAGAAAGGGTAGGAAGGGATGGGCAGTATTTAAATTTAAATTTATACAAGCTTTGTCTGTTATTAATTTTATTGGAAAAGAGCTCCAAGCTTCTGGACCAATTCAGTAACAATGAATTTTTCTCTGAGATAGTCATTTAACGTTAACTATAAAATCACTGTTTAATATTCATAGAATGTAACCTTCCATCAGCACATGTACAAGATTCTATTATTTACTTAATCTGTATTTGTTTTGTAGGAAATGGAATTTGTTTACTTAATTTGTTAAGAAAGCAAGAGCTTTGCATTAATCTATGTAAAAATTGTTCTTGCATTAGTTGAGAAAATCCTGTTGCTTGGCGAGTGTTTTTCTTTGCAGACTGTAAATCTGTCTTGAGCAGATTTAGTACAAATAGCACACGAGGATTGGCTGTTGATGTGATAACATTAATTTATAGAGCATTTACTGTGTGTCAGGTGCTCTATTGTGCATGGCACCAGTCATCTCATCTTCCGGTGCAAGTGAGAACGAATTCATGGCAACTGAGCTGCTTGAGTAAGGTAGATGGAGGGATGATTTACCTACAGTGGACATTTGGTGGTACTCTAGAGTTGCCTTCATGGGCTCCTGAGAGCATCTGTGAGCCTCCTTTCCAACTCCATCTGCAATGGTTTTATGATGGACAGAGGGTTTATCATATGACAGCTGAATGAGCCAAGGAAGCAAAAGTCTGAAGAGTTGCAGGAGGGAGGGTCACAGGAGTCATCTGCATTAACACACATCTGCAAAACACACATCAGGTGGACAACTCAGAGCTCACAGAGAAATGGAAGACAAATAGTTTTGGCTGCCAAAGATGGATGGCAGAGAAGTTCTTGGAGAGGGCTGTGGGAAGCTAATGGCTCTGTTGACCACTACTCCTCTGTGTGTCCTTAGGGGAGCAGGGGGCAGGGGGGCCCTGTAGCTGCTGTTCATCAGTGGAGACATCAGCAAAAGGCAAGTTACATAAGAAATCAGAATTGAAGTCTATCACAGCTGGCATTTCTGCCTCTCTCCCTCATAACTGACTACCAAGATTTCTCTTCACTACTTCACTCTCTCCTCTCACACTTTCTGCATGTTTCTCTTTTCCCCCCTCCAATTGTAAACTTCATTCACAGAGGAATAGGTGTCTGGGTTCAACATAATCAAGATGACATAGAAGAATCTAACAGACTTCCCAAAGTACAACAATATCTTATCATATATACCTTTTTACAGAAAGGAATGACAAGATCTAGTGAAATTACTTGTCTGATGTTGCACAAATGTATCACTAGGTCTAACAGAATCTAATGCTATCTTCTTAGCTATTAAAACATGGAATGTTCTGTTTTAAAATGTCATTTATTGCCCTTCCTTCCTTCCTTCCTTCCTTCCTTCCTTCCTTCCTTCCTTCCTTCCTTCCTTCCTTCTGTCTGTCTTTCTTTCACAGCTGCAAGAAACTTTAATAGAAACTTCAACAATTCATCCAATAAAATTATGGATTTACTTTTAGACAAATTAGTTGCCTTTGCATTTTTCTAAGTTCAGTCATTGTTACATGAACTCCAGTTTTCTCCTTTTGACAAATGAAGCAATCTCCTTGCAGAAGTTAAAAGGAAATATTTGGAAGGATGTGCAATCAACATTCTAGTGTATGAACCAGGTATGCACTGACACAAATGTGACTTAACAAGGTCTATCTTAGTCTGGCTAGGCAGCACTTTACCTTTAAGGATCATTTCCTCATTCAGAGACGAATGATAGGATGAGATTCCTGTCATCAAGAATCATGTAATCTGCCATGTGAAGCCTTAGCTTCTATTGTTGATGATACTCTTGTATACCCTTCCTGTGGTTGTACCCGCACTATCATTGTATCTTATCTGAGTACACTGGAAACTATATACTGGTATTAGAACTAGGGAAGTGAAAGGGAATATCAAAATTGAGAGACAAAGGATAAAAAGGCAAATGACTCCAAAAGCAATCTGTGCAAAACCATTTGGTGTAAACCAACTGAATAACTCATGGGGGGAGAAGAAGGAGGGAGGGGGGAATGAGGGAGGAGGTAACAAACAGTACAAGAAATGTACCCAAGGCCTAATGCATGAAACTATAACCTGTCTGTACATCACTTTGACAATAAATAAGGGGAAAAAAGAATCATGTAATCTATCAGGTTAAAAAAAAGACATAGAAACAAGTTTTATTCCAGATCATTCTGTGTGCTTTTTCTATTGTTGTTCAGTTTCCTTTGCTCTGGAATCCTGTCTATTTTTATAGCCTGAATCCTATTCTCCCACCCTCTGGCCTTCAGCATGGGCACCATCTTGTCTGCAGAAACAGGGGGCTCAGAGCTCTTTGGTTCATATTTGATTTGACTTGACTCTTGGACAAGGCCTGGGTAGGTTATAATATGCCCACTTTTTCTGACATTCAAAGGCAGCATCACATCTCTGGCTCCTGCAGCTTCCATGAAGAACTGGATAAAGTCGTAACTCAGAAGTGGGTATGGGCATTGACAGTGAGATGACCTCTGCACAATTATAAGTGGGAGTTACAGGACTCTTGCTGGATAACATTCCACCACAGATTATTCTGGTCTAGAGAGTGGGAGGGTATCATGTGATTAGACAGATGTTTTCTAGGAAGATGTAGCATGTTCAGTAATAAACCACTTTATTTATGCATACCCCCTTTCTTGTCTCTTCACTTGTTACCTGGGGCTGTTCTTTATGTAAAGCCTTGGGCTCTATTTTCATCTCAAACTCTGATCTCTAAGACACCTAGGCAAATTTAATTGCCAAATCATAAACAAGTGCTTAAGTGAAAACGGGGCACCTATAAAATACCACGGCTAAACAAATGTACTTCTTGCTAGGTGTGGTGGCATATGTATGTAATCCCAGCTAAAAGGGAGGAGGAGGTCAAAGGATTGTTTCGCTAGGCTGGTCCCAGGCAAGAAGCAAGACTTGATCTGAAAAATAAACTAAAGAAATAAAGAAGAAAAAAAAGGAGAATGAAAAAAAAGAGAGGGAAGTGGTAACCAGGGTCATGGCTCACATGGTAGAGTTTATGCCAGCAAAAACAAGGCCCTGATTTCAAATTCCATTTCCAGCAAGTATATATATTCTGGTACTTACCTTATATTTCTCCATTCAAAACTTTGATACCTAATTCACTAACTAAACTCCCTAAATGTTCACATGCTATAAAGAGTTTACAACATACTGTGATAGTTACTATGTTTGTATTTAAAGAGAGTTCTCATTAAGTCAAAGGAATGAATAGAAGGCAGATTTCATATTTGTGCAGTAGGGAAGATATGGAGGAGGGAGATACTTAAGTCACTTGTTCCTGGAAGGATGTACAATCAGTATTCTAGGGTATGGAACAGGCAAGAATTGACACAAATGTGTCTTAAGAAAGTCTACCTCAACACACCAGTGCCACAGGGTAAGGCTTGCACAGTAACATAACTTTCTATTTTAACATCTATTAAAAAGTGCATGAAGGGGGTTGGGGATATGGCCTAGTGGCAAGAGAGCTTGCCTTGTATACATGAGGCCCTGGGTTCAATTCCCCAGCACCACATATACAGAAAACGGCCAGAAGTGGCACTGTGGCTCAAGTGGCAGAGTGCTAGCCTTGAGCAAAAAGAAACCAGGGACAGTGCTCAGGCCCTGAGTCCAAGGCCCAGGACTGGCCAAAAAAAAAAAAAAAAAAAAGTGCATGAAGTACCAATATTGGCATGTAAGTAACTCTACATCTTCCTTAATAGAACTGATGTATGCTTTCATCAGACAGGATATGCAATTATTATCTTTTATGACTATGAAAACCAAACAAAATATTTCAGCTAGGTCTGTAGTATGATAGTCCAAATTTTATCATAAAGGCACATAAAAATGAATATATGATACAATAATACTTTTCATTAATGATGAACATATTAAGAGTTTAAAAAGCATATTTTAGAACTCAAGGAGAGTATTATGTGTTGGTATTTTTAAATGAGGTGGTCTGGCAGTTGTAGAATGTGTAAATCAGCTTCCCTTATTAAATGAGAAGAACGCTTCCAAATTAACTGTGGAGACTAGCTCTCACACTGCAGATAATTGAAAATAAAGGTTAAAAAATGAATGTGCTGATACAGCAGAATACGCCATCACTATACAATGCAATGATAGCTGGGTAGTCCAAATGGAGGACTAAAATAGAAAATGTCAGTTACAACATCCTAGCTGCAAATGTTTTCTTCTAGCAGAACCTTAAATATGAATCCAAAGAAAAAGTAGCATATGTATCCTAAATTATCTGAGAGCCTACACAATAATTAGAAAAGGTAGTTTATTTATTTTTTTTGTATCAAGATTTCACCTTTCCTTGGTTAGAGACAGAATCATCTCAATGGAGAATTAGCAGTCATAGGGTAATGTTCAATTTCACTAAATTATGGTACCATTCTAGTTCTGTATGTTACAAAGAGTCTTTACTGCCGTTGCTGCAGGACAATCAGAAATTTTTCCAGTTCTTGGTACTTGAATTGCAAAGGAGAATATTAATAAGATAAAATCCTAGGATGGAAAAATCTTTCAGCTCTGAAACTCTATGCCTGGAAGAATCATAAGATAGCATTTTCTCATAAAGTCCCTTTGCTTTAGAAGATCCACAATCCTGATTATTATTCAAACCTAATTTCGGCTCTGAAAACTTAAAGGACAATCTTCAAGTTCTGAGGATTATAAAAGATGACAGGACGTATGTACTTTTGATAAAAAAATGTACCGGGGGCAACAGCTGCCCACCAAAAGACGGCTCAGAGACGCTGTCAGTCAGAATAATAGGGAGAAAAGTCAAAGCCCATCACCATGGTGGCAGACTCCCAGGCAATAAAACCATTACTCCTTAAATGCTGGGCAGTTAGAAATGCTGCTGTACCGTGAAAATGACATTATGACATTCTCGCTTTATTATTTCACTTTAGTTTCATTTAACATCTATGTACTTGAAAAGGCAACCAAATTACACATTGTCCTTGTTAGGTTTTGAAACAAAGTATAAGGTATATTTCATTTCTTGGATAAATATTTATTGAGTGCCTGCTTTTTGACCAGGCACTATGCTGATTCTGAGACTTATAAAAACATTCCAGTCTTTGATCCCCGTTCTTTAGTAGCTTCTGGCCCCAATAAGATGTAAGCATCGATGGTATAATAGAGCTCACCTAACTTGACAGATAAGAAATTTGGGATTCAAAGAAGGTTAGGGATTTTTTTTTAAAAAAGAATATCTAACTTCTTTTTTTTTTTTTTTTTTTTTTGGCCAGTCCTAGGCCGTGAACTCAGGGCCTGAACGCTGTCCCTGGCTTCTTTTTTGCTCAAGGCTAGCACTCTGCCACTTGAGCCACAGCGCCACTTCTGGCCATTTTCTGTATATGTGGTGCTGAGGAATCGAACCCAGGGCCTCATGTATACGAGGCAAGCACTCTTGCCACTAGGCCATATTCCCAGCCCAAGATCTAACTTCTTATAGGCATAATTAGGATGAGATCTTGTTTACAGAACAACATTTACATTTCCTTACTTATTTACTTATTTATTTATAGACATATAGGTGTATATGCTTCTTTGAGTCATAATGTTGATTAGCTTTTTAATAAGTAAACAAACACTATTCTAAACATCTCACTACTGATGGCTGATCATGGTCAATTCTAGGTGAATTTTGTTCAAACCGTTTTTTCCCAATCTTTCCCTCCCTCCCAGGTTTGGTGCCCCTGAAGCTTATGGATAGTTGAGGGAACACAGTGGATACTGGGTCATTATCCACCAGTTGCTAAGAAGCCTGATGTTCTCCATCTCTGGTGTTTGTCATCAATCTCATTGGTGTTTGTAAAGCCCCTGATGCCCTCTGGTCTATGGTAGCTGGGGCTTTGAGGCCACCTTCTCTAGGATTTCAAACACTCCCAAGCTCACTTTCTGGACATTCTTTTTCTCTTTCTCAAGGTGGAAATAAAGAGTTTTAAATTCCTCATTAGACTATAAAACTCACTCTTATTGTCTTCTTTCAAATTGGTTGTTAGCTCAAAAAATACTACATATTATATTTTCCAGGGCTTTTTATTTTGATAGTCAGATGCTAGGACATTTAGACTTCACCTCCAGTTCCTGTAAGCCATGATCACAGAGATGGTTCTTAAAAAACAAAAAGCTGAACAAAAGATTCAAAGTCAGCCTGGGCAGAATAGCTTGTGAGATGCTTATCCCCAAGGAATCGCCAAGAAGTGGGAAGTGGGACTGTGGCTCAAGAGGTAGAGCGCCAGACTTGAGCAAAGAAAGCAGAAGGGCAATGCTGAGGCCTTGTGTTGGAGCCCCAACCCTGGCAGGCACACACACAAACACTATAACAAGGTCTGGAGACAGTTATCTTACCATAAAGAAGGTTTATTTTTGGTTCTCCAAAAAAAAAAAAAAGCCAAACAACAAAAAAACTTCTTGTAATCTAAAAAATACTTGATGCCTTATATTCTTAGCTACCTAACCAGAGGGCAGTGGTAAATGGTAGGGTGTTGTGCTAGTTATTGATCAGTTATTACTTATGATGATGATGATGATGAAGATGATGATGATGATTCATCTATTAGCATTACTCATCACTTCTATGCAGTAGGCATTTAGATAAGGCACTTTAAGACAAGGACTATCTTCTACCATGGCTGAGCCAAGTTGTAAATCATCAAAGAGGAGGAACTGACATCATCACATACTTGTGAATATGGGATCTAAAGGTTGCTTTGTCTGGGGGCCTTGCTGAGGCAGTCAGCTGGAAGACCACACATAGTGACATTTCTGGCAAAGTAAATAAACTGCACAGCATCCTTTAATGAGTGGTGACAGTTACAAAGGTCCCCTAGTGTTCATGGAAGGTGTAGCCTGTAGCCTTGATACTACCTCTGAGTGGGAGGTTTATCTTGTCACATTATGAACATGTGAAATGGATATATATTGGCATGGGCATATATATGCTCTTCTTTAGAAGGTATAATCTATCATCGAGATATTAGCTGAATATATAGATAATACAAAACAGTGTGTAATATGTTACAATATTATTTTGTCACATTACTAGCTATGACTGGTAGTAATCACTCATGTGTACATAGGCAGTCAAGAATAACTGAAGTGTGTTGACAGAAAATCAGGCTGCATATGAGGGCAGTGGTGGTGATTTGCTTTAGTATGTTTAGGAACACTTGTGAATGTGGTGCGGTGTCTAGAGGTTGTTTCCAGTTCCAGGTTTGCTCCCAGCCACTCCTTTGGTTTCATATGAAGTTCATTTCATGTGTCAATGTGGCTGAGCTAAGGGATTCCCACTGAACTCATGAAACATTACTTTCACATATGTCTGTGAATGTTTTTCTGGAAGGCTATTAGCCTTTGAATTAGTAGACTGAGTTTTATTTTTTATTTTTTCAAATTTTTATTATCAAACTGATGTACAGAGAGGTTACAGTTTCATACGTTAGGCATTGGATACATTTCTTGTACTGTTTGTTACATCATCCCTCATACCCCCCTCCCGCCTCCCCCATTCCCTTTCTCCCCCCCTGAGGTGTTCAGTTCACTTACACCAAACAGTTTTGCAAGTATTGCTTTTGTAGTTGTTTGTCTTTTTTTACCCTGTGTCTCTCAATTTTGGTATTCTCTTTCAATTTCCTAGTTCTAATACCAGTATACACTGTTTCCAATATACTCAGATAAGATTACAGAGATAGTGTAGGTAGAACCACAGGAAGGTGATACAAGAACATCATCAATAATAGAAGCTACAGATACAGATGGGACGTTGAAAGTAGTTACAACTGTGATATAACAATCATTTCCATAACATGGAGTTCATTTCACTTAGCATCATCTTATGTGATCATAAGGGTATAGCTATTGGGCTCTTGTGATGCTCTGCTATGACTTGCCTAAACCTGTACTAATTATTCCCAATAAGGGAAACTGAGTTTTAAAGATCATCCTTGCCAACATGGTAGACATCATCTAATCTATTCAGGGCTGAGATAGCACAAAAAGATGGAGCAATTCTTTCTTTCTTTTCTTTCTTTCTTTCTTTCTCTTTCTTTCTCTTTCTTTCTTTCTTTCTTTCTTTCTTTCTTTCTTTCTTTCTTTCTTTCTTTCTTTCTTTCTTTCTTTCTTTCTTTCTTCCCTCCCCCCTCCCTCCCTCCCTCCCTCCCTCCCCCCTCCTCCTCCTCCTCCTCCTCCTCCTCCTCCTCCTCCTCCTCCTCCTCTTCCTCCTTCTTCTTCTCCTTCTCCTCTTCTTCATCCTCCTCCTCCTCATCCTCCTCCTCCTTCTTCTTCCTTTTCCTCTTCTTCTTCCTCTTTTTGTCAGTCATGAACTCAGGGCCTGGGCACTGTCCCTGAGCTATTCTGTTCAAGGCTAGTGCTCTACCCCATTGAGTCACATCTCTACTTCTGGAAAATTCTTTCTTCTTTTGAGCTAAGATATTTATTTGCTCCTGCTCTTGAACACTGACACTCTTATTTTCTAGGCCTTTAGACTCAGATTCAGTTTAAATTATACCGCTGACTCCCTGTTTCTCCAGCTTGCAGATGGCAGATTGAAGGACTTCTGAGCCTTTTTAAGTATGTGAACTAATTCTTATAATCAATCTCCTCCTTAATGTACCTATCTATATGCATATATCTTATTGACTCTATTTCTTTGGAGACATCTGGTTAATACATAGCAGTTCCTTTACTTTCTATTGGAACTGAATTTGTTTATTCTTGGTTCCCCCTCTCTATTCTTATCACTAATTCCTGACCATTTCCCTTGTTTATTTTTTTCATATCAGAATTTAACAGACCAGCCTTCTCCCCCGCCCCCCCCCCCCCCCGCGGGGAGTTAATTGGAATTAGTATGTTCCTAACTAATAATAGCTTTTTTGTTGTTGTTTTTGCCCATACTTCCTAACAGCTGCCTAATTGAAGTATCTAAAGGGAATAACTAGTAGAGAACAACTAAGGCTTTAATACCTGGATGATAGGATTCATTTTGGGATGAGACCAGGACAGAGGAGACAGAAGCATCTCAATAGCAACTCTTTATGTGCTGCCAGGGCTGGCCTGATTTCAGCCCCCCCCCCCACTTTTTTTTTCTTCCAAATTCAAGCGAAGGCACAAGGTAGGGCCCATCTCCTCTGATCTTAACTAATACATATCTACTTTTAAATACTTTTGGAATAGATAAAGAAAAAGCAAAAACTTTTGAAATCATAACATACAGACCTAATGATTGTACCATTTTAGTAAACATCCTTCTATACATTTCTGTTCATTGAGTACCTTCAGCTACACTCACATATATATGTATCTATATACTTCACTCATGTATATGTTATATATATATGTTTTACACTTTTTATATAAGTTTTACACTGTAGTTTTGTATCTTTTTTTTTACTCAATAATAGGTGGTGAGGATTTTTTTCCTCATATCAATAAATATAGATCCACAACATCATTTTTATTGATGGCAAAATATCCCTCTGTGGGATATACCATAATTTGCTTCACTAATGTCTATTGAACAATAATTATGTCAATTGTAATTTTTTGATGTTATAATCATTGCTTTGATGAACCTCTTTGCACATCCATTTTTAAATTCTCCCAAATTCTCCTTGGGATAAACTGCAGTAACAGTAACGGGAAATTACTGGAATTCTTTCTTCTAAAATGACAATAGAGAGCTGGGGGGGGGAGGGGTGTGCAGGCAGCCTAATTGCAGGGAATTCATGCAATGAAAGTGCCTACAATCTTATGCTGTGTCAGGAGACTAATCTATACAGCTTGGGATGCACGGATATAAAAGCTTCAAAAGAATCTAGTCTATTGGGAAGACAGACCAACACTTAAGCCAATAATTAACTACAGTGAGATGAAATTCCCAATAAAGATATGAACAAAGTATCATGAGAAGGATAAAAGAAGACAATTAAACCTGAGCAAGAGAGATGGGGTAAGAATTAACAGTGAAAGCAACAATTGAGTTGCTTCTTCATAAAATAGCTGAATGGGTTATTTCTTGGGCTGCCAAAACGAAGTACCACAGGGTGGGGATTTACAGAACAAAAGTTATTTTCTCCTTGTTCTGGAGGCTTGAGGCATGAGATCAAGGTTTTGGCAGGAGTGGTTCCTTGTTTGGGAAGGATCTGTTCCAGACCTCTCTCCTTGGCTTGTAGATGAGCGTCATCATTGAAAGGATATGTCCCAGCCATCCCAGAGGACCATGCAGAGATAGTTACGGACAGGAGAAGAAGGTTTAGAAGGAGGTTTATTAGTGGGGCCATATCTCCCATGGGAAAGGGAGAAACATGGCAGCTGCACCTTATGTAGGTGGTAGCTTCTCTGGGGCTAAAGGGGAAGTAAGTAGGTCTTAATGCTGAGTAGGAGTGGCCCATTATAGGGCCCTAGGGCCCTATAACTCCCTAGGGCAGGGAGTTTAGGTATGGGTGGATCTGGGGCATAAATGCCTAGGCATTTGCCCTGGCATAAATTTATGCCCTGGCATAAATGCCAGGCATAAACTCCCTAGGGCAGGGAGTTTAGGTATGGGTGGATCTGGGGGCTAATGGGAGGAGCTGGGTACCTGAGACAGGGGAAATGATAACATTCCCCCATTTGTTGTTTACTAATAATTGGGGAGGGTTACCAGGCCCCGAGTATGGATGGAGGTTGTTTCTTCTGGAGCTACTTCCTGCTGTAAAGGGGCCAAGTAGTCAGGGGTCCCCGATTCATCCATTCATCATTTGGTCAGGTACCATGCAAGAAGTATATGCTTGACAGTTTGGTTGGTAAAGGTCCTCATCATTTCCATGAGAATGGTTATCAGAGCCAATGGGTTTCATGGTTTCTTTTGGCTAAAGGGGAAGAAGTAGGTCTTAATGGTGTGTAGGAGTGGCACATTATAGTGCTATGGCAAGGAGTTTAGGTATGGGTAGACCTGGGGGCTAATGGGAGGAGCTGAGGACCTAAGGCTGAGGAAATTCTAACAATCATAAGGTCTTCCCTCTGTATGTATCTGAGTTTTTATGCCTTTCCTGTAAGTGTTGTATGGGAATTCAGTTGTGTGAAAACAGAGAATCTACATTTTGAGAAGTTGAATTGAGAGTCTTAACTAGAAAGCCAACAACTACAGGAGGACTGTAGTCTCAAAGATCTATGGCCCTGATTATACTTAACTCTGTTAGAAAACTGAGCCTTGAGAGTAGGAGAGGAAAGAAAGAGCAGAAAAACCAATAAACTAGAACAACTCTAATGGACAGATGAAGTGGGACACCATGGTGACTAGAGGAGAGCCAGGAGACATCAGACATGGCATATTGACACCTGAGTTTGTCAGGACCTAAACAGAGTCATGGGGCAGGGTCACCAGAAACTCCAGCATCTCCTGGATGCTCAAGGTCCATAGGACTGACAGACCAGTAACATATTGTCCAAGTCCCAGCCCCTGCCTCTAGGAATAGAGACACGCCCATCACCTGGGGAAGGGGGGACTTCACCTTCTCTACCATGGAGACAAGATGGTGCCTGATAAACCCAATTCCCTATCTTCCATCACATGGCTAAGATGGCTTCAGTTAGACCCAGTATACATATCAAATTAGAGCCCACCCTAAGTACCTCACTTTAATTTACCTCTGTAGACACTCTCTGCAAACACATTAACATACTGTGATGTCAACATAGGGTTTTGAGGGGGACATAATTAAGCCCCTAACAGTGAGAGAATACCAAAATGCATGCACAATGATCAGAGTCAGGACTGGGTGCTGTGTGACTGCAGATGCCTGATGTGCTTGGTGGGAAAGGTCTTGGAGCTGTGAATGTAGAAATGAATTGTGGTAGAAGATGTATCTGTATGAGGGGTTGGCTTATAAACAGTACTTGGGAAGATGGGCCTTATTTTCAGGAAGCAGGAAATCATGGATAATTTTAGGCAATGCTCAGATTTGTCTTTCAATTAGATGTTGCTGTCAGAATACCAAATGTTGGTGAGGAAGTAGAGCACCTGGAACAATCATGAACAGCTGTTAGGAATATAAAATGGAACAACTCTATTGGAAAATAATTTGACAGTACCTACCACCTACCATACGATCAAGCATTCCTCTCCTAGGTATTTTTTCAAAAGAAAGAAAGTAATACTTATAAAATGATTTATATGCACATGGATATCAGTAACAGCTTTATTCATATTTGCTAGAAACTGGAAATAATCCAAATGCCCATCACCAGGTAAATAAAAAACTAAGCTTGTGATACATCTATTCAATAATACCACTTAGAAATCAAAAGAAAAAACTGCATATTGATAATGACAACATGGATAAATCTCAAAGCAATTGTGTTGGGTGAAAGAATAAATGTAGATAGACAGCCTATACAGTTTGATTCTATTCATATACAAATACGAGAAAAATATAGTTTCATTTTTCTCTTTCTTTTTTTTGTTCTGGGGATTGAATCTCTCTCTTGTGCTAGACAAAGGCTCAGAAAGCTATACCTCTAAGCATAAGTGCTCAAAAATACAATCTGAGGTTGGGGCTGGAGATAAGTGAGACAAAGAAGTAAGGAGGGTCTATGGGGGGGGTATTGAAGAAATCATTGGAAGTAACATGAATGTTCTTATTTTGATTGAGGTGTGGTTTCATGGCTACATCCATGAGATTTATTGAATGGTACACTTAAGGTTCAAGCAGTTTATTGGATGTCAATTATTCCTCAAAAAAAACGGAATAAAGGAGAAAAATTGAAATAAACAAGTAGTGTGTGGGGTAGATAAAAATATTACAACATGGACTTGAGGCAGCAAGAGCATTAGAAAACTTTTGTCAAAGTCAAGCAGGGACTCTGGGACTCTAAATGAGGAGGCTAAGTTAGTGGGATCCATTTGACTTTGCTCTACTTCTTTCCTGGGCCTCAAGAATTTAGGAACTGAATAATACCTGTGGGCTATAGAGGTAGTAGATGTTTTGTCCATTTGTGATGATGGCAGTCACCAGCCATACCTCTCACTCCCACTGTATGTATGCTAAGGAAAAATAGCATACAGATATAGCAGTGGTATATACAATAGATAGATATTTGTTCTGCTCCTACTGTACTATCAGACAAAAACTGATGGCAGGTATTGCTAAGTGCTATGGAGAAGTAGGGTGAAGGACCAAGTGATAGATGGACATGAGATGTGAAAACTATTTTAGAGGGATGCTTAGGAAAGTCTACCCTAAGGTGACAAATTACCTTAGATGTGTAGAAAATGTTAAAGGGAGGTTGATCAAGATCAGAAGCAAGTATTCTAGACTGAGTGATTGTAAAGTGCAAAAGTTCATTTTTTTTTTTTTTTTTTTTTTTTTTTTTGCCAGTCCTGGGCCTTGGACTCAGGGCCTGAGGGCTGTCCCAGGCTTCTTTTTGCTCAAGGCTAGCATTCTGCCACTTGAGCTGCAGCGCCCCTTCTGGCTGTTTTCTATATATGTGGTGCTGGGGAATTGAACCTAGGGCCTCATGTATACGAGGCAGGCACTCTTGCCACTAGGCCATATCCCCAGTCCGGTGCAAAAGTTCTAATGGGACTGTGAGGTTGGTCATAAAAGCTAGAGTAGCTGGAAAGCATGAGAAGAGCCAATAGCAAGGGCTGAAGTACATTCTTGATTTACTGCCTACCTGCAGTCAGGCAAGCTCCCAGGTCATTTACACTGGACATTTACTCCAAGCACTTCTTTTTACAACAAAGTTCAAGCTGGACTGTTCAAAGCATTAACTACCATGAAATATTATTTGGTTGACTATAGTTTGGATCCCCTTTCTTATGCTCGTTCACTGTCCTTTCTCTTCTTTTCCTTCCTTCTTTTTATGTAATTGAGATTATAATAATATGTAAAAAGCTTCTCATGAGATTCTAGGATATAAAAAGTCTTGAAAGGATATTTTTATTTGTCATCTACCTTCATGCCCAGTGCTGGGTTGCATCCAAAATTAGAACAAATCTAAATAGTACTACAAGATGGTTATTCATAAACCAGGATCAGTGATTTGTCTGTGTAAATTCTGTTTTTAGTTGTACATGTGAGGTTTTTAGTTTCAATCCCTAGAATTGTAAAAAAATTAATTAATAAGACATATTATTAAAAATGAGCAACAAACATTCATGGCTATTGATTATGGCTATTTCCATGTACATTAATTAATTCTCTCAATATGTCATTTATTAATACTATTTTCAGCTATAGAAACAGAGGCGCAGAACTCTTAAATTACTTGTCCAAGGTCACACAGTAAAGAAATTAGGATTTTGAGTCACACCTGCCGCCTCCTGGCTTGGGGCGCCTATCATTACAGCATGTCAATCTTCAACTTTGAGCCCCAGCATCCATAATGCCTTGTGCTGACAGTGACTGAATCGGGAGAAGGTTCTGTTAACCAACCAAACAACTTCTTTGAGACAAAAAGCCCTCAGGCTTTATTCTCTGGATTGTCAGACCTACTATCTGTCTGAACATTTTAGAGGAGCTCCAGCCTGACTTCTACCACTCCTCCCTTCACACAAGAATTCTCCAAAGGGACTAGCAGCAGAAGGAAGTGGCGGGGTCAGCCAAGCGTGATTGAACACTGCTCCAGTATTGAAGATCTGATAAAAACCTGAGGCCTCTGGGCACTCCATTTTTAAAGTAACCCTGTCAGTTCCCTAATAATGGTAATAAATTAACCAAACAGCAGATTCAGTGGTATTTTATGTCCTAAGGGTATTGCTTTCACACTTCAACTTGATAGCATGATTTATCAAGAGATAAATTACAGCTGGGAATGAATGGATTTACTGATGTCAGAAAGACGACAAGTATATTCTGAAGATGTCACCATTGATGGGCATGTACCTGACAAGCATACTTGAAAAATCTTCAAACAAAAACTTCACTTAGAAGGCTGAATAATTTTCACTTTGGATGTGGGTTATTGCAAGGATGTAAGGATTTTGGTGGTTCAAGTATCTCCCCTACTCAAGCCACTGTGACCCAGAAGTATTATGCTATCACCTCAAACCTTTTCTGAAGCCAACCAGGAGGATAGATAAATAAGGAAATGTGGGGTTATGCTATCACAAATGAATGTATATCCTCCCTTTCTCCCACCCCTCCAATACCCAATTAATTCTTCCTATGCATCTGTCATTCTTACTATATAAGAATATAAAACTGAGGGGCATCTGGGTTGGTTCCAGATTCTAGCTATGACAAATTGCACTGCGATGAACATTGTTGCGCTGGTGGCTTTAATGTGATTTTGTTTGTGTTTTTTTTGGATAGATACCCAAAAGTGGGGTTGCTATATTTAGCCTTCTGAGGAACCTCCATACTGCTTGCCAGAGTGGCTGAACCAGTTTACATTCCCACCAACAATGAAGTAGGGTTCCCTTTTGGCCACATCCCCTCCAACAATTGTTATTGTTAGTTTTCTTGATATATGACATTCTTACTGGGGTGAGATGGAATCTCAATGTTGTTTTGATTTGCATTTCTTTTATGGCCAGTGATGTAAAGCACTTTTTCATATGTCTCCTGGCCATTCTCATTTCCTCATCAGAGAAGTCTCTTTGTAAGTCTTTAGCCCACTTGATGAGGGGGCTATTGGTTCTTTGCGGTTTTGTTTTGGAGGAAGGTAATTTTTTTAGTTCTGCATATATTTTAGATATGAGGCCTTTGTCCGTTGAATGGCCGGTAAAGATCTTCTCCCAGTCTGTGGGCTTTCTGTTTATCTTGCGAGCTATGTCCTTTGCCGTGCAGCAGTGCCCCTCAGCAGACGAATGGATCAGGAAAATGTGGTACATATACACAATGGAATTTTATGCCTCTATGAGAAAGAATGACATTGCCCCATTTGTAAGGAAATGGAAGGACTTGGAAAACATTATACTAAGTGAAGTGAGCCAGACCCAAAGAAACATGGACTCTATGGTCTCCCTTATTGGTAATAATTAGCACAGGTTTAGGCAAGTCATAGCAGAGGATCACAAGAGCCCAATAGCTATACCCTTATGATCACATAAGATGATGCTAAGTGAAATGAACTCCATGTTATGGAAACGATTGTTATATCACAGTTGTAACTACTTTCAATGTCCCATGTGTATCTGTAGCTTCTACTATGATGTTCTTATATCCTTATCACCTCCCTGTGGTTGTATCTACACTATCTCTGTAATCTTATCTGAGAATATTTGAAACCGTGTACACTGGTATTAGAACTAGGAAATTGAAAGGGAATACCAAAATTGAGAGACACAGGGTAAAAAAAGACAAACAACTACAAAAGCAATACTTGCAAAACTGTTTGGTGTAAATGAACTGAACACCTCATGGGGGGAAAGAGAAAGGGGAAGGAGGAAGGAGGGAATGAGGGACGAGGTAAACAGTACAAGAAATGTATCCAGTGCCTAACGTATGAAACTGTAACCTCTCTGTACATCAGTTTGATAATAAAATTTTGAAAAAAAAAGAATATAAAACTAAAAAGATACAAAAAGCACATAAAAGTTGTCAGATTGAAAATGGAGTCACTTTGGTCAAACCTTACCCCCAAAATAAGTACACATATCTGGGAAGTTATGAAGGAGGGAATCTCCTGCTTGACAAAAATTATTCACAAAAGACTAGCTGAACCATAATCTTGCACAAAAGCCAATACAACCTAACACACGCGCTCATGCACACACACACACACACACACACACACACACACACACACACACACACACACACACCACTTCTGCAAGGATATCTTCCCATCGACTGTTTAATCTTTGTTGTTAAACTTCACAGCTAAAGTTTATTATTCAAACTATTATATTAATTCTTTTCATCGCACACTAAAAGCTTCACCTTCTTTGAACAGGCTCATGGTTTATTATAATACAAGTATTGTCCTTGAAACACTATGAAATTCTCAAGTAAGTATTCCTATTCTTTAGAGGATATCTCTGATCGTTACTTAGGTCAACTGGTATGTGACTAAGTGAGAACTTGATTGTTGGACCTGCTCACTGAGCAAGACATCCTTGTCCCTGGATGGAAGGCCAGGTAGAATTACTTCTAGAAGGTGGCTCAGAAGGCAGAAGCAGAGTTGAGAAGGAAGGCCCTGGAAGAGGACAGAGACATCTTGAGCTCTCAGATTTGGAAGAGAGCTCCCTAGAGAAGTGTGGGTCTGATTTCTTCCATTTGGAGACATATTTAGAAAGATGAGTTGAGAATGGGTCCTGACCTATAAAACTCTTAAGTGCTTATGATCTGTCCAGGGCATCTACTCTCAAGAAATGACATAGTGGAATACACCTAGGTGAGGAATGGCTCAATGCATTTATGAAGTCTTTTTGGCTTCCCCCTCCCTCTGTTCCCCCCAACACAACAGGATTATCTTTTGTGGAAAAGAGATGTAGGAAGGGGGCTGGGAAAAGAGTTGAGTGCATGCTGACAGTCCTTATCAGAATCTTGAAGGAAAAATAACTGATAACTTGGAACATCTACCTTAAAAAAAGGCAAGTTAAGAGTATCTTGATCCTTGGACATTTAAAACGTGTTTTTAAAACAAAATCCGAACTCTGGGAAATGTACAGTTAACAAGCTAACAAATCAAATTGTGTTCAACAAATCAAAGCAAAAAAAATGTCATTAGAAAAAGTAGATGTAGAAATAAGATTTAGCTTCAGAAGCAACCAAGCAGATAAGCTCATTAATGAATAGTCCACTCACGGAACAAATAGGATTTAAAATGCTTCCGGCTTTTGGATGGTTTAAAGCCAGCCATAGCTAGACAACTATGTATACAGATTAAAAGAAAATGGTGCAATGCAGTTTCTTGTTAAATCGCTTCAAAGTTTACCAATAGCCTGAAGCATCTGTCAAAATCCCAGGGAGGTGCTACAAAGAACTATTTTAAACCTCCAAATTCAGGGCACCTAAAAAGTAAAGGTACACATTATTTTCTTTCTTGCAGATAAACAGATTTACCACATCTGAATTGGGAAAAATGTTATAAACATATAATACTTCTCCTCCATAGAATCTATGTTCATTTCTCTAGGCTTGGATTTGTTTTTGTTGTAAAAACATATTTTTTTCTGATGATTTCTGGCTATATAAGAAAAAAGGATCAAGCATGGGGCAGAATCTTGGTCTCTGTGGAGGGGATCTGTTTTATAGAATACATTTGAGGTTCTTGGAAGACACAAACCACTTGGAAACACTTAATGCAAGATAAATCTTCTAAAAAAAAACCCCACAAACAAACCCCAAAACTCCTATAGGCCAAAGAAGTCATCTTTACATTCAGAAAAAGAAAGTCATCTTTATACTCATTTTTATAGTGTCCCCAGCAGAGGCAGAGTAGAACTGCACAGAAGCTTAATTCTTACGACCTGATAGTCAGGGCCTTGGAAACGAACTTTGATAGATGTTATAAGCCACCGTGCTGAGCATGCTTTCACGTTCATGTGCTCATACTTCTAGGGGGCAGCCAGTGATGTGCTGATATTGAGAAGCAAAGCAATGTAAGCCAACTGACTTTAATTATACTGAGATACACAGCAAGTCCAGACTTGGCTACCTATCAGCCTGATGTGTTATCCTTTTCTGAATTAAATCAGAAATTAGAAAGTAGGACATCTCCTGTGCCTTCCCTTATAAGCCCCACTCAGGTAAAGAAATAGAAATTTTACAAAATCCTCCTGTTCTCCGTTCAAATTTCTACCTTTACAAAGATAATCACTTTAATGGTATTTATTATGACATATTTGTGTGTGTGTGTGTGTGTGTACGTGTGCATACATGTGCATGCTAGTATTGGGCTTCAACTCAGAGCGTAAGCACTGTCACTTAATTTTTTTGCTCAAGGCTAATACTCTACCACTTGATCCATATCTCCACTTCCAGCCGTTTGGGAGTTAATTGGAGATAAGAGTCTTACAGACATTGCTGCCCAGGCTGACTTTGAATAATGATCTTCAGGTCTTTGCTTTCTGAGTAGCTAGTACCATAGAAGTGAGCCACCAGTGCCTGACTTAGATGGGGATTTTAAATAAATCATATAGTGTGTCACCTTTTATGCCCAGTTCTTTCATTCAGCACTAAGGGTGTGAGGGCTGTTATAGCTTGAGTTCATTCATTTCCCCTACTCTGGGATTTCAGTGGATAAATAGAGTACAATACATTTATGCATTTTATTCTTTCTGTCGTGAAGGAATATCTTGGTTGCTTTAAGTGTTTAATTTCTTACCAACAAGGTCATTGGCTATGTACAATGAGATGCATTTTATGTGTTTTTGCTAAACATGTGTATCATTACTACTGATTGTGTGCTTAGGAGTGGAATTGACGGGCTAAAGAGTGTGTGTAGGTTCAGTATCAGTGAATTCTGATCATTTTTACAAAGCCTTGAGAGCCATTAAACACTCTATTCCAAGAGTTGGGGCTCCTTTATATTCTGAACTTGATCTTGGACCTCTGACACTTTAGCCCTTCTGGTGGGTGCATGAATGACACCATGTTTTGTTTTGTTTTTAAAAGGAAATACACATTGTAAAGCATAAGAGTTATGCTATAAATCTAAAAACATATATATATATATATAATTTCTTGTTATGAGGATTAAATAAGACAAATGTACGGATGGCCTACCTCCCTGGGGAGTGGTGGTGAACAACACTAACATAGGAATAATGTTCTGAGTATGGGTAATTTTTCTTCCATAAAAGATATCAGTTGCAAAGTCATATCTTGGAACAACAAAAAAAGATGCTTTCCAATCTACTTCATGTTTTATGGTTACTTTAAAGAATTCTGATCAATACTTGATTACAGGCAATTTGACCACTGGTTAATCTACATCAGCACAAAAAAAGTGCTGGGGTAAGAAGTCTATTCATATGCTAATATTCTGAAGCATTTTTCCCTGAGGAAATCTAAGTTCTGCTATTATTTATTAATTCACCTCTCATTATTTCTACAAACTGAGATTGGAAAAGAGGAATGCTTATACTTCTTATTGCATTAGAGCTGTTACAGTTTGGCAGTTAATTACTTTAAAATCACATATGTACAGGGTACCTAGCTCTGTGCTGATCATAAGCAGTTAGGAAGACATTGGTAGATAAGCATAACGCAAATTCTCTTTCACATACATTTGCTGTTTTTAAGCCGTGTTACCAACTAGGTGATTTTTTTTGTTTGCTTGTTTCAGCCAGTTAACAGTATCTTCAGACATGTGTCTTTCACTCATTCTGTTCTATCATCCTTAATGCACCTACTTCCATGTGTGGTGTAGCCTAATGGTTGAAAGATGGCTACCATACTTCAGTCATCGGATGAATGTTCAAATATGAAAGAAGAAAAGAAGGTGCGAGTCTATTTATACCTTTCCTCTTTTAAAAGACTCTAGCCTATACTTCTGTATTGAGTAATCTATTCCCTAAGACAATTTACAAAATCAGTCTAAAACAACAATAACAATAATACTTCAGGAAGTTAAATAGATTAATACAACAAGAAAAGTCATTATTATTTTACAGCTTCTATAGGCCAGGAATTCCATAGAGGTTTAGCTAGGCAGGTGTGGCTAAGAGTTTCTCATTAGGGTACTGACAGTGTGGATACTCATTTGAAAGTGTGACTAGGGCTGGAGGCCCCACTCCTATTACTCAGGCCTACCATTGACCACACGGGTCTTTCCAAGGTCCTTACCCAATGTCCTGACAACATGGCCGCTAGCTTCTCCAGCAAGGAACCTGAGAGACAGCAAGTCAGAAAACACATTATTTTATAGACTAGCCTCACAAGATCTGTAGTTTGAACCTGTCCCTTCTAAAATTTAGATTTTACCAATGTGATGTTGGTAAGAGGAGGAACGATGTGACGAGTGTTTTGGAAGTGGAGCTAGCTTGTTCTCTCAGTCTCGCATCTTCTTCTACATGAGGATGAAGTAGGAAGGCCTCACCTTGTACCAAACGCCAATTCCTTGACCGTGAACTTCAAGTCTCCAGAAATGTCAGAAATACATTTTTATTCTTTATAGCCTACTCCCAGGAATCTTACTATAGCAGATAAAAGGGATGAAGAAAGTAACCTCCACTTCCTGAAGGAAAGAGTACCAAAGAACCTGTGGACATTTTTAAACCACACTACCTCATTCACTCAAATTGATTCATATGTTCTTTCTGATTGCAGTGGAGTTTGGGAAATAACTTTACTATCAGAGATTATGCCCATCCCTCTCGTGAACAAATCAGGGGCTCTATTAATAAAAAATAAAAACAAAAACAAAAAAAGTGGAAAGCAATGCTGGAAAGTCAACTAGCTCGGAGAATTGGCAGTAATACAAGAGGAGAGCAATTTTTCAGAACTTCACAAAATGATTCTAGAATTTCTCTGAAGAAATGGATAGTTGAAATACAATTTTTTTAGTAAGGCTTTTTGAAGGCAAGAGAGGAAATAATTAGACCTATTAGTCATCAAAATACAGGATGAACCAATGTGCAGACAAACGGATAGGAAACAATGCTTAGCACTCATATAGACCTTAGTGTATATGAACTAATGTTGAAAGGGATAAGATTTCTTTTGGGAAATACCATTGGAAAACAGATGTTTGGAAAGCCTTTACCTTCTTGTTATACATAGACTACATTCTAGATGAATTCAAAAGTAAAACATGAAAAATAAAACTACTTGAAGAAACCAGAAGAAACTAGGTAAATTCCTCCCTAATGCCAGACAGGAGAGATCTATCTAAGCATACAAACAATGGGCTAAGTAGCAAGTGCAAAGATGGATTTTAATATTCAAACATTTTGTGTCAAAACATCATAAAATTTTCAAAGCAAACGAGGTGATTATACATTATTGATATTTTGATGAGATATGTTTATTAACAAGAAAAATACCTTAGTTTTGCTGGAGGTATATAGCCCTTTCCTATGGAGTAAATATTTCAAAAATTAAAATAAAACAGTGGGAAAACATTAATATGTAATGAGTTAATATAACTGATAATAAAACCTGGATAGTTGCAATAAAATAGGCAAAAACATAAACCTACAATTTACAGAATAGATAGGACAAATTGTTAATAAACAGAAATAAATGCTCAGTCTCATTTGTAGTCACCCAGATGGAAATAAAAACAGAAATAAAATTCAATGCTATGCCTATCAGATTAACATAGATTGTTTGGTATAAATACACAGATTTCTTACTGTAAATACACAGAGCTATCCAGACAGAACACTGCCTCACACCACTGGTTTATGCAAAGCAGTCTAGAGATCTTCATCAAGAGCCTTGGACATGTTTATTCTTTTAAATCTGGTAATGTCATGTATAGGAGTCTGGTCTAAGTATATAACAAAATGTACTTAGAAATGTATGCATGACTCCCTTAAAACCCAGCAGCCCTACTTTGGGACATCTCCCAAAAGATTACAATCAAGACCACACTAAAGCCGCCAGCACAACTATGTTCATCACAGCACAATTTGCCATAGCTAAAATATGGAACCAACACAGATGCCCCTCAGTCAATGAATGGATCAAGAAAATGTGGTACATATACACAATGTAATTCTATGCCTTTATCAGAAAGAATGACATTGCTTTATTCGTAAGGAAATGGAAAGACATGGAAAAAATCATACTAAGTGAAATGAGCCAGACCCAAAGAAACATAGACTTTATGGTTTTCCTCATTGGTAAAAATCAGTACATGTCTAGGATAGTCCTAGCAGAAGATCATAATAGCTCAATAGCTATGTACATATGAACACATGAGATGATGCTAAGTGAAATGAACTTCAAGTTATAGAAACAAATGGTTTATCATCATTGTAGTTATTCTCAATGTACCATGTGAAATTTTGCCTTTTCCTTTGTCTTTCCCATAGTTTTACCCCTGATGTCACTGTATCTGATTTTGGTACCCTGGGTATTGTACAAATGTTTATTGGAAGTAGGAAAGGGAAGAGGAATATCAAAATGAAGCGACAAAGGGTAAAAGGTGAACCAATGCAACAGCAATATTTACAAAATTATATTCTGTAAACCAACTGTACTACTTGGAGGAGGGGAAACTGCGGGGGGGTGGGAAACGTGGGAGAAAAATGGAGGAGGTAACAAGTTGGATAAGAAATGTACTTACTGCCTTATGTGGGAAACTGTAACCCCTCTGTACATCACTTTGACAATAAATAAATCAATTAAAAAAAGAAATAGTCTAGCTGACTGACAATTATATAAAGAAAATTATGTAAACATTTGTGATAGACCCATAGAATGCCAGTGTCATATGATGGAATATTAAGTTTCTGTTCAAATATTTCAATATAGTCCAATAGCTTTGAAAAATATTCAAGACAAAATTTTAATTATACTGGCAAATATAGTACATAATGCATATGTGAGGGCAAATAAATCATGGAATATGTATTATATAAGAGTAAAATAACTATGGGAGAAAATAGAACAGCATGTTTATAGCATTTCTGGGACATTATTTTTCAGGGGTTATAAAATGATGAAAAATTTGTGGTTTGTTTAACTTATACATCTCAGAATTTTTTTTAATATGTTGCTTTTGTGTAGAGAAAAAAGTACACAGTAAGAAAGTGGACTAATTAATTGTATCATTTAGCATGTGTTACAACTCTAGTGTATATGTGTGTGTAGATATGCAAGCATGCATGCCAGAGAGAGAGAGAGAGGGAGAGAGAGAGAGAGAAACAGACAGACAGACAGACAGACAGACAGGGACAGAGGGAAGAAGGAAGAAAAGAAAGGGAGAAAAGTCCTGAACAACAATTCTAAGAAACTTATGTATAAAAATGCTAAATCTTATTTTTTCAGGAAGTGGGGATTAAATCCTACAATAATACATTAACTCTTTCAGGTCACTAAGGGACCAATTAGTGCTTTATGCTAAAGGGTACTAAATTGCATCTTACTAGCCTGGAGGAGAGCAGTCATGTCCCGAAGCACTAACTCAAATCACCACTGGGAAGTGATTCAAGATAGGGAAGAAGCTGGTTCATTGAATATTAATTGAATGGGTGAAAATGAAGGGAAGGTGAAGGAGGAAGCTAACATGTATTGATTATTTACTATGTGCTAGGGACTTTCCATTCATTATGTCATTTAATTCTCATGGCAAACTTAGGAGATCCTGGTTATTATTACCATTTTATAGGAAAGGAAATTGCCTTTATATTAGGGGTATGAATCTGTCTTTTCTATAGGAAGACCCAGGCACTGACCATAGATATACTTATTTGCTGTGATGTGGGACCCAAAATTCCTCTTGGCCTTAACAATGTCTTCTGTCAATGAATCTTAATGATTCATTAAATTCCACAGTTCAAGGGACAGTACTTCGTTTTAGAGGGTGGTCTTTCTGAGTATATTACTAGGTCTATAGTCTCCTGGGGGACAAAGACAGGGGTCTCAGCAGTGGAAAACCTTGGAGTATTATTCAATGACAGTGACACAAAGGTACTTTTCACATGACTTTCTGGGGATCATTTTTAACTTTTTTTAAGAGTGAAATGAAATTGAGGACAGCAAATTATTTTGGTGCCTAAGGAGCACAACAAAGAGTAGTGCCATTAGTTTAGAAAAGGAAATGGAATCAGGGCCATGCGTTTCCTACCTACTGAACTGCTAGAGTTACTTGGGTGCTGAAGAACCATTTCTCCTTTAATTTCCTGAAAGCCAATGAAGAAGACATTTGTCAGACAGTTGTCTGGGCTGTTTGTGCCTTGGTGCAAAGAATCAGTGCTTTTTGAAGGAAATGCACTTCAGACTTGTTTCACTAACAAGAAGTGTAACCTAGTAAGTTGGCTAGTACAGACTTGTAAATGATACTTGTAAGTGATATGAGAAGGCATTGTACATCTGTGGGAGTGGAATCCACTTCCTATAGGAATCCTGGGCAGGAGAAGAGGTAGTTCTGTGAGAGACTCCTTTCCTGTATACTTGGTAAGATAGCTCTATACTGCAGTCAGAGACAGGTGTGGAATACTGAGATCCTCATCTGTAGAATTTCATTTCTAAAAGAGAAACTTAAAAAAATAAGATAAAAGTCCTAAGAGGAGCTTTACTATTCTTTTCCTCTTCTTAATTTGGGTACATTGGGATTTTGGCTTTCAAAGAATGAAGGGGCAAAGATTTTCATTCTAGAAAGAAAATTCAAACAACTGACAACTTTAAACAGATCCACATCCAAATTATACACTGTAAGTCTACAAGAGCAACTCTATTAAAAATCATCCACATGGCCTTTTGTATTAGGATCATTTATACAATACTGATATTCCTATAGGAGGGAGAAAATAATGTTTAGACTTAAGCAAAGTGAAAAGATATTTTCTCCACTGGAAGCTGTTAGTAGTACTTCAGCTGATAGGGACTTGGAGAACAATTCCTCTGTTGTGTTTAAAAAATACAAGTACTGGAATAACTCAGAGGCTGAGAAATCACAGTAAGGGTGATACTAGCCAAGCAGGTCTGAAATAGATTGTTTTTCTGCTTATATGGTTGTTGGTCTTTTGCCTTGGGTCTTGGAATGATAGCTCTTGTGGATGTTCTGTCCTTTGGGTCTTGCCATTGTTGAGTGAATTCTATGGCTGAGTTAGCCAAGCACTTTACATTTTCATAGAAGACAGATGATCGTCCAAGACAATTTAGAATTCTCAACCTCCTTTACATTAAGGATCAAATATAAACCCCTTTCTCTTATTGTTAAAAACATCCATGCTCATGACAAACTTAATAAAGAAAAGGAAAGAGAGCCAGAGGATCGTGTCTCATGCCTATAAGTCTAGTTAGTAAGAAATAGGACCAGTAGTGAATGGAATATATATACTCATTTGTTCTGTGAATTTTTTTATGGGGAAAAAGTGAAGAAAATGTTACAGTGGCTATGAGAAAAATGTGTGTAGAGTGTTTGGCACATAGTAAATGTTCAGTAAACTGGAGCTAATACTTTTTTTTAATTTTTTCATTTGCCACTTCTACTGTATTAATCTCCAGCTTTGTCTTTTTCTCTCTTAACATCACTAAAATTGTAAACATAATTCAAAACTGTATATTTCTTAAAATATATCTTTTTTTTTTTGCCAGTCCTGGGCCTTGGACTCAGGGCCTGAGCACTGTCCCTGGCTTCTTCCCGCTCAAGGCTAGCACTCTGCCACTTGAGCCACAGCGCCGCTTCTGGCGGTTTTCTGTATATGTGGTGCTGGGGAATCGAACCTAGGGCCTTGTGTATCCGAGGCAGGCACTCTTGCCACTAGGCCATATCCCCAGCCCTTAAAATATATCTTGATAAATGAAGAAATATGTGAATTGTCCATCTGAGTGTGACCATTTACATTAAGGCAAATCAGTACTGAAAAGTACTACCTTTAGGTTTCACTGTAACTAGAGTCTTAGGCCAGCCAGAATTCCTAATCCATGAGTTCCAATGTGCCATGTTTGGTCATTTGTCCCAACACAACAAATACAGAGATGAGTAGTAGTGATGAGCAGAGGAAGATTTATTAATACACCAGCCATGTGCAGAGAATGAAAGGGACAGATTGCATTTCAATCTATCTCCAGGGTATGACATGAGCCTTTTTTACGTAGAGGATTAACTGGGGCAGGAAGAGATGAAAACATAATTAAGCAGTTCCCAGAAAAATGTGACCTGATTGATCATCATTTCAGCTTTGGTTCTGTGAGGGGTTCTGGAGAAGTTACTGCTGTCATCACTTGAGGGGAGCAATCTGATTGCTCCTGCCCCAGGATGTAGCCCCATCATTGCATGTAAGTGTCCTCATTTGGAGGAGTCTGTCCTTTGAGGATACACTGTTCCTTGGGATGTAGTTTTTGTCCCTTGTAGAGATGATATTGATCAGTTTCATTGTTCCTGGAATCCCAGGATCCCAAATGACTGCAGAAGAGAGAATCAACAAAAGGATACAGGTACAAAATGCAGGCAAAGGAGGCAGAGCTCTTATCCTATTTTTGTTAACACTGGCAGTCAGTTTTAGTAAAAGCAATTTCCCTCCCTTCCCTTCCTCCTTCCCTCCCTCCTTCTCTCCTTTCTTTCCTTCCTTTCTTCATTGTCTTCTTCTTGTGGTGATTCTAAGTTTGAACTCAAGGTTTTATGCTTGCTAGACCAGGCTTTTCTACATTTCTGGCTTTTTTTTTTCCTCAGGCCAGCCTTGGAGGGAGAAAACTAAGGACTATGCTCTCCTGTTTTTATTTTAAAAACTTTGGAGGAGAGAGGAATGTGGAGACTAGCTTCCACTTTGATAGGAGAAAGCAGGGGAGTGATGAGAAAGATTGAATTCCTGTCACAGAGTTCAACAGCTTTGGGACATTTTTTCCTTCTTCAGATACTTTTGACTTTCCCTGGGACAAGAAACTAGATGTATCTATCCTGTACTGTGTCATTATAGGCTCAGAGTAATTACATATAGAAGCATATCTAGTGTTTGCCAGCCAGAGAATGCTGGGGTGGAGAAACCAAACTTCTTTGTGTGGGAAATGTCATAATCGTTCAGGTCAGGCCACCATCCTTTGACTACTGTCTAGGCAAGGGTCTTGCCTGTTTTAGACATGCCAACCTCCATCTGACAAATTGTCTAAAGGGATGGGGAAAAGGAGAGGAGGGGGAAGAGATGACATAAAAATAACAGCTTAGAGACACCTGGATGAACAACTGGTTTCTGGGTTCCACTGCTCATTCTCCTACCTTACTATAACTGTCAACAAGAACCAGTGCATCAACTGAATTCAGCAGAAAGGATGAGCATAGAATGGAGAATTGGTGACCATCCAGTAAGTCTATCAATTTCCTTGTCCATATGCCTGGTGTCATAGCATGTACCATTTAGTTGACCACTAGGGGTGGGCCCAGAGAAATTTAAGCTATGGAAAATTTCAAAGTATATACAAGATTAGAAATAATGGCATAAATGAATATATACCACAGTGAAAGTGAATTTAGTGCACAGCTTCAAGCAAATTTTGATATTTTACCAATTTTGTCTCATCTTTTGCTCTACTGCTTTCCTTCCCTATTTTACTTGTTACTATGGTATTCTGAAGCAAATCTCAGAGAAGAAATTCTCTAAATGTTTCAGTATGTCTCTGAAAGATAAGGACATTAGAAAAAAAACCCATAATCACAGTACCATTCATACTTAACAAAATGACTAGTAATTCTTTAATATTATCTTGTATCTGTTTCAAGTTCAAATGTTCCTGATGATCTATTGGTTTCTTCAAATCATAATCTGATCAGAGTGTACACACTGCACTTGGTTGTTAGTTCTCACACAACTCTTCAATAATATTTCTTCCTTTCCTTCCCAATCCCTATTTTAAAGCCATTTCTTTTTTGAGAAAACTGCATTACTTTTTCTTTTGGAATTAGGTATGATTTTGGATGAGGTCTGTTTTTAGATTCTAACATTTTCTGGCTAGCTTAGAAACCATGAGGGCAATGTGTCTGTGAACATGTTAATGTCTTCAGCATGGTGACATCTAAATGACTACGTTATGAGTAAGGTAAAGAATAACAACCTCAGCCATAAGACATGGAAGATTGAGAACCACTGGTCCAAGGGACCTTCAAAAGCAGAGGTACTTAAATAATAGTCTAGTAGGATTGCTGCTTTCTAAATAATCTCATTGATGTCATTTCCTTCCTTGGAAGAATCCCATCTTGGCCTATGGATTATAGGCTCTGTAACATTCATGTCTAATCTTTGTGTCTACTGACTGTAATAATTCCCTACCACTGTGGCTGGCCAGGATTTAATGGTAATATATGGATTTTCCTATTTGTGGGAGTCTTTTAGTACTCTTGCCAGCCTGTTGGTAATGATTATTTATATACCCATTAGGTCTCTGCATAAGAATGGAGGTATGGTGATGCCATTTGAAAAGTCTTTTTTTTACATTTATTTTTCTAATATTTTATTTTATTGTGAAGGTGTTGTACAGAGGAGTTTCATTACATAAGTAAGGTAATGAATACCTTTCTTGTCAAATAGTGTTACCTGCTTCCTCATTTTCTCCCACTATCCCTCCCATTCCCCCAAGTTGTAAAGTTAATTTCTAATATAGTATCTTGTGAGTATCATGGTTGCATTATCCACCCTTTGTCCTTTGTCTCACCATTTTGTTATTTCCTTCCCATCCCCAAGTCAGATAAATGTGTATATAAGACACAGGGTACTAAAATAAAAATGGCAACAAAAGACAAGCAAAAGAAAAAAAAAACTACACAAAAGAAATAACTTCACAGGGTGCATAAAAATGCCTCATTTAATATCTTGGAGTTCATTTTGATTACCATCATTTTATACAGTGATATGTACATAGCTATTGAGTTATTGTGATCCTCTGCTAGGACTATCTTAGACATATACTAATTATTACAAATGAGGGCAACCATGGAGTCTATCTTTTTTCTTTGGGTTTGGCTCACTTCACTTAATATGCCTTTCCCATTTCTTTCCATTTCATTATGAATGGGGCAATATCATTCTTTCTGATGGAAGCATAGAATTACATTGTGTATATACACTATATTTTCTTGATCCATTCATCCAAAGAGGGGCATCTGGGTTGATACCATAATTTAGCTATAGTAAATAATTCTGCAATGAACATGGTTGTGCTGGTGGCTTTAGTGTAGCCTTGTTCATGGTCATTTGGATAAATGCCGAGGAGTGGGATTGCTGGATCATAGAGGAGTCTATGTTTAGCCTTTTGAAGAATCTCCACACTTCTTTTCAGAATGGTTGAGCCAGCTTACATTCCCACCAACAGTGTAGTAGTGTTCCGTTTTGGCCACTCCCCACCAGCATCTGCTGTTATTTGTTATTTTGATAATGGTCATTCTAATTAGGTTGAGGTGGAATGTCAACATCGTTTTGATTTGCATTTCTTTTTTTATTGCTTATGCTCTTTTTAGAATTTTTTTAAATTGTCAAAGTGAAGTACAGAGGGGTTACAGTTTCATACGTATGGCAGTGAGTACATTTCTTATGCAACTTGTTACCTCCTCCTTCATTTTCCCCCTGCCTTCCTCTCTCTATTTCCCTCTCCCACCATGAGTTGTACAATCTGTTTACACCACATTGTTCTGTAAGTAATGCTGTTGCATTCATTTGTCTTTTTATCCTTTCTCTCTCAATTTTGGTATTCCCTTGGGGTAAAACCATGGGAAGGGAATATGGAAAAAAAGAAAAAAAAAAAGGAAAAAGAAGGTCATGGTTTCACATGGCATGTTGAGAATAACTACAACAGTATGGCCAGAGATGTTGAATATTTCTTCATGTGTCCAATTGGCTATTCTTATTTTCTTTCCAGAGAAGTCTCTTTTTAATTCCTTAGACCATTTTTTTTAAATTGTCAAAGTGATGTACAGAGAAGTTACAGTTTCATACGTTAGGCATTGGATACATTTCTTGTACTATTTGTTACCTCCTCCCTCATTCCCTCTTCTCTCCTCTCCCTTTCCCTCTCCCCTCATGAGTTGTTCAGTTGGTTTACACCAAACAGTTTTGCAAGCATTGCTTTTGTAGTCATTTGTCTTTTTATCCCGTGTCTCTCGATTTTGGTATTCCCTTTCACTTTCCTAGTTCTAATACCAGTATACACAGTTTCCAGTGTACTCAGATAAGAAACAGTGATAGTGCAGGTACGACCACAGGAAGGGGATACAGGAGTATCATCAACAATAGAAGCTACGGTTTCACATGGCATGTTGAAAATAACTACAACAGTGATATAACAGTTGCTTCCATAACATGGAGTTCATTTCACTTAGAGTCATCTTATGTGTTCATAAGGGCATTGCTGTTAGGCTCTTGTGATCCTCTGCTGTGACTGCCTAAACCTGTGCTAATTATTCCCTCTGAGGGAGACCATAGAGTCCATGTTTCTTTGGGTCTGGCTCACTTCACTTAGTATAATTTTTTCCAAGTCCTTCCATTTCCTTACACATGGGGCAATGTCATTCTTTCTGATAGAGGCATAAAATTCCATTGTGAATATGTACCACATTTTCCTGATCCATTCGTCTACGGAGAGGCATCTGGGTTGGTTCCAGAATCTCGCTATGACAAATTGCGCTGCGATGAACACTGTTGTGCTGGTGCTTAGCCCACTTATTAATGGGGTGATTGTTTATTTGAGGATTTGTTATTGGGGGGTTACTTTTTTTTTGAGCTGTAGGTATATATATTTTTTTTTTTTGTATTGAATTTTTTTTTTTCTCAAATTTTTATTTTCAAACTGACGTACAGAGAGTTTACAGTATCATACGTTGGGCATTGGATACATTTCTTGTACTGTTTGTTGCCTTGTCCCTCATGCCCCCCTCCCTCCCCCCCTTTCCCTCCCCCCCCCGCCCAGTTGTTCAGTTCACTTACACCAAACAGTTTTGCAAGTATTGCTTTTGTAGTTATTTCTCTTTTTTTACCCTGTGTCTCTCGAATTTGGTATTCCCTTTGAATTTCCTACTTCCAATACCAGTAACCACGGTTTCCAATATACTCAGATAAGATTACAGAGATAGTGTAGGTACAAACATAGGAGGGTGATACAAAACATCATCAATAATAGAAACTACACATATACATAGGACGTTGAAAGTAGTTATAACTGTGTTATATCACTTGTTTCCATATCATGGAGTTCATTTCACTTAGCATCATCTTATGTGTTCCTAAGGGTATAGCTATTGGGCCTTGTGATGCTCTGCTATGGCTTGCCTAAACCTGTACTAATTATTCCCAATAAGGGAGGCCATAGAGTCCATGTTTCTTTGGGTCTGGCTCACTTCACTTAGTATAACTTTTTCCAAGTCCTTCCATTTCCTTACAAATGGAACAATGTCATTCTTTCTGATAGAGGCATAAAATTCCATTGTGTAAATGTACCACATTTTCCTGATCCATTCATCTATGGAGGGGCATCTGGGTTGGTTCCAGCTTCTCGCTATGACAAATTGTGCTGCGATGAACATTGTTGTGCTGGTGGCATTACTGTGATTTTGTTTGTGGTCTTTTGGATAGATACCCAACAGTGGGGCTGCTGGGTCATAGGGGAGTTCTATATTGAGCCTTCTGAGGAATCTCCATACTGCTTGCCAGAGTGGCTGAACCAGTTTACATTCCCACCAACAATGAAGTAGGGTTCCCTTTTGGCCACATCCCCTCCAACAATTGTTATTATTAGTTTTCTTCATATATGACATTCTTGCTGGGGTGAGATGGAATCTCAATGTTGTTTTGATTTGCATTTCCTTTATGGCCAGTGATGTAGAGCATTTTTTCATATGTCTATTGGCCATTCTCATTTCCTCATCAGAGAAGTTTCTTTGTAAGTCTTTAGCCCACTTGATGAGGGGGCTGTTGGTTCTTTGCAGTTTTGTTTTGGAAGAAGGTAATTTTTTTAGTTCTGCATATATTTTAGAGATGAGGCCTTCGTCTGTTGAATGTCCGGTAAAGATTTTTCTCCCAGTCTGTGGGCTTTCTGTTTATCTTGAGAGCTATGTCCTTTGCCGTGCAGAAGCTCTGGAGTTTGATGCAATCCCATTTGTCCAACCTTTCTTTGATTTGTAGCCTTTCAGGGTCTTTGTTAAGGAAGTTCTGTCCTGTGCCAAGGAGCCCAAGTGTTTCTCCTACTCCTTCCTTTAGTGTCTTCAGGGTGCCTGTTTTGATTTCAAGGTCTTTAATCCATTTGGAATTGATTTTGGTGCAGGGTGATATATAAGGATCTAGTTTTAGTTTGTTGCATGTGTTGAGCCAGTTTTGCCAGCACCACTTGTTAAAGAGGCTATTTTTCTTCCATACTATTGTTTTAGCTCCTTTATCAAAGATTAAGTAGGCATAGTTCTGTGGGTTTAATTCTGGGTCTTCAATTCTGTTCCATTGGTCTTCAGGCCTGTTCCGGTGCCAATACCAAGCTGTTTTTATTACTATAGCTTTATAATACAGCTTGAAGTTGGGTATTGTAATTCCTCCAGCACTGTTCTTTCTGCTTAGGAGTGTTTTTGCTATTCTAGGTCTTTTATTGTTCCATATGAATTTCTGGATTGCTTCCTCTATTTCATTAAAGAATGGTGTTGGGATATTAATGGGTATTGCATTGAATTTGTAGATAGCCTTTGGCAATATTGCCATTTTGATTATATTAATCCTCCCAATCCAGGAGCATGGGAGGTTTTTCCATTTTCTTAGTTCTGACTTAATTTCATTTTTCAAGCTTTTAAAGTTCTCTTCAAAGAGGTCTTTCACTTCTTTGGTTAAGGTTATTCCTAGGTATTTTATGTTTTTGGGGGCTATTGCAAAAGGAGTTGCTTTCCTGATTTCAGCCTCGGTCTTCGGGTTGTTAGCATAGAGAAAGGCCGTTGATTTTTGAAGGTTTATTTTATATCCTGCAACTTTGCCAAAGTTTTGTATCAACTCTAGTAGCTTGGGGGTAGAGTCTATGGGATTCTTTAGGTATAGGATCATGTCATCTGCGAAGAGAGAAAGTTTAACTTCATCTTTTCCTATTTGGATCCCCTTTATATTCTCTTCTTGCCTAATTGCTCTGGCTAGGAATTCTAGTACTATGTTGACGAGCAGGGGAGAGAGTGGACATCCCTGCCTTGTTCCTGATTTTAAAGGGAATGGCTTTAGTTTTTCACCATTTAGAGTTATGCTTGCTGTTGGTTTGTCATAAACTGCCTTGATTATATTCAGGAATGTTCCCTGGAATCCTAGTTTTTCCAGGGCTTTTAGCATAAATGGGTGCTGGATTTTATCGAACGCTTTTTCCGCATCCAGTGATAAAACCATGTGGTTCTTTACCTTGCTCCGGTTGATGTGGTGGATTACATTAATTGACTTGCGTATATTAAACCAGCTTTGCATCCCTGGGATGAATCCAGTTTGATCGTGGTGTATGATTTTTTTGATGACTTGTTGAAGTCGATTGGCCAGAATTTTGTTGAGAATTTTTGCATCTATGTTCATCAGGGAGATTGGTCTGTAGTCCTCTTTCCGTGATGAGTCTCTGCCTGGTTTTGGGATGAGGGTTATACTGGCTTCATAAAATGAGTCTGGCAGTGAACGTTCTCTTTCAATTTCATTGAATTGTTTGAGAAATATTGGAGTGAGTTCTGTTTTGAAGGCCTTGTAGAATTCTGCGGTGAATCCATCTGGACCTGGGCTTTTCTTGGATGGGAGATCATTTATTGCTGTTTCTATTTCAATACTGGATATGGGTCTGTTTAGAAGGTTTAAGTCTTCATAGTTGAGTTTGGGGGTATCAATTTTTTCTAGGAAATCATCCATTTCTTCCAAGTTCTCGAATTTGTTGGCATAAAGGTTTGCAAAATAGTCCCTTATTATTTTCTGAATTTCGGTTATTTCTGTGGTGATGCTACCTGTTTCATCTCTTATCTTGTTTATTTGAGTGTGCTGCCTTCGTTCTTTGGTCAGGTTTGCCAGGGGTCTGTCTATCTTGTTGATTTTTTCAAAGAACCAACTCTTTGTTTTGTTGATTCTTTCGATGGTTTTTTTCGTCTCTAATTGGTTTAATTCTGATTTGATTTTAATTATTTGCTTCTGTCTATTGACTTGGGGTTTGGCTTGCTGTTCTCTCTCCAGAAAATTAAGGTGCTTCCTTAAATTACTGAGTTGCTGTTTCTCCAGTTTGTTGATGTATGTACTCAGAGATATAAATTTTCCTCTGAGTACTGCCTTTGCTGTGTCCCAAAGGAGCTGGTACTTTGTGCCCTCAACTTGGTTGAAGTCCATAAACATTTGAATTTCTGTTTTAATTTCTTCAATGATCCACTGATGGTTCAGCAGTGTGTTCTTTAGTCTCCATGAATTGTGGGATTTTCTGTGGTGGCTGAATGAGTTGAGCTCTAATTTTATTCCATTGTGGTCTGAAAGAATGCAGGGAATGATTTTGATACTTCTGAATTTGTACAGATTTTCTTTGTTCCCTAAGATGTGATCTATTTTGGAGAATGTTCCGTGTGCTGCCGAGAAGAATGTGTATTCTGTCCTTGCTGGGTGGAATATTCTGTAGATGTCGATTAAGTCTAGTTGGTCTATGCAATTGTTTAGTTCTGTGGTTTCTTTGTTCAGTTTTTGGCGTGTTGATCTGTCCAGAGGTGATAGTGGAGTGTTAAAGTCCCCCACTATCATTGTGTTTGGGTCTATGAATGTTTTTAGAGCCAGTAGTGTTTGTTTGATGAAGTTGGGTGCTCCTGCATTTGGCGTGTAGATATTTAGGATGGTTATTTCTTCCTGTTGGAGAAATCCTTTTACTAGTATGTAGTAACCTTCTTTGTCTCTTCTTACCTTTTTTAATTTGAAGTCAATTTTGTCTGATACTAGAATTGCAACTCCAGCCTGCTTATGGGGGCCATTTGCTTGATAGATTTGTTTCCAGCCTTTCACTTTTAGAAGATGTTTACTTTTGCTGGATAGGTGTGTCTCTTGGAGGCAGCAGAAAGATGGATCTTGATTTTTGATCCAACTTATGAGCCTATGTCGTTTGATTGGAGAATTAAGTCCATTAATGTTGACAGTTAGGATTGAGAGGTGATCGTTTGTTCCTTTCATTATCACTGTCTTGTTTGAAGCTGTGTCTTCCCATTTCTTGATCTAGTGTTTACTAATTAGGGTTCATTTCTCTGTCTGTGTTGGGATCCTGATTATTTTCCCTGTATAGTACATCTTTAAGGATTTTGTGTAAAGCTGGTTTGGTGGAGATATATTGTTTCAGTTTTTCCTTATTGTGGAAGACTTTTATTTGACCTTCGGCTATGAAGGAGAGTTTGGCGGGGTACAGAATTCTTGGTTGGTAGTTATTTTTATTTAGAGTTTGGTATACTTCATTCCAGGCTCTCCTTGCTTTCATGGTCTCTGCTGAGAAGTCTGGGGTAATTCTGATTGCTTTTCCTTTATATGTGATTGTTTTCTTTGCCCTAACAGCTTTGAGTATTTTTTCCTTGCACTCTGCAGAAGCTGTTTTGATCACAATGTGTCGGTGGGAAGTCCTATTCTGGTCTGGTCGATTTGGGGTTCTAAATGCTTCTTGTATCTGTATAGGCCTTTCCTTCTGGATATTTGGGAAGTTCTCAGCTAATATTCTGTTAAATAGGTTGCCTATCCCATTAACCTCTTTCTCCAAGTTTTCCTCAATACCTATTATCCTTAAATTGGGCTTCCTGATTGTGTCTTGAATCTCCTGTAGCGATCTGTTTTGTTGCTTGGACTGGATTTGTATTGATTTTTGATCTTTCTCCATAGAATCTAAGGAATCTTCAGCTCCTGAGATTCGATCCTCTGCTTCAGTTAGTCGGGACTGTAGGCTAACTACTTGATTTCGAATCTCTTTTCCTTCTGACTGGTCTTTCCTGATGTTTTCCATGTCATTTCTTAGGTCCTGTATGGACTTCTTTACTTCATTAACTTCATTACTTTGGTTTTGAGTGTTGTCTCTCAAATCTTTAAGTTGGGTAGCTATCTTTTCATTTGACTCTTGAAGCTCACTTATCTTTCTATTTGTGGATGCCATGAAATTCTCCATTAATTTTTGCTTTGCCTCCTCACGCTCTAACATAATTGACTGAAGAGATTCAAACTTTTCATTTATCATGTTTATCAGTAAACTTTGTAGAGCATTTTGGGGGTTTTCTTCTATGTTTTTGATTGACTGCTCTGCTTCCTGCTTGTTTTGGGTGGGGGATAAGACTTCATTATTTGCCATCTTTCTTGTGTTTCTTCTGCCCATTTGAATTGGGAATGCCAACCTACCAGCACCTGTGAGCACTGTTTAAGACCCAAAGCAGCCCTTACCAAGCACTGTTGTATAAATCTTACAATTTCACAATTATAAACAGATAACTTGTATACCTGTCTATAAAGTTAGATTTGGTGTTCCTAAAGAATACAATTTCAATATAACATCTGATCCTGGGCCCTGTATTCAGTAGTTACTTATTTACTGTTACAACCTTATACGCAATTCTTGTTTTTATATTAAGTTCTTTTAGGACTGGCTTTCTCTATGAACCCCTTTGATTCACTCGTATTAAGCTGGGATATCCTCTATCCAATAACCAGAAGTCAATGGAACCTGGAGGTCCAGGCAGTAAGTCTGGAGGGTAAGTTGGAGGTAGTAAAGAGAATAGAGTAAAGTGTTTTGGGGGGGGGGTGGTGATTTTGGTTTAGTTTCAGTGACGTGGAAATGTGGAGAAGAGTAGAATCAGTAGAAAGAACATTCATAAAATGACAGACACTGGAGAGTTAGCAGAAAAGGGTGTAGGTGTTATTTATAGGAAAGTAATTTTTATAGGAAGAGGACGCAATGAGAGAAATGAAGTAAAAATACTGGAAGACAGATACACAAAACAGAGAAAAATTATTTAACAAGGAAGTATAAGTAAATAAAAAGGAAAAATAACCGAAAAGGAACAAACCTAGCAAATAAACAAACACACAAAAAAACTTGATAAAACAAACCAGTAAAAATGGAAAACAAACAAACAAACAAAAACAAAACAAAACAAAAAAAAAAACAGCCAATGATGTTTCAGGTGTGAAAAAATTAAAAAGAAAATTTAAAAGAAAAGTTAAAAAAAAATGTTTGAAAAGAAACCAGTCTCTCGTTTCCCTGCAATTGACTGCAGTCTATTTTCCTGATTGGCTGGTTTGACTTGATTTCAGTTGGCAAGGGGTGGTTCTGTTCTGACTTTCTCCCCTGTTGGTGCAATCGTGGGTCTCTGAGGTTCGTACAGCTTGCAGGCAGGCCTTGGGCGTCCTCTGTCGATGGGGACGTGGGCATTCACAGGAACTGTGGCTCCTCTGTCTGCTGTGGGGCCGCTGCCTTTGATGCCTGGTCTTGACTAGACTGTGAACTCAGCAGAGCGTGGCGCCTCTAGCCTGTGTTGCTCCACTAAGAGTTGCTTGCCTGAGGGAGGCGGCCTCCTTGGCATAGGTAGCTATGGAATGCAGCTCCGTTTTGGGCTGGGAATTAGTTTCCTCTGTGACGGGACCGTTTATCTGTCCCCGGAACTGTTTGTTCCTCCTTCTGTTGTTTCCGTGCCCCTGGTAGCTGCTCGCAGCTTTTGCTTTAAGTTTAGAAGTTCCGGCGGGCAGGGCGGGGCTTCTCTGGCTAGGCCCCGGACTTGCCTCCCACCAGGGCAGGGGGCGTTCTTCTGGGCGGAGCTGGTTCTCACTGATTCCGCCCCTCCTGCCCTTTTCAAAGATGGCTTTTTTGACCTCGCTTTCCCCAGGCCCGCTTCAGTTCCAGTCTGGTCTGACCCTATGCCAGTGGCAAAGATGGCGCTTTGCTCTGGCGGTGGGGACAGGGATGCCTTCCAGAAGCTGGACTGTGGACACAAGCGAGAATAATTTTTTTTTTTTTTTGCGGGGTACTCACGCGGTCTCTGCGATGTCAGGTCCTCCGTGCTCGGCTGCCGTCTGGAGTATTTCTCGCTTTAGCTGCGTGGAGTGCGAGGGGCTGTGCCCGGCACTGTGCCGGAGCCGGCGCTGGCGCCGCGGCGGGACGCCGCCTGGAGCTCAAAACTGTGTTTTCAGACCAGCAAAGTCGATTTTTCCTTCCTGTAGAGAATCCCTGTACTGTTAGATGTTACTTTGGCTGTCTTTCTTGGAGAAACAGTTTCTATGAGGTGAGAAAACTACGCTATCGGAGGGAGCTCTGCAGGGCACAGCCGCTCCTCCGCCGTCTTCCTACCATTCGCCGTGTATTGAATTCTGTAGGTATATTTTTTATATGAGGCCCTTGTCTGTTGTATAGCTAGTGAAGATTTTCTCCCAATATATGGGCTTTCTATTTATCTGCTAGATATGTCCTTTGTCATGTAGACGTTCCTCAGTTTAATGTAATCTCATTTATTCAGCCTTGAAAAGTCTGCTTTCTATCCCAAATTCAAATAAACTCTATGGTTTTTAGTAACTTTGGGCGTTGAAGCCACAGGATCTTAGTAGAAACTGGAAGAGAAAAATCACTTCTTTCTTGACATGACCTTTAGGTAATCTCAGCTGTTCTGCCATCCTTGAGAGTTGAATTGGGTAGGAATGAGGTGAGAGTTCATCCATGGCCCAGGCCCAGGAGGAATGCTCAGTACGTTTTGAATGCTCTGAGTAATTTTCACGTATAGAGTGTAGCATTCTGTTTTAGAATGTTCTCCTCTATTTCTGCTGAAATTGATTTGTGGTTCAGTTGAAATGACAAGTCTGTTGTGAGGTCTTTCATAAGCTATCCAACAAGTTTTCCTCCTTGCTGAACTTTGAAAGGTTTTCTAACATTCAGCGGATCCCAGTGGGACTAGAACTTGTGCAGGAATGAGACCTTCACTTGTCCTTTTGTAAATCTATAAGCCTATCTAAAGACTGTGCCAGATATCCAAACAAAGAAAAGGGGACATGTCTATACGTGGCCAAGAAAGAAGCAAAAACCAACCAAGAATGACAGTATATAATGATAAGCATTTAATGAGTTATCTCTACCTTCTATTCTTTGTGAGAGAAAAATCTTAATTCAGTGGGGTAAATTTATTTATTTATTTATGTTTTCAGTTTTGGGTATATGCTACAGATCATATTAGGCACTGAATAATACTAAGATAATACTCAGATGTATCAGACCTTTTTCTATATAATTTACATTTACAATCCATTTAAAACTCAGAACAATGTTATAAATTTGGAGCTATTACTATCTTCACTTCATTTTTTGGAAGCATTATGAGTTGAAGCAATGTTCCAAAAGTTACATAAGCTATAAGTGACAGAGCTGGGATTTGAAGAAAGGCAGTATAGCTCAAAGCAAAACAAGGCATAATCTTTTAGCCTTCAAATATTTAGAATCTGAGTGTTCTAATGAATAGAAGATTATGATTCTCTTTCAGTCTTAGAATCCCAGACACACAAAATAGAGCTGGGTACAGTCAACAGTAGGGTACAGAGGGTTTTGAGACACTATTTGAGGAGGACACAAAGGAAACCAGTAGAGAGAAATGATTTTCTCAGCAAATGCACAAGGACCATAGGATGGAACTGAATGCTTTGTTAAACCATGAAGCTTTATGCTGAGGGAGTTATTCGAAGTTGTCTATCAGAAATGAGCAGTAAGGTCACTTTATAAGGAGGGTGGATTTTCCCTTAAGCATTCACTATCAACAATGAAACTCATTGTGTGATGGTGCAATTTTGTGATATAGGCTCTCTGCCTGTTGTGAATGGTTCTGAGGAAATCTTAACATATAGATAACTATTTGAATATTTCCTTATGATTTCCTTCCAAAACAACAGACCATGTGGTGACAAGGAAACTGTTGAACTGAAGTCTCATGGAAGTATAGCCAAATACCAGGTGCCATAGCAATCTGCACAGAATTTCTCTGGGGATTTAGGAATGTTTTAGAGTAACCCTCCATCTTAAACACACAGTTTTTCTCTTATTCTTCCTTCTTTAAGTCTAATAGGTTTGCTAAGAAAGAAGAGGTTTTAAGAGCTTCTCTGGAGATAAATGAGCATATAATCATCTGCTCTAGGGGGAAATGGCTCCAATGCTCTGGCATAAATCTGAGAAGTTGTTGCCTTAGAAACAACTAATGTTGTGTAACTATCTTCCCTGGACAACCATTTTAGGTCTCTATAATTTGCTCACTTCTATCCAGTTTCTAAAACTTTAACCCCTGGTGAGAAATCTTACTGTCTTTCCCCAATGAAGATAATGATGAATAATTTTTTTTCCTATCTTCCTGGGCGTTAATCACCTGGAGGTGACAGATCCTGTCAGATCCTCTGGAGATCTGACTGTTATAGCAGGGAGGAGATAAGCCAATCTATGGGCTTTCTATTTATCTTGCTAGCTATGTCCTTTGCCATGTAGAACTTCCTCAGTTTAATGTAATCTCATTTATTCAGCCTTGAAAAGTCTGCTTTCTATCCCAAATTCAAATAATCTCTATGGTTTTAAAAAGCTACTTAGCTAGTTCTTTGGGCTTTGAAGCCCCGGGATCTTAGTAGAAACTGGAAGAGATCAGGATCATTGGGGTTGAAGCCTATTTGCCCTATTAGGTACACAGGAAGGTCTCCAAGTAAGGAATCAGACAGAGCTCTACTGAATTCTGAGCTCTGGGCAGCTCAGAGTTCCTCCCCTAGAGTTCTCTAAGGAAGGCAGCCCAGAATAGTTCCTGTTGAGCCATTCACTGATTGATCTTTCAATGAGTCCCCTATGGCAGAGAGAGTTACATTAGAGAAACTGCTGGAAATATTACACACTGCCAGATTCAATTCAGCTCATTCAGTTTTACTCAATTTATCAAACCTACATGGAGTTCCTATAAATATGTGACAGTACACTAGGAAATGGGGTATCCAAAGATGAACAAGGCACAGACCTGCTCACTGAGGTCTAATAAGAGAGATGAAAGTGTAAACAAAGGAGCATCTTTCAGCATGAAGGGTGGTGCAATGGAAGTGGCAGACAAGTTGTGGGGGAGGAATGTTAGTGGCATAGTAACTGAGGTCAAGAAAGCCTTCACCAAAGAACTGATGCCAGTGTAGAAGATTGGAGGATGAGGAGATACCATTTGGAGAGAAGAGTTCTTCAGGTGGAAGTGAGAACGTAGAGCAAATGCTGAGACAAAAACTGAGTCAAGTTGGAACTTCATTCTTTGTTTTAGGGGGTGACAGAAGAGTGGTGACAAGGGTTTTGAGATAAAAGGGAGAAGGTTAGATACAAGAGGCAAGAGAGACCATGAGTGGCAGTTTATACAGTGGGTAGTAATATCTGTGAGCTACCTATCTGTGCAGCATTCATTTCCACTTCGCTCATTTTGTTCAAGTAGGCCTCCTTCACATAGCAAAGGGTTTGAGCCAACCAGAGTGATCCTATGACATATATGAATAGATTATTTACGATTTAAACTGAAATAAAAATCTGGCCCCAGAGATATGAGGAGATGTGTGTTTATTGCGGGTTCTGTTGGAAGCTGTATTCTTCTGCTGGAAGTTGTGATGTATGTTTGTGTGTGTGACCATGACAACAGTTGACTTGAAGAAGAGGAGCTCGCTTGCTGATGCTATTAGAACAGAAAGATGAATAGTTTTGGAGTTTGGGGTTGACTTTCCCTTAGGGCATATTGTTATATGAGATAAGAAAATTTCTTTATTATTCCAATAATTTTGAATAGAGATTTCTGTCACAGGTGGTTGGAAGCATAATATATTAAAAATTGAGGTTTGGGTTAGAAAGAGATAGGGCTCAATGTCATAAGTTTTGTTTTAGAAATGTTAACTTCATTTGTAGGTAGCCATTTTTCTTGCAATTAAATCTTACATGAAAAAGGTCATGTTTTCAACTGGAATTTTTTTTAACTTATGCCAAAGTACCACTTTAATGCTAGACAGACAATGTCAAATGAACTCTGATAACAACTTTTAGGAAGATTACAAGTCTTCTGTTTAGGCAAGGTAATGAATGTCATTATATACTGTGGGAAGTGCTTTGGTAACATTATACTCAGGGTCCTGTGGTGGGGATAAAGGAGCTCTTAAATCAGTCTGACAAATGAAACTATTACCAAGGAGGTAATAGTTGATTGAACTCAACTACCTGAGGAGTAGCTAAGATTATAGGCATGAGCAATCAGTGTTTGGTTCCTTTCTTATTTTTGAGGTATCTATTCCTCAATTTTTTTTCTTCTGATGGTATTAGGGTTTGAACTCAGACTTCACATTTGCTACACAAGTGCTGTAATAGAACCATGCCTTTACCCCTTCCTCCCCAGCTTTAAAAATTACTGGTTAATATTTATCTTTAAATGGGACTACCTATCTGGTAATATTATTAGGAAGGCTCAACAATTGAGTTAGAGAAAACACTAACTTGTTGGTTGTGGTGCCTAGGTGAGGTGGGAGGATTTCTATTCAACTCAGAGTTATGGAAGCAGCTGTTACTCAATGTCCTATATGTCACAGACTCATCATGCTGAAACCCGACTCTTATAGCCCACCTCTTTACAATCCTCACTTCTACCAGCTTTCCATCTGTCATTTTCTCTTAGGTAGGAGAAGTTGTCTTACCAGACAGGTTTCTCTTGTCTCTACCACTTGCCACTGTGAGAAATTAATATGAACCTCGAAGGGTTATTCCATTCTTCTCTGTGGGTCTACCCATCCATCAACCCCATGCTTTACAAATGTGGGCCTTAGTATTGTATCTGGATTGGTTTATATGGTGGACCTACTCAGTATTTCAACAAAGAAATGCTTGTTTTATTCTCTCTTGCTGAATAATCATGTTTTGTGTAGAAAAATATAGATTTATGGATTCTCTTAAAATATTAAATGATCTTATGATGCTGGGATCAATTTCATACCAGTCTACAGTTATTTAGAGGCAGGATGCCCTCCCTCTTTCAAAATGCTACTATCACCACACTTTCTAAATCTCCTTGACATAGGCTGTGTCAGTGATTTATGTTATTTGTTTGGTACCTGAAGGATTTGAGTAGGTACCACTTTGTAATCGAAGAGTTGCTGGATAAACTTTTCAGTGCTTTGTTAATATTAACAAAGTTACCTGGCAGATGCTAGAGATTTAAAGACAATAAGATGTAGTCTCTGTTTATAAGTTTTTGTTCTTAAGGAGTTCTCAGCCTAGTGGAGAAACACAGGAATTATATTTTATGACAGGCATCTCTGCTATACATATGAACAGCAACAGGACATAGATGTTGTGAGCTATGAGAAATACATTTAATCCTCCAACATGTTATAGTAGAGAGATGGATGGGGAGAAGTATTTGGGCTTGTTTTTAGTGTATTTGCAGACTTTCTTTTAGTGGCTGAGATAGAAGAAGGCAAGTCCATAAGCAAACTAGAGAACAGGGATGGGCAGAAAAAGGAGAGAACCAGTCATAGTAGTAACTCATGCTGCCAGAAGAGTGCCTTTATTTTTAGTAGTTAGGGGAGATGTCTTAAAAGGCTATCAGTAGTGCTGGATCTGGGTCATGCCCTTTTTCATTGAGAAGTAACTGCAGGCTGCAGAGCAGTGTGACAGTTCAAAGCCAAGTTTCTGTTGGATTAGATTTTCGCCTTAGGGCAGAATGGATTAAAGGAGAGAAGTTCAATGGAACTAAAATTTATGGACCACCTACTCTGTATAATTTTCTGGAAAATTAAAAAAAATTTGAATTTTTGTGGATTCTCCACAATACTCAATTTATTTTAAATGAAAACAAGGTATGTCTTGAAGCTTATATTCACTTGCTCATTGTGTAATTGTTGGTGACTACTTTCTAACTAAAATGACTCATATCTTTGTTACTTCAAGAATGACCTTTTAAATATGATTATTGATTTTTTGAATACTCTGATCTCTCCTTCTGGAATTCTTGTTACACATGAATACTATAATCTTTTGGTTCATTTCCCTTGTGTTTCTCATATTTTTAATATTTTATCATGTTTATCTCTTTATATTGTAAGTTCTGGGGAAGCCTATTGAACTGTTACTGTAATTAAATGATTCAATTTTTAAACACAATCTGCTTGCTACATATGCATTTATCACATTTGAGAGGTCATCTGTCACTTTAAACCATCAATAAATATTTTCTGATATGAAAAATAAACAGTTTGAATAAGAAGTTCTCTGAGGATATCTTACTTCATGGAGTCATTATTTTTTCCATTTTGAGGCTAAGAAAATGGAGGCTGAAATGTTTATGAAACTTGTCCAACATGGAAACATTGGTCATAACTTTCCTGGTTGACTATAGTGAAGATAGCATGCTCCACCTTCATCATGATGCGGTACAGGCATCATGGAGTACTTACTATAGTTGTTACGCTAATGCTAAGTGTACAAAGGTACTTTAGAGAAAGGCTGGGTATGGTGGCTCACACTTGTCATCCCAGCTATATAAGATGTATAATTGGAAGCCAGCCTGGGCAAAAAAATTGTCAGACCCCACCTGAAAAATAAAAAGGGCTGAAGGCATGGCTCAACTGGTAGAACATCAGATTAACAAGGTCCTGAGTTCAAACACCAATACTAGGGAAAAAAGATGCTGAAGAGGTAAAACATATTCAAAAGCCAACCCCTACTCATGTAGCTTTTCTGAATTTGGAAAGCATTGATGGACTTGAAGAATGAACTAAGACATATCCCACAGTCCTAAATTGGCATATTGATCTTGAACCAGAACATACGGAACTAAGACCTTGAAAACAGTTACTTCACTGTTTTATGTATGTATATATGCATATATATATATATACTTATGTACATATACTTATGTATATATGTATATGTGCATATATACATAAATAAATAAATATATATACACACATATACACGCATATGTATTTCTTATCCACATAAAGTTTTCCAAGTTCTAAAAAGGGAAAAGGAAAGTCCTGGAAGGATGATATGTTCCTAACTGCCTAACTGCTTCAGCACATTTTAGCCACGTATCCTGCCTGGCTTCCACATGCTATGAAATACCAGGAGGAAACAAAGAATAGTGTTTATAGACTTGCCTTCCTTCTCCTTACACTGGATTCAGGTGTGTGTGTGCGCGCACATGTGTGCATGTATGTTCTTGTCTTCACAAGACAAGAGCTGTTAGACTAAGTCAAAGCTTCCTTATCTTACTCTCTGGGATTTTTGCCTTTCTAGCACTAGGCAAGCTTTCCTAACCTTTCCTTAAAATACAAGAAAAAAGGTCTGGAGATACAAATATTGACTTCAATGTCTTAAAAATGCTTTCACATAGTTTAATAGAAAAAAGATAGAAGACCAACGTCTACAAAGCTAGTGAGTGAATTTTAGAAAGAGAACTTCGATTTTATGTCTTATAAATTTTATATGCCTAGGAGAGAGGGGAAATCCCCAGAGGGTGTTCAGGTTAGTAAATTGTGGCATGCACCCAAGATTTCCCTGGATCCACTTCTGCATAGCTTTCCTGACATCTTTACAGAGGGTCCTGATCTGACAGAGACTTATTTGGTCACCCACATCCTTTTCTTTTGTGGTTCATCTTCTTCCTCTTTTTCACTTCTTCCTTCTCATTACAGGAGACCTGTAGATTGAGTTCACTATATCAACTGTTATTGAATGTTTGTAAGCCACCACAATGATGATTAAGAATCAGTGTCTATAATAGGGGCTGACTATTGTTCATCATGACAAAAACCCTAAATAGTCTTAGGGATGATGGCTTGACCCACAGATGACATCTTCTGACTGTTCTCAGGGCACAGAATTTGGCTTTGGAATGACATTCTATCAAACAGAAACATATTTGAGCCTATTCAGTGGAGAACAATGCAAACTGGGTAGGAAGTATCTGGAAGGCACTGAAGATTCTTTCTCTATCAGAAAGAGTCTAAAGCTGCAGGTGATTCCAGGGATTCGATTAGTTGTGTTCTGTTCCAGGCAAAGACAAATGAATTATCCAAAGCAATATTTTTTTTAACAATGATGAAATGAGCTGTCCTTAAAGTAGCAGTATTCAAATACGTGCACGTTCAAATATGTGATTTCTAAATCAAAGGTTTTGTGGTGGTCTGATGTGGTGGGTTCTTGCCAGTGACCTGTTTACAAGAGCATACACACATCCAGTGCCAGTTGTGATTAGAGGTGCCTTTGTCATTTTTTCACATATTCTTAAATCCATTCTAGGCTTGTCTGTATCTCATTCCTCCACTGAGATTCCTTCTGTCAAGGTTAAAGTACTTCTCATTCACTAAGCCCCAATCTTCTCTGACTCTGTGGCATTTTACTTTTCAGAAGCATGGACCCCACTGGCAACTCCTGTCTTCTGGAAATAGCATGTTCTCTTGACTGCCAAAAGAAGGGGTTTTCTTACTACTTCACTGGCTTGGTTTCTGACTCCTTTGCTAATTATGCCTTCTTTGCTGCACACCCAAATGTTGGAGCACCTCAGAGGACCTCCTAGGATTCAGTTCTCTTCTCTATTTGTATTAACTCCATCTGGTGGCTTTGAAGCATGTCTGCAAATCCCTTGACATTCTATCCATGCAGAGGTTAGATCTGTGTCTCCTCCCCTTGAATTTGGGTTGAACACAGCAAGTTACTTATAATCAGCAGAATGGAGAAGAAGAGATGATCTTAACATGTGAGGCCAGGTCAGAAATGATCACAAAGTTTCCATCTGGTCCTTGGCATCCTAAATCTCCAGAGCTGAGAAGGCCTTTCAAGGGGCCTTATTGCAGTACTCCAGCCAATTGGCTTGCTCAGGACACATCACTGGGGTGCACAAACATGTGTTTTCTGCTGTATTTGTCAAAACATTAACCCACAGAATCCATGAGGATAGTGACATAGTTGTTTCTTGTCACCAAATTTTTCCAATAACTTGTTATGAAGTAGTGCAACTAATACTCTCACTAAAAAGCCTCATCCTTTTACAGGACTTTAAGGATTGGCTGTAATTGCATGTGGGCTCCAAGTTTGTGTTCTAGCTCTGATTTCTACCCTAAACTCTGAACTCTTAAATGTAAGTGTTTAATTGATCTCCCAATGATGATATTTAATAAGCATTACCTGAAATTCACTATGATTCAAGCAGAAAGCTTGGCATCATCTTTGATCTTCAACCTTGCTTCTTGCCTTCCCCCAACCTTTGTATGCATTCCATTTTTTCAAGCCAAAATTCTATTCATTGTGTTTCCATTTTTTTGCCCCAAAGATGGCATCAAAAACAACAACTTTTCACTCTTTCATGAAAGTATAACTTCATCTTATCTACCTCTATTCCAATTGGACTTGGCCATGATCTGTTCTTTCACTGTTGTATCATAGACCCAGTTTTCCTGCTTCTCGTCTTGTTCTCTTAAAATGTATTTTCCACAAGCAACCCATTGTTGATATTACTACGCAAGGGTCTCTGGGAATGTATTTCAAGATGTGTGTGGGGGGGATATACCTCTTTGCTCATTCAAATGATGGTTGGTAGGATTCAGCCCCTTTGGGTTATTCCACTGAGAGTCTAAGTTTCTTATGCACTTTTGGCTAAAGGCATCCAGTGGTCCCTTGTCATGTGGAGTCTCCATTGAACAGTTTTCAACATGTTATCTGACTTCATTAAAGGAAGAGCAAGGAAGAAAGGGAGAGAGAGCAAGAGAGAGCACACAACACACACACATACACATACACACACACAGAAAAGTCATAATCATTTGAAACATAATCATGGAGGCAACATTCCATCAGCATTATTGGTTCTACTAGCTAGGAACAAGTCACTAGGTGCAGCCCACACAATGAGAGAAGATTATACTAGGGCATAAATACCAGAAGGTGGAATCTTTGGAGAACTATCCCAGAAGCTGCTTATTGCATGGCTTCAGAATGTTTGTTCATTTAAAGTCATAGGACATATTATCTTGTACCTCTCCTTAAAAACATCAGTGGCTTTGGTTGCACAATGATATCTAACTTCTTATTGCTTTTCAGACCCTAGCCTCTCATACTCTTCTCCTCTAAACATTCTTTTATCCATCATACTTAAGCCACCCTGATTTTTTTCTCTGTTTCTTACAGTGTTCAAGTATTTTCCTCCTTGGAGCTTTGCATTAGATGCTTCACCCCACTGACCACTTTCCCACTGGTCTGTGTGGTTGCATTTCTGCTTCATCTTCACGGCTCAAAAAGGCTTCCATGACTACTCAGCTTAATATACATTGTTAGATAGACCCTTCTGCATTATTATCTTAATTATCTGCATTACTTTCACCAGTTTAATGCTATTATTGTTTGTATATTCACTAAATTTTTTGTTCTCTCTCTCTTCACAAGTAAAATGGATTGACCAATTCTAGCCTTGACTCATTCTATCTATTTCTGAATTAATATCAATTTCTATGAATAGAGTTGCCAGATGTTTTCTAACACATACATTTTAAATTAAGTTTGTAATAGCTAATATGACACATAAGGTAGAAAATATTGCTTCAATTTTTTATATGTAACAACTCTTTAAACATCATAGCACTCATGTTCTTCAGATAAGGAAAAACACAAAGGACTAAGTTAGTAGTTCTATGTTTTACAAGTAGTATGTAGGAAAGGGAGATTTGGCCTCAAGTTTAACCATCTAATCATTGATCCTAATTAGAACTCACACCTCCCATTCATGGCATCATTACTCAACAAAGGGCTATATTGGTTATCGGCATCATGTACTCTCTCCATCAGTCACTACCAGGCATTTAATCCAAATGTATATATAACTTATGGCCTCTTAATTTGCTTCTTGTCTTCAAACTGTATTTTGCTATTTTAATGCCTCTAATATAACTATCTGGGATTGAGAAAGTAGAAATAGAGAAATATAAAGAAATACATTCTCCAAAGTATGTTTTGAATGTACTGCTAGAGGACTGATGATGTCTCTAAATATCTCTCAGATCTGCCCTGGTCTGTAGTCAGGAGAGGACTTTCCAAAGTTTTCTTGGCTTTTTGGCAGAAAGAGAACAACTGGTAGCTGTGCTATGACCTAAAAAATGCTCCCTTGTGCTGAAGATGTTATCAACTCAATGATACTTTCTGTGTTACACCATCAAACACCCCCCCTTGGCTATAACAGTGTGGGTTTTTACTGTGTAATTGCTTCATTTTCCATCCATGTGGAGCTATACCTACTGGTGTGGTTCTACTACCCTATCATCTCCCCTTGCAAATTTGACTCCACACACATTTTGAAATTTAGCTGGTAACCTTTCAGCAAAGAAATTTCTCCTGCCCAGATGATGATAATCAAACCGATGGGTTGCCAAGTGCTGAGATGGAATAAACATCACAAGCATTCCTATTGCTTCCCTTCTGAGAAGGGACAGCAATATCTTGAGAGGAAGAAAACAGTCACTATTGAGAAATAGCCAGGGTTCCTCTGGGAGATCTATCTCTGATGGTGTCTCTGCAGGGAGCCTGCTTCATCTGCTGGCTGCACACAGAGGACCTGTGGACGCCATTTTCGTTGGAACATGCTGTCTCTCTGGGTAGGAAGAATGCTGTTTTTTGTTTAAGCTGAACATTCACCTGAACAAATAGCAGATGTTGATGAATATTAATTTGTACTTAGATTAATGCTTCAAAGTGTCAATTTAATTTCTCTTTTACTATTCAGCCCTTGATTGTAATGAGCTACTTCAGGATGTGGGGAAGCATACACCTGGCTTGGAGGTGGGGCTAGAGGTCTCCAGGGAGTGGAGCCAGGTCCTTGGGCTTTTATCTCTCTGGAATGGAATAATTCCAGAGGAGTCCCAGGTGTCCTCTGGTAGTCACTCAGCTACATGTTTGCTGTCCTAGTGGAGAACTTGGGGAGGGGGGGAGAGGAAGGAGAGGAGAAGAGAGGGAGAGAAAGGGGGAAAGTAGAAAAGAAGAAGGAGGGAGGAAGAGCGAGAGAATGAAGGTGGGGAGGTTGAGATTTGACTTTTTAAGAGAAGTCAGAAGCAAATGCCCAAGTGACGTCCCATGCTCCAAGTGGGAAAAGAGGATGTAGTCTCCTTTTAAAAGATCTCAGTCCATTTCTGTTGCTGGCCCTTTAAGTTCTTGAGAAATTTAGCATTATGTTTTGTGTTTATAGATCTACAAGGTAAGGGGAAGAGAGCATATTGGAACTTTTATCCCAGATCTAGATCTCACTGGCTTAGGCATGTTTCTTTACCTTTCTAAGTCTCAGTATCTTCACCTGCAAAATAGAGCCATGGAGAAGGCAATGGGAAGTACTTATGCTCTATGCTTAGCTAGGTCCTGGCTCCAAGTTCCAGATCTTCTGGTACTTGGTGGTGTTCTTTTTTCTTCTTCCTTCCTGGATATGCCCAGTATCAAATAATGTGAAAATTTAACTTCTTCCTTATTAGGTTTTCAAATATCTCTCATTGGTGTTTATTTCCCTAGGTTGTCCAATTTTCTAATTCTCTTGCCTCTGTTAGGAACTTTATAAGCACATATGACATAGATATTTCTATTTTGAGTTTCCTGCCTGAATGATGTGTTATGATTATTTTTAAAGGACAATTGTGGCACCATTTTCTGTATTTGCCTTGTACCTCACTGGCTGAAGCTGCCTTTCCTCTGTCTGTTGGACAGAATGAATTTCTCTCTTACAGAAAATGGCTCCCCACAATCCCAACCTCTGTTTTGTCTTGTACTTGCCTTCAGCTTTTGCCTTCTTCATCCTAATGGCTTGCTCATCCCACAGACCATAGGGGATCTGCACATTACTGACTGCAATCCAGACAACCCTGAGTAGCACTAAGAGAGAAGGAATCCAAGGTCTAGCTGTGGCTTTGTTGAAATTGTTGATGACATACTTCAGCACACTCTACTCTGTGGATTGGCATTTCCCTCTAAATTTCTGTCCTGTTAGTTTCCTTGAGTTGCCATCAGAAAATATCAACATTTAATAGCTTAAAATATTGAAATGTATTATCAAGTTTTAGAGCCTGGGAGTGTAATATCAATCTTCTGGCAGAACCAGGCTCCTTGGGAAGTCTCCGGGGGTGAATTTTTCCTCTCCTTTTCCATTTTCTGGTGGTGGCTGTTGATCATGCTACTCCTTGGCCATGTGGCAAGATAGCTTCCAAATTTGCCTTTTGTCTTCACATGGTGGTCTCCTTGTATTTTTTTTCTGCAGCTTCTCTGCATGTCTGTATCCAAATTTCCCTTTTAAATAAATATACTAGTCATGTTGGATTAAAGTTCTCTACTCCATCTTGCTTTTTCTGGTATGAGGGTCTGATGCTTTTCCTGAGACACTGGTACTCAACCACTTGAGCCATGCTCCTGCTCCCAGAATCCTTAATGACCCTATCTTACATTAGTTAAATTCACAAAGATTCTATTTCCAAATAAGGTCACATTATAAGGTACAAGACATAATAGTTTAGCATACTTTTTCAACCCATGAAATATGTAAATTACATTGAAATTTTCTACCTCTTTAGATTCCTGATCAGTCTTTCTGATATTTATTTGAATCTCATCTGAAATTTACCATCTGGTTTTTATTCATTCATAAATATAGTCATTCAGCTTTTGTGATGTGTCTGGCCTGGTACATTCATGTCTATTATCCTACTGAATTTTCAAACAGCCTAGAAAGGTAAGTACTATCATTAATCTATTTTACCAAGGAGAAAAATGGAAACCCAAATACATTAAGCTTGTCCATCATTTTACAATATAAGTGCCAAAGGTTGTATTTGAGCTCAGTACTTCTTACTCAAGTCTATTCATTAGGTCAAAACTGTATTGATTCAGCAACAACCTTTATTTTCTCTTCAGTGGTTTCATTTCCACCTTTGACCTGAAGAAATCCTGTCTGCCCTTGATCTCTTCTCTCTCACCATTTTCCAGTTACTTTTTTTTTTCTTCTGGTTATTTCAGTGACTTTGGCTCCTATCCTCACTCTTTTATTGGCTCTACTAGCTGCTTTCTCCCCTGTACTTCTGTGCTATTGCCTTTCACTTCTCTTCCCTGCCCTTTTTCTTTCTGCTGCATTCTCTTTATTCTCACGATTGTTTAAACACTGCAGCATCCTAACCCCTGATGTCATTTACCTATACCTAAATGTAGTGGGCAGTTTCCATTCCTTACGTTTATACATTTGGGATATCCACAGATATCCTTACCACTTCTTGACACATCTCTTGTTTTTCAAAGCAGTGCCCACAGTTTCTGATGTATTTTAAGTAGCCCTAAAATGCTATTTGCTCCTGGAATATAGCCCTGCTGTTCCCTACCTCTATTGCTTCTTCCAAGTGTGATTCTCTCCTCTGAGGGAGACAGCATGCTTGTTGCCAAGCACACAGTGGGGGCTCCTGGTTATCATACAGTGCTTTTTCAACTAAACTTAAAGGAGTCCAGGTGTTTGACTACACTTTCAAGTAGCTAGTGCCTTTGAGCTAGTGCCTGAAAGAATGGCTAGCCCAGGAAGGTGAAAACATAACCTATATTTAAAATTTCCAGAAAAAAGATTTAAAAATTAAGAACAACCCCCCTCCACACACATACACTTTCAGAATTCCATGCTGTCTTCTGTCTGCAGTCTTTCTAATCGTTTACATGCTAGTTATATGCTAGAAAATGTCAAGTCAAATTCTCAATGCCTTGAACAGATCTATATTTTTTAGCTACCTGCTATCATCTACGCACCTCACACTTGACTTTCTCCTGTCCCTCTGCCTTCTTTTACTCTCTCAAGTAATGTATCATTGTTTCTGGTTCTGGGCCCACTCATTTAAGGAACCCTGCTATTTTATCTCATAAATATTCATGGATCTGATTGCTCTGATTTTGTCCTCAACTTTTCTCACTGAATACCAGTCCTCTTAGCCACTCTTTTCATACCAATCCATAGAGATTTCTTCAGAAAAATTAAAATTGACAGCATGGCTTTCCTGCTTTGAAATTACTGCTAGCTTCACTGCCTGAGATATATCTTTAAATTCAATATGTTACCATTCTGGACCTTCTCCAATCGATCGATCTACCTCTTATCGATCAAATCGATCTACCTCTTATTCCTCAAGCTCTGTTCCTTTTTCTTTTCCTCACAAATCCCTGTTGAAGTATAGTTTTTGTTTTGTTGTTGTTGTGTCTTAGAAACAGCATAGTCTTTAATGCTTTGTGGTTTACATTTATTGTTTCCTTTGCACAAAATGCTCTTTTCTCCCATCTTTATTGGATGGATTTCTTCTCATCTTCAAAATTTACAGCAATATTTTATTTTTGATGAAGTTGATAGCAATTCTTCAAGCCAGCGTTGGTGACTGTGTAAGTTAGTTTTCTGTTACTATGACAAATACTTGAGATAATCAACTTAGAGAGAGGAAAGGGTTGTTTTGATTCATGGTTTGGGTAGTTATTATTTATGATTAGTTGGCCCTATTGTATTGGGGCCTTTGATGAGGCAACACATCATAGTGAGAATGCGAGGTGCAGTGAGATCATTCATATTATGGTAAGCAAGTGAGCCAAAGAAAAGGGAGAAGTCTGGGGACAATGGGTAAGGGAATCCCATAGTCCTCTCTAGCATATACTCTAGAGAACTAAAGAGTTCAGACTTCACCACCTCTGAACATACTGGAGGACCAGGCTTTTAATATACAGGGTTTTGGGGGTACATTCAATATGCAGACTATAGCAGTGGACCTCACTCCTATGGCACTTTGTTCATGGCTATATAGAGTGATATAGTACTGATTTGCCTGATTTCTCATGTTCTTTGCATTTAGATTACAAATAGTGTAGCAGCCAGAGCAGCGCTTGGACTTAATAGAAATCTATTGAAGGTTTTAAGAGATGGTGAGCATCAGAATATTTCATGCAGTACCATGTATGTTCTTATCCCTTTACCTTCCTCCACCATTCATTTTTCCTCTTAGAGGGAAGTCTTAGGTGCCACATCAAAATTCACTTTGTAAAAACTACAAAGATCTTAGGTTCTTTTTTGTAAGGTGGTAGAATATTATTAATCAATGAAAAGGCATAAAACCCTGTCATATGCAGCAACATTGGATAGAATTGGAGGTCCTTATGTTAAGTGAAATAATTCAAGCACAGATAACCCCTGGCACCACATGATCTTATTTACATTCAGAAGTTAAAAGGTCAGTCTGTGTCAGGCACTGGTGTCTTGCACCTGTAATTCTAGCTGCTCAGGAGGCAGAAGTCTTGGGATCATGGTTTGAAGCCAGTATGATCAGGAAAGTCTGTGAAACCTTTCCAAATAATTACCAAAAAGCCAGAAATGGAGCTGTGGCTCCAGTGGTAGAGTGCTAGCTTTGAGCAAAAGAAAAGCAAAGCTTGGAGATAGTGCTCAGGCTCTGTCTCCAAGCCCCAGGACTGGCACACCAAAACAATAAGATAAATAGGGTCAATCTCACTGATGTAGAGTGAAGTATAGTAGTTGTCACTACAGTCTAGATAAGAGAAAGGAAATGGGGGGAGGGATAGAGAAAGAGAGAGAGAGGATAGATAATGGATACCAAAATGCAGTTAGAGAAGAATTAGTTCTAATTTTCTATAGCACAGCAAGATGACTACATTTTAAAATGGTTTGTGTGTTTTCTAAAGACCTAGGAGAGGCATGGGAGTATAAGTAAGTTCAGTGGTGGAGCTCTTCCTCAGCATGCATGAGAGAGGAGTTCAAAATTACCCAACATGGACATAGCTCTTGAGCTATTGTGATCTTCTGTTAGGACTATCTTAGACATTTACTAATTATTCACTATGAGAGAAACTATAGAGTCTGTGTTTCTTTGGGTCTGGCTCACTTCACTTAGTATGATTTTTTTCCAAGCCTTTCCATTTCCCTATGCCCATATGAACATATGAAATGATCCTAAGTGAAATCAACTTCAAGTTATGGAAACAAGTGGTATATCATTGTTGTAGTTATTTTCAAGATGCCATGTGGAACTGTGCCCTTCTCTTTTTTTATATTTCTTTCTGTGGTTTTGCCCCTGATATCACTGAAACTGATTTTAGTACCCTGGATATTGTATATATGTGTATTGGAACTAGGGAGGGAAAGGAAACACCAAAATCAAGAGGCAAAGGATAAAAAGACAAACCAATGCAACAGCAATACTTATAAAACTATATGGTGTAAACTAACTGTACAACTCATGGTGGAGAGAGAGAATTGGGGCAGGGGGGAGGCGGAGGAAAGTGAGGGAGGAAGTAACAAATTGGATAAGAAATGTACTCACTGCCTTATGTATGAAACTGTAACCCCTCTGTACTTTGACAATTAAAAAATTGAAAAAAAATACCCAACAGTTAAATGGTAAGTGTTAAAGGTAAGCTTCCCAATTGGATCTTTATAAACTATATACATGTACTGGATTATCATGCCATACATCTTAAATACATATTATTATAATTACTAAAATTGTTGCTTTAGGAAAGATAATGAAATCAAGTCAGGGATTGGATTAGGGCATCATCTGCCTTGGGCAGCCTAGCTCCCCAGTGGCCCAATCAAAGGTAAGAGGTAGAATGTACATTAGTATCCACATAACAGAACTCCTTGTGCTAGGAAACAACAGTAATTTTAAGTTCTGACTCTGGGTCTTATGACCCAGTGAGCACCATCATTCTCTTTCTCTCTGTCTCTGTCTCTCTCAAAACAGCTAGCACACAATATGTGATTCCTGTTTGCTTTCAGGCAGGGAGAGTTTATATTTGTTAAGTGGCCCCATGAGGGCTGGGGATACGGCCTAGTGGCAAGAGTGCTTGTCTCGTATACATGAAGCCCTGGGTTCGATTCCCCAGCACCACATACGCAGAAAACGGCCAGAAGTGGCACTGTGGCTCCAGTGGCAGAGTGATAGCCTTGAGCAAAACGAAGCCAGGGACAGTGCTCAGGCCCTGAGTCCAAGCCCAGGACTGGCCAAAAAAAAAAAACAACAAAAAAACAAAACAAAAAAAAACAAACAAGTGGCCCCATGAAGAAGTCTTAATTAGGAAATGGATATATGGTATTCTCTTTGTCTTTCCGATAGATAGGGACAAGTGAAAGAGTACAGAGATGTGAGTCCCTATTTCCAGACTAACATTCTGGCAGATTCATACATTGATCCATAAAGTAGTTATTCTTAATTATTGCATGTCTCTTTTATAAGAGGCTTTGTGGGGGAATTTCCCTTCCACCTCCTGTTGTTCAATCTCTCTTATCCTATGTTCAGCTGGAAAGGATCTTCTCATATATCACTTTTTCAAAGCAAAGGCCAGAGGATGCATCTGTCTAAATTGCTTTGCACAGGATTCAGCTCTGAAGCCCAAGGTTTTTTCAGTGGCAGCTAATGGTTGTCATAGGGAGGAACAAAAAGGGCTCTTGGACATGCTTCTTTTTAAGCGTCCAGGGAACATTTTCTGGCTCTGGAAAGATTGCTTTCACAGAGCAATTTTAGCCATTATCAACTGAGAATAAAACCTACTTTGCGAAATTAAATTAGCCAGTCTTCCCTTCCAGATTCATTTTTCCTCCTTTAGTGTGGAGAAACTCATTTCTATTTAGCAGGCCATGTAACCTCTCCTACCTCATTGTTCAAATCATTTAGTAAAATAAAAAGGCTTAAAAAAAAGGGAGGTTGCAAATATAAACACGAGTGCAATTAAGATCTCAACTCCATTACATTAATATAACTACTTTGCATGCAGTTCATTATGATGCGCATCAGGGTTTTAATGTTTTCTCCAGCTTAGTGCCATCCTTAGTTAGGAGGAAACATTGAGCTATAGGAAACAATTGCCTGTTGGGTTGGAAAATAGTTTGAATAGGATTCCATTGTGATTAATTAAACTCACACACGATCAAGTAGAAAGAACCAAACAGTTGTTCTTCAAATTGACAGCATATTCAGTGAACAAAAAAAGATTTATAACACTAAATTTTAAATTTCCTGATATAATAATATATTATGGAAATTACTCATCCTTTTTCTTTCATTTTTCTTTGGATAGAAATGTGGTGAGCTCTTATTCTTTTTTTTATGTGAAAAGTAGAGGCACAAACAAGAATGAGGGAAGTAGAAGAAAAGAGGATTTAATGAGCAAGCACAGGCATGATGATATGGATAAAAGCCTTTATTTTCTCTCCATTACCCTCCAATTATTTCCCTCAAACATTTTATCAGACCATTCTTCTTTGCAGTCAGCTCCAAATGTGTGCTGGCTTCACAAGGAGGGGCTGTACATCTTTCTCCCCAGATAACAGTCTTCCTTCCTAGAAACCATTCTCCAAATTGCAAAGTTGCTCCCTTTCCTTTCAGTGCATGTGCTAGCCTACTTCATGCCTCTACTCCCCTCAGCGGGTTCACCAGGAAATAACCATTGTCAGCCCTTAGAACAGGAGGCGAGCCACATCAGTGGCATCAGAAACCTATAACTAACATGTCGGGGAAGACAATAATGAGCTCCGCTTTGAAAACAAAATGTCATTTTTTTTCAACTTCTCTTTCTGTTTTGTCCTTTGCCTTGCTGTTCTCTTTATCTCTGAATCTTTCTTTGCATCTCTGTTTTTTTTTTCCTTCCGGTGACTCTCCATTCCTCCAGAGTTAGTAAATGTATTCTTTTCCTGAGCACTAATCACTTAATCACCTAATCACCAGAACCTCCTTTACTAGCTCTCCCTCGCTCTCTTTCTCTCTCCCTTTCCTCTACTTCCTCCTCTCACCGCCTCTTAAATTTGGAGTCACTGGGTTGCAATCAAGATCCTTGAAGTCAAATAAGGAGTGATGGAGCATGTCTCTGGAGAGTGTCTTATATTAACTGGCAAGACTCAGGAACTGCTATTAATGAATAAAGGCAGCTCCCCAGGGTCAGCTAATGTTACTAGGGCAGCACTTTCAGATTCTGTCTGTCATTGAGAAACACGGTTGGGCCTCGAGTGCTGATGGAGTGGCATGTCGAAGGCTGTAGCAGGATCAGTGTGATGTGTAAAATGTTGCCTCTTTTGCTGTTGCTCTTTGCCCATACTGACATAGTATAGCTTGCCTTGGAGCCACATGAGCTCCCAGCTGGTGATCAAGAGGGGCTGAGGTGAATAGAGACATGATTTAAACTTTCCTCATTTTATGAGGCATCCATAAGAAATGTTTTTCTCTTATTTTAGAAGCATGTGATTTCTTCCTAGGGAATGGTAACTTGCTGATCAAGAGCCTAATGGGCTAAGACAATGGTAATCATACCTGTGTGCTTACGATGTGCTTGAGAAACAGAATTACCAAATCATTCTATAGATCTAAAGCAATGAAACACGATGGAAACATTATTGATTTGACAACTTGACTTTTCCTTTCTGAGCTCTTGAGGAATGTCTGAAACAAATATACAACACACACGGAGCATGCAAGCACTGCCTCCTGGTTTCAGATTCTCCCTCTGTCTCACAGAGCTTGTTTTACAGACTTTTCAGGACAGTGGGAATAATTGATTTCTAGAAATAATTTATAATATGAGACTGAAATCTGGATTTAAGCCTTTTCCACCCAATAAAAACAGAGACAAAAAAGTTAAAATACTTTTGAAGTCAAGCTATTAGGAAATTTAGTAATACCAATGAATTTATTCCTTTACCTTTTGTGGTAGGATTTTATCCCCCAGTGCTTGGCTTTCTGTAAAGTCAGTAAAACAAGAATCGTAAGACCTCAGTTTGGTTCGGTTTGAAATATATTTATGAATGGCTATGTACCAGGTGTTGGTTAAGTGGTAGAACTGAAGGTAGGTAGGGCATGGTTCTTGTCCTCAAATTGCTTAGAACCTTCTTGCTTTAGAACCTCAGAACCTCTTTTTTCCTTGGTATTATAAATATCCAGACCCTCATCTTCTTCTTGGCATAAGGACTTTCTAAGCATCATGAACAAGTTCCATTAGCACCCTTTTGTAGCTTGGATTGAGGATTCTTCTTGGTACAATTCCATCTTTGTGCTTATGGGTTGTTTGCATGTGTTTTTGCAAATGTGTCAAGGAGTGTTTATTGAATGAATAAATGAGTGATTGAGACCTGAATTGTTTTCAAATTATTTTTTTATCAAACTGTCTTTTGCCTTGGAAAGGCAAAACACATGTATTTCTTACCTTCTCAGACTGCTGTGAGCAGTCCCAACATTTTATTTTTTAACAGTGACCCAGAGGCAACTTCCTCTACTCTGTTCTTTGGTCCATGATATGCAGTAGCTGAGGCCCCTTGACTTTGTGCTCTTTCCCTAAAGAAAAGTGCAATTCCCCAAAGACGAGTTGCTGTGCAGACTGACTGCCTTTCTTTGATGGAGGGGAGAAAAGATTGAAAATACATCTTTTAGGGCAAACAGAGGGAACAGAGCTAGATGGGTGCAAAGGGGAAGAGGTTTGTGTGTGACTGTTAAAGACAGCGGAGTAGAAAGCCTGCTCACAACATTGGCAGTTTACTCAGTAACCTTCTTGGTGTAAGAAACTCATAAGCACCAGAGTACTCATGCTCACAGCTATAATCCTAGCTACTCAGGAGGCTGAGAGCTAAGGATTACAGTTTAAAGCAACCTTGACAGATAAGTCTGTGAGATTCTTATCTTAATTAACCACCAAAAAAGCCAGAAGTAGAAGTGGTAGTGTGCCAGTCTTGAGCAAAAACAGCTAAGCAAGAACACAAGGCCCTGAATTCAAGCCCCAGTAGTGGCACAAAACAAAACAGAACAAAAAAAAATTAGTAAAAAGACTTTCATTATTAAAAGAAACCATTCTAGAACATAAAGATATCTGACTCTGTGGGCCTGGCTATGTTTTACTTTCTCATACTCCATTGATCCCTTTCCACCTTGATAGGCCCTCCTTAATGGCCAGTGGCTGGGTTTCCCAGCACTGTAGTAGTTTGCTACCGTTTTAGTTGGTGCCTAGCACACAGCAGAACTCATGTTTGGGAGACCAGAGAATCTTGAGTGTAGGGGCTTTCTCCTTTCCTGCTTGGTGCCTTGCAGGGAGACACCACAGACATTTGGTAAAGACCCACTGAATAAGCAGAGGAGACAGCATGCTCACAGCATCAACAGTCCACTTAAGAAACAGATCACAGTGTTCAAATGTGACAAGAGAGTGTTGACTTTATAGGCTTTTCCCCCCCATTAATTGCTATGCAAACTTCATGAATGGGCATAGTACCTTTTCCTAGTAGATTTCTAGCTTGTAGAAAAGACAAATTTTCACTGACTCATTTAAAGGCAAACAACCCTGCAAGAAGTGACCTTCCCTTCTGTTCAAGTAAAATTAGACAAAAATCTGGAGTAATATGGGGTAAAGGATTATTTTTTGTACCAGAAGAGAGCATACCATAGGTTAAATAAGTTAGTATTCAAGAAACACAACACCATATAAGGATTTGTTAAGTGGAGAAAAAAAATCACCATTGCTAGTATTAGTAGACCCTAAAACATCAAGCAGACTGAAATGTTTCTTGCAAGTATGATTTTTTAAATATTTTTATTTTATTCTGCTGGGCCCGGCTCAGCTAACCTTGTTTTCCAAGGCCTGACCCCTCCCTGAAGGCTTTGGGCTCCACAGGTCTGCCCTGCCCATCTTCCAGGGAGAGGCTACACTATGGCCTCCTCCTTATGAAAAGGATCTCCAGAGCCCCAGGAAGGCCTTAGCCCGGCCTTGTGCTGGCTTTGCCCCTGTGGCTCTCAGGCCGTTGGAAAACTGTGGCTCTTTCTTCCCTGTGACCCTAATGGACCTGTCTCTGTCCAGCCTGCTGAAGGCCTCTGCAAGGGAGGAGAGGCTGCGGCCTGGGTCCCAGCCCAAGGGATATTTTTTGTTTAAGTACTAAAGATGTATCTGCTAAGACTATCTGGTGGCTACCCAGTTTCTGAACTAGGTAGAAGGACAAAGTGAACCCTCGAGCCGGGACAGTCAACAGAATGACCACCTTTCGCCCACCTGAGCAGAACCCCTTGTGCTATCCTGTAGGCCTGGAGAGGTTGAAGCTCTGGGCCAGGGCATAAGCCCTCACCCAGCATGTCTGTCTTGCTGGGCTTCAGACCAGGATAGCAAGCGGAGTCCTGGCAAAACCCCAAGGGTGCCCTTGGTGTGTATGGGGTACAGACAGCCAGGGCAGAGGGTGAGGAGTGGAGCCTGCATCAAGCTACCTCTGTCCTTCCTTGGGACACCCCATTTCCTTCTGTGGGGCTGCTGTTTCCAGGGATCAAATTCAGGGCCTCAACTATCAATCTAAGCTACAGACTCTTGGCCAGCAGCTTCTGCCACCAGTCGGATGGTGCCTGTCCCCCCCCCCCCCCAGCTCCCTTCTCCCTCCCATCTCCTCGAGCCCACTGTCTAAAGAGAGACTAGTTTGCCGCTTGGAGTACGCTTGTTGTTGTTGATGGTGGGACTTGAACTCATAGCCTAGGCAGTGTCCCTGAGCTCCATTTGTTCAAGGCTGGCCCTCTACTACTTTGAGCCACAGCTCCACTGCCAGTTTTCCAGCAGTTCGTTGGAGAGTGTCACAGACTTCCCTTCCCCAGGCTAGCTTTGAACTGCAACCCTCAGATCTCACCCTCCTGAGGATTACAGGCAGGCATGTGCTCTCCAGTGCCTGGCTTTAGGGTACACAATCTTGAAGCCAGTGATTTCTTGAACCTAAGCTTCCCACGAAATGTCTACACCCTCTGCTATTTTTGCCCCCCCATCCCCTGCTCCCCTTTTAAAAAAAGTTTTGGCATAACAGATTTAAGAAAAGAGAGAGAGAGGCCGCAAGAAACACACAGGCGATGAGAGCCAGAAACCTGAAATGAAGGCTGCTCCCTCCCGTAGCTTTTATACTTTCTGAGCTGCGTGGCCCCAAGTGACCCAGTGCAGGTGGCCCCTATCCTAATTGCCTCTCTTCCTTCCGTAGCCTTCTGCGGAGGGAGGCAAGCTGGGGATTGTGTCACAGATTAGGGTCTTGGCATTTAGCTAGAATTGGGTGCCCCTTCACTTCCCAGAGCATTGGGGTTCTCCCAGGAAACCCAGATTTAAAACACCACCTGTGTCACCAGCGACCGTAGAAGGCAAGAAGAAAAACAGACACCATTAAAAGAACCTGTGCTTCGGTATGCTGACAACAGGCTGAGCACAGCTGTTCACACCTGTGGTCCCAGCTTTTCTAGAGATTTCTGGAAAGGAGTCACAAAAAAAGCAAAAAGAAAGAAGAAGAAATTGCTGAAAGTGTGGTTCAAGCCACAGAGCCACAGGCCTGACAAGCATGAGGTACTGGGCTCGATTCCAGTGCTCCCTGGCACCCAAAGACACCCTCCCCTCCCCACACCCCACATTCCTGACAGCAATATTAGCTATTACAGAGGGCTGCTGTTTACCAGGAGCTAACAAACACACAAGAGGCTCCACCCACCTCTGAATCACCTGGGAACTTGTTAAAAACAGTGGGCCAGCCTGCTTTTCTAAACAAGCTGCAGGTGAGATTCCATAGAATTCATCTTTCTATAGCAAAAGGCATGTGTGTGTTTTTTCTAATTATGACTATTAATTCACGTTGTTGTTCTTCTAGAGGTGATGTTCAGAGGGATGACAGTGGTGTGGGTCAGGTTGTGAGTGCATTTCCTTTCATACAGTGTTTTCTTTCCCTCGCTCTCTCTTAGGCCCTCCTGCCTGTCTGCACCCATGAGTTGTATAATTCACTTTTATCAGTGTCCAGTGAGCTCCATGGCTGTGGTTTCTCACCCTTTTTCCTTTGAGTTCTTACCCTCCCCTCAACCCTTCCAAAGATATACACTTGAAATATTCTGGAGCATTAACTAGGAATATATATATATATATATATGTGTATATATATACATATATATGTATGTGTGTGTGTGTATATATATATATATATATATGTTTGAAACCCAGTCTCACTATGTATCTCAGGCTAGCCTTGAATTTATGACGATCCTCCCACCTCAACTTCCTGAATGCCAAGATTACAGGCATGTATCTCCTCTCCTGGCTTGCTATATTCATATATCTGATCCTCTATAGAGCCAGTTCATTTTACAGAT